>NC_141393.1:53740596-54940596 GCF_034619465.1 Leptosomus discolor | reverse complement strand
TCATATACGTTTTGGTATGTGAACCTCTGGTATCCTTTGAAAATACTTCCTTTGACTCTGCAGAAGGTACGTTAGTTGGACCTGTTTACCTTGCTACAGAAACAATTTCCAGATAGGAATTTTTAGTAAAACTGGTTTTTGAACTTATCTCAGTGTGACAGCTCTTCCATTTCAGACAGATTAAGATCTTTTCCAAAGTACGCTGGATTGGTCGCTATCCAAGCATATGCCATTAGGCAAAAATGAAGGATAGATATTGAAAGATGCATTTTAGCGCTCAGGTATTTAGTGTTCTTTTCTAAAGGGACTGGTTCTGAAATAAATCTTGTAAATTAACTAAGCACACATAGTTTTCTGTTAGCAGTATTTAACATGGGTATGCTGTAGAGCTGTATCCTATGTCCACTAACCCTACCATGATAACCCCAATTCTTCCTCTCATACCAAAATGTGCTCCATGAGATCCACTGGGCAGAAGAAAACAAACTATAGCTTGTCTTGAGTCTTATGTTCATGATGGCTATCAGACATTTTTATCAAACAAAAGATCTGAAAAATGTAGAACTTGATGTCAGAAGGACACTATGTTGGATCTTTGGTTCCACTAGCCTCCAAACTTCAGGGGGAAATTGCCAGTTATTGAGACTTAGGTTCTTTCAAAAGTCACTGACCATCAGGTTCAAAAGCAATTTCGTGTGATCTGCATTGTACTGACAGATGAACTGATGATTTTGCCTTCCTTCCACAGAAGGCCAGCATTTCCTGCAAAGGCTGTATTTAAAGCTTTCTCCACGTGTTGGTCTAGCAAGGTGGTTAGAATCTGTTTGCCTTCAGTTTGCTATCTGTAAAACAAAGATAATGGTATACCTCAAAGGTGTATTGTCAGGCTTAATCCATTAATTTTTATAAAGTTACTTTCAACTTCTGAGATAGAAGGCACTAAAACAATGCAAAATATTATTCATACTGTTATTATTTTATGAGTCATGCTAAGACATTTCTTCCTCTTCATAGAAATTCCAATAAGATCTCATTTCCTTATTGCACAGAGATGATGCTTTAAGTTTTCATATTTCCTCAGGAGCAAACTACAATTGTTGAATTGGCCAGTACATTTTTGAGAAACTGGTTCAATGTCCAATTCCTTTTCTCTTCCTAACTGTGTTGATATATAACTCTAAGCTGACAGACACTCAAAGATTGATACCTTCCAATTAGCTGTGGTTTGTAACATCAACTTGATAATTTTGCACTTCCACAAGCTCAGGTTAATAACCACTGTGCAGAAACTGAATAATTTATTAATTTTGTGGTCTTCCAAATTCAGAGAGATCTGTATTAATGCACTTTAAAA
Source organism: Leptosomus discolor (assembly GCF_034619465.1). Lineage (NCBI taxonomy): Eukaryota > Metazoa > Chordata > Aves > Leptosomiformes > Leptosomidae > Leptosomus > Leptosomus discolor. Next base: position 54,939,242 of record NC_141393.1, on the reverse strand, counting down.
AAAAAAAAAAAAAAAAAAAAAAAAGGACAACTGATTACCTCTAATTGCTGTTTTATGAAGGTATCCACTATAATAACTTCAACATGGGTAGGAAATGATACAACAGATGTGTTAAATAGATAAACAAGGACAGAAGAGCGGTTGTACAGGCAAGATGATAATTCTAAACCAAATGCATGAGTATAAATGCACAATTCTTAGCTTGCTTCTTGCCTAACCAGTGCCAGATTGGAGTGACTTGTAGCTATCACTCAGAGGCAGAGGAAGGTGTTAAGAACATGTTTAAATGAGAAGACGATGGCAGCTCTACAAATTTTGACAGTCAGTTTATCTGAGACACAAGTTCCTTGCTCTTTGTTCTTTACCAGTTCCCGAAAGGCTTGATTTTCAGAAGTGCTGAGCACTTGCAGCTTCTATTGACTTCAAGTGGAGTTTTAAGTGTTCTGCACTCGTGAAAATCATGCCCAACTGGATTAGCACAAAGAGGTTTTTCATTCAACACCAGCCAGAAATCTCTTTTCTTCCTACCTGACTTTTCCAGCAAAACACAGTTACTGTTTCCTAACAGGCAAAATTGTATTATTTTATTATGTATTTCAGTTCCTCGGTGTTTTAGTAATATGTGTTGGACTTTATTATGCATTTGTACCATTTCTTACAGAGTCAAAGAAATAAGAGATGGAAAAGACCTACTAGGTCAGCTACTTCATGTCTCCAGTAGTACACCATAGCTCCTTTCACTATGTTTTCTTGTGCTTTCTCCCTCCTAAATACTGGAGACATCCTGGTTTGAGGTCATAGTGACAAAGGCTGCACAACAATTTATCTTTCTTTCAAAAACAATACACATATTTGGAAAGAAAAGAAAGCAGAATATTTTTAATCCTCCTTCCAAACTAAGAAAATTATTCCTTTTATTCTACAGGCAGTTCTCCTTTTCATATCATCATCGGAGCTGCTGTCATTAGGAATAGGGGTTTAAATGCAGGATTCTTTGCAGGTTATATTTTGATTTAAAAAAAAACAGGAATGCATGACAAAGGTGATCTTTGTCTGTCTTCATTTCTCCTTTTTTGCTGTTTCATGGCCTCTCCCTCTCTTATGATTTCTGGACACTTCTCCACTTTGGCATGTGACCAGCGATGCAAAATACCCTTAAGAATGCATTCAGCAATGTGTTTTAGTTCCACATTCAAATATATCTTTGGCCAACCTGTTCCAGAGAAGTCATTGCAATAGACATAATGGGCCATAATTCTGCCATAAAATCCAAGCTGATGACAGGAAGAAGTGTAGTCATTCCAGTAATAAAACTGACTGCCCAGTACTATATAGGCTTTCTCTTTCCCTCATCTGCATCAAGTATAATTATTGGAAGAATAATCTCTGATACATTTCAATAAATACTTTCCCATAGTACTGTTTTCTAGGGCAAAATAATTTGTTGCCTGTTTTCAAAGCCCTTATAAAAACAGCTGTCTTTCAAAATTTTTTTATTTACGTGTTGAATCTCTAAAGTTTTCTCATAAGAAAGATTAATATTAATGTTCTTTAAATTTTCATTGTTATATCTATTTAACATATAGCACCTGAAGATTTTTACTTTTATTTTTATTAAAATAACTGACTAAAAACTGAAAGAGGAAAGTAACCTTTAATTTGCACTCCTGCTCAAGAAGAGGTCTTTTTATAGTTACATTCAGGTCATGGTTTTTTTTTTTTTTTTTTTGGTGTGGATCGTCTATACTATTAAATGGGTTTTTATTCCAATTTAGGAGACACTGTCTTTAAACCTGTACTTACATTAACTTTTGTACATGGTTGCCCAGGCAACGATGTAATTGCATGAAACAATGGCATTCTCCTATGTACCATTTATGGCAAGTTTGCATTTGAAAAAACTTCTTGTCTTATCATCAAAGCAGGATTTGTAACCTTCTGACAGCTGAGGGAATGTTCAGGGGCCTTGATTCATATTCATTTTCCCTTGTAATTTTAATGGGTACCGTCACCTTTCATTTTCAGGGTATTTCTTTTTTCCCCTTATGATAGTTATTGTTGTACACGAAAATTCTAGAGCAGGCAGAAGAAACTGATTAAAAAATAGCTCCAAGAAAAGGCTGCAAGTACCATTCTTCTAGCTTGTAGCCTGTGAAATTGCCACTGTTTAATTGATCTTCTATAAGCTTATCTTTCCAGTGAGATGTACCATTATTGTACATTAATCAGTGCCTCCAGACATTATCACTGAGGTAACCAAGAGCTAATCAAGCAAGAATAGAGCTGGCAGACACCAAGATGTCACGGATGCCTTGCTGTGTATGAAGTCTGTCAGAGTTTCATCTTCCAAAGGAACCTGTTTTTGCAGGGCTGCACTTTGTATAACCTTGTCATAGCAATGGAAGAAGGAGCAGGCACCCTGAATGTCAAATAGGCAGGACCTGTGGGGAGCCAATGCTCCTGGAATCCTCTAGATGGCAAACAACAAAGTGACAATGTAATGATAATAATAAATGATGCTATTTAAGAATAAACAAAATGTTGGCATGTTGATTAGTTTTTACTAAATAACGGTTTCCAAGGGAAGAGAATTAAGCAAAGCAAATTTACAGTGGAAAATATAAAAATATATTAATCAGTGTTGCAAATTGCCACTAGAAATTGCATTCCCTCTTTTTAATTGATTTTATTTTATACATGCTCATACAGAAAAAAAACCCCACAAACCTCTGAAGTTTCCTGAATGTTATTTCTGGAAGCTACATACCATATTGGGAAAATAACAGAACAGAAAAACAATAAAGAAGTGTACCAGGTTAATTTAATCAATTTAACTAAAGCTATGCTTGTTCTTGCAGGAAGATCTGTGTGATACTTTACTGTCAATTGCCAGAATCTGTAATTTGGGATAGAACGGAGCCTAAATTGCAAAGGGAAGCAGCTGAACCTTTGTGCCATAGGTTCTGTCATGTGAGACGAGTTTCAACTGCTGGCATGTCTAAGCTGCTTCTTTCTTGTTGGTGTGTTGATGCCTTGACGGCATTTCCTCCTACCATCTTGCTGGTTGTAGTAGAGAAGCAACTCCAGTGCTGGCATTAGCGAGGCGAAACTGTACTGGTGCAGGCTTGTTTGCCAGTCTCCTGGTGACATTCATTTGTAGGATTTACCCAAAAGATATCTGGGGACTTGGGACCTACAAGTGTACCTTAATTGTACCCCTTACTAGAGTCACTAATAATGCAATGGAGTGGGAACAAGGCTTTTCCCTTAAATAGAGGGTAGAAAACACAGCCTGTAGTTGGTTACCAAGAGCTTCAAAGCTTGGTGTTTCTCCTTTTCTACTACCTGAAGAAGCACTCAGGTTTTCTCCCCATAGGTTTGTAAGCCACTGAGTTTCATGCAACTTCCAGGTGCACTGGAGAAAGAGATTTTCTTCTGGCAGACATAGCAAACAAAGTCACTGGCATACAGTTTGACTTCTGAGGCTTTTTTCTTCAGATTTTGAAAAGTCACTATATTTTGTATGCTACATTTTGATCCCAGTTACCAAGAAATCGTAAATTAAAAAAATACACTGTGAAAGCATTAATAAGCAGAATTTGCATAGATTTCGCTTTGTAATTCCACTGACTTCTGTTGATGTATTCCAAATATAAACAGGTAATAGATCAAAATTTGCCCACTGAATACATATACAGTAAATGTAAAACACTGAAACAAATTGCCTGCTGGCGTACATCCATTGACAAAAAGGAGTTTTGCCAGAAGGTAGTTTGGCTCATTATAGCTAGTAATTTGATTATTAATAAGTGGAAAAATACTACTAATAGTTGCTAAGCTTTATTGATGACATTCTCAAAACTCTGTTACCTCTGTAGAATGAATCTGTCAGTACTGCCTCACACCTCCTCCTAATTTCAGTGAGGATCATATATTCATGATGGTTAGCAAGACCAAGGTCATTAATGAAGATGTTTTCTGTTGGGTGGGAGGGAAGGATTGGATTTGTTTAATTAAAAAACCCCATGAAATAGAAATACTGCAGAGGGATAAATGTTTCCCTTTCTGAATATAAACATCTTGGCATCATCTCACTGTTTATTTTCAAAAACTGCCTAAGTTTTGCTTCCATATTTATCTAACAGCAGGGGATCATTATCCTGTGACAAAGTTCTATTCCACTGACATTATCTCTTAATTAGAATTCATCCTTTTCTAGTTCTACGTAGTCAGCCTGTAGTTCCCACAAGTCCCATAAAGCAATGTACATTTTTGGAGGCAGTGGGAAGTGGGAAGGTCTCACAGGCCATTAAGAACTGTTTAATAAGCAGCCTGGTGTGGAAAGGCTGCTTTTATTCTACATGGGCATATCTATGCAGAATTGCTGATGAGGGCTAGCCTCTGCCCTCCCATACATCATGGCAACTGATTTTAAATGATGTGCCAGGCCAGGAAGGAGGACACTGCTACAGTTGAGAAAATACATTGCTTGTCTTCCTTCAGAGACAAGGAGAGGAATCAGCTTAGGGCTGTAATCACGCTACACTTGGAAGGTTGTGGGGCAGACAGAGGTAAAGAGCAATCTTGTAAGGTGTTCTGCAGTGCATGGTGAATGTGCACTGGGATCATAGTCGTGAATGGCACCATTTCTACTGCTAAAGTCGGTCACACTAGTCTCCTATGACTCCTCTTTCAGAGATTAAGGTACTTGCAGCTTCTAATGCATCTTTCCCTTCTCTCAGGAAGCATGAGTAGCATTATTCTGCTTATCTGCCTGACACCAGAAGAATGTATTTGGGTGTAAAACAAAAAACAATGACAATAATAATGCAGAGATGTTAAGGCATTTCCTCCTGCATCATAGCTTTTGGTAATCTATTGCAGTGCGATTTACAGCATCACTAAAAACACTCTAATGTCTGAGCAGCGAGCACCAAGTGAGAATATTAAAGTAGAAATCTCAAACAAACATTAATAGCTCTATTTCCATGTCCTGCGTTTCAATGGGTAGAAATGTGAGTAGTCCTTCCCACTGGTGTTCGGACACGCTACATCTGAACTAATCAGCATCTCCTACCCAAGGTCTGCCTGCACAAGTCGGAGAGCTGCATAACTCGGCAAAGGTGCTGGAGCATTCAGCAGCTGCTATAAAGCATCTTTTCCTTTATGTAGTGCATTGCAAAAAAATCACAGCAAACAGACATAAATCTAGGAAAAAGAGTAATTATCTACACGTTGGAAAGAATAGTGCCTGGCACTGAAATAGCACCCATGTAAAAATCCAGTGTGAAACTCCTAGCCACCAGGTGTACCAGAGACCAAAAATATAGAAACATTCCCCTAAGATCAGATCCTTGAATGCATATCAAGAAAAACCAGAGTTCTAATTGCCTAGTAAGTTTCGGCTAATATTAAGGCATATGCTTCAGCATTAAATTATTTCATTTTAGGGATTAGGAACAGACCAAAGGGAGTTCCCTGAAAAGTTGTGTAAAGTAAGGCTTTGGGGCTTTTTCGCATTTTCTTCTGAAAGATGTGCTATTAGACTTTGTTAAGGAAGGAACAATGGGAAAGGTTTGTCCATGAGATTCATTAATTGCGGCAATTCCTACGCTGGCGTGATTTTTTTAAGATGGTTTCCTGATAATGTTTTGCTATGAAGTAGCATGTGAGGATAAAAGAAATGTCCCTAGTCTGTAAATTAGTCCATGTGTAATTTCACTTAATGTTTTAAAGTGATGTTCCCAATTCTGCTTTTCACATTATTGTAATTTTCACTTACACCCTGTAAATTTGTTCAGATGTTCAAACCCTTTCTCTGTCCAGAGGTGCAAAGAAGAAAAGCCACAGAAGATACAAAACCGAACTATTAGCAAGTTTATTAAATCCAGGAAGTGATGTCTAATTGAAAAGTTTGCTAAATTTGTTTAATGATGTGATGCTACTGAGAGCTGTTATAACTTTATTGTATTGAATTATGCAACATCGTACTCCATTGTCAAATGTTTCCTTGATTCTCATTAAGGCTATGATTCATGCTAATATTATATCATTTAGACAGGTTCCTCAAGCAGTGCTTTATTATTATTTGTTAATTTATGAAGCCTAGTTTCAGTGTATCGCCGTACTTCATAATGTTAAGGAGAGACAGAAAATTAAACAACAAAATGCGTCCAGATACTCAGGGATAAGTCAGCTTCTGGGATACAGTGTGTGTAAGGAGACAAAGGAGATATATTACATGCCACTCAGGAACATCTGACAGTTTTCCTAAATGGTGTCTTTCCTTTTAAATGGGCTCATATTCCTTTCAGTTCCAGCCTGCATTTCAGCAAAACTATTGAATTTATCTCTTTTCTCTAACAAAACTATGTGAAACAGGCATTTTGGCAAAACTTGTGTTGCCAAGTGTGGGTTTGCTGAATTCTCAGTTTCTAATGCTCTTGTTCCAATCTTGACATTTTGGAATTGCGTTTACAATAATTTCTGGATTCAGTAAATCTACATATCTTTTTTAAGTCTCTGCTATTATAAGCCATTATTGGAATACTCATGTTGTGCTACATGATATGACCATGCTTTCACAGTGGAAGTTCAGATGAAAACTTTTGGGGACCTGGTTAAGAATAGACATGCCCACGATTTTCCATATTTCTCCAGTGTGGCATCTGGGATTTGTTTCCAGTGTTCATTTCACAGGCTGAATGCAGAAATGTTTTGCTGATCCATTAGCCTTTTCTTTAGTTGTGCCCCATTCCCTGCTTGTGTTTCACTGTTACACAAGAACTTTTCTTCTTGCACTCCTTACCTGGAGTGGTGGAAGGATTGCATCCACCTTCAGTCTTCTCCCAGTGCAGCTGACCTGCTAGAACTGTAATGGTTTCTCTGCTTCTTCTTTCTCAGGAGGTCAGGTTTTCTTTTTCCTTTGACATATGGTTGAGAGGTGGGTAGAGTCTTGGGGCTAAGTAGGTCATCAAATCTCTGTCCAGTTCTTTAAAATATAATTAGGTGCTGAATAAACATTAGTATTCAAATCCTGATGTAAATATAGTGTCTGTTCTCCTCTTGATCCCTTTGGTTGTTATGTTTGCAATGCATATGCTGTGTTACAGAAGCATTTCTATGCTATTGTCTTGCAAAAGCAGTCGGTATGTTGTTGCTAGCTATTTAATGTGAAGGTTTGCATTTTCTGTACAGCTGTGTAAGACCCCCAGCCCCACTGGAAGGCATCATCTTGCCTCTGAGGAGTGGGATCCTTTGATTCTGCAAACTCCAAGTAATCCTCAGCCATCCTGGGTCTTTGATGTGGCTTCTGGTCACCAAATCAATTTGCTGGGCAATGAATCTCTGTTGGACCATTTGCATTAACCCAATTCTGGATCTGACCCAGTGCATTTATTTGTTTGCAGAAAGCACGTGCAGGAGTGCAAGGGTAGGCCTGGGTCAGGTTTGACAGGGGGAAAAGGCTGGATGCTGAGACACATGAATAGTTAGATTTGTGGCACAGGAATGTGCTTCTCATCCTATGGTGCAACTGATATGACTACGAAGAGCAAGGGCCTCCAGCTTCCTGCTGGAGACACCCTTGGGAAGTCTAAAGCTCCGCTGCCAATTCTTTCTTTTCAGTGTTTCGTGACTGAGAAAGCAATTTGGAGTGTGAAACTATTTATCTAAAGTTTGGTGCATTTTCTGTGTTTTCTGAAGAAAGGTATGAATTTCCTGACTGCAAGTAAGTAGGAAGTCACTTGCCCTCCTCTGCACGTATCTTTCTCTGTTTTCTCACTGAATTTAAATCCATAAATATTTTTGAAGAAGCACAATTACAGAACAATGTGTAACTTGGTCAAATTTTTGAAAAACAATTAAAATCTTAAGAATAGAAGGAACCAGCTAATTTGAAACCTAAGCACCTCAGTGTCACAGAAATCTTCGTATTAGATTCATAAATTCAAAATATTTATTAGAATAATTTATAAAATCATATAGCACAAAAAATGTTCTCACATATAGAGACTTAATGGATCGTCCAAGAAAAGCCCTGTACCAGCTTTGATCTTGTATGATGCATTTTGCTTTCACTTAAGGAAAGGAAATCTGAGTTTCTCAGTAAGTATCTGAGATCTTTGACTGTGTATTCATCACACAATGCCAAACAGTAAAGTGCTTACAAAAAGTACTGCACTGAACATAGTGATATTTGTCTCCTTTCGAACACTGGCTGTTCCTAAATTCTTCCAATTCCATTTGCTACGAAAGAGAAGTATTAAAAGTGCAATTTCCTCCCCCCCCCCATTTTCAAGTTCCCCATTAGTGGTCATTATTTTCCTGCTTTTGTCCTTTTTTTCCCCCTTGCAATTTTGCTGTGAGTGATTCTCTCTGTCATCTTGCCGTAAATTGATTAATACTGCCCACTGATGCAGTGCACCACATGGCTAATATATCAGTTAAATGGAAACAGCAAACACCACCTGCTCCTTCAGGCAAATGGCACTTTGGAAAATGGAATGTGTAATCAATAGAATTAAACCTTAAGCAAAGCACTGCAAACAAATCCAGGGGCAAGGTCTTAACTCTGTGGTATCAAAGATTTTTTTTTTTTTTTTTTTTTTTTAAGTGATCTGTTTGGCTTGCTTGCAGTGTATCAATTATTTTTCTTGTGATATACAGTATTCTCACTGTAACTGCTGTCATACAATTCGGTATTGTTTGGATCAAAGGTGATTTTTTTAATATGAAAAGTTTTAGATGGATCTGCTTCCCTTTATATGTTTGAGATTTACAGGACCAATTCTTGTCAGTGGCAGTGATAGGTAATAGGATAAATCCTTCCCATTGATGGGGAGATAAATGCTGCTTGAATTTAACTTTCAAATCTGCTAGAAACAGCTTAGCATTAAGGCATTTGCCTCATTTGTGAGCACTTTAAGGATTTGAAGAGCAGATACAAAAGACCCACTGAACTTTTCAGCTGATGTCAGAATGATCTTCCCTTAATAATTTTTTTTTAGAAATAACAAAACTGGTCAGCTTTACTTCCCCAGTGAAAGAGTAAAATTTTAAAGGGAAGAGCAATAAACACGGGGGACCAAATAAAAGCAGAGGACTCCTGCAATTTGCGTACAAGGAGAGAAAAAGATAGTCTTGCCTGAGATCATTTGTCAGTAACATTCAGCTCCTTCAGGAAGGCAAATCATCGCTTGGGAGACTTTGGGCTGCCTAACACAGAGTGTCTAGTAACTGGTTTGGTTCAACAAACAGTTAAGGAAAATTAACTCAGCTCTTAATACATAGCCTCCCATGGATCAGAGAAGGCACTCACGATACCTTCCACATCCAAGTATCCCCAATGGCTCCAGACACTTCATAAATCTGTAGATGAAAGCTCATGTAAAGCTCCTCTCATATCATATTCCTTACCTGTAAATTGCTACCCTTGACAGATCTGTGAGTTTGTTTAGTGATATATTTTGTCTCAGATGAAGCTTGTTAAAAAAACGAATAAGGCCAATCATTAGTACACACCAACTGACAAACAAGTAGTCAGCTCCAGTTACATGAAAATAGCCCAGGTCTATCTCACGGCTGCTTCTAACAACTCACAGCAGACTCCATTCTCTGTTTGTGGTGTACTAGTAATTACGTTCTCACTGGCAGGATTTAGAGTTTGGTTGCCAGGGCCCAAGCACCATGTAGCAAGTGTTTTGGTAATGAATAAAGACGGCAATCAGCAGCAACCTGAGAGCTAGCTGAATGAGACAATCTGGCAGGCACTGAGGGGGTCCTGCTGGCTTGCTCAGATGGGCAGCAGGCAGGGATGAGATAATTGATAGGAAAGGGTAATGAAAGGAAAGGAAGTGGGAGGAGGGGGAGAGAGAGAACAGATTTAGAAAATAGACAAAGATTTTGACCTTAAAGCTAATAGGCTACTTAGGATATTATTTTATAAAGACCAGGATAAAATGAGCTGGCAGCTGAATGTCAGTATAAAATAATCCTTTGTGCATGTGTGTATGCTTGCGTGGGTGTGTGCGCACACATGCACATGTGGTGGGCTGGGGAGGGAGGAAATCCCTGTGTGCAAGATCTTAGATGATTTCTAGGAAATAATAGAAACTACATGAACGGATACTTGTAGGATCCATAGTATTGCAATGTTCTCTTACCTACACAGCCTGCTAAAACACATCAACCAGGTTTTGAAGTCAGGAGCTTAGAGAGGAGAAATTCAAGGCAAGGGAGAGATATGACCTAGACAAATTCAAGTAAATACAGAACAGTTTCATATTTTGGAAAATTGAGTCCTCATTTGAGACATAGTGAATTCGATAAAAAGAATTCCACTCATTTTTAAAGACCTTAAACTATTCTGACTTTGAAAAACTAAGTGGATATTTGTCTTGCCATCATCAAAATTATGAAAAACCCTACAAAAAGTGGCACATTTTGAATTATACGACCTGGAAAAGGACCGATTTTAAGAGTAACGAATTAAGTTGTATATCATTTTCTTTGCAAATAAATCATTTTCTTAGACTGAACTCTTGCAACATAATTACTCTTTTAGCCTTCACAGGCATGGGAAAAAAGTAAACCCCGGAAAAAATCCTCAGTTGCAGAAATCAAACTCCCCCCAAGACACAAGAGTCAGGTTTTGTGAAAGGAAGCTCTTTTCCTTTAATTTTGCATCCTTCTGACACCAGGCATGCTTCTTCTCAGCCTTGTGGGCACAGGAAAAGATTAACTTTTTTGCATTGCTGTTTCGTTGGATCGAGATATATATGGTTTAAGAATAAGCACAGAGTTCAAGACAGACAGCTAGGAAGATGGCAGTATGTACCAGTGGAGATATTTTATTTTTGGTGATAGCGCTTTGTTTAGATCCTCACACATACTTCTAGGATACATTTTTGCTTAATATTGGCAAGCTTGTCAGAGCCAGGCCCTTGAAGGTTTCGCTTCAGCCATTTATCTGTTTCCTTGTTTATTTTTGTTTTACCTTTTAAACCCATTATGGATTTTAATACATCTTCCCCAGACTTTCAGGTATTAGGAAGATTTCAAGAGGTTTTTTGGTAGTTGACTGACTTTCTGTTAAATACCATAGGAGTGTGTGATTTGCTGTGTCACTAGGGCTGGAATCTTTTCAGGTCTGATAAATCAGATTATCTTGATCTTAGGCAGTACTTCAATAGGAAGCCTCAGTATAGGACATGGTTTTTGAAGGGCATATTCCTGGTGATTCAGTAACTAAAGCTCCTCTTCTGAACTTAATCTAAATGAGTTGTTATGAAGTACACAGCAGTGCTAGATGTTCTTGGCTTTGGGTATAGGTACATCAGCACTTCAGGATATTTACTTGAAAATGTACTATGCTAGCAAGAACTTAGCCACAAATGCACCTTTTTCCTGCCCAAATTTCAAACAGAAATGGTATTCCTTACTTTCTGGGATTTTGAAAATTTTCATGCTGTGCTACTGTGTAGAGTTCATCAGTGCACTACTTTCTCAGAAATATGGAAACATGTTAGTGATAAAAGAAATTATTCCATGTAGAGTTTTACAAAGCACTTTGGGATCCTTTTAGATAAAAGATACTATACCAGACATTATGATAGGTAGTAGTTATTAATACCTGTCATATTGTGACTTTCTCAATCACTTTTATTCTGCTTGGAGCAGTCTCAGGAAACTGTCTTTTACCCAGTTTACCATATTGTACCCTCCTTCTTTCCAAGACCTTTTGAAACATATTCTAGATGCTCTCCATGACCTTTCCTAAAAGCTTTTTAATTGAAATTTTGTCATGTAGCTTCCATATTTAAGATAATTTCATATTTTGATGTCCTTCAAACACAAGTTGAAAGTATATTACAAATAGGGAGGAGGGTAAGGGAGTTGGTTTTTATGTGGGCTCCATCTAGTGCTTTGCTGGACCTGTGAGAATGCTGCATGGTCTAAGACATATGCCAGATTCATCTCCATCTTTCAGTTTTACCAAATAAATACCAAGGCTACAATGATGTCCTGCAAACAATACTGCTCAAGTTATACACAGAGAGATGACTTGTTACCACACGGTATTACAAAGTACGTTTCTTTTGACTACATTTTTGACTGCTCCATCATGCTTGGATGGAGGGCTACTCTTTGCTCTCAGGAGTGTGGTAAAGGTTGTGACTGGACTATTCATTATTTTTCTGGGAGGGGACTGTTGCCTTGGTTTGCATTTGTGCAGTGCTTAGCATGGTAGAGTCCCGTCTTCTTGTTAGGACTTCATGGTACTATGAATTATTATTGTTAAAAATAACAATATTTGTGGTTTGCAAAAATGAGTTCTATCATTTAAATATCAATTAAATCAATTGTCCAAATGTTTATAACTGGTTGACTGAATGCCTGCAGGGAGGCTTTTGACTTCTAGAAATATATATGTTATAATCTCATAAGCTGTAAGGTAGTTCAAACATATTTCTTTAGGAATGTGGATCCAGAAATATCAGCCAGGGCTCTAGATCAGGTAAATCAGATTCAAACAAGAGGAGAGAAAGCTACATACTTAGCAGTGGCTTCATCTCAAAATGAACATTCAAGTTATTTCCTTTTTCATGTAATACAGAGGACTCTAAAAATCAGCACAATAAGCAAGCAAATTACAAAAGTCATCTCACCCTCTATTCTGAATTGTATGTAGAAGGTTGTAAGATAGTAAATGACAATATTGTTCCATCACAAAAAATCCGAACCTTCACTAAATTCAGAAAAGAACGTTATTTATTATACTAGCACAAAATGCTGTATTACAGTCCAGAACTAAATTTATTCATGCTACAGTTTTCTGTTGTACATTGCTCACATAGGGTTTCCACTAGTTTTGTCTTTTGACTTTCCACACGTGGAGAAGCACAGAATATGCAGGAAAGATCAGTCAGTGCAGATAAAAAACCTGCGATGTTGATTAGACAAGAGAATTATTCATTGGGCCAGATTCTCTGTGGTGTAATTTTACTTAGCTGTATTGAGTTCATTGACTGATTTTTATTGACCTTATTTCTCTGACTTCATTGTGGGTATTCTGATTTACATCAGCTGAGGATCTTGCTCTCAGTATTTAATTTGTACAATAAATGATAGAAAGTCTTTTCAAATGGAATCAGCAGTGTAATTAATGAGAACTGATGCTTAACGTTGGATATTTTCCCAATAGCCTGTTATGTGGCACAAAGCATTATGGGCCAAGTACTGATTTCACATTTTTACGCCAAATTCCTATTGACCTCAACAGGACTTTCATGTGAGAAATTATAGCAGGATATATCCTATTATTTCTTGAAAAGGTCAGTGTTCTGTTAAACTGGATGAAGCTGTCTTTTTCATAGCTGTCAAGCAACTTGGCTTAATACAGTCATGGAATCTCACCATGATAACAGAAATCTGGCATGCTTGCCTTGGTACACCACATTGTAGCTAACCGTGAGACCTTGTCCTTGCTTTATCTGATGGCTGAAATTCAGACTTTCTGAATTCGATATTAGTTACTGGAAGTGTGTGCAGCTCCATTTGGAGCCTCTCTCACTAACATGTATTAACCATTTATATTTATATTAATTGTTTGCTGAGTTCTTACTCCTGGATTTCCTGTTCTGTGCATGAGGAAGGAAATCCTTGAGTAGATTTTTGGCTCTCAATTAATAGTAGTGTAATAACTACAATTTAGATACTGAACAACATTAGCCTACAGAGAAGAATCACTCAACTTCTACCTCTGGCAAAACCAAATCAAAATATTCTCTGAATTTGCTATAGCTGTTATTTACCATTATTACAGTTCTGTGGCACCTCCGTTTTCCATCTGTATTTTTTGTCTGCCTCTTGATCTCCTGAATTGCTTTTAAGTGTGCTCAGATAAAGCTGTTCTGACTGTTTTCTGGTGTCATACAAGGAGACTGCTTGTCCACATAAACCACCAGAGGAGAATAGAAGAGTGTAAAATCAGAGCCATTAGAAGATATTTTGTGCACTTTTTCCCCTAAAGAGTTGGTCAATGTGCTGACTCAAACTGGAAGAGCACTAACCCCATCTACTCCAGCCCCATAGCTTCCACTGTAGGTACTGACTTGAAGCTTGAACTCCTTGGCTCAGGCTCAGAGGCCTTGGATATCTCTATCTTTTCTTCATCCCCTGATTTTCCATTTTGTCTTTCAGCTGTCAGGCTCTCACCTCCTGAGTCTGCACTCATTGCTTGTTCTCCCTGCTACTGTGGATCTGCAGGTTCTTCTCTTGCTGCAGTTTGTAAGAGGTCTAGCAATTTTGTCCCCATTTGGTATCTTTTTGGCCTAGTCTTTATCATGACTCTGTTATAAAAGCCTACTTGGTTTTTCAAACCACTTTTTCAAGCATGCACTTTGGATGCCCTTCATATGTTCCTTCTTAAGGTGTTTGGTCTTGCTTGAAGCTGAAGTCAGTTTTTCTTTTCCTCCTTTCCACTCCATAGTAAAATACAGAAGGATTCAGTGACTTCATAGCATTTCCAGTAGCTTCTCAAATCCTGTTTTAGGGAGAAGATTCAGGTGCTTCAGTCCTGATGGTTCTTGGTCTCCTTTAGTTTGTATTTCATCTTCAAAGCTTCTGTGGCAAGAAAACCTTCTACATAAGCTCTTGCGAGAATGACACATGTGGGGAAAAGACTGTGGGGGACTGTGGAGTATCTTCTACAGCATTTAGAATTCTTGCCTTTCTGATGCAAAACTCAAAAAGAAGTTTGTTGCACTATATCTTATTACCAGAAAGACAGGGAAGGTCAGAAACTTGAAAACAATGTCTTTTTTTTTTTTTTTTTTTTTTTTTTTTTCCACATGTATTTTGGGATGCAACAAATTGCTTCTGGGGAAAGATGTCATTAATCTCAGTATCTCAGTTTGAGAATTGGAGAAGTGATGACCAATTTTGTATATTGTCTTCTGAACATAATCAACACTATGTGTTGTTATGTGTTTGAACAGCTGGTATATGCTACAAGGACATTTTCCTTAATATAAGTGGCTGTTTGACGAGGTACTCTATGGTGGAATCCTGGACGCAGGCTCATCTGGTCCCATGTCACTGTACTAGGGTCATTACAATGCATAATATATTTTCCCATTTGCCATTCATAGATGAACAAATATGAACAGAAATGGCTAAATGGGTAGCTTTCCTGTGTTGTTATAATTTGAGAACAGAAGAAGGGAGGTGAGTTTAGGTCATTTTTGTCCTGCATCTTCACAGATGATCTGAAGCCCTCTGTGTGCTTTGGCTTTCTTTATGGAACAAGGTGCTTTCTTTACAGAACAAGGTACTTTCTTTACAGAGCATTGGTGCAAACTGTGAGTACATTAGTGAGTGAGCTGTGATACTACCGGCTTTCTGTTTTGGATTTAGGTATTAGTCTGCAGTTGTAAAGGTCTACAGCCCTAACTGATCCTTTATTTACCATTTTGCTGAGATTTTCTCCAAACTAAGAACTTCATCTGGGGCTTTCTCAGTAATCAGTGAAGAAAAAGGCACTTCCAGACTGAAGAGAGTGTCCCTTGGCAGGCAGTCCTGAAGGGCAAGGGAGTCCAGGAAGGCTGGACATTCTTCAAGGAGGAAGTCTTAAGGGCACAGGAGTAGGCTGTCCCTGTGTGCCAGAAGACAAACTGGTGGGGAAAACGACCAGCCTGGTTGAACAGGGAGCTTTTGCTTGAACTCAGGTGAAAAAGGAGGGTTTACCAGTCTTGGAAGAAGGGGCAGGTAACTCAAGAAGAGTATAGGGAGCTTGTTAGGTCATGCAGAAGGAAAATTAGAGAGGCAAAAGCCCGACTAGAACTCAGGCTGGCCACTGTCGTGAAAGACAACAAAAAATGTTTCTACAAATACATTAACAACAAAAAGAGAGCCGAGGAGAATCTCCAGTCTCTATTGGATGTGTAGGGAAACATTGTCACTAAGTATGAGGAAAAAGCTGAGGTAGTTAATGACTTTTTTGCCTCAGTCTTTAATAGTCAGACAAGCAATCCGCAAGGTAATCAGCCCCCTGACATGGAAGATGGGGACTGAGAGCAGAACAAACCCCCTGTAATTCAGG
The DNA here is from genome assembly GCF_034619465.1 of Leptosomus discolor. Taxonomy (NCBI): domain Eukaryota; kingdom Metazoa; phylum Chordata; class Aves; order Leptosomiformes; family Leptosomidae; genus Leptosomus; species Leptosomus discolor. Next base: position 54,923,140 of record NC_141393.1, on the reverse strand, counting down.
AGGAATCAGTTAATGACCTGCTTTGCCACCTGGACACACACAAGTCTATGGGGCCAGATGGGATCCACCTGAGAGCACTGAGGGAGCTGGCGGAGGAGCTGGCCAAACCACTTCCCATCATTTATCAGAAGACCTGGTCAACAGGGGAGGTCCCAGATGATTGGAGGCTTGCCAATGTGACACCCATCTACAAGAAGGACTGGAAGGAGGATCTGGGGAACTACAGGCCCGTCAGCCTGACCTCGGTGCCGGGGAAGATTATGGAGCGGTTCATCTTGAGGGTGCTCACATGGCATGTGCAGGACAACCAGGGACTCAGGCCTAGCCAGCATGGGTTCGTGAAGAGCAGGTCCTGCTTAACCAACCTGATCGCCTTCTATGACGAGATGACCCACTAGTGAAGGAGGGGAAGGCTGTGGATGTCATCTGCCTGGACTTTAGTAAAGCCTTTGACACAGTCTCCCACAGCATTCTCCTAAGAAAGCTGACGGCTCATGGCCTAGACACCTGTACACTAAGCTGGGTTAAAAACTGTCTGGACAACTGAGCACAGAGAGTTGTGGTGAACGGAGTTCAATCCAGCTGGTGGATGGTCACAAGTGGTGTCCCCCAGGGCTCAGTATTGGGGCCAGTCTTGTTTAACACCTTTATCGATGATCTGGATGAGGGGATTGAGTGCTCCCTCAGTAAGCTTGCAGATGACACTAAATTGGGTGGGCGTGCTGATCTGCTTGAGGGTAGGAGGGCTCTGCAGAGGAACCTGGACAGGCCAGATCGATGGGCTGAGGCCAATGCTATGAGGTTCAACAAGGTCAAGTGCCAGGTCCTGCACTTGGGTCACAACAACCCCATGCAGCGCTACAGGCTTGGAGATGAATGGCTGGAAAGCTGCCTGGGGGAAAAAGACCTGTGGGTGCTGGTCGACAGCAGGCTGAACATGAGCCGGCAGTGTGCTCAGGTGGCCAAGAAAGCCAACAGCATCCTGGTTTGTATCAGAAATAGTGTGGCCAGCAGGAGTAGGGAGGTGATGGTGCCCCTGTACTGAGCGCTGGTGAGGCTGCATCTCCAATACTGTGTGCAGTTTTGGGCCCCTCTCTACAAGAAACACATTGAGGTGCTGGAGCGTGTCCAGAGAAGGGCAACAAAGCTGGCGAATGGTCTGGAGAACAGGTCTTATCAAGACTGGCTGAAGGAAGTGGGGTTGTTTAGTCTGGAGAAGAGGAGGTTGAGGGGAGATGTTATTACTCTCTACAACTAACTGAAAGGAGATTGTAGCAAGGCAGGTGTTGGTCTCTTCTCCCAAGTAACAAGTGATAGGCCAAGAGGAAATAGCCTCAAGTTGCGCCAGAGGAAGTTTAGATTGAACGTTAGGAAAAATTTCTTTACTGAAAGAGTGGTCAAACATTGGAAGAGGCTGCCCAGGAAAATGGTGGATTCACCATCCCTGGAGGTGTTCAAAAATCGTGTAGATATGGCACGTCGGGCATGGTTGTATTAGGTCGGACCATTGGATGATCTCAGAGGTCTAGTCCAACCTAATGATACTCTATGAATTTGGTCTTAGGTTAGCTCAAATGCTTTCTGCAGGTGTCTGTCTCTCCTCCTTAGCTGTATAGGTTGCTTAGCTCCTAAATAAGGTGCACCAGTTAAATTACAAAAGAATGTGTCCTCATTAACCTGATCTTGGGATAGAGGATCTAAAGCAGTGTAAAAGAGAGGGAGCTATAGACAGAATATTTCCTGGAAAGGAATCCTGATTTTGGAAAAGACTTCTGTCATCTGAAGTAGCCTGGATTTTTTTTCCCCCCTTTGAAAGGTGTGCTCTAAGGCTCTGTGTGTCCCCAGGCTTTCTTAGGAAGACTGAATGGCATGGATGTGCAAGGAGTGGTATTTTTGGGTAAGACTTGATTTCTGACAAGCCATGGTACTTAGATTGGTATTGCTTTATTATTGTACAAGCAGACTGCTGTAGTGAATAGCACAGAGGCTTCTGTATAGACTTCCTTTTTGGGAAACAATGATCCCATCAAATTGCCAGTATGACTCATGCTAAGTGTTTGAATCATTTTTATTACACTGCTGATGATGGCTTGGAAAAGTCAAGTTTTGGTCATCAATTTATTCTGCATCTTTTATATTGATTGGCTCTTGTATATCAGAAACATGGTCAGTTCGACATTTTTATGAGTTCAAGGAAAGATGTTCTGTGTAAACAACATCTAGCCAAGAATAAAAAGCAAAATGTGCACATATGACCTGATAATGTATAAGCATGATGGCTTTAAAGCTGTATTTGGTTTGTAGTGCACTAAATCAGAGAACTGGATAAAGAGATTGCTCAGCTGACAGAAATACACATTGTTAGAGGACTGAAAAGTTTTATTTTTATGCAGAGCTAGCTAGGTCCTGAAACACAACTGAGAGCAAACCCTCAAGCCAGCAAACCGTCGCCCTCACTTCCTCTGTTTTTCTTCTGTCCTGGATTGTTTTCCAAATATTTTCAACTTGGTTATACAGCAGGTTAGAGGGGGAAAAATCAATTAGATTATTTTAAAGTAAGTTATTAATAGCCTGGCATTGGTCATATGTACACTGCTTAGGCAGAGTAGCTACACTGTTTTTTGAGGATTTATTTTTCACTTTATAGCTCTTTCTTTGCCCCATATTGCAACTATATAACACTTCTTTCTGTAAGTCTTCCTGCTTTCTTTTATAAGTCTCAGCTATACTTCACAACTTAGGCTTCCTTTACCTCAAAGCCTCAACTGAGAAAGCTTGAGAATGTTAGGCAAAAATGGGTTTGGAAGCTGAGAAAAAAATTGGGTGATTTCCCCCAATATTTGTTTTGCAGATGATTGTGTGACCTGCTAAGGGTGCACATCAAAGGGATCTCAGTGTGGGCTGAGCACCAATTCACAGGCAAGGTATGAATAAAAAGGAGAACTAATGAAGGAAATGACCATTTCGTCCTCTCCCAATCGTCACTCTGATTTACAAATAATCTTGTTACAAAGCAAAAAGTGGCAGAATTTGTGGGTTTAGACACACTTCAAATACCTATACATAAATACTAACTTCCAAATAGCTAGAAGCATTTGAGCCTTTTTATTTGAGCATAAGCTAAATATAATAATGTCTGCACTTTCCAGTGAAGAAGCTTTTTTCTCTTCAGTTGTACTTTAACAACTACATTAGACTGTGTTTGAAAAACTCAATAATATGCCTTAAGAAAAGCTCCAAGAAAACCCTACAGTACAGTCTGAGTATGTTTATCTTATTTCACATTAGTTAAGGGTAAGGCTTGCCTGTAGTCCCATTATAATCAGTGGGACTACTCCCATTAGTATGGCAAGCAGGATTTGGCCCTTTGTTTGTGATTACACATTCTTTGCCTGCTCTGTTAGACTGAAGGGTATAATAAAATTAAACGATTGGATTAGAACGGTAATTTCCAAACACAAATCAGCAAGGGAACATGATTACATTTGCTGTTGGAGGATAAAGTAAAACATTCCTATTTCTCTCTTGGTGTATCTAGGCTGCCTAATGGAACTAATTGTGTGTATCCAGAACAAAAATGTGCAAAAATACAGAAATACGGACAGAAAAATGTGTTCCTAAAAAGAAGGAAAAAATCCCACACATTCTTCTGATTCTTCTTGACATTTAGATTGGCAATCATATCTAAAAGCTACCAAAATTGTTAAGGCCTGCTCCTGAACAGATTTCATCTGTATACGACTAGGAATAGCTTTTCTGCATAAATAGCTTTCTTTGTCGAAAGAAGAAGCCAACCTTTTCTTGATGAACTAGGATTGTGGCTACAACACAATACTCTGGAAGGGAAAATTACTTCCAGTTTCAGTTAGGCTATAGCTGTTAGGAACTTAGAAGTTCATCCATCCCTGTTTACCTTCAGAAGATGATGAGGGCATAGTTTACAAAACAAATGTTTTCATTCAGTGATTTGCTGTTAAAGCTGGTGTTCAGTAGTAAGAGCTAGATTTACAGGGCATCAACCAAACTCTTGGAAATTATTGAAAATTGCCCTGTTGACTTATCCATCTCACACCAATTTGCATTTCAGCTTCTACAAAATTCTTTGGAACATAACAAATTAAGCTTCTGTGTTTTCTGTCAGGATAAATAGCATAAACCTCATTTAACTGGCAAGCAGAACTAAGGCCACAAATGATTCATACACTTCCATCTGCAGTTGGGTATCTACCACCCTTTCAGCCCTACGAAAATAATTTCCCCACTGTATTTCTGGTTTCCCTTCCTCTCACCATGGGCCCCTAACATCTCAGAGTCTTTTGCACCATAATAGACTCCAGTATACTTTCTTTGTAACCCCTGGAAACATGTCATATTACATTTTTTGCTCAACTTTCCTTTTTTTATTTTTAAACCTACTGTGTACAGGTGCAATCTGCACATCTTTCAGGACATACTCACTTTTGCAGAGCAATATAATAATGTCAGAAACGCCCTACTGAGTCAGACAGTGGTCTGTCTAACTCAGTGTACTGTCTCCCACATTGGCAGCAAGAGATGCTCTATAAAGAGAGCAGATGAGCCTGGCCATTACCTGCAGTCCCTTCCCTCCCCACCCCTAATCAGCCACAAGCACTGGTTTAGCGGTATTAGAGAACACATACTTGCCTATTCCCTTTAGGATCTGTTTATGGACATGCTGTCTCTGAATCATCTAATCTCTTTTTGAACTGGCCGATACTGTCCGCTTCCTCCTATGGCCACAAATTCCAGAATTTCAGTGCCTAATGTTTAAAAACTATACTTTTATCTGTTTTAACCCTGTGTTCCACTAGTTTCAGTGAGAATGATGGCATGTGGTTTTACTTGTGAGAATTGGTGACTAACAGCTCTGTTTTCTGAAGTCATCTTACCCCTTGCCTCCAGGATTTTGTAAACCTCAATCACATCTCACACCCTTCTCCTCTCCAAGTGGAAAAGTCCCAGCATTTTCAAAATCTCCTCATTAGGCAGCTTCTCCATTATCTTACCCATTTGCAACCCTTCTCTGTACCTTCTTTCACTCTGCTGTGCCCTTCTTAGGATGCAGACACCAAACATAGTACTCAAAACATTCATGTTCACAAGAGTGTGTGTAGCAGCAAAATCATTCTGGCTTGTATGCAACAGCTTTTCTGCTGGTTCCCAACATCCTGTTGGGTTTTTTTTTTTTGGCTGCCATTGTAGAAAATACAAGTGGGAAGTGAATATTTGACATGTTTTTTTCTTAACACGGATGGGAAGGAATGGAAAGAAGTAGTTTACTTAAGCTCTAAATTTTTCAGGATGGAGTCTTTAAATAATCATTTGAACACAAGCTGCAAACTGAGCCATTTGACATTTTTCTTGGGTTTTTTTTACAGGTCAGGGATTGTCTCTTTTCACAGTTTAAGAAAGCAACAGAAGTGTAGTGCCGATGGTGATTAGGATGGTTTATGGTTAATGCTAGCACTTTATGGTTAGGAATGAACAATAGAGTAGATTATCTTAAAGAAGTCTGCTTAAAGTAATTTCTGTGTAGTTTATTCTTGTTGTTTTTCAAATTAACTGATACTGAAACTGGACCAAGATTTAAGAAAGGGAATAGAGAACAGGTAGAAAATGTAGGCTTAGTTAAAACGATATCCAGATATTTAAAATACTTTGTTATTCTAGTGGCTTATGGAAGGCATTTCAAACTCCTTGCAGATCAAATGAAATTATAAACATCTTCCCTTTCTCTGATATGCTGCAGCTGTTGCAGCCATTTGATGAGATTCACTGACAACACAAGACATTTTGTTAATGCAGAGAGATGCAGTAATGGCTGTAGGATTAACTTGAGATGTGGGTGGAACAGAGGGGACTATGCACCAGCCCTTGCCCAGGCATGAAGTCAGGACATGGCCAGGATGTGCACCTGGATCTGGGAGATGCTGCTGGACCTTGCACAAAGATGTGCCCAGAGAGGGAAAAAGAGATTTGGGGTACATTGTGGAGAGCATGAGCTGGCCTGCCTACAGCAACTGGAAGTCATGTGTTGCTTCACCCTACAGGCAACACTGACTTCTTGCCTGACCTAAGCAAGTGATTAGGTGCAGTACAAACACAGACCAAAAAGACAACCTTTGTCTCTCAGTAGTTTACAGTGCGTGCTAAATGGGATGACAACATTTTTCAACCTCTCAAATGGCTGTGAAACCAGAATTGCCCAGGGACCCACATACTGCCATAACGGAGCTGTGTATGTACTGAAAAGGACAGAGCTGGATAAAAATGACTATTCCAGTCTCTGTTCAAAATTGAGTAAACTAAATTTTATGACAACTTTATAACATAAAGATACTGAAAGTACATTTTAATAATCAAATATGTTACTAAGAAAATGAAAGAGGACTATTCAAAAATATATTTATTTTCATGGCAACCCCTTTTAGATAAAGTGTCCTCAGGTAAAGCTGTATAAAAAAACATACAATTGTCTTCCATACTGGCTAATGACTCCCAATGATATTCATCATTCAATTTCTTTGTCATTAAAAGAATTAGGTAGTTAGTAATTAAATACTTAAAAAAAAAAAAGAAAAATATTAATTAAGGATTAGGTAAAGCTTGTTTAACTGAACATGAGTAATATTGTAGGAAGGAAATACATACATGCTATACAGGAAAGTACCTACAGAGTTTGCTGTACTAAAGACTCAATCTACTACAGGGGATGGTGATGAAGTAAACAGATACGGTTTATCTAACAAGAACATAGCCTTTAGAAATTGGTGGGGTTTGTTCCCATTAGGTCTCTGGAATATCCTTTTAAACAGATAGTGATGAAACTTACATTTCCATACCTGTGTTAGGTTGAAAAGTTGTATCATTATGTTCAGGAAATGGAAGAGGGAGCTTGAAAGCCTTTTAAAAACATATTGGGAAGACATTTTGGTGTTGTATTAGAGCAACTAGAGTAAAGGCAACCGATTAAAACAAGATATAAACCAATCCTCTTACCTTGCTGTAACCACAGCATTCCGTAAGTCCTTCTGGAAAGACAGTTAGTTGTACAGGAAATATGTTTTCTTTTAAGACATCTGATATAGACAAATTTAGAAATCTCACAGAAAAAGCCTGTCTGCAACATTTTCAAATTGCATGGCAATAAAGTTTCAAGAAAGACAATGCCCTTTGCGCCCCATTGCTATGTATAGGTAGTTAGTGGAATGATGAAGCACTGCCTTATACTTGTCTACAGAAAAGAATATTTGCTCTGCTCTACCTGACAAACAGACCTGGAAATGAAGACTGCCATGATACTTCAGTCCAGCAAGGCACCAGTGGAGTTAATGCATTTTGGCTGCATAAACTGCAAATACATGTACCATGGCATGTATAGAAAGGCCACTGAATCTTTAAAGGGAAACAGGCAGAGCTAATAGGTTTCTTTGAATATAAACATCAGTATATATTTTTGTGACTCAACTCAGCATATTCTATATGGGTTGTAATTTTAAAATTAGTGGTTGGAGGGAGAGATAAGCACCATCAATAAATTAAACTGTAACCCAGCGGTTTAGTCATGAAAGGTTAAAATAAACTTGCTTGATTGATTATGAATTTTAAACAGTTTTTCTTCAATGTAATCAGTGCTCTACCAATGTCATTGCTCATTAAAGAAAAGATTTTCATTCCAACATTTGATTGAGGATGTTTTTTCTCATTTGCATTTTGCTTTCTACCGAGTAAGCATCTTGCCTTCAGAATTATTAGATTTTTTTCCCCCCTTGTCTGTCCATAAAAGCTGTAAAGTGGGATGGAGCAGTGATTTAGAGGGATACTACATAAAGATTGAATGAAGATATTGACTACCAGGCCCTAATGCAAACAGGACTGTCTGATGGACTGCCTTTGACAGAATGATGGAAGGGGGCCTTGTGGCCTACTTAGCTGCCCTTCTAATTGGCCTTTATGAATATTTAATGAAATCAAGATGAAATTCAATCAGAGCTTTTACCTGCTGAATCTTAGGGAAAAAAGCAGGATATTATTAGATTTCCCTAGCCCTTGTATACAATAAAACTGTACCGAAATGTCTGTGTGTTAGTCAGGTGGCTGAGATACGCTTTTTATCCAGGGACTTGGTTTCTTCCAAAGGAATTAACCTTTTTACCACAAAAAGCAGCACGATTTTCCATTTGCATGCATCACTGGTATTTTATTACTGACATAGTATAATGTTTAAGCCATAAACAAGTAACAGCTATTCCCTTTGAAAACATACCCTTAGCAAATTCTCAGTCTATGCCAATTTGAAGCCTTTTAGGGAACTTTGAGGTCATATAATAGTTTCAGAACTACATAATATTGTAGCCTAACATTTTGTACCACATTGGTTGATGTATGAGAGAGAATTTCCACGATCTCATTTCTCAAACATAATCTAGGTTGCAACAATAACATTACATTATAGCAATGAGGTATAAAACAGTCTGACAGGCTCCTGCTGTAGTAGACTCTTGCATTCATTTAAATGTAGATTTTGTTTTTCTGAGTGGCATGCCAGAAAAGCTTTTCATAGAAGCACAATGGACAGATTAATCTATAAATGGTAAATTCAACAGTGAAGAAGGTTTTCCCCATTTTTAGTATTGTGAATTTTATCTTTCTCTCCCAAGATAAGCTGTTTATTCACAGTATGTTGCTTTTATGCATTTTCAATATCATTTTTTGGACAGAAAGGAGTTTGGTACTCAGAGATAAACACAGCATGTTAATACTAAGCAGCGTATGAGTAAAACCTTACAGATGTGACTAAATAAGAACAGTTCAATATTGTTATTTAAAGGCTTGATTTCCTTGGAAAAAAAATTACTTACATGGGCATCAGTAATGCTCCCTTGGGTCTCTAATGCTGATGTCACCACTTACTTCAGCAATAGACAGGTGCATGGCATTATTAGGTGAAGCATGGATGAATGGATACCTATCTTCTCTCAGTTTTTTGGTACGTATAACTATCTCTTCCTTAACACATATACTAATGGTATTAGTTTTCAGGTTTATTTATACAGGGCTGTGCATGAAGACTGTGTGATAAGCTCCCAGATTCTGTCAGAAGCTTTTAGCCTGGTGCTTGTACTTCTATATGTTTGGGCAGATATCAGGATTAATAGTAAATAATGAAGTAACACCCATCGGGGGGGGCACCACAGGTCTATGCATTCCAGCTTCTTGCTTCAGTAGTGCCCAGTGGCAAATACTCAGAGGAAAGTTATCAGAGTGGATCCCTGATCCTAATGGCTTCCACCTTAAGTCACGTCAGTAGCTGTTCCAGTCTCCACCATGGGGTGGGACTTCCTGAGGGCCTCCACAGAGCCTCTGTGTGTTGCTGTAGGAGCTAGAAATAGTCAGAACATAAAACAAAAAATAGAAAAAAGAAAGTGGTAAATGTTACAGTGAAACTGAACAAGCTGACAGCACTGGCATTTCTGCTGGTATTTCACTGAGCGGCACCTGTACTTACTAACGCCCGACTCTTGCTTTACTGTGAAGACCGAGACTGAGATGACACTAAACATGCTTGGCCATGAAGAGCCCCAGGGCCATGAGGAAGCTGCTACAAAAGCACAAGGTTAACAAAAGGGTGCCTGCACTTTCCTGTTCAGCTCTTACACTGATGCATACTTTATCTTCTAATTATAATTTTTCTTCTCCATGGTGTATGAGCGGTGAAGCTTGGGAGTTGGGAATCCATAAGCAAAATCGGAATTCACACAGGAAAAGCAGTTTTCCCCAAAGCTCCATTCCTTCAGGTAGCTCTTTACCCAGAGGACAGTCATCTAGTGTAAACAGCAGCCTACACCCTGATGAATGAAACCATTTTAGAAGCAAACTAAATGAAGTTATATCAGCATATTTTGCTTTTTCGAGTCTTCTCAGTGTATGCAAAAAATTGAAGGATGGAGAGAAGAGTGAATGCTCATGCATGTATCTGCATGCATGAATGATGAGCTAAGAAAAATAAACACCTGATGGTCTTTCAGAGGCTAAAGACTAAAGTCAGGTAGAACTGGCAATAATATAAGGCTCTCCACATCAGCCTTAGTTTGGCTTTACATTACACATGGATGAGACATTTCAGCCCACTGGTAAGAGTAAAGAGTAGCGTGTTCTTTGTATCTTACTGTCCAAAGTCCTTTTGTAATCTGTCTATATGGATGATGTGGATAGCACATATCTTTTCATACATCTGAGAAGAGTATGCACCAGACACTGAAACTTGAAAGTACCTTCTGCAGTATTTCTTGATATCTACTCAAATTATTTTGTGAAGATTTGTTTAAATGCACTGTGAATATTAATGTCACAGATTTACTTTCAGTAGATTGAACACAGCAGTTTGTCTTCAGATCAAACAGATATGCAGTGGATTTCCACATAGAGATCGGATTGCTTATTTAAACACAAGTTTTAGTGGTGATAATTAAAAAAAAAAAAAAAAAAGTATTGCATAAACATGGTAAAAACAAAGTAAACTGATGCATACACAGAGCGGTGCTTAGAAAGATAAGTCTACTTGCTTTCTCAGAAACTATATCCAAGATACCCATAGCCTTCAGACAATGAAAGCCATGACAGTGAATGATAATTTTTTTGAATGTTTAAGAATTCATTCAATTCATCCCTCTGTTAAAATAAAAATTTATTTAACATCCCACTTTAATGTCTCACTAGTCTGTACTTGTGCCTTGGAGCTTCATCCAGCTTTCACTCTTGCCTGAACCCCTAACAGTGACCTCAGCAGTACTAAGGCAGAATGTTATTTACAAGGTGAATGATATGGTATGAGGCTGACAATTAAGTTTATGTTCAAATCAGATATTCATGGGGGATGCATTCATTCCTGATGTTGATCAGAAATGAAAGCAGATGCTTTAGATTCGGGGAGGATTGCTGATGGTACTGGAGGTGACATGAAAGTGGTAAATTACACCAGTGACTCTTCTAATATCCTGAAAATGCTGAGATGAGTGAAATGTGTCCTGATTTAGGCTTAATACATTTCAAATAGAAAATTCATTTGTGGTATATCTCTATGTATTTCTTCACTCATTACATCTTGGGAGAAACTTCTGTAACTTGAGAAACCAGTGGTACCTAGAAATTATGAATTTGATCTGAATTTCTGTTCACTCTGAGCAAAAGATCAAGTTGTTAATTATTGTGAACACACAATAGAAATCAGAAGGGGTATTAGCTGGTATTCTAGAAAATATTTGCTAACATTTCTGAAATCCTACACATTTAAAAAGAAATCAGGATTATTAGCTTCTTCATTTATAGATTTAGAGACGTGAGTAGCGTCAGGGAGTTACTTTAGAGGCCTTGATAAGGCTAGGAGCAGAGTCTAGGGCAAGAAGCTAACATGACTGTCCTCTTTCTCTCTGTTCGTCATGGAGTTGCAGGAAGACGTTTTAGGGTTCAGACCAAGAAGCAAGGAGAAGGTGGAGTTGCCAGACAAGCAAGAGCAATTTAATTCCCAGGACAGGAAAGCAGCAACAGCAGGTGCAGAGATTGCAGAAGGCACCTTTCAGTAGCCAGTGCAAGAAGCAGAGATGGTTTTAACAGCTTCTTTTACTGAATGAGCCTAAAAGACTTCCAGCACAGCTTGTCTGCAAAACTGTTACGATACTAACTTGTATCAATGTTTTACATCAGTAACCTGTATCTAATCATGAATTATAACAAGCAGTATCATAAATTAAGAGAATATATGTGTATTCAGATAGTAAATGCCTCATCCTTCCATAGATAATGTGCCTTTTTTTTTTCTCTGTGTAAGAGGTCTTTACTCCTTTAGTTACAGAACTGAGAAGTAGCTAGTGTCAACTTCTTAGCTATTGGACCTGAGAGGCAGTCTCCTGGGATCTGCTCCAAGTTGTGTAAGAGATTTTCTCTGTCATCTTAGGTATATCACTCTTATCTCATTCCAACCATTTGTAAAACAGTAACCCCACCACATCAGATCAAAGGTTCACTTTGTCCTGTAACCAGTAATGAGCTGTAACTAACTCATTGAGAGTTCCCATAGTGGGCAGTTATGGAATAACATATCTATTTCTTAGTAAAAGTATCAGAAAATGGTTAAAGTCTTTCTTGAAGCATAAGATCTAATTCCTCTACTTCTTTCTACCCAAAAGTAAACCTGATATTTTCATCAGATGTATAGGAATCAAATAATTCTTAAATCATACTATGTTTTCCTTTACTGACTTGTGCTAGTGTGTTTCAGAGATTAGCTATGCATATTGTAAGAATTATTCATATAATGTTTTAAATGTCCAGCCCTTCTGTTTCATTGAACTATCCCTGTCTCCCACCATTTGGTAGTGGTCAATGGCAGTCAGCTTCATTCTTTTATACCACTACTTACTGTCTGTGTCCTTTTTTCCCCTCTAAATTAGGAGGGGCCAGTCTTTGATATATGCTCTATTGATACAGATCTATATGTCCACAACACTTGTTCCACCTGTTTCAAACAGTAAACGCTCTTTGAGATACAGTGACCAGAACTTAATGCAGCAGGTAAAGAAATATTTATAACTTCTGGAGTACTATTTCTGTCTGATAATCAACTCATAACTTTATGCTTTACAGAACTGCTGTGCAGTTCACTATATGTAATACATTTTCAGATCATTTGAGGATATGTACTACCTAGAAGCAAAGTACTATGACAGTATTATTCGGTGCTTTGAATGCCTAAAAAGCTAATTCCATTTCCTGGATCAGAGAGAAATGAAACCAATATCCAAGCTGCTGTATTATCTATATACAAATTCAGAATACTCTGATCTCTCACCCTTAGAACATGACACAAGATCTTTCCTCAACTGATGTGGTATGAAGTTGATTAGAGACATTTTATCTAAGAGAATCTGGACTCCAAAGCTCAGCAGTTAGAGCTTGTGCCCAATTTGGTTTAGTTTAATCCCATTGTTCCAGTAGAACTTCACCAGAGGGTCTTCTTTTCTTCACATTTTATAGAAAACAGAGCTGAGCTGTAAAACAACATTTGATCCCAGCAATTCAATCCCAATCCAATTTGTTTGATTCCAGTCAGATTTACATTCAACAGCAATCAGCAAACATTTCTAGAAACAAAGTAGTAAGCAGCAAATACACCATAATACAATAAAGGGGGTGCTTTCACTGTGCATCGGATCAGAGATCTTTACAAAAATAAACTTCCTGGATAGGTTATATATACACCTATCTTCAGCAAACAAGGGAAAAAGAAAGAATATCACAGCTTCACAAATGGAAGTGATCAAGTTGACCAATTATCCCCAAAGGCCGAGAGCTGATGTGAAACACAGTTTGAAATGAGCTACGAGACCTTCAGCTGGCATAAGTCAGCTAATGCTATAACACCTGAAGAGTTGGCCCAACATCCTTGGGCTGGGACAGGAAAAAAAAATTTGAGCAGAATTTCCAGCATATTGGATTCTTTCACAGTAGTTATTATGAAAAGGACAATTAAAAGGGAGGAGTGGCATGTTAATATTAATAATATAATATGAAACAATCAATATAAATTAATCCCAGAATATAGGGTATAACTGTTTCATTGTCATGAATCTAAGAAATAGGATGCATTTCAACTAGAATGCATATGAAAAACAATTACACAGATGTATGTACATTATTGCATTGCAAGGAAATAAATGAAAACCTTAAATTATTACTAAATAGCTGCAATTCTTCCCCCCCTCCCTTTTCTTGTTTTGTCAGGAATAATGACTATGTTTATGTGCCAAAGCAAGGCAAATATGTATTAGTCAGGCTGCTGGTTCAGGACTGAAGCCTGTGACAGTATCTTTAATAATATACAGTCTATTTAATATCCGCTTTTTTGTGTCCTGCACAACTTATAATTATTGCTAGCAGGCAAAAAAGGGAACAGTAGGGGAAAAGAATACAGCAGAAAAATCTTTCCTGATCACTAACAAATGGTATGAAGAAGATAGGCAGAACATATTAGAGACAATGTTCGGATTCAAGTGAATGGAATGGATTGTACATAAACTGTGAGACAGTTAAACCTTTAAAAGGTCTTACAAAACGTCCATTAAATCACATGAGATGGAGGGTTTGTAAGATCTAAAAACCTAAAGCAAAACCAATTTCAGCCTGCAGGCCCCTTTGGGTCTGGACTGTGCAATTACAGGTACTGCAGATGGTGGAAAGCTGAAGGCACTATTTATTTTTTGGTGGCAGACCAAAAGTGCTTACATGGATTAAAAAAAAATGCTTCTTACTTGCTTTAGTCTCTGTATGCCCTCAGCAGCGCATTCTGCGGTTGCTTAGAAATGGACAGGTTTTCATAAAACTGACTCCAAGTTCAAGGGCCAAATTCTCTGCTGGCACAACTCCACCAACACTGATGGTATTAAGCCAGCAGAAAATTTGGCTCCAAATCCTGCATGATTGGATAGTCTGTCCATAGGCTTCAAGAAGCCCAGAAATTTTCAGCACAGTTTAATTCAGGGTAGCTAGAATAGAGTCTGAGTATGGGCTGTGTTTTTCATTGTAAAATCAGGACTACAGATGCTCTAGGGTATGGAGTGGAAACACAACGTTTATCTATGTTACTAACCATTCACTTTTGGAGGACTTGATTCAAATTTGTAGGAGCTCTGGAGTTAGAAGTTTAGCAGCCAAGTGTTACTTCTGTTCCCTAATATGGACACCAGGGATTTCTGATTCCACTATGGAAGTCTATTCACATGACGTTCCCAGCTGGTCAAAACCAAGACATACTGACAGTGCTGTGGTCAATCACGGGTGGGCAATCTGCAGCAATGGCCTGTCCATTCCAGGCTATATCGCCAGACAAATCTATTTCAGAAATACTCTTTCTGTGGGTTTTTATGGACAATGTATGTGTGCTCTCCGTACTTTTAGATGCTTCCACAATTGTTATTTGTCATTTTTGAGTGCTTTTTTTTTCCTTTCGGATGGGTGTAATTAGATTTATCTCTCAATATTTTCAACTGATTTTGGATGCTAGATATGTGTAGGAGTTAGGACTAATGTTTAAATTATCCTTAACGGAGCTAAGAAATTGAAATCTTGATTAATAAATGTCCAGATCACTTTATAAAGACAGGCCTCTAGGGCCAGGTCAGCATTTTCAAAAGCTTGTTAGCTTTTGTTTTAATTTAATGGTCATAAAAAGTATTTCTTACAGAACCAAAATAAAAATTGACAAAGATATTCAAATATGGCCATTTACAAATTTACAGGCAGTGACTGGAACTAGTTTAACTGGCTGGTATTGCCTGTTTTACTTTGCTGGAAGCAAATGGATGTGAACCTCTTTAATGTAGAGTAAATAAGTTCTCCAATATAAATGACATTGAATGTTTACTTGGAGAGACATTTTGATTCCAAAATTGTTCTCTCCAAATAGAGTTGCATCCAGATAACTGAGGCTGTGAGTTGCCACCCATATTGTTTATTTTATTGTGCCCACAAGTCCGTCATTGAAGCATATTGCCCTGTCTAGATTGATAATCTTGGCTCAGACCATTTAGAGAAATCCTGTTTCCTTTGCTAGTTTTAGGGCCGTACAGCTTTTCAGTTCTATCTACTATTTCTATGAAATCTCTAATTTCATAGAAGCAGAATAAATAGAGGGGTTTTGTTTGGGTTTGGGTTTTTCTTTTTCACTGCTACAGCTACAGGCTCAGAAAATAGTTTACAGAAACACGGTAACCCTCTCTCCAACTAAAACCAGGCACTGCTTCTCTCACAGTGTTCATACTGATCTGGACATAAACTCCAAAAGCCTCTTTACTAAAAGGACTGATGTGAGAAAAGAAAACTCAGTGATTTTCACAAGCAAGCCAGAGCTCGCTGGCATGCTCCCAACAAATGCTTTCACTGGCACTGGTGCTCTATAAGCACTGAATTCATTTTCTGATACCAGGCTATTTATGATTCTCATGTGAGGCATGACAGTCATTCATCTTTCTCACAGGACAAGCAAACAGGGCAAGACCAGTACTAACACTGAGCATGTTGTTAGCATTACTCAGTACTAGATTTATTGGCACCATATCTTTCAAAGTAACAGGAGGTAGCTCAAAGACATCCTCTACAGCAGCTGTTTAGTAAAACTTCTCTCCGCTGGTTGCTTTCATATTTTAATCCCAAATCAACCAGATTAGGGACAAAGAGAAGAAGCACTACAGGGAATAGAGAACTGCATAGACAGCAATGAGATGGAGAGCTGATTTCATACCTTTCAGCTATCGCCAATTTTGTTGACACTTCAGCTAGCGCTATAGGGTTCCAGTTTTCCATTCCCTTCCTGCCAAGTCTGATTTTTATTTCTGAAACATATCTGTGACTCAAGGAGAACATGCTAATCTGTTGTTTTATTGGGAATTCTTCTCCCCTAACGTTATCAATTATCATCTAATCATCATCTTTATCAATTATCATCTAATTCAAGCTCATTGTCTAGATTTCTTCACTAATAGATGAAGAAAAAAAAGCACATCTACAGGGCGATATACTCCATCCTGAGTTTGGTGTGTACAATAGATAAGACTAACTGTCCTTTGGAGGTACCTGTTTCTCTTATTTTAAAAGAAGCCTAGTTGACCAGTTTAGCTTTGATGCGTTCCCTTTAAAGATAAGCAAGATGGATCCCATGTACTATGACTTGACAGACTGCCATTTTCAAACCATGTCTATAAAGAGAAAGTTCTCCTTCAAGCTTACTGTCTGAGCGACTGTAGATGGCCCAGTAATGCTGAAATCCTACCGACTTTAGCAGAGCACGAATTGTCAATTCGTGTGGTTTCCCTTCAAGTATTTATCTTCCTATGCCTCTAGCTATACAAATTACAATTAGTTTTGTTCCACCATTTTTATTTTACTGATATTTAGTATCTCCTAACTTACTTCCTTAGTATTTCTTCATTTTGGTTAACTGACAGAAGTTACTATTAGTTCCTACACTAAAACTGCGTGATGGAGTTACAGAATTTTGGGAGAAAATGAGGAGATGCTTTACAAGGAGTTATTTGAAACTCTTGTTCAAACCAATTAAGTCACTTCATCCCTGTCATTTCTTGCAGGGGCTTCATTTACAAAGAGGCTTCCCCATCCTAACAGTTACATGGAAAAAAGATAACATCGTGCCTGTCATTTCTCACATGAACTGCTTCCATGCAGATTTTGTTTTATATAGATGTGCAAGTATAACTAATATCAGGCATATCTAATTCTACTACAATATTGTAGTATTTTGGTTTTTATCTGTCTCTGGAAGCCAGATATATATGTGTGTATGTGTATATATTTCTTTGGTTTTGTGGTGTACTTGTGCCTCATGGGTCAATTATGACAGTTCAGTATGATGTAGCTGTTTTCTTTTACCTTCTTTGTACTTGTTCTTGTGAAAGCAGAACAATCTGCGAGGAACAGATATAGTAACAAGTTGAGCATGCATGGACCTGATGACTAGAAGGTTATAGCTCATTCTGTCAGAGTTTACTTCTCTCTGTCTTGTTCTGTAGTGTGGCTGAATGTTTTACCCCAAAGCTGCAAAAGCATCTTGACAGATTTACCTGCATACATCTTTGTCAAAAGTTTTCCTAGTTACTGAGCTTACAAACTTTTGGTAAGAGTGTTCTTAACACAGCTATATTAAAGTACAGTAGCCTGGGGTTTTTTCCTTCATCTTTTGGGGGATTTTTTTTTTTTTAATCACAAACAAATTGGTTGTGCAAGACCTGCTTATGCATCTCAACTTTTCTGCTTGACTGTGCAACCAGTGCAACACAGATGAGCCCCTAACCTCAGTGCTGAGCAGATTGCTACAAGATAAAGCCTCAGCAATCGTTAAATGCTCATACTAATGAATACAGGTATCTGGCACAGGCAGCAGTGGTGGTTTTCAAGCTGCTGGAGGTGATGACTTTAGAGGCACAGAGAGAAGATCAGAAATTACCAGAAAAAATCCAGTCCAGACTATTGGGAAGGACACTTGTTTCTTTCATGTCTAATTCAAAGAATTTGCCCTGTTGGATGTGTGGCAATGTTTATATCAAGGGTTCTTCCTGTTCCTTTAGGAGTCTCCATGTCTTACATTTCTTCAGATGTATTCTTGAAGCTTTGTCTTCTCAAATAACTGAAGTTAATTGGATTTCAGAGAATAAACAGAACAAAATGTGTTCAACCCTTAACCTCCTTTCCTTTTGCTGTTTCTCATAGAGGTTATGTCCATTAATGCTAACTGGCTTTCTGATTTAGAAAACCATCCTTCTAGAATGGTATTACTTATGAGGTTATATTTAGTGCCACTTGAAATTCATCTGGCTTGTTTTGCTTGTTATTTCTGCTTATGTAACGTGGTTTAAGTATTTAAAAACTCCATATTTTCAGATTTTTCTTATTCTATAACATCTCTTGCTAAAGAGACTTAAACTAGAAATGAAAGTTTCTGCTTTTTTTCTTTATTACTGTGTTGCGAATCTTCCTACCAAGATTAAGTTTAAAATACCTAATCCAGAAAGAAGCACCAACAACCCAATGCTTCGGGAGAAGTAGCTGTCCTCAGGTGCCTTCCAGACTTTACAAACTTCAGGGTACAATTAAAGTCACCTGATGACAAACCATAGTTGCGGCCTTGTTCAAGCCACCAATTTGAGCTCTTTTTTAATAGCTGGTGTGTGCAAGGAAGCTCTAAAAGATTATTCAATGTTTCCTAAGACATTTATGTGAAAGAAGTAAAAATATTGACCTTACAGAAGTGCTTTTCTCCTTCCATTGATAATAAAGAGAGTCAAGATGACTAGCTTACACTAGATGACTAGTTTCTAAAAATCCAAGGTTGTGAAATTAATCAGTCCTATGAAACATGGATCACTCACATACAGTCTTACAAAAGTTACACACAACTTTATCCAAATCAGTGCACCGAATTATTTCTGAGCACAAAATACAGCTAAAATAAATTTGGGCTGCCTCAATAGTACTTGTTGTCAGTGGCTCTGGCATGGCAGCATATTTTTGAGCGAGAAGTCCAAGTGGTACCCTTATCCCAAGCTTAGGAGTTTTAGTCTCCAATGAACATTTATCATTTGTTCAGCATAGCTTTCCAGATGTATTATAATGTGCTCACTATAAAGATGCAGGAAAAAAAAAAAGTGTTGCTTCCTGAACAAGTCTGAAAAATCTTGGCACTCAAGGGACTATCCTAGCTGTCATGCCAAGGCATGTTAAGTTAAGAGGCTGATCACCTTAGGATGGCTGTATAGCACTGACAGTCACCCAGAGTAGGAACCGGACATGTGTGTTCTAAATTGCCCTCTGGATCAATCTTTCTTTACACTACTAAAAAGGGAGACTAGCCAGCTAATAAAAGCTCCTAAATTGAGTACCTAAATTTAGATACTGTCATTACAGCAGTACAGCTGAACTCAAGTTTCAACAGTGAATGGATTCATCATTTTTTGTTTCTGTTCTGAAATTGCTCATAATTTACAGTCTAGGGATACAAACATTGAGACTTTGTTAGTCTTGCTTCTAGTCATTTTCTGAAGATGCAGATCTAGAACGATTTACGTCAAGTAAGAATTTCTCCTTCAGTCTTTAAAGAAGTATAAAGACAATATATGAAATGTTTATTAAAACCAAACATTTTATGCCCAAGAAAATTATGGTTGTCAGTCTCTGAGTAAGTATTTTAGAAATAGCCTGGTGGTAATATATTCTATGTGTACTTGGGATCAAATGCAATTTCTTCTTGGAGATTTATATGCAATTTTTTTATCCAGGCTCCTTCTACCTTTAGCCATCTCAGCAGTGCCCAAGGTTACTTTACACCAACACTGATAAAATTCATTCTCTGATTAAAATATGAAGTCTGATATCAAAACTCTATGTACACTGTAGACTTCCATTGTTATAAAGTCCTTATTGTCTTGGGTTCATAGGCTGCAGTCTTTGAAATACTGAATTACTCTACAGCTTTCCATTTTCTCTTTTTCTCTCTGCATTTTAAAAAGCATTCATATATGGATGCCATTTGAATACCCACAAATTTGGAAATTCTTCTAAAAGAAGCAGATGCCAGGAATACAACTATAGTTTCCTTTAAAGTTTCCTGGCTCTTATTAAAAAAACAAAGCTAGTAAGTGTTTGGGAATCATCTCTATTTTAAAATACTTTAAAATATCCTACTATCTATTATTGTCTTTATATTTATTAAGGAAACCATATAATGTCTAGAAAAGGCAGAGCACATCGTGAGGTTGTTTTCTGTAGATCGGAAACTAATCACTTGCTGAAGATTACACAAGAAGTTTATGTTAAAACCAATAATACGTAACTGGTATTTTAGGCATGGTATCTTCCACCTCTGATATAATAAGCCCAAAGTGTCATCTGAAGGAAGAAGGAGTATTGTTCTATTGTGAAAAGAAAGAAATAACAAGGATTGTTTCTGTTATTTTACATCACTAAATCAGGGTTCTATTCAGGCTACATTGTTGTAAATATAAATAAAACTAATTATCAAAATCTGAAGTTTTTTCTAGTAATTTAATGAAGCATCACCTAACCAGCCCCCCCCCCCCCCCCCCCCCCCCAATCAACCATTGTTTTCACAAAGGTGGAAAGCAGACAATCAAATGATATCACATATTTAAAGTACATTATTGAAATCGCTGGTTTGGAATTTTAGCAGACCTGAGCACCTCTAATACATTTACTGGTATTTAATGTGTGAGCACACTAAAGACAGAATATACAATAGAATAATTATTTCCCAAAGAAAAGGACCAAATAAAAATTACTAAAAAGCTGTTGAATTTCTTAAGTGGACAGTCTCTGCTGAGCTCTGTGTTGAACTGATGAAGTAAGTCATAGAGGATTCCCTTTCTAAGACAAAGCTCCTACTGAGGGAACGGAAAACTTGTAGCAAAGTGTTTTGCTGCCACTAAACAGGTTCAGGGAGGGGGAATTAAACACTGAATGCATTGAGAAAGGGATTGAACCTTCCCACAGTAGTGCAACGCTGCCAACTAGGCCAGTTGCAGCATGTCTGATTCTGCAGCACGGCCTTCCCCAAGCCCTTGGGACCAAAGCTCTTTCTAGGAAATGAGGAGGCATGCATGAAAAGGGGGGTGCTGGAAAAACACTAAAGCCAATTTTTAATGAGCAGAAGAGCTGAGGAAAACAAGCAGCTATTGTTAGAGAATGGAGCAGCGACAGTCAGCAGGAGACTGAGAAACACTAATCACTGCTAAATCACTGGAAGATGTCCCCACTAAGCAGAATTGCCACCCCTGCTAACCAGCAGCCATTGACATTAAATATTGTGGAGCTGAGCTGAGTTCTCTCAGAGGCATGCTGATTAAAAATGCCCTGATGAAATGGTGTGTACTGTAAGAAGTGGTACTTAGTATTTTGTCTTCATAATACTTTAAATTGCACTACATCCCCACAAGGTATTTTGCCATTTTCCATTCAAAATGGGCAACTGAATTTCAGAAGTACAGAACAGCTGTAGTACTCAGCTGGCTTCATTTTGGGTTTGAGTATGCTGAGATATTTTGAAAAAAGCCCTGAGTTTTCACTGTTTGATAGGTAATAATGAATTGTTTTTCTTTACCAAACCTGTTTTCAAGCTTTATCAGTGACTCTATGTCAGTCTTAATACTTCTTGCCTAATATTGATTAAAAGTTATATAAAAGGCCAGAAATTGTTTCTCCCACATCAGTACCAGATATTATGGTTAATTTTTTTGACCATGCTGATTTATGATTTCAAAGCAGTGGCTCCATTAAGGTCTAGAATGGGTTTTCACATCATAAAAGCACAAAGTTTTAAAATTATTTGAATTTTAGGACAATTTAATGAAGTAGTTAAAAATTATTCCAGACTGAAAATGTTTTCTGCATTAAAGGAAAAAAAAATCTGTTAAAATATAGGAAACCAATGAAAAAAAGCTTCCAAAGAACTCACTCCTGATCATAGAAAGATGCTTCTGAAAAAAGAGGAGCTCAGTAGGAGCTTTCTTTCCTTCTCCCAAATGCTTGTTATGTGTCCAGCACTAATATCACTTTCTTTGTACTTTGAGGGACTTTTAGGGGAAATTGAAAAATATATAAATAATGCTCTCTTTATTACTGAAGAAGATCACATTTTTACTTTTTTTACAGGAATTCGATAGAATCTTCCCCAAACCAGTAAAACTCACTACAGAAGTAAAAGGAAAACATCAAATCCTGCTCTTGCATGAGCAGAGGAGATCTCCTCTGCTTGTTGTGTCCTACGTTGCTCATGTGGAATGACCATGTCTTGTTTTGCTTCCACTTTGCTACAGTTTCTGAGGAGAAAAAAGCCATAGCTACATACAAGGTTTACACTTCATCCTCCTGAGTTTTTATCTTGTCTTGTCCCAGCCTTTCCTTTAAACTGTTCACCTTTGGAGTAGGAACTTGTATTTGTCTTCTGCAGCCCCAGGGATATGCTCTTTACTTACCAATTCAGATGAGTTTTAAATACTGTACAGTTAGCAAAATCAATGAAATGTATAGGACTCCATTGCCCTTAAGAAGTTGTTAGAGATGACTGGAATTTCACCCTGCTGTCTCCTCACAATGTACTCTGATGTGTAGAAGGGCAAGGGTAAGAGGGTGAAAGGAAGGGGAAAGCAGTAGATGGGGGGATTAGGCAGGATTTCCCAAGGAACAGGCTATAGAAGAGATATCTTACCCTGCAGCGTTCTTGTGAAGTGACCCAGAAGGCAAGTGGCTACCTCTGCTGTTTGGATGGAGACCATCTACTTAGGCCTGGCAAATATTTGGCAATAGTATAGGTCAAGGACTGTCCCTTGTCCCAAATGCTTGAGGATTTTTATCTAACATTGTAGTATCTGAACATCTTCCATGTGAAGTTTATATCAGCAGCAATACCCATAATGTACTTGAGGGAAATGGAGATTTTCCCTTTTCAGGGAAAAGAAGTCTTCCTGGGCTAAGATGGGGATGGTTTTGTTTGTTTCTTTCTTTTGTTTTTATTAATATCTTAGATTTGGTGAAGAAACTTGTGGAATCCTTCAGGTACTGAAGGGGATATCCAGATTGTAGTACAAACCTTCTCTTTTGAATGGTCCAAGAAAATACTCACAAACCCAAAGCAGTATTGACAGTCTTAAGAAATAGCTCTCTTCAAAGCCACATGTGTTTTGTTTCTCTTCAATCTGTAAAGAAGCCCCTGAGGCTTCAAAAGAGAGACACAGTAGTGGAAAACATTCCTCATCCTCCCCATTACTTGACTAACTCACAATGCTATATAGAGAAGGCGGCTGCCTCGGGAAGAGGAGTGCTGGAAATCAGTATTTGATCAGATCTGCTTGTGTTTATTGACATAGAAGAATATTTCATAGAATCATTGAGGTTGGAAGGGACCTTGGGAGATCATCTAATGGACACTTAATGTCAGTAAGTGTTTTCTAATCTGATTGGCCCTTTTCCATATACAGAAATGGTCAAATGGTACTTCTTCCTCCAGGCAATGATACCAGCTACTGAGGAACTTGTGACATCTGCTTTCAGTGGTGGCTGAGAGAAGTGCTGGTTGGCCAGCACAGTACCCACACTGAGACTGGAATAACTGTATAGCTCAGTTTCCTGGATGTTACATGATATTCACATACAGTACACAACAGAATTCTTCTGCCCTAATACTGGGGTTTGTCCAAACGGTTGGCAGTGCAGGGAACAGTTGCCCGTGTAATGAATCAAGGGGAAATATGATATTATACCCGTGATAAGTGAAATATTGGTAAAATGAGCACTAATCTTCAAGGTGGTTATTATCACGTTAATTGAGTAAGACCTTTCTCCAGCTCTGTAATCCTTATGCAGCCAGCGTCAAAGTTCACAGGTTACAAACACCCAGTTTAGTAACTGGATGTTTGAAAAACATATTCTACTCTTGCAAAACATTATTTTAATTATTTATTATTTCTATCTGGAGATCCTGTTCCACGAGAGAGTGATGCATATGCTCACCATGATCTGCTATTCTGATGCTTGTTGATATGCAATTTTCAGGTGGCTCAGAAGGTAGCTCGTGTAAAGTGTCCCTTATATCTGAAGAAAAGGCCAGTGACTCCTAAACTGGAGCATCTGGCATCCCTCATGCGGCTGCTAGACCCCATTGTTGCTGCAGTATGACCTTGAATTTTGGTGTAACCATTTTTATTTTTTTGTTTCATTCTTGCAAACCCAGTCATAACCACCATGCTCCTACTTGGACTAGTGACATCTATTTTGAGGCATAATCCTTGAGACCAGACATTTGTAAGCACTGAAGACATATAATCAGATTATATATATATTTTTTAGGGATATATATTTGCATACAAGTAATAGTTAATTATAGTTGATAGTAATAAATAGTCCTTCTGTAACAGCTAGTCATATTCTAGGTATATTTCTCTGTAATTATTTTACACATGATTTTCTGAATGTATCTTCTCTGCCGTCAAAGCTGTACTGACAACTTGGGTAGAAATATGCAGTCTAGTTTTAAACTTTCTTGTGTACATATAAACAGGAAAGTAGCTGGAGCAGAAAAGATCTTGGAATTGGCTGGAAAACTTGCTAATGTCAGTATAGCATTTCCTCCAATGGGTTACAAATTATACTGTTCTTACACTGTTGAGAATGGGGAATAATACATCTCTCAGAGCTATCACTGCATATTTGATATCAAGTATTGCTATAGATAGGTGATTTCCATAACCCTATTCACACCCCACGGAGTTGAAAACTAGTTTATCAATGCATCTGTAATGAATACGTGAATGCTGTAGGGAGGGGCGAAACAGGACAGTGCTGAAAACAAAGGAAAAAAAGACAAATACTCTAAGCTTTGGATGGTAAAATGCCAAATGCTAAGAGAGTATTACATGTTTTGTTAACAGTAGTTTTCTATTTCTATTGTTTAATGCTGTGGACTGGAATAGATAAGCATATGTGAGGAAGGATAAGGAGTAAAAAAGCAGGAAGAAAAAAAGAACAGGTTTGAAGAAACAGAAAGTTGCTTGAAAACTGATTGCATAACATATGTATAGATACCTTAAAAGATCAAAATGGCTGTTGAAAGTGAAGCTGTAAATAGGAAACTTTAAGGGAGGTCTTCTACACACCCAGATTTTCATGGCTGTTTTCTGTTTTCTATGCCATTGCTCGGAAAAGGCTCTTGGGTGTCCGGACACTCAGACAGGGTTGCTGTGCATGCACAGTGAATCCAAAATGTCTGACATGCATTGCTCTGACTGCAGGGAAATAACTGTACATTACAGGCTGGTTTGGAGGAATGAGATTGCTTTTTTTCCAATTCATTGAACAAATGTGTTAAAGAACTAAAATGTGATGCTTTTGTGTTTCACCAAAACTGCAGGGAAATCACATTTTTTCCCTTTCTTGTCATCAACACATTTTCTTTATTCATGTAACAGTAGGTGTCATTTTTCTTTAATTATGCCCAGCTATCATATGTTGCTTTTATTTGTTGAGGATGTTGGTTTCAGGGAAAATAATTTAGACAGTTCCATTTTTCAGGCAACAATACATTAAATCCTGTGCTTACAAATTGCAATTAGATAAGAATTCTTCTTTCCACAATCAAATGTGGCAGTTTCTTACTGGAAAGTAATGATGAATCAAACTTATAGTGTAAAATGGGAAGATCAAAGCATTCAACGAAAATGTAATGAAGAAAATACACTTTTATGGCTTGGCATTTTAAATATGGTCCTCTGTTATATATCACTGTGGCAGCATACAATAGTGCAAGTCTTTCTTTGAGAATGAATACAGATTAACGCAGACTCATTTTCTGTGTCAGAATTTACTTCTTACTGTGATGATATTTCTTCCTCCCCACCCCACCACATACTCCTCTCTTCCCACCTTCAGACCTTGAAAGTACTTTAAACATGTCTAGCCTGTCAACAAGCCTTTGCTAAAGGGTTTTTTAGCCTTTGGTAATGACTTCTAATTTACGTGACTAATTATCCCGGGATAAATAGAGATGAGGTGCTTTAGGATAAGGCTAATCTGCATGTCTGCTGGAAGCTTGAATACTGCATTTTATAAAGATACAAAACTCAGCAATTCAGTGAAATTAACGTTGTGACAAAAGGCAGGCAAATTCAAAATGAAGGCAAATACTTCTCTTCCTAAGCTGCTGCTGTTGCATGTGAGAAAGACGCTGACGGCGTAGCATGAAAAGAAGCATCAGCCCTGGTTCTGAAGGAATCTATACTGAATCTTGAACAGATTTTGACTATATTGTTTACACAGATATATTTTCAAACAGAATTGTATCATGATTTGCCTGTCTTCACCATCCATCTTGTCCCAATTTTTTTATCTTATTCTTTAAATCATAGTGGTTATCAATCTATGACCACCTCACCCCTGATTTATGCCACAGTGTAAATAAGCAGTGGTGTATGTAATTATGTATATACATACAGCAAAGAACAACCTGAGCACAAAAAACAGCCTAACATCTCAACACTGCAAGACGATATCCCAGATAGAACAAAATTATGCTGGTAACAGAGAAAAGGAATGAAAGAAAGGAAGTATAACACCCTTTCGGCTGAGTTGAGCGGTTCGATTTTCAGAAGAGCTCTTGAATTTAGAACAAGATCTCCACAAAACTATGCAGAGTAATGCAAAAGTACTTTAGGAAGTTTAGTCTTATTTTCAAAAGTGATTTAAGGTTTCAGACTTCTTAGGATATTTTTTCAAAGTCAGTTGCAGACAGGTCTCGCATTGCTCTGAGGTAGAGGGACTCGTTCAGCACTGTTCTGCACATTTTATAGGCCTGTTAGCAGCTACTTCCCATGCTCACGTCTGAATGATTTTACAGCCGCAGTTGGTTCTCACCTGCAAGCTTAGAGATGGGCAATGCTAGACTGTACCTGATTGTGTGGGTATGCTTTTAATTCTTCCTGTACACGCTGTTAAGGTCAGCTGTTTTAACTATCTAATTTTTCAGTCTGAGATATTAAAAAAGACCAAACTTCTAGGATGTGCAAAATGGGAAAATCAGACTCAAAATGTTGTCTTACTTGCTGGAATTGCTTTTGAAAACATGATGTCTAACTCTTTTAGGAGCCTACAACACAATGTTTAAGACATCCAGAGCTAACTTGCCCAGAACAGGGAGAATGACAGATTACTCAATTCCCTTTTCAATTACTTAACCACAGGATCATCATTCTACTTCACTCAAATTGTGGTATATTGATTTCTGTTGTGACTCAAAAGATTTTAATTTTTAATAAAAAGTTAGCATGTTGTTCTCTTTATGTATATAAAAACAGAATAATCTGCCTTTTGCAGACAGGGTATTTAAACTGAAAAAACCCATAATACCTATAATGTTTATAAGGAGCAATCCCTGACTTCACTTAACCAGTACTTCCTTGCTTAGTTTCCCCACAGGACAACAGTAATGCAAAAGCCTTTGAGGTCTAGACAAGAGAATTGTAGCATAATGAACTTTTAAATTTCAATAACCCTTAACAAAAACTGCTAAAAAGCTCCCATGATGTAGAATCAGAGTTTCAGAATATCAGCTGATGTAAATTACAGGGAAGTAAAAGGAAAAAGTTAACCAAAGCCTTTCACTCTTTCCTATCCAAGGCTGAATTAATATTAATAGGTCTAGGGTTTTGGTGCAGGTAAATACTAAAAACTTGCTTTAAATTGCTTGTAGGCTCAGCATATTGACCCCAGACTCCATTTTACTGAGAAATGTAGTAACAACTCAGGTGAACAGTTTTCCCTTGGAAATCCCAGCCCCTAGTTAACTGAGAAGTCAGGTGTAGCAAGTTTGCTAATGCAACCCGTGTTCAGGGCAGTGCTCCTTCCCAAGTGATCAGCATCTTTTAGAAACCTTGTGTTCAGGTAAAAGCTTTTATACCAGCAATCCCAATAGTGATAAAAAGTTTCTAGATATTTTTCCATTTGACAGCTTAACTCTAACCCTGAGCTTCCATGGAAAAGCTACACAGTATAACTTGGCCTGAGTATTAAAAGGAAATTTCTTGGGGACTTTCTGTACTTTCTGGCACACTTCCCAGAAAGGGACTAATCAGTAAAAAGCCATTCCTCACACTTGTTCTTTGGCCTGTCCTCTGTGACCTATTTTCTTGACTAATCCTGTGATTTTTATCCCAGCCAATACCAAATTGCCTCTGTTTCTGGCTGCTCCTGGCCTGCCTTATAACTCTGAGCTCCTAGCATGATCTTGGGGGGAAATGTGGAATTTTGAATGGTTTCTCTTGCTCCAAGGTCTCTGCAGAATCAAAGGACAGTATAAGTAATACCAGAAATGCAAGAGCAGTAGCCTCCTCTGTATTGGTAAATGAAGATTTTTGTGCAGATGAGGTCTTCTCTAAAAGATAAAATACAATAAGGTCAGTCTGTGTTATTGATATTGAGGTTTGTAGTCCTGAAAACAAAAAACCCCTTGTGACAAACTTTACAGTGACCCGTGAAGCTTTTTTTCTTGTTGCCAAAAGAGGGAGCCCTCACAGAATTATATATTCTCTTGGTCATGTTACTGCTTTTGTGATCTGCTCTTTCAAAAGCTCTGGGTTTTTGCTGTGTGGTTTCGGTTGGGTTTTTCTTTGCTTACAAAACTTGGGGTCTTTTTGGTGTAGAAGAAAATTGTGGCACAGATAATGTGAGCTGTGAATTTTGCCCTCTTCAAGTTCACCGTGACCTCAGGTCACAAAGAAAGAAAATAAGCTTTTAATTTTCAGAGTTACAGAGCTGGCTATTATTAAGTATATGATGTGGTTTCATGAAATCTTATATTTTAGCATTCCAGTGTCAGAAATAATGATCCTGCCAAACTGGACAATACTGATTGGGCACTGAACTTATTTTAAATTATACGTGATTTTGTGCATTTCTTTGAGTTCTATGCTGCCTTCTGTTTATGTGAGCTCGAATTATCAAAACCGGTATCCGATTCATCTCTTATCCGTCCAGAATGATTTTTTTTTTCGGAAAGACAGTGTTTGAGAAGAGTGAGTAGGATCTTTCCAGTCAGTCTGATGACATAAGGGGTAAATTAGTGCTGGGTTTATTTGTAATCACTTGCAGGGAGTCATTCAATAAAATTTGGAGAGACTTTGAGAATTATGTAACTTCTTACTGATTTTTACCAGTGGATTAGGTTCAAAGCAGTGAGAAAGTGCATGCACTTATATTAGTGTTTATCTTTAGGAGGAAATCCTTTGTCTTGGGTTCTGCAACAGAGACTGCGACAAATAGTAAGTTTACCAGAGAGACTCTGTAAGTGTTGATTCATAGTTCACCCTTACCTCTTTCTGAGCTTGAACTGGTTAAAGGAAACTCTGGCCAAGAGAAATTACAAGTATTTTAGCTGATCTCTGCCATCTTTTCTGAACCTGTATTGTTCCCTAGACTAGTTCCCTTTTGAAAAATTTCAACCTAATGGCTGCTGTGACTCTGTGGCTCCAATACCCCATTTGGTATTTTCTCTGTTTTGCACGGTAGCTCTCTTTTCCATTGGGATGTAGACTGAGTGGATATGACAGTCCAGCATTTCTTATCTCCCACAAATCAAAGCCAAACTTACAAAATAGCTTAACTTCATGGGAGTTCAAAGCCAATAATGGGGCAGTAGGATTTAAAAAACACTTTTATTTGATCATTTGAGATATTTTGGCTTCCTGTTTTTACATGCAAATTCAGTGGATCCAGCATGACCTTTTTTTAGTGAGATTTTGATGCTTAGGACCAGATTCTCAAAAACATGTTAGTGGTTAAAAGGCGTTTGGGTACCTAATTCACTCCTAGGTCAGCTGTTGCTGAAAATGTCACGTCCTAGCTTTTGGCAAGTCTGGAGCTTTATATAGCAGGATTGTTGCATTGGAGTAAAATCCCATTTAGAAATGCATATTGATGATTCGTTGTTAATAGATATTGTGTGAAGATTGCTCTGTGATTATTGTACCATAATAGCGGTGAGATTCAGAATAAATGCAAGGAGTAGATTGGCTGTGATAGGAAGGATCACATTTAGATGACAACTTTTCTTTCTCTTTTCCATTATGTTCTTCTTGTCTTTTTGAACACTATTAGTATTCTCAGTGCTGTACAGAAACATACGGGAGACTTAGGGCAGGAGCTAAGTTGATTGCAAGTAAACTACATGATAAAATGGCAAACTCAAAAATAATTTGATGCATTTTATTTAAAAGAATAACATTCAGAGTTAAGACTGAAATGGCCAAAATGAGTGCTTCTGATATTTTATAGATGTTCAGCATAGGTAGTGTGCCTCCAAATATTGGATGCTCCTATATACCATATGTGCTGCAGTTCCTAAGCAATACAGCAGATGTTTTAGGTGATCAATTCAGAACTCACTGGCTTTGTTTATTTCTCCCCATTCCCGATTTTATATGATGTGAATGTGCCTGTCATGATAAGCAGTGGAACAGTTCTATATTTAAAAATCTGTGCATAATTCAAAGCTGACACAGTAGCAATACTAAAACACTCCCCAGCCTAGAAAATCTCATATTCCTCAGAGTTCAAACCACCTAGTTAGGAAAAGCTGTGGCCAGTAAAAATTATCTTTGTGTGGCTTGAATCAAAACTTAACTATTTTTTTGAGTTTAGGTTTATTGTACAAGGCGGATGAAAGCTGACAGTTCTGATTTCTTTGCTGATCAGAGGGCCTGGTGAACTCTTTTGTTTGCTTATTTGCTTTTAAGAAAAGTTTCATCTTATTTCTGTGTAATCTTTTCCAAAGCCAGCTTCCTAATGGCACCTTTTTATCTTCGGTTTTCTTAACACTTTCTTCACTGCTACTCCTTTCTTTGCCAGCTCCTAGTATACAAAGTGCCCTTTTTGACTTAAGGTCATCTTTTTTTTTCCTTTTTTTTTTTTTTTTTTTTTTTTTCCTTACCAAGGCATTTTCAACAGTAATCCCCCATGACTTCACTTAGTTTTCTGATCATGTGGGCTGGAAATCTATTCAGACCTCATTAAAAAGCTCATTTGAAAATACCGATTCTATTGTATTGTCTGAACTGTTCTGTTCTTTTATTTGGGGATATAAAAAGACTTGAGCTCTCCTATTTTTTCCAATTGTAAATGAGCACAGATATGTATCTGATGGCTAACACAGTAGAGAGACCCTCTTCTGTAGCGATCTGTGGGGAATAAACTAGCTGCCTGCTAATGCCTGTCTGCCTCTGTGGAGGCTGGGACTGGCA
This sequence comes from Leptosomus discolor, assembly GCF_034619465.1. Lineage (NCBI taxonomy): Eukaryota > Metazoa > Chordata > Aves > Leptosomiformes > Leptosomidae > Leptosomus > Leptosomus discolor. The sequence goes on along the minus strand of NC_141393.1, from coordinate 54,891,758 downwards.
AGGGTGAGGGCAGGCTGTGCTCCTGTGCCAGCCCCGTGTCCCTGCTGCACCCTGAACCTGCAGGACCATGGTAGAGGAAGCTACATTTCAAAAGAAAAAACGCTCTCCATCTTCAATATCCAAAAGAAAAATTTAAGCTCGGTGAGAACAGGAAAGAATCTGACACCTAATTTTGCCAATATAAATTGGAACATATACATTCATGTTGATTTTTAAAAAAAAAAAAAAAGTGAAAAAAATCCTGAAATATAGCTGTCTGACACAGTAGAGTTCAGGATAAGAACAAGGATAAATTTTCCTCACATATTCACCTATGGAAACTTTGTTCACCTTTCCTACAACTGTGAAATTGGTTTGAAATGATGGACTGATACTTCCTCATGAGTTACTCTTGACATACTAGAGATTTTTGCTGACTGAAAAATACATGCTCTTTGGGGAAGCAAAATGCTTTTCCAAACACAATGTGTAAATGTTGTTGTTAACATTTAGACAATTAATTTTTAAGGCAAATATTCAATGGGTATTTGGAAACCTCCTGGATTTCTTCTAATAAATGAAGAACATAAACAAGGGCAATGGAAGCAGTTTAAATACAGAACCGTATTTTTCTCAAAACTGAAAGTTTCAGTGGCTCACAAATCGTAGGTAACATTTCAACTTATCCAGATAAACATATTTTCTGGTAACCCAAAGAACAACTGCTTCATGGTAGCTTCACGACATAGTTACTACATTCTTGGTTAAATGTCTGTTAGACGTACATAAGTAAATCATAGATTTTGTCTTCTGGAGATCTGGTTCTGAGAGACATGATCTGCCTTCAGTGACAGTCACAGCAAGGGGAACTGAGGAAACAGCCTTTGGTTGGTCTGAATCTTTAAGCAACTGCACGTTTGTGATGAAAAATTAGGAGTTTCATATCAAAATTAGTTAAATGGGCAATTGGTTCCCTTCTCTCTTCCACTGTGCTTTGGGTGCAGCTCAAAACAGCCTTGTATTTGTCAGTCACCATGCAGATTTTTCACAAGTGTTTGTTCTGAGTTTTTTAACCACTATTAGATACATATCAGATAGAAGGTCCCCAATTAATTGCTTATAGAAAAACTGTAAAAGAGCAATAATTTGAAACAGTTAGCAATGAGCCTAATGAAAAGAGGATTTCAGACCTCTTATCTCTGTTCAGTGTATGGGACAAACACTATTCCCTATTTTATTAGTCAGAATAACCTGACATGGACTGAAGAGAGGAATAAAATAGTAATATCTGAATGGCCTAATTTTCTTACGCAGATCTCCATTCAAGCCTTCTCTTGGGCAAGCTAACTCAGCTGAGTGATTTTAATGAACAAAACTTTTATTTTCTCCTCTAATATAACATGACATATTATATACAACACATACAGCTCTCTTCAACTGTTCTTAATAAAAATGCCTCCGGAATGGTTTTCACAGTTTAAAGCACCCAGGTGAAGGGTTTGGTCTAAAATTTCAAAGTGAGATAAAAATGTTCAAATTTGGATGTATAGAGCTAAATGCTACCTTGGTTCCAGTGGCCTCCATTTTATTGCTTTTATTAACAGTTCTAGAGACACCACCCATATATTAAACATGAATTACACTAGATAGTATAGAAAGGCAGAGTGACACTGGAAGTGGCTGTAAGGAGTCCCAACGCTGTCTTGTTAGTCTTTGGGAGTTTTGATATGTGTTGCAGCCTGAGTGGACCTTGTTCCAAGTTCTGTGGCTCAAGATATTCAGATATAGGGATTTAGTAATGATTTTAGCATGTGCCATAGAAAACTACAATAAAACTGCTTTAAAAACAAATGAGAAAGCATTGGGCCTGTTTGGAAAGTAGAAAGTGGAAAGAAGTCTGTTTTGACCTCTGGGATTGCTCATGCTCATTGCTGCCATTTGACTTCTCCAGACAGGGTTTTCACAGGCTGTGATTAAATATGTAGTTTTTAGAATAATGAAGACTAGGATGCTCTGAATCATTTGTTAAGTGAATATGACAAGCAGTGGTCTGGTTTGGTAAAAAAAAAATGATTTTTTTGAGCAACAGAAAAACTAACTCACTGCCATGGATTGTGATAGGAAACAGAATCAAACTGAAATTAGATTAAAAGCTTGAAATTAGATGAGACCACAGTAGTCGGACGTAAAAATTTATATATTTGTCCATACATACTAGATTCTAATTTAACTTTTGACTATTATTTTGATAACATTGTCTTGATTTATATACAGTAAACAAGGAACTTTGCACAGTATGGGGGAAAGATTTTCAGATAAAGTAATCCTCCTAAATTAAATGTGAAGACACACAGTTATTTCCCCCTTCCCTCCTGCCTGTCCCTATAGCAGAAAAGTCTTTGGCTGTAATAGTGCCTCGACAGCCAGAGCAGAACTTGGAGCTAGCTTGGTCTTGGATTGGTGTGATAATTTCAAGTATTTCCTAGGTTTTTCTTCTGTATCTGCAATACATAGTCTATATTGCTTCCTTGTCTGTAAGTGGCCTGTTTTATAAACATTTACTGCTCTCTGTACAATGCAGACACACCTCAATATATACACACACCTGCATATACATGCCTGAATGTTTGTACGTATCTGTGATTGTATATACATATATGCAATATTTTTATGTATGTGCATATATACAATTATAGTAACGGTAAGTGCAAAACTAACTTTCAAAACAGAATAAGCTCTGAATTTTGAATGCTTGGATGCATGGAGCTGTAGGTGTGACACTGCTACCTTTGACACTGAATGGTGATGGCGCAAATAGAAATCACTACAGAAGGATTTTGGAGATGATATAGCCTATAGATTGCATATACACTATTTTGCAGTCATAAAGTTCTCCCACTCTGCTTTGTGTAATACAGAAAGCCAAGCTACTTGGGCTTACAGACAAAAAGTTTGGTTTGCTTGTTGAGCTGAAATATACTCTGTTGAATGTTTAAGTTTCTGAGATGTTCGAATGTGAGATACTAGAAATACAACCTATTATTGAGGCTTTCTGCTAAATAAAATGGCATGTGTTACCGTTGTATATGGGTCATTCAGTTGCCTTTAAATGATGCCATCTTTGAGTGGAAAGGGAATATATTTTGAGTGTTTGCAGAATACCTTCAACCATTGGAACTATGATCTGGAAATTGCTGTGCTGTGTTCTCACACAGCTCGCCTGCATCTCAGGCAAATTCTAACAACTTAAGAGAAAAATAACACCTGAGATAAACGCAACCGGATAATTCCCACAAAATCAGAAGTAAAGGCAGGCAGCTCTGGGAGGGCAAGGGATTTAGGCCCTAGGGAGTCAGTGAAAAACGGAAACTATAGAAGTTCTCTCACATTTATTTTCACTCTGTTGCTGAATCACAGGGACTTTCTAACACGTAATTCCTAAGATTTATGCATGAAAATGCAATCATTTTGGGGAAATTATATATTCAGAAGGAATTTACTCATGTTGCATCTTTTATGTGTCTTTTTCTTCCTTCCATTTGTATTGCTGTCCTTATGGTGTGAAACCACATGAGTGCTGTTTCTTAAAAGTTTATCAAAGATGTGTTTTTTTTGACTGGGCTCAGGTGTATTAGGAAGTGGATCGTGTCAGTGCTGTAATTCAGGACTTTGTTTTCCAGTTAAGTGCTGCCCTGAGCAGAATTCTAATACAGAGCAGCAGCCAAATTGAGTGCAAACACATGCTGCTCCCCAAACAAGAAGGTATTTAAATTCTTACAAAGAAGGGCTCTTCTAGTGAATATTTCTCATGTTTCAGAAAACTTCCCAGTAACTCCCTTAGAGTTCTAGGTGGTTTTTTTCTCTTTTCATAGAATTACATTTTTTTTCAAAACAGTATTTTCTTTGAACCCAAGTCAGCCTTCTCACCATCAGTGTGCTGGCTAATCTGTCATGATGACTGTTAAATTTAGTATTTGTTGACATGGAGAGTAGGAAAACTGCTACTAGCTGGTAGCTAAATTATTCAGGTTGGATGTACACATTGAAACTTAAGCCCCAGTTTCAATAAATATTTATTTAGACATACACAAAGAAAGAAGGTTTGGGAGAAATGATCTGCTGGTCAGAGCACCCATAGCTGGATGTAAGCAGCTGAAGTTCAATCACAAGATCCAGATGAGGCAGAGCAGGGACGTAAACCTTTGTATTTGTGCCTCCCTTATTGTGTGATCACAGGCTCCTACAACTGCCTGTTTAGTTTCAAAATTGCATATGTTTGGGGTTAATCTGTCTTGTCTGTTATCTAAACCAGCCCATAAACAATGGCTAGTTAGTCAATATCCCATTACTGGTACAGGTAGATATGCTTTGTTTCTAATTAAACATTCATTGAACACTGTTGCTTACCCCGCCCTTTCCCCACAGCAGATGATGGTGTTTCAAAGTTCATAATTTCTTTCATTAATGCTGCTCCTTTCCTTCTTAAGATTTAACATAAGACAGGAATTCACAACTAAAGAATGGCTGTGCAGTGCTTAAAGTGATCTGCATCATGTATGGATTTTGGTTGTTAATGGCACTGTCTGTGATCTGTATAGTTTTCCTGCCCTTGTTTACTCTTTTTTTCAAAATAAATAAAATTTAAAGAGAAGAGTTTATTAGCTCCTACTGCTTACTATGTACTTTAAGACATAATCCGCTGTTTGTGGCATTACAGTAATCTCTATAGGCATTAAGTAGTTGATGTCACAAGCACAGGATTATAACCACAGCTCTGCAATTTACATAATAATGCACCAAACGATGAAAAACCTGCATGGTGGTTTGTTACCAAAACAAACCCTTTAAAATACTAAATTAAATTGTGGAATGAGTAGATCCCAAACCCTTGCTGTGTAAGTACCTATGCTTTATTTAAAACCTGCACATAGCAACCGCCACCTTTTTGTTAATGGAACTACAAAGAGGTTTGATTCCAACCTGGATGTGGGGTCAGACCATGGAGAAATGGCCCTTATTCTCTTCCTTCATTTCTTGTAGGCCCAAAGCTTTTGGGGAAGAGCAGAACAAAGCATAGACAAGGTATTGGCTATGTCATCCATTTTTTTTCCCCAGTCTTTACTGTTCAGAAATACCAGTGTTAGTGTATGTACTCTCTATATGCACATACCCTACACAGGCTGCCAAGTGACTAAAGCACTGGCTATCTGTGCATTAATTTATCTCAGCATTTCAGGCCTGAATTAACAAGGAGGACAGAAGCCTATGAAATTGGGAGCTCTAAGTCAAGTTTGCCCATTGGGTTCAATAAAGTTGATTAGATTTGCTTGCCACACGTTAACTTGGGTTAAGAAGAGACTGCTATTAACTAATCAAGGATGTCCTTTTACATGCATATCTGAGAAGATGCACTGTATATGCATAGAATACATCATCAAACCATAAAGTTGCTGTGAATCTACCTTTGTGTTGCTTCACTGAGGTGCATAAGGATGCTTGTTATTTTACAACTGCCGAAGGACAGAAAACCTAAGCGGCTTCCTGTCATCATAACTCTCATTGGCAAATCACAGAACAGAATCACTGAACACTAAGGGTTGGAAGGGACGTCTGGAGATCATCTAGTCCAGCCTCCCTGCTAAAGGAGGTTCACCTAGAGCAGGTTGCACAGGACTGCATCCAGGTGGGTTTTGAATATGTCCAGGGAAGGAGACTCCGCAACCACCCTGGGCAGCCTGTTCCAGTGCTCTGCCACCCTTAATGTAAAGAAGTTTTCCCTCATGTTCAGGCAGAACTTCCTGTGCTGCAGTTTTTGCCCGTTGCCCCTTGTCCTGTTGCTGGGAACCGCTGAAAAGAGCCTGGCCCCATCCTCTTGACACCTGCCCTTTAGATATTTATAACTGTTGATAATGTCCCCTCTCAGTCTTCTCTTCTCCAGGCTAAAGACCCCCAGGTCTCTCAGCTTTTCCTCATAGGAGAGATGCTCCAATCCCCTCATCATCTTTGTAGCCCTCCACTGGACTCTCTCCACTAGTTCCCTTTCCCTCTTGAACTGGAGGGCCCAGAACTGGACACAGCACTCCAGATACAGCCTCACCAGTTCTGAGTAGAGGGGGAGAATAACCTCCCTTGATCTGCTGGATACACTCTTCTTAATGCACCCCAGGACACCATTGGCCTTCTTGGCCAGAAGAGCACATTGCTGACTCATGGTCAACTTTCTGTCCACCAGGACTCCCAGGTCCTTCTCTGCAGAGCTGCTCTCCAGCAGGTCGACCCCCAGCCTGTACTAGTGTGTGGGGTTATTCCTCCCCAAGTGCAGGAGCTTACACTTGCCCTTGTTGAACCTCATCAGGTTCCTCTCTGCCCAGCTCTCCAGCCTGTCCAGGTCTTACTGAATGGCAGCACAGCCTTCTGGCTTGTCAGTCACTCCTCCCAGTCTTGGCGTTGATGAGTAAGTTGAACAGGACCGGACCCAGTACTGACCCCTGGGGAACACTGCTAGTCACAGGCCTCCAACCAGATTCAGCACCACTGATCACAACCCTCTGAGCTCTGTCCTTCAGCCAGCTGTCAATCCACCTCACTGTCCACTCATCTATCCCACACTTCCTAAGCTTACCTATGAGGATGTGGTGGGAGACAGTGTCAAAAGCTTTGCTAAAGTCAAGGTAGACAACATCCACTGCTTTCCTCTCGTCCACCCAGCCAGTCATGCTATCACAGAAGGCTATCAGGTTGCTCGGGCTTGATTTCCCCCGGGTGAATCCGTGCTGACTACTCCTGATAATCTTCTTTTCCTCCACCTGTTTAGAGACAACAGCCACGATGAGCTGTTCCATCACCTTTCCAGGGATGGAGCTGAGGCTGACTGGTCTGTAGTTCCCTAGATCCTCCTTTTTGCCCTTTTTGAAGACTGGAGTAACACTGGTTCTCCTCCAGTCCTCAGGCAACTCTCCTGTCCTCCATGACCTGTCAAAGATGACGGAGAGTGGCTTAGCAATAGTGTCTGCCAGCTCCTTCAGCAATTGAAGGTGCATCCCTTCGGGTCCCATGGACTTGTGAATGTCCAGTCCAGCTAAGAGATTCCTAACCCAATCCTCCTTGACCGAGGGGAAGTCTTCCTTCCTCCAGACTTCCTCTTCTACTTCCAAGGTCTGGGATTCCTGAGGACCAGCCTTAGCAGTAAGGACTGAGGTGAAGAAGGCATTCAGTAACTCTGCCTTCTCCATATCCTCCATCACCAGGGCACCTGCCTTGTTCATCAGGGGGCCCACATTTTCCCTGGTCTTCCTATTGCTACTGATGTATTTGAAGAATCCATTCTTATTGTCTTTGACGTCCCTAGCCAGACTTAATTCCAAATGGGCTTTAGCCTTCCTCATTGCATCCCTGCATGCTCTGACGATTTTCCTATATTCCTCCCAACTGTCCAGTCCCTTTTTCCACACATTGTAAGCCTTCTTGTTCCCTTTGAGATTTTCCAGGAGCTCCTTGCTCATCCAAGGAGGCCTTCTGCCTCCTTTGCTTGATTTCTTCCTTGTAGGGATGCATTGGTTTTGGGCTTGGAGGAAGTGGTGCTTGAATAGCAACCAGCTCTCTTGGGCCCCCAAACCTTCTAGAACACTACCCCTTGGGATTACTCTGAGTAGGTCTTTGACGTTGCTAAAGTTAGCTTTCTTGAAGTCCAGGGTTGCAATAATACTTATTGCCCTGCTTTGTCCACTCAGGATTCTGAACTCCACCATCTCGTGGTCACTACAGCCAAGGTTCCCCCCAACATTCACATCCCCGACTAGTCCTTCTTTGTTTGTTAGTATGAGATCTAGCAGTGCATCTCTCCTCGTTGGTTCCTCCATCACCTGAGTCAAAATGTTAAGGCAACGTTATTTGCAAAGTTAAGGTTCTGTTCATTCCAAAGCAGTTTGTTCCTCCTCTCCATCCTTTCAGAGATAAGATAGTCTTAACAACTTTTTGTTGTGATTGTAAATATTTATAGTGAACTGATGGGCTTTTATTTTGGTTCCTAGTTCTTTACTAAGAGTCTGGATATTATCTTTATGAGTGCTTTATATGTAAATAAGGCAACCTATAGATAAAGCACCAGTGGTTTTCACTCAAGAATATGTGGAACAGACTGTGCATTTGTGTGACCAATAAAACCGGTCATGTACATTGCAAATGGCCTCTGCTGCATAGCTGCTCAGGTTGCTCAGGCTCCCATGGCTGTTGCTTTGGCCAGAGATCTACTGCTTTTGGTAGTAATCTGCTCACCAAGGCTTTGGGGCTGTGACCTACTATTACTGCCATAGGTATTACAGAGTGTAAGTGTGCCCAAAGATACCTTGCACGGTTTTTCAATCTTTCTTTAACCTTCATTGTACTACTGTTCTTTCTAAATAGCTTTTGAGCACAACAGGACTCTAAAACATTATGCATGAGTGTTGTGTTCTTGAGATAAATATTCGAAGGTGGGAGAAGGAGAGGTCTTAGCTACTTGTTTGACAGTGTTTCTGAAAAATAAGAAAGTACCATGTACCTTTGGCACTTAGGTTTCGGGAAAGAAATAAGCAGGCGTCAGATATTAAGTAGAAGAATATGTAAGCTGGAAGGATAAATAAAATAGCTTAATGGTTTGGCGCTGCCTTTCATCATTTGGACTTGGTTTTGATTCTAACACAAGATTGAGTTACCAAATATTGCAATGATCAAATGTCTGTAGAGGTCACTGTTAAAATGGTTTATAATGCTCATTATAGCTCTTAGTGTGAGTGATAACATATCCCAAACCACTTTATAAATGTTCTCCCACACCTATATTATCAATAATTGATTCCACAGAGTAGACTACAGCAGATGCAATTTACTAAAATCCCAGTCAAATGTCAACAAGCTGACTGGTTCATTTTATCATTATACCAGGAAACTTTAGCAGCTAATCATAAAGTACAATATGTGAGATCGCACTTCATTATATGAACAAAAGCCTGTGATTTCAGGATGGAAAGAAAAGATTATTGCTTGGCATAATGTGATTGAAAAAAAAAAAAAAGAATCTTTAAATCATCAAATTATCCTTTTTAACAGGATTTGAATTAGTAGCTTATTGGGGTCATTACTTAAATTGAGAGTTTCTCTTTAGTGATAAGTCTTGCACTCTGAAGGGAAGGAGGGTACAAGTGGTGAATCTTGCATTTGAGAAACTATACAGATGTGAAATGCTCACTGAGTTATATTTACTTTTTTTCTGACACCCTCCTTTATCTAAGAATCACATAGAATCACAGAATGTTAGGGGTTGGAAGGGACCTCTGGAGATCATCCTGTCCAACCCCCCTGCCAGAGCAGGACCACCTAGAGTAGGTCACAGAGGAATGCATCCAGGCAGGCTTTGAATACCTCCAGAGAAGGAGACTCCACAATCTCTCTGGGCAGCCTGTTCCAGTGCTCTGTCACCCTCACAGTGAAAAAGTTTTTCCTTATGTTTTTGTGGAGCCTCCTATGCTCCAGCTTCCACCCATTGCCCTTTGTCCTGTCATTAGCCATCACCGAGCCCGGCTCCATCCTCCTGACACTCACCCTTTATGTATTTCTAAACATTAATGAGGTCACCTCTTAATCTCCTCTTCTCTGAGCTGAAGAGATCCAGCTCCCTCAGCCTTTCATCATAAGGGAAATGTTCCACCCCCTTAATCACCTTTGTGGCTCTGCGCTGGACTCTTTCCAGCAGTTCCCTGTCCTTCTTGAACTGAGGGGCCCAGAACTGGACACAATATTCCAGATGCGGTCTCACCAGGGCAGAGTAGAGGGGGAAGAAAACTTCTCTTGATCTACTGACCACACCCCTTCTAATACACCCCAGGATGCCATTGGCCTTCTTGGCCACGAGGGCACGTGCTGGCTCATGGTCATCCTGCTGTCCACCAGGACCCCCAGGTCCCTTTCCCCTACGCTGCTCTCTAACAGGTCAGTCCCCAACCTACACTGGTACATGGGGTCGTTCTTTCCCAGATGCAAGACTCAACACTCGCCCTTGTTGTACTTCATTAAATTTCTCCCCACCCAGCTCTCCAGCCTGTCCATGTCTCTCTGAATGGCAGCACAGCCTTCTGGTGTGTCAGCCACTCCTCCCAGTTTTGTGTCATCAGCAAACTTGCTGACAGTGCACTCTGTTCCCTCATCCAGGTAGCTGATGAATATATTGAATCGTACTGGTCCCAGTACCGACCCCTGAGGGACTCTACTAGATACAGGCCTCCAACTAGATTCTGTCCCCTTGACCACAACTCTCTGACTTCTTTCCTTCAACCAGTTCAGAATCCACCTCACTACCTGATCATCCAGACCACACTTCCCCAGTTTAGCTGCGAGAATGCTGTGGGAGACCGTGTCAGATGCTTTACTGAAATCAAGATAAACCACATCCACTGCACTACCACCATCTATCCACCTGATTATGTCTTTATAAAAGGCTATCAGGTTGGTCAAACATGACTTCCTGTAATAGGTCTGCCTGAGATGCAGCCCTCACCATGCTGTGCTGTGGTAGCTAGATAACACACCAGTGTTTTGACTACTGCTGAGTAGGGCTCACACAGCACCAAGGCTGCATCCCCAACATTTCGCCAGTAGGCTGGGGGTGGGTAAAAACTTGGGAGGGGATATCGCCAGGACAGCTGACCCAAACTGACCAAAGGGATATTCCATACCACATGACGTCTGCTCAGCAATATAAGCTGGGGAAAACAGGAAGAAGGGAAGGACTTTTGTTTCGCGTTTGTCATCCGGAGCAACTGCTGCGCATATCGGAGCCCTACTTTCCAGAAAGTGGCTGGACATCGCCTGCTGATGGGAAGTAGAGGATAAGATCTTTTGTTTTGCTTTTGCTTCCGCACATGGCTATTTGCTTCATTAAACTGTCTTTATCTGACCCACGTGCCTGTTGTTATATTTTCTCCCCCCTGTCCAGCTGAGGGGGTGAGAGTGATAGAGTGGCTTTGGTGGGCACCTGGCATCTGGCCAGGGCCAAACCACTACACTTCCCCTTGGTAAAACGATGTTGACTGCTCCTAAGCCTTCATTAGAAAGTTTTTCCAGATGTTGATTAGCCCTGAATATTTCTTTAACTGTCCAACAACAAACAACTAAAAGAAGGTTTACGCTCCTCTATAATAGAAGCATCTTTTGCATGGGAGCAGAACACAGCAAGGTGCACAGCTTGTCACCCACCAGGTAGCAATGTGAAAGGATAGGACACAGCCTTTAACCTCTCCCTCTCCGCACCTTCACCCTCCTCCATCCCCTCTACTGCAAATCCCTTCAGTGCAAAACCAAGGAGTCTTATGGTGGTACTTGTGGGCAGCCATGTTGTGCCATGCATACCATGCCAAGTTGTACACTTGGGATCTCTTTGATCTTTTTCTGAACTTTAGAGTTCATCCATGATATAATGTTAGAAGATGGCTTTCAAAAGCATTGACATTACAGTGTGGCAATAATAAGGGCCATACAAATGTGAAATTCACCCTTCAATATATATTCATCTTTATTTTGTGAGAATATGCAGTGGTTTCAATTACTCTTATGTCAACACAGTCAGTTTATAGAAAAGAAGCACCAATTTAGAAGTTAAAAAGAAAAGGCAAAATTAGTAAGAATTTACACCAAAGCTTCCAGGGAAAAAAAAAAAAAAAATCATGCACCTGATTTCAATTCTAAACCCTCTGAACCACATAGTATATTGAAGGTGGTAGGTAGAGACACCTGTTCAAACCACATTAAAATTAGATGGAAGAGATCAATAGCAGAGACCAGGCTGGGTAAAATACATTTAGGAAGACAAAGTCCTCCTGTGGTCCTAGAGAGTCAATTCCAGCTTTGTGTGGGTGGACTATGGCAGGAGAGGTTAGTGAGATGGGCAGGCTGCCTTTGGGCTCATAGGTTCAGAATGCAGGCATTGAAATGACACCAACCGAACAACTGACGTTGATCTCAGCTCTGGGTTCAGGATTTTTACATGGAGACTCAGAGCAAAGCAGGTATAGATGCCCTTGAGGTCTACAGAAACCCCTGCCAGAGCACACTGTCTCCTGGAATGTGGGTGCACGAGACTGCTGAAGGAGCTTCCAGCACAGCAGCCTCATGTGTGCAATATCTGGGTGTCTGGCTGCCACCTCTGTCTCTGCTTACCAGCTCTGCTGGGTGTTGGGGGCTTGTGCTGGGACAGAAGGCAGGGGTAAGGATATCTTTTGGATCCTTGCTGGAGGAGGAGAGTAGGAGTAGGAAGATGACTTTATAATTGCTTTTTTTTATCACTCTTTCTGACTATATTGACTTTATACTTGACACAGCTTTGGCTAGCAAGTGAGGCCCAGATACATTCAGAATTAGATATGACTAGGCTTATTCTTCCATGAGAAGAAAATCATCGGTTGCTACAGAAACAGCTCCGTATCAGTCTCGTGGGGCATCTTTGCATCTGGCTTTTTTTCCTTCTCTTTTGCTAATCTGTAGATAAGAGTCAAAGCAAGTGCAGCACATCCCACATCTATATAAAAGGTTGGAGGAACTCTGCAGAGAGCAAAGTGTGAAAGAACATCTCACAGATAAGCTAAACTTAAACGAATGAGTTAATTTACACCCCCCTACAATTTTTTTCTAGTTTTGCAACTCTCACTGAGTTAATTGAGGTGAAAATTAAATTACATCAGTCAGCAAATATTTTAAGGACCACTAACATCAAGGAAGAGAAAGGAGGTACTCAGAAAGGGAATTACTAAGAAAAATTTAGGAAACGATCTGAGGGGCGAGTTAGAATCTGTGTAGAGAAAATTGTGTATTGCAATGGAATAATAATCCAGACTCACTTTCAGGCAAGTAGTTTAACTTGATAAATTAAGGAATTAGTTAAAAATAAGTGTATATTATGGGTCAACAGGGACCATGCTGCACAATTCAGATCAGCTCACCGTTGAGGTATTTCAACTGGTTTTCTAAAATGTAATGAATTCTTGATGCTTAGTAGATTAATATTTATTGAGTGAATCAATGCTTAATTTATTAAAAATTTGCCTTCCTTGCATTTTAATATGATTTATTACTCATCAGTGCTTATTGCATTAATTAAGGATTTTGTTAATTTTGTGGAAATGAACACAGTCTGCTGCAGGTTTGCTGCAGAGCCCTAAAGCAATGTAGGGACTGTGCCTCTGGGTAGTACCAACGATAGAAAACTACACAAGATGGGAACCCAGTATGAATCACCAGTGGCCTCTTCCTGCCTTTCGGCTTTCAAATAGCCAGCAAAGTGAAAATGAGGATGCTGCCCCTTAAGGGTAGGACAGGATTATAACAATAGAGATACTGTGGTGATACAGAGAATCTTGCTATTTGCATCTTGTGAATTATGGCTGATGCTACAGAAATCATTTTAGTGTTTCTCATGGAATGCCTTTTTGCCAATGTAGGTGAAATCCAGGCTTAGCAATATGGGAAACTGTCACCTCTTGCCCGACCAGGGACGATAGTCGTTACTTTTCAGTGCTGAGGTTGTAAGTAATTCTTGGGACAGTAGGTTGCCTGATGACTGGGATAGTCCCAAGCATCTCTGCAGGGGCAAGTGTTTGAGAAGTGGAAAGTTGCTAGAGGCAGAACAAAAAAAGCCAGACATCTTGTGAGATGAGTCTTTCATGAAATCTGTCAAAACAGGGAGAGGGTGATCATGCTGGAGGAGGACAACAGCTGCAATTTGCATCTTTCAGTACTGAAGGGAGAAGCAAATATATAAAGCCCCACAGCCATGATACTTCTGATGCAATTATTTTATTAATCTTTGTGACACTTGTAATGTCTCTCTCTTTAAATTCAAATTCTGCTGCTTTTATAGCTACTCATAAATGTGTATTTTTTTAAAAAAAATCCGTCTAGTTGCTAGACTGCTTGCATCCAGCTGAGCCCTGGAAATGGCAGAGAGCTAGCCCTGAGATGTGAGAGCAGGCTTGAATTTCCAGAAAGTGATTGGATCCATAATTAGTGCAGTTTTGCATGTTTAGATACAGGGTTCCAGAATGCACTTTGCTGTTTCCTCCTCTCCAGAGTTTGGATGAGAGTGCACAAACTTCCCTTCCCAAGCTAAACTAGAGAACCCTCTTCAAGGTCCACTGAAGGTCAGAGCAGAGCAATTTTTTCTCTCTCAGCACAGCAGGCAGGCAGTAACCACTGTGCTCCAGCCCGTAGCATTTGGGTGGAGCCAGTGCCAAGAAACTCGTGGCATTTCAAATCCCTTGCAGCAGTTAGGTGTTAGATGGAAAAGATCAGTGCTGCTCCACTTGGAGTCAGAGAAATAACTTGAGCTTGAAGTTCAACACATACACAAAGATTTCTTGGATCTAGAGTTAATTTGTTTTTTCCAAGGCCAGCTTGAAGGCAGCGTCCAAACAGGGAAAAAAGTTACAAACTGAACATTTGACTTGTAATAATCTAATTTTATTTCCCATTTTATTTAGCCTATTCTATATGCTTTTGTTTTCCTGCAGTATCAAGTTAAGCTATTTTTATGTAATATTTATTTTTACTCTAGTTAATAGACTCAAGTCAGGACTAGGGGCCAGGTGGGCTACATGCCTTTCTTTATTCCAAATCTCTGAATTTTGCAGCCTTCTTTGATGCAGGATATTTGTATTCCACCTTTTTTCCCAGTAGAGAAGCTTTCACAGAGTATAGGCTTTGGGTATATATTTTCTGCTCTAGCTGTTCATTAGATATACAGCATTTGGAGTTCCAGTTGTGCTGAGAAATGTAAGCAAAGCTTTTGGCCCAGTGGGTGCTAAGCCCTGGCATGTCATAGTTTTGTACATATGAATCAGGATTAAGGCACACAATCTCTATAAAATTTAGTTCATTAGGAGATGTTTCATCTTATGCCTCCCACTGGGGAGGTGGGTCCTTTGCCTACACTACTGCTTACTTTGCTTTATTGCAAAACTGGGAAAAGAGTGTGAGGTGAGTAGACCCCAGCAGAGTAGGAACAGCATTTCTGAATGGTTCTTGTGGAGGCGACAGAAGGCAGGGTCTTCTGCTCCTTTTTACTGTTACCCTACCAGAGCTGGCAAAAGGCTTGGCATAGTCTGGCCTTAGTATTTTATAATAAAACAAGTGTGATCAAGCACACTGCTAAGGTTATACTCAGAATGACTTATCAGAGTTAAGAGAACAAGGAGTACCTATGAAAACAGACAGGAATGAATTTTCTCACAGATGTGATTTGTGTCGTACAAGAGTTAAGGTACTGAAGGCCAGGAAATTGGAACGTCAGGCATTGGAATAGGCTGCCCAGGGAGGTGGTTGAGTCACCATCCCTTAATGTGTTTAAAGGTCATTTAGCTGTGGGGCTTGGAGATATGGTTTAGCAGTGTACTTGGTAGAGTAGGGTTGATGGTTGGACTCGATGATCTCAAATGTCTCTTCCAACCTGAATGATCCTATGAAATTTTCAGAAAATGTGTTTTTTTCAGCCTGACACCTCACTCAGCTTCCCAGCAGGCCACATTCACTGTTAGGCGTATAGATCAAGTATATTCAGTGAATGATCAACTGTGTCCATACACTTTAGCCAGTGAAGCTTTACTTATAGAGAAATGATGAGTTTGGAAAGGAGTTTCATCAGTCATGATTTCTAAGGAAGAGCGTTCACGGTAGGGAATACCAAGTCAATGTTTCCTCCACAAGGACTTTCAGCTGTCACCCAGGGAATACAGTGAATGCAGTGATGAGAATTAGATTAGAAAAAGATCAATAGGGCTGACAATAAATGAAAGTAACACAGACATTATTGAGCAAATTAGGAGAGAGAAATTAAACTGGACAGTATAATCTTCAATGCCAGCTAGACACACTAACATTGGGCAAAGTGAGGGAGAAGACAGTAAGTTAGAAAGTGCTATGAAGAAGAGGCAGTAGCAGTTTGCCTGTGAGACAGGGAAAGGACTGCTGGTGATGGAAAGCTTGCAGCCCACAGAAAGGTGGAAAAGGGCGATAATGGTCCAGGTGCACATGGATTTCAGTGGCTGGCTACAGAGAGGCAATGGTAGTCAGATCACCTAAGACTGGGAACATGGAACAGGCAACAGCCTTGGCTACATGTTACAGAGGAAAGTGAACCTCAGATGTACCCCACCATCACAAGGCACGGGTGGGATAGCTTGTTCCAGGCACAACATTTTCCTAACCTTTTTGTAGTACAAGTTGATTTGCTCTGTGAATGTTTGCAGTACTTCCAGAAATCACTTTTTTGTTTAAACTTGATTATTTGCCATAATAACTCCTTGTGTTTTGCTATCTGTACAAATATCTGGTGATGATCAAGTGTGGCAAGCTTTTGGGGTGAGGGATACCTGGTGGCAATGAGATCCATGGGCTGACTGCACTCAGCATGAAAAGAAGCTTTCCTTTTATCAGTCTGGAGTTTGTCTAGATCCTCTTACATGTCTTTGAAAGGTTCACCCCAAGGCAATATAATTGTGTTTGATCACATACAGGGTATGAGTCAGTGATTGATACGAATAAAGAACTTAAAGTTTCTTGTCTTGGTTCCTTGTCTTCTTCCCTGTGGAATCAGAAATCATTTTATAAATATATCGGTCCATCTGTGCTTCTAGCTATCCATTTCAAGTATATGTTCCAAAAAAGAAATAGTAACACTTTATAAGTGCAAATAAAAACACATTAAAAGGACTGAGCAAGGGGTTTGGGTTTGTTTTTTTTTTGCTCATAAAATACGTGTGGATCCCATCCAAAAGAGTTACTGTGAGCCATGTAACTTGTAATTAATTCTGCTATAAATGTCAGAACACTTACTTTGCAGGTCTAAGCTGACCCACTAAAATTAGTCCCCTTTTAACAATTCCTTTTATAATTTGTTTTTCAGCAGCAACGTCGGCTTGACCTCCTGACAATAACCAGCCCTGGTAAGTGAGCTCTGCCGCATGGCTCTCTTCTCCTTTCTTAAAGAGATGGTTGTCTAAATGTGTTTTTCCTCCGTCTCTGACATGCAAAATGAAAAACACTGTTCCCCAGAAAATCTTTCACGTAATAACAAGTGACAGCTATATTGTGCTTGGCAAAGCCCCGGGCAGTTATCCGTTCACAGAGCTGCCTCTTCAGACCTTTACTCTATGAATTTGAGTGCTGATATTTCTTTAAGCCTCCTGGGGTTACAGTTAGCGGTATGTCTGCAGGGCAGATGCCCTCGAATTCACAATGTGTGTTGAAGTATCACAGAAATGCAAGTTTGACTTTCCATGGTGGCAAACATGAGCAGTTCGGGGAGTAAGGAGATAGTGGCCCTCTGTGCATGTGGTGGGAGACCGGAAGTCCAGGCTTACGTCTGGAGTAGGTCAGAAAATATTTAATTAAAATTCAAATGCTTTAAATGATCTGCTTCATAATGACTTTTGTCATTTGCCTATTGAGGAGAGAAACCAAAACGTGTTATGTTGGGAAAGTGTTGGGCTCTTTGGCACGGTGAGTTTTGAAGGTCTCAGCACTGTGATTGAAATGCAGGTCATTTGAATAGTGTGCCTCTTTGATCTCAGCTCTTAAGGCTGAGTGGCTTTTAATTTATTGCTATTTTTCTGGCTCAGTTTCTTTCCATTAGCTGCTACAGAAGTTTGCTGCCCACCAGCTTCAGATGTACACTGTGCTTGAATGGTGTTACTTTTTTAAATTTTTCAGATGTATGTACGTATTAAGCTTTCAGGTTGGCTTTAACTGGGACTAATGAGTTCTGGCTCTAACTGGGAATAATGTGTTAACGAAATGAACAGGTGTTATGGGAAGTGAACAAAATATGACACACATTTGCTTGGATAACAATTTTGCATCAATAATTGTTCTGACACTCTAAATGTAGATATCATCTGTGACACGGTTTCTCCTTCACTAACCTTGTTAAAATAATAAGAATTAAAATAAGGAGGAGGAACACTTTGTTGGGACAGATGTTCGAGGCTATTGGCAATTGCATCACATTTTTGCATGTTCACTTTTCATGCAGTTTGCAATTATGTTAATGTATGCTCAGGGCACTTACTGATAAAAGCAACAATACAGTGTGATACAACCATTGTCACTATTCTGACTGTAACTTCAAGGACAAACATGGCACATTTTTCATTTTTCATATCTTTAGCATTCTGTATTTCTAGTGGAAAAAGAAAAAGATCTCTGAAGGTCTTAATCATAATAAACACGCAGATCTTGGATAAGGGCACCAAAGTCCACAGACACTTTTTTGATAAGAGAAAAAGAGGGTTGGGGACCAGAATAACTTAATAGGAAGATTTTCTATAAAACAAATTTATGATACCTTCCTCATAATTTCAGGTACAGTATTCACTGTATTCACTGGAATCATGAAAGGGTTGACTAAGTTGAGTTTGTGCATAGATGTGATCACAGTAAGTAGCTATTGCTTCAGATCTCTGTTTAATACAGCAATCTACTAAATCAACACAACAATTAGTTGGAAGGATCAAAATAGCTTTCAATAACTGCATAGGTAGACATACTGCACTATAAGGGGGGGAGGGGAAAGCTTTCCATAACATGCCTTTTTTCTGAAATGCAAGTTTTACCCTTTGATATTTATCCAGAAATCTGCAATAATTGGCTACATAGGAAAAAAAAAATATTTGTGCCATGATAATATAATTAGGTGTCTACAGTTTTGCTTTCAGTAAAGGCTTTTTCAAAAGAAGCCTGATGCTGGATCAGGCCAAACTTACCTAAGAGCCTAAAGCTGAGATTTTTCAAAAAGGCTGAAAAAATTAGGCACTTAATTCCTAGAAGTATTGGAAAATGTCAACCAGTGGATTAAAGGGTCTAGTCTGGGCCCTACAAATAGAAAAATAAAATAAAATAAATCATATTTTTGAGGCTTTAATTTATCTTTGGAGACTGCAACTTTAAAATATTTCATTCTTTGAGTCCTAGATCTGACATCAACAGTCTGCTTTTACAAAGTCATGATATTGTTTATGATGGCTCTGATCAGCCATAATCACTGTCATCCCTTAATTTACTGATTCAAATTAGGGACTGGGCTGTTTAGTTGCAGCTGGTAATCCTTTGGGACTTGTTCCTGTTCTCCACCTTGCCGCAGGCAGGCAGCCTTTGTTTGTGGAGGAGGTCACTCAGCCTTATTTATAGTACAAAAGTCCTCCGTGTCTCACAAGCACTATCAGCCACCAAAGCCCTATTGCTTAATTGCAAGAATAGACAAAGGACTTCAAAACCAAAGGTGACCTCTGTGATTCACACTTCTGTCACAATGAATATCATCTTTCTTTTGTGTGTGTGTTAAATTCTTGAACCACTTTTTGTACGTTTAGTCAAGAATCGCTTGCTGATATTACAACAGATCCTCTCCATGTGCCACTAAAAAAAATTTCCGAAAACGGAGCAGCCAATTAATGAGATTAATTGCAAGGTAGAATAATGCCATTACTGTCAGTTAAGAGGTGTTGAGACACAAGTGCCAAAACATTCAAAAGAGAGTTTGTGGGATCACAGAAACCTTAACATTACCTCATGGCAGTCACGCTGTTCCCTGTGGCCGTGGCTGTTGCACGATTCCCCAGGAATTACCAATGGGTAGGAAGCAGTGCCTGTTCCTCATATCCTGAATCCCCACCCTGCCCACGCTGTGCTGAGCCCACACTGCAAGAGTGACCTGCCGCCGCCTCTTGCCTTGCTCCAGGTGACTTCCAAACACCCAGCAATGCACACTGAACAGGTGCTTGACTTAAAAGCACATTTGTACGTTAAACTGAATGGTATAGATCATTAATCTGTAACCTGGACTGAGGGCACTCTGGAAAAAAATGGGAAAAAAAGAAAAAAAAGAAAAAGAAAATGGAAGAAATGTAGAGGGTGAAAGCTGCAGCTCCAGCTACATATTTTGTATGCAACATACAGAGCTGACCTGTTCCAGCACCCCTAGGAAAACAGCTATGGAAAGCTCCACAACCCTCCCCAAACTGGAGGAAGTCTTTGCTTTGCTGTGGTCTCCAGAAACAGCCAGACACAAATGATGCATAAGCTGGGAGCGAGCCAGGCTCCCTCATGCTCAAATATATTCCTTTGAAGTAACTGACACCCATGTAAAATGTGGAGGGGAGTTCACTACTCTGCCTTACTGCTGAGTAGCTGGAGGAATGTTAAGTTAAATTTATCAATGCTCTTGCCACACTCCTTTCTTCTTGCCCCTTGACATGTGAGTTACAATTAGACTGTAACGTGCTGTATGGTTCAGGGTGCTGGAGTCAGAGCTGATGTGCGCAGTGGGGTGGGGGAAAGATGTTAAAAATTCATTAGTAGCTGGCAGGGACGTGCTGGCAGGGACTGGGACATAATGAGATTTAAGTTTTGGTAATTTAAATTTTCTTTAAACTTAGTTTTACCTCTGAATTTGATCCAAAACATTTCCTTAACACTTCTTCTAGTTGACTTTGGGTTTTAGGACCAAATTTTCAGGTGGTTTAATTTGACGTTGCTGCACAAAGGAGCTGAGGATTGGCTCTTAATTTCTGTGAGAGATCGTGTTCTAGTAATGATTTGAACACGCACAATCACATCACATTTTGTGGTAACCACTCAGTAGTTGCAAATAAGATATCCCTGTTTCCATAGCTTTTCCATGGAGACAAAGCTTTTTGCATCTCCTGTGTTTACGATAATAATACAGCTTTCCAATTTCTCTTCTCAGTAAGGTAAGTTCATCTCCCACTGAAGTATTTTTTAATTATTGATACCATAAATGGAAGTCTGTTGGAAACGATTGGCTTTGAAAATAGCTAACATGTGATATTATCCAAGAACCATCAGGAAAATTCTTTTGAAATTCTCTTTGATTCAGCATTCCTCAGGGCTTTATCCTTCTCTACCAGTCTCTCTACTGCCAATTTAAAATAACATTCTCTTGAAATCAGTGCAACGTCAGGAGAAATTCATCAGCACCATAGGTGCATGTTTCCCAGTTGTATATAAACCTACTACACTTGGCAGCAGTAAATTGATTGCATTTAAAAAACCTGGGGTAGTTGAATATTCCATAGTGCCCAGCTTGGCTACGGCATGGAATAGAAAGTATTTTAAGTTTCTTTCAGCTCTGTTTTAGGTGAAAAAAAGTAAGGGCTGACTCCATAATTCCTGCCTTTTGATTGACTCGGATTTTCCTCTGACCACATTAGAGGTTTACACGCAGGGACAGAGTAAGATATTCCTAATCTCTGTAGAGCGGCACTGACATTTGAACAGAAATGTTAATGACTTTGTGTGTGCCTCCCTCTAATATTCAAGATTTTACACTATTAAACAGGGAAAAAAAGCTTGATTTTAAAAGTATTTATCAGACTGATCTATGTGGTGAAATATTCTCTCCCCTTCAATATTGTCAGTGCTGCATGCTCTAAAAATGTCTCCATTTCATTAATTTGTGATACACTTCTACCCTGAATTCTTTTAAGGTGGCTTTAGTTTCTGCCATACATATTTTACTGCTTTAAATTATAGATACAGGATTGTTGCCTAGTTAATTTCCTCTGGTTAGGAAAATATATTTCTACTTTCCTGGCATTGCATAAAGTGATATGTGGGATTTGCTATATTTTTTAGCTGATTAAGTTTTGCATTTCTACATATTACTGCTTATGAGACCTCAAGTAAAACTACGTAAAGGAAGGAGAAGTTTTATAGTATAGCTGAAAGTTTCATTTAACTATAAATTCTACCACTAAGCCCTGCTACAAGACTTTTCCATTACCTCCCTGGATAGTCTGGCTATCTACTTCTTTCTAATTGAAGCATGAAAATAATATGAACTCAAAGTCATGAAGCTCTAAGACAGGTATTAGTAAAAATGATACAGAGTAATAAAATGTGACAGAAAGTTGTTTGCTGCTAAAACTCAGGTACTGTTTTTGCTAGTCCTTATTAATTAATAGTACATTGATTTTGGTCTAAGTAGGCGTAAAGGGATAGCGTCTGAGTTTTTAAACAGCCTAACGTAATTACTGTTGGTGTTTCTTAGTGAAGCTTCACATGCTGCTTTATTTGGAAAGGTGGTGGTGAAAAAATATTACTTATCTTTCCAGTAATAATTGAGTATTTCAATGCTCAGTGATGGATAGGAGTGAAACTACTTCTCGTATCACTAAGACACTGGGTGTTAATCCATCCATTTACCCACAAGAATGTAAAATAACTTGGAGGGAGAGCACCTATTGCTCAGCAAGGCAATAGACCCCAAATGGTTTGTTTGAACCCACACTACAAGAATTTATCTACCAATAGAATATATATATGATAAAGTCTCTGCTCAAAGTGAAATTCCCACGTTGTCAGTCTTAGCTGAATGCTAAAACTACAGGAAGAGGTTTGTTCCAGATTGATGAAACTTAACATTAACAGAAAGCATACAGAAAATGTAGACTTTTTTTTGTGTCATTAGGTTGGTTTCAGCTGTCCCGAGGCTAATTAGGAAATTTGACTGTATCCAATTGTTCATCTTCACTGTATCTGAAGAGCTGTAAGAATTTTCATTCACTGTGATAAGGAAAAGTAATATTGTTTCTTGTAATTATTTACTTGTGCTGATCAGTACCTTCCTACTTATACACCTCCATTTGCCGGAATAACGACTGCAGAGATGCTACATGCTCGCTGAATGTGTTGCTGTTCCCACCGTCTTTTGCCTGGGCAGACAGTCTTCACTCACAACATGTCCCAAGACAGTAAGTCCACCCTGGTCTTTCTGCCTGTCTCCTGACCTATCCCCAACTGTCTCCCCAAGCACCAACTATATCCATCTCAAATATCACAGTTTTGAGATCTATTGAAATGACACTTTTTTGATCCAGTAATGAAACCAGATTTTTTTTTTTCCATTTAGTTGCAAAATACTTACTTTTAGTGAGGCTGTTTGATCCCCACCTTTGCGTTTTAAAAAAACACGACCTTTTTTGGATACATGTAGAATAAGTGATATTTGTGAAGTCAAAATAAGACTGCAGAGAAGATATTCTAAAGGCTAATCCATTACTTTTGAAGAAAAATATCAAGCTTTTCCACAATACCTTATTATTATTATGGGTCACCATGATGTTTCCATGCACCTTGGCATGTCCCTTTAATTGGATCCTTACATAGGAAGGTCCGGCATAGTTGCATTGAAAGCTGACATTTCTAACTAACTGACCTTTTCAGGCCCAGTGATACTCCTATAATGATTATCCTCTAGCATTGTTTAGACACAATACCACATACTTCACAGCACATAAAGAATATGTTCTTTGAGAACTATTCAAAACGCCCAATCTCAAGTTAGCAAAATGAGAAAATTGGGTGCAAACATTCATCAGAGTGTTATTGTGCAGGTATCGATTTGAATGCCCTTTCATTTCTCTGGGAAAAAGTGTTGTATTATAGAGCTCTAAATTAACTTCTGTTCTGGTTCCCCCCCACCCCCCAGTAAGTATAAAAAGGTCAAATTCATTCATAAGGCTGAATAGATTTGCAGGATATAAGCAATAAGATAGCAATCAACCTTCAAATAACCTTTAAAGAGACAGTATCTTTTCTTATGAACAGTAATTGATCTGCTCATTAAATCACTGCACACTCTTTGGGGCTCACCTAGGCGAAAACGTGTAAGACCCGTGACGAAAGGATGTCAGCTAGACCAAAACAGGAATAAATCTTCATGTGGAAATATAAATATTTTACAGGTTTTGAGGGGTGTAAAGTTGATGAAAGGATTGACATTGTAATGTGAATTCCTTGACTTGACTGTTAGAAGGCTGAGTGAAAAAGACATAGAAAAGACCTCGAAGTGTGAATTTGGTATTGGTGAGGATGATGATGATAGTGTGTTCATATATGCCTGAAACCTGAATACATCTTCAACTTCCTTCTCAATTTAGTGGATAATGTGGGAGGGTGATTATTACAGTTTGCCTCTGGTTGGTGGACATATAGGGGGGTGTAGATATAGGGGAACTTCTGCAAGGCAGCCTGCTACACATTGCATCTGTCTTGCCACATGTATTGCAGTCCCTCTTTTAAAAAAAAAAAAACAGATTGTCAAGTAATGGCTTTCTTTGCACCATGAGTGCTTTTTGGATGTGTGGGGAGGTTAATCGTCTCTGCCTACGCAGAAATAAAACCTGCATCCAGCTTGTTGTAGTGCTGATCCCATGAGTGCAGCCTGCTGTAACCTTCACACGGTCCTGGGCTGTGTCTCTGCAGCTCTTCTTGTGTAAGTGAGAGCGGCTAAAGGGTTGCTGGAAATTTTTTCAAGGAAGGACTATTTAGCAAGAGGCTCACTCAAAGAACTGGGATTGTCGAGTTAAGATACCAATCGAAAGATTAGTGTTCTGTCCATGTCCATATTTCGTTTCTGCATGTAAATCTACATTATGTTTTTAGTATTATTTTTATGAATTGCACATACACTGAGGACTATCTGTGCATAATTGATTACAAGGAGTTGTCTTGGTTTTTATCTTTGATCAGAATTTTCAGAAGCAGCAAGTATCCCAGGTGACGAGGCTTTTTATGCTGTAAATGTTTGCACATAATGCTTTCTGTTTTACTTCACAATGTGCAGAATGAGCATCTGGCTCATTTAGAGAGAGTGAAAATGAGCAATTCTGTGCAAAGGTGTATTGTGATTCTTCTCTTTTTGCGTAAGCTTGAGGAAAACTTAAAAGAATATGTTTTTTTCTCTCAAAAAAAAACCCCAACACTTTCTTGAGTATCAGATGCTTTTAGAATGAATGGAAAGCTTTCTTCCTTTTTAATGAAATTTTAATTTGCAAGGGCATCTGAATAGAAACAGTCTCTTCACTTAGGACTATTTTGTTTGGTTGGTTTTTTAACTATCTGCTGAGTGACCTGAACAAGACTTAGTGAAAATCAGTGTATTAAAATCTAGAAGACAGCAGAGGATTGTATTGACACTACAAGATGGAGTGCAGTGCAGAAATGCATGAGCTAGCAGAGACCTGAATAGCAAAGCTGTGCCGGTCGCAGCAGACTCACCAGCGTGGGTCCAGATGCTGACAAGCCATGTTGTCTGGGTGCTATGCCTGAGATAAATAAGCCCTGACTCTGGTGTTTGATTTTTTTTTTCCTCTGGCTTTAGGGTGCTGCCATTCCAGTGCTGCTGAATTGCACCTGGACCTGAACCTTGTGACTTTTTTTAACCTAGCTGGACACATACAGATAAATATGCTTCTTTATTTTAGTAGCACCCATGTATCCCAGTCCGCAAGGATGTCGTTGTACTGGATGCACTGTGTGACACCAAGCTGCCCCTGAAGAACTGGTGACTTAAATAGACAAAGCAAGGGGCCGTAGGCAGGAAACCTTGAAAGAGAATGTAAAAAATAAAAGATTATTTTAATAGAACTGCATTTTATTTTTGAGAAGCTGCCCGCTACTGTCTTTGTTGCCTTCTTGACTCTTGTGCCTCCTTGCTACCCCTTTCCTCCAATCTCTGATGCAACAGAAAATGGCAAAACAGTGATGATTATACAATTACAACAGATGGGACTGAGGAAGAGGGGAGCTGGAACTGCACAAAGGACTTTTTCTTAGCTCATTTGTTTCTAAGAATTGCCAGTGGGCTCGTGTTTTTGGTATGCAGGACAATTTCTGTTAAAGCAGTCACCCAAGGTCAATGGGAAACGTGTAACAAAGGATAACCTGGAGCCTTTATTATTATTTTGAGCTTGTAAAGTTGAAGGCACAAAGGAATTTTTAGGGGAGATTTGAATGGGGAAGGTGTGATGGTTTTGTGAATTCAGGCTGAAAGTGCAGGATAACCCATGGTGGAAAAGTGACTTGTCATCACATAGCTCAGTGCAGTATTGAAGGGAGTTATCTGAGATGCTGCTAAATGAGATAACGTGAGTACTGTTAGACAGTAGTATTACTGCAGTGTCCTTAAAAAGCAGGTTAAAGGAAGGTGAAATACTGTTTTAACACCATGGTCTGCTTCTGATGTTGCTGTGGTATCTGTACAGGACACTGCACTGGACCACGTAGATGCTGTGAGTGCTAGGACAGAGAGTGCTGGCAGAGGAGCAAGGCAAGGGAGGGGAAGGGGCACAAGGCAGTATGGGATAAGGTCTGCAGTGGGGCCTGGGGAAGGCAACACAAACCAGAAGTCATACTTGCTGGGCCATACGGATCAAAATGAAAATAAGTGTTCAAATAGTCTAGGAGACAGCAGAGGATTGTACTGTTCTTGATGTTTATATTATGTTACCTGCCCCGTTACACAGCTGCATCCATTGTCCTCATCCTCTGGGGACTACCAGAAGGAAGGAAGGATTATCTGTAGTGACCCTGATTTTCCTGCCCATCCTCCGGGTAGCCTCAGAGCAGTGCTATGTTCTGCCGTGCTGCTGCCATCCCCTGTGCTCATCCCTCATGCTTGCTGTTCCTCCCAGGGGCTGTGAGGGTGTAGGGCCTCTGGATGGATGTAAAAGGAATCCTCATCTAGTCACTTAGACTTGCTGAAAATTTGCTTTGGGATCTGATCCAGATCACTTAAGTTGCCTCTTACTTGGACCAAACCCCTAGTCATTGTCAAAGGTTTGACAAACCTGACACCAAGAGCAACTTCACATACTGTGTTAGCATGTGATCCTGAACTGAACCCACTTACTCCAGCAGATGGGCTTGAATTTTGTTATTCAAGCATTAAAATAGCTTTTGATATACTAGAAAAATTTCTTGAATGGTCTAGTTTGAGTACCTGGGGCAGCTGCTTTGGGCTCTGGGCTGGACCACTGCCAGCAGCACAGCCAAGCAAGACATTCCCATCCCTCTGCCCCTCAGCACCCAGGCACAGGTTGTCACCTCTGCTGTAGTGTTGGCTTTCACACTAGCTACATGGACACTTGCGGCATCTCAACAAATGCCTCCTGAAGCAGGCGCCATGGTGCCGTGTGCGTTTGTACCTAGCACAAATAGAGATGCTATATAACAGTGCTGCTACTAATAAATATAAACCGTATAGATGTCAGGTTGCCCTGAGAATGTATTCTCCCCACAAACCAGGCGGCTCTACTGCAGTGTTCAGGAATTAACTGCAGGAGTATTACTCTCTTAAGGCTTTGTGTTATAGTTCTGTTTTCTTCACCTTTAACCCCACAATGGATTATGACCATACTTTCTCTTATAACTAAATGCTCTTCTGTCCTTTGACAAAACAGATTTGTGTCTTTTCATAGCTTTCTGTAGAGGGCTAATAATACATAGGAAAGCTTTACTGCCCACAGGAGACTTTGCCTGGCTGTAATAATAAGAAATGCTGTTGAAAAGTCATGATCAATGTTAATTCAGTTATTTTTCATTTTCTTTTTTTATAATGAAATCTTCTACTTTGTGCATTTTATCCAGTGCTACCCCATGAATTGCTCGTTGGAGAGAGAGGTCATTGGTTATAAAAATGAGTTCCTGTTGTTTGTTCTCATACAAAAAAACTGCAATATTTTGAAATGATGAATTTAAGGGAGAAAAGAAAGTGGAATCTTGGATGTACAAAAGATGTAAATATTGTTTTCCAGGTTTTATGGTTCCCAGATGCCTGCTGTAATTGCATAGCTAACCCTGAGTTTATTAAGTTATTTTCCAGAGTCAAACTCATTTGTAAACATGTCAGAATAAAAACTAAATTTAAAAAACCAAAACCTTTGGATTAGAATTCTGGAGTGATAAACAAACTAATTTAGAATGTATTTGCATGTAATTTACATGTGCCAAAATAGGATTGCATGTGGTTTGTAAATACAAGTCTTGAATCTATTTAACATTACAGAATAGCACAGCAGAAATTAATTGTAGCTTTTAAAAAAAAAGGTTAAAATAATAAAAAGATGGCTTAAAATGGCCAATCTTTGAATGTGATTCAATGTGCAGAAACTGGTGAGGAGAGATAAGCACACAGAGGAAGCTATAAATTCTAGCAGCAACATCTGTAGTAGTTAGAATACTATTTTTTATAGCAATCCCTTACTCCCCCCATGGACATTACTATGGCATGCAGTATATTTATTATTCACTTTCTGTAAGAGATGTTTTCCTAGCACAGACTTAAAAGCAAGATCTGTTTCCTTTCTTTTAACATTCAGAATTGTTCAGAGACAGTGCTGTCAGCTTCCAGTTGAAGCATCTTGGCCAGTTTGGCCTGTACACTTTGGCACAAGATAAAAATTTATAATTATCCTGCTTATTACAGTGCTTTGAAAGGACCAATCAGCACGTAAATCCTCCACTTTGCTAGGTGCGGTCTCCGTCTGGAGAAGACCTGTTGGTTATTGGTGCCTGCTGATCTTCCAACCTCAGTAGACAAGGCATTTTAGAGAGGGAGGAGAAGGTCATGCAAGCCAGTGAGCAGTGTTGGTGATGGGACTTGTAGAGTGATGCTGAAGGGAGGGGACACTGAAGAAGGAAGAGGCTTGGAGCAATGACCACATGGAGCTGGCAAGGTCTTGTCAGGAGTGTTGCAGATTCTCAGGGTGCAAGATTCATGTGGTGGTTATTTCTGTTGTCGCACCTGCCAGAAGGAGGCTCTGAATCCTCCACATTTTTTTCCACCTGAATTACTTTATGTCAACACGCAGGATGAAGGCATACCATCTATGCCTGCTGCTTCAGAAATATGCAGGACAGAGGTCTGTGGAGATCTGAGGTAGAAGGAGTGATATCAGCCATGATAGACAGCAGGTCTTGCTTTGGCTACTCAGCTTCTGCTCCTGCTGTCAACACTGAAATGTACTCTGGGCCTTGGGATTAAAGCAGCCATGGTTTTGAGGGAAGAGGAAATGCTCTTTGGGTAGAACGGGATTGAGTAAATCCAAATGTAAGGATCTAATGCAGTAGTACTGAAATGCATTTCTGGAGTCATGGGGGAAAGGATGTTCTATATACTTAAAAAAATAATAAAATGTAATGCATATTTTCAGGTTTGTCTTCAAATACTGAGGAATATCCTTTTCTATATTTATAGCCTAGCAGCCCAGAGTTTAAAAATGGCAGCAAAGTGGTCCTGCAGTACTTCATAGAACCATAGAACGGTTTGGGTTGGAAGGGGCCTTAAAGATCATATAGTTCCAACTCCACTGCCATGGGCAGGGACACTTCCCACTAGATCAGGTTGCTCAAAGCCCCATCCAACCCGGCCCTGAACACTGCCAGGGAGGGGTCAGCCACAGCTTCTCTGGTCAACCTGTTCCAGTGACTCGCCACCCTCATAGTGAAGAATTTCTTCTTTATATCTAATCTAAATCTCCCCTCTTTCAGTGTAAAACCATTACCTCTTGTCCTATCACTACTTGATGTAACAGGATTTGTAGAGCTCCTCAGTGTTGAATCTCACTTGTTTTCAGACTTTGATAAGTAGAGATGTAAAGATTTCTTCTCTGAATCCTGTGATTTTTTTTTTCCACACTAGCTTCACTTCATACATTTCCTTTACTTTTTAGACAAGGGGAAGAACCAGAAAAAAGGAGTGGAGCAGGGAAAACCAAACTTCTTGGGGTAGGAGACAAAGCTTTGTTGTGTATTTGTTACTCAGCATTTTGCTTGAGTACCATTGAAGAATATTTGTTATCAAGGAGGATCAGATATCAGGAACCTTTCTGTAAGTTTTTTAGGTCATAATACTTCTATTTCAATATGCAGATAAATGTCTCCAAATATTTTCTTGTACTTCTTATCATTTCATCTCTAGAAGGAATTAATTGTCGCTTTAAAAAAAGGTTTTATTTCCCATTTGGCTATAAGCCATTTTGTATATCTGCTTTAAATGTTAATAATTAATTACGATATAGTCTATTTAAGTCTCTTTAGCTGTCCGTTTCTTCCAAAGAAGGCAACTGGATGAAATAAGAAAGATGCATCATTACATAGATGCATCATAAATTAGCCTCTTCTCCCAGGAGAAGGCAGTTTCTCAACACCAAGGCTGAGATATACCAGGAGCCTCCTGGCTTCTGTCCATTTGGTGTTGGATACATAGCGTGAGTCTACTAAGATGGCTTTTATAATTAAATCATTGGCAGTAGTGGAGCATCATTCCTGTAACTTCCATTCTACCAAAGTTATAGTTGCTGGTGAATGGACTTGGTGGGAGGTTAGTGGTAGGTTAAGTGTTTTTAAGATGCATTTGGAAGTGAGGAGTTAGAAAAACAATAGCAGGCGATATTAAAGAAAAAATAAAATCCAACAAGTAATAAAAAGCTTTTGCACAGTACCAAGTGAAGCAAATCCCTTATATGAAGATCAGTGAAGCTGCAGCACTGGTGTCTTGCAAACTCTGTGGACTGAATTTACTGTTTTGGGGGGGTGGGGGGTATGTATCTTTATACAAATGAATGGCTTTTTGACAGAAAATATGTCATGGCTACCTTTATCAACTGAGTCCTGAAGATGAAATGTGAGGCTGGCAGTTAGCACCAATGGCCAGCTGTGAAAATAGGAGTTTCTCTCATTTATTTTAATTATATTATTGTTCAAATATTTACATATTTTATCAAACTTCATTATCATTTTCAACAGCAAAGGAGACGCTTTGGATTAAAATTTTGTATATTTGTGTTGTAGCTCTTTCTTTATTTGCCAGGTTAAATGCAAATAAGAGCCCTCATTTATATGTACAATATCTATATGAACTTATCTATATGAACAGTTGAAAAGCTGAGCATTAGGTTGCATAGCTCATCAGTCTACCTTCAAACCTTACCCAGCAAACAGCTGAATGACTTTGGAAATCTGCAGTGTGTTCCTAAAACTTTAAATGATACCATTGTGTTGCCTGATGCAGCTTATCATTTCACCGATCGACGGCTGGTGAAGCTGAAACATTTTCTCCTGTATTTATCTATATGCATTGTTCATAAATGAACAGTTCCAGAAAGAAACACTGTGTCCATGCTGATATTACCTTCAAAAAGTTCCCTTACTGGAGCACAGAAACCCATCCCAGTTCAGATGCACGTGCAAATACTAATAAAGATAAATTATAAGTATGTTCCTAATACTGCCGGTAATATGTCCAGATTTCTTTGACTGTAACTCAAACTGTCCTGTGCTGTTGGATATTGCTAAAAGACATGGAGAAGACAGACACAATCAAACTTTTGTTCTCTCCTGGTCTTGGGGCAGGCAGCTTAGCCAGATGGACCATTTGAGATCCGGAGCCAGAATACTTGCATGTTCCTGATTTCCTTAAAAAGTGTCTGGCAAAAGTGATGTTCATCTGTGATGGACTTACCTTGGATGATGAAATTCAGAAAGCAAGGCCTGCTTCCAGGATTATATTTCATTATATAGAAGCTAAAAGCCCCTTAAGATAAATGCATGCACTGCCCCAAATTTCTACGCAGCAGTATTGACCTAGCTTTTACCCCTCAGGAGTGACATCTTTGGGTTATTGCAAATGTCTGCTTGGAGCACAAAAGCAGTCAAAAATACAGAGTATTTGAGAATTTCAGGAAAACTAAAGAACAAATTAGATATAACAATACACTGCTCTCAAAGTAGGTGGTAGAGCTAGCAGAAGTACTGTGAAAGACAATGAGGATGATCAGTAAAATGGCTTCCATCTGAAAAGAAATCAAGTAGAAATGTGATTTTTTCTGTAGGATCTGCTGCTAGTGTAAATGGAGCTTGAACTGAGTTTTTAAAGTTCATGGGTTTTTTTCATAGTTAAAAAGTGCTGCAGCCACTGCTGCATAACTGTATTTTGAACCACATGATGATGGATAAATACAGCAATAAATACAGGTTACTACTGGCCCAGGGATCATAACAAGTTTATATTCATTAAAGGTGAAGAAAAGGCGATTGCAACCTGTAATATGGTTTGCTTGAGAAGGACTAAATTCCCACAGCTGTAGAAATTTCTTGGCAAATATATGAACAGAAAAATGTGTTGTTTTTTTCTTTAAAGAAAATGCGTTAATTGTGTATCTCCAAAGCCACATCTCTTGATATGAAATAAAACAACTTTAGCTAAAAACCCATCCTGGTTTAGTGATACAATGAAGAAAGCATTAAAAGGAAAACTTAAATATTTAGCCCTAATGGGAATAGGGGACATAAATAGCTATCAAGTATAAATAGAAGAAGGGGGGAAAAAAGGAGGAGAAAAAAAAAAAGGAAACAAAAGGCGTGAAGGAAAAATCCATGTGGGCAAAACTAAAAGTTCTAGTTTTAGCATATTTGCTAGGATCTGTTTTATGCTCAGTAGACTAAAACCGTACAGGTTTTAGTTCATAATGATGCAGAAAAGGCAGATGTGCTTAGTAAGAGTTTCTTTTGGTTTCTGTCACCTTAGGATGAAATGCTTTCAAGTCCAGTAATAACTGAAAGGGATGTTGTTCTAAACTCTGTTAGGGATAAACACTCTTACATCAGCAGGCTGAGACAGACATTTGTTATACAGGAGTCCCAGAGAAGGTGAGATCACCTCAGACCCAATGCAATTAATTGTAAATCAATGTATTTGGAATATGGGGGCATGCCATTTTCTTGTGCCAATACTCAAAAAGGCAACTCGTGTGACTCAGGTTAGCACAGACTGGTATGCTGACAACAAGCCCAGGAAACTAATTAGAAGACTGATGGAGGTTTAGTTAGCAAAAGTTAAACACTAATGAAAGGCAGTCAGTGTTTCATGAGAAAGAGGATTTGTCAAACAATTCATCTCGCCTTTGAGTATGTTATAAATTTAGTTGATAAAGTTAGCTGCATAATCTTTATAAGGTGTTTGATTTAGTACCTTACAACTTTTAAAAAATATAGAATGTGTTAAATAGGTTAAAGATCAGTCAACTGACACATCTCACAAATCACTCATCATGGGGGAATCTCACTTGAACAGGGCTCATTGTAATGGATTTCTTTTCACGGTACTGGGCCCAATGCTATTTCTAATGATGATTTGTCGGTGATTAAAATATCACTGTTGAGTGGTAAAGAAAGATATAGAGAGGTTAGCCATATAGTGCAACCCTGATCTCTTGATGGGATGGATCCATTCACACAATATGCATTTTAATACAGCAAAAACCAGGTTTCTGCTCCTTAAAGCCAGGAATGCAGCCAAGGCCTGCTTAATAGAGCAGTATTGACTGAAAGACTTTGGGATTGTGTTTGTCAAGTAGTTAAACTAAATATACCCAGGAAAGGTATATACCCAAACCAATATTTTTTTTTTTTTTTTCCCAAATATACAGAATATATACAGGGAAGTTGAATGGATCGGAATGTCAAAACTGTATCTCAAAATAATTTTATAACTCAACACGTGCTATTCTGGCATCCACTTACAAGGAAAAGGCACTAAAGCATCAGGGAGTTGAGGAAACATTTTAAAATATAAGACTTTAAACTCTGTTCAGGTCATCAAAAGTGAGACAAGGAGGTGATGTGATAAGCATTTGAAGGTAGGATCTGAGTCTACTAATAGCATGTGTGTATTTGTTTTTTGATACAGACAACTGGTCCAAATTACTCTTTTACTCAGATGCGACTTACCTTTTGTACAGCAGCCTTCCATGCACATACGTATTCACGTCTGCATAAATGAGAGAGCTACACTCAAAGGCTTTAGTGGAAGTTATGTCGCTGTGTACACACTACATAAGAGGTGAATTTACAAGCAAGAACATATTTACAGCAAAGAACTGTCAAAAGATACTTTGTATATCTCTCATAATCAGGACCACAATCCCACGGCAACAGGCAAAGGTCTTTTGTACAGGATGATATGGACCGAAATTAAAGTGTAGTATTTACAGCAATATTAACTACACTGGATGGTGCATGAGCTGGACTCCAAGGCTGGCTGAAATGATACAAACTTGCTTACTATGGAGGGATGAAATCATTGCTTGCCTGAGTTTAGATTCAAGTAGGTAAATAATTTACAGCTTTGTTTTTCTCTGAATCTCTATATGATGCTCAGACACTGTTGAAATGGGCAGAATATCAGAGACAGATTTCTGGGAAGATCTGCCCTTTAGTCAAAGGAGATAAACAAATCTGAGTGTTACCAGGGTGTGATCAAAGGGAAGAGTTATTATGCTAGTAGAGAGAGTATAGTTAGAAAAGCTAACAAGGAGAAGTGCTAACAGTCAGAATTTAATAGAATATGTGAAGTTTTACTGTAGTTTCAACACAAAAGCAGAGCTCAGAATGTATTAGTAAGTCTCAAATAGTAAGTAAGGTCTCAAATACTCAGTGTATTTTTCCCTGACTTTTAGGTGACCATGTAAACTAGTAAAAATATTTCATGCTATGTTAAGCAAAGAAGACATAAACAAGAGAGCAACAGGGGTGTAAAGCATAATAATTTGTCTGCTGAATACCGTGAAGTTAATAGCACTATATGGGCAAATAAGAAGATGCATGGAAAACAAAAAAATGGCTGGATCAGCTATAGCATTGAGCAGTCTACCAAAAATGACATTTCAGTTGTACTGCCTTCCTCTTCCACTTTGAACAAAGTGTACAACATGATGAACCACAGCTGGAAATCTTTGAGCTTCATTGCAATGTTCCAGAAAAGAAAAAGCTTTGGAAGCATGCAGAATAGGAGTGAACAGAGCAGGCATGCTTCTGAAACAAAACCATATTACTCTCATTTCAGACATGAAACTCTTGACAGTATCTCACAAAAGTTAAAGATCAAACTAGAAGTGGGGAGCTCACATCGCTAAACTAGTAACATAGAAGAAAAATAGCTTGTATGAAGTAGAACATTACTTTGCTGCTTTACAGGACTTTTTTATTTGGGTGGTTGGAAGTTTGTGTTTCCCCTTAACAAGGCAAAAGAATTTAATGGCTGTATTTTGTTTGAGTTGAGTGAGTGCCTGCAGGCTTGCTTGATGAGCAAAGTGACATCCTGAGGAAATGTACAGCAAATTGCAAACAAAATTCTTATTAGTAGTGGCAGTTACCTCCTGGAGTAGGATTGATTTGGAATCCCTGTAAGGACAGTGCTCTCCTCACTCAGCCAGCTTGACAAATAAGAGCATTTCTTAGGCGTTCATATTTGAACTGTGTTGGTGGTAATAGAATTTAACTTCTAGAATCAAAACAATTAAAGCAAGGTACTGAATGTCACTGAGCCCAAGAGATTAATTTTAAAAGTTACACATACACCTCTTTTCTATTGCAAATGGAATAAAAAATGCTGCTGCTTCTGCCCAGCCTTATAGTGGTTATGAAGAGCAACCGGGATTTAAAGATTGGAATGCCCCCAAAGAACAGCAGCGTTCACTGTGGGGGGTGAACCATGTTTTGTCTCAGCTCAGAAACCCAGATCATTTTAATCTATTCTCTGCCATACTCTGGAATGTGACAGAGAGGACATAGCGATAGTCTGGACTATTTGACAACAGCAATGTGAAGCAGCAGACATGTTATTTTGGAAACTTTTTTTTTCTGAAAAAAGAACCCAAAATAAAAACAAAACCCACATTATTCATATGTAAGCAGTTTAGTAACAGCCTTGACAGGAATCAAAACAACCTGCAATATTTGTTTCATTTTCTATCAGCCACTACTTATGTCACTACAGCAAGAAGTGAAAAGTACCAAAATGTTCGTTCTTCTTTTCCCCATACAAATAACATTTTGTATGCGGAAAACACTTTGAGCAGGCAAAGAGGCTCTGGAGTGGAGACAATTGAGATAAATACTTGGGTCTAATCCCAATTCATGTTGCTCAAACTCTGCTTAGATAGCAAATTGTATGGACTGGCAGAAGTGGATTTTTGGAGCAGAACAATCAGCACTGACGACATCATACCTATTCTATACATTTCTGAGATTCTTATGTGGGACCAGCTCTGGTCTGCTCCTGTGACTTGAAAGCCTGTTGGTGGCTGCAGCACATCTTCTAATTTAATTTTATCTGAGGGGAATCCATTTTGTGTGCTCCAGGATTGCTCTGTGATGTGAACCAAAGCATGAGAAGTGCAGATAATCAGGAGACTGGCTTCAAAACTTAAAATGCTTAGAATGTGTTATGGAGGAAGTAAACATCTTGTTAACTTACTTGTTGTCAAACTTGTTTCTCCCAAATTCTTTTTTAACTCAGGGCACCACCAAAATGCTCTCAAATTGAATCGGGTTTAGTATTGTTTAATTTAGTGAGAGAAAAATCACTGTTAACAAAGTAAAATAACAGCTGTTATCGTAATGTATCATGTGGAAAGGCAAGCATCTCATATTTGCTATTTTATGTTTTGAACAATATGTAGTAGTTGTTATCTCTATTGTTGGAAGGTTGGACTTCTGCACTTGATAAAATGGTGTTGATCTTTACATGTGAAACTATTCAGAAATGCTATTAATACATCTGTTAATTAAATATGTGCTTATGTACTTAAAGTATATTTTACCATTTTAAAAGAGTCATTAATATCAGAAAGCACCAATGATACCAGAATTACAAGATAACTAACCTTCTAAGAATTCACATATTGCTACCCTGCAATTTGGCTGCAAGCCTTGAAAGTTACATGCAATATTTAAGGCTTCAGCCTGCCATGAGATCTGTTAGGCAAATAAGTAGGTATTCTTCAGTATCTCCTTAAGTTGCACCTCATGTATGGGAATAGCCTGTTGTGGGTGGATTCTTAGGCATCTAGAAACAGTCTCCCCTCTTAAAATTGGCAAAACAAGATTCTAAGTCTTTTTTTTAGTTTTCTGATTGGAATTAATATTGCACTTGTATATTCTGTATTTTCTATAGCCCAGGAGAAAAACCATGAAGTATTGTCACATTTCATGCATCAGGGCTTGATACACAGGGTGTCCCAGCATACTACAGAACTCCATTGCCAAATGCATTTTTCTTTTCAAGAAATAACTGACATCAGTTGGTGCTGGAAATGAGGCAGAAGGTTAGCTGGTTGCCAGTCTGTTCCTCTAATGATAATGCTTTGTTTTTGAGGAACTCTCGGTAATCAATGGATCTCACTTCAAGAAGAATTTGATAAGTATCACTGGCATTATCTTTTATGGATTTTTCTGTTCTATGCAAGTTCTTTTTAGAAGTTTCCCATTTATGAAGCCCTTTTTTCTCTTCTCCCCTTGAACTTCTATGACTTCTTACTGAACAGTATGAAGGTATTATTTAATTTGCCTGCCATAGGGGAAACAGTCAAAAATTTGATCGAGGAGTGGATTGAATACAATGAAAAAGGGGGTTTATGCCATGTTATTCATTCATCTGTTTAGTTTTGATTCCTTAAATGGTCTGTAAGGAGACAATCTATTTGGCAGAAGTCTGAAGTAAAGCTAAATGAGAGGCTGATTTACCCCAGAAATACCGCTCTGTTTAGCAGATTTGTTTGTGTGACTTCTCACTCGGTAGCAGTAATTTCCTAGTTAGTATAAACATGGTCCACCTTCCAGGGTTACTCTTCATTTATATAAAGACTCTAGTCTTTTACACACTAGATATCAACTTTAAGAGTGTGAAGACCTTATTCAATGACACACCAAAGTCACTACCTTCTGAAAAAGCTGGTACATTAAAAATGTCTCAGAACATTTCTTAAGTTTCATCACAGCATTGGTCTTTTCTTCTCAGTGGCAGACTTGAAAAATTTGACAGAGTAACCTAACACTTCCAGAATGGTGTTAGAAGAAAGATGCTCCTCTGCATAAGAAATAGAAATAACATTACATAAACCATACTTCTTATCCACAAACCTTTTGGGGTCTGGGTTATTTTTTGAATTTTAATGGAGAGTACGCTGAATGCTGACAAACAATTACTGGTAGCTTTGTAATGTCTTTTCTAGGGTCTATTTGTAAATTGTGCCTTCTGTGTCTTTTCTTATTTGTGAATGAATTTGCTGAAAGCCATGTAGACCAGAAATTTCCAGCAGTGGAGTTTGGTGTGTTCAGAACAGAACAGAAACAAGGAGGTCCTGGCAGGCCAAGCTGTGTCCCAGTGTGCCTCAACTCGTCCCCCGAAAGAGAAAAGGTAGAGGAGGAAGAGGGTAATCCGGTCTTTATGCCCATTCAGCCCCTGGCCTTTTCCCCCAAGGCTGTCAGCAAGGATGTTAATCAGTGCCAATTGTGACAGCCAGGAGTGGGACTAGTGCCATCCACGCATTTGCTAAACTAGTCTGCCAGCAAACAGTCTGCAGATATGTATGACTTTCATTCACCATCAACTTAGGTTGTGATGTAAAGGCAGACGTAAAGGTAAAATATGTCTAATTCATTGTTATTCCCTGCGGACTCTGCACTCCTCCCATATTTCTTTGTTTTAGAAGAAATACTGGAAGGCTGCAGTTCAAATGTTTCGTTTTCTGGTTTTAGTTCTTTCCCTCCCTGTGGTAGACTGCTCTGTAAGTATTTCGATATTGATGAGGGTATTTTCTCAAAGGCATCTGAGGCTTCTGTTTTTCAGGGATCAAAGGAAAGAATAATCTGGATTTCTGCAAATGGATACATGACAACATGGATGTCGTATCTTCAGTGAATTGCAGAGTTAATGCTTCATCTGCTCCAGAGGCTATTCTAATACTAATGTGCTTTTACGCCTTAAAAAGTCCATGACCTAAATACAAATAGGAAATACAGTATGATTTTACCATTTAGTTGTTGAGAGATGCAAGGTTTTCTGGCCTACCCTGGATGTTCATGTCCTAGTTTAGTTTAACTCATGTCCATTTTGCTCTTATTACTGTTTTCTGCAATCTCTGGCATTATCACGTCAATCCATTGATTCTCTGGCTCTGGGATCACCAGATACTAAGGTCTCATTTGTACTCCTCTCCACCTGTTTGAATGGCAATCAGAGACCCCAGCTGCCAAGCTCTGCAATATTTTGCTCAGTTGAGAATTGTGGTTGGCAGCAATGCAGATTTCATTTAGTTACGCTGGCAACTTTCATACTACCACTGGACTTGCTGTAGGTGCAGACACAAGTGTTTTGGTCACTTACTCTTTTTACATAGTCTAAAAACATGTAAAAAATGTGCCCAGGCAAGTTGCTCCTTCATCCAAATTTACTTTATTAAACAGGCATGCCATTTTCAAGGTGGAGGCATGCAATTGCGCTCTTCACTTGGCATCACGTTCTCATGCTGGCAGAGATGTTTGTGCTGCCCTTGGCATTCCTCCTCTATGTTTTTCTCTGTCACTCTTGGGGTGGCGTTGGCAGCTGCACTGGCCAGATGCAAAGCTCTTGCCTCTTTTCCAGCAAAGGCATGTGAGGTCTGTGTAGAAAGCTTTCTGGCAGAGACTCTGCCTTTTGCCTGGCTCTGCTTTGCTTCCCCAAGATTTGCTCTTCATCCTGTAGATGGACGATGTTCTGACCCACAAACAAGCAGGAGGAATTAATTTGCACTGGGTGGGTGTTTGGAGAGAAAGCAGCTTACCTAACGCACACAAAAAGCCCTATTAGTGCCTGTGTCTGCTCTATTTCTGATGTATAAACAGTTACTTTGACATTTAATGAATTTGTCATCTTATATTTTGGAAGCATAGTAATACCATGCACTCCTTTAGAATAAGGAGTTCTGTTAGAAGAAAGATTAATAATGCCTGCTTGCAAGTACAGATTTTCTTATCTTTAATAAGTACTGAGCTCATACTACAAATTTTCCCCTGATGAAGACATTTTAATAGTCTTTCTCTCCTTGAATGGTCTGCCTGTTTTCATAAAAAATGAAGGAACTTCTTATTTTGCAGGCTGCTACCCTTTTTCTAATAGCTTGAGATTGTTCAACAGGTTCAAGAGTTACTGCAAGCACACATACTCCACAGGGGGTGGGAAAAAGGAGATACAGTTTTC
The DNA here is from genome assembly GCF_034619465.1 of Leptosomus discolor. NCBI lineage: Eukaryota > Metazoa > Chordata > Aves > Leptosomiformes > Leptosomidae > Leptosomus > Leptosomus discolor. Next base: position 54,851,881 of record NC_141393.1, on the reverse strand, counting down.
CTTAATCTGTGGAAATAGCCAGGACAAATTCAAGTAGGAAGGTTATTACTGACCTTTGCCAAGCTGACGTTGTCCTGGAGTGTTTGGGCTGGCAACAAGCAGTATGCTTCAGTAATTTCTCTCCAAAGTTAATTGTTGTAAGTGTTCCTTTTGTTAACAAATAATAAAGATCCACATCTGGAATATTTTGACCAAGTTAGTGAATTTGGTAGCCTAACACTTTACTTCAGAATATTTTACTTAATTAACTAGAAAAAAATCTGTCTTCAGTCAGTCACTGTACCTGTAGGATAGAATAGTTAAATCTTATGCAGCCTCTAGAATTCAGGACTTAAAACATTTACTTACAGAGCCACACAGTAGTGGCAAAGGACACATAACTGGCCAGCAGGTCCCCTAGCATTGCACAGGGAAAGGATTCAGAAAAGTGGGGAATATTCTGTGAGCCTGATGGTTATTTCTCTTTTGAGCACAAGAAAGACATGGTGGTTGTTCTCTTTAGTCTGTAAAATGACTTGCTGTTTTGACACTTGGGATTTGTGCATTGGAAATCTTTTCATGTTAAAGTTGGTTATTCATGAAGGGTAACGGTAGTAATATTAGCAGTATACTTTGTAACTTGTCACTTTATAATCTCAGTCTAAGAAAGAATCAGGGTTTTTTTCACTTCTTACGATTAACAGGCAGAGATACATGACTCGTACAATGTGATTCAGTGTCAGACTCAGGCTGTGGGAGTCACGGCCTCTGTCCTGGCCTCTACCCAGTAAACTGCCACAGAAGTAATGTCTCTTCTCTTTCCAGTTCCATTTTTCTAAATATTTCTGTTCCACCTCACCCACTGTGTTTTTATAGTTGCAGATGTTTACAAGGTGCCCATCACAGAAGCATTCAAGTGTCACAACATTAAATGAAAGGAAAAACCATAACTCTAAATAAATAGTGCATACTCAAGACTGTCTGCTTCACCTGTAAAACTGTTGCTCATACTGAAGTTTTGACAAAAAATTGTTTGATTTTTCTAAAGAAGATTCTTGAGGGCATCGCTACAGCTGTCATAAAAAAGTCAGATCCAAGATGCCTCACCTAACGAAACCCATGGGGAGGGTGTTCATGTTCTGATGGACCGTTAGGTGGAGCACTGTGTCCAGAGACCTTCAGCACCAGCAACGTGAAGCGGGAAGGCTCCCACTGAAGATGCCGGGCATTTGTGTTGGTGATCAAGGAATATTTCAGTTAGGTCAATAATTTTACCGCATATAAAGATCACAATAAAATCGAGCCATTGTGTTTGACATTCTGAGGTTGTTGAGTTGCTAGATCACCAAGGACTTTGTAGTTAATAACCAGCACTTCAGTTTGCACCTGGAATGAGACTGGCAGTCAGCAGGAGCCCAAGAGCAGGTGCAATATGCTCTTGTCCATTTACTCATCCTCTGTGGCAGGCAGCCACGTCCTGCACCAGCTGAAGCTGCCAGATGTCCTTTGGGTCAGTCCCACATCACATGCATTGCAGTAGCTGAGAGTTTTACTTGCTGTTTGCTTTGTTGACTGTTGCTGCCAGTGTCTCTACCTTAGCCTGTCAGTATAAAACTCCCAGTATAATTCTGCGTGCCTCCTGGGGAATACCCTTGGGATGAAGGGGACCTGTTTTGAGGTGGAACTCTCCTATTGCATGTTAATTTTTTAGTTTTCTTCACCTGATGAGATAGCACACTTAGCTATCATTGATGTCTTTTTAGATTATCATCTTTAGTGAAGCACTTGCTCATCCTGCATTTTACCCATAGGAACAGTAAATCTCCCTTTATCAAGAAATTTCCTTAAGTCTCTTCAAAATTATATGTTACATTCTGTAATTATTAACTTCCTATCTTCTTTTTTTTCTTAAATACCAAACTCAGTAGTTCTCCCTTTCAAGCTGAATTGGCAGAACCCACTGTACAATATGCTATTGTCATTCAGTTCAGGCTTTTTCTCTAATGGCAGCAGTTAGCTGAAGTAACATTTCAGCCCCAGCTGACTGTAAGCATAGGTTATAATTTTCTGAGATGACTTCTGATTGTGGCATTTGCCTGCTTCATGAGACAGTGAAGAACATCAAGCATGTCTTCATAAATGTCATAAATTTTTATTTACAATTCTAACTGAGGTACATGTTTAAAAGTTTTGTGGGTAGGAAGCAGTATTGATCACTGGTTGACATTTTTAAGAAAAACTACTGCTGCAGAATAAAATCATTAACTCTCCTTAGACCAAGCAAATTGGAATACTGTTTGTTTATAACAAACAAAGGAAAGACTGGAGATTATTGGTAACCAATCTTATATTAATATTTTATGGGTTTTGCATTTTTTTTTGTCACAGTAATCTTGCACATCCTGATTTCCAACGATTTGCCTTTTTTATTTTGACTGTTTTTCAAATTGTTACTAAAAGGGCAAAGTTGAGGTTGCTTTGCCTGCTTTATCATATGCCTGTGTAATTGCCTTTTAGCCACAGCCTTGGTTTGTTTTTTTCCTGGGCTTTTATTGCTTGGTTTTGGTTTTGTTGTTGGGGTTTTTTTAATTGTTCGGTGCAGTGTTGTTGGAGGTTTTTTTTAATAGCTATGCAAATTCTTGCAGGGTTTGTTTGTTTATGCTTAATTTGCTTATATATACTCTTAAATTCTACTGTTTTTCTCTCTAGGAGAATATGAAGTGTTTGCTTTGATGGCAACAATGCCCTTTTTCCTGTAGTCTCAGGTTTAAAGTGTAACAAGCTTGGGAGTATTTGTTTGTACTCTAATAATATGCACACACCCTATGTGCCTATGCTGCTGTTTCCCTGATGGTAACCAAGAGTGCTGCGAATCCTCATTCACCAATCTTTCTCTTCTCTTAAATGTCATAGCTGTCAGCAAAGGATTGATGTAAAAAGTATTAGAACAACATTTTCCAGATTCTTCTGTTATCTGCTGCTACTTTCTCTCGTGCAGCAAGTGATGGGAATCATTCAGCAGGGACAGCTTAGAAAATTATAGCAGCTGAGTAAATCTGACTGATAGAATTAAATATCATGGAACAAATGGGCTTGTGCCAAACTTTCCCACTGGATTTAATGTAAGACTCTGACCCTCATGGTATTACAAAAGTGGGTCAAATTTTCTGTGCTTGTACAGTAGGTCTTTTGACATTTTGCCAACACCAGTATGCACTATCAAAGGTTTTATCATCAGCTGCCAAAGAGATAACTACAAGTTTGGAATTCCAATAAAGAGTGTAATTGAATGGACTGTGTCTCGAGAAAATAACAAGGGGAGGGATGGATAACAGCGCATGTTACGCCTCTTGTGTTGCCACAAGGAAATTTGGCACTGAGACTCAGCTGGAGACTAGATTGCAAAGATGACATCAGAAAGGAGAGAATTTTATCCTTGCACACTGGAAGACATTTCAGTGCCTGTCTCAGACCTCTCCAACCAACAGTTCAAGGCCATTCTGTTGTGTCCAGGAGGTGCAGGTGGGCTACACTGGAAACACGGTATATGGCTCAAAAGGGAGTTTTCTTCTGTTTTCTCCCCTTAAGTACTAGAGGCCTAGTCCTGATCTTGACCATTCACCTCTCATTCTTACTATCATAATTTTAATACAAAGATTTTTGAATCCTTCTGTTTCTTTCTTTTTATTGGTTGTTTGCAGTCCTCAGCCCTAAAGAACTGATTTTTCTCAGTAATAATGGTTCTCTTATCCACAACCTCTCTTGTGAAGTAGAGCTGATGAAATTTTTATTGCTGCAGTCTACATTTCATCTGACTATTGGTCCGTAGCTTTGCATCTTTTCCACTTTGCTCTGTCATGAGGGTTCCACGAGTTGTTGGAGTTCCTCAGCACAGCCAGTTTCCCCCCTTCCCATATTAGTAGTATGACAGCTTGTCATCGTAGAAGTATTTATAGTGTTGCTAACTGCTTCAAGCCTCAGGTGAGGGACAGGAGAACTGAGAGCTGAGGACAGACCAGTGTTGGATGTCCACCACCCACGGCAGGTCTCAGTTCATCCAAGGCAATGGTGAAATGATGCCAGAAGTACAGGGCAGCTTAATGGTGTGACAGCCAACATTGCAATTGTAGAAGCTTGACTTTTGTCCAAAATGAAACAAAATCGAGTCTTCTAAAATGGCGATAATCCTCCTTATATTACCGGGGTGATGCTGGAGGGGATCATTTATCTGTGAGTGTGCTGTGTAATGTCAGACTGGTTGCACGCCAGCTCCAGCCTCCCTTGCCGTTCTTATAACTCTTAATTCTGGCAGCACAGAAGTTAATAGTTTAGGAAAATTTTGCTTTTTTTATAATTAAGTCTGTAGAAGGTAGAAATCAACAGTACAGTGCATTTTCCCAGCAGAGACTGTAAATTAATTAGGAGCAATTTGCTGTCAGAAACAATTTCCATAATTTTAAGTAAAAAAGCAGAAAACTTGTTTTTATCCTGAAGTGATTTAACTCCTGTGAAGATGAATTATGTGAAATTGCGATTTACCTGCTCCTGGCTCCTGGTACCCAGAACGATGTGGATGATGATTCAGGTGGTGGTTACTACTGCTGGGGCAGAATTTCTGAGAGTGATGCCCTCTCCCCCCTGCCATTCAGATCTTGACCTTTTCATAACAGAATTGTCTTTGACACTTGCAAATTCCTGTCGAGATAATGAACAAATTGCAGTGCTAATCGAACATAGGCCTTTTCTAGGCTTTTGCCTGGTAGTCACGCAGCAAAGGTCACAGTCTAACTAATGAGGGCTTTGGGTGATACCTACACAATATGTGGGCTTTTCTGAAAGGCCAAAATTTATGGGTGCCACATGGGGACAATTCAGCTATCACAAGCGTCTTAGAAGTACAGGAAGGGATGATCCATCTATCACTAAAGCCCCATTATTGGACTTAAACACTCAGCCTCATATGCATAATTGCCAGACCTTGGGCTCCTCAAAAAGGCCTCAGTGTCATTATGATAGATCCTTCTCCCTGTTTACCAGGAAGAATGAACATAAGATGGTCCATTGTGGCATTTAGTATTTCAGCCCTTCAGGATTTTAGGGTGATTTGCAGATATCGAGTCACTGGGATGCTGATTTAAATGAAAGGAACATTTGCAGAATCATAAATTTGTCCTATGAAGTCTATTATGTGGATACCTTTCTGCAGCTGATGAGCATTAAAAAATTTACTGCTTCACACTTGCATTTTCTCCTTTATTTTGTGGCCTTTTCAGGTGCAAATGTATTTATTAGTCCTTTCTTTCTTTGCTGATGTACAATTAAAGCAGTCTGACCTCTAGCTGACAAAGGTTTCACCAAAATACATTTTAGAAGCTGTGCCTTCCAGAGGATAAAATCTGCTGTATCATTAGTTCTTGCTTTAAAGTGACATGTACACTTTATTAAAACCGTTTGCAAATATGTAAGAATTACAGGCTAGAGATGAAAAGGCACTGGAAGATAAATTAGGGCACTATCCTCAAAATCTGCAAGTTACCTGCAGAACATTAAATGGTAATGCAGCAATGCTGCTCAGCTACTTTCTCAGTGTGCTAGCACCAGATCGCAATCTAAGCAATTACATTTGGGTTGCTCTCAATCCGTTTCCATTGCATATAGACTGCTGCTGTTTCCTCTCACAAAAAGGTCTGTAGGATTGCCACGTGCAGTTCAACAGCTGCTGCATTTCAGTGCTGGGTGAAGCAATCCCTACATATAGTTGATATATCAGTTTGGCTTGCACTCTTGGATTTTGTGGGATGTAAGGTGCGGCATAAATGGATGTTATATAAATATTTTTGAGTTCTAGAAATACAGGCTATAGCAAAAGCTTGAATTAGAATTGACAGCGTAATCAGAATCTGCATTTCAAACTACAGGGATGGCTCCTTGTGCAATACAGTCTGCTAAGTACCACCCAGCATTACTGTACACTTCCAGATCTTCACAGGAACTATGAGATGTGAGTTTTGTTAGTCTCTGTACAACTTTTCTTTCATATTTACTTAAAAATAGCTTTTTTTTCCTTGTTAAATAATTACCTTGAAACTCTCTGTTTACTTACTGAGGATTTCTGTTTCAGCAGTGCAATACTTGCTAAATGTCTGGGTACTTCTTAGCTCATAGAACTGCTGAAAGGCAATGAAGGCACCCTCTCCTGGTCATCCACTGAACGCACTAATTTATCTTTAAATGAGCTTGCAAGTCCTGTTTGTGTGTGCATGTGTTTATTTAAGAATATGTTTGGAAATTAGTGTTCATTTGAACTTGGAGTCTGAGACAGTGACGTGAGACATCTCTTTCAAACTAGCATCACCACATGCATCAAATGGCAGGTCCAGGTAAGTTGTGTTGGATGTGATAACCTTGGACACATCAGTCCATGCAGTAAGAAGCATCTTGTGTAACAGGATTTGAACACTGCCACCAAGACCAAAAGCTGAATGACTCCAGGGTTTATCTGTCCTTAAAGTTTTGTTTCAGGGTTTTTTGTTATTCAGCATAAGGTGCCTTAAATCAGTGAGTCAATCAAAACAATCCCACCTCCAGGTAAATCCTATGGCCAATGCTCTTCCTGCTCACAGTGACAGCACCTTAAAGGCCAGTTGTAATATTTGTGGAATAACGGCACCTCTTGGTTGTAGCAGCAGGTATGAGAAAAAGATCAAAGATATTTCTGTGCTTTGTTTCACTAATATCTTCTACTTTGTGGGACCTTGCACTTCTGAGGGAAATTGCCTACCATGGACTATGCAGCCCAATTCAAAACACAATCACTTCTTTCCCACACAACATCTAGCATAAACCCTCAGAATTCCTGTTGTGTGTATAACTTGCCCTTAGTCAGACAGAATCAGCTGCTATTTTGGCAGCTGTACACTGGCCATTGCAGGAACTTGTTTGGAAATAAATATACGAAAACAACATGAAAGCATGAAAAATCTGTACATATCTTATACACAACATGGGTGCATTAGCTATGACAAAACCTCTCCAAGAATATATACATTTTCAAAAAATGTATATACACGGTGTTGGGCATATCATACATTGATGCTTATACTTTGGACCACTTAGGCATTGCTTAGACACAACCTCTGTAGCTCTTCAAAGCACTCAGCTAGTCCGTATTCTTATGAGATCCTTTGCTCTTGCAAGTCATGAAAAAACCCCAGTTTAATAGGAAAATCTCCCTCATCTGGATCTAGCCTCTACTTCAAGGTCTTCCTTTCAGTCTTCCAAATGTATGTAGTACTCTAGAGCTGCTGTTAGGTTAACAGCTTCTGGTTTTAAACTAAATTTCCAGTTAGACTCTGTTTCTTCAGCCAGAATGGATTGAACTACAAAATACTGGATCAGTAGGGGACCTAGGATAAAAGGTTTGATTTCTTTTTTCCAAAATTAGGCCAGGATTTGGAAAGTTCCTTGTGGACCAGACCTGCCCTCTGCAAATTGCTGTTTCCTCATCCTTGTCATGCTGCTGATCCTGGACATAAGGATGGCTGCACCCTCTGGGCTTCACTGGGCTGCTTGTGGCTTTCTTCTTTAAGTTGAACACAACACATCTGACCTACAACCTTGCTACTAGTCCCAAATGCTTCTGTTACCTGTAAGCGCAGACTGCTATATTTATTCCATATGCACAATGACATCTTTGTGTGGGATGCTTTGATGCGTCCTAATCTGGATATAGCCTTAATATAACATTCCTGCAGCCTTTTAGCAAACTTCTGCTGAAGTGTTTCAGAGAAAGCTTTGTCAGGACACAGTCCTGAGCATACTGATGAACAGCTTGGGTAAATCAGTGGTAAAACTCTTAATTTACACGCAATTCTGTGACCAAGATCGTCATAAAACTGTTGTCTCCACAGGTGTTAATTCTCTTTCTGGAAGGCTGGGGTTTTTTTTCACTTCCTCTACGTAACTCATGCTATTAAGCAATTGAAAACATTTTTGCAATGGAACAGGAGAAAACTTCACACCTCAGGCCACTAGGAACACACTGATCTCTTGGTGCAGATGTATGAGAGGAAATGTGTGAACTTTCGCAACGTGAAGGTGTTAAACTTTATCAAATGGACTCTCTTGTAACCTCTCAGAGACCTGCTGCTATCCATTATAACAGAAATAATTTCCATCTGATTTTTCAGGTGGTTGCTGCTGGTGGGATTTAAGCAGTAGGGCCCTCTGATGGTTCCACCTGAATTTGCTTTGAAATACCAGGTGGGTATTGGGTTCTTATACAGACTGTACTTTTGTGTATAATAATGTTAAATGAAGTGTGTTTTTAGCATTGTCACATAATTCACACACTGGGAAGATCACTGAAGAGCATATGTGGCTGGGATAGAGACTCTGTAAAGGCAAATCATGAACTTAGCAGTTTCCTACATATTAAACATTTTGTAAAAGATTGGAGCTAGGGGAACAAATAATCCAAGTAAATGAGTAAAATTCCTTGTGTTGTTTGGGGGGAGGAGATATTTTTTGGCTTGAATCCAAGAAAATGCTTAAAAGCATGTTAAACTTTAATGAGGTAAATAGTCTCATCTCTGTGGTGCAGAATGTTTAGGCTTAATTTTAGGCACATGCTTAAGTTCTTTGCCAAATTGGGGTCTAGCAAAGAGTTATGCTTTTGCGTTTGAGAAGCAGGAATGATATCACATGACTTCTATATTTAATCACAACGACTGAAGGCAGCTGGGATTTTGAATACAGAATACTTAAAGCAAACTGTTCTTGATCAATCCATAGAGAAATACTCAGAGGGAGAAAAATATATACAGTAAATTTGAATAATGAACAATTTTGAGGAAATTGCAATCTGCTTGCAGACATTTGGAGAGCAGAAAGGAAGCTAAATTTGTTGAGTAAGTTACTTGCTGTGATCTATTCTCTTGGCTCTAATTAGAGGGAAGTGAGCAGTAAGGGAACCCAGAAAATGAGACTGCTGTGGACTGAAGTGCCCAAAGAGAAGACTAAGTTGGAAGGGTTTTTTTAAATGAATTCTTTTTCCCCAAGTATTCTTTAAATAGGAGGGGGAAAAAAATGGTGCTTTGAAATGTTCATTTGAAAGAAATGCTAACTGTATAAACAAACAGCATTGATATTTGACAAATTTGACAGAAAACATTTGTTTTCTGTGGAATTCAAATCTAAAAGTTTACTATAAGAGTTAACTATAACAGTTAACAGCTGACAACTTTGTAATTTATAAACATTAAGGTTTATTACTATATTACTTAAGTGTTTTCATTGGCTACTTCAGCTCAGTCCTGTTCATTAGTTGCATTTAGTTCACAATACAGCACATCATTCTGTCTTTGAACACCTTACATGACTGACAGCTGCTGTGTGAAATACTAAAATATAACAGCTGTTGCTATTGTTTCTTCTAAACAAAGATTCCAGCCATCAAATGCAGGGTCATACCTGGAAACTAGTAAATTCAGACACTTCCCTGCTCAGGCCACCTTCACTTCGTAAGAGGTCCACACTGACAGTCACTCCATACAACAAAACTTGTTCTTTGTAGAAACAGGAAAACTCACTTGTGGAGGGCAGAACTTTCTCAGACTGGTGGTGAAAAAAATATCTGTAGGGATGCAAAACTATCACATATCCATCTGCTCCAAGCTCAAGGTATATTTCTTCAGCCTTGTTTTCTTCAGTACAAAATATAGAGCAGCATTGTATGTTTACAAAAACACCCCACACTACCAACTAATTAAGAGAGTAAATGGAACCTCTTCTCTCTTATCACCTGTATTAGCAACCCAGTGTAACCCATGACAAGACAGCTCTTGGATTTGTTTTGTCAGGTCTGTTGTACCAGGGAGGAGAGTTAGGAGCTCCTACTTTGCAACTTTGATGTGCTTGTAGTCCCAAGTTACTTTATACTTTTCAAAAAACATAAATTATTTTTATTATTTTTCTAATCTTTCCTGTGCACTTAGAGTGTATGTGGTGGGCTGAGTGCTTTTTAATCATTTCCATATCTCCTTCTACATGTAACTTCCATTCCAAATTTCCATAGTGTGTAGTGCTTCTTTTTGTGATTACTGCATCACCACTTTGAATTCTCTTATGGAAGCTCTTCTTAGACACTATTAATTGGACGTGATTGCAGTACACATGTCTTAATACTGCAACTGGGCAAAAACACAGCTGAAAGAGTTTGCCCCCCATGCATTTACAAATCAAAAATAATATGTCTGGAATTATTTGAGTTACTTCAGATTTTTCACAAGCAAGCTTAGTCCAATAGTTTTCTGTCAACATCTAACTGAGGAAGCCCATTCTAGCTTGAACAGTCTTAGGCAGTGAATGTCAGGACCTCATTCCTTTCTATTTTCTCTCTCTACCAATGACATTGTTGTCCGTGCCACTCAGATCCATGTTTTTTTCCCCTTGATTTCATTCATTGTATTGTAGCCTTGCAGGATTGTTCTCAGGGTAGAACATCTTGTTGAAAAGTGTTTATAATAACAATTACACCTACTCCAATCACTAAAGCATAATCTTTATCTTAATCAAAAAAAAAAGGGGGGGGGGGGGGGCAGAAGAAAAATATACAACACAAACTACTCCAAAGTTCTGCTTGAGTTATTTTTCAATTACAGCAGGTGAAGCAGAACGAAATTGTTACAGCCATTTATTGATTGTGTTACTATCCATTAAGGTACAACAGAAGTAGTCCATCATATTGTGTAACAACTTAACTATTTGAAATAACAAAGTCTTCCTATTGTTTCCCTTTTTGCCATTATCCTGACAAATACATTCCACTTCTGTTCTGGGAATCAAATTCAGGAATCATAATGAAGAAATTCTGTATTCAAGTTGACATTATTTCTTCCCCTACCTATTGAAATTCTTTAGCTTTCTCATTGAAAAATAACTGAAGCAGAACAACGGTAATGAAATATATTAATTATATTAATGATGTCTTACTGAAACTGGCTGCTTCCTAAAGAGACTGCATATATAACTGTAGGAAAAGATTCTATCAATGGGTAGACGATTAACAGGTAATACTGTCACAGTAGTAATTTTAGCTGCTATGAACTATTCAGCTATCTGACTGACAAACCCTTTGAAGTTTTATGATGAAGAGCAAAGTTTATTGTGTCTTCCAAGGTGAGTGGATGCTCTTTGCTAGGAAGGGAGCCAGCGGAGTTGTGTAATGGCAGATGTAGTGAGTGATACTATAGCATTTAGATGTTGGTGACAGCATGCCAGAGGAGTGCTCTCTATCCAACAGCAAAGAAGTTCATAAACTAGGTGTTAAACTGGAGCTTTTAGATGTTGTTCCTGGTGACTGGACACCAGCAGCCAGAAGCAATAAATAATGATATATCATTGCAACTAAAATGCAGTAGTTGTCTAGTCTGCCATAAGTCTGATGAAGAACCACAAGGTCTCGAGCTGGCTACTAAAACTTCCCTGTAAATATTGTGTGTGTGTGTACACGTGTGTGTTTCATAAGCACCTCTGCATCTTCTTGGCAGCTGGATGGGAAAGACTTGCTGGACTTGTTTGGGACTATGGTAGAAACGGGTCCCCCCCCAGAGAGGGGAAGTTTTCCCCATGTGACAAAGAAAAGTCCTGCCCTTAGCAATGCCAATCACCACTGCTTAGGGAGAGGGGTGGGAGAACATGGCTATGCGCAGTGGCACTTCTTGTAGGCTCTATCAGTTTTTGCTGCATAGGATCAGACCATAATATATCAGACCTGTGTGGTATTCACTTTGGTTCATGTTTATTTTCATGAGTTCTCAGTTTCACCCACATACAAGCTTAAATTTCCTACTCATAATGAAAATAACAACTTAAGAAAATGAAGATGACAAAAAAGATCCCTATTCTACTTCCACCACTGCTAGTAAAGAAATTGTTAGGACAGGAGGCAGAGTCCTTTCCTCCATACTATTGTCCATGTCTTAACCTTGTTGCCACCTCCCTTCCCATTTTCAGTTGTCAGACCATTCTTCTCTAGCACTGAAAATCTTGGCGGTGTTGTGACAACAGCTAACATAAAATATCCATTGCCTTTTCTGTAACCACAACTTCTCTCTTTGAACCTATTCACTACACATAAGCTTCAAGTTTCTTATACCTATCTTCAAGTACATTAGATTTTCTATTTTAAATGTCCATTCAAAGACAAAGCAAGGTTGGCATTCAGACTAGAGCATGGCTTTGTGGTACAATTATTTCTGTCCCAAAATCCCTATTGATCATTTTTGGGTTTGAAATCACTGGAAAGTTTTGTTGCTAATTCCTGGTCCTGCCCTGCTGTCACTGTGTATTTGTGCTCTTGCAGCTCTCAGATGTCTTTTATTTGACTTGTACAGTAAATACCTGTCAAACCCCTGAATTTGTTTCATCAAAAAAACCCTTGATCTCCATAATTGATGCTGAAATGCTCGATATGAAAACCAGTTGTGTGTGCCAGTGTTCTTTAGGATTGGCTTGAGAAATGTTTTTGTAGTTTAATGCCTCCTGCATTTGTGCAGTTTGGCTGAGGATACACTGAACAAAAATGAGCCACATGTGGGGACTGGGTAAACATTCACTACCCTTTGTGCTTTCAGACCTCGGGGGTATTCTTTCTGAGCACATAAAGAGGTTGAAAAATAAACATAAAACACTTAAAACATTATTGCGCACATATATGTTATTTCTTAATACACTTCTATAGATGTTAGACAAAATGTCACCTGTGCAACTGTCTTTGAGCCCAGTTTGGTTCTTCCATTAGTGCAGTTTCACTGACTGCAGTACAAGTATTGCTGATTTACTTCATGATGAATTAACAGGTCAAACTTTGTTTCACTGAACTAGCAGATACCATGTGAACATGTTGTGTGATTGCCCATCAGGGGTTAATTTTGTTCGCGAAGCACATTTGGGAGTGTGTTCAGGCAGCACACAAAATGAAGGCTAAGTATGAAAGCAAGCAGGCTATCTCTTCCCACAGATCTCATAGCAAAATCTAGGAGCTGAACGATGCAACATGTGCATAAAATCTTGTTAATGTTTTTAAAACATATCACTTGAAATATGTTAACGCATATGTTCCTTCATTTGGAACTCTTTGAAAATACATAATTTGGCCCTTTAACTTTACACCCAGCTCATTATAGCTCATATGCAAAGAGAAACCTTTTCAAAATTTTCTGCTGGTCTTTCCCCAACACTAGCATGACCTTTCTTTCCCACCTAAGCCTTGTAAAGTCCCTTCTCTCTCTTCACATCTCACCCTCCAGCTCTTTCAATGCCATTTCCAGTCTGGTGGTGGTTTATCCCACCAGTGTTTGCAAGGTGGCAGCTAGCTGCACTCTGCCTGAAGCAGGATTCAGCTCACTCTCATTTCAAAAGTTTAAAGGTTTCCCATGGTTCAAATTTGCCTGATTGTCTGTCTGTGAATAATTGGTTCTTTTTAAGCATCAGGTTAGGGTTGATTTGTTGTTTGGTTTGGTTTGGTTTTGTTTTAATTATTTGTATCAAGATTAGATAAACAGGATAACAGAACTCCATTGTTACAGAAATTGTTGGTCAAACAGGCAAATCAAAGTTCCATGTTAGTTTTACAAAAAGGTTCGAATTCAAGTAAGAGTGTACATGCGCATGCACACAAGCTGCATATGAAGACCAGTCTAATTTCTCAGCCCACTAAGACAATAAGCCAGTAGGTAAAATGGCATTTTCATTCGAATACTGGTGGAGAAGCAGATGAATCTTTGCTCAGAAGTTCCTCGGATAAGGCAAGGTAACTCTTTTCATACCATAATTTCAGTTAAATAAAATATGACCTTAACACAGCGCTATAAATTGGCCTCGAGCGCACCTCTAGGTGGAATTACCTTTGCTTCCCAAGTATCACATGCTGCAGTCTTCCACTGAGCCCTTTTTGCATGCCTACATATTACAATGCTGATTTTGTAAAGTCTCCAGTTACTCAGATGTATGGCTTAATCAAATCAGGCTCTTTCCTGATTTCTGAATTTTATATAATTTTGCTCTTGATAGTTCGCTTTCAAGGTCAAAAGCAATCTCTCTGCTTCTAGGAATATCATACTTGCAGAAACTTTTTATGCTTTTACAGTTCATGATTTTTACTAGAAATTCACTTGTCTCAGCAGACACAGGGTGATCAGATGATACTGAACAATACCTGCAGGGAGCAGCGTTCTTGATCCGTCTTATTTCATGTAAAGTGGGGTAGAAACTTCTGTTTTAATTATCACTATTAGATGACTCCTCTGGGCACTAGGGTCATGAAGCCCGAGTCATAAGATTTTGAAATACCAGATGCTGGTCGTGGTGAGAGGAATTAAGATGCTCACTTATTCTCTTGAACTTCTGACAGTGCCTATCGATGTGACCTGGTACAGAAATGTGAGAATCCAGGGAAGAGAGAACAAAACTGTTACCACACTTTTCCACCAAAGTCTAGCACTGAGAAGTTGAAAATTCGGTTGAAACAGGAAAGAAGCTGCCACATGAAATCTTTTTTTTTTTTTTTTTTTTTTTTGTGATTACCAGTCTGTTTTCAGAGTTTGAACCTTTCTGGTTTTGCTTTCAATTTGTTTCCAAATCAACAACATCGACGGAATGGATTTTTTAAATTTATTACAACATTTCCTCACTTTCCTTTCTTGCTCTCCACCTTTGCTTCCTGAATATTCTAACAGTATGTGAACAGCCAGAAAATACAAATAAGTATTTTTGTGTGAACTACAGTTCCATTTCTAATGCCTGGTAAACTTATCATTCTTTAGAACTAAAAGTTTTGTGCTTAAATAGTTCAAAAATCTGCCTAACAGTACTTTCTGTATGCTGTTTCAACTAAAATACAGAAAATACCTCAATTCTTGAGCAAATTAAATCTATATTTTGATAACCCAGTAAGCACAACAGCTTACTCTTTGTTTCCCCCACAACATACAGGGGTTTCTGTTTATTGTCTTTCAGTATTTTCCTTTGAGCTTTTGTCAGCAAAGGCATAAAGTCATACACTTCCCTCTGCGGTTTGTATTTCTTCAGAAAAACACTAGGCGAATTTGAGTAATTTCCTCTTGCAAGAATGTATTTGCTTTGAGAGTTTAGGTGAATTATATTCTGCTGATTAGTGAAGCAAGTGTTGTGCTCCATCTGCTAGAGAATGGGAATGAGATATTTATAACAGGATGTATGTTACTGTTAGGTGGGTTTGTAGTGCTTCAGTATGACTAAGCAGTTCACTAGGGTTGGAGGCTGCATGTTAAAGAGGACATGCTGACTTGGGAACAGGGAGTATTACTGCAGAATTGTGGCTTTGTGCAAGAACTACAATTAATATATTCAGCAACAGGGACAAAGTCAAGGCATATTACCCTTTTATCAAGAAATTCCAGAAAAAAAAAAACAGAGGAATAGTGATTGATACACACGGAATATGATTTCTCAGTTATGTGTGAATATTCAATGCTAGATTTTTTTTTTCCCTCAGAGCAATTACAGAAGGTGAAGATGAAATTTCTTCTGCGCAGTGCAGTGCATTGTGCAGTGTCTAACAGAATGTTTCTGTTGTCCTAGTTTGCTCAAGATTACTCATCTACATTTTTAGGTCTTCTAAAATTCACACATCTGCCCATCCCAGGAGTGGACAGGTATTTCAGTGCTGCAGAAATGCTCTGTGGTATTGTTAGAGTGGCTCTAGTAAATGCATTCAGTTGTTTCGATAAGTGGAATGAAATGCTACTGTTCTTTTCTTAACACACTTTTCCTTTCAATATGACCAGAGTGACTATTTTTCAGCTTATTGAGATGACATAGTTATAATAAGCTAAGAAGTCTCAAAAAGACCCCCAAACTCAGGAAATCTAGTTACAGTAGAATGGCGCAAGGATGTTTTAGTACTGAACCACGTTGAAATCTGCTGCTCTTTAAAAGTCAAAGGAATGTATTCTGCTCTAAAGGCACTTGTTTTTCTTAAGGTCATACAAAACAAAGCACATTATGTGAACAAATGTCAGAATATTATGTCTGTAATTAAATGTAGTATTTACACACAGTTCAGCGTTTGAACTGTGACAAATCTGGAAAGGAAATCAACAATTACTGCTCTTGTTAAATAGTCCTTTTAATATTACAAGTAAGTTTATATTGCTGGACCCATGAGTACCTTAATGATTCCTGGAAGTAGTATGACTTGGCCCAAAGCAAAGCACAAACCTAGTACTTTATTTTGTGTGAATTAAATGCAGCTAATTAAAGTGAAGGAAAATTAAAAATAATTGGGCAAAATTAAAAGCACTACTGTAAAGATTTTATTAAATGCTTATACAGTGAATAAAGAATGTGCAGGAAAAAATGAACCACTGATTCGTTTATCTGAAAGCTGCTCACTGCAGCCTCCTGGTTGGTGAGCAAGGCAGTCTTCTGAGCCTTACGTACCCTGAGTCAGAGCTCACACAGGTTTGGTATCCAGAACAGTATCATTTATGAAATGATCAACTTTGAAAATGAGATTCCACTTGCCCCACCACAGGATGATCTCCTGCATGGATGGAACGAGTTATCTATTGAAAATATTATGGATAATGCACGCGCTCTTCCAGTTTAGTTGACGCTAAATGAACATTTGCTTTCATCTCAATGGAAATGGAAATTAAGATCTTATAATCCACACAACTCCCACTGAGGTGAGTGGAAACAGGAATATATCCTGCATGGGAATAATAAATAAATTAAGATACACAATGCCAGAGAACTTGATGATGATTAAATCTCCAAGCAGAAGAGGTTAAACTTCACTCACTCTGAATTTTTAACAGATGTCCGTCTCCATCATTTGTTTCTGGGGACTAATGCTGATGTACTTTCTTAGAAAAGTATTTTTAAGAAGTTATTTGCATGAAGAGTGCGTGGGTAGAGTTTCACACTCAGACTAAGGACAGGCAAGAAGTCGATTGACAGATGTGCATGGGGTCTGAAAGACCAGGAAGACAGTTGACCTCATGGGTAAGAGCAGCATATAGGGTACTGTTGTTGAGAGTCAAACATCCTAGTTTGATTCTGATGTCAAGAAACTTCATTCAGAAGTCTGCTGTTACCTAATAACCAAGCGAGGCTTTTTATTTTATTATAAGCGTGAGAGTAAAAGGAGGAGACAGTAAGTAGGCAAAATCAAGGCAAACAATGTTGATTTTGAAGGCTTTGTGGCACTTGAGCGGTTACTTTCGTGGTAGTTAGTAGGAGAGATAGAAGGAAAAATTTTATTAAAACTTACTAACATCTGTTCCTCTGAGGAACAGAGAAAGGCTAAGGAAAAGCAAAAGAAGTACCAGTGTCTGGGGAAACCGTATAAAAAACAAAGCAAATGCATAGGGGAAGAGGAGTTATAGTAGATGAAACAAAAGTCAACTTGACGAAGTTGAGACAAAACATGGAATTACACTAAGTTTGAAATTATTTTTTGATGATATAAAACCTAAATGTTTCCGTTTTTGAAAAGAAAATCTGGTATTATTTTCCTCAGGATACCTCAACACTTGATTTTTTTTTTTGCTTATTTGTTGTTCTAACTTTGTAATAAACTACTTGCAATGGCAATGTTTCAAATCCTGGATGGTATCCAGCTTTTGCTGCTTTTATTGTACTATAGGTCCCACAGAAGGACTATATTGCTCTTCCAACAAAATACAGTGTGTTTTTTCTGAACAAAACCTCCCTCTCCTGGCTTTGTTAGTGAGGCGGGATTTTTACCCTAAGCTATTCTGTATATATCCAACAGAACTCTGTATTGCTTGTGATGAGGATGACCACTCTGAAGAGGGCTAATGTGAGGGATAACAATCTCCGAGAGTGGGCTTGGTGCTCATGGTGAAACATACGCTGGGAAATATCACTGAATGCACTAGTTTTATATATTTAGGTTCATTTTCTTTCTTACTTATGCCTTCATATCTCTTATTTTCAGGTCATTTAAATAAGAGACATGTGGTGGGACTCTATCATTTAAGCAAAATTGGTATTCTGCCATCCATGAAATTGCATGGACACCTTCAAGTTATCCCAAAGTGCAAATTATGCGTATTTCTCTCCTTTGAAAAGTCAATGTGAATAAATGCTTAAAAATATGGGTCACAAAAAACATTAAAAAGGATATTTTTTTTTTCTCTCCAGGGTTCATTTTGTTATTTCCAGCTTTCCTCTTTCTCCTTCACAGCAAATATATTGAGTTGGATTGTTGTTGACTAAATAACAGGAGTATTTGACGCACCTGCCGTCAACTTATTGTTTCAGTCCAGATGCTAATATTCCTCCTATTTACTCCTTCTGGAGAAGTTTATTTCATATAAGCTACATCTGTACCTCCTAGCCTGTCCACAGGAGCAAGCCTGGGAAGATGGCTTGATGTGTTCCCAGCTCATGACTGCTGTGACCACATTGCTATGTAGTCTTTAACCCCACTGCCTGTAAACCCCAGCAGTGTCCAAAGGAGCCTGTTTAACTTCTGTGTCTGATGGTTATGTGACAATATTCTCCCATGCTGCAGGATGTGGCACAGGGCTGTATTTGGGTTCGCCGCAGGCAAAATACAGGAGGAAATGTCTCGCTATCATACTTCTGGTCTCCCCTAAAATGCCAGGTGCCTGGGTTCAAGTGCACTCAGGAATATACAGTGTAATTCTGGGGTTTTGCAGGGCCAGAAAAGTGTGTCAATTTAATGTAAATTGCTTTCTTTACATTAGCACCTTTACATTAGCACTGAAACAGCGATCATGCCACAGAGTCTTTTAACAGTTGTCCCAGGAGATTCCTGGAGTTGTCATCTGGTCCAACACCCAACCCAAACCAGGGAAAACTGTACCATGCTTCAGGGATGTTTCTCTAACCTTGAGGGACAGAGGTTCCCCAGTCTTGTAGCAAGTAGCCACGGTATCTTGCAGTCTTAGGTCAGAGCGGTCTACTGATGTCTAAACTAAACTGACCTCACTGAAACAAGAAGTCCATTGCTTCTGCCCTCTCTGCTATGGTGAATAAATCATTCCTTTCCTTTTTTTTTTGCAACAGACTTTTAAACATCTGAAGTTTGCTTTTCTTGAGACCGAGCAACCTCACTCCTTCTAGCCATTCACTGTGCGTCACCTCTGTAAACTTCCTTGCTCTCTCCTGCACTCCCTGCAGAATACTTTCTTCACTGCTCCAACTAAGGCCTTATAAATGCTGAACAAAGCGAGCAGATGAAATTGCACATTTAGTATTTGCCTCATTTGTAAAGTTTGATGCTGTTGACTTGTGTTGAGTTTCTGATTTAAAATATGCCACAGTTTTTCCTACAAAATATCTCTCTCAGGTTGTCTTCTAGCCTGTATTTGTTCAGTTAGTAATTCCTTATGTATAACCTTGTCCTTATTGATCTGTCACCATTTGTTCATCAAGCTCTTTCTCCAATTCGTCATGCTCATTCTGAATTTTAATCCTGTCCTACAATATTTTTGTGGTCTTTTCAGCTTGGTACCAATGACAGAGTGCCTGAAAATGATGAAGGGGGAGGAACAGGATACTCAGTCTGGATAACTTATTTCTTAATTCTGCCATTTATTATGAATTGTTTGGTCTCTATGAAATGCTGTTAGTAAGCTGATGCCCATAGTATCAGTAAGATGTATGTATAGCTATTATTTCCTAAGGTACATTGTTTATGAAATATTGAACCATTATGAAAAATTATGAAACGTTGAAGCTGAAGGTGACAAACAATGGCAAAATACCAGTATGGACAAATATTCTGGGTTCAGCAGTCTGAGCGATCAGAGTAATACCAGCTGTTTGCAAGCCTGGAGTGCAGAGAAAACAGTTAAAGCCGGCAGAAAGGTTAGTCTCCAACTTCAAATTTACATGACTATTTCAAAGACAGTGAACATTTGCAATTTAATCTGAAGTAACAGCAGCTTGGCTTGTCAAGATAAGAATATAGTGATTCAATTAATTAATATGTGTGCCTACATATAGAAATACTAGCCTAGCTTTTAATGATGTGACACCTTCCTCCACTTCTTCACGTAAGGTGACTTGCAGATTTGTCTCTGCCTGCAGGGTTAGGATATAAAATGGGATCTTTTAATAATCCCAAAAGGCAGGACCTGCCTGCTCTGTGCCACCTAGGAAAGCTTGATTTGCTCTTCTGGGCCTGCTCCAGGTCTTGAAGATGGTTCAAGTTGGATTAGATTTTAACAAGGTAGAATAAGATGAATACATAACAAGACCTGATCCCATCCTTCTGTTGTTTGAATGTGCTGTAGTTTTTCCAAGCCTACCTGCTTCACCTGCATTTCAAACTGCTGTTCACATACTGTTGGCTAAAAATGGATGAGGAAAAATATATTTCCTTACTGGCTGTGCCTGAATTTATGACTATTGAGCCTCCAACTTCCAGTTATGATCTGTCTCAAATATGTAATAACACATTTTCTGCAGGTGATGAGGTTTCTGTAACTTGTGATGAACTGCAGGCAGCAGTTTGGTTTATTTCATAATGCTTCTTTGTGTGTACCTGAAAATGTGTCATTTTTCTCCTGCAAGAATCACAACAGGTATCTCTGCAGGGGACAGTCAGCAGTTGAACTGCATAGGGAAGGAGAGATGCCGCCATTAGGTTTACTTTGATGAAACTCTTGCTGTAGCTGGAACAAACCTACCCAGATGCAGGCTCTAAGCTTGCCAGGTGAAAATTGTTCACTGGAATAAATAAAAATTATGATGATGAAGACTACCTCTTTAACAGTGGAGGGAATGCAAATTTGTCAGTTATGGGTTCTGGTTTGGGGACTGCAGAGATTGTTTCCTCACGTGACCTTTAAAACAAGAAGTGTCAGACTTTGTCTTGTACGTATCAGACTAGCGTGACATTGGATATTAATCCTGATGGAAAAGGATTACGAGATTTTCACAGGCACTGAGATAGATTATCTCTTTTGGCCTGGGTGGAAGGTAGTGAGAGTCTCTTTCTGCAGATGCTAGCGGGGAGCAGAGTGTTCCCACGAGAGCAGTACCAGAAGAACCAAGCATGAACAGCAGCTTTTTTCACTTTCCATTCATATCTGTTGTTCAAATGTGCTGCCTTTGAGGACTTGCTTCTTTGAGCAGGGGCAGTGGTATGGATTTCGATGGTAAGGGCTTTTAGAAGTCTGTCTGTTAACAAGCTCTTTGAAACACAGAGTAAAAAAATACCTGAAGGAACTTTTGAGATAGCATCAAATTTAAAAAGAAGCCATTTCACCTTGTTCCTAGCTGCCCATTCTAATACTAAAGTTTTTGCCCAATATTTTGATAAATAACGTTTTGTGCTTAGGTCTGGATACAACTGATAATTTTGATGTTTCGCAGTATCATGTTAAGGCCTAGTATCTCTGCTGGGTTCCGCACTGGATAATAAGAGAACCAGTCATGTTTTTCACAGAATCACAGAATGGTAGGGGTTGGAAGGGACCTCTGGAGTTCACCTAGTCCAACTGCCTCGCCAAAGCAGGTTAGCCTAGGGCAGGTTACACAGGACTGCATCCAGGTGGGTTTTGAGTACCTCCAGGGAAGGAGACTCCATAACCACCCTGGGCAGCCTGTTCCAGTGCTCTGCCACCCTTAATGTAAAGAAGTTTTCCCTCATGTTCAGGCAGAACTTCCTGTGCTGCAGTTTGTGCTCGTTGCCCCTTGTCCTGTTGCTGGGAACCACTGAAAAGAGCCTGGCCCCATCCTCTTGACACCTACCCTTTAGATATTTATAACTGTTGATAAGGTCCCCTCTCAGTCTTCTCTTCTCCAGGCTAAAGACCCCCAGGTCTCTCAGCTTTTCCTCGTAGGAGAGATGCTCCAATCCCCTCATCATCTTTGTAGCCCTCCACTGGACTCTCTCCACTAGTTCCCTTTCCCTCTTGAACTGGAGGGCCCAGAACTGAACACAGCACTCCAGATACAGCCTCACCAGTTCTGAGTAGAGGGGGAGAATAACCTCCCTTGACCTGCTGGCCACACTCTTCTTAATGCACCCCAGGACACCATTGGCCTTCTTGGCCAGAAGAGCACATTGCTGACTCATGGTCAACTTTCTGTCCACCAGGACTCCCAGGTCCTTCTCCGCAGAGCTGCTCTCCAGCAGGTCGACCCCCAGCCTGTACTGGTGTGTGGGGTTATTCCTCCTCAAGTGCAGGACCCTACACTTGCCCTTATTGAACCTCATCAGGTTCCTCTCTGCCCAGCTCTCCAGCCTGTCCAGGTCTTACTGAATGGCAGCACAGCCTTCTGGCATGTCAGCCACTCCTCCCAGTCTTGTATCATCAGCAAACTTGCTGAGGGTTCCATCATCCAGGTTGTTGATGAGTAAGTTGAACAGGACCAGACCGAGTACTGACCCCTGGGGAAGACTGCTAGTCACAGGCCTCCAACCAGATTCAGCACCACTGATCACAACCCTCTGAGCTCTGTCCTTCAGCCAGTTGTCAATCCACCTCACTGTCCACTCATCTATCCCACACTTCCTAAGCTTACCTATGAGGATGTGGTGGGAGACAGTGTCAAAAGCTTTGCTAAAGTCAAGGTAGACAACATCCACTGCTTTCCCCTCGTCCACCCAGCCAGTCATGCTATCACAGAAGGCTATCAGGTTGCTCGGGCTTAATTTCCCCTGGGTGAATCCATGCTGACTACTCCTGATAATCTTCTTTTCCTCCACCTGTTTAGAGACAACAGCCACGATGAGCTGTTCCATCACCTTTCCAGGGATGGAGCTGAGGCTGACTGGTCTGTAGTTCCCTGGATCCTCCTTTTTGCCCTTTTTGAAGACTGGAGTAACATTGGTTCTCCTCCAGTCCTCAGGCAACTTTCCTGTCCTCTATGACCTGTCAAAGATGACGGAGAGTGGCTTAGCAATAGTGTCTGCCAGCTCCTTCAGCACTTGAAGGTGCATCCCTTCGGGTCCCATGGACTTGTGAATGTCCAGTCCAGCTAAGAGATTCCTAACCCAATCCTCCTTGACCGAGGGGAAGTCTTCCTTCCTCCAGACTTCCTCTCCTACTTCCAAGGTCTGGGATTCCTGAGGACCAGCCTTAGCAGTAAGGACTGAGGTGAAGAAGGCATTCAGTAACTCTGCCTTCTCCGTATCCTCCATCACCAGGGCACCTGCCTCATTCATCAGGGGGCCCACATTTTCCCTGGTCTTCCTGTTGCTACTGATGTATTTGAAGAAACCATTCTTATTGTCTTTGATGTCCCTAGCCAGACTTAATTCCAAATGGGCTTTAGCCTTCCTCATTGCATCCCTGCATACTCTGATGATATTCCTATATTCCTCGCAACTGGCCAGTCCCTTTTTCCACATGTTGTGAACTTCCTTGTTCCCTTTGAGTGTTTCCAGGAGCTGCTTGCTCATCCAAGCAGGCCTACTGCCTTCTTTGCTTGATTTTGCTGGTTTGGTACGCATTTCCTATTACCATCTACCCTAGGGACCACATATCATCCTTTCATTCCCCTCTGAGTTGCCTCCTTGAGCTTCCCTGGTCTGTCCCGCAGAAAATGCTGCTTCCAGGAAGGGGAAGGATAAGCTCCTCTTGCTTGCAAGAAAAATTCAGGTTGCTGTAGCTATAAGCTATTGTGGCACCATCACTTCAGGGTCTGAGGAGTCTTGACTACCTGTGTGAAAGGCGTTTGCTCTATTGAGTTCTATTCTCTATCTTCTTCAGGGCAGAAGCAGTGGTTTGGGTAAGGGGTTCAAGGGTTGGATCCTGACCAATACTCACCAGCTGTACCACGCTGTACTGGAGTATTTTTTCAGTCCTTCCAGAGAACAACTTACTTTTTCCTAAAGTAGATAACATCAATTTCCCCCCAGAAATGTACATTTTTCTCTAGTGCCTTGGCAGGAACCTCATGGACTGGACATCTAGCTTTCAGACAGCCAAAGTAAACAAAAATGAGAAAAAAAATCCCTCTCTCCCTGATGTGAAAGCAGAAAGGTTTGCATGCTACATCAGTAGCTTCTGCTTGTTAGACCTGCACACTGCCCAGTGAAAAATGATCTGAAAATAAATGTGCAGCGATTCATTTTTTTTCCTTCCCTGAGTTATACTGTTAATTAATCTCAATCAGTGTACAAAATCCATTTTTACTCAGATTTAGAAAGCATGCACTTTGACAAATAAATCTAGTAGCATATGTACAGTGTTTGTGATTGTTGCTGCTTAAGAGCTGTCAGCAAATGTATCATTACTAATTGCCCAAGTTTCAATTAATGAAAACACTGTAGCTTTATGTTAAGGAGGGAGTTGAGCCCTTAAATTACTGTATTAGCTTTAAACTGCTTTAATGCAATACACAGAGGCACGTCAGTTTATATTC
The DNA here is from genome assembly GCF_034619465.1 of Leptosomus discolor. Taxonomy (NCBI): domain Eukaryota; kingdom Metazoa; phylum Chordata; class Aves; order Leptosomiformes; family Leptosomidae; genus Leptosomus; species Leptosomus discolor. The sequence continues at coordinate 54,827,482 of NC_141393.1, read as the reverse complement.
AAAAGTAATAATTCAAAAAGTTGTTGATAGTTGAAGACAGCATACATAGGCTTATTTATTTTAATCCAGTCAGGCTTGTTCTTTTGATTCGGTTTGTTTTTACTTTTTCCCTGTATCCCCAAATCCCTTATGGACCTAAGAGACAGTATATAAGTAGTAGGTGAAGGTCATTTAAAAAATTAGTGTCTTTACTTCAATGAAGCCCAGGCTCAACTCAGGATATTGGATGCAAATTACAATCAAAACCAAAAAAAACAACCCAATGGTAGAAATGCAAACCAGATTATGTATTTTATTACAGCCATTCTACCTCTCTTGTCTCTGCAGTGCTGCTTTATATTTCATGCTACAAGCTTGTTGCGAGCAGTCCACATTTGTTGCCTAGTTGTATTTTGACTTATTGACAATCCTGGGTTGATACCCATTGTCCCCATGCTTGCGCAAGGTAGTGTTGCTGCGAAGAAATTAATGGTAAATACCCTTTAGTTTGCATTGTTGCAACTATCTTGAACCCACTTAAGATCTCATTTAATGCCTTCTTTTAATTTAGTTTACTCTTTAAAAATTTTTGAACACAAGTGTACGTTTCTTCTCTTAATAGGAACATCTTTGTGACTTCAAGTTGTATTTTGCAGTAATTTAAAAATATTTTTCTCCCTTCTTTGTTTTTACATATTTGCTAGCCATACTTCTGTTTGGTGGTTCATCTAAAAGTTGCTGTGCATAGACTCTGTAACCCCAAAGACATGTATCTCTCAGTGATGAACTAATAGTGTTTAAAAATAAAAAATCACTTCGGGAAATATAAGGTTTTCAGAATAATGTAGCTAATATTTACGTAGCAAGCTATTGAAAGTATATCTTTAATGTTCAACAGGCAGTGATTTATTCTGGAAAACTAAGGTAAAGGCAGCCTAAGGCAGCCAAGCCACACTGCTGGGAAGGCTCTTGTTCACAGTGGACATACCAAGAGCCTTAACACAAACCTTAGAATAGTCAGCAGCCCCTTTCTCAGTTACACTGCGCTGTAAAAATAGTCACCCAGATTAGCAACCAGAAATTTGACCTTATAATCATAGAATCATTCAGGTTGGAAAAGACCTTTGAGATCATCAAGTCCAACCATCAACCCTACTCTACCAAGTATACCCCTAAACCATATCTCCAAGCACTGCATCTAAATGGCCTTTAAGCACATTAAGGGATGGTGACTCAGCCACCTCCTTGGCCAGCCTATTCCAATGTCTTGACAACCTTTTCAGTAAAATAATTTTTCCTAATGTCAAGCCTAAGCCTACCCTGGTGCAGCTTGAGTGCATTCCATCTTGTTCTATCATTAATTACCTGTGAGAAGAGACCAGCACCGACCTCTCTACAATGTCCTCTCAGGTAGCTGTAGAGAGCAATAAGGTGTCCCCTCAGCCTCCTTTTCTCAAGACTAAATAGCCCCAGTTCCCTCTGCCTCTCTTCTTAAGACCTACTCTCTAGGCCTTTCACCAGCTTTGTTGCCCTTCTCTGCACTCTCTCCAGCACCTCAACGTCTTTCTTGCATTGAGCTGCCGAAAACTGCACACAGTACTCACAGTGTGGCCTCACCAATGCCAAGTAGAGGGGGACAATCACCTCCCTAATCCTACTGGCCACACTATTCCTAATACGAGCCAACAATAATGCTCTACACTAAAGCTAATTATTATTACAATAATCTCACTTTCTCACTTTATTCTGCCCCCGGATTGTTACATGGTATTGGTGACTTTCTGTGGAGATTTTTATTGCGTGTGGAACAATATGAGCCCAATAATACTCAGAGACTGTAGCAAGAACTCTCCCTAAAATCAGGTGTTTCTAATACAAGGGCATAGGTGTAGGGAGAATTGCTTTGTTTTGAGTGGGGATGAAAAGAGATCGATTTCAACACCATGGATGTTTATCCTTGGAAAAGATTTTTTAATGTGTCTTAGAATTCTTACCTGTCCATGAAATAGAATAGATACAATGTAAATAAAAAGTAATAAATATTCAGGCCATGCTATTGCTGAACAACAGCTGATGCTTTCAGTGGATTTTATGTATCCATCAGCAATAACCTGAAAATAATTTATTACAGTGTGCCTTCTGAAACTATGAGATTTTGTTAAGTAACATTCAATTAATGAAATAGCACACCTTAGGCAAAATACCTACAACATGTGCCACTCATCGCTCCTGGAGACTAAAATCAGTCTCTAAAAATGAGACAAGTGAAAGGCAGCTACATGCTGTACCAGTGAATAGCATACTCCTTTCAATTCAAAGGCATTTCATCTCAGGGTGCTCACTACATGAGCTACTTAAATATGGTATTTGTCAGATTGCTTCATCGCATGACTTACACTGCATACTCACTTGCTGAAATAGCCACACAGATCAAAAACCAGTCTAGCAGACTGTCTTTTCTGTAATTGGGGAGTTTTAAGAGTCTTTTTCATGGACATTATCTTCTGTATCCTGGATTGGGACCAACAGCTACTACCAAAGTGCAACGGAGCATCTAAGAGTCACTTCTCCTGCTGCTCACAACTAAACCTCTTGCTCTTTGAATCCTTTTATTGCTTCCCCATCTATTCTATATTAGTGCCGTCCCTGGTGTCTAAGTCCCATGCAATCCAAATCTTGTCTTCAGTACATCTCTGCTATTATCTCCTGTATACTTTCTGCTTCATGTATTCCTCCCATCTCAACTTCATCATCATCACCGTAACATAACTACCTGATGCCTTCCTGATGCAGCTTTCCAAATTTTGTTTTCTTTCTTTAAGCTTATTTCTGAGGGTAACCACTACCTGCTCTTGTACTTCTTACCTGAGCCATCTCACAGCCAGCCTGCTGCCCTGGGCTGTTTCTCAAGTCTGAAAGCATCAACTCTCTAAATCTCAGCATAGTCAGAAGGAAAATGTTGTGGCCTGAACATCTTTGTCAGTCATATATGTGAATCAGAGCTTTTTGTCCCAGCCATGTGAGTTTCTGGTAGCTTCAGTGGGCTTACTCATGATAGCAAATGCTACATTCAATAGTAGGCATTTCCAGGATCATCCTTTATGATTGTAATCTCTTTTAGATAGGGAATGTGTCAGCATTTTATAAAGGGATGTAAAGATGCACGTGGCCCATACAAAGTCTCTGTAATTAATGTTGCTCCATCAGTTGATTACAGGAATTTATAGATTGCACAGTCATGATACCACAGTCTGTTTGAGCTTAGTATTTATGAAGAAAGGATATGAAGAAAAAACAGGGGAAATTGTGTCAAATGTTTCTTGATGTGGTAGCTCTTCCTGCGGATATAAAGTGCATCCGTTTAGAAATACTCTTGACAATAGAGAGATGGCCCCATGGTTTCTCTCCCAAATTCTAACTGCTGCTTGTGTCTTAGACTTGTATCTCCCCCAGTGTGCGTAAATGATATTTGGGATTTATAAGCATAGAGAACCTTTGCCTGTGAATTCCACCAGGTGTTTCTCTGTGAACTTTGTGTGAGCATCAAACTGTTGAATTGTTTGACAGACTGAAAGAAACAGAGAACGAAGCTCAAAGGACAGTATTCTCCCTTACGCAATCTAGAAAACAATGCTATAAAATATTACATCAGCTGCTGGCAGCTGTAGGTTTGCCTGCCTGCTAATTTACTATCACAAGTGTTCCAGAATCCAGCCATTGCTATTTATATTCATAATGACTTATTTAAGGACACTCTACATGTCATCAAAAAGTCACAAAACAAAGCAAAATGAAGATTAGTTGGCTGAAAGTGCATACAATAGAGAAGAATAACCCGACAATGGAGTTATACACAGAAAATAAGTAAAAAAAAAAAAAAAAGGAGGAATAGCTTTAGCTTTATTTTCAGCTGCTCATATAGGAGCCAGAGCCTCTGATTTTGGCACTAGGCAGTTCCCATCAGAGGCTATTAAGAGGAGGGAAACAGGTGTCTGGTGGCTAGAGAAGGAAATGAGAAGCTGTGACACCTGAATTGAGATCACAGACCTGCTCCTGCCTTTGTGTCTGGAGAAAAGTTATTAACCGCTTGATGCCTCCATTTCTCCACTGGCTGTAGTGGCACCCAACTCGCAGTGTTAAAAATTTTTGCTTATTTATAAGATGTTTTTTTCTATAGAGAACTGTAATGATGCAAGGCAACTTTATTATGTTCTGTGGAAAATGCTGTTAAGAAAAAAGGATGAAGGATTGTGTAGTGGAGCACGACACTTTTTAGTGTTGAGTCTCTAGGTCATTCTGAAGCAGGGATTTGAGTGGTGTCCCTCAGGATTTGCTGTTATACATGCTGAAATGATCAATCAAGGATAAAAATGGACTGTTTTCATCTCATAGATCATTTCACAGTGAAACAGTTAAACTCCTGGCTGCTTTCTGAAAAACAGAGATCTGCATTAATAAGGTGACCTTATCAGAGCCACCCCTAGGGGGGAAGGGAGGGAGAAAAAACGTTGTGGAAAGAAAGTGAATCCTATTGTTAATCCTTTTTTAGGGAGACTTGGATTCCTGAATGCAAATTACTTCATATTTAAATTGCGTGAAAGCACAAAAAGGTTCATGTCTACAATTGACAGTTATTTCATTAGCTGACTCACGGAGCCTTGCAAACGGTTTCTAGTGTTAACTTTCCTCGGATTTGTTTTCTTTGTTCTTAGTGGGTCTTGCAACGGTGATCATTTTTATTAATGTATTCAATGCTCTGTTTTACTTCTGATTCATGTTTTTTGCAGCAGTCAGCGTTCTGGCTTGGGTAAGGTGAGACTACAAGGTGGCTTTAGAGCTTCTCCAGTAGTGCTGATCTGATGGGCTGGCTTCCAGCTGGAGATGAGAGAAGCATGGAGGCTGCTGTAATGTATTTTGCATGGTAGCAACCCCAAACACAAGTTAAAACAGACTTTCATCATCAGATGTAGGATTGTCTCAGCCACATCCCTCTGTAACAGCAGATGGGCACTGCATGGGCTCTGTGCTGCTAGAGTATCATCTTCATATTGCTGTGAGCCTCTCAGGGCTGGGTATGCTGGCTTTGTGCCTCTGTTCAGATAGGTCTGTGATTCAGAGTGGTTCACTACATACCAAAACTAGAGTTTGTGTGCTTGTCTGTTTAAAAAAGCTACCAGAATAATTGAGATATTAATTTGGGGGGGAGGAGAATGTGTAGGTTAAAGTTCATCCTATCTTGCTTCAGGCACACCAATACTTGGTGTCCGGTCTATGCTACATATTGAAGAACCAATAATCAGTTCAGGAGAGAATGGTTCTTCCTATCCCTAAATTGATGGGCGATATCACCTCTTGAGGTGCTGGCCCTCCATTGACTAGAAAGACGAGCTTCAAGGAGCTGCTCAAGTTTTAGTACATTGAAGTTTAGGGTAGATACTGTGAACCCCACCTACTGAACTAGACTGAATAGCATCATCAAAGTTTATGCATCAGTGTTAAAAACAGTTATGAAAATTCCTTGATTAATTGCCCCAGATACACATCAATATGCCGGAGGCCGGCAAGCTCTTAGTATCCTTTCCGTCTTTTCTTCTTTATTTCTTTTATGCAGCACTACATTTTTGTTCTTTTCAGAACTTTTTGGCATTTGTTGTTGCAATCAATCTGCCATTCCCTGCTGACACCTCTTATTGCATTGGTTTTTCAAAATCTTTCATCAGCGCCTCAAGCATTACATTGTTCTTCAATCTGCAACAAGCTCCTAGTCCTAAAATACAAAGACCTCAGGGGCTTGGGCCTTAGTTTCTTCACAAGTCACTTGTCTCCATTACCCTCTCTGAGACTCACAGCTTCAAGAATCTTACCATGGAAAGATCCCAGGACAAAATGCTTGACATACAAAGGCAAAGCCTCAGCAATAAAATCAGAAAATGTTCAGGCCTAGCCATCTCTATAAAACATTGCTTTGAAACTGCTGTTCACACGCAGGGGATGTGAACTCATCTGAAGCCTCATGAATATTTTCAAGCTGTTTTCCATTTTTATAGGAAATCCAGCATACAAAGGGTTTTCTGAGAAATGTTTGTTCGTGAAAGTAGGAAACGGGCTTTTTTCAGGTTCAGATCCATGAATATTTTTATCCTGATTTTACATGGTCAACTACAAAAAATGGAAGGAAAGGTTTTAAGGGTGACTATAAGGGAGGCTCTGAGAGAAAGCAGTGGAAAGGTAGATTATTTTTTGTTTCACAAGTCTGAGTATTTTTCCCTGTTCTCTCTTATGATTCACAACAACAAATACAAAAGGATTTTTTCAGCCTTTTTTTGGACTTACTTTTTAGCAATGTTTAAATTAGAAAAGTGAAAGAGAAAAGCAAGGAGAGATGGAGTATCAGAGAAGTACAATAGTTGATGGACACTCGAAAGTCAAGGGGAAGTGAATAAAAGAATGATTCAAGCTATGTCAATTGAAATGAAACAGCATTGTTCATCTTCTTTTAAACTGTATTTTGAAGCAAAAATCTTTAAACATTACGTAATGTTTAAGCTAAAAAACTATCTAATTCTCAGATAAAATTCCATCAAACTGCTTTTTCACCAAAAAAAATCAGAAAATATGAGGTCAGTACATAACTGGACAGCTCTTCCAGCTGATCTGGAAAAATTATTCTGATCTTGTTGTCCAAGATAACAACACTGAAAGCATACAGGGGTACAACATAACATTGTAGACTGTTGATTTATATATATAATATATAATATATAATATATATAACATTAGCATTTTCCAGATTGGCAGACAAATTGCCTTGTAAGAGTGTCTATGTGTATTTACACATCATCCAAAGGTTAAACTATAGAATGTATTTTAAATGCCTAGAGATAACTTAGTAAATTATATCACTAGGACCAAAACTTCTATACTTAAAGGATGAAAGTTACATACTGAAACCCATGTTACTTTCCAAGTAAAAAACCCCACTCCATGGTTTACTGACAGTTTTCCACTGATGTTCATAAAATGGCATCCCAAAGACACAGCTGCCATTTTAGAGGAATTTTTAAGACAGAGGAAATTCTGATATCCTTCTTAGCCTTCCAAAGCATAGAGTTTATATTCATCTTGCTATCTCAGCCAGGACCACAACTAAAATTTCCAAAACATAAAACAAATAAAATGGAGCACTCATACGTAAAAAAAAAAATTCACTTCCAATTGTCTTAAAATCTGAAGGTGTAAAAAACCAAAACCCCAAGCAAGCCAAAAGAGGTAATGTGCTGTAAGAGCAGCAGGTACGCTCACTAAGAATATTTTGTCAGAGGAAACATAACCTTGGAGCTATCTGAGGCAGTCAAGAGTAAGTCTAACTATTAATTACATTTCTTACTTCGCACTCCAGCAACACTTTTCTCTCTGGAATACAGACAGCTAAATAAATTACTGAGGAATAACAAGTTTCCTGCAAATCAGCTGATTTGCAGTAACTGCCCCATGTATGTACGCTTACAATTCATAAACACAAATTAATTCAAAGTAGTTTGCTCTCAGTGGAAGAAATATGTTACCCTGCAGCAGCTTGGTCACCTGCTGTGCTTTTGTCTTTACAAGAGATCAGTAAGAAGTTAACTGGAGTATCATACATTGAGCCTGAGACTAGGAGACACATGTACCACTTTCCTGGGGGTTTTGACTAGAGGAAATTATGTTATTCTTCTAAATGAAGAAAAGGATTTTTACAACTGGAGACGCAGAGTAGGGGTCTGCACCCCTTCAGCCAGATGGGGGAACCAAAGCCAGGCATCTCACTTGCCAGGCAAGGGCCCCAGCGAGGAGGTTATCAATAAAAGAGGGGAGACATCACTGTGGTGTCCTCCTGCTCTTGCTGGCTCATTTTGAAAGACATCTCTCTCAGCCTGTGTTTTGAAAGGAGGTTTACATGTAGCTACCTTCAGGTGAGAATTTCAGGTTGTTAAAGTAAGAAGAGAGGTATCCTCTTTCAATCTTTGCTCCAAAGAATGGTGAGAGTTACAATGCTTTGTGCTCCAGGGTTTCTGCGGATGGGATTTTGGCAGCTTCCACACTGAGCACAGATGGTATTTGAGATCTTGTTCTGAAACAGCCCTGCTGGGTGAGCAATAACTCTCTGGGATTTCTTGGATTGTAAAGCTGCATATAGGTATTTGAGGTCCATTGGAGTCCTTTCTAGGTCCAACCTCTCTTTGAGTTCATTTCACAACATGAGGTGTGAGCAAGAATGGTTACTGTCCTTGTTCTTTTTGATTAACAGATTTTTTAAAAAAATACTGTGATAGTAGTCAGGAGTGATTTCAGTGAATTTTGGAGAGACCACAGAAAATCAAAATATTTATGTCACGCACAGTGTGTAAAAATCAGTGAAATGTCTCTGTGGACAGTAGCTGTTCATGAAGATAAATATAGAAGCCTCAGTATAACAAAATTGTTCTCTCCCCTTTTTGTTAAATTATAATTGGTGTCCTTGTTAGTAATCTCACTCTGGGATTAAAGATTGCCTTACCCTTGGAGACTGGCTATGCCTTTCATTGTAGAGATAGGCCCTCCAGGTCAGAGGCAAGGCAGATAATCGTGTCTACTGAACTGTCCTTACTTGTTAAGAAATGTGTCAATTCATCACTTTTCATAGGTGAAAATTTATCTAAACCATTATTAGCTTACTTCCCAACCAGTTAACTGTTTAAAGCAGTATCTTGAGCTACTGCACTGTGCTGCTTCTGGTTTAGCCCTTAAACAAAATTCAGACTTACTTTGCTCTGTGGTCCTTTCTCTCTTGTGTTTTTGGATAAAAACTGTAGGTATGCTTTATATTTATGTTCACTAAATACTGTGATATATTCTCAGTAGTGCCACCTTTTGCTTGTAATAGTCCCCGTTGTCTCCCCACCTATCTTATCTTTTCTATTTTATCACCTTTTATATGTACTGGTAAATAAAAAAGGAGCAAATTTGGAAAAGATAGGCCATTCAGAAGAAATTCTGTGTGTATCGTATCAGAGAATTTGAAAGATTATGGAAATATTTACAGCTCCCAAAGATTCAATCTCTATACCAAGATTGAATTTAGGGATGGACACAAGCGCTGTTTACTCTAGCTGTTCTGGAAAGACTGGTTTTGCAGTATTTTCCGTCCTCAAAATAGTAAAACCAGTTATGATGAATTAGCAAAGCCTGTATGCTGCAGTGCCCCAGAGAGTTTCTTATTTTCATTGACATTATTTTTTCATCAGTTTGGACTGTGTAGTATCTGCAGACGGTGTATGTTCAAAATATTGGATTGCTGTGTTTTTGCATACAAACCTTATCAAGGAAAAGAAATACCAGACTGTGTGTACAAGCATCAAAATTTGATTATATGCAGGATCTAATCTTAATATCACACCATCCTCACTGAAAAGTGTCGCAAGAATGTTCCAATTCATATTCTGGACGGTGTATTTCTCTGCAGTCATCTTGCAGAATTCTTTTTCCTACCAGGAGAATATCAATATACTGAACTGAATAAAAATGTATACATTAAATTGCTTATTCAAATGTCCAGCTTTGATGTTTGTAGAGAATTTAAGCAGGAAGCAATATAACCTGAGCTTAGTTTTATGGATACAAGAGGCTAACCTGAGTTACAAAACAGGAAAGAATGAGAAGATGTATAATACGCTGGAAATGTGAAAAAAATGCAGATTTCTGTTATTAGCTTTCACAGCTGTATTTGCATAGAAATATACTAATGTCTGGATGACATTTAATGCATGAACTTGATAGAGCATCCTTAAACATATTCATGTTAGAAGAGTACTTAAAGGGAACCTTGAACTCAAAAATTCTCATCTTTGTTTAAAAACCCTCAAAACTATAGTTTCCCTAGGGTATTCTAGTACAAGATATTTCTTTATGAAACAAAGCTTTCTTTGTTATGAGGAATACTGTGACAGCCTATGAAGGGCCTTCCTTCCTGATCACACATTAAAAAAGATCCTGATTCCCCTGAATGTTAAATATTATTGCACGATAGATGTTGCTCAGGCTTTTGGGGAAAACACTAGCAAAGCATGAAGCCCTTTGAGGTTTCAAACACCTCTTGGGTTATCAGTTTCCTACGCCATTTTCTATTTTGAGGGAACACCTTCCTTGTAAGTGGGGCAAAGACGAATTTCTGTGCTGTGTGAGATAAAAGGAGTAGCACTTCCTTGAAGAAGCAGAATTCTTGGTGGGGTCTATCACTGTTATCCCACGGTATGAATTTTTGGGAGTTGGGTGACAGCAACTCCTTCCAGTTAACATTTGCTTGTTGTGTTGTTGTTTTGTTTTTTTTTTTTTTTAATTAACCTACTAGAGCAAGCCAGGGACAACTTCATTTGTAACTTATAAATGATAAAGATGTCTGGGTTTTAGCAAGGGTGGAGAGGTTCACAGAGTATAGTGAAGGTTTTTATATCAGTGAGCACTTGCGCTTTCAGTTTTCAGCAGTTTCAGCATTCAGTTTGCCAACTGTGAAGAATTATGTTCTTTTAATTTAAATGTGATTATTAACAAAACATGGCTGAGGAAGGCACTTTTCTGAAATATTCCAAGGATTATTCCTGCTCTGTTATTTCCATTCACCTTCCACAACAGGATTTTACATGGTCACAGTAGTTGACGTTCTTCAGAAGAGCTGCTGGTCCATCTCTGATTGTGACTTTCATTAGAAGCAGAAAACTTTACCTTTTGAAGTGGTGAGATGTGAGCACTAATTCTGGGAATATTTTCTAAAAACTCACTTTATACTGAAATATAGCTAGCCCTGAAAGGGATTAGGAGGAGTATGACAAGAGTATAAATTAAAAAAGCACCGGGGCATGAAAACATGTCTTCAAGCAGTTTTGACTCTGCCCTCACGCAATCCCATTCCTGCTGCTGCTGATTGTCAAGAACCTTACAAACAGCAAGAACCATCTCTAGAGCCTGTCCAGTCTCCTGCTAAAATCAGACTTCTGAAGGAAAGTGGAAGTGTGAGTATGTGGAGGTACCATTCGGGAAAAGATGCAGTCAGCAGTAGTTGACCTTATTTTCTTCTGTGCATATCCCATATTACTTGGGTGAACCTCTCAAGCAGAATAGGTCTATATAGAAAAGGCTTGCAGGATTATTCTTCCTGTCAGTATGAGATATAAATTCTGGTTCAAGACAGAACAGTGCTGTACAGATGTAGGAATAGAAAACCAAAATAGAAATATTATCAAAAAGGGTCATTAATAGTGTCTCGCTCAGAAGCTCTGTCTAAAGCATAACATAATCATGGGCAGTGTCTAGTAGTATTTTACACTGAAGCCCAAAGGTTACAAAAAGACTTCAGTCCTTGCCAAATGAAAGTCACTGTGTCATCCAAGGTACAGAAGGAATCAAATTCTTGCAGTGGTGCAAAACCTATGTATGTAAAGCTACTTTTAGAGTCATATTAGTAAAATGTCTGTCAAAAGCCAGGGAAAAATCTGGTTTAAAAAAAGAAAGTGAGAATCTCAAATAAAATTTCAAGATAGAGTGAAAGCTATATAGGCTGAAGCCATCAGTGGATGGCAGTAGCAATAAAGATCATTCGGGCTGCAACAGCAATACTGTCTTCTTCAAGTTTTTGAAGATGGCAGCAGTGGTACCCAAAGGACACGTTTTGAAGGTGAGTCCATGCAAGAGTTGGCTCAAAGAAAATGTCTTTCCTACTTTCCTCTCAGGCAAGACGTTTATAGCAATGAAAACAGCATACTGCCTGAGTACAGAAGATGGTATTTAGCAAGATTTTGAATGGTATACAGTGGGGTGGGAGCTGAAAGTCACGATGATTTGAGAGTCATTTGCAGCTCCCAGACAACCCAGCTTCTGGCTCCCACTGAGTGAAGGACTGGGTGAGAGTGGGGAGAATTACTGCCTCACACCAAAGAAAGATAGCGCCGACTGGCAGTGTCTCCTGAGTCCTGTTGACTTTCTGTGGGCACGTTTAACCTGTAATTTGGAAAAGCAAAATACAGTCTGGCACGCATTCTTGAAAGGTTGCCAGTCCCAGATCTATCCATTGCATAGCCTGCCAGAATGGGAAAGATAAGTATCTTACAGACCAGTATCCACAGCAACAGACACTGGAATATTATCTTTTCAATACATGTGAAAACCCAAAGAAAATAATTACTTTCTCATTTTCCAGTTTTATAGTAGTAATAATGACCTTTAGGTCAGGAATTTTCAGCAGTTAATGACTGTTTGGCTTTTTCTTTGGCCCTTGCTTCTCCAGCCAGTCATTAAGAGCGAGGAAAGTGCCTTCTCCAGTGGTCGCTTTTCCTTAATCATTACCTTTTCATGCTACAGAATATAGCAGCTGGGAAATAAGTGTCTCCTACGCGAATGGATCCATAAAGTGTTCCTTAGGTTTCATTTCTTTGAAAGAATATTCTGCTAGGACGTGAGAGTTTAATGCAAGAGATGATTGAGTATTATCCTCAGCCCCAAGAAAGGTTAGATCACTCTCAGGAATTGGGACTAAATAGCTTTGCAGTGATGCCCTTCCTGTTCTGAAGATGGTTTAAGGCCATAGATTGCAAAAGATTAAATCTTAAGAATTTATCTATGTAATCTAGGTTCCCATACTATTCTCTTGGTATTGGAGTGCTTCGGAAATTATACGTGGACACAAATATTTCTCATCCATCTTCTAGGATCATACATGAACTAGATCTCTGTTTTGTTTGAATTTTATATGTAATCATTGTGATGCTGAAAGCAGAGTGCAGCAAGAGTCTTCAGAGTTTAAAATTATTTAAAAATTTAGAGGGGAATAACCCTCTGGAATGCCTGCCCTGCTCTGTTTGTCTAGCTAGTAGATTCTCCCCATCCAACCACTCTTATCTCAAAACACCCAGAAGCTATATATGACTTTGTTCAGAGGAAGAGTCATTTATACCTGGAAATGACTTTATCTTGCACTTTATCATAAGATAAAAAAGGAGATACTATGGAACGGAGGTGTCTTCTGACCACCCTATTGATCATACTCTTGGTAAAAATTAACCAGACTGTAAGCAGATTATATGCGTGTACATACATAAACCTTTCAACAGTCTTCAGTTCTTGTGCATTGTTATTTGAGTTATTCTTTAAGCTTTATGACTTTGAATGCCATTGTTAAAATACAGCGTTATCTAAAAAAATGAATATAACTTTCCTTCAGGGTATATTCGAGCTTTGAAACAATTGTGTAAGAAATGCACTACTGGGAGGACAAAGAAATTCACAATACCCCAATAGTTTTCTAAACTGCATATTGAATGTGTAGGGATTCCTAGCAGTAGTCTAGTGTACTGTTATTTCTGAGTGGTCAGGTAGTAGTAAAGCACCTCCACTTGAATGGTAAAAGAAAATGGGAATTCTTCATTGGTAGATTTAAAATCAGTATGGTGTCCCTTGAGGGCTTGGTATTAAACATGGAAGTAATATGACTGATGAGCCTAATTTTAATGTTTTGCTGTGAAAGAGATTTAGCACCTGTGTAACTACTATCGGTACTATTAGTTTTTTTGGTTTGTGTCTTCAAGTGAAAACACAGAGAGCATATCAAAACAGCAGGCATCAGCTTCTGCTTTAACACTTTTTTTACTTTTCAAGAAAAATAACAGCAGCAAAATATAGGTAGTGTTCCAGGAAACAGCCACTCAGGAGTCCCAACAAGGGCTGGGACTGTGCTTTGTGGTTTCCTGACTCTTGGAGTGACACTTTTACTTTTTAAGCTGAGACTTCATTTGTATTTTGAAAGTATGACAATCTGCTTCTCAGCAGGGTTGTGTTGTTTCTAAAAGGCTGGACTTGCTAGAGGATTTCAATCTGCTGAGGATCCAGTAACTGCTTTAACAATGAGCTTTAAAATCTACACCTTTAAAATAGTTCTGCATCTTTAAACCTCAAGCTAACCTCCGTCTTAAAACAGCTGGCTAGCCATTAATAGAAATGGGAAAGATCCAAAAGAAAGGAGTGACAAGACTTAGGTTTCATTCTGTGCTTAAAAGGCTCGTTTCCTCCACATCATAGCTAACCAGTGCAGAATATTTATAGATTTTAAAGCCAGAAATTAACACCTTTCCTTGAAGGCAGAAGAGAAATGTATGGGATCGTTATTAATTCTTTAGCATTGTAATGCCTTCTGGCTCAATGTGTGTGCTAGGGACCCAGTGTAAACACGTATTTATCATCCTGACCCTTAATCTGTTCCCAAAAAAGTCCTTCAGTGCAGAACTGTGAAACAGCCTTTCTAAAGGATTTAAGACTTTTTTTTTGCTTCTGATATAAAGATCTTTACAGCCTTTGCTGTAATTGAACCTTCAAACGTAAAATGTTGCAAATACCAGTTCAGAGTGTTCCTTTTCCAAAAAAAAAAAAACAAACCCCAAACTCAAACAGAACCCCCCACTATGATGCTAGTTGCCTTCACATGAAGACTTTCAGTTTTCTTTCATTGGGGCAAATTAGCCAGGCTTCCTTGGTACCTGAAGAGATCTTTCCCCTTCCAAGTCAACCTAATATTTGAGTCCTTAGCTTCTCTTCGTTTCCCTTGTTATTTCCAGTTTCTCCATTTTTCTGTGTTCCTTTCCTTCAACAGCAGTCTTAAGATGTTGCTAACAGAATTCAGCTGCAGAGGAAATACAATCCTGCTAAGAGTCAGTGTACCGAATCGCTCATAGACACAGAACTTAGTAGGACAAAATTGTCCTTCATGTAATCTTAACAGTGTCCACGGAGTAATTCCAGCTACCAGTCTGTCCTGTCGTCTTTCTGAAGCTGCTTCTACGTCCATTGTAACACAATGCAGAGGAGATAGGAGAGCTACAGCAGCTGTTATTGTTTGATCAGCAACACAATCTTCACTGGAATTTCATTTCCCTTTCAGCCTAGCTCGTAGAATACATTTGTCATCCATACTTTGTAGCAGACTTGTATTTGCCTGTAATTACATGCCAGCCTGGCAATACTTTATTGTTAACATAAAGTACTGCCATTTAAATCCACAATCTTAAACTAAGTATTTGCAAAATTCTGTAATTGCTAAAATAATAAAGCTGCCATTTTTGTATGGGAAGTTTACGGCTTGTTACTGAAATATTTACATCGGCTTAATTATACCTGTATGCATTCCTTATGTTTTCTTGTGTTGCTTAAGAGACAGACAGACTTCTGCTGCGCATAAGTTTCTGATACTTTCATGGAACAGCTGAGGCTGGAAGGGACCTCAGGAGGTCATCTTGTCCAGCCCCTTGCTCAAGTAGGGTCACCGGGAGCAGGTTTTCTAGGACCATGTCCAGATGGCTTTTGAGTTACCTCCAATGACAGAAATGCCACACACTCTCTGGGCAACCTGCTCAGTCAAAACTTTCCTTCCGGTTTTCCAGCTTGTGGTCTGTTCTCACGTACTAAGAACTCTATAAAAGATAACTAGGAAAAACAAGTTCAGTGTGGTTAAACTCAGCGTAATGGGTATAGACAGTACTGCAGACACCTAGGTATGCAAAACCTTTCTGCAAACCAGGAAAGATAATGTATTTTGGTTTCATTTTTTGTTGGCTTTTTGCAAACAGAAAACCAGCAATGGCCCTCTCTTGCTGTTTATTACTCAGTGATTATTCTTTCTTTTTTGCCTTTAAATAATTCTCCAAGTATTGTTGTTCTGTTCCTAAGACCGATTGGGTAAAACAGACCTCAGCACTAGAAATATGGGTAAGGTTGCTGTGAACCATAAGCAATGTTGCCACATTGTTCTGTTTTCATACAGAAAGCTCAAAACATCCACACTCAGTATGCACGTGTCTCCAAAAGCTTGAGAATTTGTGCTCAAAATGGCATCATCTCTAACCCTTGTTCTTACACACCTCCATAGAATTTCTCAACTCTCTGTGCTGTTTTGGGGGAGGGTGGGGAAGATTCATGTTCTTCCAGCAATTGCCACTGGACGGTAACATTCAGTGCAGGTGGTTCTGCATTACCCTGAAAACCTCCAGGGAAAAAAAAAAAAAGAGATGTTCAGATTCTGTTGACACTTGGCAGAGGAGCGTGGGGTTCTGTGGTGTTTGGCCATGAAGGATCTGGTCTCCTCTCCTCACGTAGTCATAGCCTCTCATGGGTCCCTCCTGCCCTTTCACCCTGTGCTCGCTGGCGCAGCCGCAGACCTCGTGTGTCACCTCCACGCGACTGGGAGAAGGCCTGTTTCATGTGTAAGGGCTTTTCGACTTGGAAAAAGAGCTTCCCGGGGCCTTTACCGGGGACGAGCTTCAGCAACGGAGGCCGGAGGATAAACGCCTCTGCCAGGATCCAGCCATGCCGGGCGACGCCGAGGCCGAGGGGCGGCTCCGACACAGGTGTCTGGAGAGTACGAGCTGACACCCCGCCCGGCCGTCCCCTCGAAAGCCTCTCGGACGGCGGCACCCGCCCGTCCCGCACCAACACCCTTCGCGGCGGAGGTGCGAGGTCGCTCCCGCGGAGCCGAAGCAGGCCCGGGCCTGCCGGGCGGCGAGCCGAGGCGAACCCGCGCCCCGCGGAGGGGCCGGGACACGCCCGGGGCCGCCGGAAGGGGTGTTTCCGCACGGGCCCCGGGCGGGCCGAGGCGGGGGAGCCGGGCGGGGGCCGCTCCTCCCGCAGCCCGCCGCCACCCGGCCCGGGCCCCCGCCCGCCCCTCTCCGCGCGGCTGCCTGACTCGCGTCGCTCCGCGTTGGATTGCTCGTGTCTGCCCGGAGCTGGCGGCTGCCCGGCTGGCGGCGCGGCCAGGCGAGCTCAGCCGAGCGCAGAGGCGGATTTTGAGGAACAATAACAGAGCGGGGAGCGCGGGACCGGCGCGGCCGCCCCGCCCGCCGCACCATGTACGCCTTTGTGCGGTTCCTGGAGGACAACGTCTGCTACGCGCTGCCCGTCTCCTGCGTGCAGGACTTCAGCCCCACGTCCCAGCTCGACTTCGACAACCAGAAGGTCTACACGGTGTACCGCAACCCCGAGGAGGCGGAGGAGGACGACGAGAGCCCCGGCGAGTGGGGCGACCGCCTGCTGCTCCACAAGGCCCAGATCCTGGCGCTGGCAGGTGAGGGCGGGCCGGGCGGCGGGGGAAGGGGTGGGGGGGTGGGGGGGCGGACCAGGGGAAGCCCCAAATGCCGCCCCCTCCCCGCTGAGGTGGGGGAGGGAGGGAGAGAGGGGGAAGGGAGGGGGCGGCATCGCGCTGACACATGCTCAGAGCCCGGGCGGCACATGGCGGGCGGGGGGCGCGGTGAGGCGGGAGGACGGGGATCCTGGGGGTGGGGGGAGGCTTCTCCACCCCCTTCCGCAGCACAGCGGGCCCTGTGCGGCCCCAGGCCCAGGTAGGGAGGGTGGCGGGGGTCCCACGGGGCGGCTGCTCCCGGGCGGGTAGAGCCGTGCTCCCGCGTGAACTCTCAGGCGTGGTGCCCCTCCGGAGCGGTTTCCAAAACAAGCGTGAGCCCAGGGCAGTACCCAGCGTCAGGGGTGAAATCAGAAACTTCAACAACAAAAAAAAGTTAAAGTTTCCATACACGGTATATTTATAGTGTATGGAGTCATTTATATACCTTTGTAGCTTGGCAGTGTGTTGCCAAATTAGAGAGGTCCTGGTTTATGTCCAATTTGTTAGTTTAAGTGACCTCACAAATTGGAAGGCAATAGTGGAACCAGACCTTTAGATACTATGCTTGTTACGCTTGGCTTTGCGACATTTGGTTTGTTTCATGTTTAACTTTCATGTCTCTCTAGCTAAGAAAACCAATTAAAGTGTATATTAAGAAATAAACTGATATTTTGGCCGTTGAAATGAGTTCAGCCCTCGTGAGATAGTACTTCTATGTGTGTCTCCAAATCACGGCTCTTTGCCAGTATGTTGCCTTGAAGACTTTCTGTATGTTCCTTGCAGCCACAGAAAGCATGCTGTCATAGTCAGAGTTGACATAGAAAGGAAGTTTGATGTTGTTTGTAGCAAATTGCTGGCTAGCGTGGACTTGCCCAATAGGCCGTTGAAGGAGGGCAACGACCCTTTGAAATGTCAGTCTGGGTAGCACAGAGGACATCGGGTTCTGATCCTGACTTTTCCACTTGGGGAGAAGTACTGGTTGTGTCTGTGTCCCCAAATATGGAATGGCTTAAAAAACTCTGCTGTCCAGTATTGAGTTCTGAGAAGGCAACGCTGAGTTCTGATCTCTAAACAGAGTAACTTGGTGTTAAAGTCATGTAAAACTAGTATTTTTTAATTTTATCTTTATTTTTGAAAATAACAGCTCCTAAACCAGTTCAGCCTGGTGGTGGTCCATGTGGTCCCTGACTCAAACAGACTTTTACCATTATCGTGTTTCCAGTAGTGGCCATAAATGGATGCCTGGAAAGAACAAAAAACTGGCAAATGTGTGTTATTTCCCTCTCAAACTCTTCCAGTTTCTGAATATTTGCAACTCAAGCAGTTCAAGAGAACTAATGAGAGAGCCTACCAGAGGAGTACATTCTTCCACTAAGTTTTTGTTGTTCTCTGCCAGTCTGTGTTTTGTCTGTCCTGTCTGTAGCAGAGGAGAATTGGTATATGAGGTATTGTCTTGCAAGTTACCTGTCACATCCATGGAAGACAGCGGTTTTAGCGTTCAGGGTTTGCTTGGTCTCTTCTCAGAAACATCCCAATTGGACTTCACCTTCCTCTTTCATGCTGGGGAACAGCAGCAGCAGTGTCCTTTCTGTTCCTCATGTTCATCTTGACATAACTGAAGTGCTTCAGAGAAATATTTGGTAATAGGCATTTTGCTCACCTGTTGAGCCTACCGGGTTGCCTCAGTTTTCCAGCAGGAAGTGCACATGCTTTGTCAGTTCCCTTGTTCCAGGCAGAGTCTGTGCATACCTAAGAGAAGTACTCTTCTGTACAGTATCCCTTTGTTTCGTCTCTCTTGAACCAGAACAAACCAATATATGCTGTTTCCTCCAGAGAAACAGTCTTATTACCTCTATTAGTGATTTGCACTAATTGCTCTCCCAAGATTTTAATTTCTACAGGAAATTCTCCTGCTGAGCCAGGAGCACAAAGAAACACACAGCTATCTTTATTGCATCTGTCACATCTCAATATATCTGACTAGATCTGTAATGTAGATGCTTGGAAAACTTCTCACCTGAACACCAAATGAATCCTTACTTCTGTGCTTCTTTCCACCCTGCACCACATAAAAATGCCATAACTGTATTAAGCATATGTTGTATACAAAGGGTTACTTGCTTTGAAAGTTGTCACTTTCTCCCAGAAGTTTTAATATTGGTGTTTGTTTTTATTATGGTTAAAATCTCAGTGAGAAAAGTTGATTTTGCATGAAGCCGTCTTAGCACAATTTTCAATTTATAGCGATCAACTCTTATTTTTACGCATTGTGACAACTTTTTATGGCGAACATTACAAGTCTGATGTGATGCGAACTGCTTATTTAGTTTAAAAAATAGTTTTACAAGTCTGCAGTAATGTTTCACATAACTAGTATTGAACTTTTCATTCTAAAGGATTCCAGCCTACCTACCTAGTGGTAAGGTAAATAACATGTATGAAGTTGCTTTTATATATAACATATACATAGTTGATTTTTAATTTTTGGAAGGAGCCTTTACCTGCACAAATTAGTACCTCAGTTACTTTAAGGATTTACTGCTTTGGTCCAAGGATTCCCTGTTAGAAACAGGCTTCAGGATCAAAGTCATGGTACAGATATTAAATTAAAAAAGCAAACAACAAAAAAGAATAAGGTGGGAAAGTGTAATACTATTTTTTTTCTGAGCCTGCACAGTATTCTTTTACAGACTGAATGGTGCCCAGTTTTCTTACACTGATTTAGGAAGGCTGCTTAAGCGAGCAAAGTTGTACCTATTTATATATATTTTCATGATCAAACACTGTCCATGCAGTGGGAGTTCATCATAGCCTGATAAACAGATCCACTTGGTTTTCCCTTCTAGCAACCTAAAAAAACCCGAGAAGTAGAGGAAGAACACAGATACAAGACCCATATTAGAGTAATGGTTTTTTTCTTTTGAAAAGAGTTTTCCTTTCCGATTATGTTTAAAGAAACGTAGATACTTTTCAAACTTTTACCCTTGTAAAGCAGGAATTCGCAGAGGGATAAGTGCATGCCCATAGTACAGAGTTTCATTGGAGCATTGGTTGTGCAAAGAGTTAGTGAAACAATTGTCCTCATTTGAGAGAGTCTAGAAGCAATTCTTTGATCCTTTGTCACAAGGTTGGATGGGTTTCAGCCCATACGCTTGTGAGGAACATTATTGTTGCTGCAGAGGAGAGAGCACTGCTGTACACGTATCACAAATGTAAGAAGGAAAAACAAAAACCAGAGGGAAGTGTGGTGGGCATGCTTAGAGCGTCAAATAATTGTGATAGACTTGGAATGTTGAAGAGGTAAATACTGTCTTCTGAATTCTTCAGTAAGTAATATGTGGATCAGCTCTGAGCAGCTGTACACTTTTCTTATGTCTGCGTGCATGTGCTTGGAAGCTGCTGATAGTGGTGGTATGCGTTGTTCTGGGAACCTTCAGCTTTTTCAAAAGTTAGCCAAAGACTAGGGCTCAAACTGGAAAGGTTAACCCCTGACTAAGACAGTTCTAGACCTTTGAGCTATTGAAAGCATATTAAAAATGAATGGTTTATGCCATAACAAGTTCAACATTTAGTTAACAGACAACTTAAATGTGGTAATAAAGGAATAATTTTACTTACCTCTTGAATTGAAAATATAGCTCAGCAGACTAGAGTTTCACTATACAGCAGTTTTTTGAGGTGGCATGTTAACTGGTCAATCTTGTTGAGAATACAAAACCAGCAGACGGCTTTTCTGGAAGAGTTTGAGTCTGTCTTTCTGGACATTCACACCCTTCCTTTTTTCTTCTTTTCTGTCCTCCCCTCCAAATGTTGAAAAGCTGTTTTTCTGGTCACTCTTCTTGAAATATGTGTGCTATTTGCAACTTTTTCATACCTGTCCAATATAGTCACTAGCAGAATTTTGTATGTAACCATACGCAGCTTGTAGGCGCTAGCATGATCCTTAGGTGACCCTGTTGGAGCCTTTTCTTGCTTTGCAAAGTGGTATTAGGTAGACTGAACTGAGGTTCAGGGACTTTTTAAAGTTGACTACTTCAGGCTGTGTTTGTTTACAAATTAATAGTGATTGGCTTCTAATTGGAGGCATTTTTTCCTGGCTACAGTAAATAATTCTTCACTAGCTGCTGCCCTCAACATTTCCCACCCACACAATCGTAACAAACTCATCTCCATCAAATTCTCACAGCGATTCCTTAGCTGCCACAGCAGACGTGTTAATACCTGTACATATCCATATTCTTTCTGATGAGGTAATTTTCTGTGTGTTTTGGAAAGATGCAAAATCTCTGTTCCCAGAAAAATTTTAAATGATTCTAGGACTGAGTTTTGAGTAAGGTTGAGGGTGGATAAACACTAAAAAGTTGAAGCAGGTTTCTTTGCTATGTGTAGCTAATGGAGGAAAGACCCCTTGTCAAATGCTGGAATTTATGAGATCATAGATTGTATCAGGAATATACAAAATTTAGTTCAGGAAGTGATCTTGATGTGTAACATCAACGTAAAGCTTTTGTTGGTGTTTCTGTAGTCTTGAGCTTCTCTATGCGCTTTTTATCTCGTGCTATTCAGAGAGCTTGAGGAGTTGGAGTATGTAGAGTAGGTCATAGCTGTGCCCACTGTGTACCTGTGCTCCATCCCGTGTTCATACATAGTCCACATGTCACTTTTCCTTTCCCAGGGCAGTCTGAGACAATTGTTGTGGTAGGGACAGCATTTGCAAACTCTTTGTTCCTAGAATGCTCTAGGTCTATCCCCTATCATGATATGCAACTCGTATGGTGTGTAACAGGGACCTGGGGAGAAATGGCACCAGAAAAAAAAAAAAAAGGCAAAATGCCTGCAACTGATTCTTGGGTGGGTGATCCCAGGTGTTGCCCTGAGTAAAGAACTGCCAGGAGGAGGCTGTAGGGAACCTTCTGGTAGTGGCAGTGGTTCCTCACAGGCTCTTTTTGATTTGTTTGATTTCTCCTGGGGTAGTTGTGGAGTACCTGTGGATAAGCTTACGTGTCGCCGCCCTTGAGCAGCCAGTCCAGCTCTTCCTAGCTGTGCTGTCTGTCTGCTGTACCTGTGCATTGGGTCTTGCCATGCAGTTGGCCTCTGCGGTCGTTTGAAAGTAAGCCCAGCTGGTTAGGCAGTGCTGAAGTGACCTTGTTCAAAATATGATTATTTTTTAATTATTTTTTTTTTCTTCTTAAACTTTCTACTGTGATATTTGAGAGGCATGGACTACTTGTCAGATACTTAACTGGCGTACTACTGCTGTGTTACCTTTTTACCAGGTGAAAGATCTGGCTGTATGCAGATGTTCACCAAATCATGTTGTGTAACGGAGTAAGTGCATCACACTCTTAAATATAGTCCTGAATACAAGGGTGCCAGTATTCATAAAGAATATTTAAAGCTAAATTTCCTACTCGTTTTGGGTTTGATCCATTTCTGGTTTATTTTTAACTCTTTTAATATGAAGGGTGGGGTGGTTTGGTCATGTCATGTGTCCCCCCCCTTCTAAATTCTGCTGTAGGAGTATATCTAGATATGAAGGGCTTATAAAAAGGCAGAATTTTGGGGGAGTTTTTTTGGTGTCATTTCTGTTTGTTCAGCATTGAAGTCTTAATGTTGCATATGCATGCAAAGCTTGAATGGCAGCAGCAAAAAAATTTTGGAACTTTTAAAACTGTAGCTGGTAAGTAGTAGCTTGAAGTATATAACCACCCTTATGTTTGTGGTGATGGTTATATGTCATCAGCAGGATAAAGTGCCAGTAAAAAGTATTTTAAAAAGCTGGGATATATCTGTGCAAGAAGGTTTTACCCTTATATTTAGTTTTTTCTTTCCCTTTATCCTGCTTATTCTGGAAATACTTTTTGTGTGTGTGTGTGTGTCTTTAAACCCTTCTCAACTGAGGGGGTTCTCAACCCTGCTACAGCAAAAATGCAGTCACATTTCTTTTTGTTTCACCCTAATAGTCAAAAGTAGTTTATTTATTTTTATGACATAAAGACATACAGGTGACCTACACCGTTTTTATTTCTCTTGGTCTTGGTATGTATGTTGCACCACATACAACATTTACAAGCATAACTGGTGTTACAAGCTTAACTATGATACAGTAAAAGTATGAATTTCAGAATTGTAATAAAATGGACTTCAAAGATAGTATGGTTATGGTAGCTATGGTAACTAACACTAATTAAACTATGCTAAAATTTTCAGGGAAGTGAAAAGGAGAGAAAAAATGTAAGGTAATGTTTTTGTTTTCATAATTTAACAGTAAAATATTTTTTTCCAGTGGATTGCTGAAGTGCCAGTCAGTTAATTATTTGGTTTTTTAAGGAAGCCCTTTAAAAATAGTGGAGGCTGAACCACATTGTAATTTTTGTATGTAAACTAAAAAATGCATAAATCTACCCACAATTTCCATACCAAACTCATCCCTTGGGCAGAGATAGTTGGGGAGGCTTTGTGGAGTGTTCCTTGTAGGCTGCTGCTTTATCTGCTGAATAGCTGGTAGGCGATATCTCTGTGGCTTTGTGGCCTTTGTGATCATGAAATCATAATCAGGGGTTGGTCCTAATATAATTTTACAGCATGATACAGACTGACTGGTCAGGGCAGCCAGATTGACGAATTGTAGCTGTCATTGAGATTGATGATCTCTTTAATTGAGCTTTTGAATTCTTAAAGAAAGAAACAGGTTTTATTATGAATAGTTTTTTGTAAGATATTTATCATGTTCAAACTTCTGAAAAATAATTCAACCCGTAGTCAAGTTTCATATGTAGGTACAGAGGAAAGATTTGAAGGATAGCATTTTAAAATCCTACTTGCTTTCAAAGTTTCTTCTTTTTAATTTAATGGTAATATTGTATTATCATATTTGTTTCAGAAAGGATTAAGAGAGTTGTTCCGTAATAGCTATAATCCTTTGTGTTCAACACGTTCAGAGTATTGTACAAATATTAACAAATCTGCACAAGACTTCAGTGGGGTAGATGGGGACAGTAAGATGGAAACGTTGAATTGTTCAAGTTTAATATTTAAGTAAATATTGGATCCAGGATTAAAACTGTTCTCAGTCATGTAAGGAGATGATTTCCTGTTTTTCAGTGTGTCTTTTTTGTACTTGATTATCTAGCTCCATCAATTTCTACTGCAGCCAAGTACTCTTCTAATATGACTAAAAGTTAAATGGAAGGGACAGTTTTGTTGACAAAGAATGAAAGAATAATTATTTTTAGCTGTATTACTTTTGAGCCGTGTTGCTCTTGTTTAATTATTTTTGAAAAGACTTTTCAAGATTCCAAAAAACTACTTTTGAATTAAGAAATAGATTTCATGTTAATGTGAATATATATGAAGAAGATATATCTAAATTTTTCTTGCAGTTCAGGTCTGACTTACATCTGGGCTGATACTCAGTAAATCTGAACAATCTGCTGATAAATGAGCATGTGCAAAAGGAGAATGTTACAGAATATTTGAATTTCTTCATGTGCGTTAGAAATTTGACCACAAATAGGGGTCCGTATCAATGAATCTCACTCCTAGCAGTATTAAACTGGGTATTTCAGATGTACCACTAGGGGAAAAAGTGTGCATTCAGACCTCAACATTCGTTGCTTCAGTAGCTGGCGTGGTAGATTTGTTTTATAAGAGCAGTAGCAGGTCCGTGCTCTGTGAATTTACTTGTATTATTTCATTGAATATTAATGAGGGAGAGCCAGTCATGATCTAGGACTTCAGGCATAACTTCAGAGGTTGAATTTGTTTATATAATCTGTCCTCTGGTTTTGTAGGAGTTTGACACCTTAATCTTTCTCTTCCTTCTTTAGTGCCTTTGTACAAAACAGGTGTGGCTTTTTCTTGATCATCAGTGAGCATCTTGATTCAGGCTTCTGGCACATCATCCTTCTTGCCCATTGTCTCTAAACCTGTCAAGCGGTAGTTTAAGACCTTTCTATCTTGTCTTTTCCCAATTTGAATAAGAATTATTTTCACTCTGTTTCGT
The DNA here is from genome assembly GCF_034619465.1 of Leptosomus discolor. Classification (NCBI taxonomy): domain Eukaryota; kingdom Metazoa; phylum Chordata; class Aves; order Leptosomiformes; family Leptosomidae; genus Leptosomus; species Leptosomus discolor. The sequence goes on along the minus strand of NC_141393.1, from coordinate 54,802,331 downwards.
ATTCTTTACACTTAATTGAATTGAAATTCACTTTACAAGATTTAACGGCCTTTTTGGCCAGTTCGTCAGGAGCATGTCTTCACCCTCCTGTGGTTATTGGCCCTGCCTGTTACAGTGTTACTTGATATGGTGTTCTTCCCTCATTTCTTTGCTTGCTCTTCCTTTTGCTCTGAAGACATTCTTCTATTTGCTTGTGTGTTATTGTCATTTTCTCTTTCTGGGAAAGTGCTGCAGGACTATTTATTTGATAAATTTTTTGGGAGTGATATTGGCCCAGATGATGGCAACTCTCAGCTCTACCTTTTTATTCCTAACTTCTCGCAGAAATTTGTTGTCAGTTTCTGGCATTCTGAGCAGGAATCTTTTTCATCTTATGCTTAGGATAGCCCAACATATTCTCCTACCATTTTTGTCCATTTCTCTTGATTTTAAAGTGAGGGGAAATAATGTCTTCTGTCATTCCCAACCCAACATCTTGCTGTCTTTTATACTTCATTTGCTTTATTGCTGACACCCAGCTTTACCTTTCTGTCCAATTAAACATACTTCATGTAGTGTTTTCACTGTGCTCCATGTTTATTTCTGTAACCCTCTTTTTCTCTGTCCTTCCAACAAAGCTCTCTAGTCTGCAAAAAAATGCAAAACAATATAGTAAATTACACTATCCACATCTTGAATTGACTGTGCCAGAACTCAGTTGACCCCTCTTTTGCACGCACCCCCTCCTTTTAGCCGCGCAATGTTTGATGGCACCTGTTCTCTTCAAGTAACTTTTTTGTTTCTCCTGCTGACCGTTATCCTGTGTTGTCTTTTACTGTCATTCTGAGTTTTGTCGTCTTTGGTAGTCGTCTTAATCTCAGTATACTACTAGCTCAGAGGTTTTTTATATGAGACAATTTTTTCTTCCTCTGTATCCCAAATATCTTCTGAGCCTGCAGGATTGTTACATCTTCTGAAATCTCTTCTGTTCTTCCTGTTAAAGTCCTTCTTTAACGTTTGCATTAAATTCACTAGGAAAGTAATTTATAGTTCTTTTTTTTCCAGTTTCAAATAAACTAGGTGGCTTTTTTTTTGTTGTTGTTGTTAACTATCACTCTGTTCCTCTTATCAGTCACAGCTATATTGATTATTGTTTGTTTGTGTTTAAGTGGCACTTAGGAATCCATGCCATGTTGTGCTTGGTGTGTGTATTTGCTTTGGAGCACTGAGTGTACCATTGGTTGTGGGTTTTTTGCTTTGATTCTTAAGTGTCTTTTACTTAATGAACTGTAACTGGTGCACAACCTGCCAAGGCAGGTGACGTTATCTGGTCTGTAGAAGCAACCTGGCTAAATCAGTAGCAAAGCAGTTCAGTGCAGCAATATGGGGAGAATCTTGCACAGGTGTTGTCCATATGTGTTGGGTATATGCCTGGAAATGGGAAGGGTGATGGTAAATTTTTTTTCATCTGTCAGTATCTCATTTTTCACAAGGGCTGGAATTTTTTTGAAGGCTTAGGGGAAGGACGAATTTTGCTGAAGGATCTTTTGTTTTATTACTGTAAGATTTATAGCATTGCCAAGCCCCTTATTTGGAGTGATCCCAGACTTGCCATCCCTCATCCATTTGGAGTGCAGAGGTCTCTTCTATTTTTCCAGCTTTTACTCCAAAGGTGGAAAAAAATAAGCATTTGAACTATTTTTGAAGGGATTAGTTTGTTCAGGCCTTACTTCTAAATTAGAAAAGTAAGGAAAATAAATAATAAATAAGAAAGTAAGGAATGCTTTAAGGGGACTTTGAGATTTCCTTAGCTTATTCTACATCCCACAATAGGTTTTCGATTTTTAGAGCACTAACATATTTCTACTTGAATTGAACCAACTTGCTTCCTGCCCTGTTAAAGTTTTTTGTCTGCCACAGTTCCCTGCTGCTCTATACTACCTTTTGGCCTGGATCCACCCATCCTGACATGGGAACAAAGGCCTGACTGAAGAAAACATTCCAGGAACAGTTTATCCTTTGCTAGTTGATACAGATTCTCTAATGCAGGTTTGCTTTTTGGGCTTTTCTTTCTTTAAGCACTGCTGAGGCCAAATGTCTTCCCAGCCGCTCTGAAATTTCTCAGCAGTTCGCTTTGTTCTTACTACCTGAACAACTTTGTTAGGTGGCCGTGTGGGGAGAGACGCTGTCTTGTGTGCTGGCTCTTGAGCTCTGTACTTCAGTACCTCATGGAGCTGACTGGCAAGATCTCTCCAAGTCTGACCTTTTCCTGGAGTGCAGTTATTCCCGCATGCTTTACCATGTATGTCGAATCACAGGATACTGTGTTCTTTGTATGGCTTTATGGTTACTGTGCACAAAAGGAATTTTTCCTAATTTATATTTGTCTTACAGAATGTTCCTTCTTAAAGAATAGAGAGAGAATCAGTGCTGTTCGTTCTTGTATCATGCTTCTACCCTGCGTATTTTGTTACAAGTACCTAGTTAGGTGCGTTGAGTGCTAGTTCTCAGCAGGCAGTATCATTGAACCATTTATTCCATACACAGGAAAAACAGTAGACACAACTTTATGACAATCTGATCATGGCCGCCTAAGGGAAGGTATAAACTTGAACTTGTAACAAGGTTTAAATGACTGGGGACAAAGTCCAGGTAAATGATTTGGGTCTTTACAAAATGAGGCTCCGAGTTACAGGCTGCCCTTCTTTCTCTTAGAATGTTCTGTAGCCTCAGGCACTAAATTGGAACTTGTCCAGCCATTTGGTTCATATCCTGGTTTTCTTCTGGCTCAAAATCGTGTGTGTGTTGCTTTTTGCTGGATTCTTCTCCTGTACCTGTCTTTTGTGGGCTGGCACAATGGACAGAGTCCTAAGAAGGACTACTCTAAATGCACGTTCATGATTCTCCTACCCCTCCCCCTGGTCTCCTGTCTCTCTCTGCCGCTCCTTCCCAAATTCCGTTAATATTTGCAGAACAAGAGCCGGTGCTCTAGCATTAGCCTAAATTCAGAATGAGATTTTTCTGGCTCTATCTGCAGCTAATGCAGTAGACCACAGAGGTTAGAAATGCACTTTAAAAAAGAAAAAAAAAAACAACACAACAAACAATGAAAAACAAAAGGCCTTTTCATATCCAACACACTGGATGAATTGTGTTAGGTATAAATAGGCCTACAAAGACTAGAGCATATGTAAGAAAATATTATACATATTGTTGTTGCAAAGCACAGGAACATAAAATTATTAGCTCATTGTCTAAAGCTTAAACTTACATAAACTCATTTTCACCATTGTTTCCTCAACTTTTGTATGAGGAGAAAAAAGTTCCTTTCTTCACCTGTTTCCAGGATAAGCAATAAATCAAGAAGTCAAATGAAGAGATTTGCCAAAGGTGAAAGAACTGTGTTGATAGTCACACACCAGCATTTGTTAAGAAGGTATATAAACATTTACCTTCAGTCCAACAGTGAAGTTTTGCAAACGTCAATTTTGTAGGAAAACTGGGAAATTGGGAGGGGAGTGGAGAGAATGAAGAATTCTGATGATTTGCATTGTTTTCTTTGACCCCAAACTAAGTATTTTCTTTCATGCTATTGCTCAGTGCATAAAATATGTTCTTAACCTTTATAAATTGACTTAAAAATAAAAAGCCAAAATCAAAACATAAATATTTCTGTTCTTCCAAAATGTTTTTATTTTAATGTTGTCTTATTTGTCGGAAAGTATTTGCTGACTTCCACTGTAGTCTGCACATGCATTTACTCTTCTGACACTTTTCCATGAGTGCTTCAAGACTTGCTTATCCCTGGCCATGGGAAGGACGGCTAGTGTCCGTTTGCAGTTTGCATGGGGTTCTGGCTACTGGTGACCTCAGCTGGTTGCCAGCAGACAATTTTTTAACTAAGTGAAGTAACTGGATTGTGTCCATCTTTTTGTGAGGCCAAGGGTTATTTCAGAGCATAGAAACTGATCTGCATTCTTTAAATGTGGAAGGAGTTCATCTGCATGTGCTGTGAAAGTTGATTTGGCAAAGCAGTCTAGAGAACAGGCCCTGCACTTTACACATGCTGCTCTTCCTCTAAGGAACTGTGAGAACAGATTTTAGCAAAGGATTCCTCAATCTATCAGATATCCCAAAATATATAGTCATATATATCTTTTGGAGTATCTGTTCAACAAATAGAAAAAGGTTGATGGGGTTTTTCTTATTCAGTATGGATTTATTTATTCTTAAATTTTTGTCCTTCCAAGAAGATACTGATACCCATCAGTCTGTCCTTTAGTCTGTCAATCTGTTGGGGTTTTTTTTTTTCTAAGGGCTATTTTATTTTCTTCTCTGTGCTCTGACAGTAGAATTGGGTTGTATCACTTTTTTGATGAACCTGTGTTTTGCAGATAAAGCCCTATGTTTTCATTTATTTTTTGAAACTGAAACAGTTGGATTGCCTTTCTGTTTTACTGGGATAAGCATCCGTGATGCTCTGGGGAATGGAGAATGATCTAAAATAAGCCTAGCTGATTTTTGTTGTTTATCTGTTTGTTTTTGCATCTGTCTTAGTATTTATTGCTACCATCTGCATTCCATTTCAGGTTGTCTTAACATCTTATTCTGCATGTTCTGTGCCTATTCTCTTTACATAGCCTTGGGCTGTAATATCACCATTTGCCTACAAGAGATCCATTTCTATCTGTAGCAAAATGAGTTGCGTTCATCTGTGTAATTCAATTCTAATGAATGCCTTGCTCCTCATTAAACAGTGATTTACCTTTGTTTCCCTTTTCTACACTGTCAACACTAACCGTTTTGAGGTCCTGGGGAGAGATGCTAATTTGAGATGGCAAAAGTCAATGCAGCTGAGGACTCACAAATGCCATCCTCATTGGCACTTTCAAAAATATTCATGGGACACTTTGTGAAATAGTTTGCAGGTGGATAAGAAGACTCAAAGTGTTTTCTTACTCATAAACTTTCAATGTACAAGTATGACGCTTCAGAGCTTAAATTTTTTCTTGTCGGTGTCTTGAACAGGTAGCCAAGCTTGTGAGTCTTTTAAGACCTTGTTTGCTCTGCAGGAATTTTATGGATCACAGGCACATTTGGAGAGACTATACTCTTGATACCCTGTCCCCTCTGTACCTTTTCAGGAATATTAAAATATTTCAAACTTATTTTCAGAATGGTGTTTTGAAACACTTAATTTTGAGATGTGTTAGAATGTTTCAGACTTGAAAAATATTTTACTTCAATTTTTTAAATGAGATTCAGAGATTAATATAAGCAAATTTTGGCTTTGTATATCTAAAGGAAAAGGATTAGTACCATTAACTAACAAAACAGGGGTCGTATGGTAATCTTGTAACAGATTTGCTCCATATGCAACTTTTCGGTAATACATTTTCAACCTATCCTGCAGCATCCTCTCTTCCAGCCCTGCACTTTGTAGAATAACGGAATCTGCTGTGTGTGCAAATAGATCTGTGCTGCTGACAGATGATGGCTAGAGTATAGGATGAATTACCAAGTTTATTTTCACTTTAAACCTAAGCAGAGTTTGAAATGCAGCAACAGATTATAAATATGAAAATACTATTTGTAAACATAATTTAAAGCAATACAGGTGGTTTTTAGGAAGTTTTTTTATTTACTGCATCTTTAAGTCCTTTAGTAATAGTACAAGGTACTCATTGACACGTTTGATCACTCACATGAATCTAGCTTGACATTTTTCAATATTTATTCTTGTGTTTGGCCAGAGTGAGTCCCTGTTGAAAGTCTAGAATTGTCAGTGGGCATCAGTTGAGTTATGCCATGGATTAATTTCGTCATGGTATTATGAGGGGATTGAAGCATGGGTGGTTTTGTTTCATTTTTTTTAACTGGTCTTGCCTAAGTTATGTAGTATTTGGAAGTAAGAACACTGATTAATGTAACAATTTTATTTTTAATATACGTTTTAGAGGACAAAACTGACCTTGAGAACAGTGTGATGCAGAAGAAAATTAAAATCCCCAAACTCTCTCTCAATCACGTAGAAGAAGCTGGGGAGGTTACAGATTATGGGGAAGAAGATGTGGAGCTTAGACACAGTAAGGTACTGAAGTCTTTCCTTTTTTTTTTTTTCTTTTTTTTTCCCTTTTTTCTTTTTTTTGTTTTTTTTAAGTGCTTGGGGCATATACAGACGACATAGCGTAAGAATTCCAGGCCTGCTTTTGATCCCCTTAAAACACTGTGTGTGGTGAAATTGGGTCAAATTGTGTATGGGGATGGGGTACGAGTTTTCAAAACCTGATTTAAGTGCAACTGAACATTTTCCTGTTTATACCATGTGTGCTGTTTAATTGCCATTTGAGATGACTGGAACAATGCTTTTCCACTTCGGCCCAGAATACTTTAAAAGTCACCAGTACGTGAATGTCGCACAGCTGTTCTCGGTGGCACTTGTGACCTATTGTGCGCTGTTGATGGAATTGGAAGGGGTACTCTCAGACTTCCCAACTACAGCACTGGGTGGGAACACAAATTGACAGGACTCCATCCCTCCATTATAACTGCCGGTTGCCTTTTTATGTCCAGATGCCAGAAACCTACTATGTAAATCTATTTATTTTTTGATAGCAGATGATTTCTTTAAAAGTCTGCCAACTTTCGGAATAAAACACTGCTCTGTGGCTTCATGTGTTTTGCAGCTGCAGGAATGATACTAGTACATTTCTTTATGGTGGGCCAGCATGTTGTTTTTAATTTTTTTTGTTTTGTTTTTTTTTTTGGTGGTGGTTTTTTTTTGGTTGTTTGTTTTTGTTTTTGTTTTTTTTTTAGAACATGCTTGGAAAAGGCGTCACATTAAATAATCTCGTTTTCTGGCACATTACTCATGGATATTGTGGTATGGGAATTGATAGTGTCAGCTTTTTGTCTCTAACCTATGAGTTACATTTGCTTTCCTTGCAGTTGCTTGGAACTTTGAATGATTTTTTCCATATTTGGCCAATAAACCTTGGTGACTTTTACGAGTACTTTCACATTTTAATACCACTATCCAGGCCCCCAAAAAAGAGGTGTACTTTAATTTGTAGGGTTTGCGCAGATGACTGAAGGTAAATTTCTGCTGAGCGTTCAAAGGACATGAAGCCTCTGCAATGCAGTATTAATATGGAAGGAATCAGTTGATGAGGGAGATGAGGCTGGATGATATATTCTGTCTCCAACTTCTGTGTTTTCAATTACTTTTCAGTGTTTGCTGATAGTGTTAACTCAGTCACATCAGGCAGTTGGGTGAACGTGCTAGACGAATAGTCAGAGAAGGCTTTGTTTCCCAAAGTGTGGGAAGGACAAGCCCCCTGTTCACATAACAGCTTTGTATGGTATGCTGCTTTCATCTTTGATGTCATTACAGGTGACAAACGTAGCACAGAGGTGATTCTTTCTCTTAGTTACCGGAAAACCAATTGCTGTCGGAAATCTAAATGTTAGGGGTAAACTTTAAAGGAAAAAAGATCCAGATCCACATTTTTAAAAAGAAATTAATTCTCTTTACGTATGGAATCAAGTGACCTATGTACACCGAGCTTGCAAGTGTTGCACAAATGTGGAAAAAAAAGCCTTTAACTGCCTCAGAAGTTTGTATATGCATTTAGCAGAATTACACATGCATGATAGTTATGATGTATATCCGCAAGAATCTGTTAGACAAAACATTTTTGCAGGCAGACTTTGTCTTGCTTTTTTTGGAAAACAAGAATACTAACAGTTCCCAAGACTGTAGATTTTTAATTTTATTACATTTTACTGCTCTCCTAATTTATTTATTTTTTTATTCTAACATGCAGAGACAAGATGGAAGGAAACAAAGTGAAGGTACACACAAAAGCATTGAAGCCGTTGTTGCTCGCCTCGAAAAACAGAATGGGATGAGTCTCAGTAATACTTCCAGCCCTGAGGAGGCTTTTATGGAGACGTCGGAAGGCATGAACAACATGGACGATGCTGTAGTTCCTCGGATTCTGTATGAAGAATTGCTGAGGAGTTACCAACAGCAACAAGAAGAAATGAGACACATTCAACAGGAGCTTGAGAGAACACGGAGACAGCTTGTGCAGCAGGCAAAGAAGCTAAAGGAGTATGGGGCACTCGTGTCAGAAATGAAAGAGCTCAGAGACTTGAACAGGAGACTCCAGGATGTACTGCTTCTAAGACTAGGTAGTGGTAAGTGCCGGACTTAAATGGGACTAGTTTTAATGAATTTTGCAAGTGTGATCAATAGTAATGGAAGCGTATTTGAAGAATAGCAGTGGTTGTTAAACTGGACATTGAATGTTAAAAGGGTTTTCTGCTATGGCTGTACAATATGTGTCGAATTTGTATGCTATGTACGTCTGGGTTTTTCTTTAATGACAGTAGAGGTCTTTGTGCGGGTATGGTTTAATCAGAGTTCCATTTTAAGCAGCTGTATTTTAAAGAGTCTCTAACCTTCCAGTATATGCCGAAACAGATAATAAAGTGTTATCTGCAAAATATACCAGTATGTTCCAGTTTAAAAAGAAGAAAAAAAGAAGAAAGAAAAGGAAGTGGAATGAATATTTGGGCTAAAACTATTTTATTCTTTTCAGTTAGGGGTTTTGGTTATTGTTATGTAAGTGACTGTGTTACCTTACGTTTTCTGCCCCCTCTTCCCATTAGTAACTCATTAGAATGTGATACGTTCCTGAACTTCTTAGCAGTGGCTTTAAACAGCCATGCTATTTGAAAAATAATGGATTGTTAAAGAATAATTAAAAAACCTTTTTGTTAGTGTCCCGTTTATCAACGTTTTGTTACAAAATGCAGGTTTGTGTAATTTGGTTTTAAATTTTAAATATCTTGAGTCAGTTGCTCATTTGTTTTGGTTTATAACAATTATCTAACCATTTTGTTGGAATAAATGGGAAAAAAGAAAAAATAAAAAGTTCATCCTTTTCATTGAAGATGGAATACCTTCAAATATTTCACTAATTTTATATTTATTTGCTATTAGAATGTGGTACTGCTGTGTTGAAGATTTGCTCAGTGACTGAAATTTGGTTAAAATTTGTGCATCCGAACTTAGCATGCTGTTTCTTATGTCTGCCTTTGTGTATCTGGAAACTTAATTTTTGCATGTAAATTGGATATTGGCTCTTCTACTTGACTTGAACGAGTGCATGCAATTTGCATGTGGGTCTGAGTTATGATCACATACAAACCTGAACCCGAGAGAGCATGTGCCTGTGCTGTAGCATGTGTTAAGGTGTTCCTGCAAGTTTGGAGCCAGGTTTTCAAAGTAGCATCTGATGATTTAAACTGGGTGTTTGATTGTGAATGCTCGTCATTGTTGCACTGTGCGTAATTAAAATGTCATTACCTATTATAAACATTCTAGTTAACTTTTTTAATAAAACTAAATAGGCAAGGTTTCCACAGTCTGAAAAACATGATATGGTTGGCAGTAGATTTCACTGAGCTTTCTAAAATTTTCCTTGGATGGAAAGATGTTTCTTCATCTGCAAGTAGTTAGCTGGAATTTATGTGAATGGAGCACCAGCCAGATGTTAGTGGGCAATGGGGCTGAACAGCGTAAAATACCAATTTAGTTGGTAGACTTGACAGCAATTTGAGTGGTGAGACCAGCAATGAAACGAAGACAGCTTCTGAATTCTGTCTCGTTTCTTTCACTTTAAGAAAGAAGGAATATGTTTCTTGAGCCAAATCAAGAAAGCTTGGAAGAAAAAGGGGGGGGGGAGACGGAACCCCACCAAAACAAACAAACCAACCCTTATTGGAAGAAGTGCTGAATCTTCTCTAAATACTGGGCTTGACTTTCCGTTGTATCAGTCTGACACCTTCTTTACAACTGAAAATAAATCTTGCTTATATTGAAGACAAGTTCTTTTAATTTAATGACATACCTGAACAAATATTTATTGTGGTTAACTTCCAAAAGAATTCCTTGTTGTTATTACTTGTATGTAACTTTTCATGGGTGACAAAGGTAGAATTTGGTCCTATGGGCTGTGTCGTTCACAGGGAGTGTGTTTCCTAAGACTCAGTGTATTAATTGCTGGTAACTTGCCGTTCCTTGTAGCCTCATTCACAGCAGAGAATCAACCAGATTCTAGAAAGATCCGTACAAAATTTATGAATGATTAGAAAGGGAGACATCTTCAGGAAACTATAAATTAGAGAGTCTGATGATGGTATGAAAAAGTGCTACTTTTAATCAAGAGATAGATATGTAAAGACTTCTTTAGTCTTCCTTACTCTTCTAGCTTATAAATGAGGTATGTTTGGATATGTGAATAATCTGTGAAAATTGTTCAGAAGATAGATTACATCCTGAATTCATCTTCAGTTGTTGCAGCGATCTCTTAAACCTAGAGTTTCAAATTACATGTAATTTATGTTATGCTGCACTTCTAGCAGGCTGGACTTAATGCAAACTAATTGCGTTTCTGTTTCACCTTAGAGACTTCTGATTTCTTTGCATGAGATGACAGCTGTTTTGTGCTGATGAATTGCAGCTGTGGGAAACGCGTGCCTGTTGCCATTTTAAACTTGCAAATCAAATATAGAACAGCCTCTTGAGCTAACATTCAGTCAAGTATTCAGTCTTCTAATTTCCCATCAATATGTTGATTTCAGTGAGCAGCCAGGAGTCAATGTGTTCTGCTTTAGACCTAGGCCTTCATCTCTGCTGCTAAACTTGAGCCACTCTTGTGGGAAGAGTGGGGTTCTTAATCTTCCTCGTGGTGACACTGAATTGGTCTTTGTTTTAAAAGTGCCTTGAAAGTAGATGTGGCAAATGACAGTAGTGAAATCAGTACTGATCGGTGGAGATATACTGAAGCTTCAGTGTGATTTTGGTACACTGTTGCCCAAGAGATCCCCCTCTGGAGGAGGCAGGCGTTTGACCAGGGCTCTAGGGACCAAAGCAGTGGGGGAATATAATGACTGTCGTGGGAGAGGTTACAGTATCCCTCCTCTGATCTCCCAGAAGAATGTGTGCAGCCAAAGCCTCTTTTCCCTTGCCTACTTCAGGATCAGGAAGCCCCATGATCCTAGGCCTTTGCAGTTTATCTTTGTTCTTTTGCATCTGAAAACACGCTAATTTGCCCTGGTTTTATCAATAGAGAGTAAGGTGATTTAGAGAATTAAATCACTGACTCTTCCCTGTAGGCCTAACTTTAAATAGTCCTTGGATTGCAAAAGATAAGAATTGCAGTAACTTCTTATAAAAAAGTAGTTGTCTCCAGGGTAAGATCTGTGCAGTTTACTATGGTTGTATACGGCCAGATGTGGTGAAGTTGAATGGGGGATAATATTTGGGGGGTGTTCACTCCCTGGTAAATACTGCGTTTTCATGTTGTATTGGGAAGAATTAGTAATGCTCTAAAGTCAGGGAGTATATTCACTTTCATTCATAAACGTTCATTCATCAGCACACACACAGCCCCCCAAGTAGTTATTTTTAATCCCACTTTAATTTCAGTGATCCAGTTTGTAGTGTCTTGGGGCTGACACAGGTATAGGAAGAGTGAAATGGTATTTGTGTCTTACAACATATAAGGAATTACTATTATTCAGCTTTTCTAGATTTGTTTGGCTTTTTGATGTAAAAGTCCAAGGTTTCTGTCAAGTACAAGTACAGGAAATACCATCTATATAATATCACACTTCTCAGACTCCTGTTGTTTTCATTCAAATTCCGGTAAACCATGTAGAAAAACAGCTTGTTGCTTACAAATGTATATTGACCACTTTATCAGTTAATTTATTTTGGCTTATTTGCTAATTTTTGAGTAGCGTGTAGCCTAAGATGCATTTTTGAGGAAAAGAGATGATGAAGGGAAGCCTTCTGCCTCTTCATCCTGCATATGACTTTGCTGGTCTCTCAGCTGTTATGGAAACTTTACAGTCAGAAAGAGAAGGATTTTGCAATAAAACATTTGTTTTGTTCTGAAGAATTGTCTTTATTTTTTTTATGATCCTTGCTACCTAAGTACTATCATTGTTAAGCCTTTAGATAGAGGTGTATATTTTTGGGTGTCCCATTCATCATCTTCAAAATAAGATGCAGAGCATGAGAGCTACAGAGAGAGGAAACTTTTAGAGTGTAGTGTGTGGTAAATTGGGTGCACAGCTCCCAGTAGCTGCAAGGCAGTAATGCAGGTTGCATGTCTAATTCACAACATACTGGGTTGAAAATGCAGTCTTTAGTTGTTGGTGAAAGTAGCTGTGAAGAGCTGTTTAGAGTACCTAGTTAGAGACAGATTTCTGTTTGTGAAGAAAAAAATCAGTAGAATATAAAAGAAGACATTTGAAAGCTTTCTGTTGGTGCTTTTCTAAGAAAGCAGTAAAGCATGAATTGCAGTAAAGGTTTTTCTGACCTGTTAGAGCTATGGTCATCATGGACTTTAATCAGCAGAATTTTGGGGGGGAACTCTGGAAACCAAATCCCAGCTGTGTCAATATATGACTATAAACAAAACAGTAAAAGACTTCTAAATAGCAACTAGTAGAAGTGTGTAAACTGAGATAAATATTTTCTTCTAGGAAGAAGGTGGTTGTACTTAGGTGTCTTCCTCAAACTGACTTTCAAAATATATGAAAACACAAAATAGCACTTTGTTGAAGACTGTTCTTAAAGCAGCAGCTAAAAGATAACTTCTTAACTTCACACTGGCAATTACGTCACTGCATCTACTTGTTCAGGTGTGTCTACATTGAGACGTGTGCAGGCTTTGGGTGGTTTAATCAGTCCAGGTCTTTCCCCCAATCTGGATCAGTTTAGCAGTCTCATCAAGTTAGAAAGTTTAGTTTGTCTCGGCCGTACCATTGTATATGCATGGTATAGTAGAGGTGCTTATTAAGATTACTGTGGCATTATAATGCAAATTATATGGTTTTTGTGATTTCTCTATTTGGGCCATGCTTGCATTGCATATGGCTCTTCGCACGCTCTTGTTGGCAGCACTGCAGTGTGGAAGTCCTGAGTTGCCAAGACAACTTTTACTTGTTGCTGAGTGTGAAGTGGCAGTCAACTGAGAACACTTAGCTAGCTATGTAGGTGTAGAATGGGCTATAGGATAAATGTCAAATGCTGACAATGGAGGAAATGCTGATATCACTGTATAATAATCTCTAAATGAAATGCACAAAGTAGGAGGAGTGAATGCTTTGCTTGTTCAAGGTACAGAAACCATTTAAGATATGTGACTCAAGACATAGCTCTGGTGCCAGCTTGACTTACAGAGTTAGATCAATTCAGGGCTTGGTCTATGTGCACAAACACTGAGGAGGGATGCTGAACAGTGACGGTGACCTGGTTATTGAATTGTCATTTATTGAAGATGTCTAGGTTGGGCTACAGAGTGCTGGACCACTCTCAGCACCAACCCGGTACAATATAGTTCTTATAAGTGGGTGAGTTTATCCTTATAGTTCTTGCAAGTGGCTGATTACTGTGGTGTCCAGGGTCTGAGCTGGCCACCTTGCTGTGTTAATTAAACACCATCCCTACGTGGAACTTCAGTGACTGCTGGAGCTTCTTGTGATCCTAGAGACAGACATCAAGAGACAATGATAGGCTTGGGGCCGTAGCCTGTTCCTAGACTTCTAGTGTAACCTCTGCAATGAATGGAATAATGAAATCCAGTTCACAAATGATTTAATTTTGTTCTGTCTTTTTAGGAACATCTTATAAATATGATCTGGAAAAGAAAAGTTGCTTATGCTCCTTTGAAGCCTCAAGCATATGCTTAGTAGTATTCTGTTGTTTAATCTGTGCTTAATTTTTGTTGATTATGTTAAAAATAAAGATCAGTGTGTTGGATGGATTGGACTATCAAAATTCAAATTTATATGAGTTTTTTTTAACTTTGGATACTTTTTCTGTGCATGATACTTTAGCATAAGTAGCCTAAGCCTGTTTCCTTCATAGCATTTCTGTAGATCCTTGCTATTTTTAATATACCTCTGTTATATCTAAAGAGATTTCAATTAAAAATTGCTATAAAATTTGTAATTCTGTATGGATAATTTATGTAATTGTCACAGAAATTATGCAGGTTACTATGCAACTATATAGTAATTCTTGTTTGAAGAATTACTATCGTTGCTTTTGGCTTATCGTTTCAGTGTAATTTTAACATAATTTCCGTAGTGTGCTTTGAAGCTATCTAACCCATATCTGTAATTGTCCATATGCTTTAAGAATAAAATTCAACACTTAAATTAAAATTAAACATTTGAAATTAAATTTAAATTTAAAAAAAAACAATTAAAAAATCAGAGTTACTTACCCTGCTTTTATTTGTTGATGTTCAGAAGTAGGATTTTGGTTTAGACTCTTTCTAACTTTAAAATGAACATGACTAATGTGTTGTTTTATGCTAACCGTGGGTGATGAAGTGATTGATTTCGTGTTCTCTGGGATAGCAGACAGCTCTCTTTTCTTAACTGTCTAGGACCTGCCATTGAGCTTGAAAAAGTAAAACCAGAATCAATTGAGCCTGAACCTGAGGTACAGAAGACCTTCAGTGAGGAAGCAAATACATCAACGTACTATCCTGCCCCTGTTCCAGTAATGGACAAGTATATTCTCGAGAATGGAAAGGTATTTTAAATTAAATATAGCATGAATAACTTGTAAATGTCCATCAGGTGATTTTCTTGTGGAATTTTCTTGATCTTGGGGGTTTTGCATGGTATCAGCTGTACAAACTTCCTCAGTTTTCATAAAGGTATGCTATGCTGAGGAAAATTATGAAATTACACCAAAATGAACAGTGTAGAAAATTATTCTCAGTGGTGAGAGCATTGAATGCTGTGTAACCAAGGAGTATAATTGTTAAATATGCATGCACAAGCAAATTGGTATAGTCTTATAATTGGTGACATACATAAATCCACCAAATATAGACCAAAGTCAGTAACCCCCATTATAAAGTTACATTAATCTATTTAACAGAAATAGTTGGGTTTTTTTTTTAAAGGTCTTTAATGTTTTTAATGTGCTGTAGTCGTATTGCAGAGAAGCCTTCATGTTTTGGTTGGAGTCGGGTAGATAATTATGAACCCTGTAATGAAAATGGGCTCCCTTGAATCTGGTAGGAATTAACTGAGCTGATGTAGTGCTGCTTTCCAGATACTTTTTGAAGTTGGTGAAGTACCATTTAGCTACAGTTTGCCAGAACCTGATTGATAGTTTTTCAGACTTCAGCATGTCTAACACATTGTCTGCTCATCTACTGAGGCCTGCTTTTATAGGTGTTGCCATTACCACTAAACATCATATTTCTTTTACAAAGCTGTATGTCCTTCAAAATTACCTATGCATATCCTGTTTCTTAGGATACGTATGCATTTGGTACCATAACCTGAGAACCTTTAAGGGGGAAAAATACATTTCATCTTTGACATACAGTGGAATTACTGATGGAATAGCATGAAATACTGCATTTTCAGATTTGTGATACAGGATTGACTGCACAGGTGTCTGTCATTCTTGAAGATGAATTCAACATAATTGTTGAGGAGAAAGTGTATGTGAAAAATAGTATAATCTTGGCAGTTTGACATGTATTTGGTTCAGATAGCTGTTCTTGCCTAATCTATTTAACATATGTCACTTGCCTGTATATTTTGTGTGTATTTGTGCAATGAAAACTTACTGCATATTACTGTGAGAGTTCGGTTTACCTCCTTTTTTTTCCGCTTAAGGTCTGTGGGATAGGACGCATCCTTTAGTATTTGTATGCAGATTTTCCTGCATCTTTATTTCATCTGCCAACTTCTTGGCACTTCTGTTGCTGAAGTTTTCTCTGTCCTGCAGATGTTAATATCTCTTGAACTTTCTTTTTGTAATTTTGGGTTTTCTTTAAGTTTGCATATTTACTGGGGCTTCAGCCAGCTCAGATGCCAGAAATGTGAACTAGTAATGTATTTAGTGTTGGAGGGTGGGTGGTTTTTTTAGTTTTTCTTATTTATGCCTTTGTTTTCATTATTCCTTTATTGACGTGCACCACTAGAGCAGCTGAAATACTTTTTTAGAAATCTTGCCCTTTGTGGCATCGGATTTGATCTTTGTAGGGTTCTTTCAAAGCAGAAAAATCTCTCCCCTCCAGAGGGAGAACAGAGTTACTGAAAAAGAGCCTGTGGCATTCTTTTAAAGAAAAGAAGAAAGGGATGGGGGTGGGGAAGAATGTTCATCTTCTGAGATACATTTTGGCTATATTGCACATGTTAGCACAGCTACCATGTTAAGCATTGCTTTGAATTTGTTGTTGTTTCTGTTGCATTATGCTTGAAGGTTGATGCTGCAGTTGCTGAAATTGGGGGTAAAGTTCCCATTGATTTCATCAAGCGAAGGGTCTGACCCATGGGGCAGCTTTTCCAGCGAGAAGGAAATGGCTTCTGAATCTGGAGTACAGTAAGCTTCCCATAGCTTTGGGAGTAATAGGAAACAGTACCGAGCCTGTTTTACAGAGGGGTAAACTGAGACATGGACAGATTAAATTCCTTGCTGTAACATGCTAGAAATAGAAAAAGGGAGACATAAGATTTCTGTGGCTGTGGCTGTCTGTTACGTAGTTGCTGTTACCATAGGTGTTTCATACCAGTGATAACTTTTTTTTTAATAAATGAAGCATGTTCAAAGAGATATGATCTGTCTGAAACACAAATATTAAAAATATTTGCTGTAACTTATTGTTTTCTTTTAAGTAACTTAAAGCTAATGAATAATATAGTAGTTTAAGAGACTAAACAATCTTTAGCAAAGACAAACCCTGCTTTTGGCAGAAGGAAATCAGATTTTTGATCAAATACAGCAGTCTCTACAACTAATGTAATACAAACATCCAAAATTTGGCATGTCACAACATTCCTAATGTTAGTTATTGTCTAAGTAACTTACAGTCATTTTTACAGATAACTTTTCTGAGATCAAAACAGAAATAAATGAACTATAACTAACGTGATTGTTTTCTGAGCAGTCTACTCATTCTGGTTGAAGTTGTCTTACAAAATATGTAGAGAGCACCAAAAAAGTGTGAATCTTTTTAAAGCAATTACAAAGAGGCTCGACAACAGAGTAGGAAAGAAGGGAAAAAAGGGGCGTTCTAGCTCCGTTTCTGTCCATTACAAAATCTAAGTACCATGCGGACTTGTGAAAAACTTCTTAAAATCTCTTTAGTGTAGAAGATTCTGCAGGAGAGAGAGCTTGCTTTATGGTTTTATACTTGGAGGAAGTTAGACTTTTCATTTGTTTTTTCATAGCATAGCTGGTAGCCAAACCATTCATATTTTACTATTTAAGTTTTTAAACAACTAGTTGCTTTTGATGGATGCTGTCATAATAAAAAAATTTCTTCAGGTTATAGCCTTCATTAATAATTAAAGCAGGTTTCCATTTAAAGGAAAAATGGTATTTGGTTGAATACAGGCAGTAAAATTATGGGTATATAAAATTTTACAGTAGCCTTGTCCAATTTTCATTGCATTTAGTGAGACTTATATGATGCTGTTCAGATTTGTACTGATATCAGGCACAGTTTGTGTCATGGCACATGAAAGGAGTAAAACCATGAAAAGCTAAGAGCAAAACAGTTAAGGCAAACAGAGTCTCCTGATATAGTTTTGCCATAGAATTTTGTTTGCTGAATTTTTTTTTTAATTGTGAGGTGGCACTAAGTGTTAGTGTTACATTTGATCAGATTTTATGAATCCTAAATTTTGGATATAACAGTCCAGTTTGATATATATTTTCGGTATTTTGCACTTTTGCAGATTATCTGAAAGTTCGTTCTATCTTCTTCCTTTCCAGTGCAGTGAACTCTTATCAGTAATTAGAATAGCTAGGTCATGCATTAGCTTGTTATGGATGATGAGCAAGTCAGGGTCTAGCTGAAGGAAGTTCATCACCATGTGAACAAAACTTTCTGTGTGCTGAGGTAGTTCAGGTATCTGCACTGTAGTCCGGGAATTAGGAGCATAAGACATGTAAGGTACGAAATATTCTCTGTGGTTCCACACAGGGCCAGTGTTTGCATCCTGGTTGCACTTATGTCAGACCCGTGCTGATTACTAGTGGAGTTAATTTCCTTGCTTGCTTTTCAGTGTCCTGGTTATGAGGACTATCAGCTGAAACATACATAGTGGCAGCCTAAGGATGGTCCTCAGACTCTCATCCTCTATTCATCTTAAGTCTGGAGCACCGGGAATCTTGGGGTAGAGATAAGGTGTAGCTCTGGTGGGGTCAACCCCACATACTCGGTGCTGAGCAAGACTAATAAGCACGACTAGACTTGAGCAGCTTCCTGTTGGAGACTGCAATGGCTTCACACTGCATTTGCCAGTACCCATACTATGCTGCTTTACTACTTCAGTGAAATATCTCTACTCCTCATTGTCTGGATAATGGAAAGTTTATAATGTTGCAGCAATGGGTCATTGCCTTACCAGAAAATGGTATTCACCTGGATAGGTTGATTGTACATGATAGGCAAACTTGATGATAGAATTGAAGTTTTACAAAGCTTCCAAACTCTCTTGGCTTATGTTGAAATTGGAGCTCTCAAAATCCCTTCTCCTCTTCTAGTTACTTTAAACAATCAGGCTGAGTTTTGCCAACAGGTACAGGATCTGGCTTGGGAAATATTTCCCTCTCTGCTGCCTCTGAAATATGGTTTGGGTGAAGTCTGTTTCAGCCAAAGGGAAGCTTTCATATTAAAGACAATGGTTCATCTTGCTCCTGAATTAGGCTGAGCAACTGCTTGGTTTATATGCTGTGCATACCTTTATAATACTGGATGTGTTTACTGTTTCCTTCTTCTATCTCTGTTCCTGACCATAGTCTTTCAAGTGATAGGCTGTGCAAGGGGGAAAAGTAGAGAGTAAGAAGACTTGAATACAAAAAGGAACTATGTTATGTAAGAAGTTGACTTGAACTCCCTGACCCACAAAGTTGGAGAAGTTTCAGAATTAGGCAAAATGGATTTGTTCAGCCCTAATTACTGTTATTATAGTACCTGATATTACTGTTCCTACAGCACTTGGATACTGTTGTGTGCTACATACCATAGATAAGTTGTTATTATTACTACCTTCTAGGTCCATCTTGGCAGTGGAATTTGGGTAGATGAGGAGAAATGGCACCAGCTGCAAGTAACACAAGGAGATTCAAAGTATACAAAAAATCTAGCGGTTATGATTTGGGGAACAGATGTTCTCAAGAACAGAAGTGTCACAGGAGTTGCAACCAAAAAAAAGAAAGATGCCGTTCCCAAGCCACCTCTCTCACCTCACAAATTAAGCATTGTCAGAGGTAGGTTATTTGAAAACTTTTGCTTCCTGCTTTGGAGTTTAACCATTAATCACTGAGTTGAAAGATGCTTCTTTTCAGCTCATAAAATTAACTGATTAAAAACTGTAATTCAAATTGCTATTGCATTGTAAAGTGCATATATATCCAGGAAAAGTAAAACACATTGCAATAGCTGTGCACAGTGCAGGCCTTCACAGCTGAAGAGTTGTACATTGACTTCAGTAAGATTCAAGAAGATCGTAATTTTAAACCACTTGCAGGACAGAACTCTGACCCTGGAGAACAATGCGTTGTTCTGGAATTCATTTATAACATAATTATTTTTTTAAAATGCATATATTCCTTTTAACAAGCCTGAGAGTAGCTTTACTGCATTCTTTCATCCAGAATATAACCAACTCTGGCATGAGGCACAGAAACCATTATGGCTGTGACTGTAAAAAAACGCATACCTTCAAAGGCAAGAAAGAATAGTTTTACCCTTTTAAGTGGAGAAAATGGAAATAGCAAAAATTAATTGTTGCACTTGAATTGGAATTTGAACAGGAACTGTAAACCGCTGACCTGTCTGGCAGGAAAAATTGCAATGACACTTTCAGTAACTGCAAGCCTGAGTCCATGTGTGTAGTACTTTGAGAGAGAGAAGGCCTTCTCCTTTATTTGAAATGAATAGTGAATTTCAGTCTCTTTGTATCATCGTGCTTGTGTTTTGCATTCATTTCTGTCTCTCTGGGTATTTCAGGCTTCTTTTTAAGTCAGAATGGAGTCAATTCCTCATGGAATACATACCAAAATTGGATTTTTAGGTTTTGCGTCCGTACTAAATTGCAGTAGGGCTGAAGGAAATCTCCCTATTTGATTGAGCTTCATTATTCTGTTTTTCCTGTTCTTAGTGGCTATGTGCTCTTAACTATGAACTCTTTAAGAGCTGTTGTAATCTGCCTTGCAAATACCGTGTTTTGGAAGTAAGAAATGTGATTCCTCTTTGAGTGTGTGTGTGTGTCTTTGTTGTATGGGGAACAGTTGGAAACTGATCTTTGTACTGTCATCTTTCTTAATTTGTAAGAAATTAATAAAAGGCATGGGTTTTTTTTACTAATCTGCTTCAAGAACATAAGTGGAAGCATGCCGATTTTCTAGTTCTGTCTGGGACCTTTTGGTACAGTCCAAACACACGTAGCAAAGTAATGATGTACTGGCCATGTAAGGAATCCACTCTGTGGCTGTGGCAATCCTTGTCAGCTCCTAATGGGAAACAGAATTGGTTACCCACTTACAAGCACACAGTAAAAAGGTGTTATTTTTCAGTGGCCCATTGCAAAGAGCTTTCTAGTTTCCTTGCTGGAGGCTGTTGCTCCTCAGCACTGCTGGCAAGATTGCTTATGTGAGAATTTTCCTCTTGTACTTCAGCAGTGACACTCTGTGCTGCTTGAGCCGTTTAGATGATAGCTTTCTTCTAGCTCCCCTTGTTTTGACTACAGTGAGTTTAGGAGTATGCTTCAACAGGTACATGGTGAGAGGCAGATGTGGCCCTTCCCTTTCTTGTCTTCTATACCTTTATACTCGCCAGCAATTCAGCTCTTCCCTATTTCCTCGGTTTTCTGTGTTTTCTGTCATACTTTTGCTTCCAGCCTCAACCCTGATTTTGAGTTCCACTGTTCCACCCCCTGGGTTTTCCATGTTCCTCTTT
Organism: Leptosomus discolor; assembly: GCF_034619465.1. NCBI lineage: Eukaryota > Metazoa > Chordata > Aves > Leptosomiformes > Leptosomidae > Leptosomus > Leptosomus discolor. Next base: position 54,781,326 of record NC_141393.1, on the reverse strand, counting down.
CCAGTGTTTCTTTCACCTTGTCTTTGACTCCCTTTTTGTTAGACTCAAGACAGTACAATCTGCTCTTGAACCAGTTAAACTGCATGACCAGTGTTTTAGGTGGCAGCAGACAGACTTCCTATATTGGTAGCACTGGGTAGCACATAACTGTGATTTTACACGTTGTTGTGTCCTTTGCATTTGCATCAATGTTAGCAGGTCTTGCCCCATCATGCCAAGAGTGTTTCTTGGAAAGCTGGAAGTGATCAAATAAGAAGTTGTTATGGAGAAGAAAACCAAATAAAAAAAACGAATAGCAAGTGGACAAATGGTGAAATGCGAGGAAGTTAGAGTTTATGTAGCCAGTAGTTTGGATCAAGCACCACAGAAACAAGTAAAGCTCCTTGTTAGTCTTTGACGTCTACTTGAATCTTTGGTCCAGTCAAAAATGAGAAGGTGTATCTGTATGCTCCTCTAAAGCCGAAAGACAAAGAACAGCAGAACCTCCCAGTCGCTCTTTGGAGCCCTTAAGCTGGCATTCTTACGTGACTACTAAACTACTGTTTCTGCAGCCCTTTATAGAAATGGAAGAGATGGAAGAGGAAATACTGTGATGATCATGAATCTATCCGGTTCACACTGACTTCAAGAATCACAGCTGATGAATGAGTTCTGTCAAGTGATTCTTTTCTTGACAATGTGGCTAAACTAATAACATAACCTGTATTTTACTGGAGGTTCACCTTACTAGGTGTATCAGCCACAACCTGGGAGTATTCCTGAGGCTATTGTAGTACAAGCTTGTGTCCTACAAACACACTGGGTGTCTTCAGGTTCTCAGTGATGTACCTGCTCTTAGGGGTCATATTTCAAATCATAGTTTACTGATGATCAGCATTTCAGGTATCGGGCTGCATGCTGATTAATTTTATTTATTTTACATTCAGTACATCTTACAACATAAAATTCACATTGGTTTAGATGTTATCATCATTCTGTGGACTCAGACTAACTTACTTAAAATAGATTTTTGAATCACAGCATTAGCTCTTAACGTGTATGATATTTTGAGCTTCTTAAAAATCCCTACTCTGTAGGATGTAATAAAGAAATTATCAAAAGTATGATGCATGAGCACTGTTACAAACCTTGTTAATGCAAAATAACCTTTTATAAAACTTCTTAAAGGTTTCAAAATGAACTACAGAGCATGCATAGTACTTAATTTTCATAACTTTTTAATATGCATCAGAAATGCTGTAAACTGTGTTAATTAAGCAATAATCTCTGTGGCTTTCTGTATACGAAGCAATAAACAGCTACTGGAATAGATTACTAGGCAAAGCAGAAAAGAGTTTGTTTAACCAGTCTGGGAAGCCTACACAACAAAATACATTGTTCTGGTTATGAAAACAAAAAAACCCAAACCTGCCTGTTGCTAAGGAGTGGGGTGTGTTGCACCACTGCTGATTTCGGTAACCTCTGCAGAATTCTGTCACCGAACTACCAACTCTGAAGCAAAATTGTCTCAACTTTCATTGCCCTTGTTGCTTTTGCAGTTATTACTATTGCTTGCTTTTTGTATTCCAGTTATGTTCACAAAGTGTATTGTGCAAACATGCAAGAAGATAGCTCTCGCCCTGAATAATCTACTGATAAAAGCGAAATATGCCCAGGTACAGGGTGTCCAACAAAGACACAGACATTAATGTGTGCTGAACAGATTTCAGAAATAAAATAAATCGGTTAATGTCTTCTACTGATTACTGCTGCTCTTCCTAACTATTATCATTTTCTTACTGTCTTGAAGGTGCAAAGGTAGGAGTGACTCACAGGGAACTGTAGATAACAACAGTTCTGGTGAGACTGTACACCCAGGCAAAGATTCTAAATCTGCTGTGGAGATACAGACAAATACAAGAGTTAGGCAGGCAAGACTGACACTGTAAAAGCATGGATTTAGCCTTGTTTCTGTATAGAAAGCCTATTAGTGTAGTCACAGCATAACTGGAAGTTGGTCATGCCAAAGATTCAAGCCTGGTGAAAAATCTTGACTTTAACAAGATAGCCAGTGAATCAATGAAAGCTTCTGTTGTCTTGCAACAAATACACACAGTGCTTACTCAGTGCTGTCTCTTGAGTGGGTAGCCCAAGACAGGGCTATATTCTTCTCTAAAAATATCCTAATGGCTCTTTCCTTTTTCTTTCTCCCCAGAATGTTTGTATGATAGAATAGCACAAGAAACTGTGGATGAAACTGAAATTGCACAGAGACTCTCCAAAGTCAACAAGTACATCTGTGAAAAAATCATGGATATCAATAAATCATGTAAAAATGAAGAAAGGAGGGAAAGTGCAAAGTACAATTTGCAATAAATTTTGGATTTTTAATAAAGTCTTAGTGTTTTACTTAAGTGTTGATTTTTGATTTGTGTGGCAGTTTTGCTGATGGGAGAAACTGACTTGAAGCATTACTCCTATGACTGATTCATTTTTTGAGCGGTTCTGTCAAAAGCCTTTCTATGGTGTAATCTGCCTTTAAAGAATGTAAGATATATTCTAAGTCCACTCACAATGAAACAGTGAATTTTCAAAGATTTTTCCAATGAGTTGCAGTATGTTGCCTGCAGGTCTGTATATAGGTTGTAATTCTGCAAACACCAACCCACTTTGCCTACATTTTGTTTTACTGGAGTTAGTGAATCTAGGCTGCAGTAAACATCTGCTTAGAAGGAAGAACTGTACAAAATCCACTTTGCTATTGAAAAGAGTTTTACTGTATTTTACAGTGTTTTTCTGAACTGAAATTTTAATCGTTTGTTTTTATAAATCTTTGTTTTGATCTCTAACAATATATTTGGTCAAAAACATGCAAAGAATGCTTCTTTTTCACTTATTATCTTGTGGATAGATCACCATTGCTGTCATAGTTAAGGAGAAAAAAAAACAACAACAAAACACACAAAAAACCCCAGCAAAGAACCCAAAGCTGTGATAATTTATTTTAAAAAATAAATCTAAAAGCAGTTCTTTTTCAGGCACCAAGGCACTTTTCAGATTCCTGCTTATGCTACAAAGCTCTTCAGTACGTCCGTACTACTGTTCTTGAAACACTGTATTTTTAGTGTATTTGTATTTTCAAACAATTTAAAGATTGCCGCACTATGGCAAGATTATGTATAATGGAAAATTTAGTGCCATTTTGTCTGAGTCCATAATTTAACAACGGACACTTTTAGCACAAATTTAAATTAAAAATAGTTTTCTACATTGAAGTTAGATTTGTGATGCAAAATTATAAGGAATAATTTGTAGTCTGAATTATACCTTATTGTCTGTAAGTGAAAGAAAATAACTTGAAGTCTTGTTTCATGAAGGGTTTTGAGAATAAGATTTCTAGAGGTAGCTTAGGGCCTGGACTGATGAATTTTGAGGATTTGTTAGATTAGCAGTCTCGGTTAACCCTCCATTTATTTTACACATGCAGATGTGATTATCTAGCTTTCAGGCTGTCTGTTCCTGAGTATCAGCATTTGTTTCTTTTCTACTGGTGCAATTCTGTTTCCTGTAGTTTTGGAAGACTTAACCATTTCTTATTGTCTTCCTGTAGCACTGGTATACCCTAAAGTGAAGCCTGTTTCCCTGTCCTGGATGTGTAGATAATTTGGAAAGGAGCAATGGAAGGCTCTGCTTTTAGGTTTAAAGGTCTGGGGTGGATGGAAGAAAGAGGGAAGGGAGAGGAGGCGGCATGCTAAAACTGTAGTGCCTGTTTTGGAAGAGATGGAGAAAAATGCAATGTCTCTTGCTGTAATCCACAAGTACTTAAATGATGTCTTAATTCAGAGCGTAAGTATTTGTTTTATGCTTTCTAAAGTGCAATTTCATAATTGGCTTGTGCCAATCTAAGTGCACTGTGCTGCCCGACAGGTACGCCCTCCTTTCGCAGCTCGTGTGCCTGAATTCCTGTCCCTTCCCTTAAGCTGGCTCTTGTGATTACACAGGTGTGTCAGATCTTCCTGATTTCCAAGGTTCATTACATAAGGGCTGGTACCAATAGGATGGAGCCAAGGAGCATTCATAGTGAGGGATGGGAAGAGGACTGTCTTTTTACAGTGGCCTAAGTATGCCCTGAAATTGCATTTAACAGCCTAGCTTGTCTCCTGTTAATCTCAAAGTATTCTTAGGTAGTGTTTAATGAAGTGCGTAAATGTTTATGCTTCCTAATTTGGGATGCTAAATAGCAAATTAGTGTTTATAATGTCAGTGCATGTATCCTTGTATTAATTAAAGAACAAAATAGAGATAACATTGAAGAAACACTTAAACAGCAAGTTCCCACTTTTCAAGCAGACTTGTGAATGTACTTTTTTTTTTTTTCAATGTGATACTACCACAATCCACTAGTTTTGGGGAAAATGTCCATAATTTCCTTAGTCTTCTATGACTGTAGTACTAATGTGTTTTCATTCTAACAGATTCCTTAATGAGAAGATCATGCTGCACTTCTTAGAAGATAAGCTTATTTGAGACAGCATTTTATGAAACCTGGGAAAAGCAGATTAGAATTTAATTAAGAGTTGGGACTCCAGCCTGGCCCCAAAAATCAGGGATTCTAAGTCTTTCTGCGAAACCAGCATCATCTTTCTAAGGCTTCTCCTTGACAGACTTGTCCGATCAGATGTTAATGCTGCATATTGCTGAAGAATTTAAATGTTCTCTTTGGGGAAGGTATCACAGAAGTCTTCATTTTTTTTGGAGTTGCTATCAGCCTGGGTCCAGTGGACAGTTTTTAGCAGAGTTCATCCAGGAGTATTTAGGCAGCACAAAAACGTTCACTTCCCTTTGAAGTGTAGCATTGTGGGGGGCTAATGCTGTGTCCTTTGGACTGGGCAGCTGGCATTTAGTGTGAGCGTGACCTGAAGCTTTATTGAGTTATGGTAAAGGAATAGGATGTATTAAAGTTACTATACCACTTTGTTGTATTATAGCTTGAGCTACATCTGCTATGGAATTTCTGGAAATAAGTTTTTGCTAATAAGAAGCCAGTTTTGCATACTGCGGTTGTAAGGCAATGTGTGGAGGGCTATGCGATGCCTAACAGGTCTATATGAATAACATCCTTACGCTTAACGTTTGGTCATTACTTTTGTCTTTTCCATCCCCATAAACCCTGTGAAGACAGTACTTTCCCAGTGTGTGTGTTTCAAGTAGGGGAACAGGCTACAGTTGTCATTTGTTCCAGCATTACCTAAGAAAAATATGAACTTCAATGGTGTGTGCTTTTCTGCATTGAAACACTGATGTATAAATTAACTGTGAATTTCACTTCAATGTGTTATACTGCATTTATGGCCAGTGCTGTTCTTGTTGGTGTGATAATTCTCCCACAATTGTGCCTGCCCGGTCATAGTTCTGCTTTGTTCATAATGCATCTGCAGTGAATCTACTATGGGGAAGTTTGCCTGAAAATAGCACCTACTAACTTTTTTCTGCTGTAGCTTAGCTTCATACCTCTACCTCATGTGAAATGGGAGAGAATTTTGACATAAAATGAAGTAGGTTTTGTTGCACCCAGTCATACCCCCATTCGTCATTCTCAGGTTTGTGCCATGCCGTTACTTCATACGGTAAACCTGGATTTGTAAATATTAGAAAAACACAGATTTAAGAGGAACTGAGTTTTTGTCTTGAGAGATCAATGCATACTGTTTACTTATTTTTTGGCAAAGAAGGAAGAAGGTTTTATTGTTATATGAATAATTTGATCCTTTGTCACCACATGTTGCTGCTGTAATTTGTGATATTCATGACCTGATCCATACTAAAGTGCCTCTAGCACACTTGCAACGAAGCAAGATTAGAGTTAAAAAAAAGGGCTTTATCTTCTGTTAATGATTTTATAAGGGAAATGAGCTGTTCTATTAAAGGAAAGAATCCTACCAGAGATTTCAATACCTAAGTCAAGATGTCTAGCCACTCAGTTAAAAAAAGAAAGCTACTGTTTGCTAAGAGAGAGAGAAAAACCAAATTGTTAGGTTCTGCTATTGCAGAACACGTTTGGATTTAGTGATGCTTTATGGAGATGGGAGGGGTTTTTGGTTTTGGTTTTTTAATACAACCAGACTAAAACACTTACTTAGTCATGTCAAAGTTGAACTATAAGTAGAAGGAATTTAAAGTTGCATTTGGTTAGCTATTGAGCATGACTGTCAAAAGAAGGTACAGTCTCCCTGTGAGAGGTCACTTCTTTGCACTGTACATTTTATGTATCTGATAGATTACTACGATGCTGCTTTATTGTCTTAAGCATAGATTATTGTCCTCTTGGAAGTTTTAAGTAGCAATAAATTGAACTTTTTTTGGATTTAGTGGTATTGTAAAGGTAATTCAGCTTCATACTTCCAGAACCTGTAAACCTTTAAAAAAATAAAGCTAAGTGCAGGTCATTGTTAAAATGATACTGTCTTGTCGCAAAGCCTCAAAGGAGTGAGAATGTTCTGAATTCGGAACATTCTGTATTAGCTTGTAGCCTTGCTGTGCATTAGCAGCGTTCATAACTCGAGAAACCCAAATTTGGCTGGTTTCTGAAAGGGAAAGCAAGGTTGTGTCACATGGAGCTGTACTGAGGATTTTTTCAGTTTTCCATCTTTTGGTGTGAGAATGACCACTCTTCAGAAGGATACAAAGATGAAACTTGTGCTTGTTCAGAATGAGATGGTAGCTGAAAATGTTTGACATTCTGTGCATGCCTTTAGTCTCAGATTGATGAAGTCATAACATCGATTGCTTAGACTTTATTGGTGTCATTTTTTTCATCCTAACAGTGTGGAACTGTGAAGTGATTCATACAACACTGAGGCAATAAAAATGTTATGAAGTGCAATCATTGCATGTTTCAAGCTCAGTAGCTAATTTTTAATTTCACCATCTTGGACACTTTTTCATCCCCTCAGGCTTCCTAAATAGGAAAGGAGAATTGTTTGCACTTGGAAAACAGGAACGGTGATTCAAAAAGGAATTAATTTGCTTGGCTGTTCATTTGTTTTACAATTATTTCTGCTGTTTATGTTTGAGCAATAGCTTTCATTCCATGCATGAGATACCCGCTTGTTCAGTCCTGTAGTGAAATCACAGTCCTGTGGTTGTGACATCATTTGTTTACCGCAAAGAGGAAAATACCTCACCTGTGACATCAGACGAAGTTGCATTATGTCTGGATCAGAACAGAGGTGAAAATGAGTCTGGGAGGATAGGAAGAGGCTCAGCCTAAAGGATTTTTTTCTGTGCTGCATTCTGACTAGAAAACTTCTTCCTGCAGAGGAAATTATTTCCTCCACATTTAGCAGAATAGCAACTTTATGTTCCTTGTTTATTGATAGTAAAACCTGATGGAACTGAAGTCTTTATTAGTATATATGTTGAATGCATCGGACTACTTACTTTCATATTAAATTTTAGTCTTTAGTGATTTGAAATTAAAGAGTCACAGAAAACTTACTGAACACCCAAGAGAGGGGTGAACTGTAGTTTAAAAATTGCTAGAAGTCCTGTGAAATACAAGATAAGAAATTATGCTTGTTGGTGTTTCTGTATCCTTTATAGTTAGCATGAGCTTTCGTGTTTTTGGAGTGGAGGAAGATGTAGGTTTCATGGGATAGGCTGATGTTCAGGAGAATTGGCTGTGAACACCCTCTGATTTTCACCCTACTGAGTGTGAAGGATGTACTTGGGACAGCAGTAGAGGGAATATGTCATAGTAGTGTCATACCACACTGGTACCAGCCCCTTCCATGTGAGACTCAGATGAATGGAAAAGCTTACATGGGGGAGTTTCATATTCTTTCTTTCATACTCGAGTATATCTTTAAAGTCTTCCCAAATGTTTGTGTAAATCTTACTGAAGTGTAATTTAGTTTTTTTAAAAAATAGTGTATTTTCATGGTTTTTCCATTTTTCTTGTAGCAGAAGTTTTATGGAAGATGTCTTTCTCCATATTTAGGTTGGGATGTTAGCCCACTGATACTCAAAAATAGTCCATTTGAACAGTTTGCATCTGTGAGCCAGATGCACCATGGTCTTCCCTTTCTGTATGGAGTCCTCTGCAGGATTTGTGGAGGTGCCTTTAGAGAGTAATTCTCAAAATAAGCAGGATTGGAGGTGGATGGGGCAAGGCATCTGCCTCCAAGTTAATGTTCTGTGTTTCCATTTCTTTAAGCATCTTACATTATGAAAAACTAAAACTCCTGAAAGCAGGATTTTACATTGTTTCCCTGCATTGTGTGTTAAAATGCTTTGGCACTTGCTGGTTTCTTTGCTTTTGCAAGGACACTTTCATCCTGCTGGGACCAAGGTACACTGTAACTTCTGCATTTAACTGTACATCCTTACAGGAATAAGCAATTGAGGTTCTAGAATTTGGCACTAAACAGGGACAGAGGTGATGTTGTAACATCGCATCTGCTTTGGAGCATAGTTCAAGGAACCACCCTCCTTGTTAGGATAGGGTAGGACAACCTAGAGGGTTGTCTTTTCTTTAGGTATAGTCACCTGAAGGCAACTCATCCAACAAAGTTTGTTTATTGCCTTACTGGTAAATATGTGCAACTTCTACTCTGTGGCTCTCCTAAACTTAAAAGGTAATAGAGATCCACTCAGCAGCAGCCAAATGTGGAGGAGGACCCGATGTCTGATAGTACAGGAGGCCTAGGAACAGGTTGTGGAGGGGTCTTGTAGGCCTTTTCACCTTCCCACAGAGAATTAATACCTGCAATTTAGATCAGGTCAGTAGCCCAACAGCAAAATCTCAAACAGTTTTACTGGCATTTAAGGTTTTGATCAGTGAGAAGTTTTATTAATTTTAAAAAAGTCCAATCACTCTTATATGCCAATAATTTAACGTTTAACAAGTAGAATAATCAGTGTTTTCTTCTGCAGCCTCTCTCTAGTGCACTTACACAGCTGTGTCTTTACAGATGTACTGTACTGTTACTCTGTATCAATCTGTCCGTGCTGTGTAAATCCACAAACAGATAATTTTCCTGTTGTTACTAGTGCAGTCTGTTTTCCTGGTCTTCCTTTTTCATTTCTGTTCTTTCTGCAAGTGGGAGGCAGCCTTCTGTGCTTGCCTTAAAGGTAAGGAGACAGAAGTGTTTTGCAATTCCTGCCTTGCAAGTTGTCAGCGGGGTTCTGAAGTGAAATACCTGCTTGTTGTTCTTGGAGATGAGTGACACAGAGCTAGAGCATTTCCTTAGGAGTTCTGGTAGTGCTACTGTCACCGAAAGGCAGACTTTGCAGTTCAGGTACTTCACATAGCAGCATTTGCTCTTTTTCTCTTGCCACGCCAAAGCATAGTTTGTAGCAAAGAAAATTTTACTTTTACCTGAAGGTCTTAATGTGGTAAGAATGGAATAAGTAGATCTTGCAGCCGTATCTCTTAAAAACATTAATTTCTCAAAACAGAGGATCCCCTGCTTTTTCAGAGGCTCAGTGGCCTGGAAGTTTCCCACCTAATTGCAGTGCCTAGGTCTGGATTGTCATTTCCATCATATGAGCAATGGAAAGCATTAGGCACCTTGACAGATTATACTGATTTATGACTTTAAATTGCCTTGTGGGACTCCCTTTTTCCGTTTACTGTATGAAAAACAGCCACCTGTTGATCTCGGGAAGAAAGAGCTATTTCAACATCCTGTGATGTTAGTACAGTTCCTGAGAAGGATGTTCTTAGCTGTCGAGGTATGTGCCTAAAGATGGGTGGAAAGACTGCAGTCTGTGGTGCATCTGCTGGTGGGTCATTCGATGAGATGTGGTCCCGGGCACATACGTCAGAAAGCTTCTCTGGGTTGCTGCTTTGAAGAGAAACCTGGGTTGGATTGCAGCATGCTGCTTAAAAAAACAAGCAGTCTTGAAAAGCATCAAAATGTTAAATCTGTCTTCACAGTTGTAGTTTATTCCAGTGTGTAACTACACTCACTGCTCACCTTGTACCTTACTTCTCTGTAAATTATTCTGGCTTAACTTCTAATTCCTGGTTCTTGATTTGTCTTAATATCTTGCCTCAGTGTTTCTCCACATCATGAATATCTTGATAAACTGCTTATCTTCAGTCTTCTACTACCACACCTTTTCTAGGTCACAGCTTGTTTTTGTAATATTTTTCCTTTATGTCTACCCAAATTAATTTTAGTTTTATGGAAATGCTTTCTGTGGAGGAGTTCTTGATATTCTATTAAGTACCGTATTTCATTTAGTTAATGTGACACAATCTCATGTTTTAGGATGCATGTCACTTTGTGTTAGAATGGTTGTAATTTCATTTTGTGGGGCAAACAATTTGCTTCTGTAGAAAAAACTGGTATTTAAGTGATTCTTGACCAATTGATGTCCCAGTGTAATTCCCTTTTTATTGTATTATTAAGTATAGCTCTGTCATGAGAATATTGTTCTTAAAATGAATATTTATCTCTAGCACACTGTCTTCTTTGACTTGGTACTATACGTGTGCCAATGACAAGACAGAGCATGGTCTTTCTGTTACCAAACCGCTTATTCATGCATTTATAGCTCAGCCAGGCAGGCAGGTGACTGTGTCGAACAGGGCTGCAAAGAGCAACAGGTGAGCAGAGTTTCATGGAAGAGAGGACACTGAAATCATAAAACATAGGAGAAGGAGAAGCCACAGCCATTTTACTATTGTTAAGTTTTGTACCATCTTCAAGACAGTTATGGAGTTGTCTTGCTTGACAATTCCTATGCATTGTCGAAGAATGGTGAAGAGCTGCCACCATTATCCTGTTCTATATGCTCAGAATGAAGGGAGGGTACCCTTAGAGAAAGCATCTTTTGTGGCATTATTTCATTCTGGACCCTCCAACCAAACCCATGAAGGAATAGGACTTGATAGGAGGAGACCTTACTATATATCAACCCTTGCTGTGTCTACTTTGAGAAATTAAAGGTTGCTTTGGATAGGACTTACACACATACTTTGTTTGACCATGTCTGCTAAATAATTAATGTTTTCAGTTAACCTCAGAGGCAAGATGAGGAACTGCCAACTTCCTCCACTGAGATGGTTTAATGAAAATTATTCTTCCCCAGAATTTCGAAGGTCAAAACCAGCTTAAGTATGTAAACAGAAATTGTATCATGGTAAAGCAAAAAAACCCCTTGTAATTAATCTTTTTTTAAGAAGTCCCTTCGTTCCTTTGAGAATTTCACATAGTGTCAGGCAAGGTTCTTCTAAATTTCCTTCATCATCTCTCTGAAGATTCCCTGTTAATTAACTTGGTCATTTATAAATGTTGAGAAATGATGTTATTGGCTTATTTCTATTTGTAAAGGCATCAGGAAATTTGTGTACTGCACCTTTTGAAAAGTAATTAATTTTTCACTCTTAAATGTCTATTGATATTTTTGTATTTCCTACTGGTTTGAAATTAATACCTCTGCCAATTTAAAGTTCACATGCTGGTTCGTCCAGGTTTCATTTACAAAGAATGGACAGGACAGCATTGTTGAGCTGATCCAGTTAAAACGATGACCCTTATCTGATGAGCTCAAGAAAAAAAAAATACTTGTGATGTTCTGCCTAATCTGGGCTTCCTCCCTCTCTGGGGGTGACCGAAGGTGGCCCTTTCCCACGTGATTTGGGAGGGGCTGTGTAGTTTTTAACTAACAAGAAGCTTAAGGATGGGAGGGGTAAGATCAGAGCAGTTCGAGTGCATGTTGTAATACCGAAAGCAGAAACCAGTTGATTCTTTTATGATCCCACCCCGGTGCTACAGTATTATTAAATACTCTGGGCAAGGCCTTGGTGATGTTTTGCAGGGTTATGGGTGGTGCAGAAGTTGCTCTAATGGTCTCCCTGCCTACCTAACTGATCCAATCTCCTGTTCTGGAGGTCAGGTAGAACCTGTACCTGAGATACTTCAACTTCGTGGTGCAAGATGTTGTCAGATTTTTATCCTCTTTGGGCAGGGGATTTGCTGTCTCATCATAATCTGACCTGTGGTGGGATCCACAAAGTACCACTTGATCCACTACCTATAGCAGCTCAGCTTGCTTTGCTGCAGGGAGAGGGGCAATATTGCTAGTCAAGAGGAGGGCTGCTATGCCCTGCCAACCTCCCATGCTCTGCAGGTGAGGGTTTGAGATTGTTACAACTGACACAATTTGGCTATCTTTCTGTATCGGGCTTGATTTGGATCTTCAGTATTTCCATGGTGTATTATCTGCCACTGCGCTGTCAGCTTGTAGCATTTGAGACTCACCTTACGTGTTCAATAGAAAAGTTGATGGTGGTCAAATTGTTGTAGTTTGTGTGGCATTAACAGTGAGGAAGCCCGCAATTGGGGGATGGCCTGTGCTGGTCAGGCTAGTTTGGTAGATGCACTTATGGGTGGGTTTCTCCTGAGCTTGTGGTTTGTAAGGAGTTCCTCTAGCCCACTCCTCAGTGAACCTGCATGGCATTTTCTTCTCCTTGAGCAAGGAATATACAGGCAGTTCTGCAAAAGTTGGGGATCTTCTGTTGCTTGCTAACAAACTCTTTTCTGAGCTTTTTTAGCAGATGGATGTCTTGTTGGCCAGTATTGCCTCTACTCTACATACCTATTTGTACTATCAGGTACCCCAAATGTAGTTACTGGAAGAATCAGATATAGTATGATTAAAGGGGTTCATATTTGTTATTCAAGGGTTTTCTCTTTATTAAATACTTCAGCAAAATTTCAGTAACCGGTGACCTCTTCTGAGAAGTGACTCATTGCATTTTAAAGGCTTTATAACCAAGTCATCCCTTCTTGTCAGAGGCATGGAAGATGAATAGATGGTTCTTGCCTGTGATTTCCAGTCTCAGGGGAAGTCCCTTTTCACTGCCTGTGGTGATGCTCAGCTGCATCACTGCTTTTAATTGCCTCCAGGCTCCTGCAGGACTCTTTGTGTCCCCTCTGGCATGACCTACATCCTTGCAGAGCCATGATTCCCTCAGCACTGGTTAGTGGAGTCTGAGCTCAGGACAGAAAGTCCTGTCGTTGCTGATCCTTAGCTGTAGCCCAATGCTGTAAGCTATGTGCCAATCTCCTTTTTTGTGTGTGTGTCCTTAAATTCGTCTGGAGTTATTTTGCCTGTAGAAGGATACAAATGAATTTTCTGTATTAAAGGTGATGGTAGAAAATGTGAGTGCTGTCTTGAGCATTGCGGATACTGGGTGTGAAAACCAGAGAAGAATGTATTAAATAGAGCACAAATACCTCACCAAATCAGATATTCATACATCATAATAGATATGTATTTTTTCCCTTGAAAGATGGAGTAAGCAGTAAAGTAATGATTTCAGCCGTAGCCTGAATTGCGTTGCTGCAGGTCAGATCAAAGACAAGTGTATCAATGTGTCAGATAATTTGCTTTAATTTGGAAGGCTTAGGTTAATGGAGGAATAAGATGATGATATTTAGGATCAATTAAAGTAAATACTACAGTCTGTTATGGGAAGGAAACAGCTTTACAATGTAAGATCTACTTGTTCATTTTGGACAGTATAGCACTCTTCTCCAAGAACACCTGTTCCACCGTTCTGTAGTACTGAAGGTGTGTGGACCTGCTGTTGGACTTCATCACACAGGATTGAAGTTACTGGACCTGTTCTGTCAAAGGCCTAATGTTACGCAGGTGCATCAGTTCCTATTTTGATCTGTCTACATGTAATTGTAGATAAGGCTAGAACATTGTTCTTCAGGACTTGGAATTTTTTTTTTTTTTCCTCCCTAGCTTCCAGTTTGAATTTACTCATGAGCAGTGCGTGTCTATTTGTTCTTGAGCAAATGTTGCTGCCAAGTTTTAGCAGCTTTTTTTCTGTCTGTGAAGAGTTTATGAGAGATCATATCCACTACCTTTGCTAGACTGAACTGTCTTTTTAAATTTTGCTTGGGAGATACGCTCACCAACTCTTCTGCTCTTATCCTAGTCAGCTTCTTCTGTACTCATCTGATCTTTCTTGATCAGTGATGCTTTGTGCTGAGTTTTATCTGGGGTGGTAACAGTATGTTATATAGTGACATTATCTTTCTAGAAATGCCTTTCTCTTGAAATATCTTCTGTGCTTTTCCTGGCTTTTTCATGCTGAGGGCTCATATTTCATCAGTAATCAATGGCTCTGCTGAGGTGGTTATCCTTCCTTCAAGTTCCTAACATGCACCAGACTTCCTGTCGGTTTGTAGGAACTTGTATTTAGGCTATCAAATTTAATCTCGCCTCCATTATTCCACTTCTGGAAGTCATCTTGAGGGATCTTTTCCTCCCATCTGATACTTCTCCATTGCTGCATCACACTGATGTTACCTTCCAGTATGGTTCCATTAGTGGGTGTATCTCCAGCACTTATATGAAAACTACCTTTGCTTTTATGTGGATTTGTACCTATTCTAAAACTGTTTGTAAACATTTAATAAAGCCCCAGATTGTTGCGCTGGGGCAGATAGTTTTCCTAACAGTAAATGACTGATAATGCTCAGAAATAGGGAGCTGGTGACTTGTTCAACATCATGCCTTAAGTCATAAATGAGCACATGACATACTCCTAAGTCCTCTGCTCTAAAAGTGAAATAACACTGTGCTTTTTTTAATCAGGAGACTATCCAAAGCCTTTTAGAAAATGTGGTATATGTCAGTGCAAACTTGAGGCTGGGATCTGGAAAGCCATCTGGAAGGTAAATTTAATGGGAACTGAGCTTTCAAAGCTCTTGGGTAGCTTCAAAAAGCAAAGCCTGGGTATCTTAGCCACTGATGTTTTGACAGATTTCCTTTCTTGGTGTGCCATATGTGTACCTTTCCTGGATACTGTTGCAATACCAGGCTAAGCTTCATCATTGTTTTTATTTATGCATTTATTAAAGATGAATAGCTCAGGTAAGCTGATAGTACACAATGCTACGCTCATCTGTATTTTCTGTCTCAAACTTTCCAACTCTGGAACTGCACATGTAATATCTGTTAAAAAAAACCCAGTTATCCATGTTTCTCCCTGATGCTTCCAACTCTGTTTGTCATTGTTGTGTTTGTTCTGCAGGTTAATCTCAAAACGTGGGGTGACTGTGAGCTTAAGTGTAATGCAGAGTGAAATCTCCTAAGTAACCAAGTTACAGGGAGTGCGTTCTTGAAAAAACAGATACTAAGCTTTGCATCCAGCTGTGTAACATGGCACCTCCCTTGTAGTTTGGATTAACATAATTTCCTGTGCTGCCTCAGCACCGCTTTGACTTGCTTTGTTTCTCCAGAATCCAAAACATACATGTTGCCACTTTGGGTTTTGCACACAGCTTTACCTGTCTGTCCTCTGAAGCCACCCTCCTGCCCCTGAGCCAGGGAGAAAGCACTCCAACTGTAAGCTTCTTAATTAAAAAAAAAAAAAAAAAGTGTAAATTACCTTTTTTGTTTGTTTTGGGTACAGAGTAAGACTACCCCAGTGGTGTACCAAGATTGAGAATAGCATTTATCCCTAGATAGGATAATCTTATGATGACAAAGGTTCAGATTTGTAATGGCATTGCTGCAGCTTAGCAAATGATAGCTTTGTGTAACTGTTTCTGTACAAGAGCATTTGGTCTACAGCAAGTGCAAGCTTAAACTTCTCTGCAAGCCAGTAGAAGTCAAACTACTTCAGGGTTTTGCTGTGGAAGTGCACATGTGGAGGGTTACTGTGGCTTCCGACGCATGGTAGGAACTGGAGTCTGAGTGTTTGCTGTGGGTGAGGTAGATGCCAAGGGTTAGACTGAATTGTGTTATTTGGATCCTGCTGGATAAAAGGTATTTTCTCCCATTTCCCACTATTTCACTTGAAACCAGAATGACCCCAAATTAGTTTTGTTTGTGGGCATTTCCCATTACACAGAATCGCAGACCTGTGCTTGTTTACAGGTCCTAGGGCAACAAAAACCTAAATAAAAGATTGTATCTTTTGTTTTTTAACTACCTAGATCAAATTCCAAAGATATAATCTCCTCCTAAAGCCTCAAATCTGACAATCTTTTTGCATCCTCTAATCTCGTCATGTTCTGTGCAATTCAGCTGCAGCCCTGACCGGCCCTGGACATGGTGGACAGCTGCACTGGGTGCCTATTGGAGTCAATGGGAACCTTTCCAATGGGTTACAAACCAAGCCTACAGAGAAGAAATCTGCCTTCTTAGGGGATGCACGGTAGCAATCGTATTGCTCAAGCTCAGAGCAGATACAGCGAATCTGAGGTGGCCTTGAGAGGAACTTTCCTTTGTGAGATTTCCTAGTATGGTATGTTTACATTGCTGTGCGGTGTAAAGAGGATTTCTTACGAGCCGCTTTTAATCTTCTCCAACGTGGAGTGCAAACGCTGTTCTGACAACAGTCATGCTAACAACACGTTTGTACACAGAATAACAGTCACCTTTTAATGTGGGAATCGCAAATACATGTTGACAGAAAAATATATTTGTGCAGTTTCAAGTCTGTGCTGTAATAAGTAAACCAGCCATTGTGTTCCACAGAGCTGCATGCTTTAAATGCCTTACAGAAAAAACAAACCCTAAAGTGAATCACAGTAATAGAAAAGGAAGTGTTTACATCTCTCAAAACATTCTGTACAATAATCATTCCTTCTTTTTAAATTTAATTTCAGCAAATTTGAATCCAAACGAGATGAAGTTTGAAACATAAGCTTTCATGGTAAGGTACAATTCAGCATGTAATCTTTTGCAGGTGGCTGTTATTCGTTTATTATTTGTATTTCCATATTGCTTAGCAACCCCAGTCCTGGACCAGGACCTTGCTGCTGTAAGTGCTCTGCTAACGTTGATGGAATGGATGGTCGCTGCCTGGGAGAATGCACTATTTTGTATTGAAGCCAAAAGTAACGTAATGATTTCTCATTCTGTCCTTTCTGAATGAGAAAAAATGAAGGCCTACTGATATTTAGTTACATGATTATCAGTGTGTCTCTTGAATTGCAGAATCAACACAAATATTTGGGGGCCTGTCAAGCCTGCAGGCTCAAATGTGTTTTTCCAGATTTCATGTCCTGATGGCTAAAACAGGGAATGCAGCCTCTGAGTCGGGGGCAGGCCAGGCTGCGCCTCTCTGAATTTCTGACAAAGTTGCTCATGTAAGCAAATAACTGCTCATGTTTTGCATGGACCTGTAATTAAGGAGGAACAGCCTACCCCACATTGCCAAGTGCTTACTAAAACCTCCTCTACAAGTGGCACAGCACCTGTACACTTCAGCCAACCGACGCACGCTACACTACATACATTTACTTGAGAAGTTATGTAAGTCAACATTTGCAAATCTGTATCCAAGTCCTTATTTAACCTCGTAAGTAGAAATGTCCTGATTTTTCAAGGGAAATAAGGTTTATAGAAAGCAATAATACCTTCTTTTGAGAGCTGGAAAGTTGGAAAAAGTAGACTAACTTTTGATCTCAAAGTCATTTCGTTAGCATATTCCAACCTAAACACAGCTCAGACACAACTGCGCTTGAGCACTTGAGAGCAGAGATTGCTGCTGCAGGGTGAAGAGGAGTCACTAACATTGGGAGCTTCTACTTATCAATCATGACCAAGCTCTTAAGTGGTGAGATTCATACCTCTGCTTCAAACTCTCCCTCTCGCCCCTGCAGCAGTCCTGCTGTGTCAGGCAGCTTAGTCCCTTTGCTGTTCTGCAGCTGCGGGCAGGATGCAGCACAATGCCCCTTTAAATAGGAAACATCATTGTCTTACACTAGAAGAAGGCTTGGAGACTAAACCAGTAAGAATTAAAATGTGAATGCTGTTAAAATACACTGGGCGCTCCTTCAGAGCCTTGCTGTTTCCAGCGATGCACTAGGATGTGCTTGACTCAGAAGTGGTGAGAATAATTTGCTGGTCCACAATACTGCCCAAATGCCACGCACCTCTGGACAGCTATCTCAGGACATTGATGGTTTGCATATGTGGCTTATCTTAATAGCAGGCTCTTGTGCATGGAGGTCGTATGGTGGAACCATGTAAAATGCCTTTGTATCAAGAGGTTAAAACCAACTTATGTTAATTCTGGATTCCAGCCAAAGTTGCCCAGCTGTTTGAGCTAACAGACCAAAAAAGAACACACACAATTAAAATGTCACTCTCTGGAGAGAGAAAGAGAGAGAGAGGTGGCCATCAGTCAAACAAAAGTGAGGCAGACTTGACTGCAGCAAATGGCTTGGGAGAGGGTGGCCCATCTGTGAGCACTGTGGGCACATGTTCAACTTCCCCCTGAGTGCCCTGGGAGATGAGACAAACCTTCCCACAATGTAATGGTGGGTACTGGGATGCTCGTGGTAACGAAGGACACTGTAAGCTTTTGTTGCTGCTGTGTGGCTGCAGTGTCACTAAATGAACTTAACATTGGGGACTAAGGATGACAAATACCTGATGTAGAATTTACCTTTGTTGGGGGGCGCGGGGGGGAGTTGGCAAATAAAAGATTTTTAAAAATGTTCAAAGCCGTAAGCTTCTATATTTCATTTCACCAGCCATGAGTACTGATTTACTAGTCTGTAACTGCCATTTTCTAGAAAACCGTTCCTAATTTCTTAATAGTGTCCTATTCACAGGTCAGTTATTTCTCTGTAAATGCCAAATATTTGGACTCTGAATGCGATAGCCCATGCTTCTAGTTTAAGTTTTCCCCATTTTACTATCCCTTCCTCCTTCCTGCCCACAAAAATCATATTGCCTGCACGGGAGCAGATTTTGTTGTGTACTTCTGCTTCCAGTGGTTTAATAAGTTGAGAAACTTACTCCCAAATACAAAGAAATTCATCTGAATGCTCTGAACTTTTCCAGCAGAAACATGGAAGCTGGTGAAACAGCCAGTTTGGATCAGTCAAGTCTCCTCTGTCAATAAACGGTTTTGCTGAGAGCGTTCCAGTGCCTGGCTGCAGTGGTAGTTATTTTCACGGCAGCTGTGACACATACAAGCGCTCTGTTAATAAAGTGACATCTTTTCAACCTTGAAGTCGTTGCCAGTGGACATGTTGCATGCTGGATGCTGGTTAAAAATCCAGAATGCCTCTATTCTATGTTTTCTGAGTTTGTCTAACTTTGTTCTACCTGATATGACACTAGGTAGCATGACGTTTGGCTGGAATACAAATGAAATGCTGTCATATGCAAGCCAGTCCGAAAGGTCTAAGGGAGGAAAGTTAAATATCAGTTTAGGAGAAAAAACAACAAGCATCATTTTATTTGCTATCTTTATAGGCCTACAAATCATCAGTGACAGTGAGGTAAAACAGCAGACATCAATCTTTTCATTACAAAAAGGAAGCGTATGTTGTCAAAATTAATTTACCTTTTAAAGGCTCTTGAGGTGAGAAAATGTAAGTCCTTTACATAGGATCAGAGCTGAACAAAGGTAGGAAATATTTTTCATGGGTTCCTGATGAACTGATTCTTTGTGGCCTCATTGCATGTTTTCAATGAGAAAAGCAGGGTAATTTCAAGCTCCAAATCCAGCTTGGCTGTGAATTGAGGCAAAAAAAAAAAAAAAAAAAAAGTATGCATCCTTTCAAAAGAGGGAAGGAGGAAAAAAAATTAATCTTACTATAATCTTGCTGTAAAATAATCTAAAACTAATGGTTATTCTGTGCTTGTGTGCTCATAGCTCACAAAATCCTTTCAGAGAAGAACTTGCCTTCCTTGCATCAGGGACTTGGAAATGGAGGTGTTGTGTGGCAAAGGTTTCTTAAACTCATTGCCTTGGTTGCTTTCACAGCTATGAATCTTAATCCTCCTTACTCCCGATGCAGTTTTCTGTCTGTTTGAAAAAATCTGGTCTATTATATACACAGCCTGTGCTGGTACTTTCCTCTTTCAGAATGTTTCATTCATCCTAAAAATGCTTGTCCTCACATGCTGCCTGGAGTACTGTCCCATCTGCCTTTTGCCTTTAGACTCTAGACTCATTGCATGAGTTGTCTTCATGGAGGTCCTTCCACCTGATTGCATCATAGACCATCTTTGATGTGACTTCTGTTCTTCCTGCTTCACTGAAATTTCTTCTGTACTTGGTCTCTTCTGGTTTTCCTTTTCCTCTCCCTTTGTTTCTTTGGCTTATTTGCCGAAGGATGTGTCACCTTCCCTTGCTGAAATGTTATAGGGGACTCCAGAGTTCTCTCTCATTTTCTTCATTCTGTCTCTTTAGGTAAATTACATTGCTGTCTTTATGAGTTCCAGCTTCTACTTGTCTCCAACAGACTGGTCACGTTCTGTCTGAAAAAAATTGTAATTTGTCTATAGTAACTCCATAGGCAGCCAGCTGTCAAACTTCAGGTTGATTAAAAGTAAATGATGAAAGAGAGAACTGATGGTTTTATAGGACAAGACTAGTGAATGTGAATGGATGTAGGCATACTGCAGGGAGGTCTTAAGAGATACAGGGGTATGGACTGTTGACTTGGAACAGAGTAGTGAGAAAAGGAGCTGGGGATGTTGGGTGAGGAGAAGCTATCAGGAGGACTTCGTACTGAGTGGATAAACAATGAACCTAGACTGTAGTAGAGGGCTTGCAAAAAGAACTGTGTTGGGAGGCAGGTGGAGGGTGTAAGGCCTGAACTGGTGAAAATGAGGCTGTGTTAGTTGTGCTGCATGTGCAGCAACTTATTATAGCTGTGTGATTAACGAATGAAGAAAGGACTGCCTGTAGACAAGAGAAATAATTTCTACAAAGGCAGCTCTGGGCTGGTGAGGGAAGAAAAGCAAGCGGATTTGTGGCTCTGAATCCTTTGCTGGGGCTAGTTGGTGGACAATGATGGAAACTCTGTGGATAACACTGCCCTGTGAAGGGTGGGGCAGGAAAGGACGGTCAGCCCAGAAAAGGCCCAAAGGAATGGCAGGAAAAAACACTGAGTATCCGTGTGCAGCAGAGCAAGTGTCTGGGCACAGGAGAAGAGCATTTACAGGATCAAAAAATTAAGGCAGTGCCTCTTTGCTTATCAACAACACAAGTTCTTCTGTTGTGCTGGTGGCAGGAGGGAGTTGCCTTCCCCAGGCCTGGCCTGTCTCACCCGGCACTGACATGAGCAGCTTCTTCCTGTATTCTCCAGTGGCTCTTCTCGCCTTGAACAGAGACTCTGCCACTGTTTTCAAGAGGGTGTTAATGCATGCTACTCACTGAGCTGGAATTAGGGAGAAGTTTTTTCGCAGTACTGATGCCTTAGGGGGAGAGGGTCTAAACCTTAACATGTTTGTAAGGTTGTAAATGAAATAGCCTGACTGGTACTTTGTTTGCAGTAGGTTAAAAAAAAAAAAAAAGTTCAAGCTACTACTAATTTATTTCTGATTATTAGGAATGCTCATACAGTTTTAAGGCTAGAAAGAGTCATTCTCTGTCTTCATAACCTCACCCTCTGATTTCCACAGCCCTCCTACTGCTCTGTTTGAGCTAACGCATCTCTTTTGGAGATAACCCTCTCACTCCTGCCTGCCCAGGCTGGGGCAGTGTCATGGTGATCTCAGCCTGACCTACAGATGCTGCACTTTTCCGCTTCTTATGTTCTTGTGCTTTGCCGTAAAATGCAAGTGATGCGTATGTAGGTGCTACATGAAGACCACTGCATTTAGAAAACTAGAGACTTAAATCACATGTTGGTTTAAACCCAGGGTGGAGAGGTAATAATATGTTACTTTTCTACCCCACCTGAAATGCTGAGTTAAAGCAAATATCTGTTTTTTTTTTTTTTTTTTTTTTAAAAAAAAATTATTATTATTAGAAATTAAAGCACCAGCCTCAGATTTAGATTTTTTTTTTCCCCAACAAGCATCCGTTCTGACCAAAGCTTTCTGCTATTACATTCTAAGATTAATAAAATCCCCTGGAACCTTCAATTACCGCAATTTGTGGAGATTCCTGTTTTTCTGCAGGTCTGGAATTGTGAAAGACAGACATTTCTGCCTTTGTATGTACAAGAGCATATGACGAGTCAGAAGCCAATCAGTCTAATGTCATCTGACAATGGGCATGTGGGCTTTTTCCAGCACAGAAATCAGTGAACTATTCAAAGTTGCTGCACCAGCCACTGTGTTTCTTTCTCAAATTAGAGCTTACAAATTTCAAAAGAAACTTGTGGAAGTTGGGAAATGCCTCCCAGAGGGCGAGGTGGTGCCAGGCTGCCCAGCTTTGCCTCTCTGCAGGTTGGCAGCTCTCAGCTTTGGCCAGATCCAGAAGCACGGAGGGAGTGGAGGAGGAAGGGAGCTGCAGATTTTGCTGCTCTGTGGCTCCCAGCTTTGCCCTGCTGCTGGTCATATCTCTCAGGGTATTGATTTTTGCACCTGTGCTGCAGGTTGTTACGCATTTGCCTGGTGCGGGGCTGAGGGGCTCCCATGTTCTCAGCTGTGGGACTGGAGATGACTCTTTCATCAGCGCTGTGCTGGCTCTTGTGTCATTTTTTCCAGGCATAGAGCTGAGATGATAATTCTGTCTTGCCTGGTGCTGTAGAAATCTCTGTCCCCTTGCATACTTCTTGGAAAACATAAGGCTCAGTAAAAGTACTAAACTGTAGGTTTTTTTAATGTGTGCTCTCTCTCTCAGTAGTCTAGGGTGTTATTTCTTATATATCCAGATATTTTTTTTTAATATGCCTTTATCTCAGCATTGACCCTTTAGACCAGGCCTTTTAAATTTGGTGATAACTTGGATGGTGGTCCACGTGACAAATACTCAGTGGATGGAGAGACTGTAGCTACAATGGGCTCATTCTGGTTTGCTCAAACTATAAACAGTGTGCAGGGAAAAATGTTTTTGCTTTTCATTTGCTGTGTAGCCTTTTGATATTAGTAGCTGACAGATTTCCACTTCTTAGCATTTGTTATCTGCTCTGTATATGCCATTTATTATCTCCTTTGTACATGACAACAGCGTAAGGCTTTTGTTGTACATATTTTTAATAAAAAAGCCAAAATGTTCGAAAGCTAAAACGGATATTACTTTTCTCGTGGAGCACGCAGCCTTCTTTTGAGAGCCTAAACCTTCGATAAAGCATGTTGTAAGCTAGGCACTGTATTTAGAAAGCATTTAAATGTTTGGGGGTGGGCCTGTTTTCTTTACAACAGACTAGCATTTTGCTCTCGGAGACGTAGCAACGAACAGTGGTAATTATAGATAGTGCTGAGATGTGACATTCAGCCTTTGATTCCAAGCTGAACTCTTTCAAAATCACATTGCTTGGATTTGGTGCCTGGCTTCGTTCTGCCAAAGGGATAGAGGGGCAAATCAGCAACAGAAGATGTAAATGCCTGACTGTGTGGTGGTTAGCTGTGAGAGCTACTCACTGAGCATAGCTACAATCAGAAGACAACCCTAGCCTTTATCCAGGATCCTAGTGTACTGGGCGCTGAGAAAATACCTAATGAAAGAGCTGCTATTGCTGCAAAGGTTTTGCAATCTGCTTGTGAGGTATGGCACAACAGGCAGAAGAAGGAAGCTCCTTCACCAGGAAGCCACAAAACGGGATTGTCTCGTGATCAAGGCCATGAGCAGTGGTTTCAGCAGCCAAACCACAGGCAACGTTTTTGGAGGTCTCCTGAGAGTTTCCAAAGGCTTTGAAAGTGAAGGCACGACCCTAACTTTTGATGCTGTAGGGAAGGGCAAACCAAACCAGCGTGCTATTGTGCGCTGAACTCTTGCGAACTCTTCTTTCTCACTCTGATGTTTGTCTTAGAGGCCCTGGGCTAGAATATCTCTGTGGTATTTCACCTCTTGGCCCAGAGCCCGTTGTGGTGCCAGCGCAGCAGTGTATAACCTTGCATAACCGTGCCGTGTTACAAATGACTGCAGAAGGTGCCATTGCATATCTGCTTCTGCCAGGGGGCACTCCCCAAAAAACCCATGACAACATCCTGTATATAGAAAAAAACAGGCACTGCACAAATTCTCAGAGCCTTCGATATGCTGATGTTACAGCAAGATCCAGTGCTGCACATGACCCTCTTATAGTCTGAAAATATTTTCAGTTTGCCTTTTTTCACAGAGGTCTGCACTTTCCCCTGTGTTGCTCATTTTTAAAGTCCATGCTGATTTCAAAAAGAAAAGAACAACAAAAAAAAGCCCACAAAAAAGTAGACCTCTGTAGCTGTGGCATATGTCCTTCCATAAATCCCTGTATCATTATGATTTTCACATTGGCCAGTTTTTGCGTGACTTTGTTATCTTGCCTTTCTGTGGGATATTCTCTCTGTTCTCACACTCCCTGTCCTTAGCAGTCAAGGTGAATCTAATGTGCACCCCGTCTCTGTTTCATTGCTGATGATCTGTGGATCATGCATGAAAGTGCCTTTATACTACAGAAAGAAAATTATAATGAACAGGAAGGAAATAATGAACTTAAAGGAGAAGTGCTGAAGTTGCTTGCAGTGAAAGTTTTTCCAGCAGTGTAGCATAGATTGAGCCACGGTGACACGACCAAACTGTCAGTAGGAGAGCTAGAAAGTGTTCTTCCTTTGTAAATAAACTGCAGAAACTCCTCTCTGCAATGTGTTTATATGCCCTCTGTGAGAGATAGGCATCTGTTCACGTAACCCTTGGCGCTAATCGGAAAATCTGAATCTGTTTATCAGCTCTGCTCTCACCGCGCTCACCCTCCTGATCGCGTTTGGCTCCTCTTTTCACCTCTGCTGCCTGGTTTGGGGTGGTTTGAAGGGAGAAGGTGGGTGAAGCTTGGTGCAGTTTGAGATGCTTGCTGAGTAGAGCAAGCAGTTTGAGTTTGCTGCTGGAGCCCTGTTTTCAGGGCAATGTGGGATCCCCGTGCTGGACCTCGTCCCCATGAGAACATGACCTGCCCTGCCCTGTGCGGTGATGGGGGAGGCTGCCTGCAACTCAGGGAGGTCCAGTTGAGCTGATGGCAGACTAGTCCGTACAGTTTGGCTTAGTGTAATAGCTATGGAAAGCTTCCACTTTCTGAAAGTTTCTCTTATCTCACAGCATTGCTCCCGAAAAAAAGACAACGTACCGCTGAAACAACCCCCGTCCCTCTCGTGCACTTTTTTCTACAAGATGGCCATTTTTTATATCTTTTAAACTTCAAGTAGTGTGGCATTATCAAAATTTAACACACACATATCACATATACTGAATGACTTAGAGCATAGGATGTAATCTAAGTGCTGCACTGCAAGTTATGAATTTGCTAATTAGCACCTATCCTTGGCATTGACTTCTACTTAGTGAGGAAATTCCTGCCTGGAATTGCTCTTTAAAACAGGGATACTAATCTTTACAGACCTGATGGGTATGCTATGCGGATTCACTAGTTAATATTTTCAAAGCACTTTGAAGATGAAAATGCTGAATATTATTGGTCTTTTATCTAAAAAGACATTTTAAAACATGAAGCTAGGGAAAGATCTGCATAAATTAATGCATGTGTTGATTATGCTCTATCTTTCCTTTTCATCTGAATGTATTAAGTAGCAAAAGAACTGTGAGAATTTGTATCTTTCCTTTTCATCTGAATTTATTAAACAGTAAAAGGACTCTGTGAATTAGTAATCTAATTTGAACATCAAACCAAAGGCAAAATTCTTCCTAATCCATCTTGCAGCTCTCTCATCACCAATAGAGATTCCTTGCATATCTCAGGTTGAAGAATGATATTTCAGGCTCAGGTTTTGATACTTTCTGGATTGATGGGACTTCAATAAAGAATTATTTTTTCAGTTCAACCTAGAAGGTCAGTAACAATTCTACTTTGCAGTCAAAAATCAAGGACCATCAGTCAAAACCAAGTTGCTAACACAAATTAGTAATGTTGAACCAGGTAGTTTTCACTGATTTCAGGAGTGAGCTCTGCTTTATAAACTCCTGTGATTCTCTTGTCATTTAACAGAGTAACATTACTTCAATCATTTGAACTTTTTTGTTCAGTAAATGTGCATAATAATGATGACTTTTTGCACTTTGTGAAATTTAATTCACACTTGCAAGGTCTTTTCAATTCTTAAGTGCAAGATAATACCACAGCATGATTTGTTAATTTTTTTGTTTCCTGAATGTGAATTTTTGGAGAAACAAATATTGCTAATTTTGGTAGATGGGATATAGCACAAAAACTAGGGAAAGATTCTGTCTCGGGTTCATGATTTGAGACTTGTTGCAGATGAAAAACTATCTTTTTTCACCCTCTGGTTTCAAATCTCAGAGTAAGGGGAGTTACAGATGTTTGGTGACAATCTTTGAGGAATTTCAAAACTTCTCAGTGGGTGAGTGTACCAAGATGTGGTGAATGGAGACAGGCTCTTGATAGGTTGGCAGAGGAAAGGCAAATTCACAGATACTTTGAGAAAAGTCCCAGAAATTAGGATCTCTCCAGCTTGATGCTGATTTCAGCAGCAGGTATATTTTTGATTATATATAGCTAGCAAATGAAATGAAAAAAATGAAAGTGGTGTAGTTACTTGGTTTGCTGCTTTTGTTTTGAATTGTTGCAGATGGGTTTTTTTTATAATTTGAAACAAAATCTGATCTTTGAAATGGTAAAACCTTCATCTACCGATAAACTTTATCCAGATGTTACTGCCACCAACTTCCCCAGTGCCAGGAGTGGCTACAGAAATGGTCTTAATCATTAGGTTAAGGGTCTGCAACAAGCAACCAGAACATCTTTCCAGACTCCTCCTTCAGAGGTAACAACAGCCCCCTAATATCTTGTTAGCCATGTGATATTTCTCTGACAGTGAGACTTGGAAGAGGTATTTGTATACATTTGCTGTGCTGTGAAGTTCCGCTTTCTGTTTTAAACTAGTCTCCTCCTTGCACTGTGGCAAAATGCGCTGGATGGGTGTACCTCTGTACTGTGGAATAAAAATTAAGCTGCATCTTTTTCACAAAAATGAAACTCTTTGGTAGCCACTGGAGTAGCTCTAAAGCTCATCTACCTGTCAATTTGTGTTCAAGTAATTAAAGAGGTCAGGCACAAAAATACCGTGTACCTGGAGCTTTGCCAGCCTCTTTCTCCCATCTCTTACCATGCTTGTCCATTTGGGATTCTTCCACAAGCTTTGTTATATTCATCGTGTAGATTAATGGTCTGCAACTATTAACAACAAACTTTGATGCTACAGAGTGGGAATTGCTTGAATAAACAATTTCACAAGTAAATGGAGTCACAGCTCTGAATCAAGAGAGCTCCAAACTTGTTTTAATTTACAGAGGTCACAAAGTAAATGGGATTGCTGCTTGGGGAGGCAACTGGAGGAGAACATGCAGCACTCACTCACAACAAAGGGATGGAGGGTGAAAAATTTGATTGACTTCTGGAATTTGGTTTTGATTGACTTTATTCCTACCATCACCAGCACAGAGGACAACCCTCACAAGCAGAGGAGAGATGCTGGGAGGTAAAGGTACATTTTTTTGCTTTTTGTTATCAGTTCAGAGCAGTTCAGTATAAACCCTCCATGAGGGATAAGCAGGTGGGAGTTTGCTCCAGAAAACAGGGGACAAGCAGCAGGGTAGGAACCGCTGAAAGGAGCAAGTCCGAGGCAGTCATTTCTGCTTGGGTTTCCTGAGCATCTTTTTTCCAGATGCCCCCCAGCTGCTTCTGACGAAGCAAATTTTTTTGTTTGTTTGCTTGTAGTCTGGATTATTTGTGCAGAGGAATGGAGTGCCCATTTCCACTCATTTTTAATTTCAGAAGACTGTCAGTTCCAGAGCATAGGCAATAGGGTTTAGTGAGTATTTCCTGAGAGATTTAAGAGGATATTAGGAGATAGATAAGTACATGTAAAACATCTGACCTAGCGCTATTCACTCTGGGTTTATTCACAGTAGTCCTTGGTTGCCTACAGTAACGGGGCTATTTCTGCCAGTTTGTGAATCCCTGCCATCCTGCCCCAGCCACCCCTCGGTTGTGGGGCAGGGTGGGCGGCCAGCCTATGCTGTGTCTCCTTGGCCAGCCCGTGTCAGATGGGGGCAGGAGGTGAGGGACTAGGGAATAACACATGGAAGGCCCAGGGGTATTTTGGGAAAGGTGTCACAGAGCATGGGGGTATCGGGATTACTGGAGGGGCAAAGGTGAGGTACAGCAAGCACAAACTGGGCTTCATATAAGCTCAGCTGCTGGTGAAATCATTTACCCCCAGCTTTATTTTCTGCTCAGAGCTGTTAGTAATAATGGTAAAGGCTATTGCTGACTTTCCTGCCAACCTGGCCAGGTTCACACCATTTCATTTCATCCAACTTGAATGCTTGAGACAGAGATCAGAAACTTTACTTCAGTATAATTCCTGACAGTATTGCATAAAGCTCCTTTTCCTCCATGCTTTGTGTTCACTGATAAAGACACTTTGGCTCTGCATCCCAATATGCATCCTCCCCTTTTTTGTCCTTCCTAAATGCGTGGTGATGTCTCTGCTTTCTGCAGTTGACAATAAGCCAACACCTAATCTAGAGTGTTAATAATTGTCACCCTCACCAGTCAGTGGATCCCAGGGGCAGGTGCAGATTTCAAGCATGAAGCCTCAGCTTTTTGCTGACAACTGAAAGGCTGTGCCTGTCCCTGTAATGCAGCCTGTCACCTACCGCCATGCTTTCTGCTGACCACACGTGGCCCTTACCCTCTGCACAAGAAGAGCTCCTCAGACATAGGCACTGCCCTGGTTGCAGCTTTCTGTTTTCTGAATGAGTTGTGAAATATCGTGCGTGCTCTTCCTATTGATAATTAAAAGTGACACAGATGGTGATGCCTGCAATGTTTTCCTTAAATCACAGCACGTAACAGAAAATGAAGTGATAGTTTTAGGTGGTGGCACATGTAGCTTCAGGTTTTTGTTTAATATTCAGTGTTCATGCTCAGTGAGAGCTGGGACGTGCTTTCAAACATTACTCCACGGCTGTGCATCACTGCACATTTTTTCTTGTTTTTCTTTTTCAGGGCCTGACAGATGGTGATGTTTAGATTAAAAGTAATTTCTTTATTAAGCCAACGCCCATGTTGTCAGTGATTCTTAACAGGAGCTTCATTTGTTGAAACAAGACAGTTGTGTATTTGAAGGGTCTGAAATGGATGGGGAGCTTTAGAAAGACACCTTAGAGAAATTCAGTGTACAGAAGAGGAGGTAGCAACAGTTACATCTGGGTGCTGGGACATCCAGCTTCCATGTCTTCAGTGTCATGAGTAAGACCTCAGGGACATAATGAAGCCTTCCTTTCCAAAGGTCTCTGATTTTTGCTTTCCTAAACAGGGACAGAGATCCAGTAATTCCCAGCAGGAATTCTGGACAGACAAAAGTAGGCTATTCTTTGGTACTGTTTTTCACCCAGGTATTTCACTGTACTGACCATGGATACATCGTATGAAGTAGTTACTATAGGCAGCATATTGCACTGAGTCAAGGCCAGACCACTGAAGTATCTGACTTCAGTCTAAGATTTGGACCAGCTTCTGACTTGCGGGCTTCCTGAGGAAGGACTGTGACAAAACTTGTGAGCTTTGGTGTGTTTAAACCATGGCCCTCAACAAACAGGGATACCTGGTAGGGGGCTGATGGGCAGGATGTGGAGAATCAGAAATGGTAAGAGAAGATTGCCATCTGTTACAATGCAATCCAATGCCTGTGGAGTAAATGACAGCCTGTAATGACCCATGGATGCAGTACTCAGAGTCACTTCTGCCTCTGGTCGGTTCCCTTCATTCCTGTCTTCACATCTGATAGTTGTTTGACTAGCTGCTAAATCAAAATGCCCTGCAGCTCCTGCCCTCTGTGGGCAGCCACCGGTGTGCTTCACTGTTGAAGATGGTCTGCTATGGTAGCCTGGTCTAATAGTGTAGACTGCTGCTCTGCGTTGGCTCTGTGTTTCTGTACAAGGGAGGTGGGTACTGCGTGACTCTACAGACTATTTGTATCATCAAACCCATTTTATGGACTAAAACCATAATATCTAGTTAGTTAGCTTTAAGTTTTCCGCACAGCACTGTGTTGTAACATGTTCTTCTTGGGAATAAAAATGTCAGTCAAAGGAAAAGAAATTTTAATTCTGCCACTGAAAGCCACAATTTTTTTTCTTTTAAGTTCCTATGGGAAGTAGATAAATCTCCAAAAAATGAAAATATACTCTCACTTAAATTATTCTGCTTTTGGGGTCACATTTTAATCAAAACCATACCTGCCTTCAGGAAAAAGAAAAAAAAAAAAAAGGTAGTAAAACTGATTGAATTTAATAACTAAAAGAACATAAACTGTCTGCTTTGAAATGTGTAATCTCACATGACATTTATTTCATAATGTGATCAAATCATATATGTTGTTATAGGGACAGTCTTTATTAAAAATGCCATTTATTGTAACAAGCACAATAAAAAGAAACCCATACTTTTTTATTGTGGTGGAGAAAAAAACTGCTATTAAGCTGCTTTCAGTTAAATGAAAACATCTTTCAAGATTTGTTCTAAAATATTTAAATAAACTGCTATGGAATTTATTCATTTGCTGCCTTCCAGCATGAATAGAAACACATTAAATTATCTTAAATACAATAAAGGATATAGAAGAATTTGTTTTGGTTAGGGATATCCTTTGCTGATAAAGAATAAGATCATTTAAATATAACATTTTAATATAGGCCTGTAATTATGTCATTGAAAGCCCAGTTTGAAGCATAGTAAAGTATAGAACAGGCTCTCCAGCCATAGCCAGAGCTTTCAAAAGGCACTTAAGGGGAACTGCCAGTTCATGTCCCCATTAAAAAGGGAATAACTGAGAGACCACAAAGCACATATGGCTTCAGTGAGACAAAATGCATAGCCTGCCACTATGCAACAGAGTCGGGGAAGGGGAGGGATGGCTTCCTTCCCATGTAGGACCATGGTGGGAAGGAGGACGAATACAGTTCCTTGTTCTTCCACCGGAGTTCACGGACCAGATGCCTCAGTGACAGAATCATGTTGTACTGTGACAGCCAGATGTGTCCAAAGGATGGTGATGTTGCTTTGCTCGTGCTTCCCTCCACAGTTCCCTGGAGCGGAGTGTATTTACAGCATCTCCAATGTGGTGGTCCTGTGCCACAGTTTGCCCTGCAGTGTTTGAATCTCCTCATTTCCCGCTCCTGGTGGGTCAGGACTAGTAAAGAGATGTACTGAATGAATGCTTTTCAGCCAAACAAGGCATGGGCCAAAAAACACATCATAGTATCTGGAACATGTCTGATATGGATGACGAGGCAGAACAGGACCAGGTTAGCCCTCGGCTGGGAGAGCTCTGGGGAGTACTTGGGCTGGGGTGCCTCCCCCTCATCATATCCAGCTGGCAGCCCTTCATCTCTGCCCTGCAGACTTGCTCTGCTCTCCTCTTACCCCTGCCTGCGTCAGACCAGAACCAGGGCAAAATGTGTAATATTGCTTTATTACAGCTGCCAAATTTGCAGATACAAGTTAGGTGAAGAAGGCTTTCTATTATTTAAAACTCCAGAAGCCAGACTAAAAGGAAATAACTATAACTTGGTTCATTTTGGAAACAATTCTCACTTGAAAACATTTAAGATATTCCTGTTCCCTACCTTGCTGGACTTTATAAGGAAGCAGGGCTGCACCATAATGGAGTCAGACTTTATTGTCCACCTAGCAAGTAAGACTTACAGGTGTAATGTATCGATAATTAGCCTAGCACCACAAGAAGTATTGAGAAACTAAAATGTAGTGCAGCAATTTAACGGGATGAAGAGCCTTTGTTACAAGCTGGACAAGGTAGTCTAATGGTTCCTTCTGGTTTTAAATTCTATGGAAAACACCCCACCTCTATTAGTCATTATTTCTCTAGCTTTCTGGCACTTTTTCGTTAAGAAGCATGGGTGAACACCTGGAAAAAAAGATAGTTTAGTTTCAAAGAAAACTCACTATTTGGTATATGGAAAGTGGAGGATAGTCTGTGAATGTGCTTCATCTGTGTTGTGTTTTGAAGCATTTGAGCTTGCTAGCCATGTATCTTGTGGTTATATAGTTTGTATCTACAGCTGTTAAAGAAAGGAACAGTTGTGTAATTGGGTCGAAGCTTGTTTAGGCTTTGTATGGAAAGCCGCAAATTTCTTTGCTTTGCAGGAGGTCATGATGCTGCAGTAAATAAAATGAAGATGTACTGCTGGGCATAAAAAGAAAAGATGGGAAATGGAAAGGCAGAGTGGGGCTGTAGCCATTTTTTGTCTGCTCCTTTAGGATTTACTGTGCCAGTGGCAGATGGGAGCAGCTTGCAGGTCTCTGGGTGTGGAAGCTGCAGTGGGGCAGGGAGCTACAGCCTGGGCAATGCTTTGCCCTGAGCTTCTGCATGTAGCGACATCAACGGCAGCAGAGGCTCCAGCTCCACATCTCCTGTGCAGATACCTCACATACTGAACTGAGCTAACACAGAGACACTGTTCGGGCTTCTGGGCACTGGACTGTGGGGTGCTCACAAAACTCTCTACCCTTCCTATCAATCTCTTCTAGGTCTCATTTGACCATTCGTATAACCTAAAGCACTCACAAACAGCAGGCTTTTTCCCTCCTCGTGATGCTTCCCTGGAAGCATATGCTCATGGTTTTTTGTTTGTTGTGTGGGGTTTTTTTGTTTGTTTTGTTGGTTGGTTGCTGTTTTAGTTGATTTTGTTATTGTTATGGATATTTTTTGTTGGGGCTGCTTCACCCACTGCAGTGTTTATGCTGCCTCAAAAATAATAGAGCTCAGCTTGGCTTTCCACTGATGGCCCTGGGATGTCTCTAGTGATGTCCCATGAGGTTTGCTCTGAGGGTCCCTGCAGTTTCCTGGAGCACGGAGAGGCATGGACTGCATTGATTCTTGGCAAAGAAATTCATTATAAAAGGCATTAGGGACTCCAGGATGGAAATGCCACAACCAAGCTTCTTTCTGAAGTACCTAAGAAAATGCTGAACTGTAGTTTGAGCCTCAAAGTCAATGAATAGTTAATGCAGTTCCATGACAGCAAATGATGTTAAGGTCAACAATGTTCAACCAGAGAAAAATGTGACTCTCTCTCGTATGAAAATCCAGAGGTTTAAGGATCAGTCTTAGCTAAATACATTTCCCAATGATGTTTATTCAATACCTAGCTGATCACAGCCTCGCAGATCTGTTATAGGTGGAGAACTAGGTCTAAGTATGATAACCTAATCCATGTTTACATCCACACCTAGAGCTCATCCTGTTTCTCAGGAGGAAGTAAAGATTCTTGGTCATCAAAGGGGATGTATTTGCCATATTTTATCTATACAAATCTGTTTCAAGAAATAAAAAGCAGAGTAGAAATAATCTTTGAAAGTATAAAGGTGCCAGCAAGGCAGAGTAATGCTCTTGAGTGGAAGTGTTTTAGAGTGAATCATGGTTGTGCAACTAGTTTACCTAAACTTATTTTAAATCAGAAGAGTGACAGGCTCAGAACACTAAGTGATGGAGGATTGCTCCGTGATGCTGTTTGAGGCGTCAGGTTGGACTGTGCACAATCATTTCCTTCTAAATTGGTTGTAGTCCCCTTTCAAATTGTCAGAGTAGTTTTCTTCTGCTTCGTTGCACTTGAGAAGCAGGTGGACGGCAAGCTGCTCAACCTCGTTTGATCCACACGCTGTTGTTCAATGGATAGAGCAAATCAAACTGGAAAGGCTTTCTGCTACAGCTATAGCAGTGCCTGTTCAGTGGCCAGATTAACAACAGGAAGCTGCTTGCAATTCAGACAGGAGGAGATCTCTAATTTTGTCTTTCTTAGGGGATATTAAAGACGACAATGATAAATTTAGCTCCTCAGTGCCAAGAATGGCAAGTGTTAGTGTGACACTTGAATGCAAAATGTATAGACTCAGGCCATCACTGCATGAAGCATCATTTTATTGGTTTTGGAGCACAGAGTGGTCTAGTTGCTGAAGTACAGGAGATTTCATTTGATCTAGCTCCCTGATCACTTTGGGAGTTTATATGGGCTGCCTGTCCTGTCTCTCCCTGAGGTTTCCCCACCTGAAAAAGGAGGCAGGGGGCAGGGAGAATTGCCAAGTTGAAAACTCAACTTGGCAGGGTTGTGGTGCAAAATTCATGGAAGTCTGCAAAATCTTTTTAAATTTCTTGCATACAGTATAAGGGAGATGCACAGCTTTTGTCAATGTGTTCCTATGCTTTCTTGCTGCACTATGCAATAAAACATAAGATGCCAGTGAGCTCTATGCTTGTTTCCTATAGAGATTCCTTTGCAACTATGAGCACTGGCTTTTTTGAAAATTCACCTGAGGTTTAGGCCGCAGGTTGTGAAACAAAATGAGAATGGAAAGAGAACATTTCTTGTCAAATGGATTTGTGTTCTCTCATAATGAGAAATCAGCATCCTGCAAAATGAATTTGCTGAGAAATTCCTCGGAGCTGTTCCTTACCTTGATCCTTGCGAAAGCTTAGCCTGGTTTAGGAAAAGGGCACCCAGGCAGTAATTTGAAGAGCACCTCTGCAAATCCGCTTTCATTGTTGAGTCTTACAGGGTGCCTCAAAGTAATGACATAAACTGTACAGAGCATCCAGGCACATCAAGTGTGGTCAGGCAGACTGGGTGGTGATATCTTTGTGGCTTCTTGAATTATCTTGTCTCAGTGACAGTCTTAGTGGATAGTAAACTCTTTGCCTTTGAAGGAACCATACAGAAACCATGGCTCCTGAAGCAGTCAGATGCTAGGAAAGATGTGCACATCAGTGATGGCCTTATTTATCTCCTCTTTCTCTGTAACAGCTTGGCACAAAATGTTTCTTGAGCATCTCTGTGTTTCGTGAGACGAGGAGACTGGCTTTACTTGTGTACAGGTGCAAGATACTTGAGTTTGTTTGGTTTTCGTTTTTTTACATACTGTGGTGTTTCTCTTGTGAATCTCTGCCTGATGTGGATTTTTCCCACACATGGTTTGCCTGAACAAGGCACGCTCAGTTAAGAAAGGCAGAGGCAGTGCAAGTAGCCTACTGGGTTTATATACTCCCTAGCTCCAGTACAAACTGTGTAATCATCTTCTAATTTTGAATGTACTTTCCTTAACAGCGCAGTGTACTTGGAGACGGATGTGTGTGCTGGAGGGCTCAGATGCATCATCTGGAGGAGCAGGGAGGTCAGCTTCATCAGCAGGAGCTGACACAATGATAGAGGAGGAAGAAATGACATAGCAGTGTGGAGAGAGAAAGCAGAGGCCAGGAGACTTTCACAGCACCTGCTCTGCTGCGTGATGATGCTGAAAAAGACCAGGTGTTTGGAGATGAGAGGAAAGCATTTGTGTGTGTATCAGGGGAGATCCTGTGCTTTCAGAGAAGGCTGCAAATTGCTCCTTGCTGTCTGGCTTACAGCCCAACACTGGTGGCTCAGAAGCTGCCCTGAGACTGGAGGATAGAAAGAGTGGTGGAGAGAGGGTGCCAGGACACAGCCTGAGCACTCCTTGGCAAAGCAGGGAATCTCTTGGCTTTTCTCCTGGGAGACATGTGCTGGGGAAGCAGCTCTGCAGGTGGACGAACAGCAGATCCACCCATGGGTGAAGAAGCTACTGTTGGGAGCATGGGCCAGGCAAGGCATGAGAGTGTGGCAAAAGGAAGAAGGAGGGATTTCCCTCACAGGCAGGGCTTAAAGTTGTGTCTTACTGAGATGGCTTTTAACTGTATACTGAGTATATATGGAAGTGCAGCCCTGCTGTGCTGCTGGTCCTTGACTCTGGTCTCTGTTAATTCCACCTCCAGTGACCGCATGTGGATGTGCGATTACTGATGCTGCGACTGAGAGGCAGCATGGAGAGACCCATAAACCCTATGTCCAAGAGAGACAGCGCTGGGCTGAGCCACAGCCTCAGGGCACATATTTTGTCCCTGTGTCTACAGGCCCAAGTACTACCGTGCACAGATGCACAAGACAAGCCCTCAGGGGACCATCATTATTTCCCCAGTCACAGCAGGGTGGATAGCCCCAGCTTGGAAATGGGCATCGAAACTTGCTAGCTTGAAAAAGGAGGCTCCAAATCTAGTTAATTTGGGTCATGTCAGTGCCAGGTCATAAAGCCTTCCACTGCTCTGCAGTGCTGGGATTTTCTCATGCTGTTTCCTGGTGGTGGCCTTCCCCAATGAAGCTTTCTTTCTCTAACACTTTATACAAATACAAAATGTGGGGAGGAAACAAAATGACACATAATTCTCGACACAGAATAGAATAAGGCTGGATTTTCATTTAAAATCCCTCTACCCACAGATACTGTGAATTGCAATGGCACAAAATTGTTAAATTGCTTTACATTTGGGAAACCTCAGTTCATAAAAAATTGCTAACAATTTATTTTTGTACTACATGGTTGACATCACTCTCTCTCTTCTCTCATTCTCTCTGCTGGTTATATGCTGGGTTTTTTCACTGCATGTCTGCTGAGATTCCAAGAAAAACCCAAGTGTGTCATACAACATTGGTTTCTGATTTGCAAGTTAAATAGTTTACATAGGCAAAAATGTGGAGCAATTGGAATATTCCCTACCCAAACACTTAGGGACTCAAACTGCACATTTTATCTTGGCAGGCCTCCATTGATATTTTTAGCTAGAAAAAAACATTTTGAAGTAACAAGGAAAGACAGATCAGATCTAGAAAAAACCCCAAAGTTAAACCACTTTTGAACACTTTTATGAATGTCGTGCTTTTGGTGCTAGTATACATCTTGCCCCGTGTACACAGGAGTACAGTGCACGTACACTTTGAAAGTTTAGGCCCTTCTGAAATGTATGTTCCTGAGATGGGGTTAGCCTTCTTGCTGATTGATTTAGTCTTTTGGAAACAGGCAAACCATCAGGAGCTTTCTCCTTAGAAAGATTAGCATTCATAGCCTGCTGTTTTTTAATTAAAAAAGCCATTTAAATACAAGGGTTGGGGTTTCTGCCAGCAACCATTACAAATACCTGTTTTATAATTATCCCCCAACCTCTTTTTCTATTTAATTCTTTCTTCTTTTTTTTTTTTTTTTTGTTTCTCTTAAATTCTTGTCAGATTTTCCCTGTTTCATCTACCTGCTCTTGTGGCATTGTACCTCCTGCTAAGGTTAGCAGCTGGCTGTAAATCTCATGCCAACCCTGCTGCAAGCAGCTGGCAGGAGGTGCGGGAAGGATGTGTTCAGCATCCGTTTTCCAGTGACTGAGTTTATCCTCTGCCTCCTGTTTGGAGGATTAGGGGCACAAGCCTAGCTTTGCCATGACTGCGGAGCTGTGTCAGGGACGCGGGACCTCAGGGGCATCGTCCCACCAGAAATTCCCCCAATGTAAATGTGTGACTATTTGCACACACAGGAGGGGTACATGCTGTTAGTGGGACGTACCCTGGGTGGAAACTTAAATAGGTATTAGCTAATTAGTATTCCAGGTAGTCAATATGTATTAGCCATGCCGTGTGTTTCTCTGCTTGTCTCTCTTATGGAGATTGGCTTGTAGACAATTGTACAGACAACCTCACCAGGGCAGAGCCTCAGTTCATGTAGGGCATGGTTGAATTTTTCTATTTTACCCTGTTCTAAATCACCCTGGGTTCCTCCATGCATTACGCCTGTGATATATTTG
Organism: Leptosomus discolor; assembly: GCF_034619465.1. Classification (NCBI taxonomy): domain Eukaryota; kingdom Metazoa; phylum Chordata; class Aves; order Leptosomiformes; family Leptosomidae; genus Leptosomus; species Leptosomus discolor. Next base: position 54,743,787 of record NC_141393.1, on the reverse strand, counting down.
TAGCTCTAGATATATTGTTTGACAAGAGAGTTTGAGCATATGTATGCTCATTAAAAATGAGGTGAGCAAAGGCATTAACCTGCATGGTGACTGCTTTCTGACTTGCTTCTGAGGAATTGACACCTAATAATTTTTGTGTTCTTAATTCTGCTTGGACTTTGGCCTTGAACTAGTGCAGAAACCCTGACCCACAATACAAGCATTTTCATCCAGCAGACTCATTTGCACAGAGCTTCTAAGATTTTTACTCCTCTGTGTGTGGGGTCATAGAAGTCAAAGGGTGAAGAGACAATTCCTGTTTTGATATGTGACAAATGACTGACAAGATCTTGGTTCGTTTTCATTCACATCTGCTTCCTCAGCCCATTGCTGTCTTCAGCTCTGTTGCCTCCCCCTATATCTGCATCTCTCAATTCATCTCCGTTTTCTGCCTTTTTATCTCACTGAAGAATTCCAGGGCTGAAGCCTCATCTTGACGATGATCTTTGCCTCTCCTGGCATGTTTCCAAATGCAGCTTTCAGATTAAAATGGGGAACATGAATCTAGTATTTGAAAATTGAGCAAGGACGGTGGTTCTTCACTGCAGAGTGAAGGCAAACTACGGAGGCTGTGAGTGGAAGCTGATACACAGGGCTCTTTCTCTCTTTCCATCTGCGTAGCGGGTAGTTTGAATCAGCGTGTCACAGAGGCCCTGGGCAACTAGTTCAAGCTCATCCCTGAACCCAGCCCAACCTCCTGTTCACCTCAGAGCTGATGCTTGAATTAGAGGTGCCAAATGTCCTTGACACAACACTCGTCTCTTCTCTGAAAATATCCTGCTGTTGCAGAAGCATCAGCACGCCTCCTTAGAGGGTGTTTTAGTACTGATAATTCAGTGCAGCGTGCTTCAAGCCTGTCAAACCATGAAAGCAAGATTATTACTGAGTAGCTTGCATTAGTGCTGCAAAGGGGTAGAGAAAGTTCAGGTTTGGTCACCACCAATATAAACAAAAGGTCACCCTCTCTTCTGCTACCTTGTTCTCCTGGCTCCTGCAAGCTTCTTGGGCTGCCTTTTCCTTCTTCCACATCTGCAGTCCTCCAGTTTAGTGTTATTGGTTTGAAAAGTCCATTGGTGATAGTGCTTTGACAAAATATTCAGCAGTTAGGAACAATTCATTGGGGCAGACTGTTGGTATCAGGTTGAAGGCCTAACCTCCTCCAGCAAATATTTAACATAGGAATGATCTCAATTTCATCTGACTGAAAATATCCCACTGTAATCCTCAAATCGCATGAAACATTTTACCCAGTAATCAGAAAATCTACACAAATTGATAACTCAATAAAGGACCAGATGCCAGCCCCTCAATTGCTTTTAAACATACATGTCTTCTAGATTTTTCTTTCATTTTCTGATGCCAGTTTCCCATTGTAGTCTTCAAATAAAAGTGAACCACGTGCTATTTTACAAATATGCAAATACTGTTCTTATCTAACTTACTGACTGCAGAAAAGCTTCGTAAAAATGTCGGAGAAATATTAAGACTCATAAATGTCTCTATTCAAATCAGTGCTTAAACTCTAGCTTTAATTTGTGGTGGTAATGCAATAAGACTAGAGCAGAATACTTTTGAAATCCCACTTGGAGTGATTATATAAGTTACGAGATATCTACCATCCAGCACAAAGCCCATGAAGATATTTTAATAACAGGGGGTTTCTCTTTGAACCAATATTTCCCCTGCCCAGGCAGAGCAGTAGTATCAAATATCAAATATCAGATTGCAGTACCAGCGTAAATGCCAATAAAACAGCGTATTAAATAAACCCCAAACGTTGATTTTCTTGTTTATGTTGGCATTTTCTCTTCGCAGACTCTAACTGGACAAGTGCAAACTCAGCTTTAAGGTCGTAGAGGCATTAGTGCAATCACAAGGAGGGACCAACTAAAGCCAGTGGCATGTGTTGTCCCTGTGCAGTGCCAGACTCATGGGGGGCACTCAAGGAGAGCATTGCAAGTGACCAGCTCTGCCTCCTTTACCTTTTTACAGTGTTCACAGGGCCAGCTGCAGAGTGGGAGTGAGGGACTCCCTTTTGTTTCAGACCAGAAGTGTTTATATAAAGTCATCCTTTTTACTGACTGTGGCTGGAAGCTCATCAGAGCCACTGGTCTTGTTGTTAATTTGTGACCCTGTAGGTCCCATGAATTTTTCCCTGGAAAGGTGTCTTCCCACAGCACCCTCCAGCTTCCTCTGCAAAACCAAGGATAACAGCAACTTCCTTCCTCCCTCGATTTACTTCTGCTGATAGAAAGAGTGCCTCTATCTAGACACCTCTGAGAGAGCAGCTGGGAGCATGGCAGGTTTCCACATCAGCCTGTGCCTGCCCACCCAGTCCAGAAATGCCTGAAGACAGTCTGTGCTTGGCTGGTGGCATTCGAACCACCTGGCTGTAATGTAGGATGGACTCCAGCAGTGTCTTGAGCTCTGCTTCCGTCTATAGAGCGTGGCCATTCACACATTAACCCCAAAGGCCACATGCCAGTGGTAGACCTGCCAAATATAATATAGATACATAAAACGCTTCCTTCTTCAATACCTGGTGAGAAGATTTTCTAAGTGACCCGATTCCCCTACCAGATTAGGCTTTCTTGTGCTTCTATCCCAGTAAAGGTTAGTCCTGCTTTTGCTGTTGGTTGCAATGAGGGGTAAGATCTGCTTTCGGACAATGAGTGCTATAGCTAACCTAACTGTGAAGTGGAGATTTTGGCTTACAATTCAGAGTTTACAGGAGAAACTGTGCCTGCCAGATCATACCCTTTCAAAACAGCTGAAGCAGGTCTTAAGGTTCTTTATTCTTAGTAATATTTTGCTGTCAGGAAACAGCCATGAAAGCCAATAGCAATGTATATGTCTGATCTCATCTCCTTTCAGAGCTGATTCTTAGCTAGGATGAAGGCTTTTTGCTGCTTTTGGTTACTAGATAAGCTCACATGCTGAGAACTCTACGTGGATCTGAAGGATCAAACCCTTTTTGTAATTCATCTGTGCTCAAGGTGAGGCTATGTGATAGAATTTCCATTTTTATAAGTTTGCTTTAAAAAAAAAAAAAAAAAAGAAATGGAAATACACGAAAGAGCTTTGTTGAAAGACCCCCACCTTAGGAAACGGCAAAATAAAGTTCGCTTTGGTGTCTTTTCTGAACTCTTGCAGGACAGTGTTAATGGCCTTCTTTTAATGTAGATTTTGAGTGTGCAATACGTGCAGAGAGGGGAGTGTGCTGTGCTTTACATGTCTGTAAAACAGATCTTATAGAGTGCAAAAGACAGACTTGTATGGGCTGGGAACAGCTGAAATCCTCTTCTTTGTGTCATTTATATTTTGAGTCAGGGGGTTTGTACGGTATTTCAGGTGTTTACAGAAGTGCTTTATTAATCTTGTCATGCAAAATGCAAAGTTGATCCTTATATGAAAGGTGCTATTTGAAGGGTTGGACCAAGAGAAGAAGCAGTTCTTAAGGTGTTGCCAATATTTCCTGTCTTAGTCTGGGGTGTCCTAGACACAAACATGTCATAGGATTGCTGTCTAGGTCTGGAGAAAGCCCAGACGGCACGTAGGAAGTGAGAGACGGTAAAGCATCATGGTTTATTACGCAGAACAGTAGATACTCATGACAAATAATGCAATGGTGTCAGATCTTAGCACCTTGGGGAAGATCCTGTTATCATCCAAGTGATTTTCCTGTACAACAAAAGTCTGGGGGAAGTTGCCAATGCCTGTTATATTGAACAATGTAATATATGCACTCTTTTTTTTCTCACTGCAAACATTTTTGTGTAATGCAAGATGCCGATCTGGCTGAAAGCTATTGACAGGTTCTATGCTTCCTCATGGGAGAACAGGGGAAAGAGTGAACAGAAGCAGTATTTTAAGTGATATAGTTATATAATGTCTTTGTTTAAAAACATAAAAATCTAGCTGCCTTAACAGTCTACCACATAATTCCGCAGGACATGTGAAACACAGCACACTACAGCACTTAGTCTGCGAAGGATTCCCTCGTCACTGTCAAAGTTGTTTTAGAAGTCTAAATTAATGCATAGCACTGCATTTATTAAAATGTGAAATAATCATAAATTTTTCATTCTTTGTACACTTAAGCTAATTTTCACATAAGTGAGGCACTTGGCAGTTGAAATTCCACATATGGTTGACAGTGAAGTTTGATGTCAGAACAATGCCCTGAGCTCCATGCAAATTAAATACATTATAATTATTCTGGATATCCATTCTTCCTTTACAGTGTGTCTAAGCAGAATATTAAAAGGAATTTTAAGTGTAATGTATTGTCAGCAACTGACTCCAACAGCCAGGGTGAATCTTCTCACCTCTTCTGCTGCCAAAAAGGAAGTGACCCAAAGTGAAAATTATAAAAGGCACAAGAGATAGCAAAACTTTTCTTAAGCTTTGGAAACTAGCCTGGTTTAATGGGAACATACCGAAACTCCCCCTCCAGCAGTGACCTCTGTGGCCATTGGACTGAGTGGCACAGGCTCTTGAGGGGAGGGAGCCAAGCCAGATGTTCACGTGGTGCATTTGAAATAGGAACTCGGGCTCTCATTGTTGCTTCCCAGGCAGCAAGTTTCAGTACGTGGTGACAAAACACTGGGTTTCCATGACAGTGCTGATGCCCTGATTTCGCCTGGGCAATTCAGTGGGCAACAGTAATAGCAATCGCAAGCGTGCTCCTGGTATGCTGGGCAAGGATCTAGAACTATCCATTTTTCTTGCTGTATTGCAGCAATTTTTAAGAGATCAGGAGCTGGTCATCCCTGAATTTCAGTTTTTCTTTTGACACTGCCTTGTAGTGTGATCAGCATGTTTATGGCAAACAGGTTTCTACCAGTTGACTAAAGGTAGGTAACTAGACCCCAAATTCATGGGTGTGTTTAGGTGTCTCTAGTTTCCCTCAAAAAAAGGAAAGGAATTCAAGCATCTTAAAAATTCCCCTTTCCATGACTCTCAAAATGTCTAAACAGTAATTGAAAAAAAAAAAGTTGAGCCTTGTGATCTAGAGCATGGTTTGAAGGGTACCCCAGCCCTTCTCTCCCTCTGAAACTAATGGATGTTAGTCTAAGATCCAAGTTAAATGACTGATTTCTAACAAAGGTGCTTTTAGGAGAAAATGAAAATCAGCAAAAACTCTTAGGCTCCAGTTTAAGCAAATCAAAAGTTTTCCTTAACTTTGGCTAAGTGCTAACACACTAACTGGAGTGGAGAGAGTTTCCAAAACTGGGATCATGCATATGCCCAATAAAATGGGAATAGTATTACACCTATCTTATAAGGGTATTGTGCAGATGATTTGGATCAAATCTGTGTAGTGATCTGAAGTCCTATGACAGTATGAGCAATATTTAATTCTTTATCACAACTGTTGTCATAGGATTGCTTACGAACATTGAATATTGTTCATAAGCATTGTTTAGTTAGTCTGCTTAGAATTTATTTGTAATTTTAGTGGCACTTGTGATTATTTTTAGGCATAAATATATTGATGTTAAGAAGCTGGAAGCAAATAAACATGTAGCAAGTGAGGACTTATAGTCTTTGATTATTGATTTTTCAGAAGAAAAATTTTAGTTTGAAAGAAAAAAAAATCACCCCCAAGGGAAATCAAAAGAGGTGTTCCAAAATGCTGAGGAAATTTTGCTGAATTTCAATGCAAGCCATTGATTCTGCCCTCCATGTTTTTAATAGTGGATGACTTAAAAAAATCTAAATGGACTTCCAGTTCCCTTTGGATTACTTTTCCTTGTGTGTAAACAAAAGCCTGATCCTTTCGCTAATAATAACCTGTGTAAAGCTTTACCGTCAGGTTCAGGTGCTTTTTTTTTTCCTGAAGGTGGAAGGATCCTTTTGTCCTGATGAGCGGCATTTGACTTAGCCATTGTTCTTGAACAAAACACAACCGGTATTGCCTTGAACCTTGCTTGTTGTTTCTGGGGGTCTTTTTTGTATCATATGTCATCTGGGTAAATTTAAATCTCTGACCCCCTCTAGCTGCTGGATAGAAGAGCTCCTTGTCTCCTTTCCTTCTGCCCACTGCAGAGATGAAGGGTGAAGTTCTGAGGAGGTCCTGGCCTGATAGGATCTGCATCTCTAAGCTGACTCCTGTCCCGCTGGACCGGTGCTGCCCCCACCCCCAGCCAGCATCTCCAGTTCTGCCCTCTGTATCTATTCATCATGGTCCCGGTGTCAAAATAGACATCCTGGTGCTTCAGCGTGCCCTAGAAAAAGCTCAGAAAAAAATTATTAGTGCATTTGCCTAGGTGTGTTAATCTCTGCTAAATTTAATCTACTAGTTCTTGTTGCATTTTGCTGTTAATTGCTGAAGCTTCAAGCGGCTATTTAAAGAGTAGATGGCTGCAGGAAGACTAAGGAAGATTTTTCAGCCCCAAGGAAGACATTGAGATGAAACTGAAGTCATGAAACCAGTGAACTTTAATGGCTCAAGAGTAAAAAAGTAGCTGATAAGCTTCTAGACTATATGGAGGACAGAATTCTTGCAGTTTTCAATCAGTATCTTATTTTCTGCGGAAAGGCTTTGGTTTTTGAAATGTGAATTTAAGCACTCCAGTAAGTTCTGGCTCCCTAAACCTTGCTCCTGTGGGTTTCACATGGAGGAGCAGCTATTAAAAATGTACAGAGGTGCCTTTAAAGATGAGAAGTAAAAATTCTGACACTGTAAAAGTTTTTTTTTCTCCTCTTAACTTTTCCTGTTTCAGCTTGAGGAGTGAAAGCTTCAGTGCACCTATTAACTTCCCAGTTAATGAGATCTTGAAACAGGAATGTTTTGCTTTGCTTTCCTCTGGCTCATCACACTGCCTTCTCTTTGGAGAGTGGCCACAGAGTGAAGATGAGGAAAGAAGAGTACAAGACTCATTTATGTGCTTGATGGTTGTTGTGAGCAGATAGATACTAAATTGGCTTTGTTTCAACTCAGCCCTTCCCTTGTGTGTGTTTCAGGCTTGCTTTTTTGGCACCTTCAGACATAGCAAATACTGGTGGGTAGTGTGCTGTTCACAGGCAAAATATGCTTGCAAACTTTTGCCAGGCACCTCAAAATGCAGATACAAAACTCTTCGAGATTGTCTCTGTTCACTTTCTTATTTTAAAAACCTCTATCACCCTCTCTAGATGTGCTCGTACTGTAAGGCATATAGCTAGGGAGTAATCTGGAGCATTAGATCAGGTTCCAGCAAGAAGTTCGCAGTTAAATAATGTTGACAAGTGGCACATATAGGACGTGACATGAAAACTACACATAGCTGAAAGAGAACACTTATTTTTTGTTGTACCCCATGGAATTCCCAATAGGTGATGACTCTGGACTAGAAGACATGGGAACAACAGACCTCAATTTTGGGAGGAAGGTGAGAGTTAAAGGCATTCAGACAGAGAAAATGATCTTGCTTAAACTGGCAGAAGACGGAAATATTTCAGAATAACTGAGCATTGGACAGAGCTGCAAAAGTATGAGTAGCCCTATCTCTGCTCAGTAAGGTAGTTATATATTCCCATTTATAAGGTGAATCATTCCTCCAGTATCCATCAATGCCTTAGAATTAGATGCATATTAGGGTAGTTTGTGTGCATGTATGTATTATTCTTTTTCAAGCTGCACAGTGTGAATCCAATTTTAGAGACAAGGTGATTCAAGTTAGCATGAGAACAACAGGGACAGTTTCATAAAAGAGGTGGCAGAAAGACGACTAAAGGAATTGTACGTTTGAGTTTTAGGACAAATTAAAGCTATGAGTTTGGATGTAGTGTTAACCCTGGGTCCATGCAAATGCAGAACTCTGAAAGGAGAGGGAGGATGCTTAGTGAGATGGTCTTTTAGTAGGTAAAAGAGCAAAGTGAAGCCAAACAGAATATATGCACAGGACGGCAGGACCCAAAGAAAGTAGAAACTCCTCCATCCCTCTCCTCTGAAAAAAGCGAAGTTAAACCTGGCATTTCCTCACATCAGGAGATGAAGTCCACTTCGAATATACCCACAGGGTTGATGGACACATGCCCTGCCAACAGCCTGGGAACAACCAGGCTAGCACAGCTGAAACATGTTTCTTGCTTTTCCATATACTCCTACCACGCGCTTATCACTTCAATCCAAAGCAGATATTTAAGCAAATAAAGAACCCTTTTGTGGTGCTTAAAGGTTAACAAGATTAATGCTGAGAAACAACGAAGCCTGAGAAAAATGGTTCTGTATTGACTTGCTACCCTGTAAGTATTTAACAGGCTTCTTTGTAGAGGCAGTGGGGGGATAGGCTGGTGGCTGTTACTGAATCAATTGAATCAGTCTAATGAATTGGTGGTCAAAGCAGATATTGTTGAGGATATGGCATCTCAAGATGGATGGGATTGCATCCCTAGGTTTTCCTTGCTTCAGTTGTACTCCTCATCTTTCTGCTGCTGATGCACATTACTAATTATTCCATTAAAGTTCAAGAATAGTGTCCTGAAACTAAAGAAAAGTCTGTAAATGTGTCAGGATAACACATGCTCTCCCTTGGCTCCTCATGTACAGTAAGAACTACTCAAGTGATTTGGGGAAGGCTGGGGGATAGATTTCAAGTTTTGAGGGGAGGGATTACTTGTCCCCTATTGCTTTTGTTACTTCTAGGAGGGGTGGGAAAGCATAGCAGAGAGGTCAGTATATGTAGGAATAGCAAACATGGGGTTTCATAGCATATTATTATCAGCTGAAATACAAACTCCTCTATTGACTGGTTGAAAAGCCATGTGAAGGTGCTGAGAAATGGGACTCCATGTTGGATAGGTTAGCAGGATGGCTATACTCAGATGAAAAAGGACCTTGTGCAAAACGACCTTCGACTGTCCCCTCATGCACATTTGCACAAGTAAGGAGGGAATTTTGCTTACGTAGGAGAAAAAAGAAAGAGAAAAAAAAAAAAAAAAAGGAAGGAAGTTCTGGGAAGCATCAGACTCCAATAGAACAGTTTAGCATATTAAAAAAAAAGAGTTTCATTTTTACACAAAACTAAGCCAAGCATTTTTGTTACCTTAATAGGGAAACAAGCAAGGTCCTGGATATGCAATTCTTGGGAGTAGGCAGTGTCAGCAACAGGGACTGCTGCAGTCACAGTTATCCTTCAAAAATAGGCAAAGTCATCCTGTCTTTTGGTTTTGTCAAACCCACCATTGTTTGGCTCTTTTGCTAAAATGAAAGAAATCCCTCCCTTGGGGGACTTCAACCGGTGTTCAATAGGATTAAATTAGAACTGGGATTCTTCTAAGAAAAGGCCTGGAATCAACTGTGGTATTGACACTATTCCAGAAGAGAGAGTCAGCACGTGTTCAATAAGCCTCAAGTACTGACCAGTGCCTTTCACTGCCTAATGCATTACTGCTTGCTAAGGTGGAAGAGTCTTGCATTTTCAACATGCAGGTGAAACAGCTGGTGTACCCAGGGCTCCATCAGGTGCTGCAGGCACAAAACATAGGGGCAGGGACTTGGTGGTTTTTACTGGAGTTTCTTACAAAAAGAGTTGGGACTAGATTATCCACAGCCTAGTTGAAAGCACTGGTAGCTTTTTTCTTACTATTTACTTAAGTTAATTGTGGTGCTGCCATTTGTATGGGTTACTTTAGGAAGTTTAGGAAGTTATGAAGCAACCAGATTTTCATTCCAATCAGAAAATGAAATTAAATTATTCATCCAGTCAGGGTGGCTGAAGCAAGGAGAGAAGCTGATAAACTTTGCCATGCCACCCTTTAGTTGCAGTACAAACATTTAGATACAGGCCTTAGCCACTTTTGGGGTAAATCATGGAAGTTAAATGTGCATATGATTAATTTAATGTTTAATAAAATCTATGATGGCAAATTTATTCCAAGCTCCAAGCTAAATGTTTTTTAAAAATGCCTTTTTTTTTTCTTGTCTAGGTTTTTAATTAATCTTCTTGTAGTCTTCTGTCGTCTCCACAACATTTAAATATTTTGTATGAATGACTCTTCCTGTTCAGTGTAACTGGTTTAAGAATTTCGATTTTGCATATGCAGACAATGCGTGCACGTATGGGGCTGAAGGACCAATCCAGGTAAAGAAACTTAACTGTCTAAAAATGTCTGTGAGTGCTTTGTCAAACTTTCAAAGGCTCTAACATGGCTGAGTCAACTAGTAGGAATTAGATGACTTGGAAAATCTCCCTTGGTCCCTGTCTGCATCCTTAGGTCTGTGAAAAGCATTAAATGTTTTAAGATCTGAACCAAAAGGTCTGTGGAATTCTAAAGCAAATGCTCATTAACTTCTGTGGCTTGGATCAGACTTCAGATAACTGGAGGAGGAGCCGGGGTGCACACATGTGTATGGAAAGGACACTCTGTAGGCTGTGTATGTCCATTGTCTGGGTCAATGAATATTAAACCAGGATATGGTTCAAAACTAGAACTTGAAACCAGATTATCAATATGAAAATCTTTGGTTTTCAGTGTAAAATCTTAGGATGAGCTGGCCGAGAAAGGGGATTAAATGGGCTGAGAGTTCACCAAAACCTTGTAGTTTAGGTGGCAGCCATGCTTTCAAAAGGGGGGGCATTTCTTTTGCAAGGTCTCTCCCTTGACCCTGGCGGAGATATTTAGGGGTCTTCTTGCTAGGATTATAGAACACAGTTCATATCTTCACCTGTATGTGTATCAAAGGCTTGCTGAAAAATAGATAAGGCTCAGCACTTAGACTGTGCAGCTGGGCTGGGTACAAATCTGCCTGCTTTGACATGTTTCCCTGCTGTATTAACACTGAGATTCCTTGGTGCAGCTATGTTTTTTTTACCATCACTAATGTTGATGTAGGACAATTTACAGTGCCTTTCAGGATGGCAATTAAGGAAGCCAACAACCACACAGTCAATTAGTGGGGAAAAACAATCAATATAGCATACAATGAGCCCTAACTAGCAGGAAGACAATTAAGACAGTGGAGATAAAACAGTGACCAGTGACAAGTGCTAAATCTCTTGCCAGGAGAGTAGGTGAGAGGGATAAACTTGGTGCCTAGGGATATCTATTCTTTCCTCAGCCTTGCTACTGACTCAGCCCATCACCTTTGCCATACCTATTAAATCCTAAATTATTTGTGCCATAATATTAGTCTTCTTCAGGAATTCAAATAGCAATATGAATTTGGGCCTTCACATTTCTTGCAAGCTCCATTTTAATTTTGTAGGTGCTGACTGGTTAGCCGTAACCTCCTGGTGCAAGTGATTATTCTCACCAGCTCTCAAAGGCTTTCAAAACCCCTTTTAGAATGTGAACTTCAGAAACTATGGAACTGATTTTCTAGGGTGAGAAGATTTTTGGATTGTTTGTTTTGGCCCAATAAGTTAGCAGTAGTATAATGTGAATTGTACCGTGGCACAGTTAAGGAAGGCCATTGCTCCGAATTGCGTGGGGCTTGTAAAAAGCAAGGGAAATGCCTCCGCACTGGCATTGGGCCACCACAGCTGTAGGCCCTGGAGAGACAAGTGCTGCATGGTGAGTCTGACAATGCTCATAAGTATTTGCTAAAACAGGAATCATACAGCAAGTTATGCAAGTATACCCAAGATTAAAAGATTTAATGTGCTCTGTATCTGCCAAAGGCATTTGAGACCCAGCGGGGGTGGTGATGCACTGAGGGCTGATCTTTAAACAGTAGTATCCATGTCTGCTTGACTGATCTGCTATAGTCTTGAAGAGCAATATATAGGTTTAATGTGCAACAGCACCAGAACTGCATTGCCTTTCTCTTTGGTGCATTAGTAGTGTCGTTCATAAGTGTTCCCGTGTTACCCTGCCATACTGTAGGAGTGAAAAGTGCAGAAGTTCATTAATAAGTTATAACCTGTACGCTATTAATAGTCCCACTGATGATATGTTATGGCAATCCTCTAGCTTCTCCCCCACCCTCCGGCTTAACTCTTACTCTGCCTATCAGGAACTGCACTGTGAAACGCCTTCCCAACAGTGCTGCAAAAGCTGATTGGCCTTCTAGTTGATGTTGGTAAGCCACAGTGTGGAAATGTATGATGACTGCTTTGTTTTTCTTTAAAGGGAAATATCTCTAGATGTTGTCAGAGTAACTGATTTTCATTCGGAGTCAGTGAAGATGGGATTTTCCAGGGCAGAACTGCCATTTTTCATTCCTGCTACTGCTGAAAGACAGCTGGTGCTGTGTTTACTTACTGTCAGCCAGGATGGTAATGGTGTTTTCTAAGGCTAATGTTTAAAGCCATTATGATAAACGGGGAGATGTCAGAGGGTGTTGGTGAAGCACAGCTGAGATAACCTCATTCAAGAGACAGGAGAATATGCCACTTACACAAAACCATTAAGCTTCTGACTTCAAAATACTTGTTATTGAGAGCAAGATAGGTTAGAAAAATGCTACTTGGCCATATAGAAGTGCTTCCCCCAAGATTATAAGGGGGCTTTTATTTTGTGATGGATAACACTGTATTGATATGTACAAGCTATTCCTTGCTGCTGACTTGAGCTTCTGAGCTGACTAAGTCTTTCTACCTTTCGCCAGACTATAACAAACCCCTCTTCACTCCTTCTAAAGGAAAATAGTTTCTTGTTCTGTCTGCAGGCGCATATTGTACTCCTCTACCCTGGCTCCAGCTACATCACTTATTTCCTCCATTCCATCTGCAAGAGCAAACTCTTCAGATGAGTCAAGACTAAAGCTTTGTAAATGATTCCAAACTAGATCTTCATGTTTACCCCCATCAGGATAATTACATAAAGCTAGCGTAAATTTGTCAGGTGCTACTTCATTCTCACTAGCCTCAACCCAAATGTATGGCCTTGCCAGCAGGATTGCACTTAAGATGGGCACAACCATGATGTAGTTCAGCAAAATAAACACATATTAGTGATACCTGTTTTGAGCTTAAACAAATTTGCAAAACTTTTAGAGAAAATATTTTTGAAGGCCACTCTTAGTGGTGGGAACTAAAGTTTTCCGTACACCATATGCACATGTACAACACAGAAATCTTCAGCAGTTCTAAAATGATCCTTAATGTCATAACTGAAAAGAGCACCTGCATTACTCTGTGCCTGTGCCATGCTGGAGCCTTGTCAGAGCAGTGGTTAGGTTTGCAAACAGGTGACCTTTGGGGAAGCTGTAGTAAACTGACATGAAATAAGAAATTGTTCATGCAAGAGTTTATGAAAGTGTGATGATCTCACTACCAAAACCCTCTAAAAATCAGGTTAGAATAACTTTCAAAGTACTTTCTACACATAACCTCAGACTTCCCAATGGCATGTGTTGTGAGTGTGGACAAAATTGAACTTTGTTCCTTCCTTATTAATATAAAAAAGGATTAATTCTAATTTTATAGGAGAACAAGAGATTGTTCATTACTGATAAATGTTGCATTAAGACTCTATCTAGATTTATTGAAGGGAAAGTGGGGAATTTATCCAGTGTTTAAAAACGTATGCCCCACAGATTTTCCAGCACCATGGAGAAAAGCTTTATGAGCTAGCCCAGATAGATGGAAGGCTGTGATAGGTCTTCAGCTGAAGGCATTGCTGAGATATTACAGTGATAGTCATGTTAGAAAAGATGATAGATTAGATGCAGCCCACTGGAGGGGGCATATGTGCACAGACTACTGAATGCTCTGTGCACATAGAGATACAGCTTAGGAGCTACCACTTAGCAGCTCTGAAATGTCTGTACAATTTTTTATGCAGTAATTTTGTATTGTTCATAAATATTCATAGGTACTGATGCTTTTCTTGATCTTATTTTAGTGAAGCAGCACAGTCTGTTGGTTAGAAAAGGAAACTTGGAGCCAGTCAGAGCTCCAAACTTCTGCCCAATGCCACTGGATTCCCGGGTGGCTGTAAACTACACACTTAACCTTGTCACGCTCCGATTTTCCTATCTGAAGATTAGCTATCGCATAAATAAGTGTCTTTCTTGCAGGGGAGTGGAAGGGATTAAATAATGTTTGCAGAATGGCTGGAGCCCCTCTGTTGAAAAGTGCTCCAGAAATGCAAATGGATTATTGTTATTACGATGTTTTTCCATACTGAGACTTCCATATTGAAGTGAAATGGTCTACTTTTATTAGCTATCCTGGGGCTGGATCAATATGGGTGGTGAGACACATCCAGATTTGGGAAGTAGTTTTCCATTTCCCTCTGTTTTGGACAGGTACCACCTTGTTAAACCCAGCAAAGGTGGAGACTGAGCATCAAGTGGTTAAAGTAAAGGCAGGAAGGGCAGGAAGAGTGGAAGTCCCATGCTTTTGAGGAAAATCGGCATTGAAGTCCTGGGGACATTATGTTAATGGCATTACTCAATTTCTGGAAGCAATGCTGATTAAATATTCATTGACTTTGATTATACTGAAATTAGGACTAAAGCGTGAACTCAAATTGAGTGGAATAATGGCAGTGTAAATAATGCATACTTTCTAAATTGAAAACACCAGCTTGTGCTCTGCTCTCCCTCTCTCCGCCCCCTCGGTTTGTCATTGTGCCATTTGTTTAGGAGATGATTATACTGATGTGTGCATATCTAGCTATCATTTTTACCAGCTGGGAAAAAATGTGAAATTAAAGGTTTTCTACATTGTTTGCTTTTCCTCAGTACTGGAAAACAGAAGTAAATACAGTGCAACAAAGACCAAGCTAGTTTCACAAGAAGAGGTTAGAAGCTGCTGCTCAGCATTAGTCCTCTATAGCTTTCCTAGAGGATGGCAAATGTTGATGGCAATTGGAGAAAGAGAACAGGAAGCAATCAATGTTGGAGATTGCAGGACACAAGCTAGAATAGGGTTGGTCTAGCTGTAAAGGTGATAGCTGGGGACTCAGTTCAGTTCTATTGTCCACCTGAGGATCCACATCTAACCTAGGGAACAATATCTGTCCTGTCCTAGGTGTATGCCAGAGGCTGAAACATGACTGTTCATGGAGATCAGGCTTTGAGGGGGCCTTGGGGGGAGTGACATGGGCAGTGAGAAGTTTTTTCCTTGCAGACAGATGAAGCTGGGTCTTTCAGAGACTACCAGTTTCTGTTGCAGTATGTTCATTGCATTGGAGGACTCTCAGCCATCTCCCTGCTATGCAGGGTCTCCCTCAGGAATAGGAAGATTCTTCTCTCTGGTCCTGTCTCTGCAGAAGGGTAAGAGCAGAGGCTGGGTCTGATCCCTGGCTCTGATGGATCCTTCATTCCTACCCAGAACCCTGCTCTGAGGGCCCCATCTGACTCTGGGGCTGCATATGCGCAGGTGTGCCATACTGCCCTGTTGCAGACTTTTTTGCTTATATTTCTGTTTCTAAAAATGAATCATTTTAGCTTTTAGGAAGGTGACGTGCCAATAGCGTCTTTTTTAAAAACTCTTTTTAAAATCAGGATGATATTATTTTTAATACAATACATAATGTAGAAATTGCACGGAGGCACTTGATGGTAGGGTTGCCAATCAGGCAGCTCATGCACAGGGAGCAGGAAGCTGCGTGGGTTCGGTGGGCCCAGGACTACACACTATAGAAACCAAACTGCTGGTTTTTCAAAGTTGAACATGCTGATTGCAAAGTAAAAGCCCATTAAAGAGCAAATCGTTTAAGGCACAGCCTTCCTTCAAGCCCCAGGGAACTTGCTTTCTGAGACAGTGTGATGGAAGGGTTTCTTATTCATACTTGGCTTTTCCCTACGCAGCAGGCCTCATTGCTACCTGAGATTTACTCTATTGTGAAGTTCTTACCAGAAAATAGGGGGGGTGGGAATAGTCACTAGATCTGCCTTTTCTCCTCACAGGCAGAGTGGTGCCTGTTCCTACCCCATCCTGCTCCAGGAGTGCACTTTGGAGCTGAGGGAGCAGGGGTGACTTGCATGAGGAAGATGCTGCTGCAATGCTCACAATGCTGCAGTGTGACTGCAAACACCACGGGCACTTGAACCCATCCAAGGGTATTTCTGCTTTCCCTTTTAGCTTGCTGTGTGTCATCTTCCCCACCACCCAAGGCTAGGAAGCTACCAGGACTGTTATTTGCAGTTCCCAGATAAACAAATCTGCCCCTTGCTCCTTTCTTGGAGTGGCTCCTTTCCCTCTGGGTCTTGGAGAAGCTGGGATTCATCCTTGATCCATGGTTCTGCAGTCTTTGGTGTGGATCAAGGCTCTTTCTGTGGTTGTGGTATCACTCTGACTCCACAGCTAAACCATGACCTTTACTAGTTGTGTGATGCATGCATTTCTGTTCCTAAATCTCTTCCACTTCTAGGGGTGTGTTTGTGCAGACATGCACTATCACCCCATGCAGTTCCTCTCTGGGCACTGAAATGGTGGCTTATCTACATTACAGTGCTAGGGATTAGGAGGGGTCTCTTGTGTCACTTTGTCCTCCAGCTGCTTGGAGGATGTTGTGTGGGGACAGGCAGGGATCTGATCCTTCCATCCACTGCTGCAGCGTGATCCATAATCCAGCAGGCTGCAGGATCAGCCTGTTCAGCCAAGATTGCCTGATTCCAGTGGGGGAGGAGGCATGCCCTCCATCTATTATGGTAAATTTATGCCTGGAGTGATTTGCTTAATCCATGTGTGATGCCATGAAAGATGGTGTGAGAAGAAACTGCCCTGCTAAGTCTCAGGCTTCTGCTTTCCACCTACCTAACCTGTGAGGTTTTGGTGAGATTTTAGAGTCACTTCAACTAGATTTTTTTTTTTCCTAGTCCCTTTTTGTAAGGACTTACTTTTTTGTCCTCTGCTCTGATCTCTCACTCACGTTTTCATTGCTGCAGATGAGGTGGGTAGTGATGGCTCTGGTTTTGGTTTTTTTTTTGGTGACCAGAAACCCCCAGTCAGAGGAGGCGGCTTTGGGGCATTTTGCACTAGAGATTCTTCTGTTCTATGAAATATCTTTTATTAAAACTGTTATTCATAAATAAAAGCAAAGTTGCCATCTGATTAAAACTTGATGGGATTATTTTTTTTCCAGGCTAAATGAATTTAATGACATAAGCATAAAGATTTGTCTTTTTCTTCCTTAGGAATTTCCTCTTAATTTTACCACTGCAGCAAAGGAGGATACCAGCACCATTCCCTACAAACATCTGGACTTGTAGAAAGTTAGCAGCTATTTTTGGTGTGCAGAATTATAAACAAATGCAGAGGAATTTGCACAGATGTAAAACAGAGATTTGTCTTTCAGACTGAATGGTGGTACAGTGGCTACAGTTTTCAGATTTCCTTAAACTGGCAGAATTCTATCAGTAGACTTAAGAGTGTCTTAGGCTCATTTGATTTTTTTTAAATGAAATATTCAAAATGAGATCATCCCACCTGAATAGGTGGCCAGGGTCAATGCTGCCATTTAGCAATAGGTATCTGACTTGTCTGTTAAAGTATCTTGGGGCACATCTCCAAGAATTACTTGATCTTAGAAAAGCTAATAAATTTTAGACAGATGTTGTTTGGTTTTGTTTTTTTTTTTTAATAAAAAGGGGGGAAATGTGTGCTTCCCCCAGAGTACAGTCTACTTGAAGAACTCATGGCTATGGTTTGAAATGCGTTGAGTACTTGGCAAATGTCTCTCTGAAATCTTGGCTGTTCCTAAGTTTTCTCCTGATTTCAGTTAGGACCTCAGGAACGCATTGTATGGACAGTAGGTGAACAGCCATTGCAAATCTGCCTGCATTATATGATATTTCACAGCTATCATGAACTCCTGTGTGGCATTTTGTTAAGCTTATAGCTAAACACAGCTTTCCTTGGTTGGCGTGTTGACATGGGAGTTTCCTTTCCCTACCGTACCTTACTACCAAACTAGGAAGTTACAACATTACCTGTAACGTCCTGGATCAAGTCTGCGCTCTGAGCCAATGTACCAGTAACCTTGACGCAAAGTGCTGGATCACAGGATATGGAAACACTTGGACGATTGTTTTAAAAAAGTTTAGAGTTTGTTTCTTCCCTTTTCTTTTTGAAAATCTCTTTTCAGCCTGGCACGGCACACAGGCACTTAATAATCTAGGCATGCCTATGTGTAAATAATTAATCAGAAAGGGAAAATAATATAAATCCTAGCTATCATATTGCTATTAAAATTGCAGAAGCATTAGTGCATCCAATAAGTATTGTTTCTGTAATTAGATAACCTTTCTGAGCTGTATCAGCACTTAGAATAGGGAACATATGACCATCTGCTTGGCACCCATGGTAGGAAGAAGGAAGCTGTGTTCCATTCAGACGTGAATTTCCTTGCAGAGGGAAGGTATTAGCCTAGCACATGGGTAGAGATAATTTATGTCTCTTTTATCCAGCCCTTTTCTCAAGCAAAGTCACTTCTCTGATCTGCCCTCATGTGTGGCAGTAGAGGTCTGCCTTAGCTAATCCAAGGTTAGGATCACCAGGACCCAAGTCAGCCCCAGCTATGCATCTCCGTGCTTCACTGTGGGTGGTTAACGTCCCAGCTTTGCCCCTCATCTGCCATGCTCTGCACCACTGCTCGTGCTGGCAGGTGAGCAGAGACCAGAGCTGGGCAGGCATCTGTACCACCACTGTCTTTCCATTGCTGCACAGGTGAAAAGCTGGTTTCAGCTCAAAGGAGGTGTCCTCTGGAGTTGTTCTTGACCTGGAATAATCATTTCCACAGACCGATGAGGTGAAACAGGGCAGATGGATAGTTGAGCTGGATAACGGGGGACCTGCCAATCTTTTCCCCAGATTTCTGGGTTTTTACCTTGATTACAGAGCTTTCAGTCTGCAGGGAGTACATTGCAATTGCTAGATTCTTGTCTGTGATTTAAACCCACATTCTGTTGGGCAAAGATGGGCAAATATTCACTATTTCCCCAGCTGTGTTGCCTGCATCACTTCTATCACACTGCAGCATGCCTACTAGCAGCATCTTAACATTGAAAGGACGTAAATTCATAACCATGATTTATTTTTTTGCATAAATGATACATCCTTTTTGCTGAAATGCTGATAAAATCCAATCAAGACACTGCTGAATTTCTGTAAGAATGGCATTCTCAGTAATACCAAATAATTCAGGTTTTCACTCACGGTTTGAGGTCTTAGTACTCATGGCAGAAAATCAGGCTTTCGTATCTGGGTACAATACTATAAAATAATTATGCAGAGAATTCATCCTATTGAAGATGTGTGGGTGTTTTTTACAATGTGTTTGCTAGGCAACTTGGGCTCTCGCTGCAGGGACATACATGGGCTGTACCTAGTTTTCTACTCTGGAGAGACCTGGGTTTAATTCTGTCTTACTCTAGATTACATATGGAAAGGAATCTGGCTCTGTCACCACTCTATTACTGCATATTTTTTGCGTACAGCAAAGCTAACATACGGTTAGTGGAAACTAGAGTATATCTGCCGCCCAGGTCCAGGACTGGATTAGAACGGATGGTATTGTCCAGGAAAGAGACATAAGGACAGATACTTTAGGAGCATCTTATTTAGGTTTCATCAGATTTATACAGCATAAAAGTCAATTCTACTAATTCATAGTCTTGAAAGTATGAAGCTTCTCCGCAGATTGACTTAAACCAGATTTTTCAGGGGAGACTAAACAGATTAGGTATCAATCCCGTTACATTTTAATGGGAACTAAACACTTATCTTTATTAGGTTTTCTGAAAATCTATCACTTAAAGATCAATCAGTGAAATAATTGAAATTGGACCATATCTTAGTTGCAAACAATTAGTTGAGGTTTTGGGCTTTTTTCAAGCATCTAAATCACCCTTAAATGATTTGAAAAAAGCCTCTCTGTGTGCTGGTATGGTGGATGTTTCACAGCCTCTGTTCTCATTCAGACATAGCTGCTAGACACAATTAAAACGCCAAATAAACTAAAACCCAGCAGAAATGAAGGTAGTTTTCCTTTTGCTTTCCTTGGGGACAATGATTGTAAAATTCTGGTTTTGATAGAAATTCTCAAACCAGCCAAACCACCCCATCACTGATGGAGGGGATGGTCCATGTCTCCTCTCTCCCTTCATCACTGTGTCAAAGTCTGGAGCCTGTGGCTCTGTAAGGCTGCTGGGCAGCTGTATTTTGCCCATGTCCAGCTCTTTTCAAGGTTTCTAAGCTGTCCAGGTCTTGTTGGTTTTTTTTTTCTTGTCTTCTGACTGTTCTTTCAGAAACATCCACCTGTGCAGGCATTTTTGCTGTTACAAGTGAAGACTGAGAAAAAGTGTTTCCTTTCCTGTAGGCGAATAAGCAAAAGGCAAAAAAAAATCTGCCTATAGTAACAATTCCAGAGTGGTTTTATTTTCCTTTGAGGCAACTGATGGATGAAGCTAGTCAATCATCCAGAAGCTAGTTAAAGTTGTTTTATGAGGACTCAAAATCAAAAATAAATTATCCTCCAGCTGCTTCTGAGTTCTCCAGCATGTCCTATCACAAGGGTGCTACTTGTATGAATGTTTCTATGGCCAACACGTGCTGTTCTGATAGCTACTCATCAGCTCTCTGCATTGCAAGTTCAGTGCTTCTGCCAGTCAGGTTAATGCTGAGTTATGGAGAATCTCCTCTCCTACAGGGGCAGTGCAGTGGGTAGCCTGTCCCATTGCTGTGCATACTTTTCACTTGTGACACACTCCAACTCTGACACAACAGGCACAGCTACAAGTTCATTGTAAAGGAATATGTGCTGGATATGAACTATTGAAATAATTTGTTCACATTAGCTGATGAACTGATTTTCAACAGGGAAATCCATACATATGTGGTTTTTGATTTGCTGTTAGTAAATGTTTCCTCTATATTGACTTTTAAAATAAAAATAATACTAATATTGGTTGGCAGTGATAACGGTTTAATTACTCCTGTTACAAGAAGAAATGAACTATGGTGTGTAATCTGTTGAAGTTAAAATAGAGTAGTATGTATTAAGTTTATATTGTTACCAATTTTTTAATTCTAATTTGCCTATCCAAATTGCTGTTTTCAATGACTCTTGATTCCAAATCTGAAAATTTTCATTTGTTTCTCTTGATCTTGTGTCTATTAATTTTTGCCTTCTGAGGTTGTGGTTCTATACTTTGCCTTATTTTTCCATTTTCTAATCCAAGAGTGAATGCTTTTTAGCTCACTATAAGAAGCTAATTATAAAATATGCATTTTTTTTAAAGTGTATAGTGATATATCACAAGAGTAAAGGGTCCTCTAAGGAAAAATATGCTGGAAATAAGGTGTTAGTTTGCCACACCTGTGACTCCTTAGCAGCATGTGTTGCTGATTTTCATTTTGCTCTGCCAATTTACTCAATTACTTAAATGGGTAGCTGAAGGCTGTGTCCCTCAAGTAGGATAGAATCAGAAAAATGGGGTTATCTGGTGTGTGTGGAATATATTTGCAGCTGAAATGCAGTGTTATCTGTGTGGTCTTTCTAACTGTTAAGTTGTACAGTTTGTTAAGAGGAAAATTTGCCCATTTGTTGGCTAGAAGCTGCTAATGTGAGACCTCACCCTGTAACCAGAGACATCTCTGTAACCCCTCTGCTAGCAAGGAGCTCTGATCCCAGTGGTTTGATACGGGCCCTGGGGCTTTTGCAAAGTCTTCTGGTTGCAGAAACAGTGTTATAACTGTTCTTCACACTGCAGCTACGTGTGAGTGTGCTTTGTCAAAAGTGACCTGTGGAACAGTGGTGTAGGACTCTTGCTAAGTAATGTTCACATCTAATTTCTAAAGTAATCTCTTTCCACAGTAATAAGGGTCGTCCTCCAGCATGTGTCGAGGGAGGTGCTCTTGGCCACAAAAGTCCTGATTTTTCTCTGCAAAGGTGCTCTGTTGCTTTATACAGCTAAGGGTGCCTAGGAGAGATTTTAAAGAGAGAATCTCTGGCCTGGAGTTGGAAGGAGCAGAGGGTCTAATGGGAATAATTTGGGGAAGTCTTATGGTATTGGGGAATGCTATGGGAGCAGAGGCCCTACGCAATACCTGGTGCCCAGAGTAGCACTGGGCAAGCCTGCCCTGAAGTTCTGGGAGATTCCTATATATGTGTGTTTATATATTTACATATCTATACACCTGATCTGTTTGTGTAAGTATATGTCTTAGAGGTAGGCTGGTCTGTAGCTTGTGGTTTGAGTCTGGGATGAGCAGCTGCTTCTGGAGATGAAGCAAGGACAAGGCACTTCATAAAGATTGGCCTGGCCCTGGATATCTCCCTAGGGATTTACCTGTCGGGTCTCCATCTGCTTTTACTTGGAAGGTGCTTTCTGAAGTGAGCCAGGAGAAATCTCTGGGTGTACAGACACTGGCTAGAGTTAATGCTGTAGGGTACATTGACAGGTAAAATTCACTTAGGGCATTATTTGTGTATGAACATAGGAGCATGTAGAGGTGTGCCCACGATCAGAGGGTTCATGGGTACCACTGATCACCTTGTTCCTATTAACCGGGATGGGATTGGAGATGTCTACATCACCTGTAGAGGAGTTCACTAGTGTAACTTGATGGGCTGCAGGGCAGTGAAACCAGACTGGGCAGCATGGCACATGGCAGAGGGATGGGTGTCTGATGTCATTGACAGACAGGGAATTTGACCACAAGCCCCTTCACTCTCATGCAGCATTACGGACTCAGCCAGAGCATAATGTGTGTTGGCACATGGCACTTTGCATCAGATCAATGTATATGTGTATATACTGTGTTCAGGCCATGTGTTTTAGTGCACACACTCATTTAAGCAGAGCAATGCATCATACAGATATGTGAAGGGATTCCAGCATTGCACAGAACTGCTGTTGCAGCACTGATGTGTGAATGCGAGCTGGGGTCTTGCTGGTGAACAAATCTGCATTTTCCTAACTCGAATTCCCTGATTAAGTCTATTAGCCTTGAACCTCTTTCTCCTTCCTCCCTCGCCTTTTCCATTCTACGATGGAGGCAGTCCTTCATGGCACTGAGAATTATTTTCTTGTTTTAAATCTCAGTTTGAAAATGTCAAAGTTCGGATTTTGGAGAGAGAAGTCTGGGTGCTAAAAGCAAGAATGTTCTTTTTAATTAGAGTTATGCCCTCGAGCAGTGAGAAACCATTATGTTTTTATTCTTCCTCTGTACTTATTCCAAAACCTTTTACATGATCAGACTAAAAGGTAAGTGCAAATGAGTAAGTAGCTAAACGAGTAAAGCAGATTCATAAGAAAAACAGGGAGAACTGCAAGTCTTGCTATTTTATATTTATGAAATAACTGACATTTTAGACTATGCTGCTGTTTCTAGAGACAAGATATTTGAAAAGACCATTTCCCTACCAGAACATTGTGCATGTGAAGCTAAGCACTATTTCTATGACATCTTTTTTAGCATTTTCAGGAACTTGATATGATAGGTGACATGATGCTTCAGCCAGGGAGGCTGAAGAAGATGCAGCTCTGTTACCACGGCCTGATACAACTATGTGTGCACCAGTGGATGTGATGCCCCTGTGGGTGTCCAGGGCTTCTCCCCTTTTCAGCACAACAAGAGAAAAATCATTTACTCTTTGTCTTGGTTTACTGCTGTTTAACTTTAATGATCGTAATGAATTTTGTGAATGAAAGACTTTAGATTACTAGTATAGAATCATAGAACAACAGTTTTGGTTGGAAGAGACCTCCAAGATCATGGAGTCCAACCTTTGTCCTAGCTCTATCAACACCACTAAACCATGTTTACATACAACATCTACCTGTCTCTTAAACACCTCCTGGGATGGTGACTCCACCACCTCCCTGGGCATCTGTTCCAGTGCCTGACAGACCTTTCAGTAAAGAAGTTCTTCCTAATATCCAGCCTGAACCTCCCCTGGTGCAGCTTGAGGCTGTTTTCCCTTGTTCTATCACTTGTTACTAGGGAGAGCAGACTGACCCCCGCCTCGCTACAACTTCCTTTCAGGTAGTTGTAGAGAGCGATAACGTCTGCCCTCAGCCTTCTCTTCTCCAGGCTAAACAGCCCCGGATCCCTCAGCCATTCCTCATAGCAGACATGATCCAAATCCTTTACTAGCTTGGTAGCACCCCTCTGTACCCTCTCCAGCACCTCGTTGTCCTTCTTGTAGAGGGGCCCAAAACTGGACACAGTAGACGAGGTGCAGCCTCACCAATGCCAAGTACAGGGGAATGATCACCTCCCTGCTCCTGCTGGCCACACTATTCCTGACACAGGCCAGGATGCCGTTGGCCTTCTTGGCCACCTGAGCACACTGCTGGCTCACGTTCAGCTGGCTGTCAATCAACACTCCCAGGTCCTTCTCTGCCCGGCAGCTCTCCAGCCACTCCTCCCCAAGCCTGTAGTGCTGCTGGGGATTGTTGTGGTCAAAGTACAGGATCCAGCACTTGGCCTTATGGAAACTCATGGAATTGGCCTTGGCCCAGTGATCCAGCCTATCTAGATCCCTCTGCAGAGCTTCCCTACCCTGAAGCAGATCGACGCTTCCACCCAGCTTGGTGTCACATGCAAACTTACTAAGGGTGCACTCCATCCCCTCGTCCAAATCATTGATAAAGATGATAAGATAAAGGAGTGGCCCCAGTACTGAGCCCTGGGGGACATGGCTCATGACCGGCCACCAACTGGATTTAACTCCATTGACCACAACTCTCTGGACTCGGCCATCCAACCAGTTTTTCACCCAGCAAAGTGCATGTCCATCCAAGCCAAGAGCAATCAATTTCCCTAGGAGAATGCTGTGGGAAACAGTATCAAATGCCTTACTAAAGTCAAGGTAGGTAACATCCACAGCCTTTCCCTCATCCAACAAGCAGGTCACCCTGTCATAGAAGGAGATCAGATTTGTTAAACAGGACCTGCCCTTCATAAACCCATGCTGACTGGGCCTGATCACCTGGTTGTTCTGCATCTGCTGCATAAGGGAACCCAGGATGACCTGCTCCATCAGCTTCCCTGGCACTAAAGTCAAACTGGCAGGCCTGTAATTTTCCAGATCATCCTTCTGTCCCTTCTTATATACGGGTGTTATACTGGCTGACTTCCAATCTGCTGGGACCTCCCCAGTCAGCCAGGTCAGCATCCTTGCCAGTTCTCTTGGCACTCTAGGATGTACCCCATCCGGCCCTATAGATTTATGCACATCGATGTGGAGCAGCAGGTCATATAAGTTAATGGGGCATTGGGAGGAGGAGGAATGGATATTTTAAAAAAATCAAACCAAAACCAAAAAAACCTCAATAACCAAAGCCCCCCAATGCAGTTGTTTTGAAAATATTAGCAGTGTCTCTGTTTTGTTTTGGTTTTTTGGGGTTTTTTGTGGATGCCGTGGCACTCACACTAGTGATAGCCCTTCCGGTGAATGGATGGTTACCTGTATTTGCAGCTACAGATTTTTGCCATGGGTCTGAGTCCCTTTTGGCACTGGAGGTACACGTGACTGACCTGGAGATGCCAGGACTGTGCCATGCGTGGAGCTTCCCAGCTGTAGTTGAGGGTGAGCCTCTGTACCAAAGCCCATTCGTGTCACACAGTTGTGCAGTTTCTTCCCAAATTGTCCGCTTGCTGCCTGAGCACTGCGAGTCTGGCTCTGGGGAAGTACCAGTCTGAGAAAACTAACTGACCTTTCCCCCATATTCATCAAATCTAACTATTCACACAGCCTCTGTGTAAACTGTTTGCCCCCAGAGGTGCCCATATGTGTGCACAAGATAGAGCCCCCTAACACACACACTTGCAGATACATTCCTGCATAAATTATATTTATGTATTACATGAAAGGCACATCAGCCAATGTGTGAAACTCTGACAGGCAGGAAACTTTGAGATAAGAGAGGAAAAAAGTCTCACCTTTTCTGGCTTATGTTTTTCCCGATAAATATTCTTACTGTGAGTGTAATAAAGGAGGATATTATTTGATGCAAGATACAAAAATAGGAAGGTGTTATCATGGAGGAGGTAGTGCTTCATTTGCCCTGTTCCATCTTTGCCACAAGGTTGTTCTCTCTCTGGGAGAGTGTGCGGGAGTGGGGAGGGAGGCCTTATTTTCAAAGGTATATGGGGCTTTATTTTCTTTTCTAAGGCATATGCATTAATGTGGGCCAGCGCATGGCTCCATGTTAGGGCTGCCTTGTGAGGCTCAAAACCTTCAGATTGAGAGTGTTGCTAGCTGTTAAATAATTCTGCAAATCCTGAAATAGAGGAGAAGGTGAAAGCTGCATCTGTGTGTTTAGCTTTTAGTGCATTGGGCAGTGAGAATTCAAATCTGGGACTAGAAACCCTTGAATACGGTTCAAACGCATGGCAGAGTCAATTGACCCAAAAGTCAAGCATTGCCCATGCAGGTAGCCTGTACGCTGTGACACCTAAATATGGGAGTTGCTGCATGGCTGCCCCATGGCACGTTGGAGACCTGACTGGGAGATATGCCTCTGGGCAACAGTGTCGTGTGCAGCATGATGCAAACTGGGGTAATCCTTGGTGAAGTGCCTATTTGCAAGGGCAAACTGACTGGAGGACACCAGCATATTCTAGCCATAAAGCAATACCACTTTGGGGAATATCCTCTCAGTATTAAGACTGTAGGTAGTCCCCAGTGAATGGAGGCCACATTCACACTGACCTTCAGGCTTTCTCCGTGCCCACAGAAGTGTGGTGTCAGTGCACGGCTGGGATGGACCCAGCCCTGGCAGTGCTGCTGGCTGCTTTGGCTGCTACAGCAAACAGCTGAGAGGTTGTTTCTGGGTTATGGTAGCTGCTTTCCCAGCATCTACTGAACTAAATAATCTCATTAAGGGATGCCTGGAAAAGATGCATCATGGTGATAGTTATGCTTTGGACCTGTGGCTGGTACAATAGATGTGTCTTGTATCCAGAAGCCTGCATGTGTCTGAGACCAGATTTTCTGTTATGGGTGAGAACTCAGGAGGATGAAAGGCACCATGAGGAGGGTGATTCAAAGGAGCACTGATAAAGTCTGACTAAAGACAACAGACTTCTGTTTTGTTTTGTTTTTCTCTTGCTTTTGCTTGTTCGTTAAAAAGTGTTTTATTTATTTAAAGGTTTTGTATTTATTCCCACCACAAGGGATGGAGTGAGGGAGGCCAGAGAAATCAAAAAGAAACATTTTGCTGTCTGTCTAGATGCCAGGTTTCTTCAGGGAAAATCTTAAATGGCATGCTAGCTTGTTGAGCCTTGAATAATAAATAATGAGGTGCAAGGTGGACAGATGGGTGATGGATGAGTTTTGCAATGCTTAAAGGGAGGAGAATTTCCTTTTCTTTTACTGATTTTTTTTTATAAGCCTGATTAGCAGAACTAGATTATAAACTGAAAAAATCCACATCCTCCCATTTAAATGGAGTTTCATTTCAACTAGGTTGAAGAAAACAGTTTCCCTTATTTAAAGTAACTGTGTCTCCATGTGCAGCAGTGCTGGGGATCCCTGAGGTGCCCCAGGGGGCTGGGTTTGTGTTATTGTCCCAGGTGTTAAAACATGAAGCAGAGGATGTTCGCACAAGGTGCTTTCCCTTAGTGACACTACCTTAATTTTCTTTTTTTATTCTCCTTAATAATGAACCATTTGAGTCTCAAAATAAATCTTGGGCTGCATCTGGCAGTGCAATAATAAGTGGAAATGTGCATCTGTTTATTTTGACAGGGACCATCTCTTGTGAAGGTGTTTATTGTTGGTTCCTGTTTTCCAGTGTGTTGGCAGTCATGTCCGTTCTCTGTTATGTGGTGTAGATGTCAGGATTTTACAGCCTGGATTTTTGCATTCCCCATTTTTTAACTGATTGAAGATTATGCCTGGCAAATCAGCCTGTGAAGGGCTGGATGTTTTCTGTAATATTGAAACGACTAAAAAGACATCACACTGTATCTGTGTGAGGCTGAGTGCATGTACCTGCATCCCGCTACGAGCTCAGTTTCCCAGCTGCTCCTAGCAAGGACATGGGGCAGCTGTGATATGCCAGGAGCAGTTGAGCTGAAAGGGGCACACAGCAGGATGAAGCTCTTCTGCCTCTGTTATTCTGCTGGGGTATGTTAAAACTGTCTCCTGGCTCTTTTCCACTGGGCAGCAGTACTGGAGTGTTCACTGTTTCCCTGGGGGATTACAGAAGTCAAAGATAGGTTAAATGAATGAAATTTGATGGCCTAAACAGGAGCTTGACCTGCATGATCAAAGTCCCTCTAATGTGGCTGCCAACTTGTCCTCTCCACTCTCTCCTGAGTCAAGTCAATCCCCTTCCCCAGGCAGTAACTTCATTTCTCACCAGTAGATGCAGCTGGCTGCCTCCTTAAAACTTCTCCCCAGAGACTCAGCCTTGGCCTTCAGTCTGAGCCACAGCCCAGGGCTTGGATGCTTTCATCTGTGCTCTCTCTCTGCACACTCATGAGCTGGTCCTGCTGGTCCTTCACTGGCATCAGAAAGCATGAGCCTCCTGGGAAATGAAGATGAGGTTGTGTCTCTGGAAGAACTATCTGTTATTGAGGTATTTATGTAGACACCAACCACCAAGCTTGAAGTGCATCTAATTGTAACAGGGGTGCTTGATCAACTCTTTATTGCCACACGTTGACCTGGTGGTGAGAGACCCTGGCTTGTCCTCTTCCCCAGGCTAGTGGCCCCTGCAGATTCCATCCCTGGGGTTATCAGAGTATCAAAACACCTGGACTCTGGGTGACTTTTCTGAAATGCTGTGTCTCATGCAAACTGCGTAAGAGAACATCTAATCTTTCAATTAAAAAGCCAACTATAGAAGAGGCTGTCTCAGCTGCCTTGCCTTGATAAGAAGGGAAAGCTTTACAACTCGCTGTCAAGTCGTAACTCCTTCGTGCACACGCAGGTCTGCTCTGCCAAAAGCAGGCAGTAATGCAGAAAGAAAACCTCCCATCAGTTTCATCTCTTTATTGAAAACTATCTTGTCTGACAGTGAGTCTTTTGAAGATAGACATTTCCCACCTGTAGAATGCACTTAGGACTGGCAGAATCCTATTGCTATTGCCCGAGGTCTTTCCTGTGTTCCCTCACTGAATCTTGCAGTCTGAGATTCCCTCTCTGCTCCTGCCTATTGAAATATGAAAAATAAAATAAAAACCAGACCTTAAGAGCACAGGTCTGGCTGTTACTCCCAAACACATTGGTGTTTAGGCATCAAAAGCTTAATCATCCACTATTTAGCCACTGCTGGGAGAACATAATGCTTAAGTTGATGGCAACAGAAGAATTCCTACAAGTGTTTCTCCCCTTGTAAACATTTAGGATGAAGGGAAGTAATTGCCTTAGGTTAAAATAAAACATTTGCCTTGGACTCCTGGGTTACTGATCAGGAATTTCTATTATTTGAGAAATGCCTCTAATCAGCTGAGATAGCAACTGCTGTGTCAGAGGATTATTCTAGGAAATGAGTATTACTTTTTATTATAACATTGATTTCGCACTTATGAAATCCTAGCCAAAGAAGGTGTCAAAGAATATTATTTCTATCCTAACGTGTTTTGTTACAGGCAGCATTTGTGCTTGCTAAGCCTTCTCTTAAGCTGGTGGTTATACTTTAAGAACAGTGTTCATTGACTGAAGTAAGGGTACTGGTATGCTTTGCTGAAAAGAGGGAAGCCCAGACATTTAAAACAGTTTAGCTTTGCTTGCTGGGGGTGGCTGTGCACAGGTACATCTACACATCTGCCTTTAATGGAGGTGATGCTCGAAGTGCCAGACTGCCTAGTGGCATGGGAGGTATTTATTTCAGTAGTTTGGGGCTTTCATAATTGTTTACTGGGAGAGTTTGTTTAACAAATGGGAGGGAGTAAGGACCCGACTCCAAGATGTTAGCATGTCTGCCTTCAAGGACAGGAGACTTTTGATGTGTTTGAGCCTGGGGACCTGAGCCAGGCTTAGGGGGTGGCAGGGAAGCAGTGCTCCCAGAAGAACAGGTTATCTGGCAGAAAGAAATAATGAGTAATACAAGTTTAAATAAGCAGCTAAACACTGTTTCTTTGATATTATTTGTAGAAAGAGACGATGGTTACTGTTGAGGTTATTTATTTAACAGTCAGAAGAGACTGTTATGAGTGAGTCTCCTTTCCAGCACCTCCATGAATGTCACTTGCTGCTCCTAATTCCCTGTACCACCAAATGAATCAGAACTTTATCTTGGGCTAAGGTGTTTCTGCTGGGAAGATACCCAATCTTGCGTACAAAGAAAACCTGTGAATTGGTTCTGATTCTGTAAAGGGCAGTATGTGTGTGGAGGTATGTGCTGCATATTGGGTGGATAGGTGTGCAAGACTGTTGACAAATACATTAAAAGACTCAGTGGTTGAGTATATATTTATTCTGAAACCCCACCAAATGATCATGATAATGCTGCTGATGATCAGTGTCATGTAAAGTTCAGTCTACAAGAGATGTTTGCAGAAGGCTATGATCAGGTATTACATGCAACCTGAACCTCAGTATCAGCCCAGGTGTGTCCTTGTTGCCTATGGCAAGTAGAAGTTGATGCAATTTCATGTCTAGTGGTGATCTAAAGGAAGGTTAGAAGATGCTGACTATTCTAACCATTATGCACATCTTGGGGATGTTCTTAGCCCACTGCATATGGTCCAGCTCTTCACAGCAACCTGTAAAATCCTGGTCACTAAGAGGTTAATTAGCTGCTTCCTATCCACCAACTAATGGCTATGTGCTGAAAGAAGGGGACACCAGAAACCTGGAATGTAGTGGTCTCCTTCTGAGTCAGCTAATCTATAAACATTAATCTATTATACCAATTAAATGTTTAGAGAAGGTGAAGCATTATTTAAGTGCCAAGTGTTGCTGGAAGCCCAGGTCATTGCAATGCCAAAGGTGCCATCTGATGGATGGGAGATTAAACAGAGGTCTCCAATACAACTGCTCATTAATGATTCCGTAGCGTTTTTCGTGACAGAAATCTTCCCTGGGAATTGAAGGTGAACTGATCAAGCTCTGAGCTTACTTTTTTTCAGCTTCTGGTCAGTAAAAATTGGATGCAATGCTGAAAACCAGTATGAGCTATAAAAAACACTAACCTGAAGGTAGCAGATGGTAAAAGAATAACGATGGATCCAGTCAACAATAATTTCCTGTCCTATAATTTCTTCTGGCTGTGGCACTATGCTGCAAGCTGAAAGGCTGACCTAATTTCCAGACTCTACCATGGTCTTTCTGTATGATGTGAGATCAGATCATATAGGTCCGCATTCCTCATTTTGGATGCCTGGCCTGATTCCCCTGAGATGACTTTTGAGCTTACTGTTCTTCCAGCACTTGCACTGACTGTGCATGGGCCTGGACCTGGTCCTCAGGCTTTGCAGAGTGCTTGTAGTTTTGACTGCCAGCAGCCAGCTCAGCAGGGCTGAGCAATGCTCAAGTGCTTTGGAGGTCAGATCCTGTGCAGTTTGTCCAAAGCCACAGAGAAGATAGCATGAGCTGAATCCCTCTCTAGGTGTAGGCTAGTCCTTAGCCAGAGAGGGATACTTCCAGTCAAACCAGCCTAGCCCCTAAAAGTGGAGACATCCGGACTTAATGCTTTTTGTAGGCTGGAAAGGGAATGAGAACCCACCTCCTTTACAGCAGCATAATATGGCCAAGTTTGTTAACATTTATTAGGTAATTATGAGCTCTACTATTGAAATGCCCATAAATAAGCAAACCACCTACAGATGGCCACTTAATAGGCTCTGCTACCAGGTTGCAATACCTGACCCCATGAGCAGATGTTGCTTTCCTCCAGCAGCTGTGCTGCGCAGACCTGCTTTCTGCCAAGGAAACCTTCCCTACCTTCTCTGGCTGAATTTCAGCTTCTTGAAGTCTACGTGTTTCCTCCCCCCATGCCCCAACCCTGTTCCCAAGGTATTATCGTTTCCACAGTTTGTTGTTTGGAAAAGCAGGCTGTGGTGCCTGTCATCCTTTGTGTGAGCTTTGTCTTTGTGCCAGCTCACATCCCGAGGAACTGCAAAGTGGCACCCGCGCGCTCTGTCTCACAGCAGGCATGTTTTGCATTTACTGACACATGGGGAGTGACTGACTAATACTAACATGAAAACAATTCTGACAGAACAAGGGCTTGATGCAGGGGGGAAAAAATATCCAGGAAAACAGAGCGTGTTCAGCATATGCTATTGCTTTTACCAGTTCAATAAATATTTATTGTATTTCTTATAATTGAGTTTCTCCAGTGTAAACCTAAGTGGAAGAGAGTGTAAGGAGAAGTTTAGGCAGATGGCCTTTTTTAAAAAAAGCAAACAAACAAAAATAAAACAAGATCCCCCACCCAAGCACACCAGCAGAGGTTTCTCACAATATAAATGAGAAAATATTCCAAAAGAGATTTCTCCCAGCAGTGCAGCTAAGGGAAAAAAAATTTCAATAATAGAAAAAGCAAAGGAAATATAGCCCCACAGACACCTCTCTGTGTTTATTTGGGACTTGGGGTGTGCATGTGTGCAGGGGAACCTTCATCCAGCAAGTCTTGATATTAGATGAAGCCTTTCATCATCAGAGCTTTTGGACACTTCAAAAACCCCACCAAACAAACAAATAAAAAAAAAAAAAAAACCCACCTGAAAAACAAAAAACAGAGAAATTTGTGGTTAGAAGGCAATAGCTGAGGCCATAGTAATGGACGGTCTGGATCCATTAAAGACAAGATAATAGAAAAGATACCTGATCTGGTGGCAATAAACCTAAAAATCCTAAAAATCCCTAGGTCTCATGTTGGCTGGTTATTCTGCTGGATAGCTTTTCCCTGGTCACCTCTCCTTCATTTCTGCAGCTGACTGTTGGACCTGTTTTTTTTGGGGGGGGGTTGGGGTTTTTTTTTCTTTCTTTTTTGCGTCACCACTCTGGTTGCCTTCGTTGAGCTGTTAAAGCCTCGCTCCTTGGATTTAACAAGAGTCTTCGGGCTGTTTGGAATTTGTCATTTTTAATGCTGCTTTTTGGCAGAAGCATCCATGTTCTGTGACATTTCCCTTTAATTTAGAGCCTCTTCTTAGCATCTGTAAATGGTCATGAGATAGGAATTTTAATTGTTTTAATTATATTTCTATCTTTCCCAACCCCCTCTCTCCAATGGACCTTTTTACATTGCATCAGAGAGAATTTTCTTCCCCCCGATACATTTCTTTAGATATTGACATCTGGAGACATTTATCAAAGAATAACTTCTACTAGAAACCAAAAATCCATTAATGAAGCTGGAACTATTTGCATAGTAGAAATTATACTTAATAACCTTTAAAGGGAAAACTCATGTGATTGGTGTAGAATACAATTATAGTTAATGGTCAGGGTGCAGGGGTGTTAAAGCTTGTTGTTTTTCAGATCCACTCTTCAATCTCTGGCATGCTGGGGCCGGTGCTCCTTTGTAGGGCACAGGAACTGGAGGAGGGGGCTGTTCCTAATAACCCTGCTGAAGGGCATCATCTGGGGTGCACATTACATCTGAAAGCTGTCCTGCTGAGGAGGGAGAGGCACCTAACATGCAACAGAGAGCAGGGCTAGTCTGTAGCAGCTAAGCTTTTCACCAAGGCCTGTAAAAATGCAATAGCATTTCTTTTGGTTTTGTTAGAAAAAAGCCATCAATAGGGGCTGCTGTGTTAGGAAAGGAGAAAAAAAATGAGGTTTGCTTCAGACTTGAATGTCTAACACCTGGCTGCTTTTGCTTCCCTCTATGTGAGGGGCACAGGGAGACTTTAGGAGGAAAATGTTGCCTGTAGCAGCCATGGATATGCTAAGCTCTTTTTTTTTTTTTTTTTTTTTTTTTTGAAAGTGCAGGTATTTCATGTGTCCTGAAAATATGGGTTAGTGGAGCAAGCAGCTATACAACCCAGAAGGTTACTGGAAAGAAGTTGACACAGATGCTCATTGTGTGCCTTGCAGGGGAGCTGCCTAGAGCAAGTCAAGGCTAGCTCCATTAAAAGACCTGATTTTGCACCAGCATGGAGGAGGTAGCTGGGAATTGGACCTGTGCATCTGTCTTCTGCCTCTGTGATTCAGAAGGTAGCTTGGCTTGCTCTCCTGCAGCTCCACTGCTGTCCCAGTCCCAATGGGAAACCGCTGAGGAGGGACAGCGAATCCAGTTCAGATCCCAGCTGTGGAAGGGTAGGACCCAGCACATAGCCAAGCAACAAGGGGATAACTTGCTAAGTCTCTAACTCAATTGTGTTCGTGTGCCTGTGTAACCAAGTGAGCAGGTTGCACTTTGGATTCAGAGCAGATTTTGGTCTTTTGTGCTGAAGTAGGTGATATTTCTACAATTTGAAGCTTCTTAGATCCAGTGCGTAGTGTTAGTGTTAGTACTGTGGTGCCAGTATCCAAGAAAGGTTAGTGCTGAGATCTTTAGCAAAATCCTTTAACATACTGTCTCAGGATGCATAATTACTTACTACAGAGCTGCCTCTTTCTCATCTCTGTGCTTTTGGGCACTGCCCATTGCTTTTTCATTCTCCAGCTCTTGGGTCCTGCCCTTTGGCCAAACAAACAAAACAATTTATTCTAACTCAACATAAAGGTAAAGGCATAGTAGCATCTCCTGTGTTCAAGGTGAAGAGCTGAGCTCTGGGGAAGCAGATGGGTATTTCAGAGTCTGTATGTACTAGGAGCAAAACAGTGAGGAGAAAAACAAACCCCTATAGAGGAACCTGAACAGTTTAGGGGATCTCTTGTTTGATAGAGTTGGCCACGTAATCCTCTCAGATTCTGGCAGAGAAAGTTCCCCTTATTTTAAATATGGAAAGCTGCGAACAAGTCACGAGGATTGCTATGCTCTATGAGTGGGACTGGAGAGGAAAGTCCTCTCTCTCACATAGGACCAAGAAGAGAGCAGAAGACACCTGTGTTTCCTCACCTGCCCATGCTGGAACTGGGGCTGCTCAGTGTAAGGCACAGTGCTGCAAAGGAGGGGTGCGGGGCCTGACACACTTCTCCCCACAGTTGCAGTGTTGCAGCAAAGGTGCTGCGTAGCAGGATGCTAAAGTTTTGTATTCCTCTAAGGATTTCTGGATTATGGAGTTTGTTTTTCTGTCTTTAAAGGGATCAAAGTTTCTAAGCTGATTTTTCATTCAGATGTCTAACTGATAGTGGTGACAGCAGAGGAAATCAAAGGAGGGAATTATTGTCTGTGTATCTCAGTTAGTCATTCTTGTGGCTGCCTTTATCTACGAGAACATTTCTGTTCCTTAAAGCCACACTTAACATAAACATAAAACCTTTTTGGCAGGTGGGCTCTGTGTTGGTACTTGGATTTTTTGAATTCTCAGTGACAGATGGAGTCTTTGTCCCTTTCAGATCTGTGGCTTTGCACTTGCATTCTGTTTTCAACTGCCTTTTTATTTATTACTCATCAAAGGGAAACAACGTAAAGGAAGGAGGAAAAAAAGAATATTTAGTATTTTTTGAGCATAAAATAACTTAAATGAAGACCTTCCATCAATACTTCACGAGATTTGGGTCATCTTAATATGTTTTTGCAAGTTGATTTCCTTTAAGCAGAGCACAATCCACTATCATGTGTAGGCTTGCAATTTAGAGTTGCAAGATTCTGTGTACCAAAGAATTTGCCCTGAGAAATTATAATTGATAATGGTAGAAGACAATGGTTTTGCATTCTTGTAGATGGTGACCACCACATTTAAAGCTCAAGCAGTGCCAGTCCTAATCTACCCATAGTATAATCTCGTAGGATATGCTGGTACAGACTAGCCCAAGCGTGTAAGTGTTTCAAAGAGAAAGGGCTTCTTGCTGCACGGCCTGTTTGCCACTGTATGCTCTTTAGTCATGCCTGTAATTGGACTGCAAACACTCTGTGCTGGACTTGCCAACCGCAGATGAATGTGAGGCCTGGAGGGGCCACTTGACATCCAGACTCTTCATAACTGCAAATTCAAACTTGAAGTTTAAGGCATGGCCTGGCCTTCTGTGGGAGGCAGCTGCAAAAAAGCAGGCGATGCCTGTGGCTCTGGTTGAAACAAAAGGTGTGAAAAAGGAAGGGCACAGCTCTTCCTCCTGCTCTCCCTCCCTTTCTGCGTCAGACTTGATTTCATATTCCAGGCATCCCTGCACCTGATGCCTCTGCGGTGTGAGTGGGAGTTCAATGAGTAAGTTACAAAGCAGCCTTGTCCAGGAGGCAGAGTGAGCCCAGTGTACCCACC
This sequence comes from Leptosomus discolor, assembly GCF_034619465.1. Classification (NCBI taxonomy): domain Eukaryota; kingdom Metazoa; phylum Chordata; class Aves; order Leptosomiformes; family Leptosomidae; genus Leptosomus; species Leptosomus discolor. The sequence continues at coordinate 54,707,647 of NC_141393.1, read as the reverse complement.
TCAGACAAGAAAACAACCCCTCCTTCCCCAGGTACCTTGCCATGTTATTTTTGTTAGCCACCCACTCAAAAAATAAGTAAAACTTAAAATTTGCTGGCTAGTTCAGCCAGGAGTGTGGATCTCTCTGAGAAAGCAAATGAGCTCACCTGCTGAAAGCTACGAGATGGAAGATAAGAAACAAGATGCTTAAATCAAGATCCTATTCAAAACTAAGTCTGTGCATGATTATTCTTTGTCTTACCACTCCTGGAGGATGTTTAGAGGACACTAATGACTTGTCTTTCACTCAGAGAGATGCCAGAGCAATTCGTAGATTGTACACAGTATGATAAATCTATTCTGCAGTCAAAGGCATGCCTGGACCAGGCTGAAGTGTGTTTCATTTGTATTACAGTGCCATTAGGTGGCATACAAAATAATAATTTCTCAAGCTTCCACTTTACGCTGCACTTGAGCTAATCCATGAGCCCAGTACAGCCTACTGCCCTTCACCCTGTGCAGCTGGGACTGGGTAGCCTATGAAGAGCTCTAGGCACACCCACACCCAGTGTAGACCTAAGCTAAGTGTGTGAATGCAAGTTGAATCTGTATTTGTGATGCTGAGGTACAGCTATTTATGGGGCAGTTGTTCCAACGAATGCTGAAATGTACAGGTTAGTTTTTCAATCAAACTGTTTAGGATTAGTGGCAAATAAGTTTGCATTTGGTAGAGATTAGCAAAGAAAATTAGCATTGCTCAGATAGCATGTACTCTCCAGAGTCAGATTCTTCTTCTTGCAGAAACCATCCTGGAAATAACTGATTAAGGCTTCAGTCTTGAGTCTTCCCTAGAATCCTGTTCCTTCTTCTTTCCCCTTTCACCTCCAATCTGAGCAGCAAAGAGTATGTTGTAAAGTGATGATGGTGAAGTGACTTTCTGGTTTGGGAAGAAGCTCTTTCTCTCTGAGAACCAGCAGCACCACTTTTCATGGAGTTCAAGTTTGTGTTTCGTTGACAGTCTCTGGTGACGGTACTGATCCAGCCAGGTGGCTTAGCCTATGAGGTCTGGTGGGATCATAGGCAGAGACAGTGAGTGGATTGAGTATTACAGTTTCCACAAAACAAATCTCACAACTACAGATAATTGAATAGATCTTCTCTGTGCTTATCCCAGTTTTGCGAGCTCAAGAGACACAATTTAAAGTGCTTCATTTTACCCCAAATTAACTTTAATACATCTTGTCTTGAGCTCTTGAGAATGGAAACCCTGCCAGAATGGTTGTCTTCAGTCCTTTTTTAAAAAAGGGCAAAAATGTGAGGTTCACACTGGTTGCACCAAATTCTTTAAAATAAGAGCATTCGAGTGAACAATTAAATTTTCACCTCTACGGAAATAAGGCTCTATGTGCAAAGTGGAGAGCCTGACAAGTGATTAATACTTTCTCTGCAATATAATGGCCTTGAAGCATCACAGAAAAAAAAACCAAACCCTATCATTTTAACTCATTCACTTGGTAGGTTCTAATAAGTAGTATTAAATGTTCCTACCAGAAGATCAACATTTTGGGGATAAGCCACTGTCATCCAACTTTCATTAAGACTAGGATGTATTAGGTATGACTGCAGTTCTAGTTTGCCACAAAGGTATAAAACTTGATTTGGAATGACCAGAGTGGAAGGATACAGCAATTTCCGTGGGTCTGAACTTGGCCTAAGTGATGTCATTTTGCATCGAGACTCCATTCCATATAAATGAATATTTTGCATACTGCATTTTCTTTTTCTCACTCCCCCCACTTTTCAATACACAGAGATAGCAATTTGATCAGACCTTTGCCTGCTGCAGCGGGCTTCTGTAGGCAAGTAAGGGTGAGGCATAAAATAAGGGCAGGAATAAAGTTCAGGAAAACCAGAAAACAAGGTAGTGCAGGTGCAGAGCTTCTCAGGAAAGGAGTTAAAGTAGACAGAAATCTGTTGGACTTGGATTCTTCCAACACATGAACATTTAAGTACAGTCAACTAAGCAGCAGTGCAGTTTGGGAGTACAAGTGCAGTAAAAATGAGAGACTGAGCATAAGCTAGGTGGAAACTGAAGAATCATTGAGCAAGTTACAGAAGTCCCTCTTGTCTTTGACTGAAATCCTTGCCAGCAAACTCATGAGCAAGAAGTTATACTTATTGCTTTGTTACCCTATTTAATCTGGCAATAAAGTCTCCTGTATAATAAGAACACTTGTTATTACTGCCTGACCACCTAAAATTGTAGTGCAACAAGGGAACACCTAATAGTCAATGTGTTATCCCCATGGAAGGAAATGATCCATTAGCAAAATGCTATAAACTGGCAGGCAGGAGGGCAGCTAAGCATTTTGACCCTATTAGTCTGGAGATAGGAAACCTAGTAATACTAAATGTGATTGCCTCAGAGATAAGTTTAATTACTGAAAATGCTAGAACTGCAGAAAGCCTGCAAAAATCCATCTTTCTTTGGAAGCAAAAGGAAGCAATGATGTAGTCTAGCAGCTAGAAAAGGGGACAAATTGCTCCATAAATAGTCCATTTCATCCTTATGTGATACTAACATGTAAATTATACCAACTCTCTACAAGGGGTGATGGGATGCTCTCTTGAATAAGTATTTCTACTGCATCTTTTTTTCCTTTTGACACTTTTCTCTGGCATCTGGATAACGCCCGTTTGAAGCTGTGCATGCAGGGGGGTATATTCTGTTTCATCCTTCCAGTTAGAAGGGTCCAGAGGAAGTGTGGTCACAAAAAGCCACATGTACAGAGAATTTCATGAGCATATGAACTCCATAGTGCTATTAATTGTGGCTATCACAGGAAATCATGGAAGTTACGTTGTGTGAGGTGGGAAACCTCTTGGAAACAAAAGGATTTTTCTGTAGGAAATTTTAATATCAAACATAGTAACTATGAATTCAATCAAGCATCCAAGTGGCAAAGTGAAATCCTGATGATATGGTTCTTTGTGTCATGCATGTTTGAAGGCCTGCTCTGTGTCATTCCTTCAATAGTTAATACTTTTGGGAATGATGGTTTAGGAAGGCAACTCGTGCTACAACTGAGATCTGGAGGCAATAGTATCAAGCGACAGGCAGTTATGGTGTCTTCAGATCTGTTTCAGTGCTTCAGGGGCAGTGAAAAGTTGCTCAACCATAAGATTGCACAAATCATAAATTGCTATGCCTATATCCAGTTGTAGACCTATGGAATTTTTTTTTTTCCACAGCACTATCTAAATTTCTTCTGTTCATCTATGAAAGCAGAAGTAGTAGTATTTCAGGTTATTGTTAATTTAGGTCCTTCTTGATGGTAGTTGATTGGTAGCTGTTGGCTACTTTAAATAAAATGCTGATTACATTGCTTGAAGTTGTTATGAGAAATTCCTTCATTAACAGTCAAGGGAAATTCCAAGGCAGTCAAAAGCTTAGATAGGTTTAAGTTCAAACAGCAATATGTCTTATATACCTTTGCAAGCCTTTAGCCTGTGGCTGTATCTATGGAATAGTTAAAGTTACCCCAGTGAAGTCTTAATAATCTCCACCATGTCTCTGAAGTCAAAAGACTAATCTGAGGAGAAGTCTCGTGCTAGGAGCATGGCCACAGATAGGGGTAGAAGGAAATGGTTGACATCAAGTAGAGTGAAGCTAAAGATGATGATTCCTGCCTTTTCTTCTGGGTTTTTTCAGGAATAAAATTAAGAACTAAATTCAGAGGTCACTTGCACCAAATAATGATCTGTTCAATGCCAGTTGTACTGTGGTGTGCTTTGAGAAATAATAATCTTTTTTTTCTGGAAGGGTTTGCTGCATTCGGTATGGATCCCATGTGTTCAGTCGTTAGTATGAAGAGAGATGGTTATTAGCTTTCTGAAACCACCTGTTGTGTGAAACAATGAAAGCCCTGAGTGGAGACTTTTTTATCTATTATGGTATGTCAGAGTATCTACCCAAGGAGGCAACTCAGCAGAACTTCCACAGATGTGTCCTCAGAGCCTTGTTAGTTTAATGCTTAAAACCGTTCCAGCTAATTCATGTGAAACAAAGCAATGACTGTATTCACAGTTGGGGGGCTCAGGCAACCCAAGCCAGCAAAAGGCAATCTTTCCTCCCTGAGGGAAGAAGGTGGGGGAGAAAACATTGTGATCTTGGAAGGCTCATCTACATTGTCAGGCGATGGAAGCAAAACCAGCTCCACTACTTAGCTGACAGCCAATGAGGACCTTGCAACTGTTATTCCAAACACGGTAAGTTGGGCAGGAAAAGTTAAACTTCAAGGTATAGGTGTGCATGTTATCTGACCCAAGTAGTTTACAAAACAGTGTCTATGACTGAGGAGAAATAATTGTGCTCTTTAACATCTCAATAGCAGAGTATATCGATAATGTGGAAAAAGCTCTACCCTAATTGCTAATTGAAACAGCAGTTGATTAGCAGTGGGTGCAGTTGATTAGCAGTGGGTGCAGCACCCGCTGTTGTGAAGGGAAACTAGTGTTAAGGAATCACTTGGAAAGGACTGGCATCGTCAACAAGCTTAAGGAAGAGCCATGCCCTTATGTCACTGCAGGACACAGATCAATGAACTAAAAGAGGAGGCAGGTGACCCCCATTGGTGGTGGAAAGGCAGCAGCCTCCACTGGGTGACTTGCTTTCTTGTTCCCAGGCTTTGGTGTGCTGTCACACTGGACTGCTTCAAAAAGCTGCCAGCAAGTCTGAGACTCCGAAAGACCAGATGTGAGAATTTCATTTTAATGCACTAAGCCCAGGGTCATTGGTAGTATCTTGGAGAAGTAACAAGCGATTGTGTAAATATGTGTCCCCCAGCCGTCTGCCTCTGTTAGACAGTGCTGGGTATTTTATCACAAATTAATCATGCATTCTGACAGTAGCCGGAGTGGCATTTTCTGCTAAACTTATCCCTTTAATTAAATGTAGATGCTCCATCTTCAGGCTGACAGTCTCAGGACACCTGTTTAATTTTTTAATTGGGGCCAATGGTTGCCTGTTCACTGTGCTTTTCCTTTTTGCATCTGCTCATCTCCACACATGTCCGCAAAACGTACCAAGCAGAGCTGCAGATATTGAACAGGACAGGCTGGGCTGACAGCTAAGGTCACTTCAGCAAAGAACTGGAGCACTCGTGTACTTGAACTGAGAAGGCTGCTGTGTCTGTTAAATGCAGATTGACAGAAGTATCCAAGGGACAACCTTTCTTTTCTATAGGAAGCTTTTAATTATTGCTTTGCATTCAGTGAAAATGCTCACAAGCTTCTGCACTCAGATCTCCCTGAATCATGATGTGTCTGATCACAATTTTCTTTCTCTTCCATCTAGCCTGTCTGAACTGTGTTAGAGAGAGATTTTTGTGGGGGATTTGACCCTTTTGATCCTCTTAGAATCCCAAAACAACAAGTGGGTGAGCTGCTCTTTTCTTGTGAGAACCTAGATGTGTCTGCCCTCGCTGTGCATAATTTCAAAAAGCTGGTTTGGCAATATTGTCTTGCTCAGTGATCGTGTTCTGAATTGGTTTATGCTTCATTCCTTCAAATGGGGGATTTGGCTTTTTCTTTTCTTTGGATTCCTAGTGCTTTTCTAAAGGCAAGAAAGATATTTTTATTATTATTTTTAAGTAATGAACTTTGCATTTCCAGCACCTTTCCAGCTAAGGATCTTTGAAGACCTTACAAACTGTAATTAAGTTATACGTCACTCGAGGTCTGGTTTTCTGCAGAGCTGCCTTGCTCATCACATGAGATGGCTGCTGGTAGCATCCCTTTTTGGAAGAGGCTGAAGGGTCTTCGTGGCCTTCCAGCTCTCTGAGGACACAGGTCTTAGTAAACATCTTTTCTGCATGCTTCAGTTCAGCAAGGAAGAAAAATGGAGCTCTTTCTGCTCATTTTGCACCTGTTTCTACAGAGCAATTTGTGAGGTAACAGCTGCCAGAAGGCTTCTTCTGGAAATGAGGCCTGGAATAATATCCCACTTACTCAATTGACTTAGGTCAGTGTATACCAGTGCTGTTAGCATGGTTAATTCTCATTGCTGTACCTTGCACCCCATTCACGCGGCTAATGTCTTAGTCTGTGTCAGGAAATCCTCCCTGGAACAAATTAATTTCATGTCACTGATGTTTCATCTGATGTAAGAGTTGTTCAGAATTCTTCGCAATGATTACCTCATTTGCGGCAGCTTGCCAGCAGCCATCCCGTGCTGTATTGCATCATATCTGGTTCATCTTCCCTTCTGTAAGGGTGACCTGGATTGTCCCGCAGGCACCTTAATGTGATGCCACTTTTCTGTCCTGATGCTGGCCTTAAGATCGAGGTGTCTCACTCCTTTTTAATTGTGGTAAGTAGTCGTGAACTGCAGGAATACCTGTATTTTATACTGCAGAGTTTCACCAAAGTCAAAAGTCTGAGTCTAAAATAATGCACAAAACGTGCATTTCAGACACATACAGCCCATATCCTAACTCAGGTTGGAAAGATGGGAAATCTTTCAGTGACTGTCAGAGGACAGGACTGGGTACGGCTGTTGAAGAGGAGGCACACAGGGCTGCAGTGAGGTGGGGACTTCCAGGTACTTTACTGTTAGATGGATGTTGGAAAGTGGGGGCATGAGGACCTCCCTGGGAGTTATTCTCAACTTTGGAAAAGATTCTTCTGCTTAAATACAGCAAGCCTGATAGTGGGCAAAAACTCTCTTCCTCACTGCTCCTCTCTCCTCCCCATGGTCGTTTAAGTGGCGCTCTCGGGAGCAAAGGGTTGCTATCAGCACAGCAGCATGGTGCCTGGAGACACAGCTTTCCCAGACATGCTTAGGCTCTGCGTGCTTCCTGAGGGAGCAGACTTTGTGTTCAATGCCCTACCATGTTCAGAAACTCATTTATTTAGAGCTAGCTTTTTTCTTTTTTTCTTTTGCCATTTAAGATTGTTTTAAAACAGCCATGTACTCAAGGATGTTTGGGCTTTTTCTTTTTGTTTTAATGTCCTCCCTTCCAGAAAAAGGCTTGACAAGTAAGAGAGAAACTTGACTTATTTCACAGAAACACACATTAACAAATGTCAGAGAGGGACACAAATCCTTTCCTTGGTTCCTTTCTGTATTGTTTCTGTTGTGGGATTGGTTTCATGTTTGTTTGGTGTTTTTTTCCCCAACATGCAGCACAGAGTGAACTTGATGGGGACTAAAGAGGTGACAGAAAGAGGCAATTGGTGCTTCCTACTTGACCGAGCAAGGCTGAGAGCACTGTGCTGAGTGAGAGTATCTGAATATGAAGAGTTAGCAACAGGAATGAGGTCCTGAAGCTGAAATATAGCCCAAACTCGACAAGTTTCAGTAAAACACAAAACCTGACAAATGCTGATACTCGCTTAAAGCACTGATGACCACATCTAGGTGCTGTGCTGACTGTCAGATCTCTTGCAAGTCTCCAAAGCAAAGAAAACGCAAATAGCTCTGACATGCATGCTCTTTAGGTGTGGTTGTCTGGGTATTGCTCATACAACTTTCTCTCCAGGGCTGGACTTCTGCTGGTGTAGACACAACATAGCAATCAAAAGGATTCTTGCACTGGCTCTGGATCTCTCTACCCTGATTCAGACCACTGAACCAGTGCAGAGCACTGTATGAACAATGTACAGAGCCACTCCCAAGTCTGGCACTTGCAGCAGGCTTTGATGTGGAGGTTCATACTAAAAACCTACTGTTTAAGAGATATTTTCCCTTTTACCCCTCTCTTCTGGGATTTGTCCGGAAATGGCTGGTGTCTGATAGCCTGATAGCATTTGTGAATGGGTTGGTCACAGTCCAATAGTTAATAGCCATCTGTATTTCTCTGTGTCAGACTGCGATCCAGCACAGTTGGTCTGATTAGCACAGCCCTAGAGAGGCCACTGGCTAAATATCACAGTGAGTAAACCTTAGCCTCCAGCTCTGGGCTGGGTGTACCATGCCAAGAGGTAAAGGGATGGGGTTTTTTTAGCCACTGATGATGCTGTTTGGTCAGTCTCTGTTTCTGATCCAAAATATTTTGGGCCAGGTTCCGATTCCCTTAATGCTTGCTTCATAGTAACTTAATTTGCCTGTAGCCATACTAGTGAAAATAATTAAAGAGTAAAGGATTATTTGGTGTGAAGAAAGGTGGAAGAATTGGGCCCTTGATTAAAGCACTAAAAATAGTGAAACAGAGTTTCAAAGAAGCTGTAATTACTTCTTTTATCTGCCCAGCTCTTATAATTTGTGAACGGTACTGGATGTTTCTTGGTGTGTTTTCAGACCTGTGACTTGATTGCTTATTGCAGAGTCTTTTGTGCGGCTCCTGAACATTGCAGCAATCTCTGCTTAAACAAATGTAACAATGGTAGTCAGACACCTATTGCATTTGCTATTTTTGTCCTGTCAACTCATCCTTTCAAAAGATACAATTTGAAATCAGTTTCTTCCATATTTATTCTCCATCACTGAACTCCCAGATCAGATTTGCTCAGGTTTAAAGTCAAAACAAGGTTTCTGTACCTGCCAGTGCTGAATGTTCAGCCTGGCATCTAAAACTGTGTTCTTCCTGCTGTGTGCATTACCGTGTCAACAGTCACGGCTCTGGAACCAACCATTTGCTGGCAATTTTGCTGGAGATGTAGAAGGTGGAAAAAAATTTGCTTACTGGTCTACACAAATTTTGCTTTTATCAGAAAACTAAACATACATTAAGCCAAACTTCTTTCTTTTGCAATGGGCTAACTGATGTTTTCAGAGCTGCTCCAAGATTGTGCAGGTGCTGTAGAGGGGAGAGCAGGCCCGTAGACTTGGAACAGGCTTTGAAGGCAGCAATGGGTGGTATCACAGCGTCTTTTAACTGATGTTACCCTTCTGCTTAAAAGCAAACAAAGAAATACCTCCTTCAGTTTATAGTCTTTATTGTTTTCTGATGCAGCCCATTAAAGAGACAAATGGGTTTACAGTAGCCTGCAGTACTGTCCAATGTGCTGTGGTTGATATATAAATGAAAGCTTGACAATTTCCTGTGTGTTTTCTCAGCAAGGCTCTTTTTAATTGTTGGAAGGTTTTCTCTTCATCCATTAGTGTGATGTCGTCATACTGCAGCTCATGGGATTTTACACTAAATATTTCATGTTGGGAAGCAGAAGAGGTACTTTTTGTTTCTTGTCATGGTTTTGATTAGTAATTCCACTGATCCCTGTCCAGAAGAGCCCTTACCAAAAATGCAGCTAGGGAATTAATAAGTAAAAAGTGCATGAAAACTTTTTGACAAAGTTAGGACAACAAGCTTTCCTACAGCTTCTTAGTCTTCTCTGTCTTGCCTCTCAGCCCTCTTGGCCTGAACAGAGACAAATTAATATTATATTAAGAAAAAAAGTCTTGCTTTCTTCTTGCTGAGTTAGTTTTGGCTTGAATGCCCTGCTGTATGCATGGGAAATTTTTAGGGATATTAGGAGGAATAAACTGTGCTTTGGGTATTCAGGAATGTTCTGGGGCCTCTGTTCATTACATTATCTTTTTTTTTTTTTCTCTCCAAGCTTCCGTATTTTGGATCTAGTTGGAAGACGTTTGGCAGAGGCAGAATGACAGAAAGTAAATACTATTTTTTGAAAATATAAAAAAGTTAAGTCCAAATGTCAGTGTAGTTTCTGTGTGTTCTTACATTTGGGCTACTTGGGTAATCTACGTTCTGTTTCCTAAGGTTAAATCAAACTATGCCTATTTATATCAAAGTGAAAATGTTCCCCCCAATTCCTTCCTCTGGGGCTAGGCTCGAAGTATGTAATCTGTGGGAAGCCAGCTGCCAGTGCAAAGAACATGAGCTGAAATGTCTTTCCCTTAATGAATGAGTTTACTTGCCATTAATATTGTTGATTGGTTTCATGACACAATATTGCAGTGCAAAACAGAGAGCTGCCTTGTCTTCCATCCCAGAGCTGCTTATCAGCTTTGACATTACAAGCTACTTCATTGTACGTTTTCAGAGGATTGTGAAATTGCTTAAAGCAAGTGGCAAAAGGTGGGGTTTTTTTGTTCTTCAAGTCTGTGCATGCCAAAGTCTTGACAAGGTGAAGCCTTGTGTAGTGTATTTGTTGGCATATTTTCTTGCCCTTCTGAAAGTCTGTTTTCATTTTGTTGGTTTTCTACTTTGTACCTTCTAGCAACAATTCAACTTTAACAATGCATGTGAAAAAAAAACTCTGCAGAGTTACTTTTATGTGATAGCTGGCTCAGAAACAACTCTTTTCTGTGACTTGCATCCCTACTTCCAGCTGCCACCTGAGACATATAGAGCTTACTCCACTGGATAGTGGTTATACACTTGTACTTGTGTGGGCAGCACCTGTCAAGTCTTCAACCTAAGTACTCAACTCAGAGCCCTTAAGACTTTGTTCCCATGATTTGTTTTTATTCCTACCCTCTTTAGCATGCCATCATAGCTTCTGGAGCCACTGATTGCTATCAGCTAACAAAATCTGACAGAAAAACGGTAGTCTCAAGGACGAGTTTCTAAAATCTTTGTGGAAGATATTTGATGAGGCACTTCTATGACAGTCTTCTCTACCCATACTGAAAATGGTAGCACAGGCTTAGCTGTTCTTAGATGAGAGAAAACTCACATGGGAGAGCTCTTGGGGAAGGCCTGGCTGCAGGAGAGATTTTGGATGAAGGTTACACCATCTTGGTTGCCTGCTTTCTTCAATGATGAGGTACAAGTCTGCTTTGAAGGATGCTTCAACCTGTGCTTGCAGAGGTTCCTATGTGACCTGCAGGTTGCTGGGTTGAGCAGGGTGAATACTTTGCTCTGTGCAGATTTAAGCTCAGCTGCTGAGATCTTCCCATGCTGGTGGTGGGCTTGCTCAGAATTTTCATGGGGCTTTAATTTCTCTCTTCAAGTACCTCAGTTAGTTTCCTATACAGGTCTTGTTAGAAGCAGCAGACAAAAGCCGATAGTTTTGGAGGGGTGATTCAGCTGCCACTCAGAAATGTAAGTCATAATTCAAGCCATACTAAGCATTTACATCTGCAGAATTTGACTGGGAGCTGTGGGATTGACAGATGCTTTAGCTTGTGAGCTTCCCAGCCTCTAAAGCTGTGGCCTATACACTGGGGGTATGTGAGTTGGAGCAAGGACTGATGGGCCAAAGGAGTTGAGCAGTGCAGAGAGAAGGGCAAGGGGAGGGCAGGAGTCTTTCCCAAATACCTAAAGTTCCCATTCAAGGTTGTTTCTCAACAGTTTGCCTGTCTTTCCCTTTATGTTTAAATTTTAAAGTATTAGGAGACATTGGTTAGGGAAATGGTGCTGTTTTGCCTTTGGAAATGTAGTTGAACTTTTCTGTAATCCTCAGCTGTTATGTCTCAATGATGATAACGGGAAATCTGCATGAAGCTGTAGTTTGATGCCGGGGTGAGAAGAGTTTGTTATGTCTTCTCAAGGAGTTTGGGGATCACTGTCCTATATCATTCCTCCTGATTATGAAAGCTATTGCTATCTTACTCTCAAAACAAGCCTTGTTGCCTTCTACCTGTTGGCCCAATCTCAATCTTCTCTGTACTGAACAAATCTGTGCTTTGATTTTACAGGTGCTACAAAATCTGTAGCCTCTGCACAGTTTAGATATAATGAAAGACCTGTGGCGATGGCTCACCTGCTTGTGGCTGATATCGTAGCACAGATTTCCTTGCTATCTATCTTGGCATGCCCTCATACTTTATTGGATGCTCTGAGATTAAATCTGGTTTCACTTCATAAAGTGACTCTGAAACATGGACACAAACCAAAGCCCAAACAGATGCAGAGAGTTGATTACACTATGTATATTTTTCACTTCGAGTGGATGAATTTGTAGCTTTCCTAATGATGTTTGGCTGGTGTCTGAGTGGGGCTGAGGTGGCAGATTGCCTAAAGTGTTGTGACTGATCTAGGACAAACTGAGAGTCTCCACATCCTGCTGCAGGGGGTGGGGAATGGACGGACTTGGCAGGCACTATATCCCACCTTCTAATGTCCTTGGCTTCAGGAAGTCTTCATTTCTTTAGCAGAGAAGACCAGTCAGGCCCAGCATGCCATAAAACAAATCTGCTGCAGATGAAAATGGCATGCTTGTTTCTTAGCAGATCCCATTTAAATGGCAGCGTGAGCCTAGATATCATCTGCTGTGTGCACTCTTTGTTCTGAGCTTGTACAGACGGGTGATTTGCATGGCCATCATTTCCAGAAGTGATGTCTGCCTCAGACCAGATGTTCATCCTTCCTCCACTGAGACTCTGCTCTGCTCTTTTCTTCTTGTTCCTTACTCTTGAAACAAATCTCCTACAGACATTATCATCAAGATTGAAACTATGCAGTCTCCCTTTGAGTGACGTGCATCCAGCTAGTATCAGTGCAGTTAATTGTGCTGAACTGTACCCACGACAACTGCTGCTGTTCTTGCCACCCGTCTCTCCCAACATCCTTTTTTTTAGGCCTTTGAATACCTAGGCATAAGATGGAGGTAAGACCCACCCTACCATAACCTACTGCCCCCCATCTAGAGGAGCATTTAATGAAGGCTCAATGTGAAGTTTCGTGTCCTTCAGGAAATATCCTTTCCCACTGCCAAATCAGTGTGGAGGCTTGCAAAGAACAGCTGCTGGTTGTCTAGAGGGGCTGAGGATTGCAGCAGCCCAAATAAAGCTGGTGGGTGTGGTGTTATGTGTTCAAAGCTAGACACTGGTATGACCATGTGGCTGTAGGTTTTGAGGACAAGATTAGGATAAGGTCTATTTTATATCATGACATACAAAAATATGTTCTTGGTTATACATCTCTTTTATTTTATGTCTTTTTGGCTATCCTGGTATAGTGAAAGCATCTCTAGTTTATGTTTTGTTGCTTGGGTTACTTTTTCTGCGTTTAATTCTGCCTCTGGTGTTCCTGACTCTTCTTGCAATAAGTGAAACCAACAGTCATCCACTGGGAAAAGACTCTGAGATCTTGAATTACAAAACCAAGTACCATGTGTTGCACAGTAAAAGGAAACGTCTTTTGTCCTTTCTGTTCTCCTCTCCTACCTCCATACTATGCCCACCAAGTGTTTCTATAATGCAAAGATAAATTTGAACAGAAATTTCTTTTTTAAATTTCCTTCTTCTGACTGAACAGGGCACATAATCCCTACAGTAGGATTACTTTAGTTTATGATGACGTCTTTGAAGATTTATTGTTCTTTAAACATTCCTTGGATGCTCCTTTTGAATTCGATCCATTTTTACAGATAGCAAGAATCTTGTCCATTGTTTTTGTGCCTCCCTGTCTGCAATATGAGTCAAATGATGCAACTAATTATAGGGAAATTAAACATTTCTCAGTGTTTATTAGGCCCTGACAGTGTGGTCTGTGCCTTACAAAACAGGAAATCACAGTCCCTGCTTCAGTGCTCTCATAAGCCAAGCAGGGCAGTGGATATTACATCCAAGCAAGCAATGTCTGGGATGAATCAGATCACCAAAGTTTGGTCTTAAATTGGTACACAGCTTTTTGTTACCGTTTGTTGGTGAATTTGTTTGAAAGGTCTCACTGAAGCGATGTCTTTGCAAAGATGTGAATGGAAGAAGTATGGTCAGGCATGTAAGAAATAGCATATTTTTATGCATGGGTGGAAGGTAAAACTTTCAAAAGAGTGAGCAAAAAGTAGGAGCTGGTTGGGAGTCTTGAAGGGAGCACAGGGAGTAAAGGAGGAGGATGAGTTGTTGGGGAGACGTGAGTGGAGAGCGAGAAGCTTGGATTTGGAGTGGTAGGTGAAATGAAGCCAGTGGCAGGATTAAAAAATGGATTGGCACAGCCCAGTGCACAAGAAGAATAGAATGGGAGAGGAAGTGCATCGGGCAGATATAAAGTGAGAGGCAGAAAGCACCAAGGTTGGACCATGGATGGACAGTGACTATGAAACAGATTGGACCTAGATCTCTGAAAACAAAACTCAAGGTCAGACTGAGCAAACAAGAAGTGAGCAAAAGCAGATGGCAGGGTAGTTTGAGTCTCTGTGAAGATAAACAGGAGAGTTCAGTGCTTAGCAACTTCAGTATTCCCAAGAAACCACTAAATAACTGTCTTTCAAATGGTTTTATTTTTGTTTTTCCTCTTTATTTTTGGAGAACAAAGCATTCCTGGGTTTACAGAAGTGGACTCAGACCTGACCTGGGAGGGTAGAGCTGGAGAGGATGGTCAGCACAGTTTAACATGCTGGGCAGAGTTTGCTGTTCCAGTGGTGCTAACAGCACGGATTCAGTGTTGGAGTCCTGCTTAGCTCCCCTTTCCTCAGTATGCAGGTACCTGCCCTTAATGCTGAGTAAATAAAACAGGAGTAGAGGTAAATGGAGCCGGTGCAAAGACTGCAATCTGTTTTGCAGGAACTTGGATATAACTCCTGCATGGGGCTGGCAGCTGGGGCTGCGCTTGAGAGAGTGACGCCTGCTGAGATTACAGTTTCTTCTTTTCTATTTGTATTTTCTTAGAGGTTGATTTACATAATGTAATGCAGTAATGGAGTGCTGACATGTGGCATGGTTGAGTTAAACTCTGGAATGGCTTATTTGCATTAATGGCCATCAGTTGGTGCTGGCAACTGGCTTTTTTATTTAAAAAGGGAATCTCCCAGGTCTCCTTGATACACCTGCCAGCTAATCAGCAGGAGATGGGACATCAGATTCCCTGTCTTGTCTTGCAGTGTCTCTGGATTAAGACTCAGAGATGATAATGCTTAGGAGAAGTAGACGCTGCAAGCCGGCTAGATAATTTCCCTGATCTGCTTGTTGGTGTGCTTTTCAAACGGCTTCAGAGTAAATGAAGTGAACTGATGCACATGCCAAATTCCTATTGAACTCACCCTGCTCCTTGCTTCCTAACACAAATTTCCACCCACCATCCAATGCTTTGTGCCATGTATAATAAGGCCCTCTCCTAACACACAGCCCCCATAGTGCTCACACACCTCCTCTTGCAGAGATGGTTTCATGGGTTTTCTGCACTCCTTGCAGCTGATGAAGACAGTGATGAAGTTCCCTTTCCTTTTTGTCCAGCTGATGGCCTGGTCCTGCTAGCCGCCTAAGGGAGAGTCTTTAGAGATTGTTGTGTATGTTGGTATGTGCTGGACCAATGATGATTGACTGCAGCTATGAAACTAGAAAGCAGTGCTGCCTGCCAAGCCTGGAAAGGATTTTTTTCAAACAACTGGAGTGTAGAGCTTTGGTTTGCACAGCTAAGAGGCCCAGGCAAACTATGAATTAATGTGTAAAAGACCTTGGGAAAGTTCACAGTCATGTATGTTGTTATGAAGTCAACAACCAAGTTATGTCAGGCCTATCCAGCTGGATACATTTTGTGTTCCTTTAATCCTCCTTTACGCTTTACTTCTCTCTCTCTAACCTGATTTTTCTGTTGTTGTTTTTCTCTACTGTCTTATTTCCCAGCACTGTAACTACACCTCTGTACTTTTTGCACACTGTAAGCTAAATAATACGGACAAGTTTTATAGCTGCTTAGATTAAGTGAGGCCTTCTGGAGTATTTCAAGAGGGCCCAGGCCCCTTGAGCAGACTGGAAAGGGCCCAGGCTTGCATATGGGCAGCAGGCTTTGTGAGTCGATGAGACTGCTCCTGCTGCGAGGGGTAAGCAATCCCTCAGCTGCCTGCAAATGGTTATAAAACAATCCACCACAGATTGGGGAAAGGTTACAAACACATGGAATCATTCCCTTGGCTATCTTTGAGCTAGAAAAGAAAATAAAACTGTGTAATTTACCCAAAATATGTGTAGGATACAGTGTCATTTTTTGAAGGCCTGATTTAGGGTCTGGTGCTAAGGAAGGATATGTGTTCTACGGGCCTTCTCAGTACAGGCAGGAGGCACTCTCAGATGAAGCTCCAGCTAGTTTCTGCACTCCCAAGGTGACTGTGATGTGGTAAATAACCTGCTGCTTGGAATTTTGGGGTGTTTTTTTGCTCTACACAGGGAGGACAACAAAAAAAAAGAAGAGAAGATGCAGTAGATGATTATGGGAGAACAGTCACACTTTGAAATCATTTGCTAGCCAAGTACTCTGTCTTGAGTCCTGGCTGCCTCAGGTTGGGATTCTCCACGGTAATCTGCTGGGCTTTCTTTCCTAAAAAGCAGGACTGTAGCAGACTGTGCATCTCTGAAGATGGCACTCCCTCCTCTTGGGCTGAATTGCCAAGATTTAAGATCATGGGTGATGGCTTTCTTTCTCATGAGCAGAACCATGAGTTCATGGTGCAGTTCTGTTTAATTGCAAACAATGTGTTACCCTGTCAGTTTTTGAGCTGCCTCTCCAGACAGTTTGACTTGAGGAGCTGTTTCTCAACTCCCTGCCTGTGCCTCCTGCTTGCTCGGTTCCTGCCCAGCCTGCAATGGTTTGCAGGTCTGGGTACTGCCTTAGCTCACTGGACTTGCTATTTGATCGAGAAGATGAGCATGCTGCCTTTGTAGAATTTTTTTTTAACTATTGTTACACAAAAGGACAATACTTGACCCTTCAGATAATCTAAATTACAGTGGTGACCATTATCCTGATTATCTTTTCTAGCTAAACTTGTACAGTACTCTCGGGTTGAGCGACATACAGAATTGCCATTAGTGAGGATGTGTGTCCTCTAAGATGTGAAAATGAGACTAGACTTTTAAGTCTGTGGTTTTTGTCTTACGAGAGGTGTGTCAGACTTTGATGTCCTCTTCCATGAGGCTTTGCCTGTCTGCCATGAGTAGCAGTGCCCTTTTGGCATTTAGTTTGTGACGGGTGCTGATGGACATCTGCCAGTCTGGTATCAGAGCTGGCACACCTCTGGCAGATGAACCATTCTTTGAGAAGGTCACATGAAGGGGCAGAAAAGAAAGGGGGAAAGCAGACATCAGTAAATGCCTGTTTGATCCTGACTTTTCTTACATCATTGCCTGGGGTGGAGGGAACTGATCCAAGCAGTCCTTTCCAGTCCTTGAACAGTGCTTGCTAATTTGCAATTGCTTTTTACAATTGCCACCCTAAAATGGGTATTTGCATAAACAGGCATGAGCTGGACCAAAACAATCATGAAAGAAGCTGGACTATATTGGAAGCTGTTTCTAGTAGCACTGTCTGTCTGCAAACAAAACAAGATGTGCAGTACAAAACCTATTAACTCGATTTGTTATATTTATGCTTTGTGTATTCAAGAACAGCATGTTGCTATGGGCCATCGTGTAATCCAAATTGCCTTGTAAGGACCCAGAGGTTTAAACCATTCCAGAAGTTTCACAGCACTTTCTTCCCTCCAGAGGCCACCTGGCAGCACTGCAGATTTCCACATGTGATTTGCATCTAAGGTCTTCCCTGGCTGTATATAAATCATGGGAGAAAATTGTCTGAGGATGCTTTGAAAGGAGCCCTTTGGGGCTGGGATGTAAACAGGCCTTTCCTGATGGGCTCTCATTGGAGCTAAATTCTTCCCCTGGATCCACTATGTGGTTCTTAAAATAAAGGATTTTTGGGATGCTGTATAAATGCTCTTTCATGTCTGAGCTAGACTGGGTCAGCTCTGCCTAAAAGGCTGATGCTGTATTTGAGTTATTGTATGGAAAGTACCTGTTGACGTTTTGTCTGTGATGGTGGCACATAAGTGCCTGACAAGTCTTCATATGATTACTCTGAGGAGGTGGAAATGGTGGCTTGTCTGGCTGATGACACAAAATAGGGAACTTCCTTTGTAACAGGACTTTGGTGCAACCCAGCACACTTTGTGTATGTCTGATGTTAACAGGCACTAACATTTTATCTAAAAATTAGGAAATTACAAAGGTGCTACTTATGTAGCATTTCCACAGTCCTGCCAGAACGTGTCCACTTAAAAACAACAAAAATCAATGTTCATTGACGAAAGAGGCTAAGCACGGTTTTTCTGGCTTGTGAGAAGACCTAGCTTGAAGAAAGGCGGTCTAGGTTCCTCTTCCTGTCCTTGCACAGGAGAAGGGTGACAAGTAAGTATATGCTCTCCCCTGGCACAGAATCCACCTTAGCCAGAGCAGGCAATGTTTGGGACCTGCTGCTCTCTGCAGGGTTTCCCAGGGTGCTGCTGTCTGGTCCTTGCATGCCTCCTCAAGTGTTACATGGGGAGCCTCAGTACTCAGCCTGGAGCTGGGATTTCACTCTGGAGGGGTTAAAGGATAACGGTTGTCAGTCTCTCAGCATCAGGAATCCCTTTATGTAGATCAGAGGGGTCTGAAGTTGTTTAGGTATTTGCTGATTAAAATAAAAGCCTGTGAAGAATGTGGGAGTAGAAGCTGTATCTCCTAATGATATTACAATGCCATGATAAAATACACCTTTAATTAGCAACGTATATCTGTTGACATCCGTAGGGGACTCTGTTGCCTTTGTGAAACAGTTATATGGAAGCAAGTATATAATATATCCGGGCAAAACGTGCCAGAGGAGAAACTTTTCAGTGCTAGGAGAAAAGAGGTGATAAAAACATCCAGCAGTGAGGTGGTAGGCACAGCTGCTTTTCAGGTACATTTGGATTAGCAGGAAAAAGAATGGAAAAGTGGTGTGTATGTGTTTGGGGTTTTTTTTGAGCTGGAAGGTGGAGTCAACAATTTCTCCTGCCCTGGGCTATCATGACAGCTGTGCTATTACTACCTCAGCTAACAGAATAGGTGTATGTGCAATTAGTCATGAGAAAACATGAAAGCACAGTTATGGAGAAAGCAGCAATTGCTAATACCCAGTACCTAAGACTGGTTGTTGATCAAATGTATTATATTTATTTTTTTTTCTTTAAGTACTAAAATTCTTTTTATTTGTGCTGCCTGAAATCAGTGGTGGGTAGAAGTGATTAATTTATTCTGATCTAAGTGGGCTTTAAAAAATGTACAAAAATGCAGCAGGTGGATGATGTAGTGCTGTTACAGCTTTCCTTTAATGTAGGAAAGTGGAACGTAATTGCATCAAGTAGTGGTTTTGAAATATCAGATGTCCATTAGTGCATAATTAGCAAGTTAACGATGTGTTGCCAAACATGTGGTGACCTCTTTTTCTCCGCCAAACTTCTAGACACTGTTACTTATTGCATTAGCTTCTTGGAAAATGTGCACTGGTTGCAGTGTGCTTAGCAGTGTGTTCTCATAAGGCTTACCTGGCTTAGGCCTATCTACATGAAATACTGGAAGTCCTGGAAGTGGACTGAAGGTCTTTGTAATGCTGAACATGCATGAAAATGTTATTCTTAATTTTTGCCATTGCCCTGAATACATCTGGGCCCAGAAAGTCTGGGCTACCTTAGAACATGAAAAGTATAACAAAACCAAAGATCATCAGTAAAAAGGGAAATCAAGCAGTCCATAGACAGAAGTGAAGTTTGCTCCAATGGGATGTAAGGAACTGAGAGCAGAATCTAGCACCCAGTCCTTTTTACATGCTTTTCCATGGTACATACATCGCGTATGATTGTCTGAAGGAATAATTAATTATAGATTTACCTTGATCTTTTATTCACATAAGACTGACTATCTTAGGAGAGCCAGGTTATTCACCAAAGTCTCTTGTAATAAGTTTGAATCCAAATGTGGCCATTTTAATTGAAAATGTTTGCTGATTAGAAAGCAATGCTCTTTTGTTCTTTTCTGACACAGTATATTATGTTAGGTCAAGTTCCTTTTGGCTCATATTAATGAGATGACTGCACTGATGATTAAAAAATAATAATTAAAAAAATTCTCTCTTTAGCTACAAAATCTCTATCTGTTTGGACAGCAAGTGTTGTCAATTGCACATTCCATCAAAACCAATTTTTGGCATTTGATTATGGCCTGACAAATAGTTCTGTGCACATTGTATTATTCCAAGAATGATACTGGCTTTTGAAGTGCATCATGCTAAATGG
Source organism: Leptosomus discolor (assembly GCF_034619465.1). NCBI lineage: Eukaryota > Metazoa > Chordata > Aves > Leptosomiformes > Leptosomidae > Leptosomus > Leptosomus discolor. The sequence continues at coordinate 54,687,736 of NC_141393.1, read as the reverse complement.
GAGATTCAGTGCACATTTCAGTGGGTAAAGTTAAATCTTTTTTAAAAATTTCCTTATAATTTGGCAGCTACGATTTAGAGACTTGGCTGGATTCTTTTAGGATAGTCAGGTGGACTTTTGAATGCAAGAATTTTTTATTGTCCCAAACGAAGCTTGGATTACCTTTTTCTGTAAGTTTCTGGTGTATCTTTTACCCCTGGGTTCCTTTTCTTTGCCATGTTCAAGTGCTCTGCTTATAACATCTCCCTTTGTTTTGATCACCAGATCTCATCGTTGTGCCTTCTTCCACGTTAGCTTTTATCTGCCTCCATCTCTTGAAAGATTAAGTCATCTGTCTCTCTCTTTTCCGGTTCTTTTTGGATATAGTTAGTTTCCCCCATGAAAAATGATGCTTGTCTCCTAATAAAGATGAGTTGTGTTATGTACTGCTCTGGATAGTCTTGTGGTGTTACCTTTAAAAAGTTGCATTTTCTAGTGCTGTTTTAAGGTTTACAGCTAGACAAGATATATCTCCTGCTTTGTTTGTCTCAATCTCAAAGGTCTTGTTTTGTAGAGTGCTACACAGGCTACTGGTCATGCTAAATATATATTGGGCCAAATTCTTGGGTTGCATAACTGCATACTCTATATGTTTACACTGACTTGGACCATGTTTTTATTTATTTTATCTTATTACTCACAGCACCAAACTTCTTTAAGTCAAATTGTAGAGTGATTCAGAATTCTTCAGAATTTGTTGAGGAAGTCAGGCTTGTAGCCAATTTCACCACATCTGAAACTTACTCTTTTTATGCTGAGCACAATCTAATCATAGATAAATAGAACAGAATACTTTGTCAATTATTGTCCTCCACTTGAGATTTGTGGGGGGAAAAGATTCCCAAAAATGTTAAAAGTTACAGAACAAAATGGTGCACCATTTCCCCAGAAGAACACAGGTACTTAAAAGTGTAAATAGGAAATAGAAAGTGATATTTTCTTTGCAATTACAAAAATAAATGTTTGATAAATATAGGGGGGAAGAGAGGAAACCTTCTTGTTCCATATTTAAGGAAAACTTGCTAGATTCCAATCCACTGGAAAATTTAGTCAAGAAAATTGTGGTTTGTTTGTGTGGAAAAAATGGCTGCTGTAAAGTTGTCAAGGTTAGCATGACCTGTCGAGGTTTACAGATGGAAGTGCAAGTGGTGCAGCTTAGCTCATTGTGCAGCCTGTGGAAATCTGTACCATGCACAATTGCCCTGAGATGCTGGAGAAGAGAATGTGTTTGGTACAAGCTAACCTGGGTTTCCACCTGCCACATATACTGTTGAGGCAGCTTGCAAACAAGACAGGACTCCTTGACTGCCTGTACTATCTTCATAATACATAACTTTTTATAAGGTCTAGTAGTTGCTGCTCTGCTCTGGAAAATGGATGTGTTGATATTGTGCTTACCAGGTACAGCTGCTAATTAAGGTCCTACCAAACAAGGATCACTGAATCCTGTGTATTCAGCTATGAAAATGGTGGTTGTCTCCAAATGCCACACCGGCGTGTTTGTTGAAAATGAGAGAGGAAGCCTGCAAAAACAACTTTCTGAAGTCTTAAATCTTTCTCTCTGAGTTTTATCACTTGATTTTGGACCTAAAATTATATGGGAACAAGACACCTTGACTTAACTAAATCAAACTTTTAAGGTAGCCCTTCTGGAGTAGTGGGTTGGACTAGAGACAGCCAGAGGTCTTTTCTTATCTCAATTGTTCTACGGTTCCTCTACCAGTTCCAGAAGAAGATGTAGCATTTCCTCCAATAATGTTAGTCTGAGTGGTTTCTGTTCTGCTGTGAAGAAATATATTTGCTGAGAGTGGATTTCCATATATTCTCCTTTTGTTTTGATATTTATTTAAGGTGGTGCAGGGGACAGACAGAATGTCAGGAACTGATCAATTTAAAGAAAGCTAAACGAATAATCATTAAAACTAGGCAGAAAGTGGTGTCAGTATTTGACAATTTAAGAGCTTAGAAATCTTTTCCATTTTGAGCTGGATGAAGCTGTGAAATGACAAGCAATCAGGGGTTTTGGGGTTGAGCTAGGAGAGGGAGGATTTTCTGCATCTTTGAGAACAAGTCAATGAAAATTTGCCTTTTTTTAATTTTTAACACCATCCCTCCTTCCCCACTTTAACTGTAAACCATTCAAAAACATAAGGTCATCTAGAAAATGCAGATATGATAGGCATGAACAGTTAGGAAACAGGAAGACTACCTTAACTTTGAAATTCAAATTGTGTTAAAATTAATCCTTTCTAGCAAAACATCCATTTGAATTAATTGTTGTGTTATTTGATTTTATTTTCCCACATAATACCATTTATTTTAAGCTTCCTATTTGTTTAAAGGCCTTATCTCTGATCAATGGCTGGGATATTCCATAAGTAAGCAGGTTTTTTGAGGTGAAATATGTCTAGAACGTGTAGTAAAGAAAATCAAGGAATCATACCTTTACCTGATCTTTAAAAGACTATTTTTAATCTTGACATCCTAAATAACTGTTTAAATCATCTACAAGAAGAAATATATCAATACCATGGTCTTATATTAAAAAACCCACCAGATGTGACTGGCAGAGTATGTGTATTTATAGCTTCTCTATTGCTGCTGTAATCTACATTCATTTCTGTGTGACTCCAGAGTTGTATAAGCAAGACTGCATCTCTTAAAAGCATTTGAATGATTACTTGTTCATGTCAGTGTGTGTAGTGAAGCAAAGGAAAATTCTTTTCCTTTCCTCCACTAATATACCCTGTAAATAAATACTGTTAAAAATTATCACCTACTTGTTTGATCTACCTCATGCATTTTAATTCTGTAGAAAATCTGTGATCTTTTATGGCCTCGGATGAACTGTCTCTTTTTGAATTATTTTTCCTAGCTGCCTTTTTAGAAATGGAAAATGCACTTTAAGTTTTTTGTAGCAAAAGATGCTGTCAAGTATTATAAGCAGTTCAATTAGAATATGCTTATTTTAGAAGGTTGCTTAAATGAGACTTAACAGTAGAAAAAAATTGGTGCTAACTCTGCTTTTTAGAAGTGGTGCACCTGGGTTCTGATACATTATGCTCATGTGAAGAGGACAGGACTGGGTCTTTTCGGAGCGCTCATTTAGCTGTCGGCAAGTGATTAAGTGGTACTTGAATAGGGTCTGCAATATGTGGAAAAGTCTGATCTCTGGCTTCTTAAACTAGAAACTGCAAAGTAATAATGAAGGAAAGAAATACATGGAATGTAGCTAATAATATTTTGGTTTTTCACTTTTCCCACTCTTTTTCTTTTAGACTGAAAACAAACTGTCCTTAGTGAACTGGAATGATCAGCCACCTAGAGATACTTCCATTAAAGGTTTCTACTGCAATATCTTTTTAGAAACTCTTTTTTTAGTTTTCTTTAAAATGAAAATGTGCTGACAGTCACAGAGAAAAAATCCATTCCCCACTATATTTTCCCAGAGGATTATTTTTATTACTGATATACATGAATTACAGTAGGATGCAGTAGCTAGATCAGGCATTAATACATTCCTTCAGTGTAACATTTCAGCCCTAAGATTAATCTAAATCTACCCAGGCATCTAAAAGCAAATGAGAGGAAGTAGGAAATTAAGGCAGGGGAAAAAAAAAAAAAAAGGGGAAGAGGAGATCTATCTTGGGAGCATGATTTGTTATAGTTTTCTGGGATTATACTGTGATCTGTGAGCACTGAGGTACAGACTTTGGATGCTGTAGAAATACAAAACAAAACATTACTTCAAGTGCCAAAAACCTGCTTCTGCCATTGGAGCAGGGTCCACATTCCACTAAAGCATGCCAGTGACCTGTTTGTTCTTCATCTGCATTTCCAAAGCACACAGATGATGTGCTGGACAAGAAGGCTGGGCGCTGTCTTTTTTATTGTGGCAGGAAGATTTGAGCAACTCTTGTTGAAGTCCTCACGTCTGTAGAGACAAGGCTGCCTAAATGGGGAAGGGTGAGATGTCAAGGTCACTAGAACTTGACTTCTCTGCTCATCTTAACAATTGACAGAGTCTTGTATCTTTAATTGTCTCTCAGTTTTCCTCTTCTTCATCCCCATGCATTTGAAAATATCTGGAATACTATTTTTTTTTGAGGTTTTGGTGGTTTTTTAGAGGGTTGTTATAGTCTGGGAACTGGGAACCCTGAGGCAGACTCCTACTGCTCTGAGCTCTTTCTTTCCCCTGCCTACACTGGTGTGTCGAGATGGCAGGGAACACTGTCCCTTCCGTTTCCCACAAAAATGTGCAGTGCTCAATGCAACAGAGTCCCACCCACACTGGGGGCCTCCTGACACAAATTGATAAAGAATAAAGATGATTGTTACAATTTTTTTGAACAGTCACAGCTGATCAAATAAACTCCTACCATGCTTACATTTTTTTTAAAAAAATATCCCTTTTAAAAGACAAAATTAGCCACAGAGCACCTGCCTTGATTTTTTTTTTTTTTTACTTAAGTAGTACATCTCTTTGCTGATGCTTGACTGCAGTGACTCATCATATGAGGCTAAATCAGCCATGTAACGTAATGCAGCGTGACTGATTTAGCCAGCTCTGATGCAGCATGATGAGAGTAACTTGGACCAGGAAATTTCAGCTCCTTCTCCCTCCTCTCCAAGACTAAGAACAAAGGGAAAGTTAAACATCTTTCCAGCAGTTAAGTATTTTGCTTAGGGGAAAAGCTTTTTGTTTTTTTTTCTGTCAGCTAAGAAGCTTGTGTTTAAGAAATAAGAATTAAGATCTTGAACCAGAACTATGGAGGGATCTGTAGGCAGAGCTTGCTAAAAACGTCTCAGTATAATGAGTCTTTAGTGCCTTCATCCCCTCAGATGTTTACCCAAATGTGCAGTGAGGATTTTTGAGGATAATTCCTTAAAATATTACCTTGTGCTGTATAATATACATAGCATATACATATGCTGTATATGCTCACACACGTGTAGCAGCTGGAAAATTATATCCATTTAAGACACCTTGACTAAATTACATCTGCTCACCCCCTTACCCTGCATCAAGTGACCCATGCTAGCTGCCTCTGGGACAGTTCTTATGCCACTCTGCTCAGAAACAGTAATATCATTCTGCCCAAACACCTTTTGCTGAGATTTAAGCTAAGGTAACTTATTTCATGAGCTTAGCATGTTGAACCACAGGAATAGTCCCAGCTGATAAGTGGTAGCTTCTCAGGCCTCAGCAATTTTATCGTGTGTCTGAACTTTTATTCTTGGACGCTTCATGTATTTCTGCTGACATGAGTGAAGCTGGCTTTGCATACCTGCCACTGAAATTCACACCAGACTGCATTGCAGAAAGTCAACGAAATGGTGGCATTTTGAGAAGTGTCAGAGGAGGAGCAGGTTCAAAGGCAAAGGCTGAGTGAAGGTCTTCTGTCTGTGTTCTGTGTTCTCACTTATGACAAAATCAAGTGGATGCAATTTGGCCTCAGGAGAGGCCATATTTCGCAAAGGGGAAATGTAGCCAGAGAATCTTACTTGATGTCAGAGAATATAATTGATTTGTTTATGAAACAGATAGGAGCATTTAGAACCAGATCCTAAAATGGAAGAGCAGAAAGTAGAGGTGTGAAGAAGGAGCTTTTCTAAACATTTGTGTTTCTCCAGATGTTTGGCTGAACTGCATCAGAGTGCTAAGTGTGAGTGGCTTTTACTGTCCTTTCCAAAATTAGATATCAGGGTAATGACGAGAAACTCTGCTTACACAGTACTTTCTCCCTTGAATATGGTGCCTTGCATTTTTTCTTACTGAGTAACAATGGGTTTAGGAGTCTATCAACACAGATTTTTGTTTTGTTCAGGTACTCTTTCAATCAGTTTGAAGGCTGGCCTCTGTGTGTGCGTATATATAAAATATATATTCTTTTCCTTGTAAAACAAGAGGTGCACTGAAGAAAATGGGTTTGACTTGACAATTGCCGTAAATCCTACGTGAAATGAACTTCTGAGGCCAGAAAAAACAATCATCAACCCTTAGTCCAACAGAACATCCTCAGATGCTACATCTGATTTTAAGTTTTCTGATATTTCCAAGAATTTTGATTTGAAACAAGATATTTCAGCTTCAGAGAATTCAGCAAATAAGCTCCTCCACCTTCAAGTGAAAAGGAAAATTTCATTATAATGCATATAAATATTTTTTTCCCTGCTATTGCTGTTCTGTGAAGGGTAGATGAGTGTCGACATCTGTTTCTGCACAACAAATGCTAGCTCAAATCCTTCTCGTGCTGTTTCCCATCTATTGATTTTGAAATACTTATTGATTGCATCTTTTCTTAAAGTTTGTTTCATAATACCACCTAAAGATTTTTGGATATCAGGATAATAATGATAGTGATCTACAAATTGCTATACAGCCCGAAGAATGTCAATCCTAAGCATAACCAGAAACCATTCAGCTGAGATGGATCTTGTTAGATATGATGGTCAGCCAGCACAGCTGGGTTCACATTTTCTGTGGGGGCCAAAATTCAGTTATCATTTTTCTGATAACATTGAATAAGACTTGTAATGTTAGTTCCTTAAAGGACCTAGGAAAAAGAAAACCTATAATGAATTCTGATTTTTTTTTTTCTTTTATATGATCGAAGGAGTAGGAATAAGTAGAAAGCAGAGTTGTGTAGTGAACAGTGAGGAACATAGGCATATTATCCATTCACTTGGAGTCAGTCTTTCTGTCATGCTTACTGACTACACACCACAGAAATCTATATTGAATCTGAAAGAAATACCTGAAACCGCCTTTTTGTGCTGAAGGGTAGAGTTCAATAACTATGTTTAATAGTAAGCATATGAACTTAAGGCAAGAAAATAGGACAGCATAACCAATGCCTTGACAGAGAGGGCAGGAAGGGTGAGGAACTGCTGTGTAGGCTGGTTTTCTGGACACAGGAGAGGGTGTTTTGTGGATACAGGATGAGAAAAATGTTAAGTATAGTGGGGCAGATGCTCAAGAACTGCATAATGCAGAAATGAAAGACTTGAGCAATTTGCTTATTAAACAGCACAATATGCACTGATTTTTGTCATTCATCTTCTATTTTGTATATTTCTTGAACTTGTATTTCTGTGCATACTTAAAATATTACTTTCCTGTATAGCTCCTTTAAAATCTGGTTTATCTCAGATTTTAACATGTTTTATTCGTGTTTAGTTTTGAAGGTTAACAGCACTTCATTAAGCCATTGAATTGTCTTCACCTTCTACAAAAATACTAAATATTTTTTACATATTTATGTAGGATTTCTGCCAATACATGCCAAGTACTTTCCAAACATACTTAGTTCATGAGAAATAACTGAAATATTAAGCACAGACTTTAGAAATGGTTACTGTGTACAAGCTAAATTACAGTTCTGAGATTTTTTCTAGTGTCAAGCTTAATTGTTTTGTGTTGGTGATGCAGAATTTCATAGACTGCATTACACAAACACTGACTTCATGTTTCCACTGCAGTTCTTTCACTATCTGGAAGTTAATAGTAAGTAGTGTTCTACAGTGTCTTGCTCTTCAGTGGAAATCCTGTTATTTATGCTTGTTCCCAGGGGCCTGGGGTTAGATCTGGGGTTTAACTCTATTGGGAGGTGATAGATCATCTGTTTTGTCTTCAGCAGGAACCAATTTAAGCCCTAAATTCTTGTTAGCCCACTCTTTTCAGCCTCCTCCAACATAATGTCTTTCCAGCCTGAGGCCATCTTCCTGCCCACTGCCATTCCTGTAGGATGTATGAATTTTATTTTGAAACCCATGATGATCTTCTTTAATAATAATTCTTTAATAAAAAATATAAGCCAAGCTCCTTATACAGCTATTTCAAGTGAGGGGTGACATGCTTGTACAGCATTGCATAGAATAGCGTAGGTTGGAAGTGTCCTGGAGATCACCTACCCTGTTCCCCAGCCAAGGCTGGGTTCGGTTACCAGCTCTACAGCTCATGAATTCTGTGTCCTTGGATAAGCTGTTGAAAACGCTGTATCCTCCTGTGTGTATGTGAATGCTTATCTCACAGGTAGGGATTAATCAGTGTTCGAAAAGTAATTTGAGATCCTTGATGAAAGCCACTGTGTAAGAAGCAAATATGTGACTGCACAGTAGCATGTTGGAGATTACGATCACCACCATTTCCTTTCCTGAGCTTAAGGGAAAGTGGTGAGAGAGTTTGTAAAGGAGGAGGAAACATGCTTCTCTGTATGGTATTTATTTATAACACAAAGCAACAGCTACCCCTAAAACCTGTGTGTGTTTATCTTGCACATGTGGTTATGTGGCTTCGGTTATCTTTGCAAGAAAATTACTATTCTTGCTCCTGAGACCTATTTAAGTGATTATGACCTAAGTTAGTTCACAACAACCATCCTTTACAGTGCTTAATCAATAAACCCTGAAAGCAAACTAATCTTCATTTACCTTCGGAGGCAACTGCAGGAAAACAAGAATTGTCAGATAAAGCTGGGGATCAGCATTTCTACCTCAAGGCCAAGGGTCAGATCTTAGTACACAGAGAGATTGTAAATATAGTTTGGTCTAACAGATGCTAAAATAAGGGCAGGATATAGTGGAAAATTGTACCTCCAGGGGACAATACTTTAATGCATGAAATAACTGATAAGATAAGCTTCTTTATTACCAAAAGAATGAATTTAAAAACCATATATAATTTGTCTTCATGCTTAGGGGAGTGAGGGAAGAGAGTGAGGGCTATTAGGTGGAGATAAGTGGATCATTGGAATATTGTATTAATATTGTGCAGTTTCCTGAGGATATCAGGTACATTAACAGGCAGATGGGAGGCAGGGTACCCCAGGTAAAATACAAATCAGATAGATGTTTAGCATGGTTTGTTTCCTATTATGGAAAGTTTTCTTCATACAAACTTGATTCTCAGTATGGAGTTACTAGCAGTTAAATGTTAAAGGAGGAGCAGATACTACAGAGGATCCTACATCATGGATTACTACCCTGCATGATGCACGTGGGCAAAACTCTGTAGGTGCCTTCCCAGCATCACTGCAGAATCTGTCTCCTAGCTTTAGAAATTAATTCTTTCAAAGTATACACGATCTCCATGTGAACAAACAGGCATGGCAGGTTAAAGGATCTACCTTTGAAAAATAAACTTTGTATGTGTTCACAATAAACAGAGAGCTGATGGTAGTGACAGTATTTTGTGGTGAGCAGTCTTAATCCCACTGTATTTGACCCCTTCTCTTGCACCTCGTTTTTTCTATAAATCCATCATTCTTCTCACTTCTTTTAAATTCTGAAGCAATTGAATGTGGAAAGGATATTGTAACTGTATTTGTTCTTATATGTATCTGGCCTCTAGGTTAATAAATATAGTTTCCTGTAAAATGTCGGTAAAAGCCTCTGTTAGTAGTTTCTTCCCTATTTGTATTATTTTTGTTTCTAAATGAATGAAAGTGGTGGGTATGCATTACCTTTAGTGTTAGCAGAGAGAGCATACTGGTCACTTGACCAGAAAGTGGGCGAGTCCTGGAATGCAGATTTTCTATGTATGTTTCTAAAAGTAGTATCAGAATTTCCTTGCTATACCCAGCATGTGTGTGCTGTGTGTGTATGTTGAAGCAAATGCCCAAACTTCAAATTATTGTGCTTGAATGCAATAATTTCTTGGCAATCTTAATGGGCAAAACCTTCTTATTTTCTCTGAAACAGCTGTGTATGGTCTTGCAATGTACATATTATTTTTGAAAATTGAGAATAGCCTCCTTATTAATTATGAGAAAACTTGACATAGTGAAATTGATGACTTGGTACTAATTTAATAATGTCTGTATATAATTTTGAGTGTACTGCTTGCAAATATCCCATTAGTCCACCATCTTGTTTGACTGAGACATCACTTTGCTGTAACTCCCTGACAGAAAAAAATCCTTAGATGGAGGGCTTTCATACAGCTTTTTATTGGGTGAATAATTGAGTTCCTAGAGGACCTATCTGATTTGAAGCCCAAAATGTTCTTGTAGTTCAGACTATATAAAAATAGTATAAATCTCAGCGGGAGATGAAACACGTTTAAACATACTCCAAGAAAGAAAGAAACCACAGTATAGTCAAGTCTTTTGATTGTTCACTAGCCAATTACACATGTTATTTAGGAATCATCTTGATGTTACTCTTTTCAAAAAGCTTTTTTGTATAGATGATATCATTCTTCTTCTTAACTTAACCTTTCAAAAATATATACTGTAAATACAGTGGCTGCTTTGTCCAATTTAAATATATTTCACCTTATCAATTTCTTCTGCTGTGCCAATTTTCTGTTATTTCCTCTTCTCATCCCAATGCTGTGGATAATTGACAATTGATGATAAGCTTTACAGAGAGGATTATGATAACATTGTGTTTCATTAGGCTGGAGTAATAGAGAAGTGATAGCCATGGATAGAAGACAATAGCACAATTCTTGTCCCAGAGAATGTGCAGAGTGAGGAGCAACCAAAAGGCTACACACAAAAGCAAAATTATATTTATATAACGTTATATAAATATAGATTGCTTACAACTGGTTTTCCATCAGTTTTCCCAACCTGACAAAATTTTTCTTTTGCTGATGTACAGTCACTTACCACTATACCCGCCTTATCTTCTTGGCCCTTCCTTTTCTCTCTCCTGTGCTGTGAGCATGTTGTTCTAACAGCAGACTAGATGTTGGTGTTTATGTGCATTTTTTAGACATAATTGTCTTGAAAATGGGAAAAGACTTTTCAAGAAGTAGTAGTGAGACAGACTTGAAGGTTTGAGCAGTAAAATACTGAGACATCTCTGTCTGAGCAAGTTATTCCTAGAAGTCTTTGATTCTGAAAGTTTACTGTCCCCTTCTGTATCATCCACCTGGAGGGCTCAAACTGATCAGATTTTAGGTTTAGATTATTAAGGGTCAATGTTAGGCTTTGCATCCTGTACTCTATTAAAGGCCATTAATATAGGACATTTTGACTATTTGTATTGTACTAATTCATTAAAAAACTCGGAGAATAGCATCATAGAAGCATTTAGGTTGGAAAAGACCTTCAAGATCACTGAGTTCAACCATTAGCCTAGCACTGCCAAGTTCGCCACTAAACCATGTCCCTAAGTGCCACATCTACACATCTTTTCAATACCTCCAGGGATAGTGACTCTATCACTTTCCTGGGCAGCCTGTTCTGATGCTTGGCAATGCTTTTTGTGAAGCAATTTTTCCTGATATCCAATCTAAACCTCCCTGGTGCAACTTCAGGCTGTTTCCTCTTGTTCTATCACTTGTTACTCAAAGGATAAAACAGTTTAAGATGTGCAGGATTAGCTCTTAGTTTTCTGGAGAGTGAAGGTCAGTACATTGAGGCCTGGAGTGCTGTTGTGCAAGTTCTCTAATATTTGTTGAGACATTTTTTACAGTAAATTAATAATCCAGAACCTGTAACTGTGTGTGCTATTGTTCTGAACCATGCAAGTGATCAATCCTAAAAAAAAAAAAACTACGAGACAAACAAAACCAAAAAAACAACCACACAAAAAACAAAAGCAAACCTCCAAAACCTGAAAAGAAATACAAAATGTAAGAGATCATAACATCATTGAGGGTTGTTTGAATATATACCCATAGCAGTCGTGCAAGTGAGAGTGTGAAAACATGCCATGAGCTGGGAAATTTATCTAAATGCTCTCTAGTAATTGCAAGAACTTCAGCTGCTTTGGGCCTTAAAAGCTAAAGATGGTTTTCTTTTACCTCAATTCCCTGGATGAAAATTGAGTATCTGACAGTGTTAAATCTCTGCAAAAAGCCTTGGAGAGAAAAAGTGGTTTTACTATGGTAAATGTTGATGTGAGATAACTTTGGGTTCTGGTGCAGATCATGAAATGGGTGGGGGTACTTGAGTCAAGAACTCTTTCATCCAGCTATTGGGTTGGGGTAGTTTGGTTTTGGGTTGGGTTTTTTTTTTGTTTCCTTGATGGTTTTTTTTTTTTTTAGCTGGTATCATGGCTGCCATGGGATCTCTTGGAGACGGTTGTCTTGTTTTGTAACTCCTGTGTGACTAGAACAATATCTCCCTCCTGAAAACAATTTATTTGTGACCAGCCTTAGGAAGCTGCTTATCCAGGTTTTGCCACTTGGGAATCAACCTTGGGAAGGGTTTATGAAGTTATAATTAAGTTTCTGTCTGAGCTTCAAATTGTACAACTTCCATGGATATATATGCAGTGCATTTTGCCTGGTTTCAAATGCCTGCTAAAAGTTCTTTCCTCAAATTTAAGACATCTGTAGGTAAAAAGAGACAGCAGAGCATTTTGACTTAGGGGAAAACTTATTACAGGAGACATATTTCTACTGCCAAAACCTCAGCCACCAGTCATCTGTAATCAGATTCCCCTTGGTCACCATTAAAGAAAGTCATAATGCCTTAGTAATAGGGATAGGAATGGAGGTATTTTTTAGTTAGTCTTTTTCTCAGTAGCGTTTTCCTCATAATTTTAGTTTCTGAGTAAGATAAAATGACTGAAGAAAGCATTCATTGGGGTTCAGTGGGTCGATGCACTGGATTTTCACCCATTGAGACTCACCTTCAAATACTAGTCTTAGTTTCAGATGAAAAAGAGCTTGTTATCTGCCTGCTCTGATACTGTACTTTCAATAAAAATGCTGCAAGTTTTGCCTTGACTAACTGCTGGCAGGTTTACAAGGGGAGATATACTGCTACTCAGGTGTTTGCAATGATAGATGCTGTATCAGCATTGTGGAGCCATTGGTCAGCAGTAAGGTGAAATGTGAGTCGATCTGTTTTAGAAAAAGCCGCTTTCTGAGGAGGGCTGGCTTGCACTGAATGTTTAACAAGCCATTCTCCTTCTCCTTCCCCAAATGTATCTAAGCATAGCTTTATTGTTATCCAACCAGAAGAAATCCTCTTGTCCCCTATTTCACCTATCTTTCTGCTCTCAGGTGCATGATAGTCATTGCCTGATGTGCTCTTGTGAAAAATAGCATGAAAAGGGCATCTTAGCAAATTGCACTTCATTAGCATATGTTGCACCCTTTTTGTATTCAGGCTATATTCATAGCTATACCTGTATGCAAAGAATGGGAACCTCTTCTCTATTCTTATTTCAAGCTAATGACCAATATCCAAAATTGTCTGCAAAGACACTCCAGGTGAATGTTAAGAGACTTAGATGGTGTTACTCGAGTTTCTATCCATTTTCTGCAGATTCATGTCTGTTGTAGGACAACAGCCTCACATTTCATGAGCAGTTCTCCCTTACAAGTTTCAGATCCAGTTTGAGTTTAATGTTTTCATTTTATTTAGCGGCTCCAAGAGATCTCCTTGAGCTTAGATGATCTGAGACTGTCCTTTTGACTGAGAACTCTTTCCTCTGACAGAGGGTCTTTCAACAAATAGCACTCAGTAGGAAATACATGGCTGTATTTCAGAAAGGAAGGAAAGAGATTCCTTACTGGGGCTACAAAAAGGAATCATCCAGCTTTATCTATGGAGAACTTAAGAGGAAACTGTAGTGGGCCTGATAATTCATCACCAGACATATATCCACAGCCCTGAAGTTAGCTTCTCTTGGCCTGATTTTCATTGCCAAATCCTCGGGGCAGCATCAGAAGGTGTGTAAGCTTAACACAGAACTTGGCATGTTTACTTATAAGTGACCCCTTAATTGACAAAGTTATGAAGCATTTTCATTGTCCTTCCTCCTGCTAGCTAGAATAATCCATCTGGGATTATCCATTAGGATAACCCATGTGAGGGACAGGCCTGTGGAACTGATAGAATAGTTTTGTCTTTTAGGATACCAGTGCATGTGAATATTGCTTTTGCCAGGATCTGTCACTTCACTTCCATTAATGCAGAGTTAGATTTCAACAGCAGGCAAACTTATGTTTACCATGGTAGTGCTTGCCCTGTTGACAGTGCTGAGTGATTCTTAAGTGTACAGTAAATCAGTGAAATCTTCTGAACAGTGGGAAGTTTTGATGTCATTAACAAAAGTTGCATGTTAACTAGCAGCTGCAAGTTAGTTAGAAAAATATAGCAGAAAATTGCCTCTTTCTATTTTTTTTCTGCTGCATACTGTGTGAACTACTCAGTCTACAGCAGGGATGGCCAGTGCTCCAAAACGTCCACAGCATCCAAGATCTGGATACTCCAATTTTCCGAACATCGACTTAGCTTTTACATCCTGCACTGAATGCTCCCAGAATATTACGGGTGAGAACCTGTCTTACAATTCTTTTCCCTGTCAGTTTTCATATCATGCTTACCTGGGGAGTATATGAACACCTTTCAGTTGTGCGTTAGCCAGGATGACCACATGTCTGTCTCTGATGAGGGTGCAGTCTTGCCAAACGGGCTTCATTTGTGCTGAGGCTACCATCCAAGAATAGGCAAATGGGATCAGGGAAGGCAAGGCAAACAGCATTAAATGTGTAATGATACCAATTAATGAGTGCTTGCCTCATGTTTTGGAATACAGGAAACCATTTCACAAACCTGCTAGGGTTGTGTTTAAACAATAACTGCCTACTTTCTTTTAAAGGGAAACAATCTTACTTTATTTCAGTTTGCTGCTTTTAGCAGTGCCAGCTTCTTTAATTATTGCTATTTAATTATGTCTTAGCATTTGAACTCTCCTCATTAACCTTCATCAGAGTGAGACACCTAGGACAATGCAATGGCAAAGCCAACATCTTGTGTAATTTTTTTTTCCTCTCTTCATCCCCTTCCCAAATCTCTGGAATTCATTAATTGAATGTTAGAGCATCTGGGCCACTTAAGTATTCAAATCATGCAACAACATGAGTAGTGTTAGCCTGCTATGGCTCAATAAACCTCTCATTCTCTTGTTCACGGTTCATTTGAATTTTGCAGAAAACTCTGGAAAAAAAATGAGGCATTCAAATAAAAATGGTGCAGATAATGGTAGGAGGAGATGAAGAACTCAGACAAATGTTTACCCTAAGTACCATATGTATGTGGCACTGTCATCCCTCTAATTGAAAAAGGGAATGGGCTTTAAAGCAGAAACCCACAACCCAGCCTCTATTCCTGTGTGACCTTCAGCTGTCACTAAAGCTGTCTTCTCTATCTGGAAGCAGAATTTTTATTTTATACCAGTAAAGTAGCAGAGCCTAATTTCTTATTTGACAAGTGCTCTAAGATCCTGGGAGGAAGGTATAATAAAAGTGCAAAATAAAACTATATGTGGCAGTATTACTCCTGATTCTAATGGAATTTAGTAGGATATTTAATCCCTTTATCTACCATGAATAGATGTATTGTCTATAAAAGAAACTTTAAGCTGTTTCACTTCACTTTGGTAACACCTTGGTAATACAAACATGCCTTTGGAGTGTGTCTCACGACAGTGGAAAATGAAAGTGCAGGAATAAAGTGTAATGACTATAATAGGGATACTTCAATGCAGTTGCTGGATCCAGGCAGGACTTCCATAGTTTTTCTCCAGTTCCTCGCTCTCCACACCACACAAACCTGGCCTATGCCTCCTTTTGTCCCACCATAGCATATACTCAAGGCCTGGCTTGGATTAGGCTGTCATGAAATAAAATGTAGGCTGTGCTACACCTTACACAACCATATCTGTGAATTGATCTGAGGTTTTACTCAGATCCCTCAGCTGTAAAACTCCTGTGTAAAGCAGAGGCAGGATGATGCTTTCACAATGAGAATTGCTTGTGGTAAGTTTGGATGTGCTAACAGCAGGAAAGGGCTGATCTTTATTTCACAGAGGAATAAAGGGGGAAAGACTAAACTACAGATTCATCATAGCTACATATGAGCATTTATCTGAGCTGCTGAGGTTGGAGAGACTGTGCTCACTTCACTGTCAGTGCAAGGAGACCAGAAGCTGCAGAGGGGGCCTGATCCCACTAACACCTGTGTTGGTCTCTAGAGGTGGTTGGCTCATTACTTAAATACTTACAGACAGGTGGGATGAATCCTGGCTGAAAGCTAGGGTACAAGAAGGCAGTTAGGTGGCTGACTCCTCCTTTATCATCTAAATCCCATGGATTCAGAAAGGATAGAGATTTTTAAGTATCTTCTTGAATGTGTTCCTGCCTAATCTCTTTCCTGCAGCCTCAGGACTTCTTTTGTCAGACTTTGCTCTCCAGTATTTTTCCAGAGAGCCAGAGGAACTCTCCATTCCTCTGCCTGAGGCTATAAGTGACCTTTTCTCCATGTAACAGTTGTTTCTAGTGTTGGCAAAGGGACTCTCACATCAGCTTGGCTCTGTGCTATTTGACTGCAGGGACCAATGTACAAACCTTGCCATTGTCAGAACGCTAAAGGTTTCTACCTGTAAAAGTCAAGCTGAATGGGAAAGGATAGCTCTCCTTTGAGTTTAGGATCTGAGGCACTGTGCCTGACCCAGATATGGTTATGGGTTGCTCAGTCATGCAGTGAAACTTCTTTGCTTTTCTTCAGGGAAAAGAGTTGTGTTGTGCTTTTTGGTGGTCACATCAGGTTGGTTGACAGTGTGCTGGCACTCCTGCAGCTTGTACCTGCTGCAGAAGCAGCATCCCTGCTGAGACTGTCACTGCTTCATTTTCTCTGCTTGTTATTTCTTGCTGGACTTGATGATGCTTTGGATTTTCCAAGGACAGGTTCTTCCAGGTCTTGAAAATTAGTAGTCTGGAGTAGATACTTATTTTGTCTCTCTTCTTTACAGTTTGCATCCTGTTCATTTGCTGAACTTCAGTTAGCCTCCCCCGGCTCTGCGCCCCCCACCCTCCCCACCCCACATCCCCGTGCCCCACGATAACTGAGTGAAACCTCCACTCTAGAAACCTTCGACCTTGTCTCTACGAAGAGATCTTGCATTACCCTGAATGGGGCTGTCCAAAACCAGGCTATTTTACTGCTTTCATTTTGTAAAGAACTTGGTATTTTCCCCCCTTCATGCAGAAGCAAATAGTTTTCTTTTCTCATCTTGTATTTTTTTTCCTCCTTTTCTTGTCTGAAACTGAAGTGGAAAAGAGGAGTGGAAGAGCCATAAGCAGTGTAAAGAAAATGACAGTCTGTTCTGTGTCACTAACTCTGCAGAACAGGTCACCGGTCAGAGACATTAGCCTCTTATTGTCTATGTTCAGTGTTTCATACTTTTTTATTTGTCTTTACTGTTATTTATCTGATGTAGAGACATGCTTTTTTTTTACAATCACCAGCCAATAATTCCACATTTGTCAAAGAGAAAATGAGATAATCATCGTGTGGCCTGGTATTACTAGAAGGGCAGATTAGATTTGCTCAAAAACGGTGGCATTTTATGGTTACTTTTATGCTCTGTAAATAGAAGAAGAGACAGATTGAAGAGATTACTTTACAAAAAATTCCATTTCAAGTCACTGGGGAAGCAGGTAACCTTCAGATCTGAGCTTTGCATAAGAATGCAGTGGAAGAGAGAGGATTTCTATTAACACTGCCAGCTTCTTTCAAAAAATATACTGTCTGCTGCTTTACATCAACCTTCCTCCCTGCCCGTTTTCTCCCTTCCACCCACCTTGTCCCCTGGCAGTGCCATCAGAGATGAGCTAGTGACTCAGGAAATTTCCTTAGCTGAGGCAAGTAGTCATAGTTCCATTGGCTTCAACGGAGCGGTAACAATTTATGCTGGATGAAGGATGGTCCCTCATGGTTTGAACCTCACGCAGTGGGTTTTTTCCTACAGTACTGGGATTTTTGTTTGGTTCTCTGTGGTGACAGAGATACCTTGTAAAGTTTTCACCTATATCCAAAGTTTGAGGCTGTTCATGACTCGGGTATTAATTTTTTTCAGAATGATTCTGAATCAAAAGTTGGGTAAACTGGTTTGAGTAGGCAGTAAGCCTGGCTTCTGATAGAAAAACATATGGATGTTTTAAAACAAATGATAAAAAAGCCTAGTTGACAGAGTCTGGGGGGGAATGGCTGGGGAGGGATCTCTTTCTGTGTACTCTGTGCTTTTTCCATAGGTATTCAATAGTGTCTATTGCTGGAGGCTAGATGGACCTTTGGACATAGATCATATGTCATCAAATCAGATTTTTATTCTCTTGTTTATGCTTAGATTGTGAAAGAGTGGAAATATTTTGCCAGTTTTGTGACAGCATTCAAGGAAGGATTGTATTTTTCTGCACAGCATAACTCGGTGGATGTCTTACTTCTTCAGTGAGGAGCCAGAACTGACACTGTAAAAGTGCTCTGATAATTATTGTTTGCTTTCATGCAAAACCAAAAAAGTTCTCTTGTTACTATTTGCATACTTTTGGGTGGCAGTTGAGTAAAAATAGGAACTTCTGGATGCTTGTTAATCCAAACATTGAAACTATGTCTGTCTTTGCACTTGAGCTGTCCACCTGCATGGGACTATTTCAAGAGCAATAAATGAAATCAGGTCATGGTCTAGCATGCTTGCCCGTACCCACCACAAAAAATAAATTGAGGCAGTTAGGGTAAAATAGTTGTGTGTCAAGGTTGGATGTGTAACTATCAAAATATCCTCCAAACAATATGTTTATTTTAATAAAAAAATATTCGAGGATGATATTTTTCATCACTGTTTTAATTTGGTTTAAATAATGATTATTTTTATGTACAGGAGACACAGATAGAACATTTGCTTTTCCGAATACTTAAGGTGATTACCTGTATTTTCCAGACTCGTCATATGTAACTCATTTATGCTAAGCTTTTTAACCTTCTGAAATGAACCACCAGTTTCTTTGACACTGAAATGAACCACCAGTTTTTTGACACTGTTCATACAGCTGGTGCAGCAAGCTATGTGAATTCCCAACTGCAGTTTAGGCATACCTTATTGTTAGCCACAGAAGCTTCAAGTAGTAAGATGCTCTGCTGTACTGCCTAGTCTATAAGCACACAAGGGAATTGTAGATCTATTGAAGTCAACAGCAGAATTATCTTTTAGTCCACAATTTCATGCTCAGGCAGAAATACTACTTACCTGAAAGACCTGAGAATGTAAATAGGCAAGATGAGCAGCTAAACAGGGTAAAGGGAACTGAAAGGTCAAAGGGGCTATTGTTTGTGCTATGATGAAGCTCTGGGGCTGAAGGCCTGTTGAAACCCACACTAGCTCTATCAGTCAGCTATGAGGAACTAGTTTTTCATCACAATCCTTTGGACTCTGTCTCTCCTTTCACTGAGGTTGTGTCACTTCAGAAATGGGAGATGACCCTTCTCCTTGTTTGTGATAGTGTCTGGGTGCTCTGTTATCTACACCTCCTTAGATAAACAACCCCTCTAGAGTTTGCTGTCCAAGTATGAGATAAGTAGTGGGTTTCATGAGAAGTCAGATATTTATTTCTGGACTACCCTCTTCTGCTGTCACAGTATTTTTTTCCTGTAACTCTTTGGCCCAGCTGTTGTCGTAGCAGGTAACTTATTGTAGGGTTTGTGTTTCTGTAACTCTGTGATCTGTTTGGTTGCCAAGTGAAAAATAGCCTCTTTTTTTTTTTTTTTTTTTTTTTTAAATCGAGGAAATTTAACTTTCTGTAAGCTCTGAACACAAATAGAGCAACTGATATAGCTTATGTCTACTGTTGAGCTTGTCAACCCTGGTAGTGTCCTGTTGAGAGGCCTCCTGGTGTCAAGTTCACTCTTTCTCAATATGAAAAGGAATTTGTATTTGTAATGAATATTCCTACAATAAAGACATGGGTGATTCACAGATAAAACAAAGGGGTTTATCCTCACAAAAGCAGTACTGTGAGAATTAATGTGAAGAGAATCCTATATTGCACAATTCAAAGTCTGTCTCATCATGGGAGCCAACAGGTGGTATTCTGCCCAAATTGATGGAGTGGCTTTCATTTACCCCAACAGTGAATTTTTTACCTACCCACCCAGACCTAATGCTTTTTGACGTGAATAGATGAGAGGATCAGTCCATTAATGCAGAAGATTTAGTAGCTATTTGGTGAGCTTTTGCCATCTTTGACATTTCAGAACAGAGCTTAATGATGCAGCAGTTTAGCATAAACAACCTGACTGCATGGGGATGTTGATTTTCCTCTTTCTGCTACCTTCTCCAGGCTTGGCATTCTCAGTGTGCATGTGACTTGGGACAGTAGGGTCCCTTTTCAAGTGCACCTACAGGCTCTGCCACAGCTGTTAAGCTTTCTTTGTGAAGCAGGAGTTCTACAAGGGCACAGGTTAGTCAGTTTTTCGGAGCTTAAAATAATCTGGTTTCCCTGGCTCCTCAGAAGATGTTGTGTTTAAAAAAAATAAAATAAAAAAAAATTACACACTTTAATAGAAATACTTTTCCTTCATTAAATTAAATCTCTAAAGCCCAATAGCATTTTCAGTGCTTATATGAAAATGCCAGTGGGGATTTGAGATTAAAAGCGGTATTTTTGTACAAGTCAATGAAGATCTCAATAGGAAAGAACACTCTTCAAATATAAATTCCTCCAGTATCAAGAGAGACAGATTTTCTACTTAGGTCCTTGATAATACTTCTCCCAGCCTTGTTATGAAATTCTGTTTTCACATATCTGATATAAGGCTGTTACACATTAGCTCTCCATTTAACAAAATCTTATTAATAGTGCCTTTTTATCATAGAGATACACCAAGCTACTCGGATTTAATTCATGTTTAACAGTAAACATGAGGTGCTGTGACCCATTTGTATGCAGCTCAGGTTCTCTTTTTCTATCCAAAAAAAAAGAAGAAAACGGCGTGTTAAAAATAAAAGCAAAATATATCCACTGTTGACTTATATTAGTATCATCTGGACAGACATTGCTATGAAAGGCCACTACACATGTGCGACCCACAGCTAGAAAAGGAGGAAAGGGATATATTAAAAATCAAATTCTCGAGAAAGGTTTGTTGGCATTGGGTTGTTTTTCTCCCTCTTCTGATGTCTCCTACCCATTCAAGCAAAAAAACCTAACAACTTGAGGTCTGCATTTTTGTAGATAAAATACTGAGAGATCAAGGTGCAGATTTTGGGAAAGTGCTTTCCAAACTCTTTCCTAGTGAAGAGAAGAAACAGGCTAAGTTGGTTTTAGTAATAAATGCATGCAGATGTAAAGGTTTTTTTCCATTCAAGGATCTCAGTGTTGTATAAAACCAGGTAATCATTAATAGTGTTATTAAAATGGAGGAAAATAAATCAAGAGTTGTGAAAATACACATCTAAAAAAGTAGTGTGGGTATGTATAGTCCCTGTGCTAATTTTGAAGGCATCTGATCTGTTGCTTACAAGAAATCATCAGTCCTTCAGTAGTCATCTGTGCTCCTAGAAAAGGTAAAGAATAAGATTTATAAAACCAGCCAACTCAAGGCACCCAATTAGAGCATGCTGAAGAACAGACCTTGAATTCTGCCTATATCTTAAATTCTCTTGGTTTGTCAGCACTGGGAAGGTGCTAGCACTCTGGATTCTCTCCTGGAGTTAGACAAGCAAGCTGAGGATGACTGGGAAAGAGAAACAACATTTTGACCCAATTCCAAAGTGTGTTCTAAATTTGAGCCTGCAGAAAGGGTGCATCCTTAGGCTTTGTGGATGGGAAGAGGCTCTTATTTCTTCATGCTAAAGCAACTTTTCTTTGTTGTCCAAGTCAATATCCACTGGATTAGCCATTGAGCAAGAGCAGTCACGATTCTGTAATCTAGTATTCAGGGGGTCAATGTGGAAGCAGAGAAAATGGGATTCTGGTTCATGTGCTATTTAATGCTACGTACTTACACTTTAAAAAAAGTAATCCTGCCATATAAGGTGTTTAGGGTACTTCTGGAAGTGCAAATGTAGTTTCAGATGCCTTCAGGCTGAGAAGGGGTTTTGCCTGAGGACTTCCTACAGAACTTATCAGGCTTACTCAGCTTCTTAAGTCTGCTGAGCCTCTAAGTATTGAACAAATCAGGGATTGTTGCCACTACTTCTTTACCACTGTGTTTTTATGATGCTTTCCACTAGTTATAATTGTGAAATGCCTGCTAAAACTTGTTGAAGAGGCAGAGGTATGTGGATTTCTGGGGAACTGGCCAAAGGGAGAGCTCTAGTTGCCTACAGATACTGACATCTCCTGAACTAGGTGACAGCTGAATGTAGTTTTTGAAGATCTAAACTATGGACTTAAATGAGATTTAGGCTACTTTAGTTGCTAAATCTGTTTGTGGGTTTATTCTTGAATGTCTTTTTAAAGGTTACTCATCAGTTCAGTGGAAGAGCAACAAAAAGAATACAGGATTTTTGACTTCAATCCTCATATTCAGACAATGTTACATCAAGTGTCTGATAGAGGACAATGACCTTCAAAAAGTTTTCCATCATTTTAGAAGCTTTCTCAAAATTAGGACAGTGGTCTGGACTTAGCCTTGACAACTTCTGAAAAATCTCTCCGGGGCTTGGTTCTAAATGTCATCAGTATGGACATGTCTAGTTTCAAAGTTTATATTCTGCAATGATGAGAATCTGCTTGAACTTAATGGCATAGAAGGTTTATTTTTCCTTCTCTGCCTTGGAAATGGGCAGGACTGCATTACAGCAGCACTCTGGAAACAAAACTGCTTAAATCTACTCTGACTTTTGCATGCTGTCTGTATGGAAATAACTGTGGCTAATGGGAAGATAGCTTCTACAATAATTATAATGGATAGATAAGGAATGCAAAGATACAAAGCAAATTAGGAGTAATCTGTTCTCTGTTTCTTCTAAATCAGTTCCTAAACTGAGAAGACAGTCATTGCAAGTGCTGACCTAGCTTTTCATTCAAACCAAGCTTTTGTGTCATTTACCAGTAAGGCCAGCAGGGTTAGGTCTGTCAGTTGCTGTTGTTTTTTCCACTTGTCTGGAGTATCTCTCTTAATTTTTCTTTCATCTGAAATAGCTCCAAATCTCTCAAATGTTTTTGACTGGAGGAGAACTGTATGTTTGGGTAACATGGCTTCCATCAGAGATGTGGGTCAGACCAAGCAGGGGCTGTCCCCACAGACTGATGGAGACAGGGAGGTGAGGGGAGATGGAGTACAGACATTTTGCTGGCAGTTATGCCAATGATTTAGTAGCCTGTGTTGGGTGAGCTGTTTAACCCATCTTTACTTCAAGTATTCATCACTTGAATGGGCTTGAAATTGCTTTTCTCATACTGACAAAGTGCTGCTTGAAAAATACCTGTGCTATAGCCTGAGGGATATTTGGAAGCGATTATCAACTCCTGTGCAATTGGGGGACACTTAGCACAAACAGGGATGTATGTGGTCATGTTGTGTTCACTGATTTTTACTTTCACGAGGAACCCCAAGGTTGGCTGTTCACTCTGAAGTCTACCTTTGACAAAGGGAAGGAGTGTTGGATTCCAGCTCGGCTGAGAGTCATTAGCATTCTCCTGCTGTATTACATGCAGATTTTCCTGGCTCACAAGAATAGCATTACATGGAGTATGCATCCTATATCAGCAAAAGAAATGCATGCATACAGAGATATAGCCAGGGTTTACAGGCTTATTAGAAGATGTATAAACAGTCCTCTCCTCTACCTCTTCTATCCTTATTTCCTGCTGACATTCCCTCTGGCTGTGTTTTCCCTTCCTCACCCTTATGTACTTTCAACAGATTGGGGTGAGAAGGGTTGTTTTTACTTTAACTTAAAATCAGCAGCATAGTCTTTGATCTATCACCACCCTGTATTAGCTGACCTTTGGGTGCACTGACAGTATGTGGGGGTAAATAAAAGCTCAATTCTGTAGCCTTGGCTCAGGAATTCAAACACCAGGCAAACTTCCCTATAGTGAGAGGATGAGGATACAGACCTCCTTCAAATAGGAAGGGCTGAGCAGCCAAAATTGTGCCAAACAACATAGGCATGCATTTTGAAATTTCCCCTATATTTGTTCAGGAACTTCTGTACCATGGAGATTGTGTAAATTGAGCCCTGTTGGCTTTGTATGGCATGGTGTGAAGGAGGCGAGGGGAGAACACATGGAAATGGACTAATCTTCTCTGCCCCCCTTTAATTAACTGTGTTTTTCTATTTAAATCAGGATGGGGGAAAATAGCACTGCTTCTGCAGATATAGTAAGACGTCTGCAGAGAAAACCCTGTTGCTTAAGAGTAGAGAAATCCATTTCAGTTGTAGGCCATTAAATGTCATCATCTAAATACAGGCTCAATGGAACCAGCGATTGGCTGGTTGATTGCCAGCAGTCTGTGCTAAATGGGACAACACCCCCACAACCCTGTGTGGTGCGGTCCTGCTAAAGCTCAATGCATGGCAAGGAAGCCTCCATGTTTCTGGAAACATTTTCACTGCAATCATTACCCATTTGTTTTGAAAACCTGTTGCTGGCTCAAAGCACCTTCGATGCTGTGCTTAGACATTCCAAAACAGGTTGCATCAAATGAAGCAGAAGTCTAGACTAAGAAGCTGCGAGATGCCTTACTGAATACCAGGCTATTCTTGGGACTATAAGGCCACTGGAAGCAGTACTTTATGAAAGTCATCTTCCTGCATGAATCTCTATTGACTAGTGTCCAACCCACATTAGAAAGATAATGAGGTGCAGAGATGCCATGATGATTGACGTGGCCTGAAATGTCAAAGAACTGAATGAGGCAGGAAGGTGCTGGTGGGCAGGGAAGTTACTTAAAGGTCATTGGAGTGATTTTCTTGCACCTTTTTCCATTTTTGTAGGTCTCTTAAAGTCTGCACAGCATATGCAGCTGGCACCTTCGATAATGTTGGGTAGAGAAACATATCACAAATGAATTGCAAGTGGCAAAGTCCTAGGCTTTATGCTTCTTATGGCATTCAGTAGCTCCATGAGTTCAAGCCACTTAAAGACTAGTCAACAATGTGTCAACGCTGATGGAAGCAATGACACCATCTCAGGCTGTGGCATCCCTCTGTGATGTCAATTACTGTCTGAATTTTTTTCTCTGCTCTTAATTTTTTTTGGTAAATATCCTCATTGTGCACACTGACTCACACTTTGTATTAATGAGAAATGTAAGGCTTTAAAAAAACAATTGCACTGTAGCCTCATTACTATGAAAAATCCATTACGTGGAAGTCATTTGTCAAAGCCAACTGTTTAGTTGCTGTAATTTACATATTTATCAAGTTTGATTGGAATGTAATGACTTTGACTTTCTTCATTTTTTTTTTAACCTTTCTAACCTTCTTTCCACAGGGAGGGCATTTATTTTTTTATGGGAAAGGGCAAAATATAATTCAATTTACATTCACTAATAAATATACATATTAATGTTTCAAGTAATTTCACTATTTTTTAATGTTTGAAATGAATTACATTTCCATGTTTTTGCATGGAAACTGATGTGGGATCTTATCAATCCATTAAGTTTTTGTATCTGCCAGGGGATCTGGCTGGCAAAGAATAGACAGCATAAGACTCTGTAAAGGAGATAATGAGTGTCAAGATATGCAGTTAATATTGGATCTCCATAATTCCTGCAGTTGAAGGATCAGACACGCATGGGTTTCCAGCATAATCACATGATTTATTATGGATGATTACTTTCATTTGCATCTGATGTTGGGAGGCTTGTGACAGCACCAACTAGAAGCATTATATTCCCTTGAACACAGGGTTGGAGACCCAGAAGGCTGCTGAGGACACTGATCCACACAAGCATCTTACACCCCAGTAAGCTGTTACAAGACAGGCAGAGGTGACGAGCGCTTGCTGTAGCAACTGATACTAGGAGTTGTTAAAGCTAAGCAATGTGGCACTGCTTGTTTGCAGCTGGCCTCAAGTGAAGAAATCTCTTCCCCGTGCTATGGAAAAGGCTAGAAAATATGATACAGTGGCTGCAAGAATGACAGGTGAAGAGCAGAATGCCAGCTCTCATCTGGGCATTGAAATGTTCTCTATAAAAAGATAGTAAGGACATGAGAACTGAGCAGATCTGTGGTGTGCCTGCATGCAAGGGTTCATCTGAAGGGGTCAGTTAGTTTCTCTAAATAGTCTATGGCCTAAGCCAAAGCTAAAACAATGCATACAAAATTAAGGCATTTTAAAAAATATAAACACCAAGGGAAAAGTCAAGTGAGAAATGGATTGAAATTCAGCAAAAGAAATTGCTGGCTGAATACCAAGAAAAATATCCTCAGGGTGAGACAATGGAATAGTTTTCCACAGAAATTGGGTGCTGGCCAGATAAGGATGGTCTAGATGAGCTAAAAGGTCCTTCCTAGATCAAATGTGAAAGGGAATACAGGTATTTTAGTGACTAATTTTGAGAGGCAGTGAATATCAAGCAGCAGGTGGCCAGCCACAAAAATAACCTACGTGACAAAAAATGATCTGCTACAGAAGCTGTGGCATGCAGTTCATCAGCCCGTTTTCTGTCCTCTGTTGCTTCACAGCATCTCCCACTTGACATTCCTGTCTTTGACATGTCCCATCCTTTAAATAAATGATGACTGAGAGTGATCCCCTTGAGCTTCAACTCGGAGCGTGTTTTTATTAATTTATTTCTTGCTGTGCTAGATTTCTCCCCCTCCACTTTTAAAGGCTCCTTTGACTTTAATTAAAATCCTCCATAGGCTTATTGCCTTGAGAGATAGAGTGTGCATGTGTGTATAAATTGGTTTTAACAGTTTGCTGACTAGATACTTTTTACAGAGCTCACACAGCCTTACAGTGTGCATGTATGCAGACAACAAAATGTGTTTTCACATATGCACCATGCTATATTGATTGACTGTGCCTCTGAAATTTATTGATAACTAATGATGGGAAAAAAGGACAATCAGGATTGGTACACACTTGTATGCACATGAAGTTAATGCAGTGCTTACAGAGATCTTAGAGAAGACTCATGTCTGCAAGAGGAACTGTTCTTGGTTTGATGTAAGGCAGGGAACAGATGCAACAGGTTGGTTAGAGTAGAAGGTTTTATGTGTCCAGGTGGAATTTAAACATCTTTGCGATAATTGTTTTTGCAACAGAGGGGAAAATGTCATAAGCAGCATCTGAATAAGAATGGCAGCTTACTTAATGAGGACAGAAAGTGCCCTACCTCTGGGCATGCATCTCACCATTTTCTTTTGAAGGAAAGGACAAGAGTGTGATAGGGCTTCCTTCCACCAGACTGCGGGATATGAGGTATAGGTCAAATATTCTTAATCTTCTGTCTGAGGTCATGTCTGTGACACTTGCTGGAGTCATAGTCAAAAGTGAGTGGAATACATACACCTAAGCAAAGCTGATTTAGGATGGTTGAGACTCCTCCCAAGGCACAGACTCCCTGACATCATTTCCCTGTGATTAAAAACTGTGAAGAATCAATGAACAAAAGCAGGGGCTTGGCAGTGTGTTCAAAAGAGGTCACCCCAGTTGTGAAAAGGGAACCCTTTCCACCCCATCTTTGCCACCCCCCTTACATTAAAAAGAGCCTGTTTCCTATCCTTATTTGAAACCAATGTGAGACATTACAGTAAAGAAAGATTTGTTTCTGGCTCGTTTAGGGACATGTGTGAGTTTTTCAGCCCTGAGGGTACTCTGCATCCCTGACTTCTAACTTCTTTATTTTGGGGGTGACAGAGAACTGGAATAGGCTGCCCAGAGAGGTGGTGGAGTCTCCTTCCTTGGAGATATTAAAAACCCCTCCTGTGCTACCTGCTTTAGGTGAAACTGCTTGAGCAGGGGGGACTAGATAATCTCCAGAGGTCCCCTCCAGCCCCTGCCATTCTGTGATTCTTGCTGAGGTATTTCAAAGTTTGAATTTGGTGTGTAAGGCCCTCTACTGAGCATCTTAATTTTTGGTGCTGCATGTCCAGGTTCGCATTCTGGTTTTGGGCAAGCTGAATGTGAAGAGAGAGGCTACGTGAACATGAAGAGAGAGGCTATTCACTTGGTGTCTTTTTCTTGTCTTGTGGGCTCAAGCCTCTCTCCAAAGAGAGTGTTGGCACTTCCTGGAGAGGTCAGTGTCACGTTCTGAGGAGCATTACTCCTCATGTATCTCATTCCAGCAGGTGGCTTTTTATTGACCACTAGCTCAGTTACTGAAGAACATACTGTCATAGTTCAGTAAAGGCCCAAACCTCTTGCAGAGCACCTTGCACATCCTGCCTGGGATCACTGCTTTCAAGCCAGGTCTTATACACTAAAAGCTTTACTCTGCTTTACCCTGTCAGTCCCTCTCCTTACTCCCAGGCAGGGTCTGATGGAGCAAAAAAAATGAGAAAAATAATCATCTCCTGTGTCCTGTAATTGAGCATGGGATGTCCCCACTACTTTATAATTAGTGTTTTGGGAAGAATAAGAGAGAGAAGGGTTCATGTTGTTCAAGTCAGTGTCTAAAAGGTGGAATACGGGAGATGAATCCAGTGACAGTTTTGACTGTATTGCTTCACTGCTTCCCCAGGTTAGAGCCTTTAGCCTAGCAGGCTGAAACCTGTCGTGCCAACAAAAGCACCACGCAGCCGCTCGCTCACCCCTACTTCGTCCCCTGAGGGATGGGGAGGAGAAAATGCAAACAAAAATGCTTCAGGATGGAGATAAAGGACAGGGAGGGCTCACTCACCAGTTAGAGACAGACTCAACTTGGGGATAACGACACACATTTAATACAAAACAACCACCACCATCAAGGGTAATGAGAGACACAACCAGGTCTTAAATACAACACACCTTCCCCCCTCCACACCCCCACCCCTCCGGTCTCCCCGGGCTCAGCTCCGCTCCCACTCCCCCTCCAGCAGCGCAGGGGGCAGGAACGGGGGTTACAGTCAGTCCGGCACAAGGTGTCTCCGCTGCTCCTCACTCCTCAGAGAGGCCCTCGCAGCCCTCCGCTGCCCCACCGCGGGCTCCCTCTCCCGGCAGACAGCCCTCCATGAGCTGCCCCAACGCGAGTCCTTCCCGTGGGGCCGCAGCTCCCCAGAACCCCCCAGCGCGGGTCCCTCCCGGGGCTGCCGCCCTCCCACCGACGGGCGGCTCCAGCGCGACCGCAGCCGCGCTCTGCTCCGGGCCCGGTCCCTGCCCCTCCGGCCCGGGGCCCTCCGCGGGCTGCAGGGCGACCTCTGGGCCACCGCTGGGCTCCAGGGGCTGCAGGGGCTCAGCCGCCACCCCACCATGGGCCGCAGGGGAAGCCCTGCACCGGCACAGCTCCCCATCTCCTTCCTCACGGACCCGGGTGTCCGCAGGGCTGTCTCTCTCCCATCCCTCTTCGCTCACCCACTCACCAACACAGACCAAACAGAAAGAAAAAGCAATCAACCGCTTCTTTCACTCTTCAGTCGTCATTTGCAGAGGTGCCATCGGTCTGGCCTTGCCCAGAGGTGGGTCCGAAATTGGAGCCGCGGGCACTTCTCAAAGCCTCTTACAGGAGCCACCTCTGTAGTCCCCTCCCCCACAACCAAAACCCCTCCAGACACCAAACCAGCAGGCTGAAACCTTGAAAACTTGGTTGCTTTCTTTTTTTCTCCCTCCTAGAATGAGACCTGGCCCTATTTAGAACAAGATGCCAAGTAAGTATCTATTCAATTTTGTGCACCATTTCATGCCTTTACACCTTTTTTTTTTTTTCCAATTCTGCTCCTGTTGTACTTTTTGCCTGTTTCTGAAGTGAAGAATATGAGGCATAGCCCCAGTAAGTAAAGGTTTTCCAGTTACAGCTTCCCCAAAATATCTTTCCTGATTTCTGTATGTTGTCTTGCAGCTTGTTCCTTCCCTATCATTTTATCCATTGGCCTTGTGATGTTAAGAGATACTGGACTGGCAGATTCTGGAGTTGCATCTCATAGCAGCTTAGATGTCCTTTTCATCACTGCCTTCCTTGGAAGGATCCATGATGAGTGCAAGGATGTGGCTCTGCATCTCGGAGAAACTAGAAGAGTTTTGCGTATAGCTGTACTGGAACGCGCAGTTGTGTTCTGAAGTGCACATGGTTTTCCTCAATTTTTATATCAGAAAATCTAAGCACTGAAGTTAATCACAGGCAAATCCACAGCAAAACTGGAAAGAACAGAAGAAAGATGTCCTGGCTGCTCCTGAAACTGCTGGACTATTCTGTGAGTGCTTGGTAATTCCCTCTTTGCTATCTTGGCTGAAATTCTGACATAAATTATTCTCTTATCTTTCAGCCCATGCATACTTGTAGCAAACAAACATAGCCTTAGCCCTCTCCACTGGAGAAAGCTGACAGAGAATTGCTTTATAACAGGCTCTAGCAATATCTTTTGAACCCCTGGATTTTAAAGACAAACTGAAAAGATATCCATGTAACTAGTATTGCAGGTAGAAATGTCTTGCATCTGAATATTTTTTTTCTGGCCCTTTGCATAAAGTGAAGGCTACTGGGGTGGTGAGCATTTCTAGAGGGATGATAGCTGTGAAAAAAGAGAGCAAGATCGGTACCAGTTAGTATTGATTCATTCCCTACAGATGAGGCCCGCTTCCTTTGTGTATGCAGGCAGCTCTTTAGTGTTTCTACCTTATCTTCACTGATGTGGGGTTGTGAAGCTCAGTTAGGAGAACCCTGTGAAATGGCTGAAGATCTTTATTACTGTCACTGATGGTAACTAGAGAAGTGCTGCTACACACGTAAACCACTGCATTTCTATCATCTGGTCTAAAATTTTTAGAGAGATAGATAGGATATGTTTTCGTTTATTCAGTTTGTAATTTAATGTTGACAATTGCGAGGAAAAAAAAAAGAGCTAAGTACTGTAGATCAGAGTTTGCGTGTTCAAATACAGATGGGCAAGTTCCGACTTTATAGAATTTAAGGAAATAGCATTGAAAAAACTCAAGTAAAATGAAGACTTTTAGCAAATGGTAGCTAGAATGTTTTTTGGCTTGGTGGCTTTTTTTTTGTCCTCTGTTCCCTGCAGGTAAACTTTACTTTCTTGTTCTATATCATCTGAAGGACACATGTATTTTCTGGGATTTTGGGAATGATTTCTGGGGTTCTGGGATTAGACATCAAATTTAACAAGATGATATATAGCTTTGAGGAGACACATTTGATGTACCACTTAGCCTTCCTATAATTTACTGCCTGCCTCCGGTCTCTGGAGGGCAAGGGTTTTATCTACACTCCAACTTGACTTTATAAATAGCAAAGCAGAAGAGGGAAAAAGCAAGCAGGCTAGGGACCTGCCTGCTAAACTGTTATGATATGACAGTGATGCAGGTAGCTGACATTAAATGCTACTGTCTGCATCCTTAATTGTGAGTTGTCATCACTTTGGCCATTTGAGGATGATAATGTGCTGTTCATACTCCAGTTTTCTAATCTTATTCATAGGACTGTATGTTCCAAGGTTCAAATGTGTATGTACAATTTAAAAACAAAACCTCAGTTTTTGAGAGTGATGTTTCAGTGGAGACAAGGAGAGAGAAAGGTGTGAGTGTACCTTGTCTGGTTTTGCATCTGATTAATTTTCCTCCCTCAGATATGTAGCAAACTGCCGGTATCAGAAAGCCCAAATGGGCTTCCAAGGTGTGACAAAGATTAAAAACAAGCAAGTGGGGCTGGGAGGTAAGGGGGATCTTGCTCTATAGTCATTTGCCGTTTCTGATTTTGCAAATAGCTCTGCAGTGTCATTTGATCTATGCTTCAGCACAATTTTACCAGGAGATATTTCTGGCCTTTTTGCTTTACAGTCAGATCCCTTTGCTGGGCTATTAAGTTGAAAATGCAGTCAAGTATTAACATCGAAACTGTTTATGTAACCTCCCACTGCATGGAACCCCTCCAAAATGTCCTGCAATTGAGGGAGGGAAGGGGAAGGAGGGGATGAAAAAAAAGCTAGATAGAAATAGTGCCTGCTCTGGGATTTAAATAGGTCAACAGATTTCAATAAATAGAAGTTAGGCTGTTGATATATGCCCATCTACTTAAACTGTCATCGAAGTTCACTTAGCTGCATTCCAGCAGAGATTGCTGCCTGTTAAAGAGATGCAAAAGACATTGTTGCAGAGGACTTAAAGAGGGAAGAGGAAGGAGGAACAAAGAAATAGCCAGGGAAGGAGATCATACATATGTTACGCTTTCAGATTCCTAGTGGCACTGACAAATGTTGATAAATCCTTCAGCATCTACCTTCAGAACACAGAGTCCCACCTTCCTACCCTGTCTCTGTGTTTGTCCCTATAGGATGCTTGCATATGTTGTAAGACTAGATGTTCGTTTTTCCCTTCTCTGCTGGAATATTTAAGTTGCTTTGAACAAGAGCAAACCCAAATCCCAAGGCCTCTGAATAAGGGGGAGTTACGGAGGGGGAATACAATGAATGTCTTAATCCTGTGTCACCCTGTCTTTGAGACACTGTGCTACATTAAATTGATTTTGCAAATGAAAGCTAAAAGCTAAGCAAAGCCCACCAATCTATTTTGCCTAAAGATGATTTTAGTGCTCTTTATGTTCCCCTAAATGACAAACCAATTTGTTACCTGCCTACATAAACATTTGCCTATATTAGCACCAGAAATGTTTTATTTTTATTAGCTCAAACTTTATCTTTTTATGAAGACACAGGGGCCCAATAAAATTAGTGTGCAAATATAATACCCAATTTGCATTTTTCCATGGTCAGCAGAAAAGCTGAGGAAAATCAATTTGATATTAGGTCAGCATATACATCAATAAAGCATACACGCACACAGGACCATTGTAATGGTCCCTGTAATTTCTATGCTGCCAGAGTAAAGAGATTAAATAATATTAAATGCTCCAAAATAGCTTTGCTTTTAAGAGGAATGTAAAAAGAAAGAGAGACTTTGTCATAAAATGGGCAATAAAGGATAATAGTTGCACAATCTCCAACTTTAAAACATTGTGACAATGATCTCAGAGGCAGGCTTCCTGCTAAACGGCCCCAGTTCAGCAAAGCTCTTATGCCAACACTTAACGTTTAAGCACATTTTTAAACACAATAGAAGTCCATCAAACAAATCACATTTAAGGACCTGACAGACTCAGGGCCAGAACCTGAATGAAAATCCAGAACTTGAGAGGTTTGGATCCAGTTTTGAGCATTACACGCAGGACCACTGCTGGGTAGAAGGTCCATGCACAAGTGAGGCTTTGTTAGAAACCCTCTGTGCCCCAGATTGGACTGTCTAAACATGGTGGTAGGTGAGGTGAGTCAATGAGCAATGGGGACTCCTTGTAGCAGCGCTCCCCCTGTGCGTATCTGATCTCCCGTGGATTCTCCATGGCAGCCAAGATACAGCTGCCTTCCTTTCCAGGTAAAAGTATACATGAATAGGTGTCTGACTTTCAAAAACTTTAGTACAGTCTTTGCTCATCTGTCTGGGGCACAAATGGCATCTTTTTTACCTTCTGTGCCACTCAGTTTCCTTGTACCGCTCAAGCCAGTGATAAGAAGGCAAGAAAGAAAAGCTTGTGTTTATTTGACCTCACCAAGTCCAGAGGGATTTGAAAGTGACCAAAAATGGTGTTCTTTTGCAGTCTGTGGTGCCTAGATGTGCACTCTTACCTGAAATTACATTTGTGACCAGAAATAATGAAAATAAATGGAATTAGGTGCTAATCTGGTCTCTTAGGAAAAGCCAGTTGCTTGGATTTGATTTGCTAAAGCAGGTAATGTGGTAGAGACTAGGCAGTCAGGACAGCAACAACATCAGTGTTCACTTTTGGTGCAGATGTTGCAGTTTTGTTGGACACAGACAAGCCGAGACAGCACTGTGAAGTGTAATGCAATAGAGTTCTTTTGATTTCCTCTGTGGAGTCTTTAACTCATAGGGTTTTGAATATAAAATGCTGGCAACAGACCACCTCACACTGCAAAGTACCTGAGAAAGGAAGACAATGGATACATACATTTCATGAAAATATATGTGGGTATCTAAATCAAGTTATTTTGGGGGCATATGCTCTTAGGATGATAGATTTCTGCTACCTCTGATTAGAGCCTTCTGGTCTTCCACAGGTGGGGTGACATGTGGGCGGGTATAATGGCAAGCTTTTCCTAGTACCTTGCCTTAACTTTGAAATCCTCTGCAAAGCAGTGACATTCACTTCCAAGTTCTGATGGGCACCAGTTAAAGGCTTTCTGAAGTAGACTTCTAGGGTCAGAGTTGCCCATTCTTTGTAGTCCCTCAGCCTTAGTACTAATTTGTGAACTTGCATCGTTACCATACCATTGCTACAAGACTTAGAAACAAATCTGCAGTCTGTTTCTGGTCTGATATAGTAGCAGGAAAGATCCTGGATGTTGAATGAAGTTCTACCTCGGTTCTGTTACAGCACTTCATTTTGGTAGTGCAAATGGGATTCCATAAATTTAATATTCCTGCATGACATTTCTAGATGCTTAGTATTAAGCTACTACATACAAATACTGTCATTTTCATGTTTTTATAGTAGCATAAAAATGAAACTTGAATGAAAATGTCTAAGTGAATTTGCTGCCTTCCCATGAAGGTTTAGATTTTGATCTGACTGTCTTTTTTTAGTAGAAAATGTTTTCTGTGGGACTCTGTTTTAGTTGCAGTAGTGTAATGTGTAACCAAGAGTGGAAATCACTGTTTCCTGGGTGAGAGCTGGGGGAGTGTTGCCAATAGGATTGCTTTAAGGGGTTGGCTGGTACATCCTACAGCGTTAGAGGAGAAGCAACATGAGTTGAGGGCTAAACATCACGAGTAATATTCAGAGTGAGAGATTTGAGTTGCTTGCTTGCAGCTAACTGGGTTTCTTTTCAGTATGACATTTGCTTGGTGTTTATCACCATTGAGGTAGCTTTGGAGCCAGAATAGATGTTGAGGTTAGTGTTGTTTATTCCAACTAACACCTTAAAACTTCACAGCTCTGCCCAAGGGAATTCTCCTCTGCAGCACAGCGACAAGATGGTCGTGGGTGAGTAGCAGGCTACGAGGGTGTAACACGCAGTGGCAGATTGTTTAGGTCCCAGTTGGAATCTCAAGTCAAGGCAAATATTATCAGTGATGATGGTAGCGGTAGCGTTCAGAGGGAAAAGAATGTTTAGTTCAATCTTCAAGATATTTTCTGGAAGAGAAAATGAAAAATAAGTAATTCCAGAAATCTATAAATTTCTTCACTTGAAAAACTTTTTTTGTCAAATAGTTTTGTTTCTAAGATTCACTGCAGTGGCAGTTGGAAGGGTAGAAGGGGTACCACAAATATTTGTCTGCATTTCCACAACCGGCAAAGTTGTGGCGAAATAGAGCATGCTTTTCTGTCTTTTTGCTTAAGTGCTTTTGGCATTTACTAAGCAAAGCTATACACTTCTAATCTTTTTGATTTTGATTGATATTTTCAATCGTGAAGTAGAAAATAGGATCTGTTTTCAATGTAATGTTTAAATAAAATATGAAATGGTGTTTTGCAGTTGTATCCATTATGGGTTTGGTGGGTTAACCCTGGCTAGCTGCCAGATGCCTACCCAGCTGCTCCCTCTTCTACAAGACAGCAGGAGAAAATAAGATGAAAAGACTCATGAGTCAAGATAAAGACAGGGATATCACTTGCTAATTACCATTGTGGGCAAAGCAGACTTGGGGGAAAATTAATTTAATTTATTGCCAGTTAAAATTGACTTGTATAGTGAGAAACAAAGAGAAAAATTAAACAGCACATTTCCACTCAGCATTTTCCCAGGACCAATTTCACTCCCAATTCCTCTACCCATGCCCCCAGTGGTGCCGGGGATGGATAATGGGGTTGTGGTCAGTCTGAAACAGTTCATCTCTGCTGCTCCTTCCTCCTCACACTTTCCCCTGCTCCAGCCTGGACCTTTCCTGTGGTCCTTCGGGAGAACCTTGTCTGGCACAGGGTCCTCCATAGGTTGCAGTGTAGAAGTTTACTCCAGCCTGGCCTCTCCAAGGAGCCTCAGGATAGTCTTTGTCCCTGCAGCTGGAGAGCTCCCTCCCCTCCTCCTCCTCCCACCCTGGTTCTTACAGGGCTGTTTCTTGCTACTTTTCCTCTTGCTCATCGCTGCCTGTGTGGTGGTTTTGCCCTTCCTTAAACGCACTGTCAAGGAGGCGCCGCCGCCTTCGCTGAGGGCTGGGCCGAGCCCTGCGGTGGGGCAGGCGCAGAGCTGGCTGGAGCTGGCTGGAACCGGCCATGACCGGCGCGGGTCAGCCCAGCCCCGCCTCAGAGAGCTCAGCCCTGCAGCCCCACTGCTGGCCCGTGGCACGGACACCCACTGCAATTGGTAAAGAAGAAAGAACACTTAAGTTTTGAGGGTTGTTTTTTTTTTTTAATCCTGACTTCTGTAGCCTGATCACAGTTATCATTTCTTTCTCTTTCACTCTTTCATTTTTAGGTTATATACAAAACCACAGAGAGAGAAAAGACAGCGCTGTTGCTGTTTGGACTTAGGGGAGTGTTTGGAGGTGTGGGCGTGCACATACGTACTTGCCATTCCTTTTATCACAGAATGTTATGGAGACCAAGACAAGCGTGTGAGGCTGAATATATGATTTCCAAGATTGCCCGTGGGACGTCTGGATGGATGGGTTATAACGTGCTGGTGCTGGGTTAGGGTTCAGGCTGGTAGCCCAGCCTGTAAATAATGCATGGCCTGCACCAGCCAGATTCAAAGTCCCCATCTCAAACTCTTAGGTTTTATGGTATTAAGTATGAATTAGTCCTTGGTTCATGCTGGAAGCCCTTGGTGCACCTTGTCCCATAGGCTGGCTAATGAGCATCCATGTCGCCTCATATGTCCCCCTTTTACCAGCATTTTCAGAGTAGCTGAACTGTGTCTGGAGAGTACCTGCAGAACTGAAAGCTTGTCTGCCAGTTCAGTTTCTTCCTATATGTTCACAGAGCCTTGTACTTAGGCAGGGGTTTTATTCACTAAAGCAGCTTTTACCAGATTCACCCACATTGAGGAGACACTACTGAATTTTTCTAGGCTTTCCAAGCTCCATTAAAGATACATGCTTTTCAAAAATGTTAACAGAAACAGATAAGAAACAGTTGTTTGCTCGAGCCAATGCACACATTCTGAAATCCAAGCACTGAAAATGAAAATTACTGTTAAAAAAAAAGTTAACAGGTCACATTTTCATCCAGCCCAAATACCAGAAATAAATACATGTGCACAGTCACACATGCCCTGTGTTTTATTGTTTCTGTATGAATAATGCGGGATATTGCTTAAAGAAAAAGATTTATAAAGCTATTGTTGGGCTTGACAAAGTGGAGAAAATGTCTGCCACATGAAGATGGACAGCCAGCAGTGCCCATGCTCATTTTGAGCACTGCATGTGTAGGAGGCTGGCCACTATGGAAGAGTCTGTACATTGCAAGGTTGTGCATTCACACTCTGCAGTAAATGTACTGGGCTGGAAAGTGAGTGATGCATTGGGGATTGTAAACCAAGGTGGAGTGAAGATGTTTGGCACTGAGTACAGGGTGGGCAAGGGAGGTCCTGGTTAGCGGCCAGTGCCACATTTCCCATTGACTCCAAGCACCTTTGCACTGAGCCCTAAATTTGGAAAGTTCTTTACAGTTCTAGAGAATGAACTGACTAATGATTTTAATAACTGTTATGAACATAAAAGCATAAATAACAAAAATGTTGTAATTAAAAACATGCAAAACCAAAGCCACAAAAACCCTCAAGCTAATCCTCTATCCAAAAGGTTTCCTAACCAAGGAGCTGTTCCAGCTCCAAACGGTGGCAGTCATGTTGCTGAGCATCACTCCTGTGCTGAGCCACTGTCCCTTTAATGTAATGCTGTTCTTTCAAGACAGGAGGAAAACTCCTCTCCTCTTGCAAAAGTGATCCCAGCCTTCTCCTTTTGCTCTCTAAAGTTGGTTTGCTAGTTTATCTTCTTCCTCCCATGCTACTTAATGTTAATGCAAATGTTGTGGATGGTCGTCGACTTCTAGCTGACAGTGTTGTGTTCCTTTTTGCTGCCTCCCACTTTTCTTCTGTAGACAGAATTGACCCCACCAGCTGCTGCATTTGTCAGAGATATTCTTTCTTATATTTCTTTGCCTCTGGGGCTCAAAAACACCAGAAAGTGATGAAGCTGGAGTATGAAGGAACAAATGAATGTCTGAGTTACAGGGTGAGCATATTTAGGACACTTAGAGAGGCTAAGGAAATAAAAAAGAAACCTGCTGAGATTGTCTCCTGAGAACAACCAAGAATACATTGATTATTCCTGTGGTGCTGTTAGGTGTAATTTACCGTTGGGGAAACTGGGTATTTCTAAGAATTCGGGAAATTAAAAAAATAACTCAGGTATGGTCTCGAGGACTCCCAAATATCTTTGAAATTAAAAGTCTATGTTTGGGTTTATATGTAATGTATCTACCTAATTAAAAAAAAAAAAAAAAAATTGATTTTGTTTCCTGTCTCCTTTCAGTGTGTAAAATTTTTATTTCAAAACAAAGATTTAAACTATCTCTAGCAATTGGATCCTGCTGTGTTTAGTATTACCCCTGCTGTATGTGTTCAGATCTAGATAAGACATCTAACTGAGGTCCTGCCTTCTTATGGTCTTTAAAATTCCCAGAACCCATTCTGAAAGAGCGTAATTTTTATTTCTTGTTTATTAAATGCAGTCACTGTACGAACAGAGAAAAAGTCCTGCTTGATCCATGTAGTTTATAGCTGAAGCAAGTGGCCAAAGTAGTGTGGTTTCAGTACTGGGAGATTAACCCATGCTAAGTTCAGCATAGTTGGGATCTAAGTTTTCCTTCCACTAGTCTGTGATTTGAAGGGGACCCACTACATTTTCACGCCATCACTGAAGAAGGTTGCTGGATTTATTCCATGTCTCTTTTCCATACTACATTATTTTTAATATCTCTTCCAACCAGAGCAGATGCAGTCCCAAATAGTTAAAAGATTAAAAAACCCTACAAACCAACAAACCCCAAAATTCCCCAGAATAAAGCTTATTAAATGTTGTTTGTTAGGCCTTTTCCATTGTTTGGCTCTATTCAGGCTTGTATCAAGTGCAATGCAGGGTGCAATTTGCTTTATCTTGTGAACAGACCTCCACTGTTGCTCTTATCACCCCACGGGGACATTTATCACAAGTGAGAGAGCAATTACAGTGCAGTTAAACTCACTGTAGTAAACCTTGTTCTTTTTAAAAAGAAAGCTAACTTTGTTGTTGCAGGTTTGGCTGCATGTCGTTAGTTTTGCAGCCCTTGAGCAGTATGCTATATGACCTGGTATGGAGACCTGGTAGATGCTGCCTCCTTTAATTATAGATTGTGCTTACTTATAATGTATGACCAATTTTAATAAAAGGATATGCTTTAAAAATTAATAGCCCTTTGTTCTTACATATGGGACCCAGTTTAAGGATCTTTATCTCTATTTTTCCCTCTATTCTCCTTACCCCCTTCTGCTGCAGTGAACCTGCGTCCAGGGGCTGAACAGAAAGTGGTGTTCATCACTGCACGAGTCCACCCTGGGGAAACACCATCTTCCTTTGTGTGCCAAGGTGAGCGTCTGCATGAAGCTGGCAGATCTCGTGAGATCTGATTTGCTATTGTTGCATGTGGTTCCGCACAGCTTTGGATCTGATAAAAGGCTGAGTTCACACGAGAGTTTCTTCCACAGTGAGGATATTAGCAGCCTCTTTCACCTCTATCCAGCTGCCTGTTTTCTAGGAGGCAGTAGGAATATATTATCTCTGAGTCTTGTGAATGTTTGCTGAACTTGGTTAGAATTGGACAGTGGGCTCTGAAGCTATTTGGGAAGAATTGGCAGTCACACTTGTCCATATGCAATGTGATCATGTAAGGCTCCTTTTCCAAGGAAAACAGGCTGGAAAAGCTCTGGGAGTGGTTCTCTGTTAAGCACTTATATTTTCTTGCTGTCTACTGTCTTCAGCTTCTTTTCTACCACAAAACAGTGACCCTAGTTCTCCAATTTAATTCTAAGAGGCTTTTACTTGTCTGAAGCTGCTGCTCCGAGGAGTACAGCTCCCAGTGGCTGACAGCTGTTCCATGCACACAGCATTCCTGCTAAAAATAGAAAGCAAATGGTGCAGCTCATATTTATAAAGAGTTGTAAATCTCAGGCTTATGGGTACAAATAAATAAATAATCCTGATGTGTTCATATAACTTCATTGTATAGGTCTGAAATATTGTACTTGTGGTATGTGACTTTCTGCAGTGGTAAATTGTTGATGGTGTAAATCAATGTAACTTCCCTAAAGCCAAGCCAATATGCTAATTTACTACATCAGCTTGGATCTGGCCCTGCCTAGCCAATGAGTTGCATGAATCAAGCATATGCAGAGTTTATTATGTTGGCTGGTTGTAGTGCTGCATATTGTGACTGGCCCTGTTGGTACCTCAAGACCTTGGTGGGAAAGGTCTGGCACAGTTTCATGGTCTCTTCCATGTGATCTTCATCCTGGCAAGGTCCTGTGTCTGGCATCCCTCTAAGGTGGAAGGTCAACAGCTGTCACTTCTGCTATCCTAGCCCGATGGGCTAACAGGAAACTGGGCCTCTTCCTGCTGGCCCATGGAGTAGCAAGGGTAAAACCTTTCCTTTAATAAAATGATGCTTCAGACTGAGAGCAGATGATGAGCCCGTCTCCTGTGGTGGCATAGTCAGTGCAGGGCATTATAGTACACATGATGTTTGTTAACAAATATGGATTTTTAATTGGATCTTTTGATTCTGTTTGTGGCTGCTGGTATAGTCCTGTGAAATGAGGGCTGAGGCATGCTGCTGAGGTGGTACGTTGTAAATGACATTATTTATTTTGATAATGGAGAGTTTATTCAAAAGGAAAAAAAGAAAGAAACGTGAAAAGGCGGGTGGCACACTTAGCCTGATGAAACAACTGGATGGAAGTCATGCTCTGATTGTCTCAGAGAAACTTTGTATTTTGTAGGAAAATTAAAACAAAAAAGGGGGGGCACGAGGGGAACAAGAAAAAGAAAAAAGGAGGGATCAATCTTGAAGAAGCACATCAGAAACTTGCTGTCACTGCAGTTATAATGCACGCTTGACTCGCTTGGAAACGCACGAATCTGAAGGCACTGAACTCTGCCGTGCATTGAGCCATTCTGCCCAGTGCAGATGAAGCTGCCTTGTGTGTGTAATTAGTGTCAAGACAAGTAGAAATGGCAAACATTTCAAGGCCGTTGCTGCGTTGTTTCTAGCATTGCCAAATGTGAAATTGGGTGTTTGCTGCATCTTTGGAAACTTTTGTGTGGGACGGTCAAAAGAAGGGATAAAAAGGGTCCCTTTGGCAGTCAAGTGAGGGCACAATGCGGAATTTTTTTTCTGGACTCTTGGGAAGCATTTTGGCAGAGTTAGGTGTTGCAGATTTAATATCCAAATCCCAGCCCAGTGCACATGGAATATGTCAGGATTTTTTTTTTTCTTGGTAGAGAGATTTCTTCTTGAATGTTTGATTATGCTCACCACCTGAAGTATTAAGATATGGAAGCTAATCCCACAGATTCCCCAGGTGCAAGCAGCATCTCATACATGGAAGAGCGGAATTCTGACTGCCCAGGCCTGGAGAATCAGCCCATAAGGGAACAGATAATGAGTTATAAGCTTTCTCTTTTTTTGTTCTTCATTTTTTTCAGTCGATCTTGGGTTTCATTCAGTTCAGGCTCTATCTTCCCCTTTAAAGCTCTAAGGTCATAACTAACTCCTTACTCATTTTTCTACCTGTCTTTGACCTAGCCAAGTCTCTTCCTGGCCTCTTTGGCCTGTGCTTTGCTAA
This sequence comes from Leptosomus discolor, assembly GCF_034619465.1. Taxonomy (NCBI): domain Eukaryota; kingdom Metazoa; phylum Chordata; class Aves; order Leptosomiformes; family Leptosomidae; genus Leptosomus; species Leptosomus discolor. The sequence goes on along the minus strand of NC_141393.1, from coordinate 54,646,006 downwards.
GGATATACAGCTAAAGGATATATAGCTATGTGTAGTCCAAACACCAGCTTCATGGGGCCTGACAGAAGCTCCCTATTACATCTCCCATTTCTTTTGATTAGGCAAGACATCCTGAGAAGCTAGTTGTCTAGCCTTGAAACACCAGGATATACTTGGTTCTGTCTGTTGGTCCTTTGTCCTTCACTTAACCCACAGATTAAATCTAAGCAAGGATCTTTGTGTTCCTGTGCGAAAAGCCCATAAGGTTGTCTCCCCATTCACAGATGTGTTGTTTCTGTATCACTTTTCTTCAGTTCCACTGTGAAGAATGCACTGAACTGCATTTTGGATACAAATACCTTGTATTGCTGCAAATGTACAAGTATTGTAAACTTAGATACACACCTCTGTCTCCTTACAGCTGTGGAGTGCTTGCAGCAGTAGCCAGACCTCCCTAGAATCATTACACATCATCCAGCAGTTAAAAACAAGTGCTATAATATTTCAGAAGTGGTGCAGGTGCTGAGTGTTAGCTCACTTCCTTAAAAAGCAGATAAAACCCCAGAGGGCCTCTTCATAGAAAGGTGGATTAAGAACCTTTTGTTTCTGATTTGGTCTTTTAAGAGTTATTACGGTGCTTCAGGTTAGCCTTTTTAGGAAGTCTTCCTGATAGTTCTTAACTGCTTGTTGTGAAGTTCAGGGACAGAGATAGAGAGTTAGTCACCAGAGAGTATATTCACATTAATACCCTTTACATCCAAAGGTAGGACAGTGCTCTCCTCCTCGGGCTGTGACAGTCATCATGAACACGGATGCTTGTGTCATGTTTGGGGATGAGTAAGGAAGACTGAGGTCTAGGATGAAGAAGAATGTGGTTTTCACTTTGCCCTTATAGGCCATTTTCTAACAAACTGGAGTCACTGCTGTTCCTGGAGGGCTTTTATAGTGCTACACAAAACAGTGTGAATTTATCTTACAGTTTGAACTCATATCTCATGGGCTGTTAAGATTTGAGGGATTTTTCTGAAGTTCCGGTTTTAGATTCTTTTCCTTTCTTGGATATTTTTCCTATTTTTCCTCCCCCCAGTATTTCTGTTTAAGAAAATGTATACTATTTTCTGTCTTCCACATTATACTGTTAAGGCAAGTAAACTCTTAACTCTTGCAGATGTCAGATAATGCCTATATATGTATGTAGGATGCACAAATGTGTGTGTAAAATCTATACAAGTCCCTACTCTGTAAACACTGGTGATAAGCCAGCTTTCCAAAGGCTTGGATTTTATTCAAGATCTGGCAATAGGGGTACTTTTTTCCGCAGTATTTTTACAGTCTTATTTTCCTTTCTATGGCTGCTAGATTTTATTTTTTTGTCGGAGATAAGCAACTGTTCCTCACTATTCATGTGCATGGGAAGTTGTAGGAGACATGGTGACTATTACTGTTTAAGTTTGTCCTGTATGCTTTGGCTTTTGCCAGCAGTCAGTAATTGCAAGCTTAAGCATGTCTAGGTGTACTTAGACATGTACTTTCATCACAGACTTAGTATGTTGTATTAGTATGATGTAATTTGTCATCTTTTTAACACATTTGCCAGTGTGGCATCCACCGTGCCATCTAAATGGGAAAAAAAAAAAGTATCCTAAGCGTTTTACTTTAATATGGTTCACCAGACTCGGAGGCCAGAATGGAAGACACAGAGCAAGAGTGGAGGGAGAGGGATCCCGCAGCTGGGTTTGCAGATGCTGAGCATCTTGTGCTAAGTGTAATTTGACCTGAAGCTGACCTTGAAGCTTATGGGCTGAATAGGGAACAGCTATTAAAAAGAGAATATAAGGAAAACAGACACCTGGGACTCTTATCTATAAAAATGGAGCAAAAATTACTTTTCAATCAATCTTTTTTCATTACAGCTGCTTAAATGAATGCTCCCTCTCACTTCACCTTAAATCAGATGATATGAAATGAAAAACCAGACTACACTGGGCAGTGCCTCTTGGTTTTATGTTAACATTCTTGGTCTGTGTTTTTAACCTGCCAGCAGAGGGCAGGAAAGAAACCTGAAAACTTTTGTACAAATTTTGATTCTAGGTTTAAAGAATGGGGTAGAAGGGGAGAGACTGCCTGAAAACAAGTCTCCCACCAGCTGCCTCAGGGAGTCTTGCAGTTGCACAATAACTCACTGGGCTAGAGGGTAATTGAACTTGCTCTTTATGTGACCAAGGTGCTCCATATGCTATGAAGGATTTTATTCCTGGACAGATTCCAAGATGGCCTCTTAAAAGTGGTGGCAGGTTTCTAGTTCACTTCACGGAGGCAGTGCCTTCAAATTCTTTGAGTTTGATCCTGCAGGATCCGCAAAGGGCTTAGTAAGAGAGTTGCTACAACATGAGTGGGACTTGGGATTTTGGGGGGATTTTTTTTTTTTTTTAATTGTGGGAAAGGCAGTTGAGTATGTGAGAAGAGTAATTTTGAAACCTGTTGCTCCTAGTTGGAATTTTAGCCCATGTCTGCCTTTTATTATGAAGAAATAGGAGGAATAAACTGTTGGGGTTAAAAGCTGCTTTTCTGCTTCCTTCAGTAAGCATAGATCTTTTGAGCATTAAGGCGTAGGTGATAGTAACTGAAAGACAGGGCAGGGCATGTTTTAAATGCAAGAGTAAATGCAGCTAATGAAGCCTTTACATGTAAAAAGAAACTTTCTGAAGTAACAGAGGTGATGACCTTGCCTAGCTGCTTAATGGGATAAATTTCTCCTAAAAAAATGAAACTAAATTCTGTAGGCACTGGTATGGGATGCTTTTGGTAACAGCAGCTGTACTGGAGAAAAACACTGAAACCAGAAAGCGCCTGTTGTGGTAATGCTGGGGCCCTCAGAAGCCTGAGAACATCATCTGCCAGACTTCATATCAGAATGAATTTGCATCTGAGTCAATGCATGGGTTGCATCAGTTCTGACCTCACTTAATCTGTTGCATTCTTCCTTCTAGCAAGCCCAATAATCTTAATTTCTCAGCTATATTTCCTACCAGAGGAGGAAATATGATTCCACAGAGACTGGGGATCTTATACATGCATGTTTGTTATATTACTGGAAAGTCTCACTTCTGTCTTCTCTGCCAAATGAAAGAGACTGGAAGCAAACACTTATGGTCTCCTGGCTACTTCTAGACTCAAAGTGAATGCCTCCATATGTTTAAAGGCTTAGTTTGTAATTCATCTTTGGATGCAGGAGGGTGGTCTGCCTTGGCTGTGCAGCAGGCCTGTGAGTGCTCTCTGATGCAGGACTGCCCTTTGTGGGGGCCTTTGCCAGTGTTTCAGTTTGTCGACTGCATTGCTAATGCTGAAGAGAACTGAACTAAACTGGAGTTTTATACTCTTTTGCCACCCCAAAGGTACAAAGACACAGATCTTCCATTCCCTTTCAATACTTGTGTATACTTTGCAAGCCTCCTCTTCTGTCTGCAATTCATAGGAAAATGCATCTCATGTTACACAGTTCCACCCTAGTGGTGACTGCTCTTGGTCAAAAAAAAGAGCAAACTCTTTCTATAAAATGAACGGTATTCTGCATGCATAAGATGATATGCATAAGTTGTCAGGAGAGGATGGGAACACTCTCCTGTTCATTAGCTGCAGCTTAGCACTTAGAAGCAATGAGGGAACATGGTGAACAGAAGCTGCAGTTCATGGTCTCTTTTATAGGGGTTCAGGAAGCCAAATGATGAGAAGCAGACAAAGACACAGAATTCAACAGCCCAACCATAAAATGAGCAGCAGAGCTCTCTTAAGTTGTTAGGCTGCATTCATCCTTCTCACTAAGACTTTTTTTTTTCTTTAAGTGCACAGCTCCTAAGCTTTAATACAAAGGGAAACACACTCTCCTTGACTTCTAAAGCAACATGAAAAACACTGTTGTCTGTCCCTTGTAAATCTCCTGGATGGGATTTTATTGTGAAGTATCCCAGGAGAGAGAGAGGTTGTTCTGAGAATATAAAACGTCCATATTGGAGTAATGGAAATAAAAGCTCCTCTTAAAATTGTGTTGATGTAAATAGACTGGTAGAAGAATTTCTGCTACCCAAAGTGACGTTAGCTGTTACAATATACCACAGGTTTTGAATCAATTCACTATGGTGTCAGGCAGGTATGAGAGGTTATACACCTGGTTTCCTGAGCTGGAGAGAATTTATAACGAGTTTAAATTTCTCTGGTTGTAGAGTTACGTGATTCAGTCTTACCACATGTGCTTTCTGGATGCGCCAGGGAACCCCTGCACAGAAAAGAAGGTGTGATGGTTGCAGGGTGGGTAGAGGAGCTGTGCAGGGGCTGGGGGCTGCAGTCTGCAAAGGGAAGAAGGAATCCCCAGGACTCTGGAGACCCAGGCTGCCTCTGAGGGAGGAGTTCTGTCATCTGTGGAGAAGGCAGTTGTGTGTCTGAGACCTCTTCTCAACACCAGCAGAAGTTGCTGCCTCATGTCTTCCATCCTATCAGTAGTAGCGGGAACAGAAAATTGGACTTGCCAGGCAGACTTACCCCCCAAGCCTAGCCCTGCATGCTCACCTTGCATCTGCCAGCAGGAGGAATGGATCAGTCCTAACTCCTCATCTCTGGGACAACAAGGTCAGCTTTGCCTATGCAGCTAAGAAATGTCAGGTGGCTTTGTTTGATTCAGTTTGTCCTTTGCCCAGGGCAGGCCTGTGACGACCTCTGCTTAACTAGTCCTCCTTACAATAACCAGAGAGCTAAAGGAGCCCTTGGTCTTCAAGAGGTAGAATTGAGAAAGGCTTCACTATACAATTGCAGGCAAACTTGCTTTGTCTCCGGGTGGGATTGCACAATTAATCTCTTAAAGATACTGGTTTTGCAATGTTTCTTGACTACTCGTACTTTTGAATAACGCTAGCTTAAAGATCATTTCCTTGCAGCCCTAACCAACCTCCTCTAGGGCAAAGCACGTCATCTTTGTAACAGCACGCTGTGGCACTTTGCACAGGAAAAAGAGAAAATACTGACTCAGCTGAACTTCGTGGTCACTTGGCTTTCCTTAATATTGCCTGGTTTTCCCACTAGAAATTGCAGTCCAAATGGCCTTTGAAGATGCTTATCCATGTCTTCCCAGTTACCAGTTAGGTCATGGCCATTTTCTGCATGCGTTGCTCTGTATGGCCATAGGACTTGAGCAGTATTGATCCACTGTTCCATGCACACAGGTTTCCTCAAACTGGACTTCACATGCATGGATCAAACAGTGCTGGAGCATCTGTTGCTAGTGAGGAAATCCCAGGCAGAAATCTGGAAGTCCTGCCCCAATTGAATTAGATCAGGGCATGAGTATGCAAAACTGGGAACACAGCTGTAAAGACCACAGGAAGTTTGGGATTGTCTTTAGATCTAATTTGCATGGGTCTGTTGTTAATGAAAAAAGAAACAGCTCTAGTAAGTGACCATCATTAATTTAAAGGAATCTAAGTTGTGAGATGAAACCCTTTCTGAAACTGCAGCAGTGTGTGAGTACTGTACTGATCAAGCTGCAGATGTTGTAGTGGTATGTGAAGCTTCACAATTAAGAATGTCTTCTAGTTTTTATACTTGTCCTCAAGCCTTTTTTATTCGCCTTCAGTAGTGTCCCAGCTCTTCCTCACAACTGATATTAATCTTGCTGGTCTATTGTTTCCGTCTTTGTCTTCTGACCCTTTGTTCTTTGCCTGCTCTGCCTCAGTTCAGCTGAATTGATTTTTTTGTTTTCATTTTGTTTTCAGTTCTTTTGTCTCGAGGTGCCCTGCACTTGCCTTCTTGCTCCTTCTGCATTGCTATAGCTGCTGCTCTGAGGAGCCAGCATTCATGTGTGACTAGGACTTGGCTGCTAGAAACTTTTCTTTGATTCAAGGGCACCTGGGTGAAATTATTCCTCTACCCCTGCACAGATTGCTCACGTGCTCCGTGTGTGCCTCTTGCAAGGTATTGTGTACATGTTTATAAGAGGCATGCCTCCTTGACTTCTGCAGCTTACAGAGAAAAGGGCGTAAAGCTTGTTTGGAAAGTAAGAAGAAGGGACTTGGGATGAAAGCAGGTTCCTGCCCTGGACAATAGCCCTTTAGAAGTTGTCTTTGGTCTTTCAAGACACTCCTGCTTCTCTGGACTCTGAGGGTGGAGACGAGGGGTAATGGGGCACATGCCCCAGCCAAAAGGAGACATGTTTTTTACCAGTCCTGCTTAATTTTATCTAGGAAGTAATGTAGGCACAAGTTGCTTTGCTGGGACCCTAATGCACGGGCAGACTTCTAATAAACACTTTGTAGACAGGAAGTGTGGATTTGGGGTGGTTTTGAACAGTGGCACACAGCTCTCTAAAAGGTCACCCTCCCCAGGAAGGCTGGTTCTTTAGTGACAGATGTGGGCCCCAAGTGACAATTTCCAGATGTGCCCTATAGTGTTAGTTCAAGGGTCCAATTACTTGTTACATGTTCAGCAAATGGTACGACAGCCCTGGTATTCATGCTCTTATTTGGAGGTTATGGTTTTAGTCATTGCTGTTAAATGTAAAAGATAATGGGAGATGGATGAAAACAATTAATTTGGTTTTGTTTGTTTTTTAATGACACAGGTTTTCAAAGAGAATGCTTTATTTGTTTGTACAAGCTCACTTTTATTTTTCTCCTATTTTCCCTTTCTCTCTTCTTTTTCTTTTTTTGTCACTTTATCGCTGAAGGAAAAAAACATGGTGGGGGGAGGGAAGAAATAAAGAAAGGTAAAATTCTGTTTCAGTGTTTGGTTAAAAAAAGGAGCAAGGGAAAAGTCTGTAGGTCGTCTTATGACAAAGTTTCTTCAAAACTTTCAAAGTCTACTTCAGCATTTTCGGCCAGTGGTACAGTGTGTAGGCAAAATATTACAAAGCTGGACCCTGCCTTATGTAATGGTCAAGTAAAAAGCTAGGACTTTGAGTGACTGCAGAACAGATGTGGCACAGACAATGACAACAGGGCAAGTTCTTGTTCACCAGGGCCTCTGCCTACTTAAAAGAAACTATTTCTAGCATCACTGAAAGATTTTAGTTTTCATGGTTATTAAATTTCTGCTGCCATGGTGGCTTTTGTATGGCACTAATCACCATTGCGGCCGATCCCCTTACAAACACAGGTGCTTGGTGTCATAACAGCAAAGTGAGAACAGAAGACTGTCGCAGAATCAAGAGTGGGGCTGAAAAAATATTGTGACCGAACCTTCTCCCAGGTACCATCTTTTCAAAGGTGGGGCTGTCTTTTACTCCTGGGGAGTAGCAGGGAACAGCAAGCTGTACTGTCCTGGGTCAGAATAGGAAACTGCTTGGACCCCCTAACTCACGGCAGGAAGGCTGCATGCCCTGTGCTGGAAACAGCAGCTGGGAAGTGACCTGCACCATAGTCAGCTAACAAACCTCGGTAGTGGCTTTGAAATGAAACCTTAATTTTGCAACACACATGTCAGTCTGGGATCTCACTTTGTCCAACATGTTCAGTGGCACCTCTCCCTTCTGATGTCTGTATCTTTCATGTGGTAAAAGAGGCTGTTTATTAAAGTTAAGTTTACCTTTAAAATGTTAAAATTCCATCTGATTATTCAAGGTAGAAAGTTAGACAGCCTTTGCCCCTGGTTACATGTGAACTCTGATTTTTCTTCTTCCTGGCAATGTTCCTAATGGCCAAGGATATGAGGGAAATAGCACCTTGACATTAGCTTATGTGGTCACAGTGCTGCCAGAGTTTAAACCCATTGCTGCAAAGTGCTTGGGGAGAGCTTCTGTCTGAGGGCTTGCTGGCACTTGAGAGTTCATTTGCATCTGAGGCAGGCTGTGAATGTGGAGTGCAACAGAACATTTCTTGAGCAATTCTTATTCTGGAACAAGAGCATCTTAATGCTTCTTAGTTTAATATGCTTCAAAGTAGATTCTGCACTAAGACTGTCTCCAAACAGAATTCTTTAGGTTTTTATTTCTTCCTAAAACAGCAACAACACAACCCCTCAATGCTTAGAGGAGCCGTGAAATTTATATCCTTCTAACTTCCTCTCTTGTGCTCCTCATATGGAAACACGTACTTTATACCCTCCTCGAGAATTTTACCTCTTCACAAGCAGAGATCTCAGTTGCTTGTGGCGGCACTACTCATGTGAGGACAGTTTGCTCTCTGAGTATTGCCTCTTCAGTGCTAATTACCATCACCTTTAGGATCTGCAGTGCGGCTCCATTTTCACAGCAAGATTTTCTCTGGAGGGGAGGCGGGGGCTTATGGCATATTCTGCTGCTTAGCAGCCAGGAGCACATCTGTACTGACAGGGAGTGGCCCTAATTTATTTGTGTGGAGCTTACTTTTGCCTGGATGTCATGCAATGTAAATAAAAGAACAGATCCATCTCCACTGGTGAGGGGCAGAGAAGAGCTTTTGCAGGTTTTTTTGTCAAGTAGAGACATGGTAATTTTTGTTTTTTCTTTAAGACAAAAAAATAAACCACAGGAAAAAAAAGCTTTTTCCTGCTGGAGGCCAGTGCAAGCAGCTATCCAACAAGTCCCCTCCAGCTGGAAGCACTGGAAGCAACTTGCAGATATGCAACTTTCATCTCAGATTCAAGGGGAGAAAATTCAGATGCAGCCATCATTTTCTTGGTGTCCTGGTTTGAGCCTGTTAGCAGCCGGCCCAGCCATAACCTATGACACATAGCCATCAGATCTTCCCAGAGGATTAGGTTTTTGATTAATAAATAACTTTTTTTTTCTTTACTCAGTTCAGGGGTTACATATAGTCCCTGCTTTCATTGTCTGCCAAGACTGAAGTTTACAGGCTTTGCTTTGCAAATGGAATTCCATCTTTCATTTCAGTTTTGACTAATCTTTGATGCTGATTAGAACTGCTCAGCTTCTACTACCAGCTTCTGTGTATCAAGGGGGAAATGGATAGAGGTCTACTTTTGTCTAGCTGTTGGTTTTGCTGATGCAGTACTTTTAGATGTCTTTTTGAAGTGCAAACCCAGAGCAAGCTTTACTACAGGAGTCTTACAAGTGACTTTGCCTGAGTGGTGAACTGCCTTGCACCTTTTTAGTTGATCCTATAAAAGTGAAGCAGTATAAACTGCAAACCTAGGTAAGTAAGTGGAAATCAATGGAGCAGCCAAAAGGTGCCATTACAGCTGGCTTAGTATAAGTTTTCACATATCAAGAATAACAGCAAGCGGTCACTTCAATTGTCCCCATAGGGGAAATGAGGGCAAATAGTTGTGCAGGGTTCCTGTACAGGCAGGCTGTTAGTTGCCATTGTTAGCATCTGAGGAATGTATATACGTGCCATCTTTGTATATGAATGGCAAAGCAGTAGCTCCAGCAGAAATATGCTGCTGGGGTTCAGTCCTGAGGAGCAGACACCTCACCTCTTCAGCTGAGTGGACTAAACTTCTGAGCTGGAGTGCAAGAAAATGCAATGCATGCTTCTCCCCAGGTTCCTCTCAGCTCAGATTCCCACTTTGTCCTGGTTTCCATATCTTCTTGAGGGACCCAGAGTGTTAGGGCACCACATCACCCATGGGGGCACCTGCTTCCCATGGGCTCTTGCTCCTTTCCAGCAATACATACTCTACTTCGTACTGGCAGTAGGACACACCAGGAGTATGTATAGCTGAGTAGCCCACTTGTGACGTGCCAATAGGAAGTGCCTACAGGTTATTAAAGGTCAAGGCAAATTAATAAAGTTGCTCCCCAATGTACTCTTGCAACACTGTACAGCTGAAGGAAACTGGAAAGGATAGTTGTGACTGACTGACCTTCCACAGTCCCGCTGTGATCTCTGTATCACACAGCTTTGTGTGCCTGCCTGGTTCATACCTGTTGCTTCTGGGTCTCTGACTGGCCAGCACATTTGCAGATGTTGGAAACCGTTTTTAGAATGTGTTTAAAAATACATATTTTTCATTTCTTCCCTAGCATTATTTATGTAATGCTGTTTTTCTTTTTCACTGTATATTGGATTTTCAAATGTAAATGTATTCTCTGTCTCCCTCCAGAGAAATCTACCTTTTACCTTCTTGGTTTATAACACATTCTTTGCTTGGGCTGATCTATCCATCTTAAGACTTGTGTAGCTCTTACTGCTACCACAGTTAATGCCATAAGACTAAAAGCACAATGTAGCTGCTTGCTTATGCTTACTGTACATGCAAAACAGCACTATATGACAAGCCCCCAAAGGAGGTGTTAGTTAAAACTAGTCCATCTCTCCATTCCCAGTGCACACTTTTGTTAAATTAGGCACACTGAAAACCCAGAGGTTCCTGGTCCCCAGAGAAAGGCACTGCTGCCATGTTGTGACAAGGTAACTCTGGTCACAGGGAGTGCTCAGAGCCCTGGTGAGACAATTCAGCAAAAGGCTTGAAAGGAAAAATGTCACAATCTTTGGCTATTCCTTGTAATCCAGCAACCTTTAGTGGTTTCCCAAGCAGAACAAAGTCTGCTTAGTCCTCCCTGGGTCCATAAAATTGTTTCTTTTTATCGCTTATAAAGTTCTACTGGGAATATTTTCCCTGGTGCAGGCAACTTTGGAAACTTTACACTTGTGGTGCAACCTTCTTGCTGGTGCTGGAAGGATTTCTGACCTCCACGTGACCAGTTGTCATGGAGGGGAAGAAAACAGCCATCTTTCAGGCTCTGGGGAGCTCAGCCTGGTCCTGGGTGGAGCAGCAATAACATAATGACCTAGATTCTTTTTTCCCTGCAAGACCCTTATAGCCCTAAATGGAAAACTGGAGAATGAAGTGATTTTCTGTTCCTTCCCACCCCACCCCACCCCCCACCCCCCCCCTTCTTTGCTAGAGCTGCATGCAGCCACTGGTGAACAGCTGAAACTCGCCTTTAAGGCCATGGTGAAAAGTCTGATGTTTTGTAAGTTGATAAGGGTAGCAGAAAACAATGCAAGGATGCCTGAGTTAATTCTGCCAAGGTACATGCCTGCTTAACTCTGGTTCATGCATTCAGGATTTTTCTATTGTGTGTATTTTTTCCTCCCTTCGTAATCAAGCCACTTTTCTGGGTTGCAATCCTCTTGACTTGCGTATCAGGGAAGGTGGGATCTCCTGCATATTTCTGTGCAATTCTAAGGCTTAAATCTTAGCTGTATTTAACATTAGTTAATTCTGTAAAAATCGAGGGTCATAATGTTTTTGGAGCTGTCTGGAGGACTCGCACTCATGGGAAGGACAGACTTTGAATAATAATGACCAAACACATGATCTTCTGGAGCAACATCTTTAGAATGATTCTGATAAATCCCAAGTAATTCATTAATAAAGCAAGATCATCTGATCCCTGCAGTGTTTCTCCAGGAACCCTTTTGTTTCTTCCCAGGAGGAAAAGAGAGGCATTGTCTAGGGGGTATTGGTACACTCATTTTGATGCAAAGAGAACTCCAAGCTCCTTACAGCATATTAGGAAAATTAAAGAAAACAAAGCCAACCAACAAAGCCACCCACTCTGTCAGTGCTGTGCACTGAATTTATGAACCCTTCGGGCAATCCTGCAGCAGCTGTATACTCATGCCGATACATCCTCTCTTTGACAGCCTGACAAGTCCTTTCAAATCCACAGGTCTTTGCTTTTGTGCCAGTTCTACTGGAGACCTGTATGACTGCCCTCTCAGCCTGGGGGAGATTAGTTTGTAATTAAGCAAGCTACATCAGCCATCAGGGTAATTAAGTAGCTGAGGTCTGGGCTCATCACTAGGTCAGGAAGCAGTCTGTTCCCCTCTGTTCAATCTTGCACTCTTTACCAGACAAATCCAGCCTTGGCCTCATTCTCCTCTACATTGGTCTAATTTTTTTGAAGCTAGTGGGGGATCCCACTGCTGTAAGGAACAGGGGAGCCAGATACCATGAAATAATGGGAGAGATTAACCCAGTGTACCACCTGGGCCCACAATGAATACCAGCTGCTGCTGGAGAGAGCATACAAGTCCCATGCGCTCAAAGCTGCAGCAGGATGAGGTGGATGGTGCCACTAACACCCTACTGCTTTTCTGCTCATGTGTTCAAGCAGCCTGCTGCTGCCCTGAGCCCCCAAGTTTAAAGCTGTTGAGAATCTAGCTTTTTTCATTGTTCTATGCCTTTTTCTAAAGGCCCACAATCCAAATCAATGACATCAAAATGAATTCTGAGGCCATAAATTGCTGGTCCAACAAATAAGAGAAGGTGTCAAATTGCTAGGTTCCTTGGGGTCTCCAGCAGTTAAACTGCCAAAGAATCAGAGGAAATCTTAAGGCATGCTAGAGGACTGTTTTATCAGAACAACATTACATAAATATGACATAGGCAGTCTTTTGTAATGAGACAGTCCTTGTGGTCTCATCTCATCCTCTACTAAGGTCTGTTTAGTAATGTTATTTTTTCAGGCAGGACCAGGTGTTGGCTAGAGCAAAGTATCTGGAGAATTTTCAAGTAGGAACTAGAATTGCCTTCACAACATGCTTAATTGTCTCTTTTTGGTTGACAGTTTTAGCAGGCAAAATTCAAATACCACATTTTGCCCTCCCCAGGTGATCCTGTGAGGTGCTGAACACCACCTACGGTTTGCGGAACACTTTCAGTGCTCCTCGATTTTGTTTGGAAGAAAAGACGACAGCAGAGCTGAGAGTACTTGAGCCTGCATTTCTGAAGTGACCAGCAGTATAGTGGTTGTCTCTGATACTAAAAAGCTTTCTATCTTGACCTCTACAGGGCTGTTTTTTAGAAAGTGCTTATTTTTAGGGCAGAGGGGAGAGGGAATGGACTGTCAGTGGCGCAGATATCCTCTAGCGGCAGCTGAGTAGAAATGGAGAAGTTTCAGAATTTGCTCAACACCTAGCAAACCCTTTTTGTTGCCACTTGCCACACTTCCAAGTGCAGTCAGCACCACTGAGCTTCATGAGTTTGTTTGGAAAATCCATCTGCTGGTTTTGGCCCCAAAGATGCTAGCTTTGCTGCCCTGCAAATCTGGCCGTTGCTATCTCAAGTTGAACATACTAAAGTAGCAGACTCTGGTAACAACTTGCCAAAAATCGGCAGTGCTAGAGACAAGATCAGGCGTTCTGGCTCCTGGTCCCACATCCTAGTCACTGGCAATGCTAACTTTAATTATGTTTTACTGGCAATGTATTTCTATATCTTTTCAGTACTGAATCAGGATGTTGTGCGCCAGCCCAGCACCAGCAGTCACATATCCTCCAAAGCAGATGTGAATCTTTTTATGAGGAAAGAGCCACAGCTCATAAAACTACATAGGAAATCCTAAACACTCATCACTTACCAACTTTTTGCACTGAATTGATTCTACTTCTAGATGCTGATTTGTGGCTGACTCTATTCTGGTCATATCCATTTTTCTACATAGCCTCCCTGCTTGAAACACAGCTGGAGTACCATGGTCTGGAATTCTTTGGGGTTTTGAGGCAATGTTTGCATAGTCTAAATGTAGACATTTAGGAAAAAGAGTGAGATAGTCAGGGCACATGAAAGGTAGATGGTGTAAGTGTACCTCCTTTGTGAGAAAACAAGGAATATCTATGTAAGGAAATAAATTTGCAGGGTGTTTTCCATCCCAGTCAGTCCCATCCATGCTTAAGCAGCCAATGGCCAAGAAGGTCTTTCTAATCACATGGTCTATCTTATTACCCAGTAGTCCTAGAATGTTTTACTATGGCAAGATATTCCCGAATCTTCATTGAATTTACACTCTTAATGTCATTTGTGGCTGTAATGACAGAAATGTCTCCTGTATCCATACAACAGCGTGAGAAGGATTTTTGTAACTTTATTGGATGTTCTGGAAAGTAGTTGAAATGTTTAGGTACCAGAATGGCCAGAGTCTTATTTAATTATAGAGCTGTGATGCAGTAACACAACTGCTACTCACTGTCCTCACAAACTATGATCTGCTGATTTGTTTAGAGAGGCCTGCCACACACTTGCGGTCCCCTAGCAGAGACTTCAGTTCCCTCAGTTAGACCATCACATGCAAAAGCATATATCTGAGAAACCTGGAGGAATAGAGGTGAGGGGTTGGGATGCCCTGATTCAGATCAGCAAAAGACAGAGCAGTCTTTCTCTCTTAAGGTGATTGAACCCATTTGGGAGACTCTTGACTGCTGTTCCCACCTCTGGTTTCCTTCACATGGATTTGCGTTTCAGCCACACCGAATGGCAGTTTAATTATTTGTGGAACCCTATGCTAACTGGAGGAGAGAGGGAGGGAGATGTCAGGAACAATAATTTTTAAACTTCCTTTAAATCAATTGCTATCTGTGCTTACCATGCACATTAAAACCTAAACTCCATAGTGCCTTGCTCTGCCATTTCAAGTATTTGTTGCTAGTCGTTATCAATTCCTTTGCATGCAGCCCCTACAGCAGAAGCACAGTTTTCTCTGGAGCTGACATTAGCACTGTTTCACTGGGCTGGCAAAATGCGGTGAGCTAGTGTGTTCCCTGGGAGACTGGCGGTTTTCCATTTATTTCACTGCTCTGGAAACAGGCCTAGCTGTAATGGCCTCACATATCTTAAAACATGGAAATTACTAATTCAAGTCAGTGAGCATATTTTCATTTTAAAAGAGTAACAAATTAAATAAACTCCCTGCATTTTGCATTTGAGACCTCAGTGCTTCATCTACTGTAATCTAATTCACCCATTCATTTCCTGCACATTCATTTTATCCTATTATTTGAGATTTCCTTTTCTTTTAATCCTGTGTTTTGAAGAGACATAGAGTTACAGCAGAGAATAGATGAGAGAGTAAATGGTAAATAAAAGAACAAATATGCCATAATATATCTTGATGTGCGCCTAATCAATCTGCTTATCACAGCTGAATCCTTAAAGTGTGCAACTTTTCTGTCTCAAGTTGATTAAAACTTCTTTAAAAATAGTTGAAATGGGGCCATGTGTACAATCCACTAGGGACTTAATGGTTGTTTTTTTCTTTTTTTTTTTTTTTTACAACAGCAATAATGGTTGTTGATAAAAAACAACTGAAATGACCACAGGGGCCTAAAGACTTTTTGGGGTGCTTTTAACTAGCCACACTCAAGCAACGAGATCTTACTTAGCACTGAAATAGTCACTTGTCTAGTTGGGGACAAAGTGCTCTGCAATCGAAAGGCTTGGTATTCCAGGAGAATCAATCAACCCTTCTCTTTCTGTATGCTTTAGATGAACAGTAACCAGGAATGTATCTGGTTCACCTACCACATCCTTCCTAGCATTGTCTCACCTGCCTTGGTTGGCTTGTATGTGTTTTGTCATGAGTAATTGTGGTGTTTAGCTGTTGTCTCCCTTGAAAGCTTCCTGTCCATAGGAACCACTGGGAAAAATTGTTAATTTCTCTGCATTTTCTAAGAACTTGATTGCTTTTCTGTGGCACCTGCAGGCCTGTGCAGGCCCCCTCTGAGCCTATCCCTAGGGAAGGTTAGGTGTAATTTGAGCATCAGCACAGACGGACCACGAGGAGCAGAGGCTGACCTGAGAAGTGGGTTCTGATGAATACTCACTAAAGTTTTGTGCGTGGTACTGCATGCCTTTCTGAGTGCAAGCAATTCCCTTGTACTTTTGTGTGTACTAAGGATGGCCAGAAGGAGTTAAGGAAAAACAGCTAGTGTTTTGGATCTTCCCACTCTCACTTAATTCCAGTAACTATTCAGAGAGAGGCATATGCATGCAGATATACATCAGGCTTGGCAACTGAAAACCACTGACTGACATACTTCAGGCAACAAATTTTTGCTGTATATTCCAAAGGGACCTTTGGAAAGGTAAAGAAACCGATTATTAAAGCATTCCAAATCTGTAAATTCCTTCTGTTTTGATGTTAGAATCAATGTGTGCACTCTTGTACACCCCCCTGCCTGATAAATGTGTTTCTAAAAAGTGTAAAAACCCCCAAAAATGGGCTGGTTGAGTTTAACAGTCTGTTTTTACACATTAAGAGGAGGAGAGGCACTGTAAGAAGAAGCGGAGTCAGCATCTGCAATGATCTTGTGCTTATGGATCACTCCATGTGAATGATCTTTTGTAGGGATAATTTCAGTGACAGGATGATGTTAGATCATGTCAATAACCCTGCTCTGCTCATTTATCATTATTCACATACTCTTTTTTTTTTTCCTTGCTGTTGTGTTGAATATTGGAAACACTTCAGGCTAAGACACTATTGGATCGTTTCTGTCTATTGGCCTGTTCTAGGAGCTGCACTGAAAGCACAGATGTGCATTCTGTAGAGATCATGCTGTCACAGCATTGCTGTGACCTGTGCTGAGTTGGGTTCAGTGTGTGACACCTTTCCCACCATGCTGGGATGGAGAAGAGTGTCCATCTGTCTTTTTCGTGCCTTGTTTTGTTGTGGTTTTTTTTTTTTTTTTCTGCAGTCCCAGAAGAAAGGGCAAAGGTTGAACAGACAAGGGCCATTTTGCAGAAAGAGAGTTCTTTCACAGACAAATGGTGGCATGGCAGTGTCTTGCTGTTGTTTACTGCTTATGCTGTACTTGTTCTGTGGAGACAGAATATTGTAGCTACTTGGCCCTATCATCTGATGGGTTTTTTCACCATAACGTTAAAAAACCTCTCCAGAAAGCCCAACCCCACATTTTTGCTTTCCTACTCTCCACAAAAGTGTTAGTGCTTTTCACATTAGTTTCAGTCATCTTTAACAGAACATTTCAGTAGATATAAGCATAAGCATTCAGGACTGCCTTGTATTTGTTTTCCAAATCCTATTTTTATTAGAGCCTAATTGTAACATTCTCTTTAACCTGCAGGCTATGGTGAGCTGCCTGCAGGATATCAGCAGCTATTCAGTGTTAGGAAATGGGTCTGAAAATGTAAATCACTTCTTACTTGGCATATACTAGACACAGTCCAGGATATGTTTGCATTAGCAGTTGCCATATTGCATTAGGATCTGTCGTGATTAGATTTTCAGTAATAGGAGCAGGGCAAATGTATTATATAGTTATACAATTAAACTTATTATCAGACTGAGAGTGAAAGGATGGGGTAATGGAGAAACAGGGGATAAGGCAGACTTTTCTTTGGAGGGAGAAAGTGTGGAGAGGTCATGTTAGAGATGGCAGGAAGTTTAAACGGACTTTAAGGTGGTCAATTGAGCAAACATCCAGACAATACAGCAGAAATCATATGAGCAGAGAAGGTTGCTTTGGCATGTTATGGGAGAGGGAATGATCAAATGATCAACTTGCTTGTGAAGCTCCAGTAGATAATTTGAGGTGGATTAGGGCAGGCAGAGAGATGCCACAGAATCTGATGTTGGAGTAGGTGAGAGATGCTGAGCTGCAGAAGGCAACAGAAATTTGAAAAAGTGCATTTAGCCTTGAGAAAAAGTAATGATATGAGAAGTGACTTGGAGTAGGGGAGATTTGGTCCTGACTTAGCACAGTTTCAGTGAAGCTGTGTTTACCAAGAAAGACTGTTAAAAAACTGCTAAAATTTTTGGAGCCATTGTGGCTGTGTATCTAATGACTCACATTTGTCAGTGTTGGTTTCCCTTTTCCTTGTTTTCAGTTCTTGGTTTCCTTTCCCTCACAACTATCAAAAGCTCCTTGAAGTTAATGTAAAGGCTTTGGTTGAGTTTTAGTGGACTATGGATAAGCCTCTTCTTTGTGTCATGGCTGAATGCTGATTTCTGGGCTGGGCTGGTCCCAGGCAGCATCTATAATTGCACATTATTATTTGAAAAATAATGATTTTAGTTACTTTCCAGAAAGCTTGATACAAAAATAGTCTACATTGTTTTGCTTCTTTTAATTGGAGAACTTTTCCATACCGTAATGTGCCTGAGTAGGCCCATTCCATCATCTTCTCCATTTTATTTTAAAGTCACTTGAAGAGCTAATACTTAAGTTATCGGGCCATTTTCCTTGATCTCTGTCCACAGAGATTTGTTTTTAAATAATGCTTGTCTTATTTTTCATAGCTGATGTGACTGATTCAGATTGGATTATTTTATTTGACCCAAACTGGTGCTGCGGTTCGAAGATCCAGCCAATCTGTGGGCAGCCCTTTTTTTCTTTAATAACAGACTAATTGGCAGACCAATTAATCTGCTCATCTGTGAAGAGAAAATTTATAGCAATAAGTAGTTCTATTTCCAGAAGTCATTCTCTAAAGTAACATTACAGTGGCCTTGTTTACTTCATGCCCTGCAACATGATCCAGTGCTTCAACAGTAGCACAGGTCAATTAGTGGACAAATTAAGCAATTATTAGCCACTAACAAGGGTGACTGGCATCATTACCCTTCCTGTTTACCAGCAAACTGTTATTTTAATACAAAGATCAACAAATAAATTAGGGCATCTGTTGTATTGCCATGTCTGCCTTGAAGTAAATGATATTAAACGGGCTTTGGTTGCTGCCAAATTCTTAACCCCAGCCTAATGAGATACACTGATATGTCTCTTGCTGATTATAGAAGCTGTAAAATTTAGTTTGTATTGATTTATTAACAGGAGGACCAAGTTCTCTGTGATGGTATTTTTTTAATAGTCTGATATCTGTCTTTTTATTTTAAACATTATTGATCCAGAGACTATTGGGTTCCGCTGAAGGACAAAGCTATTTGCTAATTGTATTGATTATTTGGATGCTTTCAATAATTTTATGGTGAGGTTTGTATACATAGATGTACGCTTTTATCTGATGCTTCTCTTACGTTCCTTAGAGCTGCCTTTACTTCCAGGTTAGACTTCTATGAGTCAGTTCTTTTTAACTCTTGCTTTGTATTTTTATCATAGGATAAGACTTCTTCAGGTTTAATTAACTGTCTCCTAAATAAGAATCATTGAATCATAGAACGGTTTGGGATGGAAGGAAACTTAAAGATCATCTAGTTCCAACCCCCTGTCATGGGCAGGGACACCTTCCACTAGACCAGGTTGCTCAAAGCCCCATCCAACCTGTCCTTGAACACTTCCAGGGAAGGGGTGTCCACAGTTTCTCTGGGCAACCTGTTCCAGTGTCTCATCACCCTCACAGTGAAGAACTTCTTATGTATTCTCTAAATATACTCTCTTTCAGTTTAAAGCTATTGCGCTTGTCCTGTCACTACATGCCCTTGAGAAAAGTCCCTCTCCAGCTTTCTTGTAGGCCCCCTTTAGGTACTGGAAGGCTTCTATAAAGTCTCCCCAGAGCCTTCTCCAGGCTGAACAACCCTCAGCATGTCTTCGTAGGAGAGGTGCTCCAGCCCTCTGATCATCTTCATGGCCCTCCTCAAGAAAATACAGTAAATCTCTTTGGATTGGGTGAACTTGGCTGCAGTACCTGCTAATAGATTGTTGTACCTTGGGAAATGATGGGTCCTGTTTGCCACCAAGCTGCTTGGTGCCCAAGGTCAATCTCTTCTCTTTAATCTAGTGTGCCTGGTGCAACAGTGTGCCTGGTGCAACAGTGAATCATGCAGAGCGGAGTCTCACCCACTACATGTTTATACACAGCATTCCACATCATAGCATGTTGTTGGTTAGGGGATAATAATTCCCTGTGTAAAGCTGCAAACTGTAGCTTCTAGTTGCCAAGACAGCTTTGTCAAGCTCTGTGAATGAGGCTGCATCACTAACAGGAGCAAAATGAGCAGAACCTGGATGAGCCTTTTCCCTGGCACAGTTACAGCCAGAGCAAAGCTCTGAGAGTTTGGGCTCTTGTGTTACCCCCTGAATGAAAAGCAGTCATGTTGTTCCTAAGGTATTTTTGGTCCTCCTTGCTGCATGAAGAGCTGTCATAAGTACATGCTTGGTACACTGCCAGATCTCATGTCAAAACTGTTCCACCAAGGTCTTTGGTGAAGTAGTGATCATGTAGACAATGTGATATTTATGCCACTTTGGTTGTGGCTGCTTTGAAGGGTTGTACCTGACCTAGGATAAAGTATGCTCTGGACATACTGATTTCTGAATAGTTAACTCTTACAAGTATTTTAGAAAACACAAACAGGTGTGATGTTTTGAGTCTAGTCGCACTTTAAACTAAAACCAGCATAATGTCTTGAGAAGCCATGGACTTAGTGTGGGATTGTATCCCTTTAAGTAGTTTTGAGCCCTCCAGGTGTGCGTACTGTGGATTATGTTTTAGACCCTGCCAGAAAACAGTTAGAGTAGCAGTTTAAGGTAGCGAAGCCTTTCATGTTTGCATACAGTTAGGAAACCTGGTTATTCAGGATCCAACTGTGTTCCTGTCATTTCTTCATGTTCTTGCTGTTGTATAATGAACAAAAGACACAACACCAGCCAAAAAGCAGATCGATGTTCAGTTTCCTTCATTGGGAAGAGATAATTGCAGAAACATTTCCTGAGCAATATAATTATGTATATGCTAATTTGGCTCAGAAATTCAGGTTTAGTCTCTTCTCAAGTGGAAGACCTGGTTACAGAAAGGGACTTTCTTTCTTCAAGATTAGTCACTAATAGATGAAAAAATTGCTGATGTTTAGAGTCAATTATACCTTGATCATCTTAGACATTTCAGAAGCCTCGTTTTTCCCCATGTGCCTCAGCAAATTAGAATTTGTTCCAACACCAGCGTAAGTTAAGATTTGTTAGTATTTGAAATACAAAATGGGCCTTAGGAAATAGGCTAAATGAAGGAGTTGTACAGCATGTGAGATTATGGTCCCATCTTTAATGTGTGTTTCAGCCAAGCTATAAACAAGTGTGTTTAACCTGGCATGTACCCGGGTTTTAGTTTGTTTTTATAGATTTTGATTGGATCACAAAAAATCAGGTCTAAAGTCAGATTTTTTTTAAAGTCAGCTAGTTAGCCTATGCCATCTCTTCTATGCTGAGTTGTTGCTTGTTATATCTATTCCCCAGGGCTTTGCCCTGTCCAGCGCTAAACGTTTCTGATGATGGGATTCCACTCTTCTCCTGGAGAGACAATTCCACAGGCTAATAGAGCTTGCCATTAGTAAAATTTTACTGATGATCAGCCTTAATTTTTCTCCACTTAATTTTATCCTATTACTAGAGTGTAGGGATTGATTTATTCTGGGGAAATTCAGTAAATGGTTCCTGCTTCACAGGATGGACCTTACAATAAAAAACAAATTGTCATGACCTATCTATGGGTGTCCTGAGATTACACAGGAACTCGATTTATCTCGACATTCATTCCCTGGAAGCTATTTCTGTCAGTACCAACTCAGTGGAGGAATAAGCAATGAATTTAACTGCCAGAATGCCTGCCTGCCTCCTGCCCCAGCACCAGCCTTGGAGCAAGGAGATGTTTAGTCGCTCCCTGAGCACAAGGCCCAGAGGCAGGAGCTCCTGCAGGGTCTGGTGCTGTGACTGTGCCTGAAGGAAGGGCATTTAGGATCTGGTTCTCCTGTCACTTGCCTTGGTTCCACATTAAAGGAGCTTCAATGATGAGGTGGAGTTATTCCTGTTTTTTTTATGGGTGTAAAGTAGGTGAAGAATCTAACCTTATAAATTTCATTTTATCAGTCCAACAGTTTCCCTGTGCCTGGTACAGAGTTTATGTAACTCTCACGATTTTAGTGAACCATTTGATATTTGTATACATGCGGATGATCTGAACTCTCTGTTCATATGTCAAAGGTAGATCTGGGCATGTACCCAAATTTGAGGTGCCTCAGCTCACCTAATTGCCACTCGTGAGGTGAGCTGCAGTATGTGCCCATGTATGCACGCTAGGTATGTAAGGCACTAGTCTTCAACTAGTAGGTTTTACTTCATTTCAGCACTTCAGAGGACAAATGTTTTGTTATTGTGGCTCAGCTGATGAGCAGTAACTTCTCCCTCTGTGGAAACGTAACCGTGTCTGGTAAGATAGCCATATTGTACTTGCATTGTGAAGATAGACTAAGGTATTTATCCTTAAAGTCCATATTTTTTGAGTTTTTAGAAGGTGGCGGGTGCTGTGTGATTGCAAATGGTTTGTTCTGTTGGAAGCAGGAGCAGCGCCTGGAACCAAGAGGAATGATCGTTCTAATCTTTTATATGTGAAATTTCAGATAGATAACTGGAAATCATTGATGTCATAAACCCCTGTCTTCAAACTCTTTTTTCATTTTTCTCAGGTATAATTGATTTCCTTGTGAGCCAGCATCCTATTGCAAAAGTACTGAGAGACCACCTGGTCTTCAAGATTGCACCCATGCTCAATCCTGATGGAGTCTACCTAGGAAATTACAGGTATGGTGTCAAGTATGAATCTGTGTATTGTTGTATCTGCCTTATGCATCCTGCACTGTTTTGTCACTGTTTTGTCACTGAATCTTATATGGCTTGTTTCAATTAATTCCTCTTAAACCGGAGTTTCTCATGTGGCTGTATGTTTCATGAAGTTCCTGTCAAGGAAGAGGGCTCAATGGCAAAGTTGCTTGCTTCAGGAGGTAGAGAGCAACTCTTCAAGATAACAGGGTATCTGCTCTGCAAGCCTCCTCTAGATGTGGGAGTTAAAGTCAGCTTAGAGTTAGACCTTAGCTGTGTTTTATAAATGCATTCATTATGCTGCTCATCAGCCTTTATGTAAATGTGTCAGTCAATCACAGTTCCCTTCAACTACCCAGATCATCCATTAAAGTCACAGATTTCAGTCTATTATTGTACTGTAATAGATAGGGATACATGGAATGGAATAATCATTCCACCCTATGCTAATTTTGCTTCATTTTAGTATTTTAATTACTACTTTACCACCTCCTCTATTGAGAACATATTCAGATAATCTTTTGTTTTCCCTAAAATTGTTTGCTCTTAATGCATTTATTTACAAAATAAATGTGCTGCTGGAGGTGATAATGAAAAGCGGTTGATTCGTTGATGATTTGTTTGTGGGGGCAATTACACATACCATATAGTTCTTTGGAGAAGCCCCTGAGAAATGTAATATACTGTACGTGCTTTTGCTTACAGCGCAAGACTAAATAACACGATACACTACTGTAGCCAGGCTACCTTGAGCTTTGATGTAATTAGGTACTGCATTGCTAAGCAGAATAAGACTGGGTTGTTGTGTAGATGAGGAGACCACTTATGAAGAAGCTAGAAGTTGCAGAAAATGGTGCTGCTGGCTGTTCTCTCTTTTGATATGTGCTTTTTAGCCCTCTTGTGCTTTGCTGCTTACTAAACCAAAATAGCAGGGAGTTGTGTGAGTGATTTCAATAGTGCTGTATGCATCTTTTATAAGTGAAACTTCATAGGATGCATGGTCCTCCTTCCAGCTACACTGATACTCCCTCAACTCTTGGCAAATCCAAAACCAGACAGCGATTTTGCAGTAATAGTGTCTGACAGCACTAGGAATTTGTCATAAAGGTTATGTCACCTTACAGGAACAAAGCCCTAAAATGGCTCTAGAATCTGATACTGCATTGCTTTACTCTGTTCCAGGTGCCCTGCACTTAGGCAACTCCAGTTGCAATTAAGTAGCTTTCATTTCCCCTCATAAATTCACTTGCCCTGTAGGTTTTTCTCCTGTACTATTATTTATACTTTTTGAGGGGCATGCTTTACAGATGTGCATATGGCTCATAACTTGGAAAGCTTTTTGGGAACCAAGGTATTATGAAAGGGGATGTGCATTCATTTGGATTTGCTGAGCCTAGTGGTATACCATTGTTTTAGCTTTTCATGATATGCAGAATTTTCAGCCCTCTTGAACTAAAGTCTTTTAATGAGGTAGTTGGAAAAGCATTTGAGTTTCTTGCAATTCTTCACTTTATTTACAAATGGCCTGATGTAACTAATAACTTAAAAATGAGGGTAATAAGTGAAACACTACCTATTATCTTGAGAAGAATATTAAAAACCCTAGTAATGTGCTGGCATTGTAGTTAACTAGTGCTGAGTGAATAATTTACAGCAAACGCTTTATTTCCTGCTCATACAAAATCCACAAGCACATCACAATTTATTTGCTTGAATTTACTGGATGAATTTTTTAAAAAGTCTCGAAGGATCACTTGCTAGTATTTGAAAATTTAACTCTGAGGTTTCTCTGTGATTGGCTAGATAAGTCTGTTTCATCTCTTTTGGTCTTTGTTCAGATTAGCACATAAATAGGACTTTGTTAAGTCTTCCACATAATGTGGTATAACACAGATCTGTTGGCTGGGGACAATCACCCTACTTTTGCAAACAAGGTCTGTAGTGACATAGGCAGCAAGAGCAGTTTCAGGCATTTGAACTTCTACTTCCTGTTATCTCCCTCTTTCTCAAAGCAGCAGCTAGTGACTATTTCTTTGGTTCATTGAAGGTTCACATTCAGAGCTATGCAAGCTAAGATAATGAAATGGGTAATTAAGCCTCATGCTTAAGTTTGTAAATTGATCTCCTGCCAGTGTGAGAGATATTTTTTTACCCCACCAGCACACAGCTTTGTACAATTGGCAGAGTACACTGTTGAATGCACTTCACTGTCCTCTGAAATCCCAGGCGCAGTGGGCACCATTAAAAGCCTGAGTATGTCAGCAGTTCTTGTGGAAGGGTTTGGATATGTTGATTCTCATATGATCAAAACAGTAACTAACCACTCAATTACCCAGGATGATATGGTAACAGTTGGCTGATGGGATTTTCTTCATTGTCATTTTTGGGGATGCAGATCTTTCATCAAGGGTGTGGGTCCTGTGCTCTTCTCCAAAATCCTTGTTCCTTTGTTCTGAGTGCTTGTGAACTGAGGTTTAGGAGTTTAAGTCAGAACTGCAACAATAATGCCAAGAGTTGTCTATTATCTGTAAACTGTTGCTCATTCTCAAGAGAACAGACCAAATGGGTTGTGACTCTATAGGGACTTTCTTGTGAAGAATTGTTCATAACCAGCAACAAGTGAGTTTAAGATCACAGCTATAAAGCACAAGTGCTCGCGGCACAGAGACATCTGTGAGGAAGGTTGTTTATATGTTGCATGTACATTCAGGAGGCTCTAAAATAAATGGTCATGAAAACAAGTATCAATGCCCAGTATATCGGGATGGGTGGAAGCTGGGTGGTAAACTTTACTAATTTATTCAAATATATGCAGGAATTATGTATTTGTGGACCCATACAGTTAGGAATGAAAAGACAAGGTACCTTATGTGATTTCAAGAGGTGGTTAAGCATCCCTTCTAATTTAGAATATTTGGAAGGCCTATACATAATTTTTAAAAGTGTTTTTTAAAAATAAATGGACAAAAGTTGTAATTTGATTGTAATCTTAGAGCATAAGTCTTTTAATAGAAAGTGAACTAGTATAGTTCTACCTCTTAATAGCTACTACTTAGGTACATAAACCAAGCATTGGTGAAATTACCTCTACCAGACTTTAGTTTCAGTGAAATTTCTCATTGACTGTTTAGAAATCAGAACATTTAATTTTTGCTTTCACTTGTTTCTTTCTGAAAAAAGCTGAAAAATGAAAAATCACGGGCAAACCACACTACAATAGACCAGAGTTGGCTGGGTGCAAGTGTCAGAGGGGTTAGGTGCAGAGAAGTAGAGCCCTCAGAATGCAAATTCACCTGCAAGCCAAAGTACTGAATGGCTAATTGGGATGGCTCCTGCTTGCAATGCTAGCTACTGTTTGCTGGTTTGTTAGCATCCTACCCTTCTGTGAAGAGGACTACTACACTGCATTCTTTCTTCAGTGGAAAAAACCCTCCATAGTCCTTTTGTTGCCATGTGAGTATATCCAGCTCTTTCTAATATACAGAATAAAGATAGATACCTGCTGTTTACTGTGGTCAAGGATGTACGATTTCTCCCAAAACAGGAAGACAGGCCTCATCCCTTTCTTGAAGTCTTTAAAGCCTGGTATCACTGTAATTCTAAGCGTAACTGGCTTTGCAGTTACAGTGTGTAGAAAATGTTATGCCATGTGGCTGTTAAGTAAATTGCCCAGGAAGGTGCCCTCAGTTGGCCCAGCTAAAACAGTGAGTCTTCAGCATAAATTGCCCTCTGTTCTGGCTGGTAACTTCTCAGCTCTCACTTAAAGTGAAAGACCCCTTTTGCTGGGGATGGTGCATGACTTGATCTTTAGCTTCATCAAAGAATGTGGCAAAAAATAAAAATATTTGTGAGGTTCTCCATAACACTTAGGTTGCCCTCTCTAATGGATTAAACTGTGAAACACTTTTAGGAAATAAAGGAAAACTAGTGCTGGGAAGAGAGATTTCTTGACTTTTCTCTTTGTTTGCTGTGTAGCATTATCATCTTTTGAACCTATTACTACCCCTAGGGAGGTGAGGTTAGACTAAGAAGAAAAAAAAATGTGATCTTGATTTAAAAGTTGTGCATCCCCAGGCTTGGCCTGAACTTTACTTTATCGAGAGCTTGTTCTTAAGCTGGCATTCTGCAGCTGAATGCTGAAATGTGTCCCTGCAGGCAAGATGACTGTACCACACCGCCTTAGATTAGTTCCAATTTGTCAGCCTCACCTTCCGGAGATGAAACTCTACACTGGCACTGAAAGGGATGTGTTTCTTAGTCTGGGCAGCTCTTCACTGAGGTATCCCAGAAACGCCATGACAAGGCAGTTGAAGTATCCTGACCGTTCTCTAAAGGCTTTGCAGCATGACCCAATAAGCCTTCCCGTTCTTTGCTGTTTCTGTGTTGCCTTCAGTTGGTTAGCTGTGACAGCATTAGCCTTCAGTAAATTAAAGCCATGAATTAGCTGAAGTATTCTGAGCTGTCATCACTACAGTATACTTCTAGCTTGATTGTAGGGACTGCAAGATCTTTTGTGAATGGGGAGAAGAGGGCACACACTGATTATAACCCTTTCTTGTTTCACTGTCAGGTATGATATTTTTGAAGTCAACCCAATCTTTACTGCTTGCTTGTGTGAGATGTTAACAAAGCAATTTGTTGGATGGAAGGGAGGCCAGTCCTACCCAGACTGGAAAGCCAAATTCACCATAGACAGTGTCAGAGTCCATCTTGCAATGAAAGGTCTGTTGGGATGAAATGTTTTGGACAAATTGTGTATTTTTGCCCCAGAAATATAGTTTTGTAAGGACTGAAATGGTTTGTGGATGTGAGTTGAATTTGGAAAATTGTTTCAAGTGAAAAAAGGGAGCTGGGGAGACTTGAGAAACATTTAAAATGATTCTTATCTTTATTGGTTTTGTTTGTTAATGGCATGATTTTTTTAAAAAATGGCCTTTTTTAAAGATCCCTTTTGAAGAGTCTGAAATGCAAACACAAAACTGGACTATGGACCAGATGAAATATTTCAGATTTTTCCTGAATAGGTTTTTGTGGACTTTATTTCCATGACTTCAGAAATAGTCGAAAGTTCAATATTTGTGTTCACATGTACTTTATGAGGGGTCTTTTGACAGTAAAAACGTATGTGGACTTTATCCAAATTATTTTAGCTTTAAATCAGAGCTGTATATTGTAATACTGAGTAGTGCTGATTTTGGTCTGTGGTAGTATCACTTTGGGGGATATACCTATACCTGCATAAATAGGTTATGTGGTTCTTACTGTCGCTTCTCCAGTTGTGAGACATGGCTACTCATGTGCATACTGTCATTTGCATAATATCCGTTGATTATTTTTCACCTATTTTTCTAGTGGGGAAGGTTTTTTTCCTTAGCTTCATTTAATGCATGTGAAATTCATGCATTGCCTTGAATTGAAAAACATGATATCCATCTCAGATGACAAGATGAAGCTCTCGATCGAGTTTATTTTTCCTAATTAGGCGTTTGTCGTTGTGTATTCTATATAACAACGTATAAGTAAACAATCACGGACCTTTTGAATAAATTTATTGGTTTTATTTATGTTACTGGGCATAAAAAAATCTATAATTACCAGGTACAGCCACAATATAACTGGTATTTAATGACAATTACTTTTTGTTTCCATAGAAATGAGTCCAAAGCAGTTACCTATAATTTCTCATTCCCAAACCTCACACATGTTGTATTGCGGTATTACCATAGTAATTGCCTATTAGTCATCATAAAATAAGCAGTTACCCAGAAGATATCAGGATAGTGTGAAATTTCTCATCTCCTTCAAAACTTGCAGCACATGCTGCTTCTCGTCTTCCTTTAGTGGGATTTTTGCCTGAATGACAAGAATGTCTGTTGTACATTGACCCAAGGGAAGAAGGGATGTGATTGAGAGAGAATTGTACTCTAAAAATACACCAAGTCAGGAAAGGTATGTTCCATCCCCTGAAACTATAGAACTGTTTCTCATTATTGAAAAATAGGGGATTTTTTCAATACCACAAAATGGAGGTTTGTTCCTTACCATGAATTTCCTATTTCTTTTTCTTCTAATTCAGTTGTGACCAAAGCAGAGCCTAGATATCTTTGGGGGTCTGTGAGAACAACTGTGCTGTGTCAGACCACACAAGCCCAGTATCCACTAATGCAGCAGTGGACAGTACTGCTCTCCTTGTACGAGCAGGAGATGCTCCTAAGGTGCTTTCTCAGCTTCCAGTGATTTTCGTTTCAGACATTTCCTGAACTCAGGAGATTTCTGTCTGCTCAGTAATGTGCAGTAGATTTGTCTTCCTAATACTTGTCCAGCTTGCCCTCTGATGATAAGCATTAGCTCTCTCGGTCTCCTCTGGCCTGAGGCTGTTCTCCTGCCCCAGTGCAGGAAGCACCACTCCGGCCTGCTGTGAGCTTCATGGACTTCTCAGTGGCCCCTCTTGCACCTTATTTGTATTCTTAATTGCATGTTACTGAGGCCAGTGAGTCTCTCTCTGTACCTGCCTAGATCACCTTAAGTAACAGACAGTGGTTGGTGACTCATGTGGAGGGAAATGATGTTCTCTTTCGTAGCCAGGACTACAGGAGAGGCAGGCCTTAGGTGCCAAGTGCGTCGCTGACCCCCTGGTAGAGTGGTGGCAACTGAGCTCTTCTCTTCTCCCTTTCGTTTTCAAAATTGGAAACCCAAGGTGGCTTTCCAATGCTTCAGTGTCTTTTGACAGCCTGTTGGATTAAAAACATACCTGTAGCCAGGACCAACCACCCTGATAATGGGGAAAAAACAAACAGAAAGAGACCTGCCACAGTGCGGGAATGCCTATTTCCTTGTTTCACCTTCTCCCGTGCAGCTGGGGGAGAGGGTGACGCACATCAGAAGCTTTGTTCTCCCCAGCTCTTGCTTGGCATTGAGGACAGGTCAGGAATTTTCTGTGCCATCTTCCTCCCACATGTGTTTGCATCTGGTTTGGATCTCCCAGCTCATGCAGTGTTCCAGGTTGGGGCCCTGGGAAGCAAAGTCCAGGGTGAATCTGCAGCTGTGACCCAGGTGCGCTCTGGGCAGCAGCAATGGAAAAGACCAGGGAGGCAAGCAAGCAGCAGAGGTTTTCTCTGGTGCTTACATCCGTCTGGCTCATAGCATTGCCATTCCTTGTCTGCTTGGAAATTTTCTTTCCATTGTGGCTTTTATTGCCCCAGGAGTACTGCGATCATAAGACAGTTACAGTGGTTGCTATTTTGCTCACCATTACTTAAAAAAATCTTCCTTGTAAATAAGTTGTCACCTTTGTCTTAAAACAAATACTAGGTGTGCAAAAGGGTTCCTATCTACTGCCATTGAAAATGCTCTTTATATTGATGTGGTAACTGCTCATTTAAACCATATTACTGCTCCTGAGTATTTTTCAGTTGCTATTGATGTGACAAATTCTTTTGCACAGAGAACTGCACCAATCAATAGAGTCAGTATATGTGCTTTAACAACAAAGCCACATGCCTTGGGGTTCCAGTTGAATCTGAACCTTTTAGTAGCATTAAATAAAGCTATATTTATTTTGCTTTTGGTGTAAGAAAAAAAAAA
The DNA here is from genome assembly GCF_034619465.1 of Leptosomus discolor. Lineage (NCBI taxonomy): Eukaryota > Metazoa > Chordata > Aves > Leptosomiformes > Leptosomidae > Leptosomus > Leptosomus discolor. Next base: position 54,616,220 of record NC_141393.1, on the reverse strand, counting down.
CAACGAACCCAACCTAATTTAATACAACTTGTTGGAAGGGTTTGAAGGCAGCATTATGGGGCCATTTTCACATGTGCTGAATACGTAAGTAGCGTCAGAGCTGCTGTTTTGTTGTTGTAAGCGAACCTTTCTCTTTTAGTTAGATTGATCTGGGACTACAGAGTAGCCTCTTATTTTTAGACAAGCAGGGAGAGAAGTCATAATGAGAAATATTGAAATCATAGCTTTTTTATATTTGTCATTATTCTGCTGAGAATGAGACATGATGTCCTTAAAGAGACAGGGCTATTTATTTTCCATTTAAATAGCACCATTTGTGATTATTATCTTTGAGCTGTTATGTAGAGAATAAGCACCCAACCCATGAATCCCAGCCAAGTGAATCAAAATTTTGTACCTAAGTGCCATTTATGTCTGTGAGTTGCTGTAGGAGCCTATTCATGACCTTCACTGGCTTTATTTTTTGCATATTTTTGTCTTCTAGAATGTATTTGTAATTAACAGAGGTGTTAATGCCAGTTTGGTTTAAATGTTGGTTTCCTTTCCTTCCCTCCTGAATAGCTGATCTTAGGTCTGAATAATCCCATCTGGGTTTCTTAGCTTTGCTTTCAGTTAAGTAACTAAACATAATGGGATTTCTTCTCTTTTTCTTTCCTCTTTTTTAAGTCTGGGTTGAATCTCTGGTGATTTGAGTTCTTGTTCATAGCAGCAAACAAAGGACCAAAGTTTCCAGTGGTTTTCTGTTTGTTTGTTTTTGTTGTTTGTTTGTTTGTTTTTAAATTCTGCAAATGACTTTTAGTAAACTTCAGCCAATTTGCTGTAGATCTTTGTTTTGGTTTACCCATCTGCAATTTAGGAATAATTAGGTCTCATACATCTAAAAATAGCTGTGGAGCTACATTTATTAGTGTGTGTTTGAAAAACTATGTTTCATTCCTTGGCTTTGAGGCACTATGTAGGTACCAAGCAGTATTGGTTAGAAAAATGGTATCTTTAAATGTACCTATGCAATCAAAGCAGTGCTTTATTGTTAGTTTTGTGAGTGAGAGAAGGGAGAAACACGCTGAGTTGGTATCTGTCTAATGTCGTAACGAGCTGAGCTCTACTTCTTGAACAGCAGTTGTCAAGCCACAATCCATGGCATTTAAGAGCCGATACAAAAGACTGGAGGGCTGCTTTGAAAAGGCTATTTGCCAGATACAGGAAGTTATGGCTATGAGACAACCCAAGAAATATGCCGTGTATTCACAAGTGCCATCTGCTGGTACAGTTTATTGAGCCATTTCCAGCGACAGGTGCAAGACATGCCTGTAACTGGCTTTTTTTATTGGTGGTCTTCAGGCAGCTGCCTGCTTACACGGCACATATTGTTAGCTTCTAACATGTGTTGCACCGAGCTGCAAATGCACCAAAGAGATCCTCCTATCCTAGCAGTTGCTGTAAGGATGCTGTGCCAAAGTGCCTTGAAAGAGGGGAAGTGACAGCACAATATCAGTGGGCAGGAGAGGTGTCCATGGGGCACATATCTTGGTAGGAGATGGTCTGTGGTATGGAAAGTGTTTGTGTAGTTGTCAGCAATGGAGGCAATCCAGATTCCATTTCCCAAGGCTTTGTTTCCTCCCTTCCCTCAAATTAAATTAGTGGTACTGTTGCTTTGCTGAAGATCTAGTTCAGAAGTGCTCAGAAGTGTCTCTCGCAATGCGGGCTGTGACTCAAGAGTGTATGTGGATTCTCTGTGGGCGCTTCCCCTTTGTTTAGTTTTCCCTCCTTAATGCAATTATTTGCTCAAACAAAAGATGTGGTTCCTTGCTGAAATCAAAAGTGGCAAAAGCTTAGTGTGAACTGTGCTGCCTTTGCATTACATTTGCCTTGCCAGCGGCATCACTGGTTTGTTGGATCAACTGGGAGCAAATCCCAGAACCTGGTATTGAAAAGGTTGAGCTCAGCTCCAGCCCTGCCTGTATTCTCCTGTCCTGGGATGTAAGAGCTGCATCCAGCCCTGTGGACATCCACGCAATTGAGGCTATAAATGGGGATTCAAGCTGTCCTTGTGCTATCAGTTCTTGAGTGGGACTGTTCCCTAACTAGGCTTCTCCATTCTTCCCCATGTTTGGGAGTTTGGAAGAGATTTCTCTGTCCTGACTCCTGGCTAGCATGGAGTTACTGTAGTACTTGTCAGCACTTCCCTGATTTCCCAGAGAAGAAAAGGCTCCAGGGAGACCTTATTGCAGCCTTTCAGTGCTTAAAGGGGGCTTATAAGAAAGATGGGTACAGACTGTTTAATAGGGCCTGTTGCAATAGGACAAGGGGTAATGGTTTTAAACTAAAAGAGGGTAGGTTCAGACTAGATATAAGGAAGACATTTTTTGCAATGGGGGTGGTGAAACACTGGAACAGCTTGCCCAGAGAGGTTGTAGAAGCCCCATCCCTGGAAACATTCAAGGTCAGGTTGGACATGACTCTGGGCAATTTGATCTAGTTAAAGATGTCCCTGCTTACTGCAGGGCAGGTGGACTAGATGACCTTTAAAGGTCACTTCCAACCCGAACCATTCTATGATTCTTGAGAAGAACTGAGACACTCCCGTTTATGGGTCCAGGGGGCAGAGCCAGACAACTTTTGTGCTTTAGCCTTACAGGATACCCTTCAGTGCTGGTATGGTGCCAGCAGAGTTTGTCTTTCCAACAATTAAGTGAAAAATGGAAACTACAAGCCAAGAGGAGAAATATTTTCCTTAACTGTAGAAATGACCAATTAGAGGTCAAATTCTGCCTTAATGAGAGCAGGTATTGTTCTTTCTAGGTGAACAATCTAAAGAGGGAGAGTCATGAAGGTGTTTTGCCCGCTATCTGTGAGCGTAGGAAATCTCAGTATGTGATTAGTGTGTATCCCAGTTTTGGATTGTTCCACCCCAAACAGTATCTCAGAATCTTTTCCAATGTAACTAATATTACTTTCCCCACCCCCACCCCCCCAATTCAGCAACATCTGCTCACCTAGACCTACAGATTCACCAGCTGTCAGGGAAGGCAGCTGAGGGATTAATTCTTTATGAAGAGCTTGCTGGACAAAGATCCTGGGACTTTCTGAAGTTGCACCCATTTACCCAAGATCACCAGCAACTAGTGATCACTCCTGTGGTCTCTGCAAGAGTCCTCTTCCTTGTCAAGTTTCACCATGTTATACAAGTGAGCACTTCAGTACTCACCTGCAATTCACCAGAGAAGAATTTATCAGCTATCAATAGAAAAGTCCTGTCTTCCTGTTCCAACTGCTGCTATGTAGGTGGGGAGGGGGAAATCCCATCCAAGTTATTAGGAAAACAATAGCAGCCTAAGGGAATGTTTATTTAAGTTGCTCTTTTGTTGTTTTGTTTTCCTGGGTGACAGCTGTTCTTTTCTCTCTATTTTTTTTTTTTTTTTAAATTGCAGCACTTAAAATGATGGCAGCTTGCTCTATAATTTATAGTAGTAGTCCTAAGGGCAGTGTCATATAACATGAAAACAATCCTGAGACAAATATAAATAATAAACTTCCATTATCTAAAACAATATTGTATTAATAAAACAGCATTAAATAATCTGAGGATGTACGTCACTTCTGGGGAGTGTAAACGCAGACACCTGCCCAAAGATCCCACTCACATGTCTTGGCCAGCACATTGACTCCCAGATACCATAGTCTCTTTGTTGACTTGGAAGAGCCTTGTTTTCACTCTTCGCAGTAAGGTCTCTAAGTGGTTCAGAGTTGTGATGTTTCCTTTTCTGTTTGGAGAAGATACATTTTTTGCTTGGGTTAATTCTCGTAGGTGAAGTCTGCCAAAAGAAACATGGCTAAGTGTTGAGTTTCAGGAGCTTGCAAGGAGCTCTTGAAAACTAGTCCTGGTGCACATTTGAAAATTTAGGTTGTGGCTGTGTTTATATTTGGGTAAATGCTGCCTGTTTGCAGAGAACAGCTGGACTTCTAATAATACTGGAATGTTGTTGTGGTGTGTGAGGTGGTTTTAGTTGCCCTCTCTCTTTCATCACTGCCATCCAGACATCCAAATGCTTGCAAAAGGACTGCAGCTTTCCAACAACTGTCCAGGAAATCGCTGATTACCCCTGTCTTTCATTTCCAAGATCCCTCTGCACAACAGCCACCTAGATCTTGAGCTCTGGCTTCAGAATTGCTTTAAGCCCATCTACACTCAAGCTGACACCAAGAAAGGGATCCCTCACTGCTCATTTCTCCCTCCCATCTTGGTCCCATTTTTCTGGCTGCACAGGGAGCTATGTGAGAACGGTTTTGTCAGACTGGTTTTCTGCACGATCAATCCTTTTCTGGCTCACAGCACTGCCACAGAAGCACCAGTCTTGGAAACAAGGAGATGGCAGGGACACACAGCCAGGAGGGAAAACAGAACTGAGCTGCCCCTTTGGTTACCAGCATGCACTTTCCTTAGCTTAAAGCAGCTCTGAAACAGCAGCATCCAGTCGCTCTCTATGTCAGCAGAAAAGGCTTGTGTACTAGTAGCTAAATAATAAGTTTCCCTTACAGCCACAGCGTAAATTTTCAAATGTGCACCAGGACTAGTTTTCAAGAGCTCAATACCTTGCAAGCTCCTGAAACTCAACACTTAGCCATATTTCTTTTAGGAGACTTCACCTATGAGAATTAACCTGAGCAAAAAATGTATCTTCTCCAAAGCAGAAAAGGACTGATCGTGCAGAAAACCAGTCTGACAAAACTGTTCTCACATAGCTCCCTGTGCAGCCAGAAAAATGGGACCAAGACGGGAGGGAGAAATGAGCAGTGGGGGATCCCTTTTTCGTGTCAGCTTGAGTGTAGATGGGCTTAAAGCAATTCTGAAGCCAGAGCTCAAGATCTAGGTGGCTGTTGTGCAGAGGGATCTTGGAAATGAAAGACAGTGGTAATCAGCGATTTCTTGGACAATTGTTGATGTGTTCAAATGCAACCATGCCTGTATGATCTCTTTCTTAGGATTATTATTTGCTAGCAGCAGCAAATGATTATTTATACTACTTGGTAACAAGTTGGGTGACTTGGCATGTCCATTCAGGAAAACAGGGGCTTTATGGTGTCAGAGGCTGGAAACGAGCTGTTTCTATGCAACTGTTATATCCCATTATGTACACATGGTGGAAAACTGTCCAGAAAATCCTTTTCTCTCTCCGCTTCCTATAAATACAGAAGCTATCATAGCTGTACTGACACGGCAGAGGGAGCAATTAATCTCATAGCAGATTACTTCTCTGCTACCCCTGGTGCCAGGCAGAGGGGGGATGTCAGGGTAGTCTGGGAGGAGGTAGATGTGACAGCTGATTAACAGTTGATGGCTTTGCCTGGTTGGTGCCTAAGAGCTAAGGGAAGAGCTCTCTGCCAACATGGGGGAGCTGGGATCAGAAAAGGGATGTGACATTTCTGGACACACACAATGTCGAGCCACAAAAACGTTAGCCATCGCTGACAGTGTGAGTGGGACAGATATTCTGTCTCTTCTTCCCCTCCCAGACTGGAAAGGATGTATATTAATAGAAGGATATGTGACTTAACATGCAGCTACTCGGTGTTAACCCAGGTCCCCGGGGAAGAGAAGTGCTTATTTCAGGTTGCGGAGATCGTAAACCTGCTGCCTTGTGTGGTGTGTGTGCTCTGAATACTAATGCTCCCTTTCACTTTTCTTTACTGACACAGCTATTGAGCTGATGAATTGTATAGATTATACAATGATAATGGATGGGGAGGGGGAATTTTCATCTGTCTCTTTAACCCAAATATGAGCAGTAAATGCTAGTTGTTTGCAGAGAACATCTGGATTCCTAATAATACTGGAATGCTGTTGTGGTGTGTGGGGTGGGTTTAGCTGCCCCCTCTCTTTCATCACTGCCATCCGGACATCCAAATGCTTGCAAAAGGACTGCAGCTTTCCAACACACTGAGGCTAATGCAGCAGTTATCCTGGGAGTCTGCCAGCTCTGCTGGATCTAGGGAAAGCCTGAACCCATCTATGGTGCCTCTGTATCATGCCCAGGGGAAGAAAGGGAGGGAGTGGCCTTGCATTTGATTCTCCACATAACAGCTGGGTGAAAGAATGAGGGTTTTCTTGTAAACAAGACTAGTCTCTGTTGATAGAGTAAGCTGAGCTGTGACCTGATCCTGTGGAAAGCAGTGAGTTGCATTATGGAAGGGCTTACGATAAGGTTGTGTGTATCTTTGGGAATCTCAAGAACTGAAAGAAGGTTGTCACAGAAATGCGCAAAGCCTCTCATGCTGGTCACATTTTGTATTATTAATAATAAATTCTGTATATTAATTTGAATTGAAATAAGTTAACAGGAGAGCCTGAGTGTTCAAATGACTGATAATGCATTGACACTGCAGTGTTGACCAGAAGCCACAATCCTGTCCTGCTAGGTGCTGTATAAGTACATCATAAATGATTCTCACTTTCCCAAAGTGCTTTCAGAGCTAAAAGAGTGTGGCACAGTGGGTGGACAAGGCAATCAAGCAAGCTGTTATAGCAGGGAGAGACAGAGTACTAAATATATTAGGATGAATAGTGGTAGGTTTTTTACTTTTTTATGTGGGATGTGGGTTTTTTTTTTCCCCTCTGGTTGGTGGCAGGAAACACAGTAGCTAACTATACTATCAGGCTGAATAACCTTCATATATCAACTGATAATAGGAATGCTCTAAATTTGGTGAACCCAGGGAAGGAGCTTTCAAGTGACAGAATACATTTGTAAAGGAAGGTTGACCGGAAAGGTGTGTTTCTTCAGAATGGATTACTTTTAGATGTTCTTGTGTTCTCCTATTCTTTATTCCTTGGGCAAAACTGTGGAGCTCTACTCAGCTCCCAGTTTAAGCATAATTTAAATTCTAGCACTAGGATTTTCCTTATTCTGTTGCAGCTGAGCAGTATTATGGTTCTACCCATTGTTTTACATCTGGATTAAATTGCCATTTTGTGCGTCTGGAGGTAGGTTTGCTCAGCAGGTTTTGGAAATCCACAGATGTTCAAGGCACAGTCAATCTTTCGGCAATGCTTGCTAGTGAGGAAGCTACACAGCAAGAATATATATTCTATGCAAGCACTCCCAGCAAGTTTTGTACCCCAGCAGTTGTCCTTGGATAGATCTTCTGTCTGCTCTTCCAGGACTGAAAAGAATCAATTGACAAACTGCCAGTCTCTCTCCTTTACTTTCTACTATGCCTTTGCTAATCTTCTGTACATTTTCAGCTGCTAAAATCTTTCTTATTTTTAATTCTTTCAGTAGGGTTTACTTTTACTCCTGCTGTTGACATGCAAGGAGGAACTGTTGCTGCTGTAGGTTTCTTCTTGACATCTCCATCTTGCTGATGCTTTGCTAACTAGTGTAAAAGAAAGACAGGTCGCATCCAGGAGATGGTATGGGTGAGAGGCAAGTGCAGTCCTCTCAGACAGTTCTTACTCCTTACATTGGTCACCTTTTCAATTACAGATCTGATCTGCTAAACTCTTGTCATTCTCATTCTAGTTTCTGTTAATGAAGTGCATTTAAGTGTCAGCTCTTGTTAACAGTAACAACACAGCCAAGGATTCATAAATTCCCATGGAAGTCAAATGACTGCTACCTTAGAAGAACTCAGGCAAGTCCTTTTTCATCTTGAAGCTGTAGGAGACAACCACAGCTTTCTTGATAAAGCCAACCAGAATATTTTGAACATTGAATCTATCACAGACTTCTATTCCCGATTCCTGTCTGAAAAGGTCTAGATAGATATTCTGTTTCTAAGAATCCTGGATTTTTGAGTCCATGTCATCACTCAGTTGTGCTTTTTGTATCTTAGGTCTGTCTTAAATTATTACTTGTTACCTGGAATATTCAGAAATTCAACTTTTCAGCAGCCAGCGAGACAAGTGCAGTCCATTGATATGTAAACAGTTGTGTTTGGCACAAGTTCAACCCATTCTGAAGAACTAGAGAAATGAGAAGAGAATTAGAAAAATTGCCATGTGACAAGACAGTCCTGGAGCTTAGTTTGTTTAAATTAACAGACAGCAGGCAAAGGAATGAATGATGTGATCTGAGGCCATATGTGGGGACTCATGAGTCCATGATCTGAATTCGAGGACATACATAAGGAATATACTGACATGGAGTAACATGAAGGTTACTTTTCAGTGTAATGGGGGAGGGCATAAAGGTGCAGAATGTCTTGACACTGTTGTTTAAGAAATTAAGGTTCAGGTCCTTGAGGGAATGGGTAAAGACTATGGTATATTTTCCCTGATGGACTGTTTTGAAATCAAAATACTTTCCTAAAAGATCTGTTTGGGGTTTTGTTTGTTTTATTGGGTTTCGTATTGTGAATGGGAATGGCTTCAAGGGAAGTCTTTGTGCGTGAATGGTAGATCAGCAAAGATGATCACAGTAGCCTCTTTCTGGCTTTAAAGTGCGTAATTTTCAAACTGCTGTACAGTGCTGATAGTTTTCTTTTGCAAGAAGACCATATATGCAATGATCTCTTGATCTTTCTTAGAATTATAGGTTTGTTTGAATGGAATAATAAGGCATACTGCGTATAAACTTAAATTATTCAATCTAGTTGAAGTATATTCTATAAGTTCTAGAGAGAATTTCTTCCTTTTAAATGACAAATTCCATCAGAATCAGTAGAAGCTAGAAACTTTTTCTTTCAGCTGTCCAATGCAGAGGGGTTTACGGTTTGGTATCGTGTGAGCTTAGTAGAATGAAGAAGGAACATCACAAAATAAAACTTTGTAATGTATTAGAAAATCCAGTTAGCTTTTGCTGATGCCTCCCTGAACACTTGCCTTAAATAGAAGATGTTGGGCTGAAGCTGTATAAGCCCTGTAGTTGTTCCAGGTCTGCAGAAGCAGGAGGAAGGTCAGTTCTGACCATTTGATGATTGCTGGCATGATCAGAAATGGTTTGTACCTGCATATTCCTCAATGACAGTTTAGTTTGTTAAAGACATAGTGCTTTATTTTAAATCAAACATGAAATTATTTTTTTTTTTTAATTGAAAAGATACAATCTCTAACCTATAAAATAAGAGGCTGGAACATGTAACTGGGAACAACTAATTAAGTTGGAAGCAGGTCATGACTAAGCGCTGGCATGAACAAAGAAAGTAGTGTGGCCATGTTCTTTATAAATGGATCTCTCAGGTAGTCCACATCTCTTTTATTTAGTCCTGGAAACAATTGTATTTTCATATATCTGGGAACATAAATTGTATTAAACTGAGCTCTTAAGTGATCTAAATGTGACTTTGACCAGTGGTCAAGGTGAAAGCTGGTATTTAGTTCTGTCAAGAACAGAATATTTTGTCTTTGGTCATCTTAATTAAAGTGATTACCTAAACTTCTCGCTGCGCATGCGTTCATACTGCCATTTAATTACCTCGAGGAAGTTGTCTTGCAAATTAGAATTACTGCCAGTGATAAACTGAAATTCCAAGTGGTCATTTACATGATTGGAACGACTTTGATATAACTGTTTGATATTAAGAGCTTTGTTTTATACCACTCTGTGCTTCTTAATCAGTACTTCAAGAAAACTGCAAGGGAGATGGATTGTGGACATCCGTTCTGTGCTTTTCACATGCTCCCATGCCTTTCTCACTACATTCTGTTGGTGTGCAGGTATCCAACTAGACAGTCCTGTTCTACTTATAAGGAAAGCCTTAGGTCTGCACGGGATTTGGAGGCCTGTGCTCAGGTTTTCATAAGCAGCTGGTGGTTCTCAGGTGCTGAAGTCTTTATTGCTGACACTGAGATATGTCAAAGGCTTCTGCAGTCCAGATGGAGTGTTTAGCAGTTCTTAAAAATAAAGAACCTTTTATAGTGTGTCTCAAGTTGGACACCTAAATAGTTAGTCAATCTTGAAACGTTTGGCCTTGGAATTTAAACTGTAACTCACTGTTGATCCAATGGAAAGGCTCTACAGTTATTTGTATTGCAAATGGAATAGAAGAGGAAGTGGATTTTCAGATGTATGAAACTTTTTCTTTTGATTCCTGTTTTATTGCTTGTTTCCATTCAGATACACATGTATTGGTGGCCTGTTTGGCATTTCTCATCTCCTACAAGCCAAAACCCCAGTTCTGACCCACAGGTAGCGATAACAGTTTGACTTGCTAACACAGCTACTACCACCAGATTTTGTTCCTTTGCAAGAATGAGTCGAAAAGGAGAAGTGTGCCTAAACCAGCTGCAAGTAAAATTTCGCAAAGGATTGCCTGCAGGCATAAATGCATCAGTGTTGGGTGCAGATCAGCTGCCTCTGTCCTGTTAGCTAAGGATCTGTTTTGGAGCAGGATGGGGCATCTCAGGACACACAGCAATGGAATTTGGAGGAAAGTGTTCAGCTGCAGGACAGAATTATGCCTTGCTGTACTCTCTTTTCTTTTTTTTTTTCCCTCTTTTTTCTCTTTTTTTCTTTTTTCTCTTTTCTCTCCTCTTTTCTCTCTTTTCTCTCCCCTTTTCTCTTTTCCCTCTCCTCTTTTCCCTCTCCTCTTTTCTCTTTTCCCTCTCCTCTTTTCCCTCTCCTCTTTTCTCTTTTCCCTCTCCTCTTTTCTCTTTTCCCTCTCCTCTCTTTTCTCTCCTCTCCCCTCTTTTCTCTCCTCTCCTCATTCTCCCAAGAACAGCCTGGAATTCTGAGCTTCCATGTCTGTTTAAAAAAAAAAAAAGTGGGGTGGGAGAAAAAGGGCAGAAATGTTTGGCATATATCGTTTGAAATGTTTCCCTTTGTCTAAAACTTTGTTTAATACATAGAACTTCTCTGGGTGCTTGTCGCACCAATTAAAAAACCCACAAAAATCAAAACAAAACAAAACAAAACTGACCCAAACCAGCAAAGGGCTTTCTGGTAAAGGGCAGATTCATAGAACTAGCTCTGTAATTCTCCTTCTGCACATAAATGGATGTAGTTTTACATGAAGACATATTTCTTGAAGCAGTTGTTGCCATCACAAAAAAGATCTTGATTGTCTCTGCAAGAAATGATCACACCTGTAGGCATCAAGAACATAACAGATGCATGTTTCAAGGCTTCACTGAAGACTGTTTCCAGTCATCCTAAAAGAACAACGTGCTTTGAGTTGTTTTCAGAACTCTTTATCCCAAATTATAAAAAAAAAAAAAAGACAAAAAATTCTTCACACTGGGTATCATTAAACGTGCATTTGCCTATATAACATACCTCTGTAACTACAGTATATAGGAGTCTGTCTTCTATTCTCCTGGAAAAGCTGGAGAACAGGCCTTTAGGATACAGATCTGAACAGGAGGGAAAGTGCTGTTATCTGCTTTTTTGTCTCTTTAGAATACTGAATCTTCTGCCCAGAGATTAGAAGTGAAGGTGTGGCTTTAGTGCTGGTAATACCAAATTGAATTATGAGCCTAGGTTTAGACCTGAGAGAGGATTTAGCACAAATTCTCATACTGATTTTGGCACTTAAATTAACTTTCAACCAATGGCACTTGCTTTAATTTGAGTACCTGGACTGCAGCTACTCTGGGGCGTATTTTAAAGGTAATCTGTGCCTAATTCCGACTGATTTGAGCAACATGTCATGGGACAGAACCTGCTAATAAGAAATTAAGAATTGGCTACCTTATAACTGGCAGACAGGGACCTGATATCTACCACCCACAGGACATACCAAATGTGAGCTCCGGTAGGAAATGACAGAAGATTGCCATTAGTGAGATTTCTGTGTCTATCCTTGACTTGAGAGGAGACGGAGTTCAGGAGAATTTTGGGCATGACTGTGGGAGCAGAATCATAAAAATATCTCATATGCTGTTTTATGCCTGGGCATAAACAGAGCCAGAGTGAAAGAGCTCAAGTCTTTTCTAAGCATGGCTGATCATTTGCTAAGGAGGAGAGGGGCCTTCTCTCTCTCCTTGCTTGGTAGTCTGTATTGGTGTGATTTGCTTGCTGGTTTCTTATAGCAGGCTGATGTGCCATTGCCACTATTATGTTTGCCACTATTAAGTTTGCCACTATTTGATGTGGAAATACTGAGTGGAGTAACTGTTAGGTACTTTTTAGTAGCCTGGGCTTGTGTGACATCCTCCTGAGAATTCAGGGAAACTCATGTGCATGTGGGCTACACTAAAATACGGAAAGAGCTCGGCTGAGTCTCTGGGCTAACCCTGTGCTCTGACCTAGCTAATACACCTTGTTGCACTGACTCTGCTTTGGGAAGTTTAAAACGGGAATGTGGAAAAGAGAGGCAAAGATCTGAGGTCTGGAAAACATATCTTGTAGTGCAAGATAAAGGACATAATTCTGTTTAATATGGGAAGCTGATACCATCATGCACGCATTTGGTCAGAGGGACAAGGCAGGCACTGAAAAGTTTAGCAGAGGAGGATATGACAAAAGTATTTGGAGAGTGAAACTTTCAAATAGGAAAGTGTTTCAAATGGGGAAACAAGTGACCAAGGCAAATAGCAGATGGTTATTTCTTGAGGCCTGCAGATGAAGACCAAAGTTTTTCCTCCCTTATGGGTGTGCCTGTAGAAGCTTGATGTTACTGAATGCTCCATTGTTTCAAAAAGTCAGCCTAGATGAATTAAGTGTCTCCCCTGGCTTTTCAGTGTATGTGAATATTTTCAGGGCTCCTCAAAGTCTATTTTCTGGTCCAGTTCTGTATAGCTTTCTAAAAATATCCTATAGGAGTGTACTCTAGTCCCTGAAAGATCAACAGCATTTTGCAGAGCTTGGTACCTTGCTGAGCAGGGCTTCTTTCTATACAAAAGCATATTAAGCATAAATAGAAAACTTATTGAGAGAATGATACAAACTTGCAGATGCAATAGTTATATGCAATAGTTATACTCACTTGTGTCAGAGCACTGTTATAACAAGAAATAACAATGAAATAACATTTACTTTATCCTTTTTCAGGGGCCAATAAAGGATAATGTGACCACATTCAAAAATAATTTTTTTTTTATGTTTCCATATTGCCTTCATTAACTTTTTTTTTTTCCATTTCTTATTTTATAAACCTTTTAATTGAAAGGAGAGGGGGAGGATAAACATAAGAAAGACACATTTTGGAGGAACAACAACTGAAAAGTTTCCTCCTAAGTATTATTAATTCCAGTATGGTATCAAGAATGCTGATGCCACTCTGTATTGCAGTTCCTCGGATTAGAGATTTCATTAAAATCTTTTGTTGGAGGTCTTTTCACTCAAAGATTTTCTTTGGAAGTCTCATTTGTACCTTTGAAGTTGAGCCAAGATCAGTGAGGCAGTGACCGCTTCTTCCTGGGAAGCGACATACAGTAGCACAGAAGTCATATCGGGTAACGTCCTTTTTTTTTTTTTCTTTTTTTTTTTTTTTTCTTTTACTGTAAAAGAAGTAGGGAGGATTTGAGAATCCTTCAGCTTTGAACACCTTTTGCCATTCTTGAGGTTCAAGATTTGGATGTTGTGGGAAGGGACTAGCCACTTGGGTGCTTTTTTGGTAGTCTTTTGATGTGCACAAGAGTTCAGTTGCCAGAAGTTTGCAGCTATTAATGTGCTTTTAGATTTATTCACTATGCAGTGGTGCTTTGTATATTTGCATTTTTAAAAGGGATGAAGGTATCCTGGTATACAAATTCCTTGGATATAGAGCAGTATCTAACAGAGAACAGAACTGATAGAAGACAAGTCAGTGAGCCAAAGCTCTCTTTGTCTCCCTCAAAGGGTAGACTCTCAAAAGTTAACGTAATTAAGGGCAGCACTTAGGCCATGGAGTTAACAGCTGCTCAAGAGGCAACAGAAAGCTCCTTTAGTAGCTTGGGTTAGACTGTGGAAATAGTTCCTCGTGGGAGTATACAGGAAAATTGCTGTGCACGTGAGCATGTACATGTGTAGAATTCACAATGAAGGGTTTAGATGTAGCAGCACCAACAAGGATGAAAATAGGTCAGTCAGTTGTTTAAGTGCACTCTGTGTGTTCCTTCTCTGTGACAGCTCTGAGTAGCAGTTGGAAGACAGCCTGGGATTTCATTTAGAAGCGTGAACCAGAAGAAAAAGAAAAAAGGAGGGGGTCATTTTGCTTGTTTTGATGCTCACATGTCCCATTTTCAATTATCCCTCTCATCCACTCTCACTGGGATGCAATGAGATGCCTGCAAATGAGCCATGAGAGAATTTCAAAGGTTTGGATGCTCCATTTGGAAAACTCAGTGAAAAAAACTGTACCTCTTTGGGTTGTGAAGCTTGACTTGCAATTGCTTGAGGACAAAGTTTCCCTTGGGGTTTTAGTATTTTGAAAAGCCTGAAGGACTTTGTATACCTTAGGGGATTACTATCTTCATGTTGTCAGATCTCGCCCTATAGATTCTGCTTAGTAGGTATAATACCACCTGCGCTTTTTGAATAATACAAGTCGGATTAATTTTGTTTAGCTCTTAGTCATCTAAAAGATGGTCATCCACTCTAGACTGGTGGTTAGAGCTGCCTGCAGTCAGTAGGGCATTCCCAGAAAATGATTTGTATCATCTACAGTAAGTGGGCTAAACTGCCATATGGATAGATTTCTCTAACTGTGTTAACTTGCAGGAGTTGAGAATGCTGGGGTCAGAGTGAGATTTGTCTTGCCTTTCTTAAGCTGTTTAATATGAGTCAGAGATCTGCACTCCAGCTTCCAGAAATTTACCGATATCAATGCATACAGTTATCAACAGAGTTGTACCAATTTACATTGACTGTGGATCTGGGCCACTTGATTTTTTTTATTATTTATTGTTTTTTAAAAAATATATACTAGTACCAGATGTGGCTATCTCTAACTAAGCTCTGGTTCTGGCTCAGTGACTATACATGAATGGTTAGCATGACTCTTTATCAGCACTGAAGAGTTTTCTGAGAACATGAGAATTGCTACAGAAGACTAAACTAACAGTCTATGTAGTTATGATGAGCTAGTGCCATATTCTGGCATTGATATACTGGTCTCAATGATGTGTTAAGTATCTTGTTGGTTTTGTTGGTTTTGGTTTTTTTGTTCTTTCTCTATGGCTTCTTCCTTCCAACTTTCTTTTAATTTTGAGATATTTCCAAACACAGCTTGGTACCCATTTGTCACATTTTTGCCTGGGTATGTAGTATGATGGAAACAACTACATTTGTGACCTCAGTTTTGATTATGCTTTAGAAATAGATCCAGAAGCCAAACTTAGTGATTACTTCCATTCCCCATATGTCATAAAGAGTGACAAAGTAACCTCTGGCCACTCTGAACGTCTCTGTCTTCTGGCTGTGCAGTCTCTGCTTTTTGTGACCAGGTGTATGCTCAGCTCCTCCTCCCTTCCACCTTTATCCCTTTTATTCTCACCTTGCTTTTCATCACCCTCTTATTTTTTAATCTCCTCAGTCCTTAGTTTTTTATCCTGATAACTGTAATACTGCTTTTATACACCTTCCCCACCACCACCACCTGTCCCATTGAATTGTGAATTAACGCATTTGCTACCATTTGTCATAGTGCTTTCGCATCATCCCTCTTCCCTCCACCTTTGGCCATGACTGTCTAGCCTTATTTAATGTGTATATTCCATTTTGTCCAGGGCTGGTTACTACTCTGTGTAGTTCTCCCTTTAATCCTTTAAGTTTAAAAGTTTCTCTTCAAAATTTCTTGTCATCTGCTCAAATATTAGAGCAAGCAGCATGGCACAGTGGAGAAAGAAGCAAAAAGGGCTAAAGAGATTTTGTGATGTCAGACTTTGTCCCAAAATGTCCCTTTCTTGTAACAGAGGATTAATAAGAACCAAATGCTCCCTGTTTGCAGTAGGGTTTTTTTCACCTTGGGCAAACTGTGATCCAGGTTAATGATCGTAGTTTGCTGAGCAGTGTGTCCACAGAAATGGCTGCAGAGTATGTTATGTACCAGCGTGGAGAATGCAAATGTTGGCAACTTGAAGTCGCGACTTACAGTTCAAGGGGCGGGGGGAGGCCAGAAGAGCTATGAACACAAATTTGGAGAGAGACTTTTTTTTGTTTGAGAATTGTCCCAATTATTGTGCTGATTGCCTCGATAAGCCATCTTTAGTTTTCAGTGATATGCTTGTGTATTGTTCATTACTGGGAAGCAGTTTCAAGTATTTCTGAAGGTGAAAAAAGTTGGTAATTGGCCTTTTTCTGCTTCACATCTATCCCTGAACCTCCATCTGATAGTCGTCTTGTCAAAACTGTCAAGAGGAGTAAAAAGCAAACAGCATTTTTAGCCCAAATAATGTATTGTAAGTTTTCCAGTTATGCTTGAATATTGCATTCTCAGGAGTGGGGAGGTATCTGTAGTGCTTTGATCAAGCGGGGCTCTTTGGGTTTATTCATTTACCCCCCATACACACCAGTTAAGCTATTTGATACACTGGGGACAGTATCAACACTAATTTGTTTTTAGCTTGGCTAAAGTTGCCAGTCCCAGTCTAGGGCAAGTTGTAAGTTGTTTTTTCATATCTGAAGATCATTTTGCTAACCTGGAATATTTAGCTGTCCTGTGTCCACTTGGTGAATGTCATTTGCTGTTTGTTCCTGCCTCAGTAATTACGCATGAGAAAATGTGAGTAAATTTGGAACTGAGTTTCTTTTCAGATAAATAAGGCTTATTGAGATATGTGAAATCCTTATGCCAGTATCTTGGATCTTAAATATTCAGATGGAAGTCTTGTGAGTATATATGGGCTTTGCACACATTACTTATGGCTGAAGGTCTGCCTGGACTTTCTGTGGGAATGACCTTGCTCAGAGTAGTGATATTTCCTTTCCTGGCTGTAAGGAGAAGCACAGAAGGATGCATGCAGTTAAAATTAACCAAGTATTTTGCTGCTTCTTCCACGGAGGGAGGTGATATATCTACTTTTTGCAGAGTCCTGATTTCTATTTATGACTGTTGGACAAGTCCAGAATGATCTTGAATGATTCACTCAATCCCCCTCTGTTTCTCAGTCGTCTTAGTTGCAAAGTGAGACTAATGCTATGCAACCTGCCTCACTGAAGATTGGAGGACATTTCATTAATGTTTGTGAAATGTTCCAATAACCTTAGTGAAATGCAAACTGTACATGTCTGAATTCTAGGGGATTTCATTTAGCTTTTGAAGTACAAAGTTGTTCGTTCTGGAAACCAAGGAAACTGTAGAATTGTAATGTCTGAATGCAAAATCTCTATCCCTGATCACAGGTTGTGTGGAATTGTTCATAATTTGACCTAAGCTTAACTTTTGTTAATGTCAGATACTAGAAATAAATCAAGTAGCCATGTCACGGTGTGAAACAGTCTTATCTGTTTGATAAGATGCTGCATTCTTGTCACCTAAGGGGACCACAGCGCATCAGTAAACCTGTAACTAAAGCATGGATCTCTACGAGGGTGGGGAAAACAGACCAAGCTGCTGGCATGATTACGATAGCCAGAATGGTGAGGATGCCATGTATTTATGTTTTCTACCTGACTGGGATTTAGTGCAGGATTAATTCCTTTAAAGATAATTTTGACTTTTCTAAATGCTTTTAAATTCCCTCCCCCAACCCCCCCCCGACAAATGTTTCTTCAGATTTTTTCTTATGTGTAGTTTGTTAGAACATGTTGGTTTTGCCTCTGACACTAACATATGGATTTTCTATTTGTGTGACAAACAAGACAGCAGTTTACTTAGGAATTTTTGTTCCACCTGTTGCTCAAGATCCCTGGCTTTAAATCTCACTCTTTAGTTGGAATTGTTTTCAGGCATCTACTGTGACACTTGATGATGTTACAAAAAATGTAAAACTTCAACGTGTGAGCTGCATAATTTCAAGTGGTTGTCCAGGTATCAAGTCTTTCTTTTCTGTGGATTTTTCTACCACCTTGCATCGTGCTAAACAATAATACTAATCCATTCAATCACCTTGAATATTTTGCTAATCTGTACTTATCCTGTGAAGCTATCTTCAGTATTTAGATAGGAAATTCAAGCTGAGACCAGGGAAATACAAAGTGATTATGGTGTTCTTTTCCTTTTGAAGGAAGCATTTGATGTCATCTCACTTAAATGCACATGCTTTCTGATTTGGTCTCATGTTATTGATAATCATGGACTATTTCTATGCACTGCTTTTATCTAGGAGCCATTACAAAGCAATCTCCTGAATCTTGCTTTCTTTCCTATGTGGCAGTGACGTTAGCGTATTTCTATCTTTCCTGTGTAGCAATGACATTAGCATGTTGTTCTTGTATTTAACCTGCTTTGGGATGTTTTGCCTAGGCTGTTGTGGGGTATTTTATCCTATGGGTTTTATGGAGTTTACTACGGTGTTATCCATCTCGGTTCATGTATCTTTCATTCCATTATTGTCATATGTTCAGAAAATAGATGGAATGAATGGAAGGAGGCACCTGTGTCCTTCACTTGAATAAAACATAGATTTGTATAAGAAGTTACTCAGAAAACATGTAGGAACATGGCCTAATTTTTGAAAGCGTGTGTTGAAAAAGAATAGTGTTATCTTCCTCCACCTGGAGTTTCATCTTCCTTCTCATCATTTCTAATCCTGTTCCCTAAACTGCTTTCTCAGCTTTAAAATCTTTCCAGAATTAAGTGGCTTCTGGATCTTGACAATGCAACATTTTGATGCATGTGTTTGTCACATCCTGATTAGATTGGTATAACTCCTGCTCTCTCAGGTCCCTCTCAAAACTCAATTCATAAACCATAGTTTCATACAAGATGCTACCACTAGGGTGATGAGACAGAGAAATTCAATCATACCACGCATAGGTTATCCATTTTCCAGAGGCTGATGGGAGAGATTGGATTTTCAGAGCTCTTCTGGGCTGTTTTGTTTTATTCTTTGCTTCTGTTCTTGTCTTCTGGGCTTCAATAAGTATTCTTTTAAAGTGGGAAAAGTAATTTTCATCTTCTCTTTTTTTGGCCATGAAACTGTTCTTTCCTTGTGCTTCCATTACAGGTGAGCCACTTAATTTTGTAAGCCTCAGATTTGTTTGCCTCCATCTTTTCTTTCAAGCACATGTATGGTTAAGGTGGTCCATTTCACTACTGTCAAAGTTTGTCTTATTTTATTAATTTTGCCATGTGAGTTTCAGATAGGGATTCAGCTCAAGCCAATGTAGAGGAATGGTTTGATTTTGATGGTGGTGAATTACTCTTCTCTCTAGATGCCTCCAGTAATTCCATTTCCTGAACCTTACAAACAAGTTGCCTTTCGTGTTTTTCATCAGGAGGCAAGAACAAGAGTCAGCTTCTGACATACCTGAAGGTGGGAGAACTCGCTACCAAAATCAAAGAACTAATTCAGTCCACAGTAGAAGCCACACCATCCTAGTCTTAGCTTGATCAAACCAGGTATCAGGATTCTGACTCAGGGCAGAGTATAACTGAAAAGACTGATTCCTGAACCCCATGAGGAAGATGTCATTGTGGGATGGGTTGAGACAACAATGACTGTCACTTTGCTTCATTATATCAGAAGCAGTGGTTTTAGAGGCTTAGGGTTGTAGTCTGAACTAGTGTTACTCGTTTTTGTCAATGATGTTTTGAAACAGACTTACCACGGGAGGGACTGCAGGTGCTAAAGCAGTGAGCAAGAATCTGCACAGTTAATCATTGCTTTTACTGCTGTGGGAAACAGCAAGCTAATGGGCAGCTCAGCTGGGAAGATGAACTTCCTTTGTTTGTCCATTTGCAGCTCAAATGAATGTCTGAAGAATCAAGCCATCTCCCTAATCACTTCATAATCACTACAAGTTCACTGCACTGTCTGTCAACTAAAAGGTGTAGAAATGGAACCCCACCTCAGATGAATGTTTTGAGCTTTAGTCCCAAGTCATCTTGAATATGGGCAGAGGATGAATTTATGAAAAAGAGGGGAAAATATAAAATTCAAATAGACTTAGCAGGCTCATAAATAGACTTAGCTCAGTGTGAGTTCTTTAGAAGCTATTTCTGTAGTTTTCTCTGGAAAGTTATTAGACTGTTCTTATTTTTTCCAAAATCTGTTCACCTATTCTGTATTTTAACTGAGATTTTAAAAGGTCATTTTTGTTAAGGAGAAAGCAACATTTGACAGAGCTGGCTTATTTTTGACAATCTGGGGGTAGCAGTATGAAAAGAATTGTTGTTACAGCCCAAGTTATTGTATCAGACAAGTTTCATCTTTGCTTCTAACTTTCCTAAGGCTTTAAACAGTTTTTGAAACGTTCTCTTCGCTTCAGGCTCCCTAGTTCTCAGTCTCCCTGTGTGTCTAGAGGACACTGTCAATATCCCCCTCCCACCTCTGTATTCTGAGGATGAATTGTTTCATGTTTGTTTATGCTAAGCCATGAAAGCTTGAAATTGAAATCTGTTTGCTCCTCCACTTCCCACTCATATATGTTCTCATTCATTGTACATTTTTGCTATAGGATTTTATCTCAAGGGTGCTGAACTGTGTGAGGCTGCAAATATGCATAAAGAAAAATAAGTCATTCCGTGAGCCTGTGAAGTCTGCTGTCCCACAGCTGAGTTCTCTAGTGTCTACCGAGGTATGAGCAGCAATTGAAACTTTCCCTGTATTTGAGACTTTCGTAGAATTATAGGAAAAAGTGATTGATGTAGACCTCTGGAGGTCTTCAGTCCAAGTCCCTTCTAAAAGCATAGCTGACTTCAGTGTTACATTGGTTACTTAGGGCTTTTTACAGCCAAGTTTTGAAAATCTCCATGGATAAAATTCATATGTGGGAGTTTTTTTCCCATGTGGATTCTCTATTACCTAATAAAGATTGAGTTCATTATATAATCTTTACAGTGCAGATGTTCACAGGATCTCCCTCTTTCTCTTCTGCCTAGCTGTGTCTATTCGTAGAACTTAGAGGAACTGAAAATCTTGAAGTTATTGTCAGATTTGATTGAAGTTCACCAGTTAATCCAAAAGTTTCTGAAATGTAACACAGGCACAGGCAACATGACCTAATCAGCCTTGTCTCTTTTAACTAAAAGGAGACAAGTCAAATGGTAAGTCTTCACTCTCCAGTAGTATAGGACAAATTTTAGGCCTTTAGGTGCTGTGACCTCTAAATTCCTCTCTAGTTTCAGCTGGACATGGTAGAGCTTAACCCTCTTAAAGTAACAGGCTTGGTTGAAATGACTGCAGCATTCTCCCACATGGAGTCTGAATCCTGGGACAGGAGAAAGTGATCTCTAGGGCCAGGTGTATCTGCTGGAATGTCTTTCAAGAAAAAGCGAAAGACTCACCAAAAACTCCTCTCAGACTTCCAATTTCTCTGACATCTGTACATTGCTGATTGTTCTGGGGACTGCTTCTCATGGTACTGCCATGTCACTGTACTTCATCTCTCATCCATTTAGAGGTGCACAGGGAGCCAGAGCTCAGGGCTGGCTGAATTTACAAAAGAGTTTTAAGTGCACCTCCCTCCCTAAGCCTGACCTTTTCCCCTTATGCACACATGCACACACATATTTCATATGTACGTGTAAGCCTCTTTACCATTATCTCCTTTCCTGTGAAATTGAGTAAAAATTGACCAGTGGGTTTAGAAGTTAGATGAGGTACAGGCAGAGAAGGACCAAGAGAGAAAACCACACTTTCGTGCATGGTCAGTATGGTTATTCAAGTCTCTTTTTCTGAAGAAGGCAGACTGAAAAGTAACACTTCCATTGCTCTAGCGCAGATGTGGTGAGGAAATGAAACTGACAATAACCAGCACAGAAAAGCAAAACATATTCAGTGCTGTAGCATACACAAGCACATGAGCATTTGTACTTTTTTAACCATGAGATGATCTTGCACTGAATTTCCTTCCACTGCTGCGGCATCTTTCATTTCACATGTAATGTGCTTAAGAGAACAAGTATGACATTCACTGTCTCAACAGAGGATGACATAGGCTGACTCTTGCACTTGTGGTGCTGACAATGTCAGGCATAAGAATTTCTCAGAGGTGCTACTGCAGTAAAAATAATTTTCCCTATAAAACTTGGCTAAAGTAATATTGGGCTTGTGCTCTACCTATTCACTTTTCTTTTTGAGCAGCCATGGACAAGGTTGCCGGTGAACCAATATATGGTTGAGCTCTTTTGTTTCAGTTTGCTTATATGATTTTAATATACCTCTGTATCTTACTGCTTTAATATTCATCAGTAACTTCTGGCTGATTGAAAGGAGTCTTCACTAGAAAAATATTATAGACCATAATGCCAGAGAGATACAGTTAGACTGAAGGATGTACTCTTGTCTTCGACAATTATGAGCTCTCGGCCTTCTACAGTTAAGTTTGAAAGTGAAGTATCTAAGGATGAGAAGACATGTATAAAGTCAAATCCAGTGGCATGTCATAAATTCACATTGGATGATGTCTCAAAGGATTACATAAGAAAATAAGATCAGTTCTGCATCACAGGTTTAATTCAAGTAACTGGACTGACAAGAAATCTTTCATTCATGAATATTTAGGTAACACAGCTGCTTTTTTTGATTAAGCAAGCTAAATGTATGGAGTGAGATAAGAAGGATGCTAAGATCAGCTTCTACCTGAACTCTTTCCTGGTCTGCCTGTATAACAGTTGCCTGAAGATTTGGTTTGGCACGGTGTTTCATCCTCATCTCCTTTCTTCAACTGTTACATGTCTTCAGTAATTGTAGCATTCTTCTATACGTCACAGAAAATGGTATAATAATAAAATTTTTTATTAACTAGTAGACAAGAATTGCTTTTCTGACCATTTTTACCCCCAGGATCCTATTTTTGAGGGATAATAACAAAAAAAAAAAAAATGCTCTGAATTCCTGAAGGTTTAAATTTTTCAGATTTAACATTCTCATCAGGATTCTCAAACTAATCTTTCATTGTACCATTATTCATTGCAATGAGATGTTTCAGTGCTCCAGAATCAAAATGTGTAGTTTCAGCTTGGCTTGGTATCAAATCACATTCTGCTGGTGCATTGCAGTGATTGATGGACGTTACAGTTTGAGTGCTTTACATTCCCATTCCTCTGCATCAGACAAGCATTCGTATCGGACAACTGACCCATATCTCATGTGATGGCACCAAATCCCCTCGTACATTGTTTTGACTTAGTAAGAGGAGATGCCATGGAGTATTATGTGAAATATATCTTTGCCTGGTAGCTTGCCTTCTAGGGCGTATAGTGTGCTTAACTGATAGTATTGGTGGAAAATATAAAGCTTAAGTGGTTTGATGTAGAAATTGGTAATGGAACAGAGACCACCACGCTGTCAAATAGTTCCTCCTTCTCTGTGTTGTTTAGGCTGAGGCAGTGCCATGCAGTGAAGCTCAGATGGTAAAACTCTGCCCCTTAAATTAAGTGATTGGAAAAGATCTGAGCCTGTTTTAACTTCCTTTGAAAGCATCCGGGCTTTTTGTTGATTGCAATCAGAGACAGATCAGGGCTTTATAGCTTGCCTGCCATCTTCCGAAATATTATGTGACAAACAAGGCACTGGTATTATTTCTGCTATGAAATGTTTGTTATTCTATCATAGCAGTGATTATGGGAAGAACATTTTGCATCATACTCAGAGTTTCTGGTGGACTTTCCAAAGATGAAATGGCCTGTTTTTTTGGGGTGTGTTTTGGTTTGGTTTTAGGTTGTTTTTTTTAACTGAATTTGCCACATTGTCCCTTTGCTAATGCGGAGTAGTCAGCTAGCAGGTACTAAAACAATCTAATAGAATAAGGTTAATCTTTTCTTTTTAATTAGACAGCAATATGTAACACCCAGTGGGCCAGATGACCTTGAAAATTAAAGTGAGAATAGAGACACATTTGAGAAGAAAATATCTTTAGTTACATGGGGTTGGAGGTAGAAGAAACAACAGGAAACGTTCACTGATGTAACAAAACAATCCCACACAATCCTCCTTCACCCAAACCCTCAGGGAATTTCTCTCATAAAATCGTCTGGGATATCTTATTGCTCTTATAGGCATTTCAGAAGTGTTTGTTAAGTGTGACATAGTGCAATCTCGTTGGAAGTGAACCTTAACAAAATTCAGAGTCTGTCAGAAAACATTTCTGCGACTCCATAAATCACTTAATCACTATCTGTAGAGCCTAATATATCCCCATCAAAGTACTTCACTATCCTTCATGTATTTCCTCTCAAAACACCATGGAGTGTTGATAATATAATTATTTTTACAAGGGAACACCAAGGCATTGCATTTTTTCCTTAGGTTGCATAAGAAGTCTTAACAGTCTCACGTTGTCACTGTAAAGTGAAACACTGGGTCATCTTCCCCTCTCCTGTAATATTATGAGACTTGGGGGTTTGTTTAGGACTTTACACACAATTGTAAATTTTTCACTTAGTGTGGTAAAGGGACTCTGTATTGGAGTGTCTGGCTAATGAACACACCCCTGACTCAAACTTTTAATGAAAATTATACATGTTAACTAATGAAGCAGAGGTAGGCTGCTTGCTGGCAATGTGTATGGGTTGAGTAATGCTGTGCAGAGACAATAAAAGGGGCCTTCTCTCCCACCAACCAAAAAGAGATGGGTACTTATGTATCCAAAAAAAAGTCGTAGGATCACGGAATGGTAGGGGTTGGACAGGACCTTGAAAGATCATCCAGTCCAACACCCCTGCTAAAGCAGGTTCACCTAGAGCAGGTCGCACAGGACTACATCCAGGCAGGTTTTCAATATCTCCAAAGAAGGAGACTCCACAACCTCCCTGGGCAGCCTCTTCCAGTGCTCTGGCACCCTCAGAGTAAGGAAGTTTTTCCTCATGCTCAGGTGGAACTTCCTGTGTTCCAGTTTGTGTCTATTGCCACTTGTCCTCTCACTGGGCACCGCTGAAAAGAGCCTGGCCCCATCTTCTTGACACCCAGCCTTTAAATATTTATAACTGTTGATAATGTCCCCTCTCAGTCTTCTCTTCTCCAGGCTAAAAAGCCCCAGGTCTCTCAGCCTTTCTTCGTAGGAGAGATGCTCCAGTCCTCTCATCATCTTAGTAGCCCTCCGCTGGACTCTTTCCAGTAGTTCCCTGTCCTGCTTGAACTGGGGGGCCCAGAACTGGACACAGTACTGCAGATGTGTCCTCAACAGGTCAGACTAGAGGGGGGGAATAACCTCCCTTGACCTGCTGGCCACACTCTTCTTAATGCACCCCAGGATACCATTGACCTTCTTGGCCACAAGGGCACATTGCTGGCTTATAGCCAACCTGTTGTCCACCAGAACTCCCAGGTCCTTTTCTGTGGAGCTGCTCTCTAGCAGGTCGACCCCCAGCCTGTACTGGTGCATGGGGTTACTCTTCCCCAAGTGCAGGACCCTACACTTGCCCTTATTGAACCTCATTAGGTTCCTCTCTGCCCAGCTCTCCAGCCTGTCCAGGTCTCACTGAATGGCAACATAGCCCTCTGGTGAATCAGCTGCTCCTGCCAGTTTCGTATCATCAGGAAATTTGCTGAGGGTACACTCTGTCCCTTCATCCAGGTTGTTGATGAATATGTTGAACAAGACTGGACCCAGTACTGACTCCTAGGGAGCACTGATAGTCACAGGCCTCCAACTAGACTCGGTACCACTGGTAACAAGTCTCTGAGCTCTGTCTTTCAGCGAGTTGTCAATCCACCACACTGTCCACTCATCTAACCCACACTTCCTAAGCTTACCTATGAGGATGTTGTGGTGTCAGAAGTCAAAAGCCTTGCTAAAGTCAAGGTAGACCACATCCACTGCTCTCCCCTCATCTACTCAACCAGTCATGCCATCATAGAAGTCTATCAGATTGGTCAAGCATGATTTCCCCTTGGTGAATCCATGTTGACTACTCCTGATGACGTTCTTTTCCTCCACATGCTTAGAGATGACACCCAGAATAAGCTGTTCCATCACCTTCCCAGGGATGGTGGTGAGGCTGGCTGGCCTGTAGTTTCCTAGATCCTCCTTCTTGCCCTTTTTGAAGACTGGAGTGACATTGGCTCTCCTCCAGTCCTCAGGCACCTCTCCTGTTCGTCATGACTTTTCAAAGATGACGAAGGGTGTCTTAGCAATACATCTACCAGCTCCCTTGGCAGTTGTGGGTACATCCCATTGGGGCCCATGGATTTGTGGGTGTCCAGTTTGCCTAAATGATCTCTAAGCTTATCTCCTCAACCAAGGGAAAGTCCCTCTCTCCAGACTTCCTCTCTTACCTCCAGAGTCTGGGATTCCTGAGGGCCAGCCTTAGCAGTCGTTTGCAAGCTGAATGAGTTACAGACATAGCAAGACTATGCAGGAATACAATCAATATTCTGGGTGTGTATGGGAGTGAGAAATACCTAAGTGTGTTACAGCCTGCTAGCAAACATAGTCATAAAAGGAAGACAGCAATCATGCTCTCTGGTGCTGGGCAGTTACAGCTTGCTAGTTAGTATTCAGCCAGCAGTTTGTCAGTCCTGTGTTGCTTTTGTGTTGGCTCTCTCATCAAAATAGCGCACGCCTTCTTGACAATTTCGGTATCCAGTCAAACCCTTGCTTCAGGATATCAAAGAGGAAAAGGCCTTTGTGATGATGAAGATGGACTTCTGCCTGAGTTTTGGTATGACCTATAGAGAATGTGTGTGCAGCATCACTGCCTTTGCATGAGTGATGTTTTGGATGCAAATACTCTGGTAGCCTGTAATGTAGCAGAGTAATTGCTAAATCCTATTCAGGAGAGTAAAGGCAGTATCAGGTATAGTGTTAACCCTAACCACTGCATATTAGAGCAGGTTCTCAGACACAGTTGAATGTAACATGGTGGGGATCCAAAGCGAAGCAAAATGGCTGAATCAAGGTATAACTGAAAAATACCCAAAACCCATTCATGATCCAATAATGCCTTACCATTTTATGGTAACCTCCGACTGTCCGAATTCCACAAACTTGGATGTTTCTAGTATTCTATACACTTACATTGCCATTTTGGGGTCAGATTTGGAGAAGTCTTCAGTACAGTCAGCTGAGACCACATCTGGAATAGTGTGTCCAGTTCTGGGCCCCTCAATTCAAGAAGGATAGGGAGCTGCTTGAAAGAGTCCAGTGCAGAGCCACAGAGATGATTAAGGGGGTGGAACATCTCCCTTATGATGAAAGGCTGAGGGAGCTGGGTCTCTTTAGCTCGGGGAAGAGGAGACTAAGGGGTGACCTCATCAATGTTTAGAAATATGTAAAGGGCGAGTGTCAGGATGGAGCTGGGCTCTTCTTGGTGATGGCCAACGATAGGACAAGGAGCAGCAGGTGGAAGCTGGAGCATAGGAGGTTCCACATTAACATAAGGAAAAACTTTTTCACTGTGAGGGTGCCAGAGCACTGGAACAGGCTGCCCAGAGAGGTTGTGGAGTCTCCTTCTCTGGAGACATTCAAAACCCGCCTGGACGCGTTCCTGTGTGACCTACTGTAGGTGGTCCTGCTCTGGCAGGGGGGTTGGACTGGATGATCTTTTGAGGTCCCGTCAAACCCCTACCATTCTATGATTCTGTGATTCAGCTCAAATCAAAATTAGATGCCAAACACAAAACATGCTATATAAATCTAAGTTCTCTTAAACAAAAATCCTGTCCTTGGTCTCTAAATACAACAGCCCAAATTAGCGGATGACTCTTATGTAAGTCACTTTTTGTGCTAGTTGCTCTTTTATGAATTGGGGACAATGTGGTCCCCTCTTGTACCAGTGCTGTTGGGAAAATTAGTCCATCAATGTTTATAAAGCAGTCGTCTCCTGCAGTGCTAAGCACTTTAGAAAAGCCATGGAGAACTGAATAGCTGTGTCCTCAGAGCAGCCTTTGAGTAGCATGCAGTAAGCAGGAGCCTAGGGCTGCATATTGAGCAATAAGGAAAAGCCAAAATATTGAATAATCCGGTCATTAATGAACAGTGTTGATCTTGTGCACAGAATAAAGCAAGAGCCCTGTGGAAAAATACCCTGTGCTCCTGTAGTTGAAGGCTGTGTCATAATAATGACAGATGCAGGGCTGAATGAAGGTTGTATGTATCTGTGCAGCTGTGGCATATCCAAACTTTTAAGAGCTCAACTTTGTGACATTAAGGTTGGCTCCTTTGACTGCAGCTTTCTGTGTGTAATAGGTCTGATAGTAAGAGCTGAACTGTCTTTTGCGTGTGTTCATATAATGCCCATCTACAGGGAACGTGACACTCCTTTCCTCTTGCCTGAAGGTCAAGCAAGACTGCTAGCTTCATCTGCCAAGAAGTATGTGAAAAATGTAGGGGAATGTCATTCTGTAGCAGCTGGAGTATTCACTAATGATTGTGAGGTGTGTTGTGTATCAGATTAGTTGCATCATCTGAGGAGGGGCAGAAGTGGGAACAAAAGTGTAGTTCAAGATGAGCCATGTCTCCAGAAATGCTTACATGTTATATTAGCTGTTTTCTGTGAACCACTGTGATGAATTTACCTTATCTCCACCCAAGGTCCACCTCCAGGAATGTAGAATGACCAAGAAACAGAATTAGTATAAAGAAGGTCTGCCTGTCTGAAGCGAAAGGTTTGTAATGAGACAGGATTAGGGCATTGTCTGGAAGTGTTGGGTAGACTGGGCAGGAGGGCCTAGAGGAGCTTGACCTGTTGACAGCATTCACAGAGGTGGGAGTCCAGTAAATTAGGCACATGTGAAGTTAAAATTCTCTTTCTCAGTGGTTTACAGCTTGTGATCCATGAGTTGTAGGTGACACTTGGACTATATCAGGAAAGCAAGTTCACATAATACTGCAATATGGTCTATGTATGTGAAATTTCTGAAGGGTGGAAATTTCTGTAGTGGAAATTTTTTGGGATCCAAAAGTTGGAAAAAATCCATGGTCTGCTGTCTTCCTCTCATTAAGTCAATGATATGTTTGATTTTGAAAAGGCCAAACAATGAATCAGGCTTTAAAATTGAAGAACTGTAGGTGTTCTCGGTAACTTGGTTAAAGCATCTGGGTGCACAAGATTGATGTGCCAGTGTGACTCAATGTGCAGCTGGGAGTGGAAGGACACCTTTCAGGGGCAGGACAGATGAGACCTGCTCCTGCAGACCATTCCTTCGGAGAGAGTCAGACGTGGGGCCAGACATGCGCTTCCTATGGGAGAACTTTGCTAAACTGTGACTTGCCTCCCAGGGCATAGACCGGAAAACCTGGCCCTTGAAAAACTGAAAATTGGACTGGGCACCATGAAGGAAAATATGCAGGGGGAGCATGAGTACTATGCTAGCTGCAGGGATGAGCTACACTAGTGATAGGATCTTACCATCTAAAATCCCAGGCACACTCACAGGGCGTGATTCTCCAAACTGCAGGGTGGGTTTTTGTTTCCAGCATTCTGCTTCGTGCCTAGGAATCCTTCTGGCATTACTTGAGGACTCGGGGTGTGTAGGGGAGAGTTAAATACTAGAACTGAGATATACCCTGAAGATCAGAGAAAGGAGTTTGCCCATGTCAGGTGGGAATGCATGTTCTCCTTGGTGCTTGTATCTGTAATGCCTATTACTAGCTCTGAGAAATGCATGTATTCATCAGAATGAGAAAATATCCCTTTATGTTTATTCTTATTTAACATTGTTTACACAGAAAATGGAGAAACACATCTTTAACCGTCATATACTATTTAAAATTATGTCAGTACACCATGCAGTGCTCATTCTGTAAACATGTACTCCACCATGTGGTCTCTGGGAGCTAATGCTGTTCTGCTCTGTATGGCCACTTATGTTCTGCCTGGAGCACACTGCAGTGGTTATGTTAAATAGCCTTTGTGAAGGTTTCCAGAGCTCTAAATTAAAAATGCAGAAAGCTGGGAAGGGGGAGACAGACTAAGGAGGGGGGATTCTCTGTAGCTGCAGTGTTAGGATGTCTTGCTACCTAATTGCCTTAGAACATGTGGGCTTGAATGAATCCTCTTTAGTGAATAATAGGCAAATGCATAAACTGCAAACCCCAAGCACCCAAATGGTGAAATTCACGCTAGTGAAGACTCTGACTTCAATGGCAGGTGTAGAATTGATTTGTAAAATGTCGTGAATATATCTGGTTTAAAGTAATACATTTATTAAAGGAAGCAAGTCTTCCATGTGTTCCCCTCGTATTCACTCTCGCATACTGCACACCTACTCTTCCTGCATGATATTGCAGGCTGCAGTCTCACAGCAGTTTCTTGCCATAACTCTTGCTTCAAAGTGCAACAATAGAGACCAATTACCCTCTGTCTCCACTCTTACTGCAATAAGCCTGAGGAAAAAAATGTGAGTGCACCCCCTCCCCCAGCTACCTTTTCAATTTCAAATCCTAACCCTGTTGGTAGTGCCATTTGTGGATTTGAACTCCCTGGCTTTGTGTGAGGCATTATCTGGAGATTCACCTGGTACTGATCCAATGAACCAATGCAACCTTACAAAGCTGAAGGGAGAGTGTAGAGTTCTCTTTGTAATAAATCATATGCCATGAAAAAGGATTTCTTTAACTCCTTTTCTCCATTATTCTCCGTATCTCACCTTGTGGAAATGGGTCTGTTAGTGAGCGACTTAGACTCACATAGTAGGAAAAACGAACAGGGGAGGGAGAACTGAAGTGAAAGGAAGGCAGAGTTCCTGGAGTTTTCTATAACTTGGGGATTCCAGAAAGAAAAGGTGCCACCTAAAAGAATGGGAAGCAGCCCTAAAAATAAACCCAGCATATGCCTCGGTAATAAGCCTTCCTCAGGTCTAGAAAGGGACAAGGAGGTTTTCAGTAAAGCAGCTGCATAAGAAATCCTTAAAACCACTGATGAGTTAAGCCCCCAGAGGCAAGGATGCTCTGTCCAGATAATTGCCCAGCAAGCTGAATGCTAGTCTGAACATCTTTGGTTTTACTGAGTTGAGCTGGTAACCTCTTGAGATCTGGCTGCCTCCCAAGTAGGGAGGGATGAATACTGCAAAATGTTTCAGTTTCCATTTCAATTTTGAAACTCATTTGCTTTGACTGAATTTGCACTGTTTATGTAAATTTATAAACACTGTAATAAATTTATCTGCTTACAGAAAACAGAAATTTTAGAAAAAGGCTGGAGAACATTTGTGAAATGCAAATTCTAATTCAATAAGTAGAACCTGATTTAAGTGTACATTCAATCACAAAGCAGAAATATGTGGTCTGTATATCTAGCAAACCCTAACAAGCATAATCCAAAATTCAAACAATTGTTAACAGCTTAAATATTTTAAATTACATAATGTAATTTTTTATGGTGGCAATGACTATGTGATACACAACCCAGGTTTTCACAGTGTGAATGAAGACCACAATCAGGTAATAGTAGCAGTTTGCTACTTTGTTTGTTATAGAATGCTCACCTACTTCTGATTACACTTTTTTCTAACCTATGAGAGTCTGTGCCAGCACATCATTCTTATCTGGCTCCATGTCAATATTACCTGCCCCATTTGTAAGAACATGGTCATTAAACCTCATGGAATGGGGTATTTATATTCTCCAGTGCCCTTACTCTGGAAATGTTCACCTGCTCCAACACTCACTAATTTTGAAGCTTCTTTTGTCTTCTTTTGCACCTCTTGGAGTCTGTAATGTCTTCTGTTTTGCTCTCCTCCATACCTCCTTTCAAAGATCGTCCTTGAACAGTTCTTTGACATAATTTAGGGTGTTTTCCCTGCTGTTAATTTTGTACTGAACACATTAGGATTTTTACTGCACAAAAAAAAAAACCGCGAAAAACACCCTAATCTGTATAGGACAGATTTGGAAGCCTTTTCCAAATCTGGGGAACACTTATAGTCACATGAGGAACCATACTGAAGCCAATGACAACACTTGCAGTCTGACTAAAAGAGCTGGTCTCAAATATTGAAAGATCCCATATTATATTGGAACACAGTTGTTTCCCATTGTAGAGCTGCTGTTTCCAGAGCATATCTATATTTCTACTTTGCCTGCCTGCTTGAAGCAGCAGGTAAACAGTTAAGCAATGGAAGCAGCAAGCAATATGTACTAGAAATGAGCTGGTTTAAAATTGATAGGGGGAATTAAAAAGCAGTGAAAGACGCAATTTTTAAGTTATCTGTTCAAGTTGTTGCATTGGAGGTATCAGCCACAAGGGCAATCACATCATCTGGAAGTGAGAGAATATAATGAATGCAGGATCTGTAATAGGCATGTGGGAGACTCTTACCGTATGTTTTGGTCATGTCCTGAAATACGTGAGCTTTGGGAGACAGTTCTACATGTAATAGAGTCAATAATCAAATCTGAAGTACCAAGGAACACAACTTGATGTTTCCTCAGAGAGACCACAAGTTTGCAACAGATGAATAAAAAGAGAATGTGGTAGATACACATTTGTCTTTAGGCAAGAAGAAAGAAAAAAGGCTCAAAAATGGGGGGGAGGGGGAGAAAATGTTACACTGTTTACAGGCAGAAAGAAATAGTAATGTCTACATCAGAAATTTAATTAATTGTTGTTACATTGATAAAGATGTGATATACCAGATCAAAGACTAGCTAAATGATACTTGGAAATTAATTTGGGTTCCTATTAAGTAGAGCTTAGAGGAGTTTCCCAAATGAGTAACTTGTTTGTCAAGCATTGCTTCCTTCTGTTTATAAAGTCTTCTCAAGTAAAGTCAACTATTTTAAACTGTTCTTGTTGCTTGAAATGAACAATGAGATTCATAACTAACCAGACTTTTATGGCAAATTCAAATATTGCAAATCGCAATTACTTAGTATCTTACAGAAATTAGATATTACGTACTTCTGTTCTTTATAGAGATGGGTTATATAAAGTTACCTGAAAAGTCCCAAACCCCAAATTTAATATTGACAAACGGTGTTTGAATTTAAAATTTGCTTTTGGTGCTCCATAACTTGGCTGCTTCAATGTGTTCTGGAGATGAACATAACGGAATCAAAATATACTTGTTTCCTGTAGTGTTACTCATTTTAAATATTCTTAAACCAAAATGTAAATGGGACACATTAACCATATAAGGGCATATGATCTCAGATTCTGATCTCTTAAGAAAGTTATTCTATAGAGTGAGCATGCTGGTTTCTTGGGAACTGTGCCAAAATACAGTAAGACTTGTGATGATCACCAGTTTCTGCTTTTGTTAAATGAAAAACTTATTCCTGTGATTCTGCTATTATACCAGTTTTATCCCGATGTAATTCCACCTATGTCTCTGGAAGTACTTTTGATTTTATATTAATGTCTGTGAGTTCAAAAGAAGTTAGGATTTAGTAGAACTGAGTGTAGAGAGTTTGCAT
Source organism: Leptosomus discolor (assembly GCF_034619465.1). Classification (NCBI taxonomy): domain Eukaryota; kingdom Metazoa; phylum Chordata; class Aves; order Leptosomiformes; family Leptosomidae; genus Leptosomus; species Leptosomus discolor. The sequence goes on along the minus strand of NC_141393.1, from coordinate 54,582,957 downwards.
GAAGACAGAAAGAGACATCTTATAAGTTTTGCTTTATAATGGATGGAGACAACTTTCAGAGTTGTCTGTTGAACTGTAGCTGTTAGAATGTCCAGAGAAGAATTCCATCTGTTCTCTAAACGAGCAGAAAAGTGACCACCAAGACAAGGAGGTAGTTGTCCACCACAGCAAGCCATCTGGCTCATCTGTACACCAAGTCAGCAGTGATGGAGTTGCAGAGCTGGTGGTTGGGTGTTTGAACTGCCAGACAGCCTAATGGTTGGATTGTCTAAGGCCAAGGAGCATGGCAGCTCCTGCCTGCTTGTCTTCCCAAAAGAATTTTTACAGAAGAATGTACTGTTAACTTTGTATTTTTTTGGTTTATAGGAGAATATTCATTCATCATTTCTGGAAATTAATTTAATCCTCTGGTTTGATCCCCTCACTTTTCTTAGCATTTCACCTCTCAGTTTTTATTTGAGTTTGATGTATGCAATCATTTGTTTCAGCTTTTAGAGAAGTGAGGCATTTTCCTTTCTTTTTGCCAATTAAAATTAGATTTTCAGTCATCAGATTCTTAGAATTTTTTTCGAAGGATAGAGATACTGGAGTAAATCTCTATTGTTTGCATAGGTGTGTTTAAAAGATTAAGGCTGAACAGACATTCTCATAATAGACCAGGGATCAATAAAAGCTCTTCTTTTCTCAAGAAGCTTTAAGGCTTAGTGAGGTTGATTTTTTTGTTTGTTTGTTTGTTTTAAATATAGAGGAAGTTGCATCTCTGCCTGGGTTTTTATTATTTGCGTGCTCTTTCATAGAACTCCTAAGCAAGATCTACCCAAGGTTCACTGGTCCCAAGCTCAGCTTGAGACAAGAGAAGACACTTCTCTCTCTGCTCGTAGCAGTGGCCACAGATTGTCTAGGTGATTTCTGTAGTAGGCAAGGGACGTGATTTCCCCCTCTTATTTGTGCCACTTCCAGCTTTTTAATTTCTTCTGTATTCACTCTAACAACAGCCCGTTGAGTTTCACAAAGAATGGGATATTACTCTGTTGGACTGCCAGCAGCAGAATCAAACTCAAGACAATATACTGAGGGGTACATGAGTCAGGGCAGGAAGGAGAAGCCAAGGTGGCACACATGCTTCAAAGCTCACAGGATTTGATGGCCAATAAGCATTTTAACTTAGTGTCTTGGTTGGCTAACTTTTGTGTAGGCAGTTGCAGGAGGGGAAGAGACTGAGGCCCTGGGTTAGTGGAACAATTACATTCATGCTTTAAATCCCTTAAGCACATACTTAATGGCCATTGATTTCAATGCTTTTAACAGCTTTGCTGAGTCAAGGCCTATCTGAGGGCAAAGTAAAGGCCTGGTGATGCAGTTTATGAATCATCCTTATAGCTATAGACCCACAGCTAGTGCATCACCAAGAAGGGAACTTTGAAGGCCGAGCAGGCTCTTCCAGGGCCAGCGTGGCAAGCTGGCAAAAGGGAAAGAATAGATTGACCATATGTCTTGTGGAGGGGAAGAAGGCTGAATGGCCAAAGATGTTTCAGTTGATAGTCTGCTGGTCAGTTATTTCTAAAAGTAGCTGCAGCTACAGGCTTTCTTCATCCTCAGGGGAGCATTTGCTTTGTTTTTTCCATGAGAATAACTTGTTTAAATGTATCAGCTGCAGAATATAGCCCTAATTCTGCAGCTGAAGCCAGAAGAGGCTACAGCCCATATATGTCCTTTGTGTGTGTTGTTCTTTTGTGCGTGCAGGTGCTCCCTGATGGGGTTTGATTTAAACCGGCACTGGGCAAATCCGTCTCCTTGGGCTCATCCCACACTGCATGGAGTGAAACAGCTCATCATTGAGATGTACAACGATCCGGTGAGTGGGGAAAGGTGATGCCTGAACAGCCACTTGCTGATGTACCGACTCTCTCCCGCTATGGGGTTGTAGATGCCAGTAACTCTGATGTGGCTTAATCCAGTGGCAAACCAAAATAAAAGGGAAGTAAGTAAACACCACCCCATCTGCATGAGGTCAGGGAACATTTGTGTCTTTTGTCACAGGAAGCATCAGAGTGGAGAGAGTGAAATGAAGTTCAGCTCAGATTAAATATGGAATAATTCTGAAAGCAGGGCCTAAATTCAATCGAGCCACGCTCGTGATGTCCTGAGCTGGATTCAAAACAGCAGGCCCCCCAAATTGAATTACTGAATGGCATTGATGCTTAATCCAGAGCTCCGGCAGGGGTTACTATGTAGCGTGCAGAGCAGAGGGGGATAATATTTGCAAATGTTATATAAACATATATGCACACACTCGTGCTCGCTCAGAGCAGCAGAGGTGTTCTTGAAGGTGAAATCTTAGCTAATCAGAGGAGATGGATTGCAGAGAATATGGAGAAGAGGAGTGGGAGGGAGGCAGACAGCTATTGAATGTTTGACATCAAAGCGCAGAAGGATTATTGAACGTGGTGCCTAAGAAAAACTACTGAACAAAGATGGAGATGGGTAGGAAAAAATCACTGCCAAAAAAATAAGAGGTGATTTTTATAGATGATTATTTCTTCTGTATGGAGTTCATGGTATTTTGCCTTTCTTTTTGCTTCCATTATGGAGATGAAATTTGGATCTTTAATTCCCTGAAGTGTTGCTATTTTTTTTTCTTTCTGTTAGTGTGAAAAAGGACCTGGTTTGCTTTGCTAATAAAGAAAGAGGATTCTTACCTCTGGCTACATCTTGTATAGGATAAGAGCTCCTTTAATTTAACTCCTGGTTCTCCCAATACATCTTAATTGGACTTTTTATCTTCCAGCTAGTAGTAAAACCTGTACAGAAGGGGGTTTAGGTACAAGAAAGATTAGGTTAATAGGTAGGTTCCTTACATATGGAGTGGAATCCAATTGCATGGAAAATATTTTCTTAGACTGCTAATTCTTTGGCACAGAATTTGTCTTTCTAGTCTGTTTGTGCAGCACCCAGCATTGTGCCTGTGACCAAGGCTCCTAAGCCCTGCTGTATTAGAATGATGATGATGGAAGTACAGACAGGAGCTTTACAGACAGCCTGGTCTTTCCTGTTTCCTACCCCAAATAGTAATACCATTTTCCTTCTAGATGTTGGAGAGAGCATACAGGCTGCTTTGTCTGAGAAGAAAGGGGTTTTTTCCAAGAATGAAGAGGTCCTTAAACATTACAAGAAGGTTGATTGTGGGGAAATGCTTCTAGCTAGTAAAGCAACAAATCCTGGTGCTATTAGTGGCACTGTTGGTAAAACAAAGCTATTCTTGGGGGAAAATAGAAAATCTTTTCAGCTTTGTCTTATTCCTGGGAAGCTTTGAAAACTCTAGTGGTTTCCATCTCCCCTATGTGTGAAGGATGAATTTATTTGCTGTGGTGGCTAAACAAAAAGAAATCAAAAGAAATGTTTGGTCAGAGTTGGTCTGAAATGGAAGTATTTTTTTTCATCTGTCTCTGTCTCCCACTCCTCCTCAGTGATCAACATGAGATGAACCAATTCCAGTTCATTTCCTTCTGAGGGAAAGCAAAAGGAGCCTTTCAAACACAAGTGTAACATTTCATTTTCAGGGTTATTTAATTTTTTTTTAAATAATCTTTAGGAATTTTTTTTTGAAATTAAACTACCAGTGAAGTTCAGGTGGCTCTTCAGAGTTTCATTTCTCAGTGGATTAGCTACTCACCACAAGACCTTCTTGTCTGCTTTTGTCATCCCCTAGTCAATACTTGCCTTTCTGACAGTTTTAGAGGCTCTCAGCAATACAATGCAGTATGTGGAATTACTGGTTTTTTTCAGGCAATACCAGATTCTTAGTCCCTCTGATCCCAATAATATTTGTATGAATAGACTATATCCAAAGTGCTGGGATAGAGGGGGAAGACACGCCAGGTGCCTCAGAGAGTGAGCATGGGACTGTACGTGTGCTGTTCTGATTTAGCAGTGGCTGTTTTTATTAAATACTTGAGATAAAAAACCTCACCCTCCTCTCCTGCCAGAGTGCCAGAATAAAAACCTGCTTTGGATCCCTTCAGGCTTCCAGAGATTTTAACTACTTTCCAGGTGTGGAGTGTAACTTTCACATGAGTAATACATGGTAGACGGTTGGCTGCATGCATAGGTGAACCAGTTGCAGAAGGGCTCTTGTCAAACTGTGACAGATCAGGGATTATGCATTTGAACATGTCTGTCCTGCCACCTTCTCCTCACCTGAAGTCTCCCACACTGGGGAATATGAAATAAAATGCAAAGTAGAGTTCCCTGCAAAGTAATGTAATGAAAAATAACCTTCTTCCCGCCCATTCTAGGAAGTATCTGCTGTGAGGAGCTGTCCACAAGAGATCAGATTGTTTAAAGCAGAGGAAGTTCAGCTTCATGTTGCCATTGCAGAATGATTCAGCATAGGCCTTTTAGATGTATTCATTCTCTAAATCATTTAAGGAAAATTAGCTGCCATAAGAGCATAAACCCACGTTTTAAATATTGCTGTATACGAGGATTTTTCTTCTGCTGCTGCAGTGTGGAAGATAATCTGTTTCCTTTGAAAAAAGTTAATTCTGGAGGGGGGGGCCAGAAATAAGTGAAGTGAGTATGAGGTGCACTCACAATGCCATAGCTACAGTGATTCCAGCACTGAGTGGTCCAAGATTAATTGTTTACTGTAGTTACCGTATAAAAATAAACCAAAGCACCTGTAGTTCTCTGTTCTTCTGGGTTTTACAAAGTGTGCTTATTTTATTTTTAAAGTGTTTCAAATTCCATAATGACCATATCATCTTTAGGAGGGAGTGGATGGGTCAAGAAATCAGAGAACAATAGGAAGCTTTTGATCTCCATGTCACTGATTTTGAAACAATCACTCCTGATGCTAAGTCACTGTCACTGTGTTGGCCTATGTGAAGTGAAGAGGGGATATTTTCAGCTGTTTCTAGTAGTGTCAGTCTTGCAGATGAAGCTGAAGTGACAGACTTGCTCTCCTAGATCACATGATGTTGGCTGAAGATATTTTCCTGCCTGTATGCCAGACACCGCCTTCCCACCTCTCCACCAGATGACATATGTAGATGGTTCCCCTGTCTATGTTGGAGCAGGTTAGCAGAATTAGCATAGAACAGGAATGTGTTGTTTAAACCAGCTCAGCTGACTTTTGTTTGAAGTATGTCAAAGGATGTTCATGTGAGCCATTCCAACAGCTGAACTGTGGGGCCAGCTGAATCGCTTGGGCATGATAACACACTTCATGTAGAGAGCAATTTGGAGAATGAATGTCTATAGCCTGGATAAGGAATCTAATAAAGCGTATATGCACAGCTAGATTTAAACACATGAATACTCTGATTGAATTCACCGGTGTTCCTTGTGTGCTTATGGTTAGGCAGTTGCTTAAATATTTTGGACTGGGGATCAAGTGCTCAGCATGGCAAGCTCGGGACGTGGATGGTCTACAGAGATCAAACAGTCCTTATCTCTGGTGTAACATGAAGCCTCAGAGACAGAGAGAGCAGTATAACTGCTTGATTGTTGGACAAGTTTTGTGTGGCCATCCAGCACTTTTCCTGACAAGCAAATGCACTCCTTAAAAGAGATTTAATGAGTGAACTTTGGTAGCATGTTCAGTGTTAGCTCAGTGGCCTTGAGTATGTGCATTGTGATATGGTCTTTAATCACAGGGGCTCATGTTATTCTCTCAGCTAGACCCCTGCCTCACTGAGTTCTCCAAATGGAAAACTTCACACAATAAGCAGCTAGCTATTCAGTGTTTTGTTTTAGTTTCAGTGTTCATTGTGCAGCCCTGTCCTGTATTTACTGTGCGCTATTCAGATCCTGTTCTGAGGACAGAATTGTTAATCTGCTCGTGGGCTTTTTTGTTTTGCTCATTGCTATACCATGGGAGCATTTCAGAAGTGTTAAGTAAGTATTTTTAGGGGGCCCCCTGTGAGAGACAAATACCTTGTATGGATATGAAATAGAGGCAGAGACAGTTATGATCAGAAGTACCTATGCATTTTAGATGATTTAAGATGCCTGGGATCAGATTTGTTTCATGTTATTCACCAATGCTTGATACGTTCACTGTCTCATTTCTACCCCTTCCCTCTCCAAGGAAGATTGACATTTCTGTCATTTGTAGCTCTGGGGACTTAGAAGACAAGGAATAGGCAGCAACTGACCACTTGGAACAATCTGTTTCAAGTGATTTGCCCCCCTCAAATGAAAATGCAGAGATAGGATGCAGTGTTCCCAGGCACTCTCATTGCAACACTGAACTTTTTCTTCTTGCATCCATCTTTCTTCTATTCTGCCTGTTTTCCACGTCCTGTTAGTCATTGAAGCTGGAGACCTACATGCAAATGATTCCCATGTTAGACACTACTCGCCTTGTGACCTGAATGAGCTTGAGACCTGACCAAAAATAAAACAAAAAACCACTCACCTGGGGTGTGCTCATTAGCTATCACTTCCATTGTCATGCACACATATAACGAAGTCTTAAATTATTTCTGAATAGGCAACTTTTCTGTTTCCATTCCTGACTTTGGAGTGCTTGATGTTGCAGCCTTTGCATACTTTTAATACAATTCTGGCTGAAAGTTTTCATTGATTCAGAGCAAAACATACAGCTGAAATTAATCCCCTGTGTGCCGAAATCTGAGTCGTCTGCTGGGCTGGAACCTTTAGATCCACCACACAGACATCTGCCACAAGAGCTGATGAATTAACTCATAGAGGATGGCAATCTGCTATTGCTGTCGACAGGCATGAGGGAGCGAAAGAGACACTGCATGTGGGCTTTGTGGGTATCTGCTGACAACAGAATTAATAATAAGAAATGATGAGTAAACATAATACTGCAGGCACAAGGGGGTGGATATTTAACGCTGAATGACACCTTTTATGTTTTTGAGAAGGTTTTTTAAGATCCTATATGCAGGCTTAGACTTGAATAAAAGTATATATTTCCAATCTTCCTGTCTCTGAGGAGGCCTTGTTTTCAATCCGGGTAAGCTTGAGTGTGCAAGCAGTAAGACTACAGATGAATTAACATTTGTCTGATAAGTCAGTGGAACTCTGGATTCTTTGACAGATGACTACGCTCCTCTCCATAAGAGAATATACCTATTTTCTTCCAAACTTACTGAACAGACACTCTTCTGGTTCTGTGTTATCATCTATCTCTAGACCCTTCTTTAGAGGCAGATGGATGTCCTTCACTAGGGTTGGCTCCCCTCAGTACATCATGCATCTTCACTACTGCAGGAAGGTAATAGAGATAGCTTGGCCTGGGGAAAAGGTCTGATCTGGTCTTTAAGTTGCAGCTTGTTTCTTTCTCTGCTGATAAATGCCGATACTAGCAGGCAAGTGAGATTGAACGTTGAGTGGTGTGTGAAGCAGGTTAGCATAGCCAGTTGAAGGGAAGCACATTTTCTCCCTGACAATCTGTAACTCATTAGAGTTGACGGTATTATTCAGCTAAGTGGTTTCTCTAGGTTTTCCCATCATCATTGCCAAAGAGTACAGGCTCAGACCTCCCCTGTGCTCAGACTTTGTTTTAACCTTCTGTTTCTTCATTCTGGTACTAAGATCTGTTCATCCATCAGGAGATTACACATGTTCTTACCGCTCCAGACCACTCCCCATCTCTTTCAAAGATGCAATTCAGGTGTTTATACTTGATGTAGGTCCTTAGTCACTGCCCTTCTGCATCGTGTTCTGACTGACCGGTGTTGTCTTCACACACTGTTTAGACTGCCTGTTGTCAATGCTGTTGTTCAACCTGCTTCTTTTCTAGGCCTTCAGTAGCAGTATCTAGAGCGTACTATCGAGGACAGTAGCTTGATTGAGAAGGAGTCATGTTCAATGTGTGGTGTTGTGGGAGTGTTCCACGGCCTGCACATCCAACCCCCATCTCTCTTCATTATTCTGAACTTTTGTAGTGATGGAAATCGGGTTCTTTGTTTTTCTAGTGTCCCTGGTTATAAAAGCAGTAACATATTATGAGGGAAGTGTTCTGGTTCCATGGAAAACTAGGTCACAAAATGAAGACTTAGAAACCTGTAACTAATACTTTGCAGCTTGCAACTATTGTTAATGGCAGCATTGCTTTAGTGACCTCCCATCCTCTCTGCCTTTGGCAGTGCTACATTCTTCACCAGACAACTCCACATTAAGAAAAATGCAGCTGGTCTCCAAGATGCATGTACTTTTCTGGAGCGTGACATAAATTTCATTTTTGTCAGTCCTGCAAATTGTGTCAATCTTAGAGGCTCTATACTTCTACTCATCTTGTGAAGTGATGTTATTAGTATTATCATCAATGTGATACTGGACAGTTGACAAATAAAGTATAAAAGAATTTGCAAGGGTTTCACATCAAAATTGTACGCTTAGGCTTCTTATATTATAAGCTTACAAGTACTATTATCTAATCTAACATTTGAATGACTGGAAGCAATTGTTTTCTGTTCAAAAATTCTTCTTTTCCCTCATCATCTCCCCTGCTCCTGTTATAAATTGGAGCAGCAAAGTGGAATACATTTCACTGGAAAACTATAAGCTGATTCTTATTCCAGCTGAAGCCAGTTTGGATGTTAATAAATGTTTGGAAAGGCTGTGGGTTGGGGTTTGGTATTGCTCAGAAATCACTCAGAGCCAAACAAATCAGCTGAAGTCTGCATCATCTGGTATATGGAGTCATAACAGATTAACATAGGGTAATGAGTTCTGTAGTATAACACGCTACCTGGCTCCATTTTGCTGTTAGCAGAGCTCTTAGAATTCGTTCCCCAGCTAAACAACACAATAGTAATGAATAATCATTATTAACACTATATTGAATTTTAACAACCTTCTAGGAAGTGATGTTCAGATAGTCCCTCAGATATCCTGGGTTGTCATTTGTCCCTGATGGTTTTCACTCAGACATCAAAACAGCTATCATCACACATCATTTTTTGCCAATAATTCTCAACCTAATATAGTACATGTTATTCTGAGGAGTTCTCAGGCAAAATGGCCAACATGCTGCCTCTTATTTCTCTCCTCTTGAAATTAGAGGAGAGGTTATCTCTTCTTATTCAATATTGCAATATGTGTTCAACTATGATAACCCTCTGGCTGCTTTGTGTGGTAATGTTTGTGTTTGTGCCAGTTTGTTGACATTGTAGAAATGCCCTGTACCACTTCTGTCTCGCAAGTCCCTATTGACTGAAGTGCAACTTTTTAGTATTGCAAAAATAATTCTTATTTCAGATCTTTGTTAAACAAAACAGTACTAAGGGCAACTTTTCTTTCACTAGTGCTAGGGTGTAATCTAACAATGTGATGTACTGATCAGTGTCTGATTATGTAGCTTTTGCTTAGTAGGCTCTTAGGATTTTGACTCTATTTCTCACCTTACTGTTGGACTATCATAGAGTTACTAATAGCTAAATTATACTTCATATAGACTGCTTAAAAGTATTTGCATCAAACTCTTTCCATTGTTAAATATGAACACATTTGGTATCTGCTGAAAGAAATAATTGTGATGTGTGTAATCAGTTTGTTAGCTGTGGTTTTTTCTGATAAGCAATCTCGTGAGAATGGGACTAACAGTTGAGAAAAATTCATCAGTTTCTATCACTCAATTTTAACAAAACTACTTCCAGTTTGTTCTGGAGTAGACATTCTTTCTTGGTCTACTAGTGTGTTCTGTATTTCTGCTAGGTAAAGCAGCTTCTGATCTGTCCCATCCCACTTAGCGGGTTTCGGGGTAGATGAATCTTTTGTATCCTCCCTTTTAAAAGGGGTTTTCCTCTGCACGACAGAGACCCTTTGCTCAACAAAAGTAGCGAGTTAATAACCCTCTTTGGTCAGCAGATTGGCAGCAATAACACACTTTAATAGTAATAATATTTCACAGGTTGGATAATAGTAGTATTTCACAGATCGGATAAAAGTATGGCTTTCCCTAATTCTATCTAATAATATGGCAAGAGAAAAAAAAAAAAAAAGAGAAAGAAAGAAAGAGGTAAAGAGATATCACCACTCCTGGGGTCCAGCAGCATCTCACAGGTCTGGTCTGATCTTTAGTTCTTTGGTGGTGGGTGCACGCCTGTGTCTTGATTATTGTCATTTTTATTGTCCCCTTCCATTAATAGTCATGAATCCTGTTCATGTTATTCCCTCCTCTTCTAGCTTTCCATGCTAATTAGGACGCAGGCGCAGTATACAACATTTTGGGGGTTTCAAAGGGGGTCTGTCCACTATAGATGAGGGAGTGGACCTCCTCAAGTCCAGAAACACCCCTCTTCTGCGGTGTTTGTCTGTTTGGATAGAGGAGGTTGGGTAGCCGCTCCAACTGAAGCCGCCTTTATTGATCACCCCAACTAAAGTTTCTGAAGGAGAACACCACTCCACCCTCCTGTCTCTGAGAAGGGAGCAGCACTTCACTCTTGTCTTCAAGGACTGAGCACTGCTCCACCTTCGCACGGTTTGTTCCCTCCCAGGAGCAGGCTGTACTGCAAAGCAGGCTGGTTTTAGGGCTAATACATAAAACTTGCACTGTAGAACAGGTTTGTTCAAGACACATACGAAAACTTGCAAAACAGGTTGTTTAAGGCAAAAATTCAGACTGTCCTTCACATGATCTTAGCAGCTTTCTTCCACGGTCCTTTAAACACACACAATATTATGAGAAACTTGCTAACAGCAGAGCTAGTTTGGCGCCAGAATACATTATTTGTAGGAGATGTCGAATCTTTACCACTGGAGGGTTTTATGACAGGTGTTTATTGGGAAAGGTTAGATAGCGTTAATTCCTTCTTCAGGCAGATGAATACTCTCAATAACCTCTACAGATTTCCCTCTCATCTCCAGTATCCATGATCTTTGTCCTTACTCTGACTTGTTTTCAACATGTATACTGCCTACACGTGTATCTTCATATACATAAATGTGAATATATAATTTCTCTGGCAACATCTTAGGAATCATTGACGCTGTTAGATAAAGTCCTACCTTGGAACAGTGACCTCCTTCTTAAAGTGATAGTCATAGAAGGGGTGTAGTCTTCAGGCCAGTCTCTGCTAATAACCTTTTTTTTGCAAAGGCAAATTTATAGTGTGGGAATTACAAGCCACATTTCATCTAAACTAGACAGGCTTTTTGGTTGGTTTGGTTTGGTTTTGTTTTGATCACACTGACATGTTCATAATCTAGCTCTAGATGATACTCCACTAAACTTTTGTCAAATACCCTAGGCTCTCTAGGGAATTTGTCTGCAGCTACCAAATTTCTCTTTGTTTGTACCCAATATGCTAATCATATCACTGTAGTGGTAATCTCTGACATAGGTTGTAGATTTTTTGGTTGGGATTTTTTGCTGTCCCCATTTGGTAATATTTGTATCTAGAATAGAACATATTAACATTTTAATGCTACAGACTAAAGCCAAAATCTCCTTTGTTTCAATCCAATGATAGTCAGTTTTGGTTTGTACCTGGCATTTCTAAGCTGTTCTTCTCCATTACACTCAGACATCTGTTTGAAGCACTGTAGACAAATTAGCATGTGGTTCACTGTCCTACCTCCAGATAAGTATCCCTTGAGTTAACTTTTTCGGTTTCTCAAATGTTGTATTAATATTTGCGTCCTGTGACTTGGGGCATCTCTGTGCAGTAGCATTTGCAGATTGCTGCTCTAAATACCTAAATCAGGTACTCATTTGTTTTTGTTTTTCCTGTAGTTTGCCAGTCTGAGAAATCTTTGTACTGTTCTTTTGTTTGGGGCAGAGACATTAGTTATGACCTCCACTTTGGAGTGATCTACTGTACACCTTATCTTTTCTTCCAGGTGTTTTACCGCTATTACATGGAACTTGTGGTTTTGCTTTCATAGTTTTAGCTCAACAGCTCTGTCTCTTTCCAAAGCTCTTTAGGGCCCTTAGTCAAACTCCTCTCTTTTACCTTGGATCAAAATATTATCCATCAAAGCTTTAGTATCCTCTCTACCATCAAAACATGGTTGTATTTTCCTGGGACATGCCTAGGGGGCTGAACACAACTCAAATATCCCTCTGAGGAAATAGTGTCTCCTAAAATAGTTTTTTGAAGATGTACAGCCATGTTCTCTATTTTTCTAGGGGCATCTGCCAGCACCCTGCTGATGAATCAGAGCCATCTCTTCAAAGAATTTACCCCTTGTCAATGAAGGAAAATATTCCCTTTATATAATAGATACATTTTTTTCTTGGTCTGAGTGTACGAGAGAGGTTCAGTACAGATTCTTTTCTCGCTCTCTTACATCTTCTTTCTGCTACTTTCTGTGGTTCTTACAGCTGTGATTTTATCAAATTCCTCTTTTAGTATCTGCATCAGGGTGAGAGGCTTTTTTTTTTAATTTTAAATAGCATTAATCAGGGAGTGGTTGACATGTTCAGTGCTGTGTTGAGAGTTAACATGAGTCTGGGAGACATGTTTAAGCGCCTCCTCAGTAATTCCGGTTTCATGCTTCTCCTCCCCTTCTCTGTTTTTCAGTAAGACACAGGGTTTGAGATTTTTCTTTTTTACCCACTTATGAAAAATTCCATCTTCGCTTCTGCTCCTCCCCCAAGTACTTCTATAAACTGGGTCAGAGTCAAGGTCACTGACAAGTCTGCTTCAGTCAATGGTTGCATTTGAACTGATGAACACTGAGGAGAATGAGCTCCTGCGCTATACAGCAGTCAATTCCAGCTGGCTCTTGCCAGAGCTTCTTAGAAATGGGGCTTCTCACAGGATGCAAGTGGAAATGCCTGGAATGAGCTGATCCATTTTATTTTTCCTACTTCAGACAGCATTGGAAACATGCCCTTTATTCATGTAGCTCAATTTTCTGCCTGGGATTGCATTTGCCTTTTAAGACACAGGGGCAAAGTCACTGCCAGGGCTTTTTTATTTAATACAAAAGACCTCTTAGTATTCAAAAATGATTTACAGACAGCTGGCCAAGTGTTTGACCTAACTATGTCTGTTCATGCTATTCTACTGGTGCAAGATAGCTGTAATAGAGGCTTACCTAGCCAGTGGTCAATTAGCCCAATGTATGCCATGAAGATGGGTAAAGTGAAACGCTGATTTTAAATGAGGATATTGACATAATAGCATCTCAATCAGTGAGCACTGGAATAGCAGTGTAAAATTACTCACGAATAGTGGAGGAAACCAAGCCAGTCGAGGAGTGACATTATAGTTAAAAGAAAGCTCAGAAGCAAAAAAGGGGCGGGGGGGGGGGGGGGAAGTAGGGGAGTGTAATTGTATCAACAAGTACTAAACAATCTCACAATCTCTATGTATTAAAATTTCATGCCAAAATGGGATGGTAACAGTATGCATCTTTACAATGTCATGCTCAGAATTACCAAACAAGCAATGAGTACTCAAAGAATATAATGACAGGGACTGATTAAGTGTCATGATTAAATGTGATGTAGAAACTGCATTTACACACTTTAAAAATGACGTTGTCTTGAAGCAAGAAATCAAGGGGCCTGGAAAAGACTAGATTTTTTATTTATCCCTGAGCAAAGATTAAGTCTTGATTGAAGATGTACCTGTCAAAGACTCATTCTGTAATAGCAAATATGAAAGTGCTCAAATTCATCATTTCTGGTGGAGTACAAAAGCCAAAAAGTCCTTAGACTGGCACAAACTTCTGAAAGGGGGCCAACATGAAATGGAAAACTAAAAACAAAATTTAAAAAGACAAAACAGAACAAAACACTTTTGGGTGACATGGCAGCTATATAAAATCACTGTTGTAGGACTGCATTTTGCAGCTTTACCATTAGAGAGTGAGCTTATTACCCCATCTGGAAAACTGCAACTTTATAAAAGGTCACTCGAGAAGTTAGCAAAGGGTATTATCAGACTGAAGAAGGCCATTAGCATTAAAAGGACACCCTTTGAAGTCTTGCCCAAATGAACTAAAAAAAAAGCCCAGTACACTCCAGCAAGTTAAATACAAAACCATAATAATAGAGGACAAAAAAAAAAATTGAAGAATAATTTGCTAAAGGCATAAAAACTACTAATAAAAACTTTTTCAAACATATCAGAGGAAAGAAGCCTGCCTGAAGGTATATGAGGTTGATAGATGATCAAGATGTAAAAGAAGTGCTCAAGGAAAATGAGGTCTTTGCAGAAAAGCTAAATGAATTATTTGCTTTGGTGTTCACTGTGAGGAGCCTAGAGGGAATTCCCAAGTTAGAGATGCTGTTCGTAAGGGACAAGTCAGATAACATGGATAACAGTGCTTTAATGGTACGTATGATTTTGGAAGAGGAATTTGTACCTCGTGCATCTGCCTTTTTTGGAGGAATTGACAAAAATGAAGATCAAGGCATTCCACTACCTGTTGCATATTTTGAATTTCTGAAAAGCCTTGGCAAATTTGCTAACCAAATGATTTTAAAGAAATTAAGAATCCAAGTTGTCATTGGATGACAAATGAAGAGATAAATGTGTTTTCACACTGGGTGAAATTACATGTGCAGATTACTTGGGATTATTCAAAATATTCATAAATTATTCAGAAAAAAAAAGAATTAATGGATTTTTCTGAGAGTATACAATTATTTGATGCAGTCAACGTTGCAGCACAGAAAGACCTTGATACTGAGTGATAAAATGTCAGATGAAGTCCAGTGTCAATAAATGCAAAGACACATGTGTGTCTCTGTGGTGAAGAGGGAGGGAAGTCAAGTCAAAGAAGCAGACAAAAAAAAGCTCCACTGCCATTTAGTAATATAATACCACTTGGGAAAGAAGCTCGTCATATGGCTTTCAAAATACCCTATAAATGATCAGTTGTGCTCAAGAAGGCAAAGACCATGTTAGTTTCATCACTATGGTATTTCATATGTTTACCTGTACCTTGGGAAAATTGTATTATTCTGACAAGCTTATCTCAGAAATAACTGAATAAGGATTTTCTAGAGAAGGGTAAAGGAGAAAGAAGACAAGAAGTTTAGAATTATTTGTGTATGACGTACATTTATATAGTATAGGCCTTTCACCTTGGAAGACAGATATCTGAGGAGGGTTGAATTAGTTAAAAAAACCCCTCAGATATATTAAAGTTATCAAAAAGAGAGAAACAAGTAGTAATCTGTCAAAGGTTATTAATGCTGTCCCTGGAGATGAGAGATGTAGAAACTTCAAAAATAGGGATGCCATTACTTGGGGAAGCATTGTGCATATTTGTGCTTTTGCTTGCATTGTTTTGTTAAAACATCCTGTACTGCCCACATCCAGGGATATCTGTGTGACCACTCTTACATGAGTTCCTGCATTCCCGAGAATAAAGTAGAGGCGGGTGGCTGTATGAGGGCTGGATTGGCCATATCGGTTTTACAGACAAACAATAGTAGTTTTTCTACCTAAAAGAAAGCTCTTTTCTTCCCTTCTCATTATCCTGTGTACTTCTGCATTCCTGTAATTATGGTGCTTGAGGCTACCTGAACCTTGGTGGAGGTACTATGCAGTGCCACACAGGATCACTAAATTGCCAAAAAAAGATGCGAAACTGTATTTTGAATGGGAAGAGAAAAGCCTACAAACTTCATTATTTCCCTAGACAAAAAAAGAATTATCCTCAGTGGAGGCCATTACATTGTATTTGTGACAATACACAGAGGTATAGGCTAGGTCCCTTAATTTCTTGGCGTATCTCATTCCAAAAGAATAATCCCAAATAATCCTGTAGATAGGATTCTCCACTGCTTATTTTCATCTTGTGCCTGTTTTACTGTGTCATCCAGAGCTAGGGCCTAGGAACAGGAATCCTGCAAGAAGAGCACAGCAGCTGCCTTAACAGCTCAAAGAAAGGTATAGTAACTAATGGATCCAATGGGGATATTTTAGGCAGATAGGCTTTAGTTACAGAGTGGATGACTAGAGCTGAACAAATAATACTGTTGCTCTTTTGAAAAGTGTAAAAGATATTCTTTATGATTTCAAATTGCCAGGATCTTTGCCTTTTTCAAAACACATCCTATGAGAATTATAATGAAGAAGAGCTGCTTCCAGAGTTATTATTTTTCTTAAACCTGAAAAACTGCACTTTTAGACTCATAGGCACCAAAAATACATTAATGCCAGCAGCATTATTAGCTGGATTTTGCAAGCAGCAACCCTGCAGTTTTGCATATGTTTTCTTGATCTAGAGCCCAGTTTAAGCTGTTGAATGGGGTCTGTGTCTATAATGTTCCCTAAGTGCTATTACGCAAAGAGATTGCTTATTTGAATCATTAATCAGCCTCTGGATGGCTGTAAGTTCTATTTCATGGCTGGTTTTCATGATATATGTGACCTATTCATAGTGTTGCTCAAGCTGCACTGGAACAAGACATAATTCCTATTCTTGTTAAAGCTTTTCTGCTGACTACCTTCACTAGTATATGCTTAGAAACTATCCCAAACCCAGAGGACCACTATGCAAAACTGCCAGAAAGGTTCCTCAGACAAGAAAACTATATTAGTAGCTTAACTCTTTCAAGTCAGAGGTAACATGATAGATTATTGTTTCTTGTATGGATGTGTTCAGTCATCTTTTCAGAATCAGATGACTGTATGCCTTGTGAAAAATCCAATTAAAATTAATGTATTAATTAGCAGAAGTTTCATTTTCTCCTTGTCAGAAGATACATCATGATGCTAGAATTTTATGGTATCAAAGATAGCAATAGTCCCCATCTTATAAGTATTTTGAAAGTTTCTACTTACTGTCTTCTGCAGTGCTGACACCAGTGGATCAATAGGTTTTTAGAACCAGACAGGAATCACCGTGATAATCTAGTCTAATTTACAAAGTACTAAATATCATCCATCACAGTTTTCCTAAATGGGCATCAAAGTCTGATCTTCCCCAACTTCTGGTGGCTTAGCTGTTAGAGAGAATGACTGATCTAAAAAAGCTTAGAGGGTTTATCTCACAAGAGCATCTGGAATATCAAATCTTTCTCCAAATATCTTCAAAACCCCATCCCTGTGCTGGTAAGGTTGTTAAGATCATCTTTTTCTTTTCTTTTTTTTTTTAAAAAACGAATTACTTCCTTTTCACTTCAGTATATCTGCCTTCTGGGAACTGACATATAGGAAACTGCAATGTAGAGCAGGATTACTGAGCTGGGTCACTTTGATGGCCTGAGCTGCAGAATCTGAACATACTTTATGTGATAAGTCCACCTGAGTGTGCAGAAAGCCAAGGGTAATCCAACATGTGAGCTATCTCCTTCATTTCTGTTGGGGTTGCTCATGTTCCAGGGTTACTCCTTTAGAGACAATGCTGATAATTATTTCATTATTTCTCAAAACATGGTAAGAAGAGGATGAAGGATCATATTATGAGGACTGTTAACCCTTGGCTCATATAAATGTATGTCTGAGAGAAACAGAGGGGTGGCTGAGCACAAACAGCAAAATCTAAGTTAAGACGAACACACACCATGGAGCATTTGCAGCAGGGAAGAGAAATGAACGATGCACTTAATATTGCTGAAAAGGGAGCTCTGCAAAATAATTTGCATGCAAAGTTTATAAAGTGAGTACAGCTTGGCTCCCTGCCTTTCTTCACGGCATTTTGGTCTGGTTTACCCTTTTCCGGTGTTGATATATAGAATTTGATGGGGTTATTTGGTTTCTTTGATCCTATTGCTCAATTAATAACACTGCAGAAAATGTAATGCTACTAATGTTACCATTTTACTGCGTTAAACAGGTTGTTGCTTTAAACATTTTTATTTATGGTCTGTCCCCTAAAAGATAATTTTCTAACTGTGAGAGTATCTTGCTTTTAGGTTTGGATTTTCAAAAGCACTTTCTGAAATAGGATCCTGTCCTGTCTCATTATATCTTAAATCCAAAGTTCAAAGTTTAAGTGCAAGTTAGGAATCAGTTTATGCCCTACTGGAAAGCAGTCAACTCTGGAAAAGACCCCATCAGCAGAGCACTATTTGAAGGTTGTTTACTTAGATGTACATCACGAAAAATCTTTTTCTGTTCTGAGTTCAGCTAATCTATTGTTTTGTATTTTTTGAAAACAAACTGCCTACATCTTAGTATTGGTCTTGTGCTAGGGAATTTGTGGTGGTTTATGACTTCCCCCAAAAAGAGTACTCACTGTAGATTTAGATCTCAGCAAGAGTTAAGATTTAATCCTCCCTTGTGACTTATAGTCTATGGAAACGTTAATGCCTATGCTTGGTTGGTGAGTCTGTCCTTCAGGAGCTGGATGTTCTCCTCTTGCTGCAGTTAACTCATGCAATAGAGACAGCTTTTTATTCTGTTTATGTCCCTTGATAATGGCTGTGTTGATCTGGCCTGATGTAAGCAAAGGTTCACGATTTGCCAAACGTTGCTAAGGGTACCAGACTATTACTGCCACCAGAAGATGCATTCCATCATCCCTCAACCTTGGTGTGTGAAAGCCAGAGCATCAGGATACCACATGTTGGTGGCTCAGGAAAATGGCATGTGTCGTTATCTGGCATATGTCAGACATGGATGCTTCTAAAATTAGGAAAAGTATTTTTTTTTTGTCATGTTTGTTTTGTCTATCAAGCAATGCAGGAACATTTAAAGGTTAGCCTAATTTTCAGTTGTTTGGAAATGAAAGCCATGATGACAGTTCTGTGCAAGAATACCTATGAATTTTGTTTTCAAATAAGCTGAGCATTCCTTTCCTTTTAAAAAATATGGAAATTGCTGAAACTGACCTGAGCCAGCAGTAAGAATGTTGAGGAAGGTAGGCTATTGTCCACCTGACACCTCCAGGCAAATGACTTAATTATCTCCTTGGTTGCTCAGTTCAACAAGGCATTTTCACTAGAAGGTGAAAGCTAAGAGAAAAGGTTTTGAGCCTACATTCTTATTCGCAGCAACTCAAAATAGAGCTGTAGAAGTCAGAACTGCTGAATCTCCTAATACTGCTTGGGGATTTGGCTCTTTGTTTAGAAAACAATTTAAATCTGTTTACCTGATTCTCCTAGCACAAAATCCCAGTTGTCCTTTGAAATAAGAATTATTCTAGCTCTGCAATGATGACTATGTCTCATCATGACAGAATAATTTGCTGGGGTTTAGACTATTTTTAAAAGCAAGAGGCCTGAAACTAAAGTTGGGAAGGGGTGTTGGTAAAAGAATAGGACTAGCTATTAGATTATTAGGGTGTTGTTTTTTTTCCCCAGAGGCAAGGTGGAGGAAAGATTTGCTGATTTAAAGGGCAAACCCTTTTCATTTTTTTTTCTTCTCCTTGAGAGCCAGAAAATGCTGATTGCTTGATCCCGTCTTGTCCTGGTTCTAGTCTGTTAATTCCAAAGATCATTATCCGAGTGGCATGGTTACTTTCTAACAAGATTAGAGGGAGAGAGGCAGTGAACTGCTCAGTTGCACTCTAGAGACCCTTGCAAAGTGTGATTTGAAGCGGCTTGCCTAGAGAAGTAGTGCAAAGAGGCCTGTCCAACCTAGCGTATTATTGCAAGGATTTTACACCTGTCACAATAGTGGATTGTTCTCTGTAGAAACAAATATTTGGCAATTATTGGCTATGTTAGTCAAACTGATATATACCACTGTTGTATAATAAGGTGGTATTCTGCACAGTGTGTTTGCGGAAGATTTTGTTGATTTCTGAGTACTGTAGTAGCAAATGGCAATGAAAATTTGTATCATAACAGACATTGTGATTTTATGTTACTAGTGAAAATAACTTCAAATGCAGTTTGCTAGGTCTGAAACACAGAAATTCATCCAAGTGAAATTTTATTTTAGCTTTCACTTTTGTTCTGAGAGTGCCTCTGTCTTCTACTGTAGTCAGTGGAAGCTGTAAGTGATTACTGTGGCTGCTTTTATCATTCAGATTGATTTATCATCTGAACCCATTAGTATCTCTGCACTGAGAGCAGTAGGAAAAGTGTGTGTATGTGTATATACATATATTCCACCTATAGTGTGTTTTATGGACTGTTTTCCTGTTGATTATGTGTTTTGCTAAAGTATTTATCTGCATCTCTTCCCTGTGGAGTTAGGGAGTATGATTTGATCTAGTTACACTGCAGTTCAGGGAGAGACCGAAGCATTTGGAAAAAATCTTGGGAGCCATTTACCAGGCTATTACAAAAAACTGTGGTCTGCACTGGGTACCCAGACCCAAAATGCCAAGGAGAAGATGCCATCTGGCTTTGCAGGCTGGCCAGCATGAAAAGGGTCCGTGCTAATTGGAGCACAGCCCCTCAGTTAGCTGTAGGGAGCCATCCTGCAGGAACTCAGAGACCGGCCGTATGACGTGATAGGAATTTTCCTTCTCTAACTTGTGTGATAGAGAGTTGGCTGGAGTGCACTGCCAGCTGCTACGCTCTTTCAGGACCCTGTAGAGAGAATAAAGCTGAACTTTGGCTAACTGGCTCTGTACCCTGGCTAGCTTTGTTAATAACAAAGTTGATGCCCTCTTGCACCGCACTGGGCCTTGACGGGGTATTTTAGGTTTTAATCATTTGGACTGAAATTGATAGAACAGACTGCAGACAAAACAGATTGAATTATCCTTCCCTAAGTATAGTTTTCACTTGGCCATTTTTTTTTCAGCCTTGAAGAGTAGTTGTAGCAATGCGTAGGTGAAGCCCAAAAAGTTTGCTTAGGGAATTGTTATGTTTCTCAACGAGTGGGCAGAATCATACTGATTTACCTTAGGGTGTGCAAATGTTTAAGGTCATCCTGAAATCAATCCTCACTCCATATATGCTCTGAAAACCCCTCAGATTAGTGCTTGGCAGCTGTTTAGACCGAGCATGAGAGTTCTCCTCAACATCATGTCTTGAGTTTAGCCAGTCCTGTGTTTAGCCCTCAGCCCTGCAGCTTGCCCTCTTTTCCTCAGTCTTCAAGGCAGGGACTTGTCTGAAGCATCAGTTCCTAACTCTGATCCAGGAGACTTCAATCCTTTGGTCCCCAGATAGGGGAGGCATGCACATGGGATCTTCCAATGCACGCTGTAGTCTCCTTGTTCCTGGAAATGGCCTTCTCGTGCCTTCTGCACCCACATTCCTGACCATGGAATGACCATGGAAGCAGTTAAACTCCCTAGGAAGGCTCCTAGGAGAAGTCTGCTTGAGGAATGGTGTGTTCTGTGTCTTTTGTCATGGCCTCTAAGATAAGATGTAAATGGGGAACAACAGATTGAGGGAAAAATTATTTCCAAAGCCAACCCTAAATATAGACTTGCTTATTTATGCACATGCATGTTTGGGTCAAATTTCTCTGATTTGGCTTCTAGAAAGCATCCCTACATCCATACTGAAGCTTTGAAAGACAAGCGGCATGATTTCGATCAGTCCTGGGCATGGGAAGGCACACTTGGTTTCTGAACATCTGAAAATTATGCTGCTTTGTCTGTCACTTTCATAAACAGAATAGCTAGTTCCAGTATACAAGCATGTGGATGCTGTTGCAGCTTTCTCTGACCTTTATTATTTCAGTACCAGTAAACTCCATTTATTTTAACTTTGCTTATCTGATCTAATCATACTTTGTCCATACTCTTATCAGTCCTTGTGCATTAAAATTAAAGGAGAGGAGGCGGGCAAGACACAAATTCAGAGGGTAAAGTGACTTATGTTTAAAAACTAAGAATATGGAAAGGGCCAATTCAGTCATAACAATTTGACATCAGAAATTATATTTGCAAAAGGAGGGCATTTTTAAGATCTGCTTTTTTCTTCCCTCTCACATATCTTTAAAAATGCATCTGGTAGTGGCCTTGAGGATTGTAGCTTTCAGAAACAATTCTCAGACAGGATATGTATGAAAAACCTTGCTGAAATTTTGCTGAAGGTGCAAAAGGACAAATACTCAGCCAGACAAATGGAGACAGAAGGGCAGAGAGAGGATGTTAGCTTTCCCCTGAACTTCTTGTAGTAGTAGGCATTTTAAAGTGATTTTGAATAACATCATGAGGGAAACAGCTTTACTGTACATTGGGCAATAACTGAGCAGGCTTGACATATTTTGTGACGTGCCACCATTGGATGTAATAAAGTGGATGTATTGAATTTAGTAGCAAAATAAATAACACACAGGTTATTAAACTCCCCATGTTATTCATAACCATATTGCATTCAGCAAAACTTTCCATTCTTAAATCTGCTGCAAGCTGCCATGGAAAATCTAGTCTGTCTCAGGGGAGCAATGCAGGAGTCCAGGGAATGCCATAGCAGACACATGGCCAGTTTGTTTTAGAGCATACGGAGCCTTGCTGATGCATTAAGCTGGTGTGCTAACAGAAGAAAACCTTCTAAGAAACAGCTCATTAGACTTCTCTTATGGTATTACAGGAGGGGTGACCAGCTTGTCTTCTTTGAAGACTTGTCTTCCTATCCAATGTCCAGCCAAATAAGGAATCTTGAGACAAAGAACTCCACCTGGCTATTTTTAAAGGTGTGTCAGAAAGGAAAATTAGTTACAAATTTGCTTGAGGGGCTGCCTGGTGCCAAGTGGCCTTCAGGTGTTCAGTCGCCTGGCAGTGGCACTTCACTGCTTGAAGGAATCTTAGAGCTATATGTGAGGGATAGATAAGAGTGTTTGGGAAGAACGGCATTTATTCTGAATAAAGATGAATCTGCAGCCTCCCTACTGGAATATAATCCTTGCAGTTCTGGGGTTATTTCAATCAGTCTTAGAAGACCGGCTCTTAAATCTGGCCGTCATTCAAATGGATTTGCCCACTGCAGCAGTACCACAGGCACAACGAACTGTGGAGCGTGCTGCTATCCCTACCGCAATAAGATGATGCATTGATTTCTGTGTTAAGCTGCATCTATGGAGCCACAGGAAAACAGAACAGCAAGATGAGCCTAATTTGAGGGGGAAGGGGAGAGAAGCAGCTGGGAACCAGATGAAGCGCACACCTTTGCTAAAGCTATTGGGCCATATGCATGTCATGGTTGGCTGAGTTCACGCAAGGAAAACTAACCATTGTTGTTACAAAACCTGCCTATTTTGTTATATGGTCAAATTCTGTTCTTTGTGACTGTATTTAAAGTTCAAATCTTACAGTAGTCACATTTGGGCAGAGAGACCATTACACATTTCCACTCTTTCCTTTCCAAGCAATTGATGTTTTAAAAGTTAGGTCTTAAGTTTCATCTCCATTTTGCACTGGCTCAGGTGCCAAGTTCACCCAGCCAAGGTCAGTTTGTAACCCCTGCCAGCAGGAAGAGGAAGGTGGAGGTCCACCCTGTGGGGAGCATCATTTGGTACAGGAAGGAGCTGATCCGTTTTGCTGTAGGTGGTTCACAGGCTTGAAAATGACTTTTTACTGGTGCAACAAATGTCTCACTTTGTGCCAGGAACTGGCCTGTCCCTTTGGACATTGAATGAACAGATGCCTAATTAGGCTATTATTTACTATGGTCGAGATAGCTGAATTTTGATGAAAAAGACTTTACTTTAAACATTGATTCATGACACAGATGCTCATATCATGCATTAGGCTGTTTAACCTTCTGCAAATATAGTTGCCCCATGCAACGTTTTATAAATATCCTGGCAACTGCTCTGTCTTCCTTCATTCTCTTTGAGAGAGAAGCTTGGGAGCTCCCAAACTGGTCCTTAGTGCCGGTAATGCATGTATCAAATGCAAGCAGGAGACACTGAATGGCACCAGGGCACTGTGTGTCTTAGGCATGCTGCTAGCTTTTAGGTGAAGGAAGAGATCCCTATGTTGGGGTGGAGGGGGCTTGCTCTGAATCCTGCCACGCACTGCCCGAGTCTGGAAAGCCGAGCTGGGGCATCCCAGAGAACAGGTCTCTCAGGACATCCCTGTTTTTTTTGGGCAGGACTGCAGCTATAAAACCAGGAGGATAGTTAGATGGAGATGGAATTGTTCCAGGCTTCCCTTCCACTCCACTGCTCCCAGTGTGGTTGTGTTAGACCCTGTCACCCTCACTTGTTCATTTTCTTCTCTGGAACAAGTATTGGAGAGACTCTTGGAGGAGGGACAGTGCTAGTCTGATCACTATGGCTTTGAGGAAGCTGAAACCCCACATGGCAATAGCTCCTCCCTGTATTCTCTTTCTTCTTCTGGTCTCCACTCCTGGGCTGATCATACTTTGCTATCAGAAGAGCTAAGAAGAAAATGAGAAATTTCTGTCCCAGAGAAAAGTTCAGCTGTGATGATGAGCAAGGCTCTGGGCTGATGGGCTGGACTGCTTTGTGCAGCTTGCAGCAGCCCATTCCATGGTAGTTTCACTGCTGGAGAGCTTCTTAAAAACTAGCCAAATCTGTTTTAAGCAGGTGCCAAACTTCTGTAGAAAGTGCAGCGGAACAATTACCTGATAACTTTCTAAAGGCCTGAAACTTTCAAAGAATCCTCTTCCTCAATACTGACAGACTTCCCTAGATATGATCCTGAATTCAGGAGGGGTTTGTCACAAATGTCATTCGAATGGGCTAGGTGTCAGTAGGAAAGCAGACCCTTTCTAAAAGACCTTTTCAAATGCATTTTTTATCCACCCCTTTACACCCATCTCCCCAAGACACATTGGTTCTCATATGCTCCCTGCTTATCAGTTGCCTACTGTACGTCCAGTGGCTGGAGAAGTGAGAAGCCCAAAGAGGCAGAGCTGTAAAAAGAAGCCGAATAAACATCGATTGCATTTTAAAATCTGAATAATTGGGTCTGTACTGTTGGGAAGAGAAAAGGAGTTAAAGATTTGCTCTCTGTTTGGTGTGATAAATGGCACGTTCTATGTAATACCAATGATGGATGCAGCCTGAAAGGTCAGGGGAATTCCCAGCACAGGGTCTGACCTTTATTTTACTCAGTTCTCTGCACTGAGTTTAGAATAAATTCACCAGTTAGAAGGAATTTACCACCGGAGGTTTTATCTTTGTGTTTCATTTTTGAATGAGCTCTGTCACTTTAGATTCTTCTCAGGGATTTTTACTTTTTGTGGGTTGTTTGTTTGTTTGTTTGGGGCTTGTGATTTTTGTGAGTTTTTTTAGTAGCAGGAGGAGGTGAAGAGAAAGGAACATTTTTTTAAAATATTTGGGAGAATTCATAGGCCAAACAAAGAGGAGATGCTTTCTTTTTTTGGAGCTTTGAGATTAGTCATGCTGCTGTCTGTTTTAGAAAAGTGTTGATATAATAGAGAGCCCAATTTTGTGCTAATATGTATGGACTGATAGAGCCTTCTCTATGCTGAAGAAATCCTTCCAGCTGTAATAAATTGGAAACCCTTTATTCTGAGAAGAGCAATTATCGGAATCCTGCATATTTCTCCCCCTCCCTGTCACCTAACTTTGTGCTCTCTTCTAGATTTTTTTGACTTGCATAAGCCACAAAGAGGAAAGGATTTATTTAGTGTTGACCAAAGGTTTAGCAGTGTACGTTAACAGAAATAAGTTAAGGGGAAATCTTCCCTTGCTATAGGTTCTTTTAGACTGCTGGAGTAGTCTCACAATTAAAACAGAAAAAAAGGACTCGTTTTGTAAGTGATTGAAAATTGGGACAGAGAAATTCTTTGGATGTTTGCTGTGTCAGGACCATGACCCACTATTTAGGAGTTCTTTGGAAATCACTAAGAAAGTACTTGTAGTACACGATCCTAAATATGCACTGGTGGAGGATATGATATTGGAGCAACTCCAATACTTCTGGAGGCGCCGGTGGGCCTGTGCCTCCAAAGGTATCCACTGTAAGCTGGATGAGTAATGTTATGTCAGTATTTCTAGTCAGGAAGCTGGATTACAGAGAGACTTAGAAGCTGCACTGGATTCTCTGAAAATGTATACACAGCAGCAGTGAAGTCACCAGGAGAGGACAGAAAGGTAGCATTAAAGCTGAAAATGTTACTTGCCCAGGAAAATGACTGTAATTGTGTGGGTTAAATTAAGAGCAGGCCTTTCTCAGGCCAGTAAGTGATGCAATAGGGTGCAGAAACCAACTAACTGTCTTCTGCCCTTCATGCTATTGCACAGTGCTGTCTGTGTTCATCACCTGCAGTTTCTGTGAAATCACCTCACGAAAATGTAAAAAAGGATTTGTCAGACTACACAGTGAAGACTTCTGGGAGACGTGAGGGTATTCTTGTGGGATGAGGTGTAATGTTATTGTGGCCGCCATGATTTCAGAACAGAAAAGAAGCAAGGCTTTTAGAAGAAGAGGTAATAATTTTTCTTAGCCCAGCTGGTATTGTTGGACAGGGAGACAAGTTTGTCATTATTTTGTGATGCAGACACTGCCAGCAAGTTGCAGCTTTTGAATCACATCTAGTCCCTGGAGAGCCAGGCTGGATTTTCATCTGGGAAATACAGGCTCCTAGAATTCTATTTAAATTATGTGTATGCTAGCTTTATAACCAGTTGTTCATAACAATTTGTTCAACAATTTTGGGGCCTATTGAGTATAACTTGCATCTTTCCCACACTGTGGTCTTTGTGAAATAAGGATGGAGGGACCATTTTTCTTTTCTGGAAAAAGTCCCATATGTGGCAAAGGTGAGGAGTCCGTAACTTCTGCTGGACATTGTTGGCCATTGACCTTGGGTTGGTCCTGATTCACCTGAGAGAACTGTGATTTCTCTGGCCCAGTCTCACCCCATGGAGTTTCTAATGATTCAAAGCCTCTGAACAGCCTAAACATAACCAGAAGAGCAATCAGCCCTAGCAGTACACCTGACCTTACCAGTTTTGAACCTGTCATGATGAAGATCTTTCTTTTTTTTGATTTAAAATTCAGGATTTTGTACCTTGATGTTAAATCATTGTACACTTAGGAGAGCATATCTTTCAGGAGTAACCGCCACCATAATCCTACTGAAAAGCAGATATCTGAAAACCAGTGAGAACTACAAAACATCCCCTTCCCTTTTCTTTTGATTAATTTCCCACTTATGTTTCAAATTACTTAAAAAATACCTGCATTTCAAAGCTGAAATTCAGGACAGCACTTGCAATGCAGAAGTTTCTGTGTTTCCTGAATTTGAGCCTAAATTTGAGAGAGTTCCATAAATTGGAGGATTTTTTTTTAGTGTTCATTTGACTTGTTCAACAGTTGAAGTAGATTCCCACCTGAGCACTGCTGGAGATACCATCTTCAGTTTGTTCCATCTAATAGACCTCATTTGCAGAAGACACTTGGCAGGCCTATTTCCAAACAAACCTATGCTGAAAACATGATAGAAGAAATAATTTTTTAAAAAAATCAGATGAATGAGTTTCTGCCTTTTGCATATAGCAATTCCTGAAAAGAATTAACTTTGACCAATTAATCAGTGGTAACATTTATTGCTCAAAATGTTATCCCTTTTGATCTGACAGGCTTGTTTTTTGATAATTTGTTAAAGATGACAAAAAAAGGCTCATACACCTCTCGTTCATTTTGACCTTTCTTACTATTAGGAAATTAATTTCAGAACTGAAACAAATGTATTAGTGTTGTCATTTAAAAAAAAAAAAAAAAAAAAAGATGAATACCTTGCCTTCAAGCTGTTTCTTCATATTAATCCATCACACTGTAACATGGTCGCTTTTTGACACATAACATCTTACCAAGATACTTTCAACATTCACACCAGCTCTTATTAAATACTGCACATAAATTCCAAGTGCTGGAAGTTATTGATAGAAAAGGGTGAATAATAAAAAGTATATGTACAGGAAACACATGGAAGGGAGAAAGGTTTTCTTTAGTGAATAAGGTTTATCAGGTCTGGACATGTGGTTTCATGATTGTCAAGGGTAGAAACAAGCAAATACTCAGGTTTTCCCTTGATAATGTTTTATTTTGTAACTCACAAAGCAGGAATCAATAAATACTTCCAATCGGTAGCTTTCTTACTGAGAATTTTTAGGTTTTCTTTCAGTTTTGCTTAGTGGAAACAAGTTCTGATCCAGTCAGATTTCAAAGCCTCGAACTGTTTTTTCTTCTTGTTGTTGTAGCAATGTTTGTTTTTCTGTGTTTAGTTTTAATATTTACTGCTGTTTACCCATAATTCCCACCACATTGTTCCCCTAAATTGCCTGTAGCTCTCAGAAATGTATCAGTAGGTGCTTTACTGAGTAACAGTCATGAGCGATCCCTTTCGTCCTTTTCAGTTATACATCAAAGCAAGCGTTTGAGCTATATGGACAGATTAAATGATGTGCTACTCCAGGACATAAAGAACCACGACTTGCTAAGCACTGTTGGCTATCAAGCACAGTCGCTGGGTAATGTGGGAGTCACAGTTGTTAATGAGGGCTTAAGCCTGGCAGGGTTTGAGGTTCAGGTGGAATCTAAATAAACTCTTAAACATTTGGATGCTTATTCAGAAGAAATTTTATTTACTCTTAGTCTTTGTATTGATATGTCATTAAATCTGGGCTTCACAGCTTTAGAAAACTTCAGTAAGGGTCGTGACATAGGAAAGACTGAGAATCACACTAAGATATTGTTGAGATGCCTTTTTAACCAACTCACTTAGTGTGCGATGATGGGCTCTGGCTTTACAGAGTTACATTCATCATGTAACCATATTATTGAACCTTAGCAGCCTCTTTAATTCGGGAATTCCACCTTTCCAAGGAATCCACTTAATATGGATTTTAAATCTATGGTTCATGGGTAGACTAGAGCAGAAGGGTCACATCAGCTGCATTTTAAATACCATGTGGATAAATCAATCAAGTGTTATCACATCAGAACAGCAACACCTATTATTTTGCAAAGATGAGTTCAGCAACTGCCAGTTATGCACTGCGGACAGTTATGTTTATGCAGCTATCAGCAGCTGCTGCTTTCCATTTTCATAGCTTAAGTGGAAAGCAGACTCCTGAAACTAAAGGACACATTTTGTTTCTGTTGATGCTGCTGTTCTCTTGTACCATGAGATCACAGTAAATAAAATGTTGAGAATGATTTTTAGTGAGAGGGGGGATATACAACCTCCATAAAGGGAAGAGAGTTTCACAGGGCTGGAGCATCTGTTTGCGCTGTGACATGACAGCGCTAACAGGGAAGGGTGTGCATGCCAGGCCATACATTTCAGCTCCTGTGGTCACCACTGTCTCTCTCTTCCCCACCCTCCCTGTTCCTAATGATTTGATGTTGGACTGGACTCATGATGTTGTCTGTGGTCATGCAGATGACCTTGAATTCCAAATCCAGTGTCTTGGGAGGGGCATATCGAGATGTATATGGTAAGGGAAAACTTATGTTAATTGTATTACTCACTGTTTGCTGGTTGTTTCACAACACATGAAATAAAAGCAATTATGCTAAGGTTAAGGGGAAAAATGGACCCTGTCCAACCTTTCCATTGCTGTTTCAGATAGTGAACAAGAGACAATGATTTTCCTTGAATGTCATCTGAGGAGCAAAGCTAACTTTTCAGAAATGAGAAAGAGCTTTGAAAAGAAGAAGTACCACCAGTGAGTCCAAATAGATGTTTAGAAGGCTTTGTGCAGGGGAAAGACATGATGTCTGCTAGGAAGGAAGGAAAGACCATGTGCCATAAAGAGCTGATCAGTTACCTGTCCATGTGAATCAGAATCAGTCAAAGGCAAGTCTTAGGTATACATAGACCATTGCAGCCAGGAAGCCTCTCCTGGCTGAGCATCTCTGCTGAAGACTGGGTTACCTCATAAATATTATTTCTGGAATTTGAACTTATTCTGAAGTGTGAAAAAAAAGGGAGAGGAAATATATGAATAAATGTATTAGTGACTGAAAACTATGATTCTCCCCCCACCCCTTTATATTCCTTGTGTTGTGCTCAGAGGAGTTGAAACTGTTTTTCTTTGAAGTTTTGTTTTGTTTTGCTTTGCTTTAAAATATCTTTTCTGGCATGTGAACAAACGCAAGAAAAATGCAACTCGAATAAAGGGGAAATTTACAAACTCTAAGGATGGACTGAAAAGCTGAAAAAATGGTAGTGATATCTGAAAGCACCAGCTCAACCAAAAATATAGCATCACATACATAATACTAGAATACCTTGATCTTATTTTTATTATTATGATCCTGAATATATTTACTAAATTGGCTAAGTGAAATAACTTAGATTTTAGAGATTTTCTGTCTCTCTCATCTCACCTTACTGAAATTATGTGTGAATACCTGCACTCCTGCTAATATTTCAACAGAAACAGTGAATGGATATATTGTTGAAAAATTTGCTGGTGGTTTGCTATGTATCTGTAAGACCAAATGCACTGAGCTCCGTGTACTTTCTGGAAGATAATGTCAACGTGAGTTGTGGGTAAACATTGCTTTCTGCAACTAGACCCATCTGATCTTCAATCACATCATCACAATCAGGGGCCATGCTTGTGAAATGCAGATAATTGTGAGTCACTTGTGCTGGCTTTCTGGCAGATTTGTCATTTCTGTAGCAACTTGGAAGACAGAGACAGGAACAATCTGTTAGATTAGCCAGTCCACCCCCACAGCCAGCCAAGTTGTTTCTTATGCTACTGTGTTTTTTAAAAAACACTCTCTTCTAACAATTATTTTCTTTACTGTTATGAAGAAACCCGCTATCACATTGAAGTTGCATTTATTCAAATATACAACGATCACAAAGGGACAGTTCTATGCAGCATGTAGGACACTGTACTACATGCATGAAAATGGCCATGTTAAAGCAATATTAGGAGAGTTCTGGTCCTAGGTGTTTTGTTCTTTGTAACACTTGTGACATACATACATACTTTAGTTTTTATTAAAATGAATTCCCTATGTGATATTTACTTTAAATACAATTTAAGGATTTATTTTGGTGGGGCATAAGAACAGAAAAATACATTTTTGCACAAACCACTCCCATCTCGACAAAAAGTTTATTTTTTTCCTGAAAAAGTTAAGTGCTCTGTTGAAGTCCTTTTTTAGCTGGAAAGGCTCAGACAGTGACACTTCAGACAGCTCCACTCTCTTCTTTTGGAAGATATGGGCTGCTTGCACCTACTCTCTCTGTCAGAGGCGGAATTCCGGTTGGTTCTAGTAAAAATATGATGAATACCTTGTTTTCTGCTAGGCTTCCCATGTGGGTAGGCAGAGGCTGTTGCATACTGTTGAACACACCACTAAAATGTCAGCTGGGCTTGACTCCTCATCCAGCTACCTGATGAGCCACCAATTCAGTGAGTCAGAAGAATAATGAATTGATTGAGAAAAATGATTGATTTTGCAATGTGATCGGTATGCTGCTGAGTTCCATGAAAAGCATGTGATCATTACAGCCAGTGGCTTCGTTTTATGGATCACTCTATGTCGTTTCTTGGGATCTCAGTTTTCTCCACCATCACTGAGATACTAAAGGATGTTCCATAGCTTGTTTTCAGGAATGTAAGAACATTTAAGCCCAGCAAAACAAGCTGTACACTTTCTCATGCCACAGATCTGCAATGGTAGAGAGTAAGTGGGGGATTAAGTTGAAATTAATCTCTTTCGCATCAAATCTTCATAGGACATTCACAATTTTTGGGTGACCTTTGGTTAAAGGAATGGAAAAGGATGACGGCTATCAGGATTCAGGAAAGTGTTTGTTGGTAGGGAAAGGTAAAGCTGGTAGAAGAGATCTGCAGATCAAACAAACCAGTTGAGTCCAGTTCAGCTGATGGCCTGTGGCTGGATTTGGCCAGAAGGATCCTTCCATCTTCTCTGCTCCTATCCTCCTGGGAATATGCAACACCACAGCAGTCAAATCCCACCTCTTGGACCTGTGCTTACAGTTGGGGCTTGCTGCATCCACAGGGATGGGAGAAGTGGGAGTAGGATAAGGACCGCTGATATTCAAGGTAAGAAAGGGCTGATGGGCCAACCCCAGACATGCCTCTGGCTGGAATTAGGAACCTCTCCCTCCTTACCTTGAGTATCAGCAGTCCTTGTGTTGCTGGTGGTATTGCAAGCATGTAATGGGGGACAAGGAGCTGCTGCTGTGTTGATGAAGCTCTGAAATCTGCTCTCTGATGCTCTTATCGGAGAACTGCCTGGCCTTTTCATCCAGCTGCACTCAATGAGTAACACACATTGAGGTTTCTTGGACAGGACCTGTGACTCTCTCCCTGTTGCCTCCTTAAATCACTTCTGACAATTGTGAAGAAGGAGAGACTGGCTCAAACCCCCAAATAATAACCTTTCTGCCCCTTCCCCAACAGCACAAAACTGGGGAGAGTTGAGGTTGGAATCTAAACCCAAACTCCTTGCTCAGACCCTCATATCTTGATCTACAGAAATAGGAGCTATTATTTAATTATTTCCCAGCTATGCACATATCCTTCATGCAGGTGGTTTCTGTACTTGCACTGAGCAGGCGGCTGCAATGTTCAGCCCCCTAAGCCACAGAAAATGCTAACTGTTCCTTTAAAACATCTGTACAGTGACTTTCATTTTCCCTTGATCCTGCTTCTCACTGCCATCTTCCTAACAAGGGAGTTGTTACCCAAAGACTTGTTATCCCTCTCTCTTCTGACGACTTGCCTGACAGCTCTGTCTGTATGTAAATTAACTTTTTTTTCTGTTTTATTTTTTATCCAGAGGCATCTCAGTTTTGGCAGTCTCATCAAAAAAGCATATTCTGCTTTAAATTACCCCCAGTTCTCCAAAATGCCTCCCACACCACGCTTAAAAATCATTCTTTCTTCTTCTGATTGGGAATTTCAGCCACACTTAAGTCTTAAAATAAATGGCTTGTTTATGGTTGAATGCTTCCCCCACGCGACACCTTTTGTTATTAATATCTGCACATCTGTTTGTTTAATTATTTGATCTCCTGCATGAAACTGAAAGTCATAATTTTTTTAGAAGTTTATGTGTTCAAAGAATATCTTCTCATTTGGGGTCACAACAGCTTTCATTCCTTCGCCTTTTGGGCAGCAGACCAGTGTCAGTCACTTATCATAAATAATTAGTTTCATCAGGTTACTGCAGAGATTCAGCCAATCGCAGACACACAGAGGGTAAATCTGGCCTTAACTCCAGGCTGAAAGTGGCCTTTCAAAACTAATTTGGGGATTCACAAAACGACAGACAGGCTCTCCTTGTGTGCTGAGTTGCCTGCTCGTGTTGTTAGTGGTTCAGTGTTTTTTTTTTAATTGCCTAGTTAATATAATCTGACACACTTCTAATGGCCCGCTGGTAAGTTCAATAGGGTAGTCGTTTTCATCAGGTGCTGGTAATAGGGTAAAGGAGCTTGGTTTAAAGCCTGTTAAAGATGCAGCAATCTTTTTAAAAAGCTCACTGTTAGCAGCTCTTCTGGAGCTCCTGCTAAAGGATATTAATGTCGGGAGTTGCTTTGCGACCAGAGGCTCAAGCTGAGTTCTGTGTGCTCTTGTGTACATTTGGTAAGTAGGAAATTGTCAGCCCTTGTGACAAATCCTGGAGTGGAGCTTTGGGATGCAGAATTTGCAGCTGAGTCTGGGGCAGAATAAACTGGGTCCCGTGAGAAAAACCCTGCTGAGTGTCATAGAAACACCAAAGGACTTAGTGTGTGAAGTCCAGGTCCCAGTCTGAGTGCAAGGACAAATATGTTCCTGGCTGTCTCTCTTTGGGGAGAGGTTGTTCAGGAAAGAAAATCTCCATTTTTAGAGAGCATGCAGGAGGTGAGAGAAGCCCTAGAAAGCTGTGAGCTGTATGTTTGGAAGGTTGGGTAGGAACTAACCAAGTGTACTGTGTCCTTCTGAGCCTGAGTTGAGTATTGTGTCCTGTGCTTAACCATTTAAAGCATTGAAACATTTGCTGTTTCTCCTGATAGATTATGATCTATTTAAGCACTGCTGCAAAGAAATGACCACTTTTAAATTTCCCAGATGCTCCAGCAGCCACTCTTGGCTCTATTTCTCATCGAGAAGGAACTTGTAATGATGGAGTGAAAAGTATAATGTCCCACTGAAAAGGAAGGGGGTTTTTTTAGGCTACGTTTTTTTGCAGAAATATGTTGCTTCTTCCAAAACATTAGACAGACTACTAGACCTGAGAAGGTTTCCCATTTGTATACACTTTTAATTTCCTGTTCTGCATTTTGCCTTAATTCATGTTATGGTTTTGCTTAAGAAATGTAAGCATTTGCTGAAATATCTTCTGCTTGACAGTCTTGTTTTGGAGTGAGAACCTTTAAGAATTCTTCCTTGCCCCTTGCTGTGAACTTGCCTTCTCATGTACCTGAAGGGAGGCAAACCATAGCTAACTGTCGGCCCTTCTTTCCTTTTGCAAATAGGGATGGATCAAACCTGTGGGTTAATTTAGTTTCAAAATACATACAGTTTGGATACAGGCTGGAACTTGAACTCTGAAGCACAAGCCCACTCCAGCTATATTGAGATGGTCAGTGTTATTTCATCAGAGTCTTTTGATTTTCGCGGTGTCTTGGCACACATGTTAGTAACTGAAATAGCGCATGTGCCCTCTGACCCATGCTGTGCCTTTGTTACACAGTGTCTACTTTTTCTGCCTGAGGGTCTTTGATTGACATCATGAGCTAAGGGACCCACAGCGTGAAGTATGATGTGGAGTTTAGCCCTCTGTATTTTCATTGCAGATGGACCACAGATATTGCTCATGAAGTTTTATCTACATCATAACCTTGGGGGTTGGGGGGAGAGGAAAAAGTCAGGACTCTAGCTTTGAAAAGGTAAAAGGAGAGGACATTTGAACTGGTTGTTTCATAAGTTTATCTGCACTGGTGTGAGTGTCTGCCTGCCATGTCCAGTCACGCCCCTCTCACAGCAACAAGAGCACCAAAGCAATTGCAAAGGTGATTATTTCATTTTGTGAGGTGTCTGGGCTGTGGTGAACCCCTGAAGATGCTTGTGCTGTAGGACTGTCCCATCTGTTCTGGGACAGTCGAGGTCCAAGGACAAAGATACCAATTTTCCTTGGTATTGAGTGCCTTGCTTTCCTCTTCTGTTTTGTGTTGTGGCTGAGATGGGAAAGCCTAGCTTGTGCCCTCATGTCACATTTCTATCCCTTTTATTTTCTTTGTGATCACCGCTGGAAATTTTGTCCGATTAGAAGAAACTTTTACCTCTATTAAGCCCCTGAATCTCCATCAAGCGTCTGATAGACTGGGCCCTAACGGCAGCCGCTTTACTTCTTTTCAGGCACCATCCATCAGGTTGACAGTGACTGCCGATGGGCCAGTCATATTGTCTATATTTCATACACAAACATCAGGCCTGCTGACAGCACTTTGCACACTCGGAAATTGCTTTTGCTGTGAGCTGAATTTCAACTAGAGCTTTTTTGCTGGCTCCATCTCTCAGTGTTTATGACCCTCAGGAGCAGAGGAACTGCTGTGAATAGATAATGCTGAAAGCACTCTTGTAGCACAGAAGGTTTCATGTCTGAAGTATTTAATGTTTACAGCAAATTTGGTGTTTGTTAATTTGCATTTTTATTCTTTCCTTAAAGAACTGTCACCTTATTCTTCTACTTGTCCTTTGTACAGATGTATGGCAATTTGTGCTGGGGGGATAGTGCTCATGGGGTGGGGGAAGAGAGGAGAGGAGGTGTTAAGGGGTGGGAAGAAGGCTGGGTAGAGTTACAAAATACTCCATGGCTTAGGCAGCAATTCTGAATATTGCTGCTTCGAAGGATGCGGAAGGAAAGGCTTCCAAGCAGTGTAGAGCTACCCCTTTTGCTCTCAGTCAGAATAATTTTGATAGATAACCCATTATCAGCTTAAAAATCAAATACAGTTCCTTCCAGGTTACAGTTGTTTTCCTATATGCTAATGTATCTTGTCCTTTCCTCTTAGAGAGCAGACAAATTATTTTCATTACTGGGAAGTAGAGCTCCCTGCTAATAATACACCCCGCCCAGCATCTGAATTGTATTTCTTGTTGATATAGAAATACTTCTGCTGGAGTGTAATTATGTTTGTACATATATGTGGGTTTGTGCTTGGATTGGTGCACAAGGGACTGTGTGTTTGTGGGTAGGCCTGAGTCTTTATCTATACCACTGTGTGTTTTTACAGGAAGTAGTGTGTTCTTGTTCACCTCTGTATTTGTTTCCATCTATCCTTGAGAAAGTGTGTGCCTGAGAATCACTCAGAAACTGAAGAGTGGATGAGGAGGAAATAAAGATGGCTGTTTAGAAAGTTGTGTAGCAGTTTCAGATGACCTATGGAGGTCACATAGATTAACCTACCCATACCAAATGTTCCCCAGACAATCGGAATGCTCTGTCTGGCCAGGCGATTTTATAAGGACTGTAAAGAATGTACGGAGACATATCCCTGTAAAACCATCTCTTAACTGAAAGCTCAATGAGCCATCAAATTCAGGAAAAGAACAGCCATTTCTTGGGAAAATGTAATGTTAAGTGTACCAAAATTAAACTCCAAGCCAGTATATTTTGATGTGCAGCTAGAGTAACCTATGTTCAAGTAATATTAAAGAGAAATTGTCAGAGGAAAAATCCCATGTTAACAAGAAAAAAACCAAACCCTTAGACTTTTCCCCTGGTACCAGGAACAGCTTATTATATGTGGTTGAAACAGAAAGAATGTTTTGAATTGTTATTTATTCTTTCAATTGTCCTAATGTTTTGTTAGTTTTTCCCTTTGGTCATTTTTTCAGCTTGGAGAGAGCTAGAGACTTGACTAGTTGGTTTGTCTGCCTGTGTGGAGCATATTTTATTGTCATGCTTTTGCTCAGTGATCTTCTGTTTGGATTGCAAACTATAAAGGGTAACATTTAATCTCTGCAGGTTTTTTTGCCAGGCCTGACTGACATTTGTGTTAGTGATTTTTGTTAGGTTTTTTCCTTTACCCTTTTACACTTTGATTTTTAAATGGAAACTGAATGTTGTGCCTATAACTTCCTGACAGGGTTAAAGATTGGCACTTCTATTTCAAAAATAATTTGACTATATGAAAACTGTGGGGCAAAACTGATTTTTAAGAGACAGTATTTTATTGATGATATATTGTATGACCTTTTGCATCATTATTGTTGAGATACGGGAATAAGAGTATTTCCTGCAGTGGTTTAACCTGAGGTACAAAACATTAAATACAAAGTAATGGTGGTTTCTTAAGTAAACAGCACCTTTTCAAATAACAGGTTATCTGGATGTTGCTGTTACAATAACTCTTTCGCTTCCATCCTGAAGCACAATGAAAGGGAGTTGTGTTTAGATCTGCTTAATCGCAGGTTATTTGTAGTACAGCAGTTCCTGGGAGCTGTTCTGATCAGCATCCCATTGAATTTGTGCTGCTACGCACTACAAGAAAGTGTCTTCCGTGGGGAGGTGGTGATTTATGAAGATTAGACAGACTGGCATTCTGCAGTCCCCATTATAAGAGTGAGAGCTGAGAGGAACTGAACGACTTATTGAAGGTCAAATGCAAAGCCCATGTCAGATCTGAGAAATCAGTGCACATATTTCATGATATGGAGGCTTCCTGCCCGTTCCATTTCTGCTGGCTTGGGAAGGGTGGAGGCAGGGCCTCCGGAAACTAGCATTGTGCAGGAGTATTATGAAACAACGACCTTCAATGTTTGATAAATGAGCACAGTAACTTGGGAACCAACCACAGAAATCCACAAAATATCATAACACTGGGCTCCCAGGTAGCTGACACTGCATCCTTATCTCCAGTCGAGTGGAATAGAGCCAAAATTATGTGTTTGTATTAGAATACTTCTTTATATCTCTACCCCAAAAATGAAGGAAGTGAGATTCATAGTGTAAAAGTGCAGAAAATATCAAGGATGTCTAAGTTTCCCTGAAAACCAGCTTCTTTCTATGTCCTTTGCCCACATTCATTAGTGGTAGAATCTGGACTCAACTATGAAGACTTCCTGTCTTACCTATATTAAGTACTTATCCAGAAGAAGTAGGAGAGAGAGAGGTTAGGAGCATCCCATCTCCATGTCATTTTTGCAGTTACAACCTCCACCTTTGCTCTACTTGAAAATGGGGTCTAACATAAAAAAGATTTCAGTTCAGTACCTGGAGCCTCTACCTACCACTTCAAAACAAGTAAGAGCAGCAGCATAAGGGACAGAAATTGAAAGTGTTGGTTGACTTTTTCTAACACCCTGCATGACCTTGGGCAAGTTGTTTTCCCTCTGGGCTTCAGTTTGCCAAGCTGCAATGTGACACCGATAACTTTAAGTTAATTGGTGAAGTGTTTTAAGACCTGCTGAAGATTAAAAGTGCCATAGGGAGCACAAGCATATTGAACAGCAGCCACAGTTATCTGTGATGCTTATTGAGACTTGTTCCATTAGGAACATGGCAGTGGTGGCTGTAGTGCATGAAACAGTAGATGAATAGATTGGGAGTCTGTCATGGGACCTTCTCTATGGTTTCACTACAGGAAGTTCGACAGTGTTCCTGAGCTTATCTAGCTGCAGTATGAAGAAAGGGAAAGGATGCACAGCTATTATACAATGTAAGTTATGATGGGCTTGACTAAGGAAGAGAAAGAATGCAACCACTTAACTCTTCTCTTTGATAAAGCTGCACACAGCTGTTAGAATATAAACAGTTGTGAAGCAGTGAAATAAGTGCTTGATGGTGGTTTTTATGAACTTCCATGCTCCTCATAGAGCGATAGGTGACTTCTGGGAGTCATGGGAACTTTCAGAAGCGACTGTCTACTATGCTAGGCAGCATGACAGTCTAAGGCAATAAAATATCCTTCAGACCCCCTTTGATGTAGAGAATGTGTGGCAGGTTCCACCTTGACAGGGAATCTCATTAGGTATTGCTGGAAGGAAGTGACACAGTCAAGAAGCTACTCAACCTCTCTCTTTTCTCTCTTCTGTTAGCCATTGGGAAGCAATTTTCTTTTGTTGTTTTGTGATCTTTAGAGATAAGCTGATGATCACTACCTTGTTCTCTGAGAGTTTTTTTTTCCTTCTTTCCTGGTATTTGAAAACTATTTTCCCAGGCCCTGTTTCGATAATACCGGTATCTATAATACGTATCTGAAATAGCAGGAAGTGTACCACACAAGCTGTGTTCTGTTTAGGAATACTGGAACCCCATGTCTCCCTTCTGCCTGTGCACATGTATGTGTGCGTGCAGTTAATCTTTAACATTAAAAAAAAAACATTTTAAATCTTCTGTGAAAATTTCGGTAATCCTATCAGCTCCCTCACTGCAACACTTACATTTCTGTTCGGTAGTTTCTAGTCAGCTGAGATTGCTTAGCAAATACATGTGGGAAACTTTTTTCCTGTAGATGAAAATAAGAATTTATTTTCATGTCAAAGGGTAAGTAAATTTTGCTACATCATTACTAATCTTTCTATTTTCTTGATGATTCTACAATAAATGACAATAAGTTTGTTATGGAAGGGATATCTAAAAGGTGTGTAATTCCCATGATTTGTTCCCCTGGAGCATTCCTGATTATTGATACATTCTGTCAGTTAAGATTTACATCATTGATTAGTGTGATTTAGAGTGTCATGGCTTCACGTTCTTCCAGCCTTCCTAGCAAAGCAAGCAATTTAAAGTCATTGCATGCGATGCAAGATTTCAAAGTAGTAATTCAACTGCAGTGTTATGTTTGATCCAACGTTTACTGCCTACCTACTATAACAACTGGCAGTTTGTAAACTTAGATATTAAAATGATGAAGCTTTAGAAACTCATATAACAATAATGAAGAAGTACTATGTGAATGCCTGTGATTTTTTTTTTTTCCCTATAGTTTTACTCTGAATGCTCAGATATTTGGCAGATATTGGGGAAGTTCACAGACATGTACCCAATCCATGAAGAGTGCTTCAGGTATCATAATCAAGCCAGAGAGAGTTCAGAGGGTTTGTTCATGTCTGTCTCCCAGATAATGTCTGCCTATCCTCAGTATATATCTGCTCAAAGTGTGCAAGTGAACTGCATTTTTTACTTCCTCCAAGACTCGCAGTTATTTAGATTATCGTTGGGAGTTGTGTTGTTTAGGGCTTAATAGTGCCAGAAATTATCACAGTCAGATACAAGACACTGGAGTGGATAGACTTTAGGACAGACTATGTCAAGCAGTCTTTAAATTCCTAACTATGTCCAAGCTGTCAGGAATTGGATTGGACCTCTCTGATTCTGCCGCTGGACTCAGATTTTCATAGCCCTGAATTTTCATAGTGGAAGTTGTTTAAAGGTTGTCTCAGCTGGAGCTATGCCCTGGCTTATCAGATATTATATTACTGCTGTTCCCAGAGAACTAAAATTTCCCCAGGTCCTTTCATGCAGCCTATCTGTAACATACCTGTTGACATGAAAACAGAAGTTTAAAAAAATGTAATTCATAAGAAAAGTCTAATTATTTGTGACATTTCATCCATCATGTCCTAAGCTTCTCCAGAGGAAAGTAGTAACATTTCGTCTCCTTGACAGCAAACAACACACTGACGAACTGAAAAATGTTCTGCTATATTTCAAACTGCAGCATTTATGAGTAAAGAGCAAGTGCAAAATAAATAGCAAGAGTAAAGAGCAGGAACCCACATAAGTAGGGGGCAGAAGCTTGTAGAGCTTTCTAAAAGCTTTCTCTTGGGTTAAAAAACAAAACAATCCTTCAAAAATAACCAGAATATCTCAGGGTAAGCAATCCGTTGGATGCAAGTTATAACAATACCGCTCAGCCCAATCTGCATTGACTTTCCTAACCACTCCTGCAAAGAGACGCCTTGGATGGACGTGGCAGCATAGCGTGGTTTTTACGGAGAGCTATAGGACTCAACTGAAGACGGGTTAGAAACGTTTTTTTAGGGTATCCCCCAGCTCCCCACCCTCAACACTTCAGGACTGCAAGAGGCATGCTTATATCATCTAAAGGGAAGAGAAGCAGAGCAAGACTATGAAGCCTGCCCTCCTAATTTTTTTTCTTTCTGAAGATGATACCTAAGCACTTGAAGCATTGCTGTTAGTTCATACCAAAACTGACTTTGCTTCTGAATGTTCTCTCTGTGACATGCCAAGTTAGGTAGTTCCCCATACTCGCATTCTCTCTCTTTTGTTACTGTTAGGCTTTGATCAAGTTTTGGTGACCATCTGTTCATGGATGACCCATCTCTTTGTACATGGCTCTTGTAGTCCTTTTGGATCTAGATAGCTCTGCTCCAGAACCTGCAGGTCTCTCCCCCTTTAGCAAAAAGAGAATCTCTATTAGTAACACAGATTGCTGCAGACATTTGGATATTTTCAGATACACGTTTTCCTGGGTGCTCAGAGATCTCATGTCTGTGAAACATGCCGTTTCCATCAATTGATGGCATGTGAAGGTCATCTGTGGCATGCACATTTCATCTGTTTTTCAGACCTTTATTGGTATCCTGTTGGCAGATCTCATGCTCTCCAAACTTCATCATTTAAACAAACATTTAAACAACGAGGAGTGCAACATCCCAAAGTTTGGTATCAGTCAAATCTTACCTCTGGGAAGTCTAATGAAGAACAATAATGAGTTGGAGAATTTTGATGTAGTTTGGATGTTCGTTCTTTTCTGATGTCTTGTTTTAGAAGAAATCCTTACATGCAGAAGCTATAGTATAGTATTTCTCTTTTTAACTCTGAAAGGCTGCTATTGTTCTTTGAGGAATAAACAAGTTTATGCAGCCATTCCTAATCTTTCACAGGGTGGACACTTTTTCATTTAAATTCTTTTTCTTCTTTTTCCTTTTCTGTTATGTGCATGCGCACAAAAAGCTTAGGAGTGCATCATGAGCCGAGCTGTATTTTTCTGTTTATTGCCACCAGGTTAATAACAGTAATGGTGTGAAGAGAAAATGAAGTGTTATGTAAAATCCTGCATTGCAGATTTTGGTGCTGATGCAAAGAGCTCAATAAAGTGTAACACTTTAATCATGGAGATAAAAATCACACAGCAGCTTCACAGTCTTCCAAGATGCAGAGCCTTAAGACAAAACAGAAGTGGGAGAGAAAGAGAAACTGACAATATTATTGAGTCCCAGAAAAGTTAAGGAAGAAAACAACCCACTTTCTTTTTTTTTTGGTGATGCTTTGATTCAGTCTTTGTATTCACAAGATAAACTACTGAAAATGTGTGTATATGAATTTCATGGTATTAGAGAGAGCAAAATGCCACACCCTTATACACAACTCAGTGACGTTTACAGGAACCTGAAAACCTTTAAAAACAAAGCAAACATACCCCCCACACCCCCCCCCCCCAAAAAAAAAAAAAGAACCAAAACCAAACAAGAACAAAAAACCCCAAAACCAAAACCCACACCACCAGAACCTCCCCCTAGCATGGTATGATGATATGTTTGGGGGGGCTTTTTTCAATTA
Organism: Leptosomus discolor; assembly: GCF_034619465.1. Taxonomy (NCBI): domain Eukaryota; kingdom Metazoa; phylum Chordata; class Aves; order Leptosomiformes; family Leptosomidae; genus Leptosomus; species Leptosomus discolor. Next base: position 54,540,708 of record NC_141393.1, on the reverse strand, counting down.
GGCAAGCAGCCCAGCACAGTTTTAGCTATGGTGGTCTTGAGTACAAATTCGGTATGCTAGCACAGAAGAGGACTCAGTTTTGGATGGTGCTTATACTCTGCATCTCTTCACTGTTACTGAATTTTCTGCCTCTGCTTCCCATCTGCAGGTTAAGATTTTAGTCCTGTCAGATGTACATGAAGTTGTAGGTTGTTGGCATGTGGGTGTTTTGGGGGGAAGAGGGAGGAGGAGGAAGAATTGCATGAAGGAGACCTATCCTGTACAGGGAAATTGGTGGACACAATGATGTGGAGCACTGTGCTAGAAAAGGTGGGATAGTGTTAAGGACTGTATATCTTTGAGCTGGACTAGTTGCTGTGAGGCACCTGACTGTAGTTGTGTGCCAAGTTTATTTTTCTTTGAAGAATGTTTCCAAAACAGTCCCTTTCCTTACAACTTGGCTATGGAAAAAAAATATAAGGATATTATTTGTTGGAACAAACACAAACAATGTGGAAATACTTAGTTTAGGGCCAAGAAGAATGTCTTGGGTAACTCAAGTGTCACCTAGCTTTGCTCCTAGTATCTGGAAACAGAGTAGCTGAATATATAGAGGGAATCTCTACTGCAGAGCCCCGTGACCATCCAGCCACCCTGGAAGAGGTTTCTTCACACCAGGGTGGTGCAGTGCCAGCAGAGAAGCTGTTCCAGTGAAGTTATGTATTCAGCATGAAATGTAATTCAGTTTTAGTTAATGCCTGGCCCTTTACAGATCAGTTGCCATTTTTTGGAGGAGTACAGCAGCCTGCTGAGCCAAGTCGTCTAGTATTTGGACAAGCAGAAGGAAGGGAGCAGTACCTCAGCTTTATTGTGGGGTTTCCCTTGGCCTCGTTCTGCCCAATGCTTACAATTTTGCAGCTAGTTAGCATTGCCTGTTTCAATCTATGGCGTAGTTATTCCCTTGGGTAAGATTCAAGGTTAATTCAAGGGCATGTTAAACCTTGCTGGGGCTTGAAGGTAACTCAGAAGGTTTAATGTTTCCAACAGCTGAGATAACTATGTGCCTAAGTTTGGGATCACTGATTGAAAAATTCCTACAGAGACAGAATCAAGCATATGTATTAGTGGCTTTTGGTATCTGATAAACTTTGTCATCACTGCTTACCTATGATATGCCTATCATAAAGAGTGCCTGATTGCATGGCTGGCTTAATCCATATAGCATGAAAGCTGACGTTTTATATTACTTTGTATCCTCTTGTCCAGCTGAGTTCACTTGTGTGGAATTAACAGATGTCAGGTTTGGACATTATGGGCATGGATGCCAGAAGAAATGTGTGTAAATAAATGAACCCTTGTGTAGTATTGTTAGAACAGGTCATGGTAAGAGATAGTAAAGAAAGGGAATGTTTCACAGGACCCTGTAATATTTTCTTGGTGGATTTCCAGGAGAGTTGAGGGGTGAATCAAGCTGATATCACTTTGGAAGCTAAAATCTTATCCTAAGGGTTATCTGAAAGTAAAAGCCTTCTGCTTTTTGCTGAGATATGTCCATGTCCATGGACAGCATCTATTTCCCTGTGGCGTGTTAAAACATTCATTACAGCAGCTGTAGTAACGGCATAGTGATCTCAACATTATCTTAGGGTCATACCTCATATTTGGGGTAACGGACAAGGTAGGCTTTAATTACCAGCGTGTCTTGAAAGACAGCATATCTGGTAGCCTTGAGCTCATCCATAAAATTGAAAGTTCTGGGAAACCTGCCACATTGTGTCAACAGGCCTTGTTTGCTTTTGAAGATTGCAGACAACTGGATGGATTTGAAGAGCTGCCTTTTTCAGAAACAAATAAAAACAAGGCGCTGCGGGTTTTAAGAAACAAAATCTCTGTGCAGGCTGTGCTTTGCAGGGCATCTTTTGCCCAGATGGAGGGTTCATCTGGAGTCTGTACTTATATGATATTCCTGGGTATCCTCCTGATGGAAGCCAGGGAACACGGGAGGTTACCCACCTTAGCTTCACATGCTACATCTGTGATTGGAGTGGGGCAGAGGACTATAGAGGGTAGAATAATAGAACAGTTTTGGTTGGAAGAGACCTCCAAGATCATGGAGTCCAACCTTTGTCCTAGCTCTATCAACACCACTAAACCATGTTTACATACAACATCTACCTGTCTCTTAAACACCTCCTGGGATGGTGACTCCACCACCTCCCTGGGCATCTGTTCCAGTGCCTGACAGACCTTTCAGTAAAGAAGTTCTTCCTAATATCCAGCCTGAACCTCCCCTGGTGCAGCTTGAGGCTGTTTTCCCTTGTTCTATCGGTTGTTACTAGGGAGAGCAGACTGACCCCCGCCTCGCCACAACTTCCTTTCAGGTAGTTGTAGAGAGCGATAACGTCTGCCCTCAGCCTTCCCTTCTTCAGGCTAAACAGCCCCAGATCCCTCAGCCGTTCCTCATAGGAGACATGCCCCAAATCCTTTATTAGCTTGGTAGCCCCCCTCTGTACCCTCTCCAGCACCTCAATGCCCTTCTTGTAGAGGGGCCCAAAACTGGACACAGTAGACGAGGTGCAGCCTCACCAAAGCCACGTACAGGGGAATGATCACCTCCCTGCTCCTGTTGGCCACACTATTCCTGACACAGGCCAAGATGCCATTGGCCTTCTTGGCCACCTGAGCACACTGCTGGCTCACGTTCAGCCGGCTGTCAATCAATGCTCCCAGGTCCCTCTCTACCTGGCAGCTCTCCAGCCACTCTTCCCCAAGCCTGTAGTGCTGCTGGGGGTTGTTGTGGTCAAAGTACAGGACCCGGCACTCAGCCTTGTTGAAACTCATGGAATTGGCCTTGGCCCAGCGATCCAGCCTATCTAGATCCCTCTGTAGAGCTCCCCTACCCTGAAGCAGATCGACACTTCCACCCAGCTTGGTGCCATCTGCAAACTACTAAGGGTGCTCTCCATTCCTTCGTCCAAATCATTGATAAAGATTTTAAACAGGAGTAGCCCCGGTACTGAGCCCTGGGGGACGCGGCTCATGACCGGCCACCAACTGGATTTAACTCCATTGACCACAACTCTCTGGACTCGGCCATCCAACCAGTTTTTCACCCAGCAAAGCGTATGCCCGTCCAAGCCAAGAGCAATCAATTTCTCTAGGAGAACGCCATGGGAAACAGTGTCAAATGCCTTACTGAAGTCAAGGTAAATAACATCCACAGCCTTTCCCTCATCCAACAAGCAGGTCACCCTGTCATAGAAGGAGATCAGGCTTGTTAAACAGGACCCGCCCTTCATAAACCCATGCTGACTGGGCCTGATCACCTGGTTGTCCTGCATGTGCTGCACAATGGAACCCAGGATGATCTGCTCCATCAGCTTCCCTGGCACTAAAGTCAAACTGACAGGCCTGTAATTTTGTGGATCATTCTTCCTTCCCTTTTTATATACAAATGTTGTACTGGCTGACTTCCAATCTGCTGGGACCTCCCCAGTCAGCCAGGTGAACACCCCTGCCATTTCTCTCAGCACTGTAGGATGTACCCCATCCGGCCCTATAGATTTATGCACATTGATGTGGAGCAGCAGGTTACTGGCCATCTCCTCCTGGATTGTGGGGGGGGCCATTTGCTCCTGGCCCCTGTCTCTTGGTTTGAGGGGCTGACTTTCCCTGGTAGAAGTGTTCCTATTACTAAAGACTGAGGCAAAGAAGGCATTAAGCACTTCAGCTTTATCCTTGTCTCTTATTACCATATTTCCTCCTGATCTAGTAGAGGGATGGAGGCTCTCCCTGGTCTTTCTTTTGTTGTTAATGTATTTATAGAAACTTTTCTTGTTGCCCTTTACCTCCAACGCCAGATTAACTTCTAGCTGGGCTTTGGACCTTCCAATTGTCTCCCTGCATAACCTAACGACATTCTTGTAATCATTATGAGTGGTCTGCCCCTTCTTCCAGAGACCATAAACTCTCCTTTTTTCCCTGATTTTAAGCCAAATCTCCCTTTTCAGCCAGGTGGGTCTTCTTTGCCGCTGGCTTGCCTTACAGCACTGTTCCTGTGCCTTTAAGATTTCCTTCTTAAAAAGTGTCCAGCCTTCCTGGACTCCTATAGCTTTCAAAACTGACTCCCAAGGGATTCTATCAAGTAACCTCCTAGATAAGTCAAAGTCTGCCCTTCAAAAGTCCAAAGTGGCAGTTTTGCTGCCCCCCCTCCTAACATCTCTAAGAATAGAGAACTTAATGGTCACTGTTCCCTAGACTGCCTCCAACCACTATGTCCTCCACAAGACCTTCTCTGTTTACAAACAGGAGGTCCGGCAGGGCACCTTACCAGCTGTGTGAGGGTGTTATCCTCCACACGTTCCAGGAATGTCCTGGATTGTTCCCTCTCTGCTGTGTTGCATTTCCAGCAGATAGCTGGAAAGTTCAAGTCCCCCACAAGAACAACAGCAAGTGACCGCGAGATTTCTTCCAAGTGCTTATACAATGTTTTTTCTACCTCACTGCTCTTATTGGGAGGTCGATAGCAGTATCAGAGAGCACAGCTGTCCCACAAGGATGGACACAGCTGCAGAGATGTGAGTTTGGGAAAAGAATCGTCTATTTCTTGAGCAGACCCCTCAGACACATCTCCAGTACTACCAGATGGATAGTACTCAAGTTGCAGTGCTCCAGATGCAGCCAGATGCTCCTGGTTATTTGAGGGGTTCTTCACATGGGCTAAGGCTGTCCTGCTGGCTCAATTTAAACCCTTTTTATCTCAGGATAAGGCTTAAATTCAGAATCAATTGCTTAAGATATTTCTATTCTCTTGTATTTTTCCCTTCCTTCATCCCCACCCCTGCACACAGTAATTCTGTATGAATCATACAATTGATTCTTTGGGTGGGGGGACAAAATACGAACAGCTCAAGCAGCTGATTGGGCTGGAAAAAAAGACAAACCTCTAGCTAGATTGGTCCCTAGATCATGACGTGGACTCCCAGAAAATTGTGCTTATAGTGTTGCATGGTCCTGGTAATGAGTGGTGACCCATCTGTGGGGAAAGTGGGGAGGATGGGGTTTTTGAGGCTGTTTCTTATTGCCAGAAACATGCACATGAAAACTAAGGGTTTTGTGACAACAAAGGAACAGGGCTGTGGCACCTTCTGAATGAAAGGGTTGGCAGAGGGGATGAATGCATTGAAATTAATTAATACAGGTAATACTTTTAATTTGGGAAGTGCTAGAAAGACTGTCACCATTTGTTGCAGAAACAATAGACTTTCTTGTTGTTTGTGAGGGTGGCAAAAAGCAGAACTCTCCAAAGACAGAGAGACCAATGTGACAATGGGTGAACATTAGAATACACTTTCTGATAGTAATGTAGTGAATGGGTTAGCTTCTAGTCCTGGGAGACTAGAAACACTGTCTGTTTGCAACTTTAAAAAAACAAGTCAGTGATTTCCTAGAGCTGGGTATGTAGCGATAGCGCTCTTACCTCCCAGGCATTTAGATTTTGCGTGTGTGCCTTTTCCAAACATCTATTACTATTTCCTCTGCTTGAGAGACAGTTAAAAATAATCAACGTAAAACCCTGCAAAGTCTGGCTGGATCTGTGGTTAATCCTTATTTTAAAAAATATAAGGTTATTTTTTGCCTGTGCCCTTTTAACACTATGGATCATCTCTATGTCAGAAAATGTTGAAAAAGGGCAATCCAGCCCAGAATTGAATGAGCTGCTATGGTTTATCATCTCTTACTCCTGGTGTGCTCCAGTGCAACAAGGTGGTTAAAATGTTGCTACACCTTTCCATGGACTAGGGTGGCATTCTCTGAGCACGTTGCTTGCAACTGTACTTGTTTAGAATCAGTACTCATTTTCCTTGCTAGGAAGAAAATAATAAGAAAAAAGAAAATAAAGGAAGGTAAATGAGACAAGCTTTAAGGGTCATCACAGTATTTGCTTCCACTTCCGTTCTTTTACAATGGTGTGAATAATGTGCAATTATGGGCTTGTTTTAAGTCTTCTCATATTCTTTTACAAGCAGACCACCTCACATTTTAACATCTGCACTAGTTCCAGCAATGAAACCACGGCTATTGTAGCACCAAAATCTCCAAAATTGTGGTGATTTTCAGTTGGATAGTGATCCACTTTGCATCTGGAACAGTAGGTGTTGCCCTCGGGGACCTGTATTTGGCATAATTTCCTCCTCGGGAACAGGGCACAATGAGATCACAGCTTCTCCTTGTCTCAGCTGTTGAGCAAATCCATCAGGCCTAATAGCCAGTGTTCTTTTCCCCTTGATCAGCTGGGCTTTGGTCATTGCCGAGTTGATCATTGTTCACTAAATGAATAGCTCCCAGAATGCAAACTTCCCGTTATCCTTCCATTTAGGAAAATCGAGAGGTTTTAGTCTTTTGTACTCTGCATTCAAGAGATGAGAGGGGAAAAAAAAAAACCACCTAAATGCCTCCATTTAAATGTAAATTTTGACTTTTCACATCTGACAAAGTAGGGTGTTTGTTTTTATAAACAATATATATATATATATATAAATAAAAGCCATGGAATTGAAAGAACAAAAGCCCTCTCTTGTTAATATATTTTCCACATAGTAATCTTTGTTCTCATCGTGTTACATATTTTTCTTTTTCTTTTTACTTTAAAACTAATTTTTCTGTAAGAACAAGAACAGGAGATCATTAGGAGGAAATACTTTGGTGCTGGCTTGCGCAGAGAAAACATGCCATCTGTCTAATGTGTTTCATCTTGTGTCAGTCTAAGATGTGTTGTTTGGGTTTAACATGCCAGTCACTAGCCCAGAAAGAGTGCATGCAGCAGCTCTGACACATATCCTGGCTAGGGCTCCAAATCCTTCCTGCTTTTCAGAGACTACACTCATCTCGAAATAGGCCACAAGATTTTGGGCAGAAGGTACAGTTCTCATCACCTACCATGTCTTTGCATTAGAGTCCAAGAGGCATGTGTGCAAGGAACTGAAGTTGTTTGGGATGTATTTTCAGTTTTCACCATATCACACTGTTAAGAAACAAAAGCAAAGACAGCCTGAAAGAAGTCTGGCTGGTGGGTCTGAGGGGCTGACGGTTGAGGATGTGCTGGTGTCTCCCCATGGCAGCCACATAGTACAAGCTTCACCCTTCTCTGCTGTGTTAAGGAAGAGCTGGAGAAGCCATTTGGCATAGCATAACACACAGACATGCACTTGAGTCCCAAAGGCAGAATAGTGGTGCAATGGAGCCCTCCTTGCTCCGAACCATCAGGTCTCTACTGTCTTTCTGCCTGGAGCTGGGTCAGAACGAGCTCATCATCTGTTCCTGCTCCTCTGTGCAGCGTGATCTTGGTTGCTTGCAGGGACAGGGCACATTTTGGGGCTCAGTGCTGTGGTCAGGGCCCATCAATGGCCAGGTTTCAGAAATGGGTCCTTCTTTTTTGTCAGATGTTTCCTCTTTCAGTCACAGAGTTCTTGCCTGATAAATGGATAGTGCATGTCTCAGCTGGGTAAATGTAGCTGGTCATATTTTGTTATGCTGTGTGTAATAAAGACTTTAGCTTATTTTTTTATTAAGAAAATAAGTTGGCAGACAGCTTTAAATGTCTGCCTAAGGACAAAATGAACTGAGTTTTGTAGATAGCTGTTTTTTTTTTTTTCTTAATAAATAAATAAATGGAAAGATTTTTATGTTGATAATAAAAATAACTAATGCAGAGCTTTTTCCACTAGTGCCTGGAGACATGGACAGATGTGGGATTTTGAAGGGATAAAGAATTTAAATCTGTTGGCAGGTAGTTGCTATAAAAATGACTATCCTTCCTGCCTCTTATTACAGACCAACATTCAACAAATGAAGAGTCTCTGAGAAAGCTAATGATGACAGGATCAGGTTCCAACCATTGGAGATAGTAGAAACCTCCTTCCTTCAGAGAAATCTAAAGTTAAAGGGAAGCAGTTGGGAAAGCTGGGAGCTTTATTAAAGTATACTTCTGGACTTTCTCCAACTCAGTGTGGTGTGTGGGAGTGTGGAGGGGAGGAAACTGCCAGGGAAACTATGAAGAAACAGAGCGAGTTCAACGAAAGTTTGTTTTGCCCATGAGTTGTCTGCCAAATTTTCTCCTCCAGAGAACTTTCACTACACTGCTGTTGCATGTGGTTGAATTCTGTCTTGCTTTGTGGTCTGTTGTTGGGATAAGAGGGTAAATCTTGTTTTCTCACTTTTACCTTTCCAGTTCTCCTCCCATTCCACTGCAGGGGCAGCGGGAGTGAGTGGCTGTGTGGGGCTTAGCTGGCCGCCCGGGTTAAATCACAACAATACTGCTTCGCAATGCAATCATACTGTAGGGCCAATCTCCTGAAGCAGTCAGTAATGTGTGTAATAGAATTGGTTATTCTGGCACGCTGGTGTTTAATGACTCAACCTGAAAACAGCATGTGGACCATCAGTGTCGATGCAGCGTTTAGGAGAACAAAGATCAAATGTTGATCTGATATACCAACAATTCAGAGCAAATTGCTTTGCTGTCCATTATAGACAGCTGTAAAAGTTAGAGAAGAGTGAAAACAAATTTAAAATATTTCTTTGTATTTAAAAATGCATTTTTACACACACACTTACAAAGGTATATGTATGCATATATAGAAGAAAAAGGAGACAAAAACTGCCTAAATCTCTAAGTCAGACATTGGCAGTGTGGGTCAGCTGCTGCTATCTAGGGTAGAAAATATCCCTCTTCAGAGCCCTACTATACATTTGTTTAGTTATGCCCTGGTAAATGCTCTTAAGATTATAACTCTGATTGTTGTAAAAAAAAAAAAAAAAAAAAAAAAGGTCCCCAGTGTGTGGTTGCAGGGGATACATTGTCTTTGAGATCTTGTGACTTTACTTATAGGCACAGCTAGCTGCCCTGCTGTTTGTTCTGACAGGCAGAACACCGGTGGTATTGCCTGCAGCAATATGTTTACCTATTGGCCACTGTGGGTAGCGGAATATTGGAAGAAAAAAGTTTCAGATATACCACTGATGCTGACAAGTGCCTTGCAAAAAGGCATGTTATGTTGTGCTTTCAGTCATAAAAGTAGATCCTTCCAAAATGACCATTACATCTTAGCTTTTACAGCACTGTACAGATAATAAACACTGCTAGATATAAAGCATAGAGAACACATTCTGCAGTTTGGTGCAAAATCCTATGCTGATCTGAGTAGGTCAAACCCAACAAAACCTATTCTTCCAGTTGTGGATGAATCTTAGGTCAACAAGAGAATATCAGGGACAATTCTTTTTTTTTTTTTATTTGTTAGCATGCTGTCCCTCCCTTCAGTAGCGATGTCTGATGTGTAGTCCCTAATCTCTTTCAGTGTCCTTGTGTTCCTGTTTATCGGCTTTCATTTTTATCTCTTACTTGGATGTGCTTGTTGCCTGAACTGAATACAAGGAAGGAAAAGACAGACGCAACTTTCAAAGGAACAGAATAAGACTAATGACCATGGATAACTTCTGCTTGTGGCAAGGCTGAGCCAGGACAATGAAGAGAAGAAGTTAGTTTGCTTTCGGCTGTCAGTCCCTAGTAAAGCATGGGAACAATGTCCATCCACAGTCTTCCCAAGCGAGTAGATGGCCACGTAACCATTGAATGACACATTTAGTTTCTTTCCACCTGATAGGGCAGGTTTGCAGTTTGCATGCAGATATCTATCTTTCTTTCTTATTCCACACAGATCTAGATGAAATAAGAATAACCACTACAGGGCCTCTCATAGGTCCAACTAATCAGATTTTCTGGGTATGTTTTTAGTAGATGGAAAAAGCCACTTAGGGGCCTGTTTAAGAAATTTTGCATGTGTAGAATGAACCTTTACATCTGATGGCCAGCTTGTAGCTATCACTTGTTTAGGGGTTTCTTGAGCTGAAAACCTCATATAGAGCAGGACCTACCTTACAGCAATTTGTCTAGTTTTTTTTTTAAAGTAGACGGTTTAAACTGTAGACATATACATACTTTTCACCACCAATCAACACCTTAACTTCTTAGGAACTACAGAAGTCTCATTACGCACTGTAAATTGAAGTCTAGTTGGAAAATAAGAACAGTGATGCTGCATCAAACCCAAGGTCTATTTGGCTCAGTATCCAATGATCTATTGCAGATGCTAAGCGACAGATTAAGAACAGGGAAAAGCTTCTGGCAATGTATAATTTGGGCATTTTCTGATCAAGAAACTGTATCCACTGCTTTGTGCTTAATAACATAATGGGGTCTTTCTCTGAATTTATCTAATTGTTCTTTGAGTTCATCTGTGTTTTGGCCAAAATCTAGTAGCAGGGAATACTGCAGTAGAAGTATAAGCTAATTTAAAAACCACTTTATTTTGTTTGCCTTAGGTCTTCTGCCTGATGATTTTATATTCTGCCAGCTGTTACTTATTTAGTAAGAAATAGTGAATAATGCCATATATTGTTTGAGAGACTAGAGAAACTGGTTGTTACAGAGTTTGATTTGACTACATGCAATTTGTCCAACTGGAATAGTTCCTAGGAAATTAGGGGACAGGCAATCATAACTCCTAGCCATTGTTTTTGAGTCTATCACTCTTTGTCTTTGTAATTGGAGGAGAGGCAGGCAATGTCTTTGTGCCTTATTTATGTACTTGCAAAGTAAAGACTGTGTACCTTGGTCAGAAGGTTCTGCAGAAGTATAATTAAAAGTTATTGGTAAAACGCAAAACTATTAATACTGCTATGAAGTGAATAGTTGAACAAGAAGTCTTGAGCTTAATAGTTTCAGGTGTATTAGCTGCAATTAATGATGCCTGAAGACATTAAGTGACTTGTGTGTGGTTACACGGCAAGCAAGTGGCTGTCTAAGGAACAGTACCAAGGAGTGCTAAAACCCTCAGTACAGCTACTGGGAGCATTTCAGCTTAGCAAACTTTCAGAACCAGACAAGAGCCAAATTGAATTATCTGGTGAAAACATGGTCATAGAATCATTCAGGTTGGAAAAGACCTTTGAGATCATCAAGTCCAACCATCAACCCTACTCCTACAAGTACGCCCCTAAACCATATCACCAAGCACATCTAAACAACCTTTAAACACATTAAGGGACGGTGACTCAGCCACCTCCCTGGGCAGCCTATTCCAATGTCTGACAACCCTTTCAGTGAAAAAAATTTTCCTGATGTCTAGCCTAAACCTACCCTGGTGCAGCTTGAGTGTGTTCCCTCTTCTTCTGTCATTGATTACCTCTCTACCATGTCCTCTCAGGTAGTTGTGGAGAGCAATAAGGTCTCCCCTCAGCCTCCTTTTCTTAAGACTGAGTAGCCCCAGTTCCCTCAGCTGCTTTTCATAAGACCTACTCTCTAGGCCTTTCACCATCTTCATTGGCCTTCCCTGCACTCTCTCCAGCGCATCAATGTCTTTCTTATATTGAGGTGCCCAAAACTGCACACAGTACTCGAGGTGTGGCCTCACCAATGCCACATACAGGGGGATGATCACCTCCCTACTCCTGCTGGCCACACTATTCCTAATACAAGCCCAAATGCCATTGGCTTTTTTGGCCACCTAGGCACACTGCTGACTCATATGCAGCCACTTGTCAGTCAGCACCCCTAGGTCCTTTTCTGCTGTGCAGCGTTCCAGCCACTCTTCCGCAAGCCTGTAGCGTTGCAAGGGGTCATTGTGGATATTTAGATATTTCTGTTTCGTAACACAGTTTTCTTGCTTTAATTATCAGAATGAGGAAGGGTCACTGCCTCAGTTTCTTTCCTTCTCTTTCCTTCCCTCTCCCAAAAAGCTGTTGATGCTTTTGCCACAATTCTCCCCTCTTTTCTGAAAAGTCTTCTTTCTGTAAAGTCAATGCTATTCAGAAGCAGACAAGGGAGCAAGGCAGGATTTACAGAGCTTGTTCTGCAGGGCATATGGTGGGAATGTGCAAGTGAAGTCTGAGATGGGCAGAGCCCATAGAGATCAGCAAAGTTTAGGGTGAGGTAACACCCTAAGACCCAGTTCAATCCAAATGCTTTATTCTACTTTTTCAGGCAACTAAAGACTTAAGAGCTTGTGAAGGTCAAAACCCATGTTGTTGCATATATGTGCGTGTTTTTTCCTGTATAAGGGAGAGAGAAAGGATGAGACAGAACAATGACTGTCCTTGTTCAGACTCACCCTTTTAGTTTTGGCTTGGAGTCAGCCCCAAAATCCAGAAGAGTGTATTTCCTGGTTCTTGTTCATCTAGTGTAAAGATTTTACAAGAATCTTCCATGTAGCTGACCCAAAAGTCTTGTTTAAACTTGATCTGGGTCTTAACATTGTCTCTTTGGCCCCTCTCTAATTTAATATGCATTTGAACAGAAGCAGCTTCTTGATAGAGCCTTTCACCTCCAGGTCACCCTTTCAAATCCAATTCAGGCCTGTCGTGACCAAATGTTACTACCATCTGACGGCTCTTCTGTGTCCTGTGTGAATTGTTGGCTTCAGTCCAGTGTTTGGTGGACAGGTGCCTGAATTGCAAAAACTGCCAGAGCTGACACTAACTGGACATCTCTGCAGAGGGGTCAAAGAGTGAATCAGCCTGGCAGATGAATTAATACTTAGCCTGTACGCACTGTGATGCTTTGTATCTTCAAAGTGCTTTACAAATGTCAGCTAATCCTCAGGAGGTGTTGTTATCTGCATTGGCAGGTGAGAGGAGCAAGCAGATAAAGAACCAGGATCAGAATATGCATGTTGCTGACCTCCCACTCTGAGGCCAAAACTATAAGTTTAGCTCTTTTCAGGGATACTGATGGGCACACCAGAGCAGGGTTCAGACCCATTGAAGGGGGTCCCATGTTCTTCTGTGGATAAAACCATCCCTTACTTTTTAAGACAGGCAGGAGAGCAGGGTTGATGGACATGCCATCCTTTTGCTTGTATGGGTCCATGGAATCAACAGAAGTCTCTTTTCCATCCTCTTTAAGGCACTAATAAGATTATACCTATCATTAAGAGGTATCATTATTTAGATTGACAACTTGCTGTGTAACTGGATCGGTAAATAACTACTTTTGAATGGCAACTGGTCTGGAGTGGTTCATTCTGTAAGACAACAGCTCTTGGAACATCATTGAAATAATAAGAAAAAAATGCATGATGTGTTACGAAGAATTGCTAAAAGGTCATGCAGAGTGGTGGTATATCCACATTTGCAAGCTGCTTCTGCAGAGACGATTAAAAGACATTGTCAGATTGTGTAAATGTGTCTACAGGAATAGGGAGAAATTGCCTTTTGTGCTTTCTATCAGTGAGAATAAGAGTGGTTCTAAACTGGGATTTTCCCTTCTCTGGAAGAAAGATGAGGAAACATTTTATTTATTTTTTTAATGTTTTTCACCTTTAGACATTTTTTTTAAAATAGTAAACTACTTTTCTACCATTAATTTCTTATGTAAATAATGGCTGCTGTTGCCATGGTGTTTACAAAGGTGAATGGAGCAGGTGGTCCATTGGATGGTGAATGGAAGGAGAAAAATTTTGTCTCTATGGTTCTAAAGGGGTAGTGGCATACCTCTGAAATAGTGCCTCTAATAACGTGTCACAACATCTGCAAAACCGGAGATGACACTGTAGGACTGACTTGTCAGAGGTTATAAAGAATGGCAGAGGAAAATGTTCTTGGAAGTATTTGACTTTTTTTGGAGGGGTGGGGGGCATGAGGGTTTATGCTTGCCTTTACGCATTTTGGGGAAAAAATATGGGGGAGAGGGTAGATGTAAGAACAGTGATTTGGGTAAAATTCACCTTACCAGGCATCCAAATCCAGGTGTTGCAACAGAAGCTTGAAAATGTGAACCATATCCAGACAATTTGAATTCCACTTCATGTTCCCTTGTATAGTCAGGAGACAAGTGTTGTGCAGCCCTAAAGAGCAATTTAAGGCACTGGGCAGAGTTCCCTGGTGCTGAAAGAGCCAGGGCTGGTTCTTTCTAGCTGAGTGTAGACTGTTGAATACGTGATGCTGAATGGTCAGTCTTCTGTTATTTTGCTTAATATCACATTGTGCTTGTGTTTTCTGGTGTCACCACTGTAGGTGTTGCTAAAATAACTAAGCATAGGGTATGGTGTGTATGTCAAAATGGATATATTTGAGATGTATGGAGAATGTTCTTTTGAGAGATTCTGGACCTAAGGAAGCATCAAAGAGATGGTCTTCTGGTAATTTCTGAATCATTTCTGAACCAAAATGGGCAAACTCCTTATGCTGTGCCAACCATTGTATGTCCATTTGCTTCAAACAGTGGCTTAGCAATAAGAGTGCAAAATCTGCCTGGAGGCTGCCATGTTCTCAACCACTAATGACAAGCCATGGTTTTAGTGGCTTGTATAAGGCATTGCGAAGAGTTTATCCCATGCCCTGTATGAGATATTAGAGTGAAGAAGGTTTTTGTATGCTCTCTCTCAAACTAATTGCTATGCCCAAGAATTAATAAAATCCATATTGAAGTGACAGCTGATGGCCAGAGCTGGCTTCTTCATGCATCACTCGTGTTCTGGGCTCAATGCACATTTATCCTTTTATTACGGCATTTATTGATTTTTATTTATTTATTAAATCTTTGTTTCCTTACGAATCATAATTGCAGTGTTCAAAATCTAACTTTGGTCATATCAGCAGTAGCTATTAACATCATTCTTTCCTTTTGCTTTGTAATTACTGACCTTCCAAAGGCATTCAGCTAATGAAATAAAAATGCAGACAAGTGAGAATATATTTCTCAAAATTTTACATGGCATCATGAACCAGTTTCCAGTTTCTGTGCTACTTTGACTATTTCATATCTTGGCAATGAATGGGAGTTCGTATTCTTTGTCCATTACTTCTTTTGGTTTTCCCCCTCCCTAATTTATATGTATATTTATATGTATATTTCTCAAGCTGCCAGAAACTTTAGACTGACTGAGGAGAACAGTGGAAAGTGTATGTCACAAGGGCAGGGATTCAAATGAACTTTAGAGCAGAAATATTTTTGCTCATTTGTTGATTCTCTTTTTATATGGTAAGTGGCAAGAAGAGGCAAAGACCATTTTCAAGGGAGGGGATGTTAGCTGTTTTCTAGGAAGTGGGATTCAATCATTGTCTCTGTCAGTCTAGTGAATGATTTTTGTTTTGGCATACAAAGAAAGACCAAGTCTGCCTTTGTTTTCACCAACTCTGTACGCTGGGTCATCCAGGCAATTACAGCTTTACTTAAGAGAGTGTGAGAGAGAAAATATCTACTGCTGCTTGTAAGCACAAAGAAAAGACACTTGAGGGAATTAAATTGCATGATGATTTTTATAAGGCATCTGAATCATTTTGCATTCCACCTCTAAAGCAGAAAATGATGAGTTTAATATCATATTGTAGGATGTAACTTGTAAGTCTCTCAGAAGGCAGCTGTGGCATCCAGAAATATTTGAGCCTGGTTATTCATTATTTTCTGCTTAAAGGCTGAAGCAAATGTGACTATGAGACTTTGAGACACCCTTAAACTTATTCCCATTCTTACTTGTAGATGGTACTGTATTAGAAGACACAACTAGGGTGAGTTCTGCTGTGTAGATGCCCCTGTGGTTTAACAGCAGATAGGATTGGTTTATGTTTTAAGTGTGTTTGTATGTGCTCGTGTAAATGCACACGTACATTTATTAACTTCATTCCCCCACTAAAATCCTCTATCTCAAAGAGATACAATTTAAGAAGGTAACTCTCTGCTGATTTTTCTGAAATTCCCATCAGTAGGTGACACTATATATTTAATAAAATGTTAATTCTGTGATCCTTCCTAAGTTGCAGGAGATCTGTAATTATGTCAAAATCTTCCACAGGATCTCAACTGAAATATCAAACTTTATTCCCTAGCTTAAATTTGTAGTGTGGCAGTGGGTGAAACAGTTCCTACATGTATGGTACTTATGAATATGTATGACTCTAAAGAGAGAAATACCATTATTGTTCAGGAACATACCCTCTTCTGGAAAACTTGTCTGCAAACAGATTGTCTACTACTTGGTCCACTATTTGGGGCAGCAGGTGCCAAACTTTGAGTTTAATGTCCCAGTGACTGGGCTGTTATTGTCCATTTTAAGGCAACAATATCTTTGTGTCTGTGAATAAAGAGAATTTTTCCATTAGGAACTCATGTGTTATATTAACAATGGACTGAATTATTTTCTTCTGCCATGGAGAATGCTCAAGATGTTTCCCTTTGATAAAATAATGAATGTGATGAGAAGAAAAGAAATGTGAAACACTGAAATACTGTTCTGCTCACATACAGCAGTGTCTGGGAGTAGCACATCTAACTGACAATTACTCTAGGAATGTTTAACAACTTACTGAATAGGATGGACAGTTGCAAATTTGGACTATATTCAGTGGGCAGAAATACATGAAATAGAGTTTTTTATATGTTCAGTAGGAGGATAAGGAACAAAGACCAGAAAAAACAGATGAATAGTTACTGTGGGCTGACTTAGGAAATGACTTTTTGAATATGTTGTAATGAATGACTGGATAAATGTTTTTTAAACATTTGACTGGATGAGGAGGTATCTGTTGAACGTCATGGTTTCCAAATAAGCAGTCTGGAAGCTTAATCTTTACATGAAGGTTACATATGTGAAGGATGCTGTTCCTTCACAAACAACCATTGTAACCAGACTATTTGAAAGTGGCTTTGATGATCAAGAACGATCTTCAAAGAAATTTCAGCACCCCAAGAGATTTCTCTAAAATTCTCTGGAACACTTATCTTTTTGTTGTTGTTGTTTTTTGGGTTTTTTTTTAGCAACAATACTAGGAGAGTTTATAAAACGTTCTCTAGTGATACTGTGTTGGACTGGATGACTTGATCAATTGAATACTAAGCTGAGGCTCAGGTCACTAATGGTCTACAGGTGAATTTCTTGCTGGATAGCCTATGGAAAGTTATCTTAACATGTGCCTCTGTGTCCCTGTTCGTAGACAACTTCTATTGGAAAAGATTTGATAAACAAGAATGAATAAATATAGTATGACACAGCACAAATACAGTTTATGCCAGCACCTTTATTTGTGTTGTTTAAAACACAAATTATATGAGTCTATTTTTACATAACTCACTGTGCTTCTCAATTACTTTATATTAGTAAATATGTCCCTATAAAAAATTCAGTCCAGTTGTTCTGAAATAAGTATGACTTAGGTCGCTGACTTCTATGTGAAGGACATTCATGCTTTACAAATATCCAGTTTAACTAGGTTATCTCCTCACTTCATCGTCAAATCACTATTTTGAGACTCTACAACATGTTCTGTTTTGTGGTGATATGCCAGTGTGCATCTGATCTCATAAAATTCTGTTTCTGATGGGGAAATTATCTTATGAAAAATAATATTACTCAATCTTGGTTTTAATTTCTGTATGCTTGGAGAGGAAGAAAATCCTATGTAGTATTTCATCTTGTCAGTGCTAATCTTTCTCCTCAGTGCTGTATCTCCGAATAGCAGATGTGTGCTTTATTGCAGCATTGGTCCTCTATAGCACAGCATAATGTTTTGGCAGGAGCAAACAATTTATTGTATTAGAGTCAAATGCAATCAAATATTCCTTTTCTGTGAAGCATGGTCAGATATTGATATTGCATTAGCTAACATTTTAACATAGGAGAGGCTTAATAAGATACAGTATTACTCTCTCTGGGCTGTTTAATTAAACTAAATAGTCACTGTGTATTGTACATTGGTTTTTTGCCAAGGGAAGTAAATCTATCATATTAATTTCACATACCAAATGATGTTCTCCCCTCATCAGAGACTCTCTAGAAGAGCTGACACTGCTGTCACGTGAACTGCATAACACAAACTGTGTTCATATACATTGGACTGTCTTGTAACTCAGTATTCTCCAGCAGCCTGAGCAAGCTTTGTGTGCAGACGAGAAAGGTGGCTGGAGAGCTACATGTTGTATTTTACTGGCCAGGGTTCTATTTGCCACTGAAGGGTACAAGGCTAAGTATTGTAATCCCTGTCCTGCTAACAGAGCTCTTCTCCATCCCCCTGTTGGGGCAGGGAGATCTCAACTGTAACCCTCTGATCACCAGGAAGGTTCTTACTGGCCCCAAGGTTGCCAGGTGACAGGAGTGGGTTTGTCACTGTCTAGTCACAGAGCACCATTTGTTCATGACCAGAAGCTGCAAGAGTTTGGAGAAACTATGTAATCCAGTGGCATCACTTTTTAGCACTGGATGTTGCCTTCTCACTGCTGTCAGTGGCACTGTACATGGTGATCAAGGTGAACATTCTCTCTTTGCCATTGATGGCAGGGGAAATAGTATCACTTATATATGATGCAAGGAAAAAGATGTGTCCGTGGACTGGAGACTAGAGAGGTGTTTCCTTAGAGCCTTCTGACACTGAATTGACAAATCAGGAAGTGTATGGGGAGATCAGGCACTTCTGTGCTAGGGGGTCCTGGTGTTTTCTTTTGAAGCAAAAGTTGATGCAGAATCACATGAGAAGCTACAAGCAGAGAGGCATTCAAGGCACTTGGTTTTGGGAGTTGTTCTGTTGAATTACTACTACAAAGCAAAGTAAGACAAAAACATTTGTGGTATTTCTCATTATAAATTAAAATAAACTACACAGTAAATATGAAGTCTTTTTTACACAATTTTGAGCCTGTCTATCCTGGCAGAAGGGTGCATCTACATATTGCGATGCAGAACTGTGCAGAGATGGCAAAGCCCAAACAATCATGGTCTAGAAATGGAAGGTGCATGTTTTTGTCAGTGGCACTAAGCCCTGTATCAAAGCGAAGCATAATGCCTTGGCTCTATTTGGCAGTGTTCTGTGCTGCATAAATGTTCCAGCCTTCTCAGAACAGGTAAAGCATGTCTATCATTGTCCTCTGTTGCATCTCACATGCACCCACAAAGAGGTATGAATGGTTGGAGGCATCAAAGCAATGTCTTTAGCATGGCACTCTGCCACTGGCACCATGGTTAGATTCAAGGATGGCAGTACTGGACTTATGGGAGGCTTTGCCTACATAACACAGTTATGATTTATCTCACGCTGAATGTTTTGTTGTTGTTTTTTCCGTCAACAGAAGATTAACCTGGAATTCTATATTGACATCCATGCCCATTCCACCATGATGAATGGTTTCATGTATGGAAACATCTTTGAAGACGAAGAAAGATTTCAGCGACAGGCTGTTTTTCCCAAGCTACTCTGTCAGAATGCTGAAGACTTCTCTTACGTAAGCGATGTTTCTCTTAATTATTTTTTTCCTAATTTATTTATTAATGCTAAATCTCTGGCTTAATTGGATTGTGTGAATTTTATTTTAATATGAATAGAAAGCTACTTAAAATTTTTGTCATTATTAGCTACCGTCTTCTGTCTTATATTTGCCTTATCCAAAAGTGGTAAGTTGTGATCTTCTGTATTAACATTAGACACATGAACGGAAGCAGGTTCTTCATCTTCTATATTATAACTTTTGGTTCTGAATTATTGGAGCATTTAGTTTTTGTCAGAAGATCTTTTGTCTTTTAATCAACTGGATCAGCTTTATTGTTTCACTGTTTATATTATATTGTCAAATTTTGTTACTTGTACACTTTAATAATATAATAGCAAATAGAAGTAAAAATAATGAACTTGAAAGAAAATGTAATTTTCTGTTGAAAGTTGTGACAAAGGCAATGTAGGCTTTTGATATTCTTTGATATTGCCATGGAAAACTGTTCTGCAAGAAAATCTGCAGTTGCTCAATACGTGTCTTGTAACTCAGGAGAAAGTATGTGTGTAGGTATCTCTGGATATTGGAAATAAATGGTAAACTATAAGTGAGTTGGAAAGGGGCATATCCTTTTAGAGCAAGTTTCAAATAGAGTGGAACAGATCCTTAGCACACATTGCAGTAGCTCTGCAGAAGTCAGTAGATTTAAGACTCTGGTACAGCGTGGTGCAACTTTGTGTCCAAGTGTGACAACCTGGCCCTTTCCATAGCCTCTTCTGTGCATCAGTTTTCCCTGAAAGCTGTGCAAGTAGAACACGCAATGCCCATGCCTGCCTGCAACTGCTTGTTTGCTTCTCCTGGCCCACGTTATGCATCCAGGGAGCTGCCAGCTAAGCTACTTCTATACTGCTATCCCTTGCTCTGTTTCAATCTGTGTAGTCCAGGTTTGCTTAAGTGGACAGTCTTTCAAGTAAGAGGTGTTTGGTGTCCCGTTTTGCTTTGACTGGTATAAGGTATACTCAAAAATGCATCTCAGCCAAGGCAGTGGGAACTTCCAGCCATGAGCTGTGAGGAGGGAAGGTAGTGGATGACACTTGGCAGCTATATAATGGGAACAGGCTCAAGTAAAAATGACTTTGGAATCCTGCACCAAGCAGAGAAGAACAGAATCATCTACTGTTTGGGCCCTGATTTTTATGTCTGTTATGTTCTTAACCCTCTTTGTTACCCACCATACGTTTTCCCAGTCTCTGCTGTCCCCTTTTTGCTTGTAGTTCATCACCTTGGTACTGATAGATAAACCTGGATCTCCTCATGAAGACGGGGACAGCTGAGACATGGTGCCTGCCTCCTCTGCAGTGCCATCCCAGTGAGCTTGTAGCAGAGATGGTGGGTGGAGGAGGATAGGGACCCTGCAGCATTCTATGTGTTTAGCTCTGGAAAAACAAAATCTAAAAACAGATACAAAAGCAGACGAATCTGCACAGCAAAAGAAACAGTAATTGGGAAAACTGCCATTTTAATCATGGCAAGAATGCTAGCCTAAAGCTTTCTCATCAAAATGCAGTAGAGAATTTTTTTGTCTTGTGTTCATGCATATTGCACTGTGGAGTTTGAGTGGGAAGTGAGTATAGAAATTGAGTTGTGCTACTATTTTCTTGACAAATCTGTTTCAGCAAAAGGAAGGAGGAATTGAAACCTCCTGATTCCTGTCTGTTTCTCTATTCTGTGGTAGTTTGTTTTATACAGGAGTGGGAAAAAGTTTGGGTCAGTCACTAACTCTTCTAAGGCTAGGCAGAAGATATCCTTTCCTCTGTCTTTTCTGTTCCCAGCAGCGGGACTTCTAGCAGACCAAACATTTCCCTCTTCTTCTTGGGATCAGCAGTGGCAGCTGGCCGGGTCATGCCTGGGAGGGTGTGTGGCTGCTTTTGTGTCCTCTGTTGCCTCATAGTATTGTTTAACCATTGTCAGTATTGTTTAAGCACTGTCTATATGTTTTGGGGGTTTGAGGGACTGCTGCAGTATGAAGCTTTCTGCAGTCAACCACTGCAAGGTCTTCTCAGAAAACCTTCCAGAGTGCAGAGGACCTCATACTAAATGAGGAGGGACAGCAGCTGCATCTGTTCCCAGGTGTTTCGAGCCTGGGGAAGGTGGATTTGCGTTCAAGGAACAGCCTGTTCTTGTCCAAGAAGACTTCAGTGACTGAGTTTCTTATCTGCACTTAGTTGTTTCAAAAACACCTTATAGATAAGGGGATGTTCACATATCATAGCCATGAAAACCTGTGATTGATAGGAGTTTAGAAATTTTGTGCTCAAGTGTGGGATTTCTCTCTGTTACCGTGGGAGATTACGTGTTCCTCTTGGCGCAAGCCTTGGTTGACAAAGGGAAAATCTTTGAGAAAATGGCACAGGAAATAGAAGCCAATAGCTAAATAAAGAGCACAGTCTCTCCTCTTTGACTCTCAATCTCCTTTTTGTAGAAGCTGGCAATCAGATATATATGTTGGCATCCAGTGCACCACAGTTTGACCTAAGTGCTGCTGGCACTCAGGACACTGGGCTTTCAACTCACGTCCTACTGGTCTCCTGAGACTGGAAGCTTTTCCCCTGACATCCATCCAAGCCATTCTTCTCTGGGCAGCTGAGGAGATAGAAGTGTTGGCAAAGGAGACAGCCAC
This sequence comes from Leptosomus discolor, assembly GCF_034619465.1. Lineage (NCBI taxonomy): Eukaryota > Metazoa > Chordata > Aves > Leptosomiformes > Leptosomidae > Leptosomus > Leptosomus discolor. Next base: position 54,518,797 of record NC_141393.1, on the reverse strand, counting down.
AAAGTGTCCAACATGTGTGGAGCAAGAGGAGTGAATATTACTGCTCTCTCCAAGTGGGAAAGTCTCTGGTTTCTTGTTTTCAGCCCCAGCCATGTGGGTTATGTGACTGGTTGGAAATAGCAGGGGTGAAGTTTGCTGCTCGAAAGAGAGGAAAAGAATCCAGAGCTTCCTGCATTTAAAGGGGGGGGGAGGGGGGGGGGGGGAAGGAGGAAGTGTTGAAGATTAAAAATAGTGTATGTAAATATGCCCTATTGACTGCTCAAAGGAAGGGGGGGAAGTGCATCGTTAACATTACCAGGCTGGTGTTTGAAAGTGTGGGAATGGACCACTGTTGTTACTAATTAATTTTCCAAAGCTTCAGGAGGTCTCATTTACATTGTACGCTGCTGCGGCCATTTGTTGGGATTATAATACTTCAACAGCAGCACTTCAAGCGAAAACTGGCGGCTGCATGAAGTGTTGTCCATAATTGACTAGCTCCATGTCTTCACACAGCACAGAGACAATGTTCCATTATGTTATCCATTGACAGTATCATTGAAAAGATTACTCTCCTTAAAGCATCTGTCAACCTTGATTGATTTACAAGGGACAAAGAACTGAAAAGGTTTGAAGTGCGGGTACAATTTTTGCCACCGTTTAGCATACATAATGGTTCTCCTTTGATGTCAAAAGCTCATCTTCTATTAATAATGCAGAGGGCTTTTGAATGCAGGCTACTTGTATGGAGTTCCACACTAATAACCTACTTGCTGTGAAATGGGATTCACTTTGGAGAAGCAGTCATTTGTCTGGGTTTTACATGTTCGGAATGAATCCCAACTCAAAGGGATTTCTTTCAGTGCTCTGCATGATTGCAGCTGAACCCAGCACGGGTTAGGGAAAGCAGGCAAATCCTAGCCTGCTCCTCCAGCCGAGAATCTGGCAGAAATCACGCAGCCAGATGCAAAGCAGCATAAACAACAAGCCTAAGATGATGCGATCAAATGCCTTGTGCCGTTTTGTCTGGCAGCCTTCTATTAATATACTTTAGAGTGCATTTCATGCCTGGACTGCTTTCTTCACCTGTCATTTCCAATAGGCCTTTTTATTTAAATGACAGCATCCAAGGGAGATTGGTGATTAGAATAGGGAATTTGCGCCTGTTGCAGGACCAAAGGCAAGTCACCCCATGTCTCTGTACCCTATCTGTTGAGCAGAACACTTAACCTCACAGTACTCTGGAAGGCTGACTGTGGTTTGCAGGTAAAAGTTGTGAAAGGGACCAGAAATTCTTCATTTGTACATGACTTTAGAAACAGAAGCTTGCCTCTGGTTTAGCTGGCAGCACGTGAAGAGGAAAGTGAAAGAAGAGCTAGGAAGTTTTGCTCCCAGATAAATATATGAGATGTTCTTGGGCAGCTGTCTGGGGAAAAAGGACAAATCCTGTAGAGAAAACATTTTATATTTTTGAGGTTTAAGAAGGATATTTTTAAACATTGAGGGGTAAATATAATCTGTATGAAAGCTCTAACAGTGAGAGCTGACAAGCTCTTTTGAAAGGATGACTCATTGGGTTTTAGGAGCAGCTGTTGACACCGTGTCTGAGTGCCTTACACATCAGCCATGGCTAGGAGTTGTTGCAGTATTTGGAGGGGTGTTCTTCATTTGACCTTTCTTGTTCTGGAGAGTGGATTAGTCATAACGACCAGACACAAGCACTTGAGCATTTCAAGAACCTGCTAGTCTTAGGGGTGGCTAATTTTGACCTTTGTGACAGTATGAGAGGAGACCATCTGTTCTCTCTGGTTCATTTAAAAGAAACAACTGCAGCCGTTCTTGGATGGCTTTATCAGGTTATAAAGATTTCTTTTCTTTGCAGTTAAATGAACAAGACTGGCCGGAGGTACTAGGCTTAATCTTCTTGGTTTTTTTCTTCAGACTCCAAACTGATGGTACCTGGGATACCTTTGAGTTCTCATTTCATTTTCTTGTGTTCAACCTCCCAGCAGAGTGCTGTCTTGAGAAATACTGTTTGTCGTCCTTTGTGTGCTGTGGTTAGCCAAAGACCCTTATAAAAACTTGAGGTTTTGTTATGTTGGGCACTGGGTAACTACTGAGAAAGTCCACAACCCCAAGAGCTTCCAGTCATGCTGGGAAAGAGACAGAGAGTGGGTAGGAAGTGACCTGCTTGAGGAAATTGGAGAATAAAACCCAGGTCTCCAAAGTGCCAGTCTGGTTTCTCTGTCAGCATTTCCCTATTCTTTATACCACGCTGCACACTCAACAGTGAAGTCTCTGAACAACAACCCACCCAGTTTCCTTTAGGCAAAATGTTGTTAACCCCATTGCCATAACGCTGTGACCTAAAACACATTTTTGAGACAATCATTGTCTCAACAATATGAGAAAATTCAGATATGGAATTATTTGCCCTAGTACTTTTTGTTATGCTTCTTGTTCGGTTTGGTTTGGGTTTTTTAGCCCAGATATCTAAAATTGTGCTACCAACAAAAAGATTTTAATCTATCTATATTTTTCTATTGTTTTCCTTTTATCCACATACCCCAGGTTTGTTGTTCTCATTCCACAGCACCCTCCTCGTCCATCCAAATTTTCTTACGTAAGATCTGTTCCTTCCAGCAAACTTCTTCACATCTACCCATGGCAGCTTGCTCAGCTGTTATCAGTTACCCTGGCTGGTCCTCTCCCTCTTAGTCTTGTGATCCCTATTACTAATCCCAGTGTGGTTTGGGCCATGTCTGAAGGAAGTGCTGGCAAAAGTGCCTGAGAGAGTAGTAACAGCTCATGAACGTTGAATCAGCAAATCCCAGTAATCTGTTCTGAAATAAAGAAGAACCAGTGTGTGTTGCATGTGGCTGGGCAGGGAAGGAGAAGCAGCGAGCACGTTGCTCAGACCTAGAATTCATCCAGAAGTAAAATCCATACTCACTTGCACCACCTTCCCCTAAGTCCTTCTCTGCTGTTTTGGCAAAAAAAATAACTTGCCCCAGAAAGGCAAAAGCTATTGCATTCAGGTAGATACTGTTAACATCATGCAAGCTTAACAGATCGACTCAGAAATCTTGTAAAACCCGAGCACAACAAATGATCTTACCTTCTTTTTTGTTGTCTTGTGCCAGGGCATTTCCAGGAAGACAAATACAGCTATTATATGCTTTAGCACCCCTCTGGGATGCATTTGTGCTCGCTGCTTCTTGGACATGTTGCTCCATAAGTTCGTTTATTTATTTATTTAGTTTTCCTGGAGGTCTGAGTGAGGGGAGAGAGGAAACGTGTTTCTGGTGGCACAGGGAACAGGTTGTAAAAAGTGTGCTTCTGAGCATTATAGGTTTTGGTCTCACAAGAACTCTGCCCTCTGGAGAGTCATGGCTAAATGAAACTGCTCCATTACATTGTGCTGAACCAGTCCATGCCTCTTTTTATATGGACGGTTGAATTAATTTGTATTGCAAAGGAAAGGAAAGGAGGGGGGCAAAAGTGTTTGAGTAAATGGATTTCCTTTCAGTACTTTCTTGCTGTGTTGTTTGTGCATACAGAAGTGGACAGTTCCTTCTCCATACCCACACAGGCAGAAATTTTGAATATCCACAGAAGAAACAAGTTTTCATAGCAACTTAATGGTGTATTTTCAAAGACCAGCATTACTCTTACCTAATGTCAACAAGCTGGGAGCAGGTGACAGCCTCCCAGAGTAGCACATATGAAAGGAGCTCCTTTACATTCAAATGCAAGCTACTTCTCTTGCAGAGCTCTGCAAATTTCACTCAGCTGGGACAAACTGCTATGAAGGAGGGGTAGAAAGTCATTTAAGAACTGGACACCTGTCCCATGATCTCTTTCTGGGTATTACTTCTTTAACTATGTGGTATTTTAACATATGTAGAATACAAGTCTGATTCAGAGACCTGTTCTGGAGCAGTGAGAGAGCCCAGGAGGAGTTTGGGCAATGGGCTGTACTGGGTTGCTCTGGGAGCAGTGTACAGCGTGCTGCCCCTCCTTAGGAGGGGTTGTAATCTCCTGATTTACACCTGCAAGTAAGCAGAACATCTCTTTGCCACAGAGCAAATCACTTTTTCTGCAGACTATTCAAAGCAGTTGCATGTGTGATGGTTGTATTTCCCTTTCTGCTTCTCATTGTCCTAAGTTTCTGTCATTTGTATAAATGATTATGAAAGCACTCCCAGGAGACCACACAGACGCTCATAAAACTATTGTAAAGAGAAACATTGCAGGCTATTGCTAGAGGTGATTTTGTTGTGTATTTTGAGGAAATGTCTCGTTTTCTACTGACAAATAGGGAAACTGAGAACTCCAGAGACACGAGTTATTTTCTAAATGGTGTGATTATTCTGTAGAGCTTAGACTAGGAAATTCTGGCTTTGGCATCTTTGGGGAAGGATGGGCTCTAAGAAGCAGAGGATGCTATTAGTAAAAAATGGGGCAGCGGGGGGGAAACAGATCTTCATTATTATCCTGAAGCATTTGCAGATCCCTTATTTGTGTATATCACTGGGGTGTGGTGGTGGTGGTGGGGTGTATATATATGTACATACACTGATATATCAGAGCTCAGCCTGACTCTTTAAAGGGAGATAAGTTCCAGACTCATTGTTTGGTTTATGGGTGATGATGGGTTTGTGTGTAAGTTAATGGTTGAGTAGGTGACGTTGTCACTTGTGGCTAAGTGCACTTCTGGTGACAGGGAGAAGCAGACTCGCTGAAAAAGGAGCTAAGAGGACCTGAGGAAGTATGTTTTGGGAGACAACAGACTGTGTGTATGTGTGTGCATGTATGTGTGTTTGAGTTCCGGAATCTAGTGTCAAGAGGAGCTCCAACTGAGGTTTGCTTAAAGGATAGCGTGAAATCTGCCTCCTTCTCTTGCCTTTGAGTAGCTTGTGACGGGCTGCTCAACCCTGTAGGGGTGCCCTTGACTGACTATGTGAAGATCTCAGGTAAGGCCATCGCCACCCTGCTTTGATTGGCTGCAGGGTGTTGTTTAAGAAGCTCTCTCAGAAGAGCTGCTGTTTTGATTTGGATTCCAGTTACATTAGCTGCTAAGGTGAAGCCAGTGAACTCAATAAGCATCTTCAGTGCTGTAGTGCTTGGGGAGGTGGGAGCTGTGAGTACAATCAGTTTCAGTGCGTATGAGGATGAATTCTGGGGAATGTGAAGTGCAGGCCAAATCCCTGCACTGGTGCTGCCGGAGTGACTGGTACGAGGTGTGGAGACAGGCAGCAGCTGCAGACATCTCCAGCAGTCCTGGAGCTGTATGGCAAAGCACTGCAGACAGCAGAGCACAGATATTAACGAGCAGTGAAAAGGAAAGTGAAGCTATTGTAGTTCTCACAGGTGAACAGCTGAAGCCCTGAAGCATGAAACCCAGTTGCTGTTCTAACTACAGAGTTTCCAAAAAGGGAGCTCATTTGGTAGTTTTGGTTTTGAGGCATAAACTGAGAGCTTATAAAGCTCCCTCCTTCCAACCCCTCTGCTAATGACCATGCAAATATGTGTTTTTATCAGCAAACTTAAGCAGGCATAACTGAAAGACACTTGGGAGGGATGGGGAGGGGAATGGTCTGGTATTCCTTCACTACACATTAAAGGGATAATGAAACCCCTGAAGGAGCAGATGTGTGTGTGGTGACAAAAGTACCTTTAAACCGTTATTCCTCTGAGGAGAATTGCACTTCAAAGCCTGACGATGTGGTGCTAGGCAGGTTGTGTTCATGGTGCTCCTACAACGTGATGCTGCCTTTAAGAAACGATGATTGCTGTCTACTTTCCACTGAGCAGAAGCAAGAAGGCAAAAGGAGTCAGGTAGTAGAATGGTGAAAGTTTCTTAGGATTTGAGGCTATTTGGTCTTCAGGTTTCAGTTTCAGGCTTTTCTCTCTCACATTCTTAGGACAGGTCAAACTGTTTCAGATCTCCTCTGCATGCCTTTTCTCACATTTCTGCATATTAAAGTCTAGTTCAGACAATATTCCTGGTTAAACCTAAAGCTTTCTGTCCGCCTCAGTGTTTCCCACCAGGCACAGAAGTTATGAAATAAAATGCTGTAAACTGCAGAGCCATCAGTGAGAATGAGCGAGCGCTTTTCACAGGAATATCTGTCCAATCTGGCTGGCCCTAAGGGTTCTGGAAAAACTCCAGGTAATGGGGAACCCTCTTCAAAATGATCCTGAACATTTCAAAACCTTCTTTTCACAAATTTCAGTAGTCACAAGTGATTTTGAGATGAAATATGTTTTCCTCCTGTGCATCAGAAACACAGCAAAGCTGCAAGGTGAGATGAATCAGGGAGTAATTTTGAGCTCTGTTCCCACTTCATCATGTCTCTGCTCCCAGAATCCTTCCTCTTTGCCTGCTACCTCCTGCAGATCAGCTTTCTGCCTTTGGGATTTTCTTTTTTCCTTTTTTCTTTTTCTTTTAATAATCCCATCTACATTTCAAATGCTGGCTGCAGCTTGTTTGTAAAATGAATTGGGAGAAGGCTGCCTGATAGCAGCCTCCCAAATGCCATGATTTCCAAGTCTCCAGACCCAATTGGCATGAAGTTGATAGTCTATCACAAAAAACACTAACACATATGCTTTCCAGTCTATTAAGAGAGTTAATGGAGCTGGTGAGAGGTGGGTGTGAGGAGAGAGTTAAGTTGGCTTTTGAAGTGAGAAGTTTCCTCAGTGCTTCCAGAGAAGTAAGGAGATAAGTCTTGCTTGTAAAATAGTGTGATGGGCTACCAGCTGCAAGAATGGAAGGGTTGTAGCTGCTGGGCACACCATGGCAGCAATTAGCTTTACCTATACAAGGAAAGTGAGCTGCCAGTTGCACCCCTCTTATAGCACGCTGTGGAGGGGCAAACAGAAGAGTCACAAATTGTAATGTTGCTATTTACAACCTTCTGTAGCAAAGATTTCAAAGCCAGTGCATTTTTGTGCTCTCTTGTTAACTTCTGCAGTCTTCAATAAAGCATTCTAGAAAATGAGAGTGAGTTATAGCTGATACTGTAAAACTCTTCACCAAGATGGATTTGACATTGTCTGGGCTTCAGTCCATTTCCCAGTGGCACATCTATTCTTCCTTGATGACAAGTGCGTCATTCCTTTTTTCTAGAGCACTAACTACCAACTTTTTTATTACCACTTTTTTGCTATACTGGGGCAGTGAGTTGAGGGCTCATAGAGGTCAGACCTGCTTTAGAAAAAAAGCTTGCTCTTCAGCTATAAGAGCAGCATCAGTGGATAACTCTGAGGTTGTAATTGAGTCCTGATTACACTTGGCCATTGCTTCTGCTGATAGGTGAAGAACATGAAGCAATTTTTATGCATAATCCCAGTTTACCCCAGTAGGTAAATAATTTATTGTTCAACTATGGAACAAGCAAAATGCAGGCACTTTTTCTGGTTTTGGGGTGGTCTTTTTTAGGAATAGTTAACCTCAGTTGTGAAATACAGCTGATTTCCCAAATGGAAATGGTGTAGGGTGACCCAGCATATTTTAATTATGTGTTGTAATATGAAACCATTCTCTAATTATGAATCCTCATTTCTAACATAATTCTCTGATTCTTGAGAGCGTACAGTTGAACATGCTACATCCTTTTGTAAAATACTTCCTGACTTACATCATCTATCTATATCAGATAACGAGAAGATCTCTTTATTCTGAGTTTCATGCAGATACTCTGCAAGGACAAATTATCTGGGAAACCTTCATGTGCACACTACAGCTCAAGTTTTTAAAGATATATGCAGTTTGCTACTTCTTTCCATGGGCACGTAAACAATCAATTGTGTTGCAGTAGATGAGAGAGCTGGTAAAATCTATCTGTTGGATTTCAGGAACCCCCTAGACCTTACCACATCAGAAATTAACCTTTCTCAATCTGTCAAACCTGTGACCAGATTTCTGTCTGGTTGATGATTTCTCTCCTAATTAATTTCTGAGTGGTTTGTACCTTGCCGTGTCCTTTCTTGCTAGGTTGAGAAACACCGTAGGATTGATCATAAGTGATGTGCAGTCTATACCCTGGTTCTCATGCTAGGAGTCTGGCAAAGTCTGACTTGCACTGTCGTCATACCTTGACCCTTTTTCTCCCTAATGTGTTGAGCAATTTCAGAAGATGACGAAGACTCATTCCCCAGCAAGCCCTGTATGAGAAAGTACCCTTTAGTACCCTGTCCCTTTGCCCTGCCATCAGTGAAAGGTAGAACTGAAGCTCCCATCCATCACTGGCTAGACACTGAGCCTGCTTGACATTTCAACCCTTTTTGGCATCTCTTCTTCCACTGAACCCAGATTTACTGGGTTTTGCCCCTAGTTTTTCCTTTTGTGCAACCTGAGTTTTTCTGATGCTGTAGCCAGACAAGTCACCTGTGAAGCTGCACATACACTGAGGAGGGAGTTCCACCAGTGGAAGTTCCCACCAAGCAGAACCACCCATATTCCAAGTCTATCGGGATGACAAAAGGTGGACTTGGGCAAATTCAATTTCAAATGTGTGAGAAATGTGCTGTTCTCCCTCTTTGTATTTTGGACCTGCTTTGGTGATAGGCTGATACAGGCATGCAGAAGCAATCAGTAAAGTGCCTTTGTGAATATGGACTGCTCAGGGCATTCATTCCAGTAGTTCTTTGCAGGACAATGGAGCAGTGCTGAGAAACAAAGAGTTACCCTCAGCCATATGGGAGCTCCCTAAACTGTTGATCTCATAAGCTAGGTACCAGGGGGTTGAATTCACTGAGGAGAGACACTGTATGGCAGAGAATGTCCTTACCAGTGAAGAGACAAGACTGCCCTGGAGACAGGGGTTCTGGCACATTGCGAGGTCTGACCAAGTGCCAAATCTTTTCTTCTGTGTTGAGACCACTCCAGAAAGAATTTGAATGCAATTTTTTTTCTTGTTTCCTTCCACACATCTCTTTGTCTGCTGCAATGTCTGAATAAGGTCCAATTGGTTTACAAATATCTTTGTGCTGCCTGGCTGTTCACTGTCATTCCCAATGGAAAGACCAGTCATACAGAAGGTATTCAGCACAGCATGGGCAGGAGGAATGAAATCTGGTAGGAGGGCCTGTGGAAGCTGCCCCTAATGCCCGAGATATAGAGAGAGGGTCAGCACACCTTGAGGCTTCCAAGTGTGTGTGAAATCCAGGTGCAGTTTTCTGGTGGGTTTCTTCCCACCAGAAAGTGGGGGAATCCTTCAGCCTTCCTGCTCTGCTCTTTTAACACTGGATTCTCGTTGCTTGGCATCTCCTAATCTTGCAGATATCTATCTGTTCACTGAATTTTCTCACACAAACTGAGAAGCAGAGTCTTTCTGCGAGCTTTAACGCATCTGTGTACTTTCATAACAAATTACTGTTGATTTTATACAAATACCGTTATTTAAGAACCTCAAAGTCTTTGGTGTTTCCCCAACCCTCCAGACTTTGTAGTTTTTGCTGTTGTTGACACTCCCATGTGATTCAGCCTTGGAGAAATAAATATTTGTTTAGCTGTTCTCCTGCTGTGCCTGCTCAGTGCATTTGCTTAATGATGACTTCAGTTCAGCTTTGTAAGAGTTTCAGGGCAATAGATTCTCCCAGAAAAACAAGAGACTCATTTGTGGACATCTTTACTTGTTTTTTCCTCCCTCTTGATCCCTCTCTGCCCACCTCGCCCTCCCCCAACCCCCACCCCTCCACCCCCGACCTCTTTTCCACAGATTCGAGTTTGATTAGATAAATGTGCATGCAAAAGGCTCTTTCTTTGCCGTGCTAATACACGGCTTTTCATAGCCTTTGTTTCAGCATTATCAGTTGCCAAGATCTGGTGAGAAGGCAAAGTTTTGCTTGTTTATTTCTCCACTCCATTTACCTTGACTTGAAACAGTGAGTAGAAGGTTGGACTCAAATAAGTACCTGCTGCCCTTCCTTGTCATTAGTTGAATTTTCTTGAATCTATAATTTTCTTCTTTGTGTCTAAACTGTCAAATGACATTCTAGCTTATATTTGCTCTAGAGCCAAGCCCAAGCCACTGTTTCAAAAGATGGATGCCTTCATATTTGAAAGGTTTATCTTAACATTTTCTCTGCCCTGACCTTCTCGAGTCAAATCAGAGATCTTACTTTTTACTCAAGACGTCAAGTTGATCTATGTCATTGTAAGTTAACCTCCAAAATCTACATTTATGAACCTAAATGAAGTTTCAGCTTCTGTTTAATCCTGTAAGTGCAGCACTACCTGGCAAAGAAATGAACAGGTTATTTTATTAATGCCATTTCAAGTAATTTTGCTCAGCTGAACTCTTATGTTAAAAAAAACCCAAAACAAACAAACAAACCCCAAACCAACCAAAGCCCCCAAACCCCACAAAATAGCATTATAAAAATTCAAACTCTGTAAAGATCCAAATTTTGGGGCTTTTTTTGGCCATTTACAAAATCTTCTTCAGATTGTTTAAACTACTTATGCGTTGCTCTTGAAATATGGCAAGTATAATTTTGCCAGTAACTAGATCCAACTTCTGAGCTATTCTACCAGAAAGCAAAAATCACCTCAGTGAAGAAATACATCAGAATCTCTCTTCATCTATTTCCAGCTGACGAGGTTTCAGCTTATAGCAGAGATTGTTTTTTATTAGGCCCTGAGTAAATGACCTGGCACTTGTGCAGCTGAGTCTCATCTGACTGCTATCACTCTGGTCCTCAAATCCCACTGCTTTTTTTTTTGGTATGATATTCAGAGCCTCCTCCATAATGATGATTCATTCCACAGTGTGTCATCAGCAAATTTTGTTGGCATGGTTCTCCTTTACCATTACAAGAACTGTGATGAAAATATTATGTAAGATTTATCTCAAGAATCATCTATGAGGAATTCAGCTCATAACCTTCCTGTAGCCTGACTGAAATAATGGGAAATAGCGCTGAAAAGGACCTCATGTCCAAACTGTATCCCAAAGACATGAACCATACTCAGCAGATCCTTGCCCACTTTGTTCTTAAACATAGTTGATGAGATGCCATAATTTTCGTAGAAACTCCATATCAGTAACCGAGTGCCCTAATCACTGGAGTACTTCTGTCCTTAATGTCTGCCCTAAATCACTTCTCTGACATTTTCCTTGTTTTCACTGCGCCAATATAGCTACAGAATTAGCTCATTCCCCTTGTGAGTGATGTTTCTGCTCACAAACCACAATACCATGTTCTGACGCATTTGTTAACTTCTTCCTTTGAGCTGGGTCCATACACCCATATTCATCAGCTGATGATTTTGTGCATTAAACATTCCACCACAGGCATTATTTGACCGTGAAGCACTATCCATTGAAATAAATATTTACTTGACTTATGAAGCAATCTCTAGAGCATGATCATCTTCCTTTATGTTTCTGAATTTTAATTGAAGACAAAGCTTCCCTCAGTTTCGGGGTCTCAGCTGTCTTTTGAAGGATTCCTTTGCAGGATGTTAGAGAATATTCCATCTTGTAGACCTCTAAGTATTTCATGCCATATATGACATGAACAATTAATTTCCCATCAGTCCTTATGAGTACTTTCCCTCCCTGTCCCATAGGTATTCAGAATATTCTCACGATTTCTGCCATGTAATTTGGAGGAAATTATATGATACGTACATAGCAGCATACATTTTATGTATGCTTTACCGCAAAACTACATATTGTGTTACCACAAAGACAAGAAGTTGCATTTGGAAATTCATATATATAATGCTAATAAGAAACCCAATTCCATCTTATTCTAATTAACCTGGAAAGTCTTCCTTTTCATAACATGAGAGAGACTTCAAAACATTCAGAATGTTAATGAACCTACAGGTTTTTCCATTCTTTGTATCTTCTGATATATACTATTCATCAAGAATTGTTGCTCATTTCAGGATTAGTCTGATTTTCTTGGTGTAGAGAAGTTTAACATTTGAACCATTGCATCTAATTTTTTAAATAAGAAAGAAATCTTATTTTCCCTGTTTTTGATAAGAGATGGACTTGATAAATACTAACATTGTGTTAGCAAGAAAAGATACTAGACTTAAGGTTCAATAGGAGGATGCTGGATAGCTCAAAGAATTCACCATGGACACAATGACTGAACACTAAGCTATGTTAAGGGTCCTTCATGTTTCACTGGCAAAGTAAAAGTCTTAAAGCAGAAGATATTAAAGCCTTTTATGCAACATATCCAAGTTGGATCTACAAAGCTCTTTTTTTCTTCTCTTTTTTTTTTTTTTTTTTTTGTGGTGGTCACTAGCTTGTGCTGAGCCCAAATTGACTCAGTCTAATAGTTATGAGGTTTGTGAATAGAGTCAGATAACCAAAATTAAATCAGAGTCCATTTTCTGTCTAGTTGGTAGGAAGAACTCTGAGACTTCAATCAACCTGAAGATGAGCTCCTCTTTAGTCTCCAGATGTCATGCCTTCAAATGAGAGCTAAAACTCATTTATGAAATACTCAGAGTCCTCCCCTCCACCCCTCAAATGAATACTCATAGAGCTGTAGGGTTCTTAAAGCCAGATCTTTAAATACTGCCTTTTATACTGTGCTGCTAATGCTGTAAAGTAGTGCAGTATATTTTTCCACCCAGAGAGCAACACCTAGTTAACGTTTAAGTTAGTGAAGTGGAAATTTGTGTGACCTAATTTAAGAACCAGTCAAATGTCTTAGGTGAGAAAGTTTCACTAAAAGGTAAGTCACTGTATTTCTACTTTGCTTAAAAGAGTCGCGGGCAAGGGTTGCGGGAGAATGGTTATGATACAGGGGAATGCGGTAGAGAGAAGGAACGCAATATCCAAATAATAGTCCAGCTTAACTTTTGAGAATGGAGGATCTGGAAGATTCACTTTCAACTCATGCATATGACAGGGTTTCTCTGTGTTATGCAAAAGGGGAGGAGAAAAGCTGATGTTACTAACAAACTGAGATTAATTTTGTGAAAGTCTGCAGTGCTTTATTTATAGTCTGTGTGCCAGAACTGTGTTTTCACTAATGGTCTCTCCAGGCCATGCTCAAAAAATAGTGCAGTCTCATATAGTGTAAATGAGAATCAGCAATATGAATTTAACTATTTTCTATTTTAACAGAATATTAAATATTATCTATTTTGTTCCACCCATGAACTCTCTTCATGCCTCTGTGTTCTTCCTCCTGCAGTCCAGTACATCGTTCAACAGAGATGCTGTGAAAGCAGGGACAGGCCGGCGTTTTCTTGGTGGGCTGTTAAATGATACATCCTACTGCTACACTCTGGAAGTCTCATTCTACAGCTACATATTGGGTGGACCTACTTCTGCTGTCCCCTACACAGAAGAAGCATGTATCCTTTTGAAAGTCTTCCTCCTCTTGCAGTCCACGTAAACTGGGCACTTAAGGTAAATACTTCTATCTCAATAAGAGTTTGCTGAGATAAGAACACACAAGTGGAAATGTGAGTCTGCTCCTGATGCTTTAATTTCCCTCATATTGATTCTCCATACTGTGGAAATTCAAGAAGAGAAAGGCATATTAGATCAAATAAGCCATTTCCCTCTTGTAGGAGATTGTCTCACACACTTATTATAGAAACTAGTCCTGGAGAGCCTGTGATCCATTCCCTTCCGCAGTCTTCCATTTCTTTCTTCACTTCTCTCCTTATTCTCTCATTATCCCTGTGTTTGTATTATTGCTTTAATAGCAAGTTGAAAGCGCATCTTTGGTACCGAGTTAAAACATCTTCTGCACCTTTGAACTGCAGCCAAAAGGCTCTAAAGGATCCATTAGGTTCTGCAGCTGCCTCAGGGCCAGGTCTTTAATACCAGTTGACAAAGAAATGGAAAGCAAGCTTTGCAAACAAAACCGACAAAGTTGTTTGCATTTTTAAGTGCTTAAATAGAAGCCATATTTCATTCCTCAAAAAACACATATCCATCTGGCTATCTCAATGTATCAACAATTTGTAGAATTGTTCTGACTGGCCGTGTGATGTGTTTTTATGTTTTTGTCACTATGCTCAATCAAATAACTAGTGCCCATACTACAAGCTTGTGTGTGTTATTTCATTTTGTCATCCTATTTTGGTAGCTTCTGAAATTTCCACAGGTTTAGAAACACTGCAGAGGTAGAAAGATTAGCTGTGATTGCCTGTTTACCCCTCCACTGCATTTCAGAAGTTGGGGAAGGTTTACAGCCTTAGGATAGCAAGGGGAAAATTTTCATATGAGGCATAATTCTTCACTATCCATGCATATGGGCATGCTGTGTGGGAATAAGAACAAGAAACAGGGAGCAGGGAAAGTAGTTCTTAATCATTTGGAGTTTTCTGGTTTGGTGTCTCCACTGAAAGTGAAGCTTGGTGGAAGGAGGGGGATGAATATATTAAGGTGACTTATCAGACTCGAGCATTTGGAATACAAGTTTTTTTGCCTAGTAAAGTTAATTATTTCCAAGGAATAGCTTCTTGCAACATACACATTCATAGTATATCTTTCCACTGAGGAAAAAATTGTCATTACTGTTAGGTTTAGGTATTTATTTTCTTATGTTGGTATTTTGGTGTTTTAAGAACTTGTGCCTTAGTTTCACCTTTAATTTTCCTCCTCACTTAGTACTCATTGTACTGACAGCTGCTTATTTATCTTCTTTATTTATCAAGAGCAGTTTTTGCAGTGAGTGGGAAGAGTCTCTATACAAATGAGATCATGATTCTCTTGAATACATTTTTCTTCATGATTTGTAGATCCCACTGGCTTAGTTTCCTTTTCCATGAAGATTTTTGTTTCGTGCTTCACAGAGATTTCAGGTGTAGGGTCTGATATCTCTATCTATTTGCTTGGCTTGCCTTCTGGAGACAAGAGCTGCATCATTGCAGGTTCAGTCATTGTGACCATCAGCAGCTAGAGCACAGTAAAAAGGCCCCAGATCACAGGGATCCTTCTGGGTGGTTATTTATGGAAAGCTCAAGTAGCAGCTTGATTTCTACAGTTATGGTTTTACCTAGCTGAGTGAAAAAGGAGGAGAAGCTGCTTTTGACTGGCCTGGCAGACAGCAAGCAGGAAAGTCTCTGCCCACATAGTACACTCCACTGGCATTTTGCCCTGGTAGGTTTTATTATTTCCTTTTCAATAGAGGGATTCTATCAAGAGTGCTGCTTATGACAGCTCTTCCTCATGTGTGCAGTTTCCTAGTTAGAGAAAGAAATGGAACTGCTTGAAGCAGTCTCTAGGCTGGTCTGCTCTAACACAGGAATGGCTGGATTTATGCACATCCTGTCCTGGCAGGGGAGAAGTTTCATATCACCGAAGTGCCTGTGACCGAAAGTAAGACAATGGCAGAACGTTCCAATTTAGCCTGAACAGCTCTTCCAAGCTATTTTCAAGTCAGTGATTAATTAATGCTCAGATTTTTTTAATGGACCTGAACCAGAGGCATGGCCAGTCAGTTCACATTGGCCTCCAAGGACAGGCAAGCTTCTATTAACTATCCAGCTACATTCAGGCAGCAAGTCAAGCAAATAAATGAAAAAAATACAGTGAGCCCAAAAACCGTGAACTGATAGGGCAAGTATTCAGGAAATCTGCCTTCAAAGATGTATTTCATAGGACTTTGTTTATCCCACTGTGATGTTATTGTGTTGGGGGTTTTTTTGTTTTGTTTTTAATAGAAACAGGATCAGGGAGGCTAGAATTGTTCAAAGCTTCTAGTGTTGGATTAAGAAGTGCAGACTGAGACTCGGACTCAAATTCAGGGAACCCATGGCCTTGAACAGAGACTAAAAAGTAGATCACATCCCACATTCAGGAACTAACCGTACTGGCTCCATGTAGAGACCCAAAACAAATGAGGATCTCCAGGTTCTAAAAAAAAATATTAATTTAGCCTAATATTCCTGTTGACAGGTGAGAAAACTGAACAAACTCTGAATGATCCTCTATTCACACTGGTAGTATGTAATTCTACTTGTCAGCTTCTTTCCTTTACAGAATTCATGGCAAATAACATCATAGTATTAACCGCTTTCATGCCATTATATAAGTGGATTAGGTTTGTTGGGTTTTTTTTTTAAAACTCATGTTCCTCAGAGTTTACGTGCTAACTCTATGATCTATACAAACCTCTCTGCGAGCCTATAATAGATGTATTTCTACATTGGGTAAGATTATGCGTTTTGTTCAGACTTGTGTGACTGAAACACAGTTTTATTGAGATAAATGGATGCCTTACATGCATGAAAATGGGAGACAGACTTTCAGTCTGATAAGTGTTATTTGAATTCTTACATTGTTGGTGTGGACAGTAACTTTTTCCAATAAGAAAATTAAGAAAATTTTTAAAAAAAGGAAGGGAAGGTATCATTAAAAGTGGAAATCTGCTCCAAATTACTCCAGTTAGTATGACTGAATGTATTCTCCTAAATGAAATACCTCAGAGATTCAGAATCTACAGGATTACACCTGCTATATTCTATAAAAGCAAATTTGCCCCTGAGGCTGCACTGTTTAGATAAAATCCAGGAGTGAGGGACCTTCCATTGGTCTGTGCAGGGGGGCATATGTGGTGGAATAACAGCGTCTTGTGGAGTGTTGAATTTCTGGCCTCTTCTAACAGAGAGTTAACATGATTTCATGAATGTCTCAGGCCTCAATTAGCATTATACCTGTAATGGTTACTGCTGGAGTGTCTCTTGTATTTTCATCCTGCAAACAAGGCACTGCATCAGGTGTAACTTCCTGAACATCCTGCTACACATTCCTTCAGAGGTATGCATGTGCCTGGTAGGTCTGTGTCGAACTGATATGTACCTGGTGTACAAGAAACATTAGGGGTGTATTCTACAAGCCTGGCTCTGCAGAATACCCTACGATAACATGTGCTGAAGATAAAAGTGAATGGACTCTCTTTTGAAGGCATAATAAGAGGATTGTAGGCTTGTCAGTTAGTTGCCTGGAAGTGGACAGAGAAACATTTAAAACTTCTCACACATGCACACATTTGGTTGTAACTGATTAAAAAGGCAGCACAGCAACAGTGTGCTCAGCACTAGGTGAAGAAGCTTTAAAATGAGCTGATATGCTTCCGTTAAATACCATGTTTTACTAGGCATTTACAGGGCTTACGACACAAGGCATATAAACTGCTCTGTAACATTCACCACCAGCAGCTCAACTGCTGAGCTGTCTAGTTACACACCAGCCTCATAGCTGAGCGGGGAACAAAGGATAAAAGACGGGGAGGAAGGATGAATCCCCAACTGTAGGACTCTCAGTGCTGCTCTGGTAGCACACCCAGAATTGGTTTCCACTACAGCTGCTGATCAGCAGCCATCAGAGCCTGACCTGCGAGTGGCCAGTAAAGGAGTCTCAAATCAACAGTTTTAAAATCTATTGCGTTCATTTTTTAGTGTTTGAACTGGATCTCTGCTGCGCAGCAGGTAGCCCATAAGAGAGCATAAAAGGTTTTACTCTTCCAAAGACTAGCCATGAGGTAGGAAGACAGAAATGATGGAGACCAGGCAAGAACTGGTATGATCGTAGCCTGGTAGCTGTAGGGGAGAATAATCATCAAGATGGTGGGCACCACAGTTGTCAGTGGTCTACTTTTTATGTATATTAATCTTAATTCTAAGCTTCCTCCAGGTGGGGAAGACCCTCATCCAAAGATGGGCCTTTAGTCATCTATGTGTATGGCTTCGCTCATTGAAATCACTTCTGAGTGGAACAGGAGACTAGAACCCTGGACTGAGGGTCTGGTGGAACAGTTCTCCTTTGTACGGCTTTTCTAAGCATGTCACTTCATTTCTTTAATTTAATGTCCTCAATATAAAGAATGAATTTAATGAAACTTCTTTTGTGAAAAACCCAAACAAACAAAACAAAACAAGAACACATTTTAGAAGCCATGGGTGAAGAACACAGAAGACAGAGACATTACTAATATTATCCCAAGGTATGTCTTTTCACACTGCAAACAGCTGAGAAATTATCTCAATACTTTAAAACAGTATAGCTGAACTAGCTTGCAAAGATACCACTTGGTATTTTCCATTACACTGAATGTGTTGAATTGGAAGGTTTGCATCCCTTAAACAGGCATTTTGCCCTGTTTAGCGCTCTGCACTGCTGAACTCTGTCTCATGTTTATGGACATAAAAAATGTATTTATGCGGCTACAGCCACAGAATGAAAGTTTGGATTGACTAGAGTGTCTTCAGGTGCCTAACAGGAGCTCACATCTTGGACTCTTGGCACAGTTGGGACCACTGGGTTCGCTCTTATTCTTAACTTCAAGCACAATATCATCCTGCTGCTTGACTTGGGACTTGAAGTTAAATTCCCTGGAGGAAACAGTCATTTGCATATATCCAGATTCCTTTTAAAGAGTACTTGGATCTCAGTAAATGCTTGTCCTGGGGAAAAGAAATTTGTATGCAAACTACAATTTCAGTAAAAGCATCTATAACTTTTAAAGCTTCATGGACCTACCAGTCCTCTAGGGCAAATGTACTTGGTTATTTTGGGCTTTTTTACATTACTTTTTTTGGCAACTGCCTGTCCTGATCCTCCTAGCTCTGCTAATGATATCCTTAAGAGAAGATCCTCATGAGCCAGATTATGGCCCTTGCAGGTTCATTCCCACCTGGTAAAGGCAACATTACTAGCAAACGCCAATGAGGTATGAAAGGTGGTGCTGACAAGGCTGAGGGAGCTCTGTAGAGGTTATCCAGTGTGGCTTATGTTTGAACTTGAGTTAGAGCTTGTTGCCAAGATGATTTCAAAGTAAATCAGGCAAATATTCAGGAAAAGACCTCCAGAGGTCTACATCTTCATCCTGCTTCTGCTAAGCTCCTAGAAACGGGCTCCTTTTGTATGTTGCAAAACATGGCATTAAATCCTGCAGGTTTTCCTGAGAGTGACCTCCTTGCACACCATCTCTCCAGTATTTAATTATTTCTTAGTACCATGTTTTAGGCTGTCTTTGAGGAAAGAAAACAAAATCCTCTTTCAACTCCCCAGACTGTGTGAAAGTGTCAAGGTTTACAGCCACAATTTCAAATGCTCTTAATATTACTGGAAGCATAGAGTTAAATTATAGAGTTGTAAAGTTACTTTAGAGTGATAATGCTGTCAAGCGTCAATATCTCTGCCCCAGGGCACCATGGAAACTCAGTTAATGATATAAGAAGCTGATACTTTTCAGAGTTGAAGCTGTTGGCTCATACCCAGAAGGAATCTTTCTGTTTGTTCCTATCAGGTACATACAGGGGACCTGCTCAAAGAAAATTAAGAAACAGTGAAGTCTGTTTAATGATGTGCAGTGAAATGAAAGTGCAAAGCAGTATATGGTGTTGCAGTATGCACACCTCTTTCCCTCAGAGTTCGATACAGTGGACAGTGCTGCAGAAAAATACTTATTTTACTCTGAGAGGGTATTTGTGGAGGAGAGTGTGTTTGTATGTAGATTTGTTTTTCTAGTTGCCTGAAGCACTGACTGCATCAATCTATGCAGACACTGTCTGGGAGTATCAGTAAAGAAATGGAAATTAAGGCAAGTGACTTCAGTCAACATAGGAATATCTATAATTTTTGTAATGGATTTCGTAGCATCTGTATCCCAAAGTGCTTTGATAGCCTCAGATGAAAGATGCTATAAAAGTGCAAAGTGTTATTATAAGGGTGGTTTTTTTCTTTTAAAGAAAGATTTTATTTATTTATTTTTTATTTTTTCTGAAATGTAGATTATCAGTCTTGGAAGGCATCTTCAAAGTATTTCCTGGGGTTTTAACCATATGATTCTAGTTACCTTTTGGCTAGTGTATAGTGCAAATACCATGCATGTGAGTGGGGAAATGGTCATGCAGTTAACTGCTGCAGTAAGAGTGGTCTGGAGTAAGTGGTTCATTTCTCTGTGTGCCTAGGTGCTTTGCGTGCTGTCTGTTTGGTAAGCATTCAGAGGCTTTCTGTGGGGAAGGAGGGAGAGCAGGTCAGACATGGGCTTGTTTTAAGTAGAAGTGAAAGGCAGTTTGTAAGCTGAGGATCTGGTCTTGAGGGGAATGAAGCATCAGAGGTACTGAGAGCCTACATGTACTATCAGATTTTAAGGCACAAGTTAGGCTGAGCACCATGGTTTGCTCCGGAGTTGTGTTGTCCTGAGCATTGTAAAGGAGGACCCTATGAGGGTGTAGATTAATTTCTTTCCTCTTGTGTACACAGGTTTCTTTCCCAGGGATACTAAGGTACAGGGAAGACAAGAGAGGGTGATTGTGGGACCAGAATGTAAGCACGGTGCATATCCAGACCCTTAGAAATGCTGTTGAGTCAGTTTTAGGCACAAACACAGGAGCTTGTCTTTGAAGAGCAGAAAGACTTCAGTAGCTGTGACCTGGACTAGGGAATTTGCATAGGTTGACTTGAAAGCCATCAATATTTACAACCTTATTGAGGAACAGGGACCTTGTGGACAGTGGGAGCGTAAGTGTCTTACGATATTTGTACATGTGTCTCTCTTCCCTGCTTCCTGACAGCTGTCTTCAACTCAGTGCAGGCAGAGAATGTGCTCTTTGGCCTAGGTAGGATTGTATCCAGTGGCAGATGAAGACTGATAATTATAAGCCAGCCAAGATGGAGAAGCCTAGCTTTAAAAAGGATCTTATACCAAATCCAGCCTTTGAGGTTTCTATTGAGACACTGCATGCTAACTGGTGCCAAACTGTCACACGTTTTACTGATTGAAATCCTCATCGATGCTTTCTGTTCAAGCTATCAATAACTTACGATTGCTATCGGGCCAGCTAAATTGGTGGCCTGCAAGCACAGAACTCTAATTCAAAATGTTTTTGATGGTGGTATAAAAAAAATTGTAAAATTTGCCAGTTAAAAATTGTTCTATTAGTATTTCTTTTGCACACAGGAGAAAATAACTTGGACCTAGCACAACTGATGGTCTTGCTGAATGGTTGGAAGGTGAAGTTGATTACATGAGTGATTGCAGAGTTGTGCCTAATATAAACAAGGCGGGGAAGCTCCCTCTAGGCACTGCTATCCCTCTTGGAGCTGGCTTTCAAGTTTTTGAATGCCTCTCTTATGAACTGGCTTTTCTATAAAATTGCATTTTTCCTTTGTCGCATAAGCAACTTAGACAAAGCTAAGCAGATAGAACTGATAGTGAGGCTCTTGGGTGCTCAGAACACCATACAAATGCTATTAAACCCATAGTTAAAGTAATTCTTTGGTAAATGTTAAATTCCTATTAGTAACACTTGCTAAACTTAAGTGCAAAGGAAAGGGCAAGGCTAATCTGAAAGGCAACGGAGAGCCAGGGCTTAAAGGATATTAACAATTTGTTGGAAGTGTCTGAGGGGAGTGGTTAATATGACTAAAGAGTAATGGCTGTGGGTTGAAGATTTAGGTTGGGAGAGGGCTTCCGCCAGTTCTGTGCTTTGGAGCTTTCCCAAATGTCCATGGGAATGAAGAGAAAAAACCCTCATTCAGAATGAGGCGTTTTTCAAAAAGCAATAAACAGAAAAATTGCAGCATCTTTGTGATACGTCTCTGCTTTTCTGCCAGCCTGTAGTGGGGTGTGCGTGTGTGTCCTGGTTTGGGCTAAATCAGAACTAATTCTGCTTTAGTGCATTAACTATTCAGTTAAGTCTCCTCTAACAGCATTTTCTGAAAAGCAGCATGTTTTTCCAGACAGTGACTGTTTCTAGCAGTGATAAGGCCTGATGTTTATAGTTCGTACCAAGGAACGGTATGCAGAGAGGCCCTTGCTTATACCTGTTCTTATAGTGACCAAGGTCACTGCTAAATCTTGTACTCCATATTGGGGTGCCGGGAGTGAAAAGGGTCACAAGCACGGAAAAGGTCGCACCTACAGGGAGGAGCGAACTGACCGGTGACCCAAACCTGACCGACAGAATATTCCATCCCATATACGTCATATTCAGTATTAAGCTGAGAGATCACAAGGGTCTCTCTCTCTTCTTCGATGGCCAACATCTGAGGAGGACTCTGTCTGTTCTAATGTCGTCGATCCCGATCCATGCATCCCTGAATCCAGTGCCTGAGTCCAGCTCCTACAATCCCATCCCTGTTTGCTGCAGAGTCCAGCCTGGGACTGCCCCAGTGCCAGCCCTGCAGCGTGGTAGTGATGTATTGTCATCAGGGTGGGGGGAGTTGGGTTCGGTATTGGTTTTGTGTCTATTTGTACATATTGTATATATTTCATTATTTCCTTATTATTGTCTTTTCTTTTTATTGTTATTGTTCCATTAAAGCTGTTTTAGTTTTCTTTTCCAAACTGTAAAGTCTTTCTCCCTTGTTCTCTTTCCTTTTCCCTTTTGGGAGGGGAGAGGCGTTGACAGAGAGCGTCTGTCATTCGTTAGTGGCTGGCCCAGCCTCAAACCGTGACAGTGTGTTTCCAAGTTTGCAGTCTTTTTCCTCTTTGTGTCTCTTCACTTCTGGCTGAGTCTTCTCCTCTGTGCTTGCCTGTTTTGTGTCTGTACCCTTACCATCTTGTTCGCAGTTTTAGGTTGTTACCTCTTTCTGTCATCTCATCTGATTCTTTGCAGGTGTTTCATTAATCAGACACACCCAGTTTCTGCTTTTTGTTCACTTTGTGCTCTTTTTAACCTAAACATTCTTTCTCTCTTTTATATTTTGCCACCTAAAGGCTCAGCAGGGGTTCGAGGTGATTAAAGGGAATTCCAGGGTGGGAGCAGAAGTTCTTTTTTAACTACTACTACTTTAGTCCCAAATACCAACATTCTGAAGTGGAATCAGAGACATTTTTTAGGGAACTCAGCAAAGAAATTTGTATCTTTCTGTCTGTGTGTCTTTCTCAGCTGCTTGACCAATGGCAATTGAATTTGACAGTGATAAAGGTCTCAGAGATATTACATTCCTATGAGTTTCATGAAAAATAGCTGGCTGAATGAGTAGAGAGACCAAAATTAATCTCTCCAGTAGGGACAGCTGCATCTCTGTTGTTAGAAATCAGAAGATGACAGCAGGCATGAAAATCACGGAAAACAGATACCACATCTCCTTGCCTTCCTGGGCATGTCACTGGTGAGTAGAGATCTCACTTCACTTCCGTTTTCTCTACAAACTTTTACCCCTACCATCTCTGTCTCATGGCATCCTGAAAAGCAGATTGCATCTTCTCCACCAAGCCACTGTTGAAAGAGGCCAAAAATCTGGCAGGTACAGTTCATAGGTGAAGACAATAGCCATTCAAGCCAAGGCAAATACATGCTCATCCCAAGGCAGCAGTGTTTTTTGACACCTAGAGGTGAAACTTTGGCCAGGGTTCAGATCAACAAAGTCTGAACATGTCTCAGGCAGAAACTGAACATAATCTGCAGCTTTGATCTAGTGTTCAGAAACCTTTGTGTGTTGACAAGAGCAGGATGGATCTGATTCTCCCATGTCATCTCTTAACGGAAAAACACGCAAATCAGCTCAGATCAAAACCAGTCCTGTGCAGTGTTTTGTCTCTGACAGAGGCCAAAAGCAGATGCCTGAGAAGAATATAATAATAGAATAAGCATATAACAATACTTCCCCTGAATATTCTTCCAGCTTCCAGCAATTAGTGGTTTGGGGATCCTGGAGCCAGAGATGTTGATTATGTGTGTAGTAACACTCAATGGATTTGTCTCCCATGAACCTGTATACATTTCTAGCATCCACAGCATTCCTTGCTAGGGATTTCCACAGCTTAATAGTATCTTGTTTGTTTTAAGCCTACCACCTGCAAGCTTTATTTTGTGATTCCTAATTGTTACACTGGAAGCAGCATTGATCCCCATCTGCTTTCCCCATGGCATTCATATCAGCTGCCTTTTTTCACGTTTGAAGTCTCCTAGCCTACACAGTTATTCATTGTTTGAGTATGTCTTGTACAACACAAGCAGGAAAATATTGCCAGATCAGAATCATTCCTTCATTTCTAGAGTTGGTAAACCATCTTACACTTCTTTCTAGGTATACACAACTGTGTAAGTTGCCAAGCAATGGAGAATCAACTCCAGTGACTCTAATGGCAGAGTCTGTATTTGCTGTGCAGTATGATCTTTACTTGTGCTTAGGATAGATCCTGCCCTGGTCACACAATCAGCAGGTATAAGCACCAAAACAAGAGATATGGCTTTCAGTTTCAGAGTACACACTGTAATCATCATTTCCTCATGCACTTAACAGTCTGTGTGTGTTCTGCTGTGCTTTTCTTTTTCCCAAAACTTAGGAGGAATTCAAAGCTTGTTAAATTAACTGAATTTCAGCATAGGTTGGGGTTTTGGTCGTCTGGCTAAAAGAGTCTAGGAATGAACTCCTGCTGGAGGAATACGTGGGTTTTGAAAATTGCAACATCCCAAATACCTTGCTTTCTCTCATGATTGGTATGCATCACTCTTCCTCAGCAAACCAACTTCTGGATAACATGCTCCCACAGTCAGGTTGCATTCATGATTGTCAGGCCAGTTACTTTTTTTCTAAAACTAAGCAACTGTTATCTGGTGCCACAAAAGACAAATTGATAGGTGACAATCCATTCATCTTTTCTTCATTGGCCAGTCCCTCAAGAAATCCAGTATTGTAGGTTAACTACTCAAGTTCTCTCATGTAGCAAAGAGGGATCTGCAGGACAGTGGAGTGTCACATGTAGTGAAATCTTACACTGAACTGGTTTTTGCAGACATTTGGCTGGAGCAGTGTTGGAGGACATGTGCAAAGTGATCTCTTTCCACCATACCAATACATGACAAATCTCAAGCTTCCTTTCAATAATCCTTAAAGAGGCTTTTCAAGTGGAACCTAGCTTGTTTAATCAAGGTAGGGGATGAAACTGGCTTGGAGGATCCAGTTGTCTTCCTGGTGACTTTCTAGAGGAGAGGCAGCTGGACTGCTAACACTTCTATGCGGTGTAGCCAGGACTGCATGGTTCTGCCAGCCCAAGGGGAGAAAGTCCACAGTACTTCAGTCACATTACTCCTTCTTTCAAGCCTTTTCATCTTAGAGTTTCTGTGGATTTCTTCAAGGTCTGGTAAGTGGCTGGTTCTATCGGCAGAAAACAGCTTCAGACTCCTTGTCTCTAACTGTGTAGCAGTTAATACCTGTCCCTGAGAAGATGCCCATGACTGTGCCTGTTAGCAGTCTCACAATCTCATATTCTTGCTGTGATACTGTGAAGATTTGAGACTGGGCTATTTCTGGGCCAAGAGGGTTATCATCCTTGTCCCTTCTTCCTTACTTAATGATTCTTCTTTGCACCGCATCCCTCACATGTCTGCCAAGCAGAATTTGTTGCATTGACTTTCTTTCCAAAGCCTGCCCAGAAGGACAGCTTTCCTTCAACCAGGACACAGGAAGGGCCTGTGTCTCCAGAACCATCAATATTTTTCTTGAGATGATAAATGAACTGCCAATAAACCAAGGCAGCTGCCAGATCCATCTGAGAAACAGACCTTCAGACCCGATTTATCCGTGCTTGGTTTATTTATGTGTCTGGAAACTTTCAAGATACAAAGAGAGGACTAACCACTCTGAGGCAGCCACTGAGAATTAGATGGTATAGATAGATATAGTGGGAGTTTATGGACTAGTTCAGATAGGCTAGCACAGAGTAACAGCTAATGTATCTCAAATAAGAAAATGGCTTGAGATTCATCATAGGGAACACCACAGAAAATAAACAAAACTCTCAGAGCAAGACCTAAATTCTCATACTTGCTATATCATTTGGTTTGTTTTTCTCCAACTCTTCTGGTCTTTCTTGCCTATAATTCAGGGTTTTGCATAATCTCTGATATTTGTTGTGAAGGTTTTTCTAAGGAGATGAGGCATTGCTGATCATGTTGTGTGTGCCTGGGGGGATAGAACCACTGTATGTGCTTCAATGGGTAAGGTTTGTAGAGAAACCGATCTGGTTTTGAACCAGCTGATACAGTTGGAAAAAGCGGACAGTCTTTGTGGTTAGGGTCCTTTGGCTGGACAGCAGGCATGTGTGTGTGTGGTTCACATACATTCACCCCAAAACTTCTGAGCCTATTTTTTTTTTTGTTCCAACCAGAAAGAGTTTTCAGAAGTATTAAGTTTGGGCAAATTTCTTGAAAACAGGCAGCTAGGCAAGGGAAAGAGACTCAACTAATGCCTCTGCTGGGGGAAAGGCTGGAGCAAGTTTAAACGTTATTACACACCAGAGGGTCTGTATGGGGGAGCAGCTGTAAAATGCTCCAGCACAGGGAGGATTTCAGCTGGCACACAATCCGTATTGCTGCAGAAACCAGGGGTGGTAGTTGCACTGTTGGTGGGACAATCGCTTTCTATTCCAAACCAGGCCTGGCCTGATGCAGAGCCTGTGTGACCCAGGAGCACCAGCTCAAGCTCTTTGCTGATGGAGGGGGCGGGACTTGAGCAAGTCCAAGGCAGCAAAACAAGTGAGGATGAGCACTCGGTGTTAGCTCTTGGGAAGCGAGTGGAGGCCCAGCAGCCTGGTGCCTCTTTGCACCTCCCTGCAGTTATTTCCCAGCGTAAGGCTGGGCCGAAGCAAGTGATTTTCCCCTCCCCACCTCGCCTGCCTGCCCGCCTGGGTCAGCACCGGGCGGAGCCGCTCACGCTTGCCTGTAGTTAAAGTGCCCTCTTCTGGCACGAAACGTTTCATTCCTCAATGGCAGTCGATTGAAAAGAAGTGGATGTTTTCCCGATGGTTGCTGAAATCAAGAACAAAGCAGGTTTTCTCTGCCTTTGCTTCCCTTCTCTGTCCCGGACTGTCTTGGCAGGCAATAGCGGTCCGAGAAGAAGGAGCCTCCCTGTTGTATCAGTCTGGCTAGGTCAAAGCTTTTCTGTGCAACAGTGCTATGATGAGATTTTGTTTGCATCCGAGGCCATTAAATAAAGGTGCTCTTATTCTCTTTTGTCTGTCTTTCCCTGCCTTATCTTTAGCTGGTGTAAATCTGTAGCTGTCTTGATTTACACCGTCTGAGAATGCGGTGGCCTTTTCCTGCTTATGTTTTCTGCTCTGTTGTATAAATCGTCTCTTGGCTATTCTTGACCTGTTGATGTCAATAGTTTTTACTGTGAATCCCAATGGGATCTAGATTTGACCTCTATTGATTACTAGGGAATCTTTGGTGATGACATGTGGGGAGAGGAGACTGTGCAGCTGCTGTCAGAGAAGATCCCATACTGAGCACTCAGTTGGAAAAGGCAAGTTTTGATACACTTGTTAATGTGAATTCAAGGTTAGCAGTACACAGCACAGCAACTGCATCTGTCTGCAGAGGGATTTAAAATCAGCCTTTAATAAGAAAAAGGAGTTTCCTGCACTGCTTTATTGCATCAGTTACCATCAGAGGCCTTTGCATGTGCTTTGGATTTTTCTCTATATTTAAGGAGCATTTCAAGCCATAATTGATTATAGCTGAATTTGTGTTACAAAGTAGGGAACAGCAGGTCAGGACATTTATGCTATGAGATGAGACAGCCTGATTCCCATTTTGATCCTTTATAACAGAAGGGTGTGTTTTTTCCTCTGGTAACAAGCAGTGTCTCAGCTATTGAGTACAGTGCTGTATTAATAATTCTGTACTTATTGTAGGCTCTCTGAATGCAAATCCCTCACACACAAGCTGGATTGGCATAAACCAGTTTGGAAAGCACACATACAATTTGTACTGCCCTCCACTGGGTTTATGAGGAGTAAAAGGAGCTGGAGTCAGAATTGCCAGGTTTTGCAAAGTGCCGAGCTGGAAATGAAAATCCAGCTTCTTCCTTCAAGGTGAAAAGGACACAGGAGATTCTGGTGGGTTTGGTCTAAGGATCTTCCTGGAGAAGTCCCAGCTTTGTTATATGAGCTTTAAAACTCATATGCTGACGTTGTTTTTTCCTAGTCACATCACTATTAGTTGAACAAGGTCTCAGGATTGAAGTTCAGGAAACGTGGTTTCTAATAATGCAATTTTATTTAAACTCTGTGCCTGTGTTTCATCTTGCATTCCTTCTCAGTCCTGGATACTTACATGGTGTTTAGGCAGGGGTGGTCTGTGGCCCAGGATAAGTACAGCACCCTCACAGTGTTACCACGCCAAACCCAGGAGCGAAGGGACAGATAAGATCACGTTCCACAACTGACATCAGACAAGCTAAGAGTTTCCAAGCAAATACAAGTTGAGATATTAAAGTAGTTAATGTGAACAGACATAATTGAAGATAACAGGCAATACTTAAAATTTACGTTATGACTTTCAACGTGATTATCCCAAATATGATATAAGGATAAAGTGAACATAGTAATCTTCTAACATTTCACTTTAAGGCTGCTGCTCTGCATAGGAAAATACATATGTGTGAGTGCGTGCATACATTAGATGTGCATATATACCAGAACTTTTTTAGTTTTTTTCTTAGTAGGTTCTCTAGGTTCATGAAGGAAAATAATTATGACAGAGAGGGAAACTTGCAGGCCTCTTTTTGTGTGGGCACGCTCCAAGCCACCACTGCAGTGAACAAAGATGCCCCTCTATCAGTCCTCTGCAGACAGCCCTGGAACTGGAGCAGCCTGGAGTAATGGTGCTGAGAAGTTGGTATGATAACAAGGCAAAGCAAAGTATAGCCTAACAGGATGACAGCGCAAGGCACCAAAAATAGGTGGCTTTTGTATGACTATAATAGCACCACCTGCTTTCAGAACGTTAGTCATCCCGTAAATGTGTCCATTCCAGCGAATATCCTTGAGGGAGCTGACACAGAAATCCATAGAAACGAGGCACTGAATCTGAGCAGAGAAAAGGGGGAAGAGCGGGGACTTGCCAGGCTGAAAGGAGCCTGCAGTTGGGGGGAAGAGGAGCAGCAAGGAAATGTGTGCATGCGTGTGTGGGTGTGTATGGGGTAGCATAGAAGTATGTAAGCTTCTTCAAGGGAAAAATTTGTTTCCTTCTCATCAAACCTCAGCCCCTGCTGCTTTCTTTTATTTTTCTCTAGCAGGGCCAATCTAGGCACTCAGCAATGATAAATAACCCAGTATTACAAGGTGACATGCACAGTGACATGATAATATGGAGAGAAAGAGAAGAACCCAAAGGGACAGAGTTTCTGTGCAATTTATTTCCCGAGTGTGCTCTGAAGTGCAGGCAGTTTGGGACCCCCATCCCACTGGCTCCTGCTGCAGCCTGGTGGGGGGGTCTTAAGGGAGCCTGACAAACCTCAAACCTTGCCAGCATAAACAGTCACCCCAAAAAGCTGTTTGTTTTTTTTTTTTTTCTGGTGAGCTTTGTTTGCAGTGACCTTGGTAGGATGTTTCAGTCCTTGTTTGATTAAGGGCCTTTTGGGACCTTGTGTTTGATCTGCAGTTAAGGGGTAGCTCTGTGTGTCAGGATATCTGCCTTCAGCTGTGAGCTCCATCGCTGAGTCCTTGGCTGGCCTCGGGCAAGTCACACAATCTTCCTCCCAGCATTTCCCGATTAGCAGGCTTTCAGCTTTGCAATTGTAACGCGTTTTTTAACATTGCATTTGTGTGCAATTTCCTGGATTTTGTCAAAGCAAACTGAGAGCAGAAGTGTTGTGCTGACACGCACAGTACATCAGTAGGGCTGAGCCTTCAGCTTCACCGAGCAGGATGCTGCTGCTTGGGCTAACAGAGTAGCAAGTTGTCGTCCTGTGTTGGCCAACAAAAGGAAAGAAAAAAGGTACATTTTGCCGGAGGGTTTCCTGGCTATTTACTGACAACTAGGGATGTTAAGACTTGGTGATCTGAATTCTGTTTGTGGCTCTGTAAAGAGCTTGCAGACCTGGTGCCTGTCCTTTCCTCTCCCAGCCTTTTCTTGGATGAAAACACAGGACAGGAGAAATGGCATTGTCTAGACAATGACACAGTCTAGTGAGATAAAAGGAGAATGGAACAAGCATACAGAGCAAAGTGATTTGCCTAAATCTGCACAACCAGATCTCCTGACTCCTTCACTCTCCCTCCTGTGGCTTCCCCTTAGGAGATGAAGTTGATTGATTGAAATTGCCCTTTTTACTGATTACCATTTTAATAATCTAAGCAGTAATGTCAGAAATCCAGCATGAGGGGTGTTTTTTTGGTGCAATCTGTTTGTTACTTGCATTGCTCTCAGGTGGGCACCAGAATTGGACTAGTTGGGTTCTCTTTTTATTTACATTTGGGTTTGTGTTCTTGTCATCCAGGTATAGCATAGTGTTAGTGCTGCAGCTGCATTCTCAAAAGACAGGGGAATGTTCTTATTACAAGGAAATGAAAATTAAACCCCAAAACATCACACTCTTCCCCCCCCCCCGCAAAAATAAATCAATCTTTGAAAATAAATCATGATCTCATAGGTCTTGGGGAAAATATTTTTGTGTATCCCTGCGTGCTTCATCTCCTTGGCGATTGTCATCTTGTGTAAAATTCCTGTTTTCTGAGTATGGGATGGAAACTACTACTGTCTTCTGCTTTGATATTTCTGTTTCTTCACAGCCCCCTTTGCCTGTTCTCAGTTGCTTCTCCTGCCACATCTGACTGGTATTCAGTGCTGATAGGGAGTCTTTTCCTTGGAGTCTTACATGCACTTAACTGACCACCCAGTTCCTTCCAGGTTTTAAATAGGTGAATAATAACCCAGCTTCATGCCTGGGGTTCCAGTTCTTGATGAGTTTTCCCAAATGCTGTCAGCCTGCAAATAAATAATACCTACAAGAAAAAGGGACTAAAATCATCCCAGCTCTTTTCACTGAGAGCCAAACGGACTAGTGGCTGGAATGCAAGAAGAAAGGATATTCCTATTCCCCACTCATTTGGCTGACAGAGCAATCACTCAGAGTAATAAATCTTCATTGAAAACTTAGATGAAAATGGAAAAGGAACGAGAGTGCTTTCAGAGAAGAAGCTGGGAGGGGGCTTGTGTCTCTGTGGAAGCCCAGCCCCAGAGGGAGAGCAAAAGGGATACAGAAGCCTCCTGCTGCTGGGTGCAAAATGGCCCTTAGTGGTCGTGACTATGCCTGACGGCTTGCCCCCCTCGGCCCTGGCCATCCCCCCAGCCCTGGCCTGTGCCTTCTGTACCCTGCAGCCCAGGGCTTGGAGGAGCAGGGGTTGTGTGATGGCCCTGTAGTGGCCTTAATATGTATCTGAGCAGCATGCAGGGGCCTGAATAGGGGCCAGGAATAAATTGTAGAGATCTAGAGCAGCTGACTACCTGCTGTGCTAGCTCTTTAACCCTTCAGGAGCCTCAACTTTACTACAGGCTCATGAGCAAACAAGACTAAAAAAAGCAACCATAGAGCTGAAACATTTTATTTCCCCTACTGGGACTGACAATTAACCCTGTCAGGAGCTAGAAAACCACACTGAGCACATCAACAGAAAATGGGCTGAGGAGGTAGAGTGTTTGAGGAAGGCACTGCAGAGATCTAATCACCTCTCTGTCTCCCTGGAAGAGCTGAGCTGTGATGCAGCAACAGTGAGAGTGAGTTTGCAGACACCATCATGCTTCAGAAACCATTGCAGGGCAAACGGAGACAAGGAAGTCCAGCTGCTTATCAGAGCCTGTCTCCAAGCTATCTGGCTGCTGTGTGTCTGTCTTTTTGGAAATGCCACTGTTTCTGCCCACCCCCTGGTTGCTGTATTATCTGTATTGGCTTTGCAGT
Source organism: Leptosomus discolor (assembly GCF_034619465.1). Lineage (NCBI taxonomy): Eukaryota > Metazoa > Chordata > Aves > Leptosomiformes > Leptosomidae > Leptosomus > Leptosomus discolor. The sequence goes on along the minus strand of NC_141393.1, from coordinate 54,487,178 downwards.
GTGTTCAGGGGGTTTGAAGAAGGCTGGAGGGAAGAAGGAGGAAGTAAAGTCTCCATCTGGGACTCATCCTGCTTTCCATCTGCTTTGGTGCTTGGGTCTGCATGTTTTCCCTGTGGCATTAGGCGAGCTGATTGCCTCTTTCTGCGCTCCAGGTAGTGGAAAGTTGAAGATGTACAAGATGAGTTGCATGAAGCATGGGTCACACAGGATGTATTTTGTTTGTTTCACTTTGGCAAGTACACCAGGTGGTGTGTAGAGAGCTGGGTCAAGTTGACAGACAGTGGGCAGAGTGAAGCACCCAAAGGGAAACTTGGTCCATCCATTGTGAAGATGATGGAGAGCTGACTCTACATTGGGGCTGTTTGGCATCTTGGGTACAAGTTTGTTGAAGTAAGTTGGCTAATTTCCTGCAGCATCAGCCTGCTGTGTTTCTGTTGAAACCATCCAAGTGACACCAAAGATGAAATCTGTCCCACAATTACCTCTAGCCTTTGGATCAACAAAGCATACTGAGCCAAAGCAGAGGAAGGCAGGCACAGTGTTTAATTAGCATTGTTTTTATTCCTTTGTGTAGAAAGCAATCCTTCTTCCAACTTGTTACTTTCTTTGGGAATAAAAATCAGGTGTTGCCCCATCTACTGTGGGATCTCTTGACTGGCAGAATGGTCCTGCATGCGGTTACGGGTGAGCCCTGACCAGCCCTGCAAGCCCGTTTGCCTCCTCAGCCTCTCACCACACCACACATACTTCACTGCTCCCTAATCCTCTCACTGCTAATTGCTTTTCTAGTGCCTCTTGGATGCTGGTGAGCTGTGAGGGGTTGACATGCAGTGCTCTCCCAGCCTCGGCAGGAAAAGATGGCACGGCTTTGGCTGTGAAGAATAGGACAAATGGAAAAAGAGGGGCTGTTTTGGAATTGAGTGATACAGAGTTAATATTCTGACTCTCAGGCTATGAAATCAATCTTCTAGGTGAATTTGTGGTCTCTCAAATTCACTTTGGGCACGACACGCACCTCAAATGGAACTGGCTGCAGCTCTTGACGTCAGTAAATGCTTTCTTCCCTTCAAAAGAACACAGCTTGGATTTCATCTTATTTTTACACCTTCACTTCTCCTTGTAAGGCTCATTGTCACCAATGGGTCTGGTGTCATCCAACTGCAGTAGTGAGACCAACACTCTGTGCTGTAGAAATTCCCAGAGCACAACACTTGGCAGCTGCCAAAGCTTTCTGCTGGCACCTGCTCAAGGCAAGAGAGGGAGAGAAATATCACTTTGTCTGCCTTCCTTCATTGCTGCCCACCAGGAAACCAGCACAGACAGCACTTAGCTCCTCTGCTTGAGAGACGTGCAGGTTAGATGAGCAAGGCAGACGCCTTGAGCCTTTTCAGCCTTTTCGACAATCTATGTCCCTTTTGTCGCATCCTACTTTTTTTCCAGTCAGATTGCTGCTGCCCCATATCGCTGTTCTCTAGAAGGCTGGCACGGAATAGCATTTTGCTGTGCTTTTCTTATGCTATTTTCCACCTGCCAAAGTCCTTTCTTTAAATGGCATGAGTCTAATTATTTTGGGCATGAGGGCTGGTGATGGCTGCATTTCAGCACACAACAAAAGGACATGTTCAGCAAGGCAGCTCTGAGGAAGATCAGATGTTTCTGATGGTTGTGGGGACAGCTTTCCTCTGACCAACTTTCTCCACCCAGCTTCATTCCCTTCTGACTCCTGAGTGGCTGTTGTCTCCTTGTCTTTCCATTGAAATTGAGGTGGTAACAAATGTGCTAAATTTCTTTGTGCAAGAAATTTTGCAAGTTGAGAATGCCAGCTCTTGGGCCTCTTACTTTTCCATCTAGCTCAGCTCTAAGCAGCGGAGCAGCCAGTTTGGATGACAAGAGGAGGCATCCTAAGCTCAGGTGTTACAAGGTGTAGAAGCAAGAGCAGGATTGTACCCATCCTGTGAACCTGGCAATGATGCCTTCCCCCTCCCCTCTTGCAGCAGCAAATTTCCAGGTTAACCTGAGAAAGTGATCAAGGCAAGTATGCAGCTTCCTGTCCACTGTTTTCCTTTAAACCTGCTGGGTCTCTCTTCTCATTGCCCTGCTGCTCATCCTATGTTCTCCCCTGGTCCACAGGCTAAAGCATGTTTCCAAGATCTGCCTCTGACATCTCCACTCTTTTGAAAGTTGTCAAGTTCTTAACATCCTTGGGTTTTGACAGCAAGGTGTTCCACATGTCACCAGTATATATGGGGAAGCAAGTGTTGAGCAGGACCTCCATACAAGATCAAGACCCACCTGGTCTAGCCTCTCTGTAGCAATGCTATACACTTTGGCAAAGCTTCTGCTTGACTGAACGGATGTAAAAATGAATTAAACTGGAAGGTATATAACTACATCACCCCAAAATGGCTTGAAAATGCCTAGATACAGTATGAAGAAATATTTTCTTACGTTTATTTTGAATTGTGTTAGGAAAAAGCTCTTTACCTCCTAGGCAAAGTGGTAGAGACGGTATAGAAATGGGAAATAAACATTCTTTTCCAGTACAGAGAATGTAGCCACACTAGGCAGCTGGTGTGCAGCAGAAAACTCAGGCAACGAAACTACCCAAACTTGTTTCCGTGTCCCACTAGGATGAAATGCACAAAAACGTAATAAAAGGAATCATGATTTAACAGTTAAGAGGGAATCAGGTACAAAAAAAAAAAAAAAAAAAATCTCTCTTCCTGGTGTTATTTGCAGCACAAAACAGAATACATGGAGGTTAATTATATTTCAATATTGGTGTTCTTTAGGGATGGGTCAGTTTATTAGGAGAGGCTGGAATTGTTAAACAGAGATTTTCTGTGCATCAAAACAGTTCATGTGAGGCTCAAGACTTGGCTGGTCTGACCTCAGGCAACACTGCGCTTTGATAAAGCTTTTAGTGGCAATAAAGTTTTACTGAATAGTACTAAAGATGAAGCAAACTGGGAGACATAAGGCAGAGGAAATTCTGAAGTACTCACCCAGTTTTTGCAATCTAGGCATCAAGAAATTCCTGATCCAGAGGATGCATCAGGCCATCAACTTTAATAGCCACTGATCTATTTGTGATTCCAAATTTAGTACCTAAAATTAGTTACAGTGGTGACTCAAAGATTAGGAATCTTTAAAGAACATAAAAATGTAAGAAGATACAGTAGCTTAAAAGGAAATAAAAGACAACAGGGTTTTTTTCCCCAAGCTCATTCTGTAAGAGAGGGGCAAGAAATTAATCGACAAACAATAAAAGCAACACTATTTGTTGACTAGTCATATCTTGATCTCATATGGAAGGCTTACTAGGTAAGATGAACACCCAAGATTTGGAGGGCGGATCTACTGTGATTCCTCCAGTCCTGCACTCACTAGTAATGCAGTGTTGCTACCCCTCCTCTGATTCAGAATGCCACGGGATGGATGGAGCTGATACTGATACCATGATCACTGCCCAGCCACAGTTATGTCTTGGCACAAGGCAAATGCCCCCCAGTCTTGGACTACAGCTTTGTGCAGGGATTTGCCAGGTTCTGCGTGCCCTGCAGCAGAGGAATGTGTGTCCCTTGTGACTGAATGTGTGACACTAGGTCAAGAAAAAGTTGAGTGATTTGCAAAATGCAAAGCATTGGGTTTTTGAGTATACATTTGGAAATTACTGGGATCTACATTAGACAGGATAGTGTGTAGAAGTGGAGACTCTATGATAAACTTGTTTGTGTTATCCTAATAATGATAAAGTAAATTAGGATATTAAAATATATTGATTAACTAATTGTAAAGTACAATGCCTGTCATTTGTCCTTTTCCTTTTTTCTGGTGTGGGCTTGCTGGTTGCTTTGTGATTGAATTGTACTAGAGAAAAGACCTTTCTGTGCCTTTTTGGATGTCTAGCAGGCTGTGAGGTATGCTTGTGTGCGAATCTTCTTAATTGCTTTCTAAACTTTGTGGAGTAGAAACCTCTGACAGTGGAAGGAGGAGATTTGTACCATGTTGCAGGTTCTGTGGTCCAGAGGTATTTAGTTTAGGGTTAGAAATATAACGCCTTCTTGGCTGTTACACTAAAGGAGATAACATTCATAAAAAGGTTCAAAATGGAGTTCAACTACACAATCGTAACACCTTGACAATGTTGCAAGCATTTAACTTAGAGTGGCTAATAAAATACTCTAATGCATAGTCAGTGATTGAAAGACTACCCAAAAAAAAAGGCAGGTAAGCCGTTCTAACTACATAGGTAGTGTTCTGTGTATTCTTGGCCTATGCAATATGCATGGAAGTCAGGAGCAAAACTACTATGAACAGACCACTGAAAGATCAAACCTTTATGAAGATTAGATCCCAAATCTATGCTGACTAAACCTGATTTTTATTTTCCCTGAAAGTTGTATAAGCTCAGGGAAGAAGATAGGAGTGGCTCTGAATTCCTCTTTTTGTCTGTTTTACGATTGCTTGCTCTGAGCTGAGGGGAAAAAAATGAAACATGTTTCCTTGACTACAGCACTTGTGATGTCATCTGTGTTGTATTTTTTATTCCCTCCCTTTTAGGTTCCTTTCTGAACTCATCCTCATCTGCTCTCCCTTTATAGCCTACAGTAGTCCTATAGGTTTTCCTGCTGCTCATTTCACTATTACAGCTTGTATCACTTTGTTGTATCTAGGTCAGTCACTTCTCGCACCCTCTGTAGTATATTTGTCAAAGCATTGCGCAGTCTGGTTTAATGTCTGAATTGAACAATAGTATTCCAAAGGGCTACCTTCTGTTGCTTTTCATGAAGATGGAGGACAGTCTGGGAAGTTTTGTTTTTAAAATAAGTCAATTCTGCTTCCTTTTCAATTTTAGCCTGCCCTATGCTGCAGTGTGATCAGTTGGCTGTGCTGGAATGGACAGTGTCAGAATCCGTGTGATAGTTCTGCAAAATTGCCCTCAGTGGCTCATCTGCTAATGGCTTTCAACTCCTGATTGTCTGGAAGAAGCCATCCTTGCACACATTTGGGTATGAGGCATTGGAATCAATCTTGAGGGAGTAGCCAAGTTTCCCTAAAAACACGTTTTCTCAAAGGCTTGGCTTTCATTTTGGAGCTCATAATTTTTGTACTCTAGGACTGAAATTTCTAAGCAACCTAGAAAGCAGTCTTTACCAGAAGTAACCCTATCCCCTTTCTATCTGGCTCACACAAGGGTTACTGCATCCACCTATGTCAAGGTCCTGCCTATGATCAGGCTTTGCAGAGTATTAGCTATGCAGGTTTTCTGCCAGCTAAAGACTTTGCTGTAAAGATGTAATAGGAGATGCAGGTCCATTTTGTAGTTTTTTGGGGGTTATCTTTAAGCAACCTGAATGTTGTTGCTTTTTTGTTGTTCACCTTGATTCCTTTCTTAGCTTAAAAATTAATTGCATGGCTGTGCCACCTGGCCTTTGTGAGAAAAGGCAACTGTCTTCCTACTGTAGCCATTTTAGCTTCCCATTGCTGAAGTCCAAGGCAGTTCCCATTTTGTCCTGAGACCTTGCAAATAAATTGTATTGTTTTTGCATTTGTCAGCATTAAGAGTTATTTGCTACACCTTGTCCAAATTACCCAGCAAAGCTAAGGACTCTGTAGAATTTCTTTGCTTGCTTTTTTCCTTTCCTATGCATGTCCACTTCCCCAGTTTTGTGTTGTCAGCAGGCTTAACCAGTTTGTAGTCAGCTTCTCTAAGCCATTTATATAAATTAGGCTTAGCAGGGGTTCCGAGGATCGTGTGGTGATGAACATTAGTTTGCATTTGTTGACTTTAATTTTCTTTTGCCGTATGTTGACCCAGTTCTAGAGTAGATCTAAATTGTTGGATATTTCTTGGCTGCTTTTCTCACTTCCATTATATGGCCCCACTGGCAACTACAGGAACTCTGAAAACGACTTCACTTGAAGTCATTTATACTACCAAAAACTAGAGCAGGAAGGGGCATATTCACTGACCTAATTCAGTGGGTCTCATCATTTAGGTGTCTTAATTAACGATGACTCTGTTTTGCTGTTCTGTAGCCTGATCACTATCTGTTCTCATTTGCTACGCTAATTCCTTGCAAAATTTCTGCTGAGTTTGCAGCTTTCCTTGGAGAATTTAGCTAACCTGCCTAAATAAGCCACAATAAATTGTACGATGTGTACCTTACTCTTTGATTTACTCCCCTCTCCTTCCAAGCCAAGGAATCTTTTAAAAATTTTTGTCATCACTTCTCAACCTTAAAAAATTAAAGCACTTGGATGGAGAACAGAAGCCTGTACTTGTCTTCAAGCTACTTGCAGTGACTTCGTAGTAGCAAGAAATACTTCACCCCATGTTTTCTAGGATCCCACATACAGATCTCAAGGACAAGCCCCCTGTGTTGGCAGCAGTCCATGCCACCCATAGTCACTGGGCCCTCTGGAAGCCTCTCTAGACTGGGAAGAACTCATGACCTCTCTTTTCACTTCATCTGGTCTCTGAAGGGATTCAGGAAGGCTACAGGGAGTTTGTCACAAACTGACCTCTGCCTTTCACATCCCTGCCCAAAAGGAGAAGGATGATCATTAAAATGATTTCTTTTAGGGCTCATTTACCCTGTTGTTTGCAACACGTGCTGTGGTGCTTATGACTGCTCCAAAGCTATATCTAGCAAAGCTCCCAGAAGAAAAAACATTATGGATGTGCCCCCAGATCTGCTGTAAATTTGACTGAGTTGATTGTCTCCTTTTTTTTTTTTACAGTTTGTCCAGGGCTTTTAATGCTTTAACTTAATAAGAGTGGACTGGTCCCATGCTCCTAGCTTCAGGGCCTTTACTCACTATCAGTTTGGAGCAGCTGCATCTATTTGCTTCTGGATTTAGGACAGAGAAAACCCCTCTTGGAGATCTCCGTGGGAGAATATTTCCATGTAAATTGTATCTGAGGGCACTGTTTGGCCCAGTAATTTTAAGGGCAGTATACTGAAATTAGACAAAGGCATGTAGATACTACAGCAACCCTCCATCCTGCCTCCCTGTTCCAGCTGTTGAGCACACAGGAGACTGCAGCAAGATTCCTGCTTTTTGACAGACATCATTTTCTAGCCTGTACATGTCATAGCATTCAGCTATTGTTTGCCAGCCTGCCATATCTCCAGTAAGGATTTGTAATCTGCACACAACTCAAGTAAAGCAAAGAAAGAGAGCTGCAGGACTTCTTTTGCTACAGTGTCAGAATAAACACTGTGGGATTATGACTTTGCCCATCCAGCACCTGAAAACAAGAATCCTATCCTTATTCTTCCAGGCAAAATAGTTCACATAGGTTCATTGCCTTCTCCAAGGCACCCCCAGATAGGAAAGGCAGACTGCCTGCCCTCCTCCTATGCCCCCTGAAACTGGCTTTCCAGTGAGACAATAATCTTGTTTTGTTTCTCCAGGGAAAGGACAGCTAGGGCTGTATTTCAATACATCAGGAGCCTCTTGAAAAGGTGAGGCCCTTTCTGTTAGTGCTGTAATGGAAGTGAAGCCTAAAGAGAAGAAATGTGGCCATTTCAGGGGCACAAAGTCATTGCGTTTCTGCTGTTACATTCTGGGAACAAAAATAGCAGGGACAGGTCCCAGCTGCCGGCCACAGTGTGTTTGAAAAGGTTATCAAGACATTATAGCATGTAAACAGCAGAGCTATTAGCTCTGAGCTGTGAAAAGTTTCTAACCTTCACTGCGAAAACCTTAAATTATTTTTGAAGTGTTAATGAAAGTCAGCTCTCCAAAGATGGATGTGGAGCATGGAGTTGCATTAGACAAATGGCAGTAACATTTTAATAGTTATTGCTTTGAAAGCCCCCCTCTGAGAGGTTTCAAGGGGGTTGGAGACCAGGCACTTTCATGAGCCTCTCTTTCAGGGGGATAAACAATGTGTAGTTTATATTAAGCTATTTACAAAAGCACACAGACATTGTAGCTTTGTTTAGCATGTATTTGGGACCCTGTTATTACCTCCTTCAAAATCTTGGAAGTGTTTAGTGGCTCAAGGATGTTTAACATGGCTTTAAAGCTAGCATTACCCACTCAGCTCAGATGTGGACCAAGGGAGCCTGAGTCTGGCCCTGCAGGTGTTGATATGTAGATGTAGGCAGCCGAGTTATGGAGGTGCCTCTGGGGTGGACACCTCTCTGGGCAACAGTCACAGGCAGAGTCCGGGTGCCATCCAGGCAGGTTAGCAAACTCCCACCCAGTTCAGTGAGGTCGAAGTTTCTTTATTTTCTGTGTATGTGCCACTGCACAGATATGAAAGATTACACAATAGTGCATGATACTTATCTATGTATATGTCTTTTGTGCAATTGTATATAATTCAATTACTTAATTGCTAATTAACTCTAATAGGCTCTCAGAGAGAAAGCCTGCACAGGGTGTGCCCTTCATTCTCAAGTGCCTGTCTTAGATGCCCCCTTACCACTGCACATCCAGCCAGACTTTAACACTACTACATCAACCCCAGTGTACCTCAAACATCACGAAATGCTAAATCACAGGTATTTAGTAGGCAATGCTTAGGTTGGGAGAGATGAGCCTCTAAAGATCAAGGTCTCCCACCCTCAGTCATATCTTGACTGTGTGCATATATTTTTATGATTTAGTTTATATTAGCAAAGATGAGCCTTGCACAGGCCTTTTGATCTCATGAGGAACTTTTACAAATGCTCATTTGAGACATAGGGATATAGTGAGCCTATAATTCTCTGCAGGTTTGGAGCCAGGGGGAGCACGGTATTGCTGTGTTGTGCCCTAGAGTACCTGCTAATGTTTCATGTTAGAAGATAAGAAGGTAAATGTGCAGACTGTGGCTGTATTTAAACACTGGGTTATCTATGAGCAGAGATGGATTTTAGCCAAGTCCTCTGCACTGAACAGCACCAAGGCTTGATGAGGTTCTCATCTCATCCTTTGGTCTCCTTTTGTGACATCCATTTGGTGCTTTTGCTTCCCTTATGCATTTTTGCACATGGAGCAAATTTTATATAAAGACTTATCTTTCTTTCAATCATTTTTTATTGTCAGGTCAGATATTTCCCCTCTCCTCCCCTTTTTGTAACAAGAGGGAAAAACAACCCTTTTACCAGCTCCATAACCGTTTCATGCATAATAATGTTTTAGGCTTTTATTACTCTGTTGAGACAAAGCAGGCTCTGATGAATTTCAATTCAGCACAGAATCAACCATGCTACAGTATCTAGTCACACAGAGAAGAAAACCTTTCTCCAGTTCTGGAACAGGTTGAAGGACTAGCAGCTGTGATTATAACACCAGAGTCAATAAAACTCAAAGCTCTGTCTGGATTCCCTACTAAGAAAGGTGAAACAAAATCTTCGTATCCCCCTCAATCAATTTTAAAGCCATTGCGCGGTGATGACATTCATCGGCATTTTCATTGCATACAACATGGACTCATTTTTGTGCTGAATGTGTTCAGTTAAAGGGACTCTGGCAGCCCAAGCAGGTTCTGTAAATGAGTTAAGTTCTGGCACTGCATGTTCTCTTAATTTGTGTCTCAATGTTTTTGAACTTTTACAATTATGTTTTGCTCTTTGTTTTTTTTTTTTTTTAAAAATTCACTCTTCTGTTTCCCTGTGCATGTAAGAAAAGCTCGAAGTACAAGGGAATGCCAGTGAAGCTGGAATCTAGCATTGCCAGCTGTATTTGAGAGTCTTTTAAATTATTTTTAGTCTATTTTTAGGTCTACATACAGTTGCATTATTAAGCTTTTCTCTCCAACTGTGAAGCCTACAATTGCATTTTTAAATGAATGCTGAGGAAAACTCAAATAATCCCACAGCTCCTAGAACCTAGACTTTTACAGAAAATACTGTAGACCTGAAAAAACCTGAAATTCTTTGTAAGCCTAGCTGCATAGCCTCGGAGAAAGGGGACCTGGATGAGGGTGACAGCTCTCTTTTTGATTGTATACTCTGCTTGAGAGTGGCCAGACTTCTGAGGCAAATGGGTGAGGTCCCAACCACACAAGTCCCCTTGTGGACACTGTCACAATGCAGCTCCCACATATCTAGTTGTCAGGTCACACAGATGGGGAGGCAGGACACCCACATGGTCCTCTTGCAAGGCTTGGGAGATGAGGCAGAGGGATGGAAGGGACACTGATGACTTTAGGTACCTTATTCGTATTTTTCCATTTACCACTTAAGCAAAAAAAAAAGTGAATTTGGTCCTCAAGGTAACTCCTCTAAGTACTTGCCTGTTTGTGGGTGCAGGACGAGACACTTTGCTGATTCACTCTATGGTGCAGTTTCTTATCTAGTACAAAGATAAGGCCAACCAGCTGGGTAAAGCTGTCTTGGACTTCAGGCTTCCCTTTCTGCAAAGGATTTTATCCAGGTCTTCCCTGGATTTGTCCCACCTTTGCAGTATTTGGCTCAGTGATGGATGGTTTTGCATCCTTGCTTATGCTTCATGTACTCACATTGTTCCAGAGCATTTTCCTTCTCTATGGAAAGTACTGGACCAGTTTGCCAATGTAACTCTGTGTAGACAGATACTGCACAGGCTAGAGAGAGCTTGCTTTGATCAGCCTTACATCCAGGCTAAGCAAAACCCTCCCTTTATTATTCTTCTTGGAATTTGAAGTTAAGGTAACATCCTTCAAAAGGAAGTGGTGTGGAAAACCTTTGTAAAAGTGACTCAGGCAGCCAGCAGCAGGAGCTTTGAATTTGAATTGCCTGGAAAGACTCCTACAGCTACTAGGAGTATCACATAAGCTTCCAAGAAGAAAGATTTTGGGGAAATTCAGTGGAGGTTTCACATTTTTTGGACAGCAGCTGAATAGAAACTATATGCTTAAGACACTTCATATACTCACTTGGAGCCTTTTTCTTGTGAAATGTAACCATGGTTAGCATGGGATGAGTTCTGTTCATCATCAATAGTTATGTAAAGAATTTTCTGCATCTTGGCCCTCTCATGAGAGTTGACTAATATATTTCAGGAAGTGTCATAGCACACTTCTGAGACAGGGGATGATGCTTATTACTGTACTTAAAATAGGTGAACTGAGGCAAAAGATGGGTGAAGGCTTTTAGAGGCATTTAAAATGCAGAAAAGTTTCTCCCAAGACTTTGTAAAACACCTAGGGTTTGACCCCTTTTTAATTCCAGCATTGTCCTAGGAATTCTCATTGCATTTTAACTGCTTGTGGATGTTTTAGCTCTGTGCATCTAGCCTGAAGGGATCTGTGGCACAACATTTTAGGTTCAAAAAACCCATGTGGGCAACCCAGACATCTGGGTAACATATCTATTGCTTTTGAGTACTGTGTAGACACTAGCAGCCTTTTCCTTATTTATTCTGTGCCATGCAAAGGGAAGAAAACAGGACAGGAGGTTAGCTGTCCCTCCCCATCTTGCTTTCAGTTAAGGCCTTTGGCTCTGTGGCAGCAGGATGATTTGAGGCTCTGAGACCCTGAATGCTCTCTGTTGTAAGGAGAAGTTGCTTTATGCAGGGCAAGTACTTGATTCAGATCCTCGTGCAGGCACCCTGTCAGTTCAAATTGAGCTTAGAGTGCTTCAGCTGATGAGAATTTGGCTCCACCATGTCGTCTTCCAGTGCATTATTTCATAGTTACTGTTTGGAGTGGGGAGAGAAAGAGATTTTAAGAAATTAAATTAAAAGAATAATAAAATTACATAGAAGTTGCCTGAAGGGTTTAAATATCCTGCTCTTGGCAATATAGCTTCATTTTCTGTATAATCCTTGCTTTACAGCTTTTGCGAGGGGTAAAATCTGTCCCTCGGGGTAAATTTTCCACCCCACTTGTATCCAAACCTCTTGACTCTATTGACATTCATGTCTTCAATTCAAGCCCAAATTACAGTGGCATAAGCCTCCATTTAGTAATGGTGAAGCTAAAAAGGCTTTGGGATTTGGTTTAGCTTAGCTGAAACATCAAACCTCCCAACCAATTAGTCCTGGAGCTCCTCAGGAGAACATGGTTTCTTAAGGAATGTTTGTGTCACTGTGTGTTTTTTAATGTCAAATGTCTTAAGTCCCACACACCCCCCTTTTTATGGTTTCTTTTTTTTAATTTTTTTTTTTAGTTTTATCCTAGATGAGTGCCTTACTTTTCTTACTTTGTTTTCTGACATCACTACAGATGTGCAAAGTCACTTTGCTAAATATGAAACATAACTGAATGTTTTCAGGCTTGATAATTCTAGAGAAAATAAAAATGGAGGAACAATGAGAATGAAGGAGCTGTTCTGATGATTAAGCCAAAGCAACCTTAGCAAAGGATGCTCCACTCCTGAATGTGAAGTGGATGCTTTTGGCAGTGCCTGGGTCTCACACCTGGGCAACTCAACGCTACAACACTCAGAGAGGATGGAAGATGGTTTGTAGATTTGAACTGGTTTAGTGAACCAGTTTAATGAACTCCCAAAATAGTTGGTTCTCTCCTCCCAGTTGTTTTGTTGCAGTCAGCCATGTCTGTGCTGACTTGTATCAGCCGGAGGAATCGATGCTGTTCAAAGGCGTAATTGGTCTTTCAGCCTGAATCTGTTTACTGGTGTAATTTGTTCTGAAACACCAGAGAACCCAATGAAACGGTGCTGCTGAAACACTCAGAGCGCTGGGAAGTGGCCTGAGGACAAATGTGGCTTAGTAGAGCCACACTATGATAGTGTCATAATGACATCACTAGCAATATCATTAGGTCTCAGTCTTGATCCAGCAGCTTGAGATTTTGTGCAGTGTTATTCCTATTACCTGCCTACTTTCCCTCCCTGTTTCTGCCTCCATACTGCAGTCTCCAGCTCTTTGGAGGAATAGCCTCTTTGGCAGCATTCCACCACATTCCCTGACCACCACCTTCTTCCCTGGGATCATCAGGTAAAACCATCATGTATTAGAATCATTAGTATTAATATTTAACAGTATTACATCTGGAACCAAAACCACCACTGGGCTGTAGGTATTTTCATCTGTGTGCAATAAATCATCACCAACCTCTTTATTTTCTTTGTGTTTCTATAGTAAGATGGGAGCATCATGAAAACAAATTCAAAAGCTTTGGTTTATTTTTATTTCATATGCTGGGGACTTGTTTGTGAAAGGCAGAGTGTCAATGCAGTGGGGGACCCCCAATGCAATCAGAAAGCCTCACTGAGTCCAGGAGGGGGTGTGCTTACAAGCCACCATAATCCAGAGGAAGCCTGGTGTGTTCCAGATATTATAGCGGCACTTGATGTGTCTGCGTCTGCTGCTCTCCATGGATAGAAAATACAGCAGAGCAGAAATTGCCCTGGAAAGTAATTATTAAATGGTTTCTGCTGATCCATCTGAACAGCACCATTTACTCTAAGCCAGTCATGGTGGCAGGACTAACTCAGGGACTTCCTCTGCCAGTGGTTAACTCTCCTGTCAAGCAGATAGGAGAGTCATTGGAAGTATGGTGTCCTGCCTGCCCTTTGCATGGTTGCCTTTGGATTGTCTGTCTGGATGTGTCTGTCAGTGCACAAAGTTGTCTGATTTACTGTCCAGCAGTGTAAGCAGACATCCTCCTTGAATCCAATCCTATGCTGTTGCAGACAAGTCAGATACTTTGGAGCCCTTTCTCAAACTTGAATTGCCTTACCCTGCTCAGGACTGTGTATTTTCATGCTGTCCATCCAGCATGGCTGTGTGTGTCAGTCGAGGGTGTTTCACCCCTTCTTCCCAGGAGAAGATGTGCTTCTCATACACGGTACATATGGGAAGAATTTCATTACCCAATAAATAACCACATTGCCTGCTTGAAATCTGAAAGGTGTCCTGGAGATTAAAAAGACTGTGTACCTTCTCCCGTCTTTGACAATGGCAACTGTGATCTTTGTTTTAATTGGAACAGTTTTTCTAGGTGGCACTGAGAAAGCAATGAGCTGTCTGTCTAGCCATCACTCCAAGCCCGGTTAAATTAATATTAGCTCTGAGAATAGGTAATTATTTTCCCTGTTTATTTGGTTGCACCTATAATTATTGCTTTACCTGGTGGGAGCCATAAGCTGTTGTAATTATGCTTCGTTAAAATGCTGATTAATAATGGCTTGCTTCTGAAAGGTGTGCTGTGGGACCTACTTTTCCCTGGCTAGGCTTATTAATTGTAATGTAGATCTATGTACCTATTAACTCTGAGCTAATATACATAGAAATGATGCTAAGATCATGTTTCAGCACCTGACTTAGACTGAACAATACTAGGAAGTCCAGACCTCAAGATATTTTTTACTGGTCAAACAAAGATTCATTCTTGCCATGAAACTATTGCAAGTTTCCAAACGCATCTAGAAAGGACAAGGTGAAAAAATGATAGGAAATGTGCCCTACGTAAAGAGTACTTTTGAGCTCCCCTATAATAGCCTTTATGTTCATGAATTTTAGACTGCTTTAGAAAGGAAAGGCAATGTTCTTCCAATTTTATACATGAGGAACATAAGGTTTGCAAAATGATTCACTGGACTCTGTGTAGAGTATATGTGTTTATTTATGAGCACAGGTTTTGTCATGTAGGTAAAGCTCATCTTACTGCTTGATCTTCAGTAAGGCTGCGAAGCAGGATTTCAGCTACAGTCTAATTTCACCAGCTACCTGCTAACTTTTGCAGTGTTATTTTGAGATTACTGCTCCTACTTTTTCATTCTCTTTTGTCCATAAGCTCTGATATCAGGCTGGAGCAGGAGGTGAAAAAAGTTGAACCATCTTGATCAAAATACCGCTTTCTCCTTTGAGGCAGAACCAGAAGGTGCCTTGAATTGTTTGATAGTCATTGTTCTTAACACAATAGCAGAACAACAGTTGAAGTGCCACATAATTTGAATACTTAATGCATAGAAATTGAGTTGTTTTCCCAAAGTTTTTTCAATGTTTGAGTTCCATCTGTCACCTGTATGTATATGTGCTGCAGAAAGTGGCCTGCCTTAGTGTTGACTTAGCTGAATGGTACTGAGATTTGGGGTATATTTTGGGGAAAGAGTTAAGAATCAGTGTTCCTAGTGTTATTGAGTGACTTGGTGGCTCTGGGATTCAGTACTGTTAAAGAAATAGCATAAATGTGCTATGATATCACCATCTTTACCAAGGATACCTATATTTGAGGTTTGAATCCTGCAAGACTGGTAAGCTTTTTGACTTGTGTGAATCAGAAATTAATATAGATTCCTTCTTTCTCTTTTTTAATACCCATTCTGTTGTGAAAATAATGCAGGCAGACTTTGATTTGAGAATTCCTTAGTCCTGAAACAGTGAAGGAATTAATAGATAAGGTTCCCATTTGGGCCATTTCTAATAACATGCATTAATCAAGCGTACTGTTCAGAGAAAATTTTGCTTCGTCTGGGCTTCCTAAAGGTCTTCTTTCTCCTAATTTTTCTTGAGTAAATGGCAACAGCTCAACCCAGCCATTACGGAATCCAGTCACAACAAAGCGCCC
Organism: Leptosomus discolor; assembly: GCF_034619465.1. NCBI lineage: Eukaryota > Metazoa > Chordata > Aves > Leptosomiformes > Leptosomidae > Leptosomus > Leptosomus discolor. The sequence continues at coordinate 54,471,718 of NC_141393.1, read as the reverse complement.
TTTAATAATTATCCATTCTTTAGACTTTGTATCAAAATCTGCAGCATACGAGGATCTCTGTCTGTATAGGACAAAAGAAGTGGTTGATGCCAATGAATGTGTTAAGGATGATTGAGTGGGCAAGAGCAGACAGAGTTTAATGTAAGTGAGGCAAAGAAGCAGTCTATAAGTCCATGAGATTGAGTCTATACATCTTCATTAGTGCTTTATGTCTTAAAACATGGTAATGGTTTCAAGAGTGAACACCGTATTTGTACATTAACATTTTCACCTCTGAATACCTTTTTATACTGCTTTGCCTGGACCAGAACTGATACTGGGATCACTTAATGGGCTCATATAGAGAGTGGTCCCAGCTTTTGTATGTTCCCTCTTCTTGATTTCAGTTAGATTTGGCCATGCACTTAACTTATTACAGAGCCTGTTCTGCTCATGGCTTGTCTTGTTCAATGCAGTCTTATTAAGTCCAGTTGTATGGCAGGTCCAGTACAAGAGCTAGAAATTAGAACCTGCTTAATCTTGTTTTGATTCAAGTCCATTGGCTTTGAGGATTTCTCACTCTTTTTCCAGACGTGAAGAAAGGATAATATGGGTAGGATCAACTATTTTGTAGTGAGCATTTCACCCTCAGCCTCTTCTAAGCATGGACTCCACTTTGTGGCTAGACTAAAAGCATCCAGAACTGTGGAGCCCTCGGCTACCTCTGAAGTAGAAAAGCTGATGGTTTGGAATGTACCCAATGGGAAAGGAAGCAGAAAGGCCCTGTTGTGGGGAGGTATGGGTCAGTGTGTGCATATGCTGGAATGAAAAAGCATTGTTGTTACAGAGTTGGATTACTCTAGTTCTTCAGGTGTGGGGTATGCTAAACATCTTACTTCTGCGTAGAGGTTACTTAAAGTAAATCTGTGATTTACCACTGTTACTCTGAAATGTTGTCTTTGACATAATCCCCTCAAGTTGTGCGCGTAGAATATAATGGTTTGATTCCAGAGCTCAGGTACTACTTTGGTTTTTTTTTTAATCTGAAATAAAGATAAGTTCAGTAGAAGGCCAAAGGACTGCAAAGTTTTTGGGAAGGGTTAGGCAGCAGAGCATGGAAGAACGTAAAAATTTTAAAGTTTTGATCAGAAAGTAGGGTTGAGCTGGACTAGAACTTACAGAGAAATATGGTAAATTAAGAGAAAGTTTGTATCTGAACTTGGACCTTGCTCATTTTCCAAAGAAATTTACCTTTAAAATGGAGCTGATGCAAGATCTGAACAAGCAGAGACGTTTGGGTGTTGCAGATATGCCTTCAAATCTTAATTTGGTAACTTGAGTTCCATAGCTGTGACAAGAACAGCGATCCCAAGAGTGTGCTGAGTCCTTCATTCCCACTCCACTGGAAAAACTGGGCTTTCAGAAATGTGAGTGATGTTGTAATATATGTGGTAAACTTTGGGATTGCCAGGAGCTTTAGGGGTCAAATCCCTGGATAACGTACAGTTGACTGTGATGAGGACATAACAGTGTTTGTCTGCTGAGAATCTTGCCTTTTTATGTTTCCTGCATAAAGGGAAGGTTGGCAAAAAAAAAGATCTTTTCATTCAAGCATATTTCCTGCCTCCCTTTCTAAGAAAATATTCATATCAGCCAACACATCTAATTGCAGGCCAACTTATACCACTTCTGTTAATGGCTTTACTGTCCTATTAATCTCTTAAAAACTAGCAAAAACCCTTCAGCTTGCTGGCTCAGTTTTGGGAAGGACATAGTGTTATTCACAATCATTTCCAGCTATGGTATAAATTATTTGGAAAAATTGATATTGCATATTTTAAGGAGCTAGATTTCTCTGTTCCTTGTTGACACCCCCCCCCCCCTTTTTTTTTTTTGGTTCTGATTAGACAAATGAATCATGCAAGCCAGTGTTCCCTGCAATGCCACTAATTGATGGGATGCTATACAATTGCGTTGCAATAACAAAACACTTTCAGCCTCTGAGAGATTAGTTGCATTGGCCTGGGATTAAGAAACCTTTGAAATCCTGAATCTAAATTACCATTCTTTTGACTGCTGTTTGTGACGCTAATTAGCTGTGTTAATTGGATGTTTTGATACTTGAAGAGCAGAGCAATCCAAATCTTTTTTTTCTTTTTTTTTTTTTTTTTTTTAGAAAGCCAAAATTATTAATGAGTTTGGCAAGGGAGCCAGAGTTTATTTTAATGCTGTATACTTCCATATTCCTATTTTTGTTTTAGGTTGGTATTTTTGTTGTTTTTTAATGTTGCTATTATTATTTTTTTGAGCACTTTGAGTGAGTAATCAGCGTAGGAGTGAATAGTAAATGTTTGAATGTGCTTTCCAACAGAGAGCTCTGATGCATCGCTGTCTCCAAATTATTGAACTGCTGGAAAGAAAATATGTCCAAGCCAACATGATTTGTATTGTTGGAGAAGTGGGGAGATAAAGGGGGGGGAAATGTGAAACAGATGAAGAAAATTAACGTGAAGCCGTTTAGATGGAGGAGCTTCCTTTCTAATCGCGTGGTAGGCAATCTGAAAGGAGCTCAAATTTAGTTTCTTCTGGATTGTCGTGTGCTAGCTTGCTATTCTTGCATCAGGCATCATGCTGGCTCCCCAGGCTCTGGACTCATAGAAATGAATTGATGTAAATAGTCACATGGGTGTTCAGGAAGGGGCAGAAATCCTTTACCTTGTAGGATCAAAATTCAGTATTTGTTTCCAACTACTGTTCCTATCTACATGACTTTATGGTCTTGATTGAGTTCTAACATACAGACTTTCTTAGCAATGGCCTTTTCTTGTTTCTGAGTTTAAAAGGTCAAAAAAACCCCAAAAACCAAAACCAAAGAATAACAACCTATGCCAACTTCTAGAGGAACTGCATCACATTTTACCTTGAACCCAGGCCATGCTGGTTTGGTATTTTGGAAGCAAAGGATATATGTGGACTGTGCCTTACAGCTCAGGTACAGTTGGTGACTCCATGCCTGTGCCTAAACACTTTCGTCTGATAAAAGTCTCTGGAGCCTGCAAATTGTGAGTGGCATATGATAGAGGCCCTTGCTGTTGTTTGCTGTTCTTCAGAGGTCAGCCTATAGGAGGACTGCAAGAAGTACAGGGGTTGGTGCAGTCTGTGGTGGAATGGCAGTGGAAGAGATCTGCAGCATTGCTGCCTTCATCTGCTCTGTAAAACACAGGACCTGAAGTTAGGGTCTAGGAGAGGACTTGGGTACACAAACTAAAATCCGTACGGACTTCTGGCATATCCTTCCAAAATTATGTTCCAAAATTACATATCTTTTAAACACCACCTATTAGAGTCCATCTTTTAAAGCTCTTATTGACACTTCCTTTTTTTATGCCAGTCTTGTCTAAATGCCCAGACTAACACCTGTGCTCTGTACAGTGTGCCTTGGAGCCCTCACCATCACTGAAACCTCAGAGTGGTGCTGCAAAGGGCCCACTCTGAACAGATGGCACTCAATAACAAGGCAAGGCTCTCTTCAAAATCAGACGTAACTGCTTTGTTCTGAAAATGGAGGTAGGTAGCACATTTCGTGGAATCATCTTTCAGATAAATACCTACCCCCAAAGCCGGGCATCCCAATTAATGTCATTTCTAACTTGAGAAGTACGTTCTTGGACTGTCTCCCCTGGCGATGCTTTGGGTAGGAGCATCTTACTCTCAAATGTGTGCTCCCTTGTAGAAAGGAGTGGAAGAGCTGTGGCTTCAGAAGGAGGGTGAGAGAGGCCTCAAGGCTGTGGAGCTCAGCATGGTACCACAGACCACAACCTCCCTCTGGCACGAGGGAGCTTGGAGGCAGCATCTGTATTTCCAGACTTGTGCCTTGGATTTCTGTTAAAGCATCCTGATGTACAAGTGGAAACGAATCCAGGGACAAGGGCCTGTGTGGATGGAGGAGCCTTCTGTCCAGCCCTGCTTCAGGCACCACAGAGCAGGAGGATTTACGGCGCTTACTTGTGCCTGTTTTTTTCCTGCTGGCTCTCTCTGCAGAGCTCCTACTCGACATGCAGGTCACTTCTGTCACCTCCTGGGGCACCAGCCTCTCTCTATGTGCCCTGCAAGGAGTGGAAGGGCCAGATTCTGACCCTTAGGTGCCACCTGGTTCCCAGCCACGAACAGTCAGGTCTGTGTGTCTGTTAGTGATACCTGAGGCATTTAAGGGATTTGGCTCTTTTTTTCCCACGCTCTTGCAGCTGTGTTTGTTTCACAAGCACAGAATTCACTCAGTTACATTTGTTGTTGTTGTGGTTTTAGTTCAAGTTTGAAAAGTGTTTTCTGAAGACTCGTATCCAGTTGGAGCACCATCTGGATGGGACAGGCCGCAGAGACTCAGCTGCCTCTAAAAAAAACCACCAGAAAAACATTCCAAATCTTAATGTGTAATTACACTGTGAAACAACAAAACGTCAGCCAGCATCTTGGCAGCTTTGTGCTTTGGCCCTAGGGAGGTTCATCTTCCAGGGGAATTTAGGGAGTCAGTTCATGGGTGAGCAAGAGGAGCGAGACATGGTGGGAAGCTGATGGATGTGATTTCTAGGGCAGGACTGGTTTTTTTCTTGGCTTTCAGTCCCCATCTGTCAGTGGGTTCATGTGCTGACATTGACGACTACTTTAGAGGAAGCAGCACCTCCTGGCTTGGTGGCAGCCTGCTAGTGGGAGGGCAGAGGACAGGGCTGTGTGTGTGTGAGTATGTCTCCAGGGGAGGCTGGAAGCCGTACAGAAGTGAAATGGAGCCAGGTTCAGATGTCTGTAGCCGAAACACTTCCAAAGCAGAATAAACAACACAACATTTCAGCTTTTCACCATGAACAATAATCAGCTTACTGTTTTCCAAGAGTTTTCTAAAAACAACACAAATGCAGGAAGGGCATCAAAACTGTTCTACAAATGTTGAGCTTACATGGGAAATCCTTTTGCAAAATGCTTTCTAGCAACAACTTTTTTGATCTCTCTTATGTCAGGTCTGGCAGCCAAGGCAGCAGTGGGCTCCATGAGGGACTAATGCTTGTGAGGGTCAACTGGAGATGTGTAAAGAGTGAAGGGCCATATTTGTTTGGGGAACTCTTGATTGGTCTGGGCTTCCTAACCCCTTGTGATCCTAAAGGAAGTTCCCTTAGTAACATCATTGTGATTTAAGGGGGTGTAATTGCTCACACCTTACACAGAGGTGTAAGTCCAACTTGCTCATTCCCAGGTTCAGTGCAGACCAAGTTTGGCCACACATGCCAAGGCCGCATAGGAACCCAGCAACAGAGCCCTGAACAATTTTCCAGCTCAGCTTGAGTTGTTCAAATGCCAGCTCAGGAGTCTGTGATGTTTCAGAGTGCTCAGCCCTTGCAGACATTGTGGCCCTTTTTTCTGACACTTGGTATTTTGGATGAATGGTTCACCTGCAATTCATAAAGTAAGAAGCAACAGCATCTGAAAACCTGTCCTCCTTTGCTTGTCTGGAGGAATATCCTGTGCAGGATTTTGAAAGATGAAGCCCTACAGTGCACTTATTTTCAATCAGACCTTGCTTTGCAAATGATGCTACATCTAAAATCCATGGAATGTGCTCGATGCAAACATTTGCAAGCCTGGCTTTCTCCTGAGAAGAATATGCCTTCCTCCTAATTAAGGCTGGTTGTCTACCCAGCTATTCCCACTGCTGGCTGCCAGCAATAATGCCCATTGTAGTGTGGGTGGAAAATACGCAGTTTTCAAATCTCATTTATTCCGTATAGTATTACATTCTCTCATGGACAGTTGCTCATTCTCTGTGAAAAAAACAAGCCAAAATGCTCCGGGAGCAGCGTGGTCTCTGCCCACACTTACGGATAAGATGAGAGGACATTTACCTCAGCATTCTTTTTCCTCTACAAGCTCTGCTGCTTCTGACTCCCACAGTCTATGCCTTTTTTCCTAATAGTTTCCCTATCCCCGGTCATCCCTCCACATCTGATTTGGTGGATTATTTGACTGTGTGGGTTATCTGAGGATTTATTTTCCCAGGCTGGTACTCTTAAATGGGTGTGAATTATCTGATAAGGGGATTAAACATAGGAACATAAAGTAAAGGCTGACATGGGGCATCCCAGTCCACTCCAAAAGGCTGTCTGTACACATGATGATTATTAGCAACTCATTTCACAGTGGTCCCTTCAAACCATCATCATTGATTCAAACTAATGATCTAAGAAGGAGTGTCACTGGCATTTCCTGGGGCCAGTCAGACCCAGCAATGGCTGAGGTTTTCACAGAAAACCTCTGAACTTCAGTTAGCAGATCCATATCTGTCCCTTGGTGAGAGAATGTGATTATTTGGTGGGTAAGAAGGATCAGAACACCCAGATTCGAAATTTCAAGTGATTGATCATTATTCTAAATGTCTGGTTAAGTCCTATACCTAACTGGTATTTTGAAACACTGCTCAATTTTTCCTCCTAAGCCTTAATGTGCTGGAAAGAGTTGGCAGAGATTCCTGCTGAGACACTCAGAGGTTGGACTGCGCTTGCAGCTGATTTGACTGATATGCAGGGCATCAACCTTGCTAAAATATGGGATTCTAATAAAAGAAGATCCTTCACTAAGAATCCATTCTTTCTGGTGCTTTACACCACTGCATTGGTTGTGGATACTGTGGGATATTGCTGTTTTCTGGGAAAGGAGATGACAAAAGCTGTGTCATAACCTTAGCTCTGATTAGAAATGGACACACACTTTCAGGAACAGCAACAGAAGCTGTAGACTGGGAATAATCAATAATTGCTCTTTTGGCAAATAGATGACCCTGTGGACTCACAGAAAAGATTTATGGAAGGCAGCGTGGTTTTCTTATGAAAAAGAACAATAAGGGATAAAATGTCTGTTCGAGAACTGTCGTCAGTATATAACAGTGGCTGATTTAAACTGAAATTCTGTTCCTTCCTTGTGATATATTCGCGCTGAATGTGATGAAAAGGCAGGCTGAAAGTGCTGTGAAAAGAGTACACATGCACCACATCAAACAATAGGTTCAGTGATGCTGTGACAGCTGCCAGTGTGTCTCGTTGTATAGGATGCGTAGGCACATCAGCTGGTTAGTCAGTGAAGATTAGCACAGAGAGCGTAAAGGAAGGAGCAGATATTAGGGATAAAGTAGCAAAGGGCCATCATGATGGGACACTTGAGTTTTAGACCTTTCTTCAGCCCTGACTGAGATGAGCATACAGAAGGGGGAAAAAAAAAAAAAGTAACACCACTCTGAAAACACTAAGCAGGTACATTTGCTAAAACTAGTGTGCTCTGAGGAGAAAGGAAGTTTCCAATTTTTATTTGGTATTGAGTTGGACTGTCTTAACAGATACAGTGGAGCAGGGGGAATCATCTAGTTTTATTCCCCAACTGGAAATGTTAGACAACCCATTTGCAGTGAACACTGAAATGCTGTGACTTTTGAACCATGAAACGTGGATCACTTGAACACACACTAAAGTACTGAAGGTGGGTAAAAATGTCCAAAGCAACGGCTTGTAAAATGTGAACAAATATTCATGGGCTTTTGTTTGCATTATCCTCCGATCTCTGTGAAGAAGCTCTTTAAATTTCATTTTGAGATTCTCTGGCAGTGTGAATACCTGTGCTTTAATTTCGTTTGCTTTAGCTCCCAGGAAGCTCTATTTCCAATAGTGATTTGAACTCCAAATCCTGGCCTGATAGATCTTATCTCACCTGACAAGTCACAGTTGCTGTTGTTTTAGTGCCTCGCTTGGTGCCCAAAAATGTACATATTTGTACAGTGGTATGACTTGCCATTCTACTAAATGAAGCAATACAAATAATAATAGTTTTCATTCTGAAAGAGCTTTATAGCCATATCTGATTTCAGCCTCATGCTGGCTCTGTACAGAGTGCTGCTAGGATTTATTAGTTCGGTTCATGTTGAAAGACGCAGATTTTCCTGTGTAATTGGAGCCCCCTTGTGCTAGGGACATTACTGGTGCTCAGGGATGAAGTTTGAGATGCAGTACAAACAAAGGAGGGGAAAAAAAAGGTTTAATGCTTTGATTTACAAGGTTAGGGAATAGAACACATAGACAAAAAAAGTATTTGTCAATAGGATTTTATGCCCTCTCACAAGATGGGTCCTATTTGTCAAGCTGCAGTGGGAGCTCCTTTCAGGACAACGGCAAAGCCTGATGAGGTAGAAGATAGGACAAGCTCTCCTGCTCCATGACCCTGCACACTTCCTAATGAGAGAGACCACAGTAAGACATTGCAAATGGACCACCTGTGAGCCTAATTGACCCTAATTTAGACTAGCTTTACAGAAAAGCAATTGATTGTATCCTACCTCTGTTTCTTTCATGACTACTGTACATACATAACAAAATTTAATATATTGCAGAGATGACTAGTTAGCTGAGGATGCTGTGAGCTGGTGGATGAGCTGAGACAGCGTGACCAGCTCACACCAAGCACCTGGGATTTACTGCATCTCCACCAGGTGCACCAGCCCCCTTTGAAAGTCAGGCCCTGCATGACATACCCAAGGTCACCTGGGAAGTGTGTGACAATGACAGTAACCAAACCTGAGTATCCCAGGTTACTGTCCTGCCCCAGCACTAGTTTGTGTTTTAAGGATAACCTCATGACCAGAGATGGAAAAGAAATGTGTTCTCATATATTTATTTATACCAGTGTAATCCAAAATATATTTAGCATGTGTATAACTTAAAACAGTAATGCTATTCCATGCAGGAGTGTATTGATTTGCAGAGAAGGAATGGTACTGTCAGAATATGGAGCTTTTATCCCATGGACTTATTTTCTGCAAGATGTCAGGCTGTGTAATCCTGCAAAGCTACGAGCCTGGCTGCCATTGGAGAAGGATGACAGTTTTTCAGCAGTTTTTTAAGCTCTACCATCCCCCACAAGCATTTGTTCTCTCTGTGTGTAGGTGGATTGATTGCTAGGTAGCTCAGTAAATAGGTTGAGAAAATAATACTTAATTGACTTGATATTACAGGTGACTTGAAGGAGTTGGGAAAACAATGTCAATTAAACAGTGCAAACATAAAAATGTTACGCACAGACATACATATATAAGTGCATTTGGAAGCAGAAACTCCTATAATTTGAAATGCTATTCAGCTCTGTAATGTATTTAATTGTTTGTGTGTGTGTAAGTGGTAAATGGAACTAAAGCTGCAGTTTAATCAATAGTTTTTCCATAAATCCCATCTAAAACAGAGCCCAGCTCAGCAGATGTTGATGGCTGAATTTGTAAGATATAAAGACCTCTGTCAGATATTACCTGTGATACTGGACCTCTCATGTCCTCAGATTTGTGTATGCAACAACTCACAAATGAATACAGCAAAGTATGCTTTCTAATACCAGTAGTGCTTCGAATCACTTCAGCTGATTGAATATTGCATGAGACAGCTCCTGAAAATATCCCAGGCATCTTTATAGTATTTTCTTAGAACTGCCTGGGCTATAGTAGAACTCTGTAATCCAAATAATGTGGCAGTCTGGCTGTCCACAAAAAATCTATCACTTGCTCCTTACTAAATATGTATTTGTGTTAATTTAGCACTCAGGACATCTCATGATGTACTAGGATCCCACTGTACTAACTATTGTATGAACACAGAGCAAAATCTGTGCCCTGCAGAGTCTGCGGTCCAAGTCTCTCTTATCACTAGTGAAGACACCTCTACTGAGGTGAGAGCAAACTAAGTATGCCCGTTTGTTTTTAGTATAGTTTGTGCTACAATGTTAGCTCCTAGTTTTGGCTAATAAATCACTCATAAATGCATACTTGTTATTCATCTGTATTTGCTGAGTGGTCTGGACAAATATTACCAACTTCCAGCTTGTTAGAGAGCTGCTCGCAGTTGACTCTTTGTTGTGTAATGGAGCAAAATAGTCGTATGATGTATCTGTTCTGTCTGCACAGTGTTAGTTCCATTACAGACTTTTTTTAGGCAGAATAATCAGGCTTTTTGCTTTTCTTAATTGCTTGAGTTACAATACTGTGCAAGACTCAAGAGGAAACAGAAGCCCTATTGAGTGGTGCCAAATATAAACGGTAAGAGAAAGACCATCCTTGCTGAGAAGGCTGTACAATTTAGATGGACAAATGTATTCTGGGAGAAGAAAAAGGCATGTGCAAAGTGAGATAGGAAATAAATTGCAGAGCTGAGAACAGAACTTGTCTTGTGCCTGCCAAGCCAGCGCCACTTCCTCCCCCAGCCATGGTCTGGAATTTGAAATCTCAGCTGCAGCACTCAGGAATGCACTGAGCCTATACATTATAAAGAGGGGAAAAAAAAAAAAAAAAAAAAAAAAAAAGAGAGAGAGAAAAAATCCTAGTAAGCTAGTAAAAATAACCTGAAACTTGCAATTGAGAATTTAATGACGACTCAGATTTGTTAGTATGCATTTCAGCTGGCTCTACCTGGTAGTTCAATTAGGGATGGAAGAACTGAAAAATAAGAACTCCTTTGGTAGTTCTCCTAGTACCAACTACTGCCCATAACTCGTGGAGAACCTGAACCCCTGTGTGATTTTAAAAGATTTGTTGGTATCTGACCCTGTTGTTGTCTCTTCTTTTCACAAGTTTTTTAGGAGGAAGTGAAAGGCCTGAAATGAAAAATGCATCTCTAGGCCCATCAGACAGTATTCATGTATAATTGTATGCATTTAGATCAAATAGACATATTGGGGGAATCTTACCTGATTAATCAATGTTTTTCATATCCTCTGAGTTTCTCTCCCCTGCAGGAACACAACACATTCTTCAGGAAAGGATCAGCTCTTTTGTGGAAATCAAAATAGCAAGTTGTATTTCCACAGCGTACCATACTGTGATGAGTTGCATTTGCCCATTGCTTATTAAATGGTAAAGCTTCATGTTGGCCTCGAGTTATCCCACCTGCTCCTTGGTATAAATCAACACTGCAATAAGTTACTCCCACAATGATAAAAAGAAAGTCCCTGCTTCTGAGGCTTCTCTGAAAGAAAGTATTGGCTCTGAAAATGGCTGGTTGAGTGAACATCAGATTGAGTGAAAATTGGAGTATACTAAAATACCTGAAATTACATCTTCCTTGCTTCCTGTTATGTATGCTACTAGCTAGTCAACACACTCTTTTTGCTGGGTTCTTTTCTTGTCGCTGTTGTTCCAGTGATATGTTAGTAAGATGGGGACGGAGAGATTTTTAGCTTCTATGCCGTATGATGCTAAAGCTACTGAAATAGCACAAGAAGTGTTTCCCCAAGTGCTTTCAGTAAGCAAGAAATAAATACTAGTCAGAATTGCTCCAAGGACCATTGGCTTCATGTACCTCGAGAATAAAACCAACATTTTGTTGCGTTCAAAATATCTGCATAACATCCTTTTGTTGCTCTTTTTATTCTGTGTTCTGGTAGAAACCAGAAGTAACAGTGACCATAAATAGCTAAGAAGAGTCCGCTTGTACCCACCTGGAAGTGGGACGTTGAAAGTGCTGCTTTTTTAGGATTTGAGTGAGATCTGTCCTTTCGCTTCTGCAGGTCCCTCCATTATGCAGTTCTGAATGCACAGAATTAAGTCTATACTTGCTGGAGTAACTGTCTGTCTGTTTTCCACTGGCTCAGAGGATATAGAAATAATTCAGTGCTGCCTTTTTTTTTTTTTTTATTCTATATGCCCTTGGATTATATATGTTAATACTAAAGCCTGCCATTACTGTTTGATGTTCTAGAGGCTATCTCTCTTAGCCAAATTGTGATGCAGATGTAATGATCTTTTATGTCTCTGAACTTCCCATGCAGACTTGTTGCTCTTCATTCTTGTCTTAAAGTTTTTATAGTGTTACTATATTTTGTTAAGTAGTTACTCATATTTTAATGCAGAGGTAGCTCCTTGTTAGTGGTGAGTAAAAGTCAAGAATATTTTAGGTACTTTGAGAATGGAAATATTAGTGCTGTTTTGTAAGATTATTCTAGTTCATATGTTTTTATTGGAGGTAAAAAGGGGTATAGAATCTAAGGTAGGTATCAAACTTCAAAGCATGCTGTTAAATTTAGAGGCATCACTAATTAAAAGGAAAGCATGTGTAAATCCCCATACCAAATCCCGTAAAACTCAAGTGTCAAGCTATTGAGAGACTTGCTTTAGGCCCAAAGACACTGGTATCTAAATGAAGAAACTTACAAATTGTGTGTTTAGAGAGATCTATCAGTTTAATTATATCAAACAAAATTTTTACTTTTTTTTTTTCTTGCTTATTTTTATTTTTATATAGCTGGTTTTCAAAAATCCCTAATTAGGTACTGTTCAACCTTTGGCATTTCTTAAAAGAACTTAGTGTCTTTCTCTCCAAGAGTAAACCGTGCTTGTTTAGTGGTATATCTGTCTCTATTCTAGAAATGAGATAATGTTTTGACCTAACACTAGCTAAGGGGTTAAACACCAGGACCTGGATACCAAGATGAGCAGCCCAGGCCTGTCCACCAGAGGCCTCCTACTTCTTTGCATCTTTTTTATTTAGCCACTAAAATTCAGTGCTGCTGTTCTACCTGAATTCCTCCTCCTGTGTCTCTGCAGATATCACCCTTCAGTGAAGTCAAGCACTTTGTCATTAACTCTTTCTGTCCAAGCATGGCTGCCATTTCCTTATTGTTTTCCCTTTTATTGTGTTGCTACTTCTTCATTGTAAAAGCAGCCTGGCTGGGGGAACCCTGCTAGTTCGAAGTGCATGGCTTGCAGAGTGCAGTGTCAGTGCTGAAGATACTGCTGGTAAGTGCTGGTGGTGGCTTTGTTTTGCCACCTGGACTGGGAGGAGACAAAGTTATGCTGCCATTTCTGCAACACAGAGTGCTTCTCCAACAGTCCAAACTGAAGTTTGCAAGAATCCAATGTGCCATGGAAGGCTCTCACTGAGCACACTTTCATCAGAGGGGTTTTGAAAGTAACAGTTTCCTCTCTCCCTTAGCTCACAAAAATAAAAGGTTTCACTTAATTGCTGGCAGAGATGGAGCTGGCAGATCCATGTCTCCATACTTTCCCATAAGATGTGTAAAAGAGGTGAAAATTCATGATCAAAGAGGACTCAGTATCCATGAAACTTTTTGCCACAGGTATGGAGCTGTGAACCTCAGTGAAGAGGGGTATTATCGAGAAAAATATTTCACTGGATATCTTAACAGAAAAAAAGGACTGTATATGTCATTACTTTGACAAGGTGGTGTTGAGGTCGATGTTTAGCACACAAAGCTTGCAGTCAAATGTGGCTTGAAGGACAGGCAAGGCTTGGATCTTATGGAATGATGTAGGTGAACCATCTGGCAAGGAAAAGGTGGCAATTTGCTAAGAGGTGTTTAACTGTATTGGGGTATTTGATGTATGAAATAATTGCTCTGGGCACAGGTGGCTACAACTTTCCTAATTTGTCTTCACCTGGGGCAAGTCGGGTGTGTGCACTCAGTGGCTGGCACAATCACAAGGCTTAAACTTCCTTCTAGAAGGAAGTCTGGTAGAAGAAGCTGAAGAAAAGATGGTAACTCTTGAATGAGTGTCACTCTGCTAATATTTATATTATAAATAGCCCTGAAGTGGTTATCCTTAATCCACACTGAAATGTAGTATCACTGAGCCTCTGCCTACACATACTGTCGAACCATGGATGTATCATGCAGTGAAGTATCACAGAGAACTGAGCAGTATCAGAAAGTGGGTATTGTGCTTAAGGCATCTATCAGTCTGACCCAGTTTGGCAGCAGATGTGTTCCCAGGGTTTTGCTGACCATTTAACATATACATTCGCTCCGAGGTGCTCATTTGTGCATTATGTGTAAACTTAAACAGAGCTTTAATTTTTCTCTGTCTCACGGCTGGTCTGCTACAAGCACAAAATATTGAGCAAGAGATGCATTTCCTCTCCCTTTTGGATTCACAGTTCTTTGTGCACTACAGGTGCAGATGTACAGGAGCATGAATGGGGAGTTTCTAACCATATTTTTCCATTGGACATGCTGTACAGTTGTGCTTTACCTCCCTGTGATTAGAAATAATTACTGCTGCTTCCCCTATGCAGCATGGAAGAGAAGAGAGCTGAAGGTATCTGCCAGTGGTGGCTGAAAACAAAATGAGAGAACAGGGTAAAGAGGACAGAATTGCTTTTTGAGGCCAACAGATTTCAGTGAATAGTTGTGCTGCTTGCTGAAGAAGTATGTGACAGTTCTGTGTGTCCCCCTCCCCCAAAAATCAATAACATATCAACCAGTCAGTACCCTGAGATGTACAGTGTGCATATAGCATGGAGATAAAAGCAAATAAGAAACTACTTTTGCTGGAAAGTTTTTGATATGTTTATAAATTCAATCCCATTTGCTTTATTTATTTATTTACTTTGTATTTTTATTTTTTGTATGTATTAGTTTTTCTTTTTCCCAGATTGCTTCAGAATGTCATACAAGCAATGCTGCTTTGGTCCTAGTGAGCTGCTATTTCCATGTAAAAAGTGGAGTGTTTTACAGTCAAGCATATATTTTTAACACTAGGGAATTTAAACTGCACCATGTATTTGTAGAGGCTGCTTAGTGCAAGAGCTTCCACTTGAGAAGATCGAACAAATTGGAGAAATATTCTGGAAAAAAAAGAAAGGGAGAGAGAATGCAATTCAGTGAAAGTGAAGGCAGGAATTTATACATAGGCAGGAAGAATCAGCTGTACAGATTGAGGCAGGTGGCAAACTAGTTATGAAATGGGTTTGGGAACTGGATCACCAGCATGATATAAATTCTGTTGTGGGGGGAAACCAGCATTCTCCCTTGGAAGTAGGTACTGGAATGACCCCTCTGCTTTTCACAGGATTAGTTAGGTCACAGCCAGAGCACTGTGGTATTTTTGGGTGTGCTTTTTCACAAAAACGTGGGTCAGGAGGAGAAGAGCTGCAGAAACAATTGGAGATCTGGAAAACAGGATTTGAGAGGAAAGGTCAAAAGAACTCAGGATTGTTTAGCACGGGAAGAAGTTGGATAGAGGGAGGACATGTTACAGTCTTTAAATACCTACATGAGTACAAAGAGGAGGGGTGTAACCTGTTCTCCATGGCCATGGTAGTTAAGAATAGGAGTGATTGGCTTAACCTGCAGCAAGGAGTGGATTTGTCTGAGACATGGAGAAAGTACTAAGCGTGCAATAGCAAGGTCAGCATTTAAGTACTGGCATGGGAGGCTCAGGGATCCCCATTTCTGCTTTCAGAACAAAGTGGGCACTGATCTGTCAGGAGCTGTCAGAGCAACCTAGGGTGGATAGAGAAGGTAGATAACCTCAGATGGTCCTTTCCTAGAAGTCTCTGTGTTTGAATTTCATTTTAACAGGTCCATTTGATCTCCAGCTCCTCTACTAGATTGCAGATGTAGGCCCAGCAGCCATATGATCATTAGTGTGACTCAGAGAAGCTCCGTGACAGGCAATTTACTTCCTTGGATCTCCCACCCACGCCCAGCTGGAGGGTTAGCTATCTGATAAAAGAGCTGTGCTTCTCAAGAGTGTCCATTCCAATCTTGTCATGAATAACACTGCTCAGTCTGTTTCTATAACCCTTCCTCAAAAGAAAAATGGGCAGAATTCATTGAAGGTCCTCCATGCCAAAATATGTCAGCCTAACGCAGCATCTTACTGTCCAGGAAGAACCAATGTGGGACGCTTAACTGGCTTTATACTGGCTAACTGGCTTTATACTGGCTACCAAATGGAAAAGTCAACTACAGCCAGATTGTGTCTAGCAACAGATAGGTAAAACAGACTCCCTCTCATTCTCTGTTTCTCTTGTCTAGCCAATTCTTTGCACTTTTCTCTTTCACCATTGCCAGCTTTTGAGGTTTGGCCATAGACAGTTAACCTGGAAGATCTAGGAACAGCAAATCCACAAGGAGGTATAAAGAATGGAGAACTACTTTGTTCCGTTGTTTTGCAGAAAGATTTTGTTATCCTGTGACTGGAGAGAGAGGAAAAAAAAGTAACCTTGCTAGTTACTTCCAGCTGAAATAAATCCAAAGGAGAAAATACTCATACAGCAACAGTCTCTAGATCCCAAAGTCTATTTGTAATTATTCAATCCCTTCAATTCACTTTCGTTTCAGAAATATGGGGAAGCATCCTTAGCACTAGGCTGCAGAGGAAAAAATATTCGTATTTGCCTCTTCTACAAGTTACCTGTTAGCCCCACAAAGAGAACTGCTCTCACGGAAAATTCACCCATGGAATGTTTCCAAGTCTTTAATCTCTGAAATGTGATCTCTAACTTCTTTCCATTTTCTGGAGGGTTAGATATTGAGTTATGATTCCTGAAGACTAATGTGACTGGTGTGCCAGAAGCCCCAAACGATGATCCCATGCAGTCTGCTTAAATTCCATGCTGGTGTTGTAACCAGCAAGTACATTTGGGTCTCTTTCTCTTTCTGCATTCACACCGACATATTTTATCCTTCTATTCCTGTTTTATATTTTGGGGAAATCTTGCCTGGATTAGAAGATCACATGTTCCATGCTCAGGATGTGACATTTCACATCATGATCCTTGCAGAAAGCCCCAGGGCATCATTCAGAACAGCAAAAGAAGGCCTGGAAAATACTGTTGTGAAAAATAAGGTCAGAAGCATATATAAGTGCCATGTACACTGTGTAATGGAATCAGTTCAGGACCGGCAGAGAGGGGAGAGAGCTGCTTGTCGAAACTCCAGCACTATCTTGTACAAGAGCTGACTGATCCTGGGAGGCTTCCCATGCAGCTCCTAACCAGGCAAGGCTCTGCTTCATGCATAAAAGTTGATGAATTCACAGCCCAAATTGCTGGCTCTGTTTATCTCTCTGAGTGTGGTACAAATCCTAGTTATTAAAAATCAAGAACTGAAAATCCAATTCTAGATGTAATATCAGTCCAGGTCCAATTTTACGTAGGTGAAATAAATTAACTTCAGACACCAATGGACAGTTGACTGCTGCACAGTAAAACAACACAATTTAGTACAATTTTCCACAGTTGACATATGTTGATCAATATAGGACTCGGAATTTAACAGGCATAGAATTTCAATTAAACCGAATTACAGAAGAGTATAGTCATCACCATGCTAGGAAAGAGGTGTTTCAGCAAATGAGACAGACAACTGCACTTTTTGCATGGAATCACAGAATGGTTTGGGTTGGAAGGGTCCTTAAAAATCACCTAATTTCACCCCCCTCACCATGGGCAGGGACATCTTCCACTAGACCAGGTTGCTCAAAGCCCTATCCAACCTGACCCCGGCATGCTGTGCTGCAGCTGCTCTGTGAATTAAAAAGCGGGGGCTTTAGCTTACAAATTTTCATCAGCACTTAATTCTTAAACAAACTCTGTCATTAAGGTATATTGTTGGGGTTTTTTCTTTTCTTTTTCTTTCTCATCTTTTCCATTCTACTGGGGCTTTGAAAAGGGTAAGCACTGATTGTTTCTAAACTTTATTCCACAAGTGGGCATGAAGCAACATAAGCAAACACAAGCCCAGGTGGGTCAATTCCATTTTGATCACATTGGTCACCAGCTGTGGTACACTAAGCCAAGCCAACGGGGGCACAGCCACATGCATGTGCATATGTATGAAAAACCCTGAGGGTGTGCATTACAGACTTGATGCTCACTGAAACTGTGTAAATGTGCACGCTTCAAATGCTCTCCTGTTTATTGCTCTTCATGCAAATACTGATGGGTTGAGTTCAGAAGACCTCACTTCATGGTTTTGTCTATCCCAGTGTCCAATGACTGTTTCATGAAATCGTTGCAAACATTGACAGAGAGAACCCAATTGTTGTCACTTAGTGGTGTTTATATTCCTTACAGAAAATAGCAAGAAGAAAGCAATTCTTTTCAGTGAGGTAGGTGAGTGGATTTTGACTGAGGTTAAGGGGTAGGAGTAGAGTAACACAGTCACAAGTGACTAAATTCCTAGCTCAAGAAATTTGCATCATCGACACTGTCTTCCAGCCATGGCAGAAGTGTTTGCCTAAGTTGAATGAGAATGTAGTATAGCAAGACAGACTGC
This sequence comes from Leptosomus discolor, assembly GCF_034619465.1. Taxonomy (NCBI): domain Eukaryota; kingdom Metazoa; phylum Chordata; class Aves; order Leptosomiformes; family Leptosomidae; genus Leptosomus; species Leptosomus discolor. The sequence goes on along the minus strand of NC_141393.1, from coordinate 54,453,649 downwards.
TAGTTATCATGCTGCAGCTGGGGGGTTCAGAAGGATCCCTCCCAGATACCAAGAGGCAGGTGTAGGTTTTCCTGAAGAAGCAGGTCCTTTCAGCTGCCTCCAGCTTGTTTTGCTCTGGAGAGCTGTTGAGTGCAGGCTGTCTCCTTCAGAGCAAAATCAGTGTGACACAGTTTCTGTGTTTCTGGGCTCTTCCCTGAAACATCCATTACCAGCCAGGCCACCAGGGTGTAGGGAAAGGCTAGTAACTGTGCATTCAAAGGTGACCCACTGTCTCTTAAGTTTTGGTAGGTCTGATTGTGCTGTATTTGAATGCTCAAGAGAGTAGCTGCGAGATACTGTGAATGGTGTGACATGTACAAGAAATTGCTTTTATATCTTCTGATAAGAATGTTGTGCATGTGTGTGAATTTAGTGCTGAATTAACAGCCCCCAAAAAATGTATCTACGGGAGAGCTTGCCCATGCCGTTGTGTCTTAGCCCTCATCTGGAGGGACAAGATTTAGAGGTGAAAAGTAAAGACCTCTCAATAGCCTACTGAGTGCCTTGTTTCTCTGTGAAAATATGCAACAAGGGTGCCAACCCTGGCAGTAGGTTTTGTCTTGTGGACACATTTCCGCTGGCAAATGGATATAAGACGACCACATTCCAGTCAGCTGCATGAGGCACACAGTGGATATGCTTTTCCAAATGGTTATGTGCTCCAAGTTGACCTTCTCCAGCATTTTGCAGGTGCCCACCTGACCTTCTTGCCCCTTCTAAAGCCTAGGCCCAGTCCATATGAAAGCCAGAAAAGCACAGGCTGGTGAGACGTGTTTATCAGCTTCTGGCCATGACAGGTGCAGACTTTAAATGCCTGTTCATCTCCATTTGGAGACAGACCATCTTCACCTGTCAGCCTCTGGTGTTTTATAGAAAGTTAAGATTTGAGTTTGTCCCTCTGGATGCAGGTGAGCATGTTGGACCTCTAGCACTTCCTCTCCCTTCATTTCCTGGTGTTTGTCATCTGGAAGGGAATACTGTGCAGGTCTGTAAGATGGCCTTTGGGATCTCTCTGCTTCCTTTTCATTTAAAGCCTCCTGCAGCCTCAGATCCTGACAGCATCTGTATACTTTAAATAACTGTGCTGTCTTTTCTCTCTCACGTGCTTTCTCAATGGGCTCCTCCTCTTCGAATATTTGGAGTCTGATTCTTCTCATTTAGAGGGTAATTGACATTTCCATCATGCTGTACTTGTAGCTTTTCCTACTAAATGTCATTAAATTCACTTCTCTGTGGCTAAGGATACTCCTTATTTATACAAGAGTCCCAACGCCCCTGTATTTGCAAACACAGTAATTACATACTATTTTTCTGTTAGCTCTGGCAGGTTCGGAGCCTAACTAATGGCACAGTGGCTGCGGTGCTTCAGGCATAGTAGCTCACTCAGGTCTCACCTGCTCCGGAAGACAAAGCCTACAGAAGCAGCATGAGTTTTAAGCTACACTGGGTACTTTCTTGTTCACTCCTCTTCCCAGGAAGGCTTTGTATCTTCTGTGGCTTTGTGAGGTAGTTGGACCTATTTGAATCCTTCTCTGGATTGAAAATCAGATTTTTTAAAAGTATCTGTGACTACTGTGAGGGTGATAAACCTTTTTGGACAGGGAACCAGTGAAATCTTTCTGGATTTCATAGTGCTTTCCTGGCTTCAAAACATATTCAGGCCACATACAACTCAGGCAAGCTGTGGTTTCTGTCTGTTCAGGACACTACAGAGCAGCATTGGGTGGGCCACAGGTTTAACACTGGTCCTCAGGTAACATCTGGTAGGTCTGTACAGGTCATGGCTCTAACCAAGGTCAGATCACTTAGGGGCACTGAAGCTTTGGAATACCTGTAGAGATTAAAATGTTTGCTCATTTGGAATCTAGTTAAGGAAAGAGAAATATAAAAATTTCATCTATGTACATAATGTATATGCTGAGTCTGTTTTTCCTGCTGCCATAAGGGGACATTCATTAGTGGGACCGGGCGTGATCACCGTAAATCTTCTGTGCTTCAGTGGAATCAATTGCATTTATATGATATCCCAAAGAGGATGGTTCTAATGCAGATCAAATACTGTCTGGGCCAAATAGGGCCTTGCTCATTTTTACAGGCTGCCTATAAACAGATACTGTTAAGTTGTTTTGTTTTGTTTTTTAAATTATTCTTTCAGGAATTACTATTACTTCTTTTGCTGTCACTAACACTTCTGTCTGTGTGAAATAAATGCAGAGAAAATACAGTCACTCTCTACAGCATTGCTTTTTTCTTGCTTTCTGCAGTACCTGCTAATTAAATGGTTTGTTTGTTACATTTCCCCTCTTGTATGAAATGTATTTGTAAAAAAAAAAAAAAACCCAGCCTGACTGCAAAGGCAAAAACCCTTGCTGAGAGAGTCAGAGGCATGTGGCCATTTGGAGATTGCATCTTTTGGGTCTCAAATTTAAGATTTTTCTTTTCTACAGGAGTGCAGAAGGTCATACCCAGTACTTGAGTTGGAGACAGCTGACCCCAAAAATAATGCTGTAAGGCAGGAAGAGAGCTGAGCTGCTGGCAGACCAGCACCAGGGTTAACACTTGTGAATGATTCTATGCCCTGTGTGAGCTCCAAAGATTACAACAGCTATTTCTTTTCAAGTAATTACTACCTGGTTAGAAGCCTGATCCAGGGCCTGCTGGACACAGAGAAAGGCTTCCCACTGGGCTGTGATTTGGATCTCTTTATCCTTTTGCTCAGGAGTGCCTATTAATGGAGCACTCAGAAAAAAAGGGAGGTTGATCTCTCCAGTTAGCAAATAGAGAAATTGCTAGTTGATGGCCATCAGGCACCCTTGAGAATGAGCTCTGTAGGGCCAACTCTTGTTGATGGCCACCAGCTCTGGAAATGGTTTTTCGTGATGTTGGGGATAGCTAAGAAAGCTGGGCAGGTCATGGCAGCTTGTCACCCCAGAAATGGTTGACTGACAATAAATAACAAGAAGGTTTGACTTTTAAAAGGAATGTTAAAACTGAACTGGACTGCAGCCCTGTATAAATTTTGTGTTTGCCCACATTTGGCAAAGCCAGAGGCTGTGACCTGAGGTCACTACAAGCTGATAAGAGGGGAGCTTGCCTTGGGGAGCGCTTCTCCATTCTTGCAGTGACAGAAATCCACAGATGAGGTGCAAGGAAAGGATCAAAAATGTTTATGCTTAAATCTGTGATCCTTGAGTGAAGGTTATATAAACATCTAGAAATATAAAACTGGAGAGGAACTATGTACTTACTGAAATAGGAGAGGAAACAGTTTTGTATAGAAAGGATGAATAGTTCAAACAAACCTATATTGTCCCTAAAATATCATCCACCCTCCTCTAAATGCAATTGCAGTTTAAGCCTTGCCTTGAAATCCTTCAGAGATGCATCCTCAGGAAGTGCTCTTTATGAACCTGGCCTGCCTTCCTGGAAGCACTAGCAGGTCCTTTCTGGTTTTTGCAATGGGATAAGAGCAAAGAAGGGTCCAGTTTCTGCCTGACACCTTCATCCAACCCAAGAATACCCTTGGACATAACTGGGTTTTGAAACATTTTGATCATGAAAATGAAATTAAAGTGGGGGCTAAATCTTATTTCCCACTGTTCCTGCTCTTGCTCATCTCTGACACCAGTACTTGGTGTATGTAATCAGCTGATCTGTGCTGGAAAGGTTGGAAGTGAAGGATGTTCCTGTCTGTTACAGATTAGCAAAATGCTAGAGTAGCTTTGGCCTTATGAGACTTGAGATAAATTGGTTTAGCCCACGTAAGTGCAAACTCAGTTTGCTGGACAGGTTACGGCCATGGATGGAGAACAAGAAGTTTCTTTTGGATCAAGTTTTGCTGTATAGACTTGAGAGGAAACTAAACGACAGGCTAGATTTTAAACTGTGTAGAGCCAAAGTATCTTTAGGTTTTGGCAAGTAATCTGGCAAAATCAAGTTACTTCACAGGATTTCTGTCATCTTGCAATGCAGAAATCTTGTACAGCTGCAAATTCTCTGAAGTTTTTCCTCAATCTTGAGCTCCCAGGTATAGGATTAAGCTGAAGGTTGATTTCAGTGCCAGGATCATGCTGGCGATGGACAGCATGGAAATCAGAGGCATGCTCATACTGCAGATCTGAATCCAGCCCTTTTCCTCCCTTCTCCTCAGCAGCCCCATTTCTATTCCTTGCATAGCTACACATAGACTCTCAAAGAGAAACGCTTTATAAGGCACACATGGACCGTGGCCTTTTTTTTTTTTTCAGTTATTACTGGTTTTGTAAGATATAAATGTGAGTTTGCCCAGGGGTGTGTTCAGTTGCTCCAGGCAATCTGGATATGCAGAATCTGTCTGTCAGAATCTGAGGGTCAAATAACTGTATGTCATTTGAAAGGTGGCTTCTCCTGTCTCCAGTCTGTCTCCAGACTGATCTCGCTGGGCCTTCAGCTGCAGATGGATTGCCCTAACACACTCCAGAAACTTGTGCTTTTACCTCAGCACATTCCTGCAGTAAAAGTCACCACACAGCAAGAACAATGTTAACTTATTAAGAAGCAAAACCTCAAGGGAAGTATTTCCTCAACTGGGAAGTATTCACCTAACCAGCAGATGCCTTCTAGGTTCATGAGATGACTTTCCTTCACCAGCTCCGTTTTGCTCCTCCTATGAAACCCATGCTGTATGCTTGCATTCTAATGTCAGTCTCCATAGTCTGTACTACATCCTCTGTAATTAGATTTTCATATGAATTACAGCAGTTCTAGTTAGCACAGGTTTCCTCACATTTAATGACTTGTGGTTTTTAGTTTGTACCTCTCTTCTGCATTTGTCTTTTGCTCCCAGTCTCTTATGCCCTGGCTTGTGGGCTATTCAGAAGGGCTGCCTTTTTTTTTTTTTTTTTTTTTTTTTTTTTTGGTGACTCATTCGTCAAATAAGCAATATTGATGCATCTTTTGCATCCACTGATCCTCCACATGAGGAGGATGGGAGGAGAAGCAGGGTTTTGCTGGGAACAAATGTGCTAGCAATATCCTTTCAGCCTGAAAGGCATAGGAGATCTGCCATCAATTCCTGATGATGAGAGGCAGATTCACAGTTAAATTGGCTTATTACTATTGTCAAGGGGAAACTGAGTCAGAGACATTACATCCAGTATTTTACCTGAGAAATCTGGCTGTCTTTTTAAAAGCCTTCATTTGGCTTTAGGAACCAAAGTCAATGTCCATATCTGAATATTTTGGTTTCTCTGACCTCACTTGATACAAAGCTGAACAATCTGGGCGTAAGAACAGGGTGTCTCAACTCCCAGTCCTGTGCTTTGCCAGTTGTGGTGCCTCCCATCTCATGAGATTTGGTGGAAATCACCCTTCTCCACCATGCCTCAGCTTCCCTGCTTGTAAAATAGGAAGCCTGCTCAGTTTGGAAAGAGCATGCAGAAGCAGTGAGTAACTTAAGTCTTGATGGTGAAACAGGAAAATGTGGAGGTATGTCTAGTTACTGGCTGTCCAGCCTGTGTGACCTTTGCTTTTAACAGTGCCACAGGTCATGCCCCTTTGCAAAGCCCCAGAGAGTCTGCCTGCAAAGCTTTCTATCACCTGGACCCTGTGAGATCCAATCCGTCTTCAGGCAAGATCCTCATCACTCACTGAGCTTTTAATTCCTTAGAGAGGCAGAAGAGACAATATTCAGCAGCTGGTTATTTCTTCCTTTCCCTCAGTCCCTCATACAGAGTGTCAGTTAAAAAAAAAAAATGGCAGAGAACTGGCCATTAGCAAGGAAAACAGTTTAGTGAAGAGACGAAATAAAAATGCAATCAATTATCTCTCGCCGTGCCCAGGTGTGTGGGTGCAGTCAATTTTCAAAGTCATCGAGAATTTTAGATGAGAAAAGGGAAGCTGTTCATGGCAAATTGCAAGTGTTGGGGGAAGGGGGAGGGAGAAAGGAGTAAGAAAGCAGAGAGGGGAGAGAAGGAGAGATTAATTTCCCTCTTGAGTGAGAAGTGTGTTTGAGACAGACAGATGGGCTGTAAATATTCCAAACCAAGGACAGGAGCTGAGACAAGGCAGAGGCTGGTGATTGAAGTGTGACTGTGATGGAGGTAGTACATTTCCTGGCCAAGGTGACTGGTTTTGTTCTGAAAGGGGGAGATTTCTGAGACGTGGCTGCCGCACTTCACATCAACCTGGACCAGGACAGCGTATTTAGACTTGATAAGTGATACCCAGGTCCCAGTGGGGTTTTCCTTAAGGGTCAGCTTCAACTGCCTGCCTTGTAAGGGAAATCTGAAGGGGGAGAGGGGAGGGGAAGACAGAAAGAAAAAAGGGAAGGGGGAAGGGAAGGAAGGAAGGAAGAGAAAGACGCTCTTCTTTCCTCGTTAAAATTATTGAGCTGTCTACAAGTGGTGAGCGAGGGGACCATGTGACCGGCAGTTAATCACATTGCTGTGAAATGTGACTGCTGCTGATAATAGGATCTTTCCTTCAGTAGCATTTCTGTTTCAGAAGTAGTGATTTTCACAAAGAAAAGAGGTTGAGGGAGATATCATTTCAGATCTAACAGAGCCTGTGTACATTTTCTTTAGGGAGAAAAACCTCCTTTTTCCTTTTCCGTTTGGCATCCCTGTTTGTATTATTATTATCATCTTCAATTTTTCATTTTCACAGCCCAAACTTACTGACTACAAATGTAACCCAGCTCCAGCCTGTCTGCTAGCAGATTAGTTCCCATTTAGTCATAAAGTTAACCAGCCTTGTTCCAATCAAGGTTGAACCCTTAATTTATTGATGCCCCAGCCTATGTTAGCCATTGAAAAGATGAACATCCTGCTTCAAAATGAACTGGTCTGTCTTTCCTCCAAGATACAGGAATTCTAAGAAGATGGTAGTAAATAAGCATTTAGAAAGCCCTTCTGTACAATCAAAGTCAACAGCAGCACACAGAAGAATAAAGGGGATATTAGCATGCATGCAAGACTGTGCAATAAATGAATCGGGGTCTTGGGACAGAAGCACCAGGGCTACAGAGCCACTGTGGGCTTGGCTGAGTTGGCTCCTTCTGTCATAAATTGATCTAATGTACATCAGGTTGCTGCAAGAGTCACAGGCTAGTGAAAGCTTGTTGCTCTGGACACCTTCAGATTTTGCTTGCCAGAATCTCTTCACTCCTTTTTCGGAAGCCTGAAACCCTTGTTCTCTAGGTTTTTGACTGGATTTACTGGTTAATCCAACATGAAACTTCTCCAAAGCACGCTGAAATAAGCAGGACTCTCTCTGTTGGTTTCCCTGGCTTGTAGATCAGGTGTTGCTAAAGCAGATGCTTTAATCAGAACTAATTAGACTTGATCTGGTTGCATAAGAGAGAAAAATATAGCAATGACAGCATTGAAATACTGAGGTTGTTTCCGTGTTTCAAGACTGGAAAGGACTATTTTTCATTTTCTCTCCGTATTTTAAATAGTAGTTGTTACTAACACGTGTTGTTTTCTTAAAAGACAAAATTTGGAAAACAAAAAGCACCTGTAATTGTTTTGATATTAAAAATAAAACAAATTTTAAAAAAGAAAAAAAAAATAAACAAAACCCAAAAATTGCAATCAGCTCAAGTGTTTCTGGAAAAGCAAAAGTGCAGGTTGAGGCACTCAGAACGGCCTAAAAAGGGCCAGATCTCAGCTCTTGTGCCCCTTCAGCAACAGGATACACTATGGCTCCTCTGACAGCTTTCACCTTCTCTGATCAGTCTGCCATACTCTTCTGCCTGACAAATGATCTGCAGAGACCCACATTTTCTCAGCTACATCAGCTTAAAATTACTTCGCAAAGCAATTCTTGGGTGGTTGTTCAATTGCAAGCCGTTCTTCATGGGAGCTACGTTTTGACAGGCGATCTGCTTCAAGTGGGCTCTCCTCTCCCATGGGTTTGTTTACTTGTGCCTGCATTGGCTGAACGTGGGCGAGGCTTGTGGTTGTGAGAGGTGAGCTAGCAAAACACTTATTTCTTGCAAACTGTAAGGAAGGCAATGTACAGCAAGCACAAAAGTAGATGGAGCAAAGGGATTTTTTCCTAGAAAATCTTTGTGGAAATATTTTTGGTGCCCTCCTTGGTTTCCTCAGCAGATAATGTGTCTAGGCTGCCTCCTCTCATGCAAGAATCAGCTTGACCAAGGATGGGCATGGACCAAGTGAGGAAATGGTTCCTTTTCTTGTTTCTGCTGCTGCATTTCCTTGGTGGGGTTGCAAACATCACATCCCCTTTTGCACTTTGGTTTTAATCTAAAATGGAGGAGCCTGGCAGCCTTTGAAAGGTTTTTACTATTGGCAGTTATTGTTTTATGTTTTGTTGTGACCAGCTCTTTATGCCTCGTAAGTTCTGCATTAATTTTTGCATTTGGGAACACCACATAAAAGAACGTGCTGCAGCAAATGTTGATTCCTGGCTCAGTACTTGACGTTATGCCTGTGTGGTGTTCCCTTTGGTTCTCAGTAGGCTTTCCTGGCAACAGAGATCTCAGTAGGCTTTCCTGGCAACAGAGAAGGGAAATTGGTCCTGAAAATGGCTGAGCCACATTTGCCCAGTGCTGCGCCTAAGCTAAGGGAAATGCTTTTCTGCGGTAGCAATATTGCTCCTTTTACCAGGAGAAGGGTCTCTTCACTTGGTGTATATCTTATATTCTTCCTTTGAACACTGGCTGGTGACAAAGACAGGCTGTTGAAGTAAGTTAGGTTTACTCTGACCTGGTTTGGTATTCTTGTGAAAGAATCCTTTATTCCTGCTCTCTGTGGGGTTTTTCTAGATGCCAGAAATTCCCTGTCCTTTCTGCTTTCTCTGCTCTTTGTTAGAATAGCTCAGGTATGTTTGCCTGTTAGCTGGTTCAGTCCCTGCAAAGTCATACACAGAGCAAGGACCAATTACTAAACTGCATGGTTATTCTACCAGAACACAGTCCCAAACACATCAGCTCTCCCAACTGCTGCCAGGCCCTTACAGCGTGGTCCAGCTGCCTTTCCTTCAGGTTTCCAGCACGCTCAAGGTAGGCCTAAGGGCCCTATTTGAATGCAGTTCAAGATACATAGTTCTGCCTCATTTCCAGCCTCACAGCTTCATTCTCTAACCTGTCGTCCCTCATCTCCTGTTCCTATACCCTACAGCACTGCAGACCTGCTTGCATATGCTTCTTGCTTCCCCTTGATTGCTTTTTGCACTTCTTCCCTTTGCCCATACTGGCTTGCTTTTGCAGGCAGCGTATTTATTGCTAGCTGGCAAACGCAAGCGCTTGGACATACATTCAATTATCTTTGAACAATTTCCATTTGCTCTGGTTTTGCTTTTTTCCCTTTCAGTTTCGCTGAACACTGCCTGTATTTTCTCAGAGCTTTTTCAACTGCAATACAGTCTGGTTCTGTTCTCCCTACTTTTCTTTTTTTTTTTTTCTTTCTTTTTTTCTTTCCACATTTTCCATGTTTTCATTAAGCTCCCTCACTAAACTCTGGTGACCATTTCTCTACTGCTGCCCTTTCTGTACATCTGCACTGAGAAGGGTCCAAGTTTAACCTCAATGTGTTAAATGCTCCCTTCACCTGGAAGGAAATCAATATTCCAGGCAGATTGGGGTTTTATCTACTCCCCCACACCAAAGTGTCTTTCTTTTTGATGTAATCTCCCCCTCCCTGTGGTTTCACTCTTACCTGGTTTTCCATTAAAACTTGACTTGTGCTTTACTTTCACACCAATGGAGTGTACTGTGGAGATGATAAGGGTCACTTCTGCTTACTGTTCAGTTGCAGGTGTTTTTTTGATCTTCAGGTCAGTTCTCAAGTACGTAATCTTCCCCGAGAGCTTGCCTACACTTGGAGTTGCTGCTTTCCCCTGCTTGTTCTCCCTTCCCTCTGGCTGGTAAAACAGGACTGTATTTGGACCAACTCTTTCATAACATCTCTTAAGTTTTTGTGAGAGAAACTCTTTTATTTGCTATCCGCAAAGAGAGGGGATTTGCAAGAAAGGAGAGTCATTTGATTGTCTATATCTGAAATCATCCAGACTGGATGACTTTGTGGAAGAGTTGCTTTGCTTAAAATCTTCAGGAGCCAGGAGATATCTGTAGTGCAGAGGTACTCAAGCTATTTTTAAACAACCTGGCTTAGGCACAGGAGAAACAGCATGAGGTGAGCTGTGCAGAGATACATGATGCTGTGGTTTGAGTGCTTCTAACTACAGTTCAAGTAGCACTGTAATACACCACGGTTACTTTTGTGACTGCAAGCAGAGATACCAGCCTGTCACACAGCAAGAGACTCCTCACCGCTGGTGGGGCTCTCTGTTCAGGTATTCCATTACTTAATCAAATTCTGGTCATTTGGGTGAGAACCTGTGGAGATATCTAAAAGATGGGATTAATGAAATTTATGAAAGAAGATGGCAGAGGGTGATCTACCACTATGTGAATGCGAGCTACTTGTCTGAGCTGTCCTTCTCCACAACTCCGTTAGCAACGTTAGCTAGTGATGGGAGCTATCATGATGCTATTTCCTTTAAATACTCTTCTTCCACCCATCCACACCAACACTTTATAGTACCTGGTGATTACAGACACAAGACAGAGGCCTTTAGCCTTTTTTTCCTGTAAGTACTTCGGTATCACTTACTTATTGGGCATGGAGCTAATTGAAGGGTAGTTAGTGCCATCAAGCATTGGGATGTATTTATATTTTTAACTACATGTAAGTGATTATCAACATTATAAATAATTACAGTCTGCCTCCCAGCCCCTCTGCTCCATTCCACCCTGCTAATTGCAATGCTTAGATCTCAATGAGCTCATTATGTTTTGTCGATATTCAGCTCTTTGGCTTGCTCACTTAGTAGGGACCAGGGGGACGCAAATGGGAGCTAAAGATTGAAAATGCCAAGCTCCTAGGGATTTGAGTTAGCGATCATCACTGCTTCATCTCTATGCACAATTTATTCAGCACTCCACCTTCCCTAATAAATTATAGATCCCTCAAAGGGAAGCTTTGCCAAGGGATGGGCAATTGCCTTACTCACAGGGGAGCCCATTCTGTGCGGTATTGAGCATCTTTGACATCTGGTTCTTGCAGGATTGGATCCCTCCTGCCCTTCCCCTCCACCCGTCTCTTCCACCCCTTTTGGGAAGTATTAACCTTTTCAACGTGATGTATGCGAAAGGGCGACAGTCAGCAGTGGCAGTTCCTAATGGATTCTGTTTGTTTGGTTGGTTGTTTGTCTGAACTGCCTGCAATGCTGTCCAGACCTCTTGGAAAAGCAAGCCAGAGTGCAACCAACATTTTAATTAGCAGTGAAAAGCAGAGAGGCTTTTAAAGACGAACAGTGTTTGAATTCAGAAGTAAGGAGCAGATGAATGTGGGGCAGGGAACTTGTGTTTCAGTCCAGCTGAAGATGGTATCACATAGTGCCTTTAAGGAGGGGCTGAATTTTCAATAGCAGGACATAGCGGTGGGTGATGAGGTGGTCATTGTGGTCTTTTGAGGCTCGTGGGCTACAAAGGGGTGGATCTGTGCCCCTTACTCTTCTTCCTGGCAGTGCAAAAGGAGCAGAGACTTGTCATATCTGCCTTGGCAAACACTGAGAAAAACCCCTGTGGTGAGTGCTACTATACAGTAAGATCTGAACCTAAGGAACTGAGTTACAGGGGCAACCGTCTGTCCTCAAACAGGATCAATTCTACTTTCCCCTCTCCTGATAGCTGTTTTCCTAATTCTGTCTTAAGATGGGGATGCCGCAGCCTTCCCATATTTTTCTAGTGCTTCACTAGTCTCATCGCTGGAAAGCTTTCCCCAAAATCTACTTTCAATCTGTTTTATTGTAAATTAAGGCCATTGTTTCTTGTTCCATCACTGGCAAATGCAGAAAAGTTTATCCTGTTCTACAGCAGCCTTTAATTATTTGTACACTCTCTCTTCACTATTCTGTGATCCAAAGTCCACAAATCTTTTCAGTTATTCCTTCTCAGGCTTTCTGGACTTCTGATCATGCTTTCCAAAGCCCTTAAAGTCCCCAGAGAATTAAGCTAAAATTAAAGCAACTTCAGGAGTGGCAGAGTCTAACTCAGCTTTGTGACTCCACAGACAAACACTGCTTCTCACAAGAGCCTGGGTCGCAGCTGGGAGCTCAGCCATGAGGCTTTGCAGTGACCAGAGATGGCTGCTCAGTGAAGAGAGTCAATCAATCTCAGCCCTCTGCATCAGGGTCGACAGCTGCAGCAAACATCCTTTGTCACCCATGGGTAAATATTCCCTGGTGATTCAATGTGAACACCAGTGTCAGAAGTGGATCTGGGAAGGAGGAGCTCTCTCCAGGACATGTAGAGGTTGGTGCTGCTGTGTCACCTGAGCTGTGAATCAGTAAGTATTCTCTAGGACGATACTGGAACTTGTGCATAGAGGCAAACAGGGCTCCTGGAATTATTTCTTGTTAGTAATATGGAGATAGAGATAGGCAACAAAAGCAGACAGTGAGACTGTGCTGATAGCAAAATAGGATGTGGACTCAAAAACATGAAGGTTTAATAGGAAAAAAAAAATCATATAAAAGAATTTGGGTTACAAAAAAAAAAAAAAGTCAAAAGCACAGTCTCCTATACCTGTTATCTTTATCCACTGGGATTGTTATTCAGTCTAGCCTCTCATTTTGTTGCAGAGGCACTGTGCCAGAGTAAGGAGCAGTGCAGCAGACAGGTCTCACCACTATAAGGAGAGTTTGAAGGGGAAGTGATTTTTATAGTCACAAGTCGCACTCTGGAAAATGGAGAGATGCAAAGTTGCTGCTTAAGTGTCTCATAAACTCCAGAGGTTGCTGGTTAAATTATGGGCACAAGCATTTTTTTATGAAAGCCCTTTTCACCGGGGAAAGCAGTGAATCAAAAGGTGGTCCCCCAGTTAATGCTGAGCCCCCTCACAAGTACTTGCTTTGAGATGCTCCTTTTATAAGTCAAGGGCCACTCCTACTGTCGTGGTAGCACACCTACATTGACTGTACAGTGGTGTACTTCCAGCCACTTCAGCAAAGCTGGCCGTTGTTTCAATGAAAGGAGCTGGTGGATCTGAAGCTTGGCAGTGATTTATTCCCACTGCACCAGAGAAGTGAGGGGTAGAGACAGGCAGTGGAGCAGGGGAAAGCTGCAGACCTTTCCAGCATCTTTATCCGGACACAGACCTGCTGCTGCCAGCAGTCCTTCCCTGGGGGACATGATGTAGGGAAACAAGCTAGCTTGGGTGATAGTTTTTTTAGCAAGGGCTTTGTGACAGCAGTCAGGAGTGTTATTTGTAGCAGGGACTATATATAATTAATTTCTGCATGTGTAGATTAAATATATATATATATATATATATGTATGTGTAGTGCCTTATCACTGCATTCCAGCTTGAATTTAAAACATAAAGGAAAAATCAAAGGTTTTAGAAAAAGCTAAATTTATCTTCGAATGGGAATTATAATAGCAAAGAGGCAATTAATTGGAGTGGGTGGTGGCGGAGATTATAGTAAAATTTTACTCCTACCCTACAAAGACAAAAATAGCATTAGTTTCTTTACCTACTATCAACAGCTCTAATTCTCTTCTTTTCATTCATCAACACCACTCTGGAGTGATCACCTACAGATGAGGTGTGTCCAGCTGATGTGAAGAGAGCTTTGGCCCAGCTCACGTGTGTCCCTGCTTTGGGGAGGAAATTTCCCTACAGCATATAGCCTGAGCTTAAGTGCAGTATTGACCTTTGAGTCTGAGTCAGCAGTGTAGGCAGAAATGAGGTCTTGGCAGTCATAAGCTGATGCCCTTTCTTTCTCATTTTACTTCATTTAACCTGGTTGTCCTCATATCCTTTAGTGCCCCTCAATCCCAAGCAAAGCACTCAAAGACACTTTCATCACCTTGATCTTCTTCTATGGCCAGGTGACCCACCTTGTTGATGAAGGGGAGGCTGTGGATGTCATCTACCTGGACTTTAGTAAAGCCTTTGACACAGTCTCCCACAGCATTCTCCTAAGAAAGCTGATGGCTCATGGCCTACACACCTGTAAACTAAGCTGGGTTAAAAACTGTCTGGACAGCCAAGCACAGACAGTGGTGGTGAACGGTGTTCAATCCAGCTGGTGGCTGGTCACAAGTGGTGTCCCCCAGGGCTCAGTATTTGGACTGGTCTTGTTTAACACCTTTATTGATGATCTGGATGAGGGGATTGGGTGCTCCCTCAGTAAGTTTCCAGATGACACTGAGTTGGGCAGGAGTGTTGATCTGCTCGAGGGTAGGAGGGCTCTGTAGAGGGACCTGGACAGGCCGGATCGATGGGCTGAGGCCAATGCTATGACGTTCAACAAGGCCAAGTGCCAGGTGCTGCACTTGGGTCACAACAACCCCATGCAGCACTACAGGCTTGGGGATGAGTGGCTGGAAAGCTGCCTGGGGGAAAAGGACCTGGGGGTGGTCGACAGCAGGCTGAACATGAGCCGGCAGTGTGCCCAGGTGGCCAAGAAGGCCAACAGCATCCTGGCTCTTATCAGAAATAGTGTGGCCAGCAGGAGTAGGGAGGCGATCGTGCCCCTCTACTCAGCACTGGTGAGGCCGCACCTTGAGTACTGTGACCAGTTTCAGGCCCCTCCCTACAAGAAAGACACTGAGGTGCTGGAGCGTGTCCAGAGAAGGGCAACGAAGCTGGTGAAGGGTCTGGAGAACAGATCTTAGGAGGACCGGCTGAGGGAACTGGGATTGTTTAGTCTGGAGAAGAGGAGGCTGAGGGGAGACCTTATCACTCTCTCCAACTACCTGAAAGGAGGTGCTAGTGAGGTGGATGTTGGTCTCTTCTTCCAAGTAACAAGTGATAGCACAAGAGGAAATGGCCTCCAGTTGCACCAGGGGAGGTTTAGATTGGACATTAGGAAAAATTTCTTTACTGAAAGAGTGGTCAAACACTGGAACAGGCTGCCCAGGGATGTGGTGGAGGCACCACCCTTGGAAGTGTTGAAAAAAACATATAGATGTGGCACTTCGGTACATGGTTTAGTGGGCATGGTGGTGTTGGATTGACAGTTGGACCTGATGATCTTGGAGGTCTTTTCCAACCTTAATGATTCTATGATTCTACGATCATAGATTCTTCCCCTGAGCTGGATCCACTCTGCCACCCCAGCCCAGTCCAGTCCTTGCAGAGAGGGCAGGAGCTCTGTCTCTGGTTTGGCCGGGCATAGTTCCCATTGGAAAACCAATCCCCAGGTACTCTGACAGCCCTGGAAATGCGCCACTCCCAGCAGAGCTTTCTGTTGCCTGCAGCCTTACACCACAGTGCCTTATTCTGAATCAATACTTGCAGATACTGGAGATAACTCTGGGAGAGAAATACATTAATATAGCCAAAGAAACAAAGATAATTATACTTTTTATTCCTGTTTTTTTTTCTTCCCTCCCTTCTCCCAGTGAATAAAATTTTCTTGTCTTCTCCTGTGCCCCCCCCCCCCCCCATCTCTGTGATCTACACTTAGCAGGGCTCCAGACTCCAGAAATAATTCATTATTTCCCACTTTTCAATAAAGCCTTAAATCTTTTTTTAAAACTGCTTGTTTTAATTGAAAAATTTCAATCAATTTGCCCCTTCTCTACCCTCTCGCCTTCCTCCCCTCCCCCAAATAGACCCATTTGCAGTAAATAATCTGTAGGCAGACTTTCTGCTCTAAAGAAATAAATAATTCTGATTTTGCTGAATCCCACCTGATCTCCCAGCTTTAAATCACTGCACTTTGTACTGAGCTCAGCTGAAATGTTGAACACACTGAAGCATGACTATTACTTGGAGACTGCAAGTGTTTTTAAAGGTACAGCCTCTGAGGCTGTGGTACTTCTTCCTCTCAGGACAGTCTGAGAGAGGAGCTAATCTAGTTCCTGAGGATAAGTTGTCTCTTCTCTGCATTTTGCCCACCAGAAATGCAGATGTTTCCTTGTCTTGAAGGGACTTATCAAAGCCTGACTGAAGGCAGGAGAAATCCAGTGGGTCTTTGAGCAAGTCCTTAAGAAGAGGCATCTTGACTGAAATCATCTAACAGCCACTGGACTGAGTCCTTTTTCAGATGGGTGATCTAAGGTAGGTTCCAGGCGATCCTCTGCATCTGCTCAGACACTGGAGAGCGAGTGTCCATGCTCCCAAGTGCAAATAGTTGCACTTGGACACAGAAGAGCCTAGGGTGTTCCAGATGGGAGGAAGGTCCCCCAAAATCATTGCGAGTTTTGCAATCACTGTCAGCATACTGCAGTTCTCTTTATATTTCCTCTATTCAGAAACTTTAAAACCAGTTATATGCAGGTTTATGTTAGAAGGGAATGCAATGCTCTCATTTCTTAATGCCTTGTATTTCTTATTTAATCATATTTCTTAATTTCTTCTTTTTAGGATTGCTCTTGTCAAAGCTATTGACTATGCCCTGTCTGAAAATGCAGGCTGCAGCCGAAGAGGGAAAATGCAGCATGCAACGGACTACTGATGCCTAGTTATGATCTATACAGCCCATGAGCTTCCAACAATTTAGAGATGAAAAATGGTTTATCCACACTTTGATGTGTTGAAACCCTCTTTCTACCATTTATCTTGAAACCGATTCTGTTTGGGTGGTGGTGAATGTTATGCAGAAAGCCGTGAGTGGAATATCTAATGGGAACTGTCAGACATGGAACAGTGGGTGTCGTGCTTCTAGGCTGAGACATAAGGGACTAAGAGGATCCCCAAAAAGTTCAGCTCGTGATTTTCCAGTGTATTTTGGGTGTTTTAATTAGAACTGGAAAATATTGTACTATTCTTGCATTTCCAACCAAGCTGAAAACAAAAACTGTTAAGGCTTATGTTTTCATGCTGTTTTTTCCCTTGTGCATTTGAGGATATTCATCAGTGACAGAAGAAAATTGTGAACGCTGGATTTTCACTTGGAAATTTCTTTCCCTGTCCTCACCCCTTTTTGGTATATCAGAGAGAATTGGCTCTGTAATTTTCATTGACCTTGTAAAGAGCTGAGGACAGATAATCCACAAAGGCTCCTTCCCAGATTTGGCAAGTGACCAGAGTTAAACAGTAGCAAAGATCAGAAACATTAAAATCACAAGAAGAGAGTCATCCTAGTGTTTTCCTGATACTCTAAATAAAGATTCATCAGACATTAATGCGGGACCAGTAAATGCAGGCCCAAATTGATTTTGGGACAATTTGATAGAAGCTGTTACAATCAGGTTTTAAGTATATAATTTTAAAAGTATACCATCATATAGAGCGATGCTGATGCAATATTTTCATGATTTAAGATATACTGGTGCTGAAATTCACCCTTCCTGGGTTTTTCTTTTTCAGCTGTGAGCTTGGTTGTGACCTCTGTCCCTTGGATAACATCATAAGGAGTCAGCACTGTCATGGTATTAAACAAACCCTTTTCTTTGGTCATTTTATAGTTTAGGCCAGATTACTATTTGCAGGAGGGGCCACTTCCATCTCCCACTAGTGTAGAGGGACCATAAGATGGATAAAGTGTAACTTACATGGAGCAACATGAAGATGTCATTAGGATAATGGAGCGGCAGTCAGAGGTGTCCCTGCAAAATCATGCTTATAGTGCTGGTAAATGGCATGTGGATTACAAAGTAAAAATGGGCAGTGGCCCTGTTGTGTTTTTTGTGTTGCTTTGGCGATGTCTGAGACATCTTGCTCCTCTGTTTCTATGCTTGCTCTGGACAGCCTGATTTTCCTTTCCCTATGTGTGTCGAACCCTATGTTGAATTAAGTGCTCCCTTTTCATGGCCACATGTGGTAGCAGCTCTGCACCTCAGTACTGCATGGAGGTTTTCATCAGTAGCAAAATGTGATTGGTTGGATGGCTGCTTCACTGGTGCTGATGTGTTGCAGAGGGAGAGCTGGGATACATAGGAGCTCTACCACACTCCCCTCTGCTCCCCTTGAGTCTCTGCTGCCCTTCGGCAGCATGACGCCAGGGTTGGGAGTGCTTGGCTCTATCCTGGCACTGGCTCCTGTGCAGCACCTCTAGCTTCTTGCATTTCTCTCTCTGCCTCGAGATCCCTCTGTTCCCTATGACCAGGTGTTAGCTGGGATCTGCCTGTTTCAGTTTAGTTCATGGGCAGAAGTGATAGCTGGTACTAAAATGGGTTCATAGGAAATACAGCGTGGTCCTTGCGGCACGGTCCCTCTGGCAGAGATAAAACAGTGCTCTCCAAGATACCTGTCCTCCAACCTCCTCTTTCAGAGGAGCAGAGAAAATTACAGGCCTCTGATTACTCAGGGAGAAGAGTGAAGAGCTTCCATCTTTGTAATTTCTTCCACCACAATCAAGCATTTCAGGAAAAGGGCCTGAAAGCCTGAAATAGTCAGTCAGGGATCTTCCCACCCAGTTCCTTCCCTGATAGCACACAAGAGGAATAAAAATGAAGACTCGTCGTTGCTGTTATGTTTCAAAGCATCTGTCTCATCTGGGATCAGGAACTGAGACTGTTGGGAATGGAAATACTCTCCTTGGGGAAAGGCCCTTAGCTATGTCCAGGCTGGCTGTGTTCAGGGCATTTATAGATTTTAAGGCTGGACAGTCGGGTTGCATTTCTCTAGCTTGACCTGCTGAGTACGATGAGAGAGTGTCACCAGTAATTCCCACATCGAGCCTGGTTCTTACACTGGCACTATGAAAAGCCCCCTTGTCATTGGAAGTGGCAGACTCTCCCCAGATATCATGCCTACGTGCACCTCGCAGCCTTGCAAAACAAACAGCCTGAAGCTTTAGTGCTTGCCTGGCTGGGTCCTGCTCTCTCAAGAGTCAGTATGGACAACTGGGTAAGTCCTATCCCCTTTCAGAAGCTTCCTCCTTTGATAATGATTTGAAATATGTAACCAGACATACTAGACATTGTGAACTTTGTTTCCCTGGAGTGACAGTCTCAGGGAATGATGCATCATCAGCACCCAGACTTGCACTGTGTTACATGCTGGTGAAAAGCCCCTCTGCCCCTCACCCCACCCCCAAGTAAGTATATTGCCCCAATTACACTTTACTTGAAGTGGGCCTCCCAGTTAGATGTGATATGGGCAGCATCTCTTATTTATTAGAGAATAGTGTCAGCCCTATGAAACAAAACAAGCAAGTAACTGATGAAAACAGCTCTGCTGAAACAGAGGACTAGTTCTGATCAGGTCGGGCATGGTATAACACGGTGGTTTAAAGCCGTGTAATGCCATTTTCCACTAGAGCTCTTGTTCAAATCAGGAAGGGGTTTGATCCATTGATGGAAGCTGTTATAAACAGATGAGAAAACCTCATCTATATTTCTCTTGAGATTGTACAAAGCCGGCAGTATGCTAGCTGACCACAGTCATCTGGGATTCTCCCACACAAAATAACCCTCTTTTCATAAATAACAGGATTGTTGTTGTGGTCGACTGAGATTTGCTGTAGAATTCAGTTTTGTCAAACAAAGAGCTTCCTCTGGTTTTTAATTTGAGCTATTAAAAAAATCCATCTTTCTCTTTGTGTCTCATTGTCCTTCCCCTCTTTCTCTGTTCCATTTCTTTTTTCTTCCTCTCTGTCTTTAGGATAACTTAAAGCTGTTTGTCTGAAACAAAAGACTTGCGTGGGTCTGGTCAGTGGCGCCTCTGTATTGAATGGTCACAATTTCAAATCCTGTTTAGGACTAAACTTGGACAAATTCCATAAGCTAATAACCCAGCACAGTGTTTCAAATTGATGGAGGTGCTGTCCTCTAGATGAGACATAAAACCAGAGATCCAATCTGCTCGTCAGAGACCCCACAGGACTTATCAAAGATGAGTGGGGGCTGCTAACTGTTTTGCCCTTGTCAAATCCTTCCCACCACCATGGCTTCTCTTCCTGTTACAAAGCAATGACACTGGGCCTTATGAAAATGAGATGGTGAACTTGAAGAAGCCATCCTTTTTCTAATTATTTAAAGCAGTTTGCAGTGTCTGGCAAAAGGGGTAAAGAAAGATAATCCACTCACTTGAAAGTGGAATGACCCTGAATTTCAAAACGCAAAACAAAAGCAAGTGAATGGTGCCACCATGCTCTGCAGCAGTGACATTATTAAACGATCAGTGAGCTATTAAAGCAGCAACATTTAGTACCTCCCTAATGACTTGTACTGCTAACCGGTTTCCAAATAGAGATTTTTATTGCCTCCATGCAAAGACAGAAAAAGGCTGTGTCTGTGCTTCTAGAGGCTTCAGCTTAAGCAGACTGTTCACAATAGGATCGATGAATCTTCTCAGTTGAAAACTAGTAATGACTTCTGAGATTCCCTACTCCTCTGTCCCTTTTTTGTACCAAGGCTTGAAGCCTTGGGGTGTGAAGCACGGTAGGGATCATAAATACAGGGGATTTTGCAGAGAGCCTGGTATGATTTTTGAACTTCATAACATCTGTGAAATTTGGCACAGTTGTGGATAAACAGACTGTCCTGAAATCTCCCCAAAACTGCCAATGCCATTCAAAGAGTGAATGTTGTGAGAATGGCATTTGCAGGAGGGACCTTGGGCATGCTGGTTTCCACTTCCAGAAATATGGAGCACGTAGGAACTATGGAGGAGGAAGGGAGAGGAAAGGGAATTGCAGATGCTAGTGAAGGTGAAGATTCACCCAGATGTTTCCACCATGACTCTCCCAGATGGATTTCTACTGCCTCATACAAGCTGAGCTCCTGTAATGGGAATAGCTGAGAAATGGCCTTCTATCAAGTGCAAGGTAAGGAGTTCCTGTGGGCAAAACCACAGCATGTATGATTGCAGAAAGGAAGCTGGTTAAAAAACAAATGAACAAACTACCCAGCAAAGTGGGTTCTGGTTGTAGCTGCAGTTATTTACTTGCCCATGATATACTGTAGGCCAAAGGGGAGTCTGGGTCTTCCATGCACCTGAAATAAATGCAAATGTTACTGCTTTGATTTGGTTTTCTCCATCGGTTCTGCACATGTGTGCCACCTGCACTTGCTGAATCAGGCCATTTCTCACCCAGGTAAGGCAGTCACAGGGAGAGACTGTTACTGCTGTTTTCTGGTTTTGCGCATCAGGTGTCTGATTTCTGTGACAGAAACTGCTTATGCTTTGCAGAGGCAGCAGGCAGAGCAGAGGGGGTAGGACGGCTTCAGAGACTAGTATTAGAACATCCATTTTTTTACCCCATGCTGGTTCGAGTCTCTTTCCATCAGTGCTGACTGCAAGTTGTTCCCATGTTGTGACTTTTTGGTTGCTGCATGTGGCACAGGTTTGCATTTCCAGTTTCTTCAGAGTCCAGCTACCTGTGTGTCCATGCTCCACAAAATGGCTTTACTTTTCCTAGTAATCTTAGCAAACAGGAGGTCTGTGTGGGCTGCAAAACATGTTAATAACTGTAGAAGGATGGGGTGAAGTGGCCTTAGAGGCCCTTCTGTACTTTCTTTTCTCAACTTCATGCAGGACCAGTTAGAACTAAACCATTCGTGTCTGCTGTGCGTTTAACTTGTTCTTGAAGACCTCTGGTCTGGAGATCTCCAGATGTACTAAGACAGGTTATTCCAATGGTAACTCTCCTTAGCTTTAGAAATCTGTTCCTAAGACCTAAGTTCAGCAGTAGAACTGGATTCTGCCAGGTCAGGGTTAAGGCAGAGTTTAAGGCACCACATGGGAGCTCATGTAGCCACTTCCTTGGTTGCACCCACTCTCATCTAAGGGTGCAGCCTTCCCTAGGACAGCAGGTCAGGTGTTTCCCAGTATGCAAAAACAAGCAATGTTGAGAGATAAAGAAAAGGGCAGCAGGGCCATTTCTGGCAGAGAAGCCTTCCGAGATTGGCACTGACAAAATGTCCTAGAGACTTTACTGAGTCCAATTACCACTTTATGTCTTTAAAGTGCCAAGTAAATGAAAGAAACTACAAGATCAAGCCATGTTAGTCTTCTCAATTCCTTAAATGTTTGACAGCCCTCTCCCCTTCTTTCTTGCTTTCTCAGACTACTTTGAACTCTTAACCTTTGCTGCTGCTTTGAGTTCACATCTGCAGAAACCAAACTGCCTCCAGTCATCCCCAAATTCCAGTAACAATCACAAAATACTTTCAAAGCAATGCTGTCCTCCCTCAAACTGATAAACTTTAAGCTGTCTCCAACTTTCTGAACTTTCATGCACGTACGGTTAGTCTCATCTATCAGTGCTGGCAGGCTGCAGGGGAGCTTACTGAGTACTGCAGCAGCCGTGAAACAGCCGGTGCTGTTTCACACAACCAACTATCCCTGTCCACGCAGACAACAGCCATGAACACCAGCTGTTCAGGCTGTGCTGTTCTGTTGGGCAGAAGAATATAGATGGCTGCAGCACATATGGTATTAGGATTGCAATGAGCATATCAGGATAGACCTTGAAACAGAAGGGATAGATCCATATAACCATCCCCAAGCACAGTAGTGGGAACTGGAAAAATGGGACCACATCATCAGAGAGAAAAGCAGTGTCAGGAGTCATCCTCAGCCACTAAAACTGGGCTTGACTGCAGTGCTAGCAGAGCTGATGGCTGGCTTTTTGCAGAACTAGAGCTAAAGACTGAGTCACATTAGTTCAACCTCCCTTTTAAATAAATAAATATATGATAAACAGAGATCTCACAGTGATGCCTGAACCTGATGTCTCATGCTCACTTGTTTTGATGTGTCTAATGTAAGTGGGCGGGTAATAAAAGCTTCATTTAGAAGCTAGCATCTTCACAGGCACTGCTGGAAGCCCCTGGGACACTGCAGTTCTGGAATTTTCCTCCAATGGAAACATCGGCAGATAACTATTGCTAAAGCAGAACATACACACATGCACACAAAACACAGCAACAGTTTATTTTCCTGGACTGCTGGGTGTTGGATGCAGAGGTGTATTTAGATTCCCCAGGTTATGTACCCACCTCAGCTACTGCATCAGCATTTGTGAAATAGCCATTACAATGAGCATTTGGGGCAGTGCCCTGGAGAAGCACGTGGTTATTGTAGCTTTGGCAGGCATCAGTTCAAAATAGACAAATAAAGGAGTCCTCAGCCCTAGTAATACGGCTGTGGATAATGGCATCGACTGCATTTCTCCCAGCTGGACATAACCCTGTATATGATAAGCAGGTGCTACTCTTTACCAGGGAGACCTAGTGCTGAGATTTCACACGAGCAGGAGATTCACCCCATGGACCTGTTGTCTAGGGTAACTATTTTTCAATGCATTTACAGGTTGTTCAGCTGCTTCTTAGGCAACTGAGTCTTCAGGAAGGTCTGCTTCCTGTGCCTGCAAGGTCTCTGTGGCAGCTCTGATGTGCAGCACCTGCCTAGTGTTGGGCTCATGGTTAACTGAAGAAGGAGTTGTGGCTAGTGAGAAGAGCCCCCAGAGCTACTGCTGACCTCCTTAAGGTAACCCACTGTCCTTCCAGTGCAGTGCTAAAATCACCCTTTCAGGTCCTGAATACAGTTCTCCCAGGACAGTGTGGGGGTCTGTGCTAAAGGTTTGGAGGGCTACAGCTTTAATCCCAACCTTGACTTTGTACACTGGTCCACGGCTGGTTCATACCATGACATTGTTGACCTCATTTCCTGGATACAAGCACAGAAATGCTGCCTGTATCCAAGCATTTTTAGGTAATTATTTCCCCTGAACACGGAAATTGGAAAGCCCCTTTTGTCTAGTGTAGTACCTCATGACCACCACAGGGATCTGCAACCAGGTGTGGGGTGAAAGGAAGATTGTTTCCTCCTGTCTGCGGTTTTATGCAGTATTTGCCTGTGAAAACAAGAAGCAAACAAGATGACTCCCACTTTATCTGCTTGCATAAGTCATTTTGCCTGAAGCTTGAGCACTGTGGGATGGTTAATGTGAAACTTGCTCATGCATCAAATAGCAGTAATTTACCTTTAGACTCTGCTTTTTTATTATTATTTTTTTTATTTATTTCCAAAAAATGTTCCTTAATTAAAAACTCACAGATATGAAGCTTGGAAGAAATGTGGCCAGGACATTCTTGGATTACTACAGGCTGAACTCCTTGGTGGAGAGACCACTAGCGCCTACTCCCAAAACTCGGTAGGTCAGAAAGCAATTTCTCTTGCTTTAGCAGGGCTGCTTTTTTAATACCTTTCATGACTAAACTTCAGTGCTACTGCATTATGGCTTCATAATAAGTGTGCTAGTCTAACTGTGCTTATTTTATTGAAATTCCATTTGGAAATAAAACATTTATGATCAGGAAAGATACCTGGTTTATGTCTGAAAAAATATTCAGAGGATTTTGGAGATATCGATATCTTTCTGAATTCTGTCTGCTGTACACCAATCTCAAACTAGTATCTTTAATGGACGTACCCTTCATTTATCTCCTCAGAGTGAGAGAAGAATCAGACCCACTTTATTTTGAAAAGTTTTAATTCTGGAAGTGAAAACTGTTTCAGTGCTTCAGGAAGTTACTGGCAAGCCTGTGCTAAAGCCAGGGTTCTCCATCTCCCCTTAGAGCCGCCGCAGTGCTGGCAGCCAGATGTCAGGTTCCTTCTGCCAGTCCAACTAGGACCCTTTACCTGGGGATCACCTCTCACCACTCCAGCTTTACAACCAGCTCAGTGGATGTTTGTTCAAAAGGAAGTCTTTTTGGACATGAATAAAGCACTGGTGAGCAATGCACAAAAGTGTGAACAGAGGGTTTCAAATGCCCAAGCTTGAATCCCTGCAATGGCCCTCTGTCTGGTGTTGGCCAACATATCCTTTCAGCATCTCCTAGCTTGTGTGAGGAGCAGGGGAGATACCACTGAACCATTTGTGGAGAACTATCATTCCATGAACAGGCAAAGCTGTGTAATAACATGAGGAAGGGAGCAGAGCAGGAGCCAGAGCTCCTGTTTCATGGGAAACACCATATTCAGAATTTGCCTCTGTTCTGAAAAAACATCAATAATGCCTCCAAACTCAAAATTTACAATTAAATGCATTTGGACCAATTGGAGTATTTCATTTGGATTTCAACTCTTAATAGCATAACCAAATATAATTTATATTTTGCAGTGGAATAGCCAATTCCAAATTGGCAAGGGAGGCAGCTGAGCCTTGAAATTTACTCCATTCTCCTCCCCGCTTTTTCCCTCCCTTACAAAAGTACCTATGGGACTGTGCTTGTTTGCAAAGGAACACTTTCCTACTGAAGATATTCTAGTGATGCATAAGATGGATGTTACAAATATCAGCCCAGACCATAGAGCAATTGCTGGAGTTCCTTCTGCAGCCTTTAAAAATCCTCTTGGTGCAGCCATTCTGGCAGTTTCTTATAGATGTGGTCAGAGCCAGCCTGACTGCGTTAGGTGTTTAAATGCCCATCTCCCTTTCTCTGTTCCTGATCTTGACACAACAGTTTAGGCTGGCTCAAGGAGGATTGTCAGCACTGCAGTTCTGAATGCTCTTATCTGCAGAGACCTGCAGGGTTAGCAAAGAAAAGCATCCAGCATCATCTTCTCCTCTGGAAATTGAATGTATCATTTCTCTCAAACTCCCAGGGGCCACAGCCTCCAAGGCTAAAAACCCACAACTATTACTGAACCTAATTACCACCTGACAGCAAAGTGCTTTTCCGTAGCATCATTCAGTTACCTCATCAAAAGGAATGTTTGTTTGCTTTCTTCGTTTTAAATTAAAAAACCACTGACAGTGGTAACTGAAGCATTTTAATCTCATCAAATATCCATGTCCATCTCTATAGAGACAGCCACGCCAGCAGGGAAAGATACACATCTATAATCAGGTCGCCCAGAGCAAATTTTTCTCCTTCCCTCACCAGAGTCTAATGGCGTGAGGGATCTTTTGTTTAGGGAGTACTACCTCACAATAAAATCCTAAATACAGTAAATGTTCAGCCCGAAGCCAACAGATGTTTAAGAAATAGATTTTTAAAGATTCAGATTGTTCATTTCCTGATAGCTTTCAAATACCGGCCTTTCCCCGTGATTAGGCAAATGCCTTCTATTTGTATCCTGGGCTTTGTCACCTGACGTTTGATCAGAGCCTGTATATATAGAAAATGTACATCAATTAAATGAAATTGTTCTTTGAAGCTGTTGTGTTAACTGCAAATCTGTCCAAAAGACAGTCTTGCAAACTGCTGGGAAACAGAAGGGAGATGGCTTTAGCTTTAAATATGCCTTGGCTAGGCAGTGGCACTAGGAACGGACTGGAATATGTAAAAAGATACTAAATATCTGTGTAATCAGGACTAATTATATGGCATGGTTATTAGCTTGAAACAGGACATGTTGTGCCCACAGTTTATGAAAAGATATTAAAACATTACCAGATTCCACATACTCATTGAAAGAAAGCTGCAGAGTTAATAAATGTGTGAGAGACAACTAATTGGCTGCTTTGTCCCAGCCTACTACAGGCAAAACAATTTCTGTTTGAGGGAATTAGTGCAGCCAAAACGTGTTCCACTGATACCCCCAGAAATAGCAACAACCTGCAACACTTCAAGAGAACATCTGACTGAAAGATCTTAAAGAAGTAAATGTTTATGTTGGTATCACCATGTTGCAGAGAAGGAAACTGAGGCACAGAAAGTGAGAGGAGTTTCTGAGAGTCAGAAATAGGGCTGGTGCCCAAATTCAGGCACCTTTCAAAATTTCAATCCATGCAGTCAGGCTGTCTGACAACCACCATCCTAGAGCACAAGCAATGCAGGCAGTTCAGTGGGCACTGAATTAGGATTATCTGGAGCAACAGACAAGAATTGACACAACAGCTCTGGTAACAGAACAAAGATTGAGGCTGGGGTGAGGGTACCCTCTGCTATCCCATATACTTGTGCAGCTTATTTCAACAGGTAAAGAGAAATAGCTGTATCTGTGTAAGGTGCTTATGTGCCTGTAAGTGAATCCAAATGGTCAGCTGGACCTGTGGTTAAATTCCACCTGCCCTTGTCTACAGAAGCCCCTGGGACAAGTGTCACCTGTAGATGAGGCCTTCAGTTCTTCACTGTGGAACTGTGCCCACCATCCTCCCAAGAATCAGGCTCCACTGACTTCCCAAGAGGCCACCATGAAAGTGAAGGTAGGGCTGGAGCCTTCAAATACTCGCTGAGGCTGCCCATGGAGGGGCAGTAGGGGTGCCGCATTTTGTCCCTGAGTGATTGGTTGCTAGAAATTAATGTTGAACCCATCGTTGTAGTGGTGGTCTCTGAAGGGTTGGGGTGAGCTTTGGTGCACCTAACCCTGCACTGGACAATCCTGTTCCCTCCCAGCATGTCCTCATCAGTGAGAGGAGGTGTTCACAGTTGCAGGTCATAGACATCAAGCTTCTGCTCCCTCTGTAACCAAAGGAACCACCAGGCAAACCTCAAGTCCCCAGGTAGCTCAGATCCCTGAAGAGACCTCTGGACTGTGCACTGACTCTGTAGAGAGGCCAGACATGAAAATGAAATGCTTAAAGGGTTGGTTTTTAGCACTGTCTTTACTTCTTAGACAGTTCATTCTTTATCCCATCCCAGTCCAGCATGGTTATTCTACCGTTCACCCTTCCTCCCACCACATCTCATCCAGTCCTTTCCAGAACCCTTCAGCCCCTTCCTTCTGGCTGAGCTTCGTCCAACCTTCCCCCAGTTCCCCCAGAAGCCCAGCCCAGTGGCCATGCAGCGTTTCCCACAGCCTGCAAGGGAAGGTCAGGACTTATTTTGGTAACCCTGATGTGTCATGCAGTCACAGAATCACAGAGCAGGACCACCTACAGTAGGTCACACAAGAACACGTCCAGGCGGGCTTTGAATGTCTCCAGAGAAGGAGACTCCACAACCTCCCTGGGCAGCCTGTTCCAGTGCTCTGTCACCCTCACAGTGAAAAAGTTTTTCCTTATGTTTACATGGAACCTCCTGTGCTCCAGTTTCCACCTGTTGACCCTTGTCCTGCCATTGGCCATCACCAAGAAGAGCCTGGCTCCATCCTCCTGACGCTCGCCCTTTATGTATTTCTAAGCATTGATGAGGTCACCTCTCAGTCTCCTCCAAGCTAAAGAGACCCAGCTCCCTCAGCCTTTCATCGTAAGGGAGATGTTCTGCCCCCTTAATCACCTTTGTGGCTCTGCACTGGACTCTTTCCAGCAGTTCCCTATCCTTCTTGAACTGAGGGGCCCAGAACTGGACACATTATTCCAGATGCGGTCTCACCAGGGCAGAATAGAGGGGGAGGAGAACCTCTCTCGACCTCCTGACCACACCCCTTCTAATCCACCCCAGGATGCCGTTGGCATTCTTGGCCACGAGGGCACATTGCTGGCTCATGGTCATCCTGCTGTCCCCCAGGACCCCCAGGTCCCTTTCCCCTACACTGCTCTCATAGTCCTCAGTGTGGGAAGACCCTGTGATCCCAAACAAATGCCCAGTTCAGAGAGATAATGTCTGTTGCTATCAGCATGCTAAGCGATTATTTTCCTGAAGGTGATGTATCTGTGGCAAGACAGGAAAGCATCAATGACTCAGCTGGGGAGGGCAGGAAGGTTAGAATGTTTTTCTATGTGAACTAATGAATTAAAAGCCTTGCTGGAAATGCTGAACATTTTCCGGAGTGACAAGTTGGTAGGCCTATGAATTTCTAAGAGTAAAAAACACCTTTGTGCTGCCTACAGAAGCTGCTGGAGAAGAGAGTGCAGCCACTTAGACATACTTCAGAGAGGCTCAGGAAAGTCTGTCCTGGACACAAAGACGTCTCTCTAAGGTTGGGTCAAGTGGGCACAGAGCAGGAGAATGCAGTGCAAAAGGGGCTGTTGGGTGGCAATGAAGATTCATGCCCTTCCTCTCCTCTTGTTATTGTCCTTTTTCAAGCTGCTCAGTGACCAGCAAATTCTGTTCCCACTGCACTCAGTGGAAAGCATTTGAGTGGGGCTCCCTTTGATGGTGCCGGTGGCACAGGGAGCTCTTCCTCTTACTGAGCCTCTGTCCCTCACTCACCTTTTTCTACTTCTGTCAGAGTAAAGGTTAAGATAGCTTGGGTCGAAAGTGAGAAATGCCTTCCACTGAAATCACTGGCAAAAGGTGAAAAAATTGTAGAGATTGAGAGAAAGCAGAGTATAGGTGTTACAGAGAATGATTAAGGTAGGAAAACAGAATTTTTGCTAAAAAAAATCGCAAATGCCAGTCAACTTGCGCTGCCTTAAGTTCACCCCTTTGCCCATATCAGCATTGCTCTGTTATTTCACTCTGGCTCATTGACTGCGCAGCAGAGCCCTGCTCCAGCACAGCGTTAGCAGAGGAGCTGTTGCCTCTTTAAACCACTGACATTTTTTCTCTGGGAGCCACGAGTTCCATGTTTCTCATTTTCTGGAGTTCAAATTACAGAAGTGCTGAGTGCTTACAGCTCTGGCTGAGGTTAGGGGAGCTGGGCTTTGAACAGACATAAATGTGGGTGCCCTGAAAACTCTCACCTGGGCCTCACTAGAGGAGCATTCTGCAACTCATGTCTGCACCACATTTTCCTGTAAGTAAAAGCCAGACTCTCTGCTTATAGTAGTGTTGGAAGAGAAATTCTTTCCTGTGTGGGAAGCTCACAGTTGCTGCACTGATACACATGCGAGAAAAGTCCAGGAGAAGATGAATAATTCTGTCTAAGAGCAGGAATTTGATGGCATGCAGCAAATCATGCCTAGGGCCACGTACTGAACAAAAAAAAAAAGGACAGAAAAAAATATTGACTGGCCCTTCATTAATTGCCGTCTGTCCATCGTGCCCTGAATGAAGCAGCAGTCTTGTTGAAGAAAAAGTAGCCTGTGATGAGGTAATTAAAGGCCACATCAGAAGGCATATCTGCCAGGAGGTTGAATTAAAATTGCTCTGACAGCCTTTATTCTAGTAATTCCTCCTTTTGCTGCTTGACTTTGCAGCCTTAATGATGATGTACGAGTTCACAGCTGCATATCCAACAGGCTGGATAGTCCCACAGGGCTGTCCCGTCACCCTCAGGGGCGATGGGCACCATCATCTGCATCCCATTGGGTGGAGCTGGGGAATGTCTTCCTTTGTATAGGCACAGTCTGATTGGAGGCAGTTCTGCCAGGACAACTCAGCCTTTCATGTTTTGAGTCCCATCTTGACACTGAAGAGCTGTATCCAGTGGTTGTGTGGTCTTATGGGCCCAGACTGATACCATCCCAGGGATTTGCTGCTTTCTGGCACATTGCTGTATGTGGGTCCTTCTGTCCCGCTGGGTCTGGGATATACTTCTCAGTCCACCTCTTCCTGTGTTTCAGAAAAACTCCTCTCTACACTTTTAAGCCCTGCCTTCAGGATTTTTGAGGTTTAACCTACATGTGGTAGTGCTTTCTTTGACTGACATGAGAGCTGGGAGTGAAGTGATCTGGAAGTGAAGCCATCCCTCTGCTTTATACAGATGGCTGCTTCTTGTCGTTCTCTAGGGGCTCTGTTTGCTGCCATCCCCAGCTCACTTCTCCCAAATGGAAATCACTATCTTTGCCATCTTTCCCCCACCATTTTCAGTGGCTAAGGGGAGAGTGGAGTCTAATAAACAGAAAAAATGTTCTAGACCAAATTCAATCTCAGTGCAACAGAGATCTGAAATACTACACAGCTCCCAGGGCACAATATCATTGCAATGCTGTGAAAGTGAAAGGAAGGAAAATCAGGCACCTTTTCCTTTTTTCTCATGACTTCTCTCACATAGGAGGAGATATTGATAGCCATCTTTGAGCCATTTATTCCTTGGGCTCTGGTGACAGGGCATAGGCATGTGTTAATATGGGAAAATATAGCCCAGTTAGCAAACTAGTTTGAAAGAAATGTTAGATGTGGGCCAAACAAGCTACACATGGGCAAGGAGGCAGCTCAGATTTCAGCTGCACGTTTCAGACACACTGAGAGGCTACCACTGCTGCTAAGAGCAAATTCAGTGTCTCCATATATTTTTAATTTTTTGTTTTGTTTTGTTTTGTTATTGCAAAATAAAACTGACTTGAGTCTTCAAGGAGAAGCTCCCCAGAGCAATCCTGAAGACATTAGTGGGTCTGGCCATTCCCCTTGCCCATAGAGGATACTTGCAGGCTCTTCATCTCCCCAGACTACTTGTAACATCAACAACTTACTCTGCTACACCCCTGAGGGGGCGAAGGGACTCCCAGAAGTCCAAAGGCACCAAAATGGTGCCAGTAACATAAACATAAATCCTCTTGAATTGTGCAGACATAGCAAAGTAAATTGTTTGTTCCCCTGCCTCCAGTGATGCTCCAGAGAAAGGTCAGCAAAGCCACTTACAATTCCTAGAGAAAGAAGGAATGAAATAAGGGCAGAAAAAAAAGAGTCAGCTGCAAAACTCCCCATCACCATCCCGGCTCTCTTGGAGGGAGGATTGCAACCTATCTCAGGGAATTCACCAGGGCCTGGTCCTTGGGCACCCTATAGCTGTGTCACTTCTGTAGGGACAAGTGGGACCAGACTGTACTTAAAAGTCTTCCTTATGTTACTGGCAGGGCTGGGCAGGGCTGCAGAGGTGCACAGTCCTCCCAGCTAGCACAGAAATGCCGCCTCGCAGCCGGAGCCTGCAGACTGTCTTACCTGGCTCCCTGCATGTTCAAACAGTGCCAAGCTCGTATGAGTGTCTAAAAAAGCCCTTTTATCCTCCCACGTTGGCCAGTGCTCCTTTAAATGGAAAAATTTTTAAAACCCCCAAACTGCTGAGAAGTCACATAACTTCAATCTGATTTCCAGGGGTGTAAATTGTGTTAGTAATGGGAGCACTACTATGGTTTAAAGGCAAATTATATGTTTTACCTCAAAAACTAATTTTTGTTTTTCTCCCCCTTCTCTATTGGTAATTATAATCTGTCAGCTCACTCCTACACATGTCTGCACGTTTTATGCAACTCTTGATACTTGTAGCTGTCATTAAAGAAAACCTTTCAGGTTTTAACTGGTGACACATTTGTGTGGGTTCAATGAAAAGGATCTATTTGCAGAGTTTGGGGAGATTTGCAGTGCTTGGCCAGCTCCCAGCAGAGGGCTCACCAAAATACCACATTGCAATTCCCTTGTCAAGCACTTGGGAACTAGAGTGCCGGCTGGAAGGATTTTACCCTGAATTTAAGTAGGCACACAGTAAAGCACATGCAAACAGCCAAATACACCTCCAGCTAGGTCCTGCTTTCAGTCAGTCCCTGAACAGAGGGTGTGTAAAAATACTTCAGGACTAGCCCAGGGAGCCAGTGTGCCTGATGGGTGGCCCAGCAGGAGAAAATAATCTGCATTACTGTATGAAGTAGATTGGGCCCATGTTAACAATCCCTTTCAAAACGAAGGTGCTGTCAGCTGACTTAATTTAATTTACTCTACCTTAATTTACTTTTGGAAATGAGCTAAATGAATAAATTGAATTATGACTGCTTTAACTCTGAAGAAGTATATCCACATAGGAGCTTACTGTGGTTTCACTAATCAGCTTTACATTTACACGCTAAATGTATTTGGATTAGCTCTCACAGGCACCCTCATACAGATATGCCTGGAGATACCCACCTGCTTTCCTTTTCCTTCCTTGGGCTTGTTGCTCTGAGGAAGCCAGGGCTCAGTAAGCTGATTTACAGCATCTGTGTTATTTCATGCCTCCTGTCTGGACTTTCCCTGTATTTCTAAAGAGCAGGGCAGAGCACTCTGCTCTGAAAGCAGAGACAGCTGCTATGTGTAGGGTGGGTCAACGTGGGTAATGTCTGATGTACATAGCACATTAATCCCAGTATCATATTGCTAACTTGAACAAGCTGAAGAGACTATCGTTTTCTGCTGCATCTCATTGGGTAAGTGCAACCCATTATTCTCTTGCTGCTCCTTAGGAAATAGGACAGGAGACCAGACAAAGCCTATTCCCACCCTCTCTGCAGCTTCCTGCTTCAGGGTCAGTAAAGAACTGCTTCACTGAGGTGGCAGTGCATTGAGGCAGGTATGCCTTGCTGAAGCGAGCTGGGGAAGGAGGGCAGGAACCAAGGGATGGACGACAAGTAGCAGGATCCCTTCTGTGGCAGAGGGAGAGACATCTGCAAATCCTCCTGGGGAGCAGGCTCTAATTTGATGCCTTCTCTATAAGCAGCATGGACCAGCCCCTGCTTTCAGAAAGGTAGGGCCACAGGGTATGGATCTGATAAGATTTCCAGATATGGGTTTCTCCATACGCCACATTAGTGGGGTTTGTATGACCCAGAAATCAAATCCGCTGTAATAGATGGGTGGTCATCTGCAAGCGTGAATTTGTGCTCACTTTCTGGAAATAGGCACTGGTGGCCGCTTGGAAAAAAAAATCAAGCCTGTGGTAATGGCTGAGGATTTCTGACCTTTGCTCTAACATTTCAAATTTGTTTTTATTGCTTCTAATTGGCCTTGCTTTGGAGCACACACATTATCTAACTGCCAGAGCACTGGCCATCATTATCTGCTGGGCCATTTGATTTGTGTATTTTACGTTAGAAACTTGTCAAATGTTCCCAGAAAATACGGCACTCCCTTTGCAGTGTCAAAGATGGGCCTGGTTAATTGTGCATCCCTGAGAGTGAAGCATTTGAAGTAATCGGGCATTGATTGCTTAGCTGCAATGAATGCAATGGAAACGCGTCTCCTCTGTATGGAGGGGGAAGTATAAAAATTAGATCAGCAGCTACATGACAGCAGCCAGATTTCTTGGTTTCAGGGATCAGAGGTCAGCCATTTTCCAGCCTTGATGATTCATTTTTGATCCCACTCACGTGGCTTGGATAACTTCATTTTCTCCTCCCTTTGCAATTTAAACACAAACTCTCTTCTATTTCGGCCCTCTTTAATACATCAGCTGTGAAGTCACTAATTCAAATTTATTGCTCCCCACCTCAACTTGTTTCACCAGATGGAAACAAAAGTCAAGAAATGTGTGTGTGAAAGAGCTCAAAATGCCGCATTGGCACAAGTGTGCTTGTGGCGGTGGCTTTGTAAAGCTCAGCTCATCTAAAACATTCGCCTGGCTTCTAAGTCTGCTGGTTCATTTTAAGACCTTTAAGGTTTAAGATTTCCTAACAATTAGAAATCCAGATACAGTTGTTTTAGATATAAACACGTACACTGCATTTGGAGTAGATGTATATAGGGCTAGTCTTCCTGCAGATGGGCTGAGTGTGCTACAGGAAGCAATAGGAATATCCCCATTTTGCAGAATTTAAATAAGAGCATCGCTGGAAACACCAAGATGTTAGACCTCAATGTGAATTATGCATCTACTCTACTTAGATAGAAGCAATTTTCCTGTTGAAATCAGAGGCTGGCATTTTGTTCCCATGGGGTTCTGTAACTCAAAATTGTGTTGAGATCAAGCATGTAGTGGGGTTTTTCTAGCTGTAAAGGTGAATGTATTCAGATTATTCAAGTGGTGATTTTTTGGATGTACAATTAGTTGACTGAGAGATGTGGTATAAATTTGGTATTGTAATTGCTATGCCTCTGAGATTTCAATTTGCAAAACAGTTTGCATGGCTGCAAGATTAACTGTTGTATGTGCGATGAGCATGCAGCAGAGTTGTGATTTGATCATGACTGTCTGTCAATGGGCTGTACGTCCAAAAAAATCACTTTGTCACAAGTACCTGATGTGAACAGAGTGGTTGATACTCACAATGCTTCGGTTCGATGGATGCCTGGATGGCTACTAAAAAAGGCCAGTGTTTAAAAATCCCACCTGTAAGTGCTGTTAGTTAGATAGGATTTCCCTTTTCTGCATTACCCAAATCATGAAAAAGGAAGGAGGTTTAAGACCCATTTTTATCCTCTTTGCATGTTTCTTATTATACTGTTTCCTTCACTCGCAGAGAGGATAATGGGAATGACAGTCAGCAGTGTTGCTCTAGCAGACTGGACGAGTGGGTGCAGAGAAATCCATGTCCGTGTGGAAGAGCCAGCCTCAGCGTGGCCAGGAGCTGAGCCCTGTCCGCTCATCCAGCGCTGGCTCTGCCCCTGGGAGCGAGCAGGCGGGCTGTCAGCAGTGACACAGGCAGTGCTGATGCAGCCCCAGGGCAGGGGATGGATTGACTGGATAGCTTTCCTATTTTTTGCATGATTCTCCGTTTGGTCCACAGCTGCTGCTGTGTTTGGGTCTCCAGCGTTGTCTAGGAACATGTCAATGTAATTATACACAGAACCAGAGAAAGTGCTTGTTCTCACTTCAGTGTGCCTTTCAGGTCTCCCTCCCAGCGTTCTACTTTATTTATTTTTGTCTTAGCATTTATCTCTTCAAAATACCATGGTGCCTTAGGTTGGTGACTGAACTGTGGGGATGCAGGAGATGCTGAACTGGTGGCAGCTGTGACAGCAGTGAGGAGGGGAGGGCTGGTGGAGGTAAAGCCCTCTAAGCCCTGTGCCCCATCGGCCCCTATATGGTTTCAATTATTTTAAAATGTATTTTAAAATCTCCTTCTGCAAATAAAAGCAGAAGCGCTGACAAACACACACCTGCGTGGTGGGGAAAGCAGGCCTCTCTGAGTTATTGCAGCAGGCAGGTTTAGAGGGGCCCAGTTATTCAGGGGTGAGTAGGGGTGGAGAGATCAAGAAACCTGGGTTTCCATCCTGGCTCTTTTCCTTTCAGGTCTCCCCATGTCTGCTGCATTGCCTTCAGTAGGTCACTTCGCTTTTGGTAACATTGCTATGTGAACAGAGAGGTCCTCCCCTTCCTAGCATTTGTGTCTCAGTGTGGACTGGTACAGCACCGACACCGGCTTGGTTTGGGTCTCCAGCTGCCATAGTGAATACAGATAAATTATATTAGAGGGAGCAGACTGAGTGCTTAAAGAGTAGATCAGGCACAAGTAGAGGACCCTCTCCAATGAACAAAATAGGCAGGACATGGCAGGTACTGGGCAGGGGGGCAGGAGCTGTCTGAGCAGGCACCCCAAAGGCTCATCGGAGCCCCTTAGCTGGTATGAGCAATGCTGACAGCACAGTTTGATTTCCTTCCTCGAGATGGAAACAGATGGGGTTTGCTGCTTTTACAAAGGAAAAGCCATCGAAAGGTGTGTCTGCTTTTACAGCCACAGCACAGCCAGCTTGGCAAGGGAAGGTAATTCACGCTCTGCCGAGACAAGTGGGAGGTGCACCACCATGGGGCTTGCAGCTTGGTGCATGCAGGGGGATGATGACAGCTGCTCAGGGCAGGGTTGTAGGGCTGGCTTAGCTGCCAACGAGCAGCCAAGAGCTGGTTTCTGTGGCTCCTGGTTCCAGCATTTGGCTCAGCAGCACCTTTGTAGTTCCTGAAGCTCCCCACTCTGGGATGGTCTGGTGCTGGCCAAGTCTCCCCAGGTGAGGGATGATGCTGCAGGATCCACACCCCTTGTCATTCAGCCTCTCATCAAAGCGAGGTCTCTGGGTACAATGGTGTGAGTTGTGCAACTTTCTTCCCAGGCTTGGCTCTGCCCAGCAGCTAGACAGACCAGGGCTGAAGCTGTCAGGTTGCTTGTGCCTGTCTTGCTGTGAAACACAAGTGGGTCCAGACCCAGAGGGAGGAGAAGCAGCAAGAGCACTGGGCTAGGAGATGGAGGATTTTGGTTAAGGCCTCTAAAAAAAAGAGGCTATATAAGTAAATATGATAGAAATGTTACAGAATTAACTGATAATAAAGGATAGGGATTTACTCTTCCTTAACGTAACAAACATTCATCTTGCACACCTACATATCTTACACATGTAAACACACAACCAACAGCACTTTGTCTGGGAAACAAGCAATGAGACTTATCAGAAACCAAAGCCTTACAAAGTGGGTCTGTTGCCGCAGACAAGCTGTGGGAAGCCAAGAAGCTATTTCTGTGGTGCTGAGTGGTGATGAGCTCAGTGCTTATCCCGTGAACTCCTGGGGCATCACTGCAAAAGTACTTTGTATTTAGCATAACTCTGCTCTTTTGGAGGTCGGTAGTTAAACTCCCATTGCTCTGCTAGGACTGTGGCCCAAAAGGTGTGCTGGGAAATGCAACACTCCAGACAACATTGACAACTAAAATTTTGGATGACCATTAGATAACTGGAGTTAATGGGCATGGAGAAATAGCAGTATCGCATCAGGCTCTTTGAAGGCACTGGTCTGGATGCTGGAAGCACTGGCATCATGTGTTGGGTGATGGGTGTTCCACGGCCACGCAGCAGGAGTCTGTCACTAAATTGTTTGGCCCCAGCTGTGAACATCCCTGGCAGTGGGGGCACTCCACTGGTGAGCAGACCTGTGAACCCAGCTGTCCTGTGAACAGTATATGCCCCAGAAGGAAATATTCACAGCGATACAATGGCTGTTCATGAGCAGAAATGACGTGAAACATTTCAGGCGTGTTGGGGCCACAGTGAGGAGAAAACAGCAGTAAGTGCATTAGCCTAAAGGGAAGCAGTGGGGCCCTTCTCTTGGAGAGCTCAGAGCTAGAGCAAAGCCCTTGAAGTCTCCTGGAAGGACTAACCCTGCTCTGGCCAGAAGAGGATGGGACCAGCTGGTCTTTAACCACCTCTAATTTGTCTCGAGCTGCCAAAGCCTTCCTTACAGATGCACTTCACTGTGAGACTTTACACATGGCTTCTCCTCAGAGCACACCCCACAGACGGCTTTCCCGCTGCTGAAATGCCGCAGTGTTTCACAATACCCGTTTTCTCTCTCTCTTCCTTTGGCAGGAAGGAAAAACTGCCGCTTTTTAAATGCACTACCCAGCGGGGCCAAGGGAACAGCCATGCCAGCAGCAAGCCGGAGAAGAGGAGCCAGGTGCCTCTGAAGGACCAGTCTCTTGCCACGCGATGAGAGGAGAGGAAAGGAGAGGAGGGCTGGTCTGCAGGACGAGGCGAAGGAGCACACTGGGGTCTGGAACCGCTGATGTTTCTCTTTTTTTCCCAGACAAGTATTTCTGAGATAACAAATAGTCCAAGGGGGAGAGAGGGAGAGGGCAATTAGTTAGAAATTTTACTATTGATTATTTTTTATTTATAGATGGTAAATCAATTTCAGGTTTTTTTTTCCTTTTGATTTTTTTTGTTTTGGTTTGGTTTTTTTGTTTCATCTCTGGGTAAAAAAGAGTGACCTGATAAATTTACAGAAATCATTTGCGGTGGCTGAAAAGCTATTTGTTAAAATGAGAAAGCCTCCCCTTCCTCCACCAGCCTCACGCTCTCTCTTTGAAGGGGTAATCCATACGATGAGCTAACAAGGGAGTCCTGGCTCCCCTGCTGCAATATGTGATATCTTCCCTTTTAGTGTCAGGCTCAGAAGCTCTTATGCCAATTGCATGTGCTAGCCCTGTTAGCTTGCATTAAAAGAGCCTGCTAAATAGCTTCTGGGAGTCAGGCAGGTGCTCCTCGATGTGCCGTTTATCATCTGCTGCATGGTTAGGTTTTTTGCTGTTCTATCAGATCATTTGAGGAAAGGGGTCATACAAGAAATGTTACTGTCAGGCTACAGGCATGAAACTCACTGCAAGAACTGTCTACCAGGCAGGAACCATGGTCCTGCAGCAAAAACTGGTTGGGGGTCTAGAAAGACTGGACTTCCCAACAGATATACAACTTGAGGCAGTGTGAGCTAGGGGTAGTGCTGAAAGGGATGAACAAACAGTGTTGTGCCACTACTGTAAGAAATCCCAAGTCCAAAACACACCACCTTCCCATTACATGGACAGCATGTGAAACCTCTGCTTGAGGCCACCATCATTTGGCAGTCTCCTGTGTTGTGTGATTAACTGATTAATTCAGATCCACAGTGATGTGGATTTGAAGTGCGACGCCAGGGGTTCTCAAACTGGAGAGTAAAAGAGGGTGACCCTGAGGGGAGTTCGAATGACTCCCAGGGGATGGGAAGGGAGAGTGCACTTTGAAGTGCCTCTTGCCAATCTACCAGAAGCCTTGAGAAGAAGTTTCTCTTCACTGTCTTCTGCTAGGAGTTGGGCTGTAATTGTGGCTTGGAGGACAGAAGGTGCCGAGACCTAGTGGATAGAGTGGGAAAGGCTCAACCAGACTGAGGGTGAAGAAAGATGTGCAAAACAAGACTGAATGAGCTCCTCTTGGTGTGGGGTGGCCCTGAAAAAGTAGTAGCCCCAGACACTCCATTCTCTAGTAAAAGAGCGGGGTTGGTTGCTCCACTCCTCTTTCCAAGGACTTGAGCACCGTGATCTAGGATAAGTCAGACTCAGCTGGGTCCTCGTGCTGGCCTGTATGTGAGAAGAATGCATCCTGGGAATTAATGAAAAGGTATGAGAAAAACAGAATTATAGGCTAAAATAGACCTTCCAGGTAACTTAAATATACTGTCCCTTGTGAAAGTACTCCTGCATTCTTCAGCAATGAAGTCTTGGCTGCAAGGCCTGAGCGTGACCAACACTGAACCAAGGTGTGATCCTATGAAGAACTGAAAGCGCCTTGGATTGCATTCATACAGCCAGGAAGCTAATAGAGCTTCATATGTGCTCATCTGTCTTTGAATACAGTTCCCATATCTGTATCTTGATGGACAGACGGAGCTCTGTGTAAGGTCCTCAAACTCCTTTCCATAGAAGTAAACACAAAGCAAGCAGGGTCAAGGCTGAGGTCTGTGTTCTGTGTCTCAGGACCTCACACGCACTGCTGGAGCTGCATCAAAACAGACCTCCTGAGAGCCACTGGCACATGGTTTCCTTCCAGTTAGCATTACTGCAGCCAGAAGGAGTGAGCAGCTACAAGTCAGGACAAAAATTTGGCTTTGCATGCCTCTAAAAAAGGACAAGCTGCTCAGGATCTGACAAAACTTGAGCTGATTGTGTCTGTGCATTAGCCACCCATTAGCTGAGCTTTCATTAGTTAGTTAGCTAGTTTCTCTCTGATAAGGGGAACTTGGTTGAAAACAAGAAAGAGATATCCCACTGGAAGGAAAATTATTTAAAACACCAAGCAAACCTGATGATGTCAGTATTTCAAGGTGAGGGGGTTAAACTGTGCACATTTTTAGGGAGAATAAAATGCCTTCATGTGATGAATTCCAAGGCATCCAAAAGGCACAGTGTTGGCTCTTGGTCTCCAAAAGCAAAGTGATGAATAGCAGTGACAGTGTGATAATTAAAATGACCTCTTGGAGATATGGATTAGAAGGTACACATAGGAGGGATAAGTTCTCCTTTGAATTAATCTAGTGCTAATTTATGACTATTGTTGGGTTTTACAGAGGTTTAGTGGAAGACTTTCAAAGTTGGTTTACTGGGGTGATAATGTTCCTTCTGCATATTCATTGGAAAAACACTTGCAGAATTCCTCATTATTTCTTTTTGAATGGTTCTATATATACATATATATAATTAGAGAGTTTCAGGTATTTGCTTAGCTGCTAAAGAGTCTACTCTAGAATTATTAATAAAGTGATACAAGCAGCTGTGGAATCAGTGTGTTGTTTCATGTTCATTCCTTCTTCCTCACAGGCCCTCAGAGCCTCTTAAAAACCAAGATGTAGACAAGCGGGTTCTGGGAAGCCCTTTGCTGCCCTGCTGACGGTTGTCAGAGGCTTCCGCAATCTGACTTGTAAAAGTCAGTCTTTTAAGTTTAGATTTAACAACTGTATCTTCCTGGAAATCACTGTCTCTGCTTCTTACTTGTCTCCCGCCACCCGTATCTGCCCTACAGCCTGCAATTGCCAGGTCTTGGTATAGACCTAGTGTAGACTGCTCATCTCTACCAGAGATGCTTCCTTTCTGCTGAGCTATCCCAAGCTTTTAGTTGGATAGAAAGGACAGATTGGAGACAGCTACCCATATGGTAAATGATGACATCCCATTTGTCAACTCCCATGCTGGTAACCTTCTTCTCATCCTCTCCACCTGCCTAGCAATACCATAACATCCAAACATAAGGTTGTCTGCCAAGAGCATCTGCCTTGCTCCTCAGGTGGGCAGCATGCCCACTCTGGAGACCACCCTCCCCATCCTTGCTGCAGCACGTCATGTTCAAACTCTGCTCTTGCCTCCCTTTTCATGCCTGTCTGTTTGTCTCTGGCACCTTCTGGTCTACCTACAGCCACAGTTGCCCCTAACCATTTTTTCCACCCTGAGATCCTGATCATGTCTCCTCTGAACCCTATAGGCAGAACCAGTTCTATAGTGCATTCTTCAGAGACCCACCGCTGCTTTTGGGTTCAGCAATAAACCATGTTTCTTGAAAGTTCTCCCTGACCAGCTGGGCATGGGAGCGTGAGCCTTTCACTGTGCGGTCTTTGCTAGCTTGCGTGACGAGGGCTTACACTTTGACGTGGCAGAGCGTGCATGGTGTGCACACACCATTTCACAAATTCTTGGGGAGACTATCATGGAAGCTGAAAATATGAGACCTTTTGCTCCCAGTCCCTAGTTCACTTTCTTCCCACATGAGCACTGAAGTTCTTCTCCCCTACCTGAGCAGGCAGATACTGCTTCAGAGACTACTTCTGGCCTGCCATGAGCCTCTTCTTCCTGGAGATGAGCTATGTCTCAGAAGTAAGTAGTGCCCATTGTACACTGAACGGTGGTTCTTTACTAGTCGCTTCTGTCGGGTCCAAGGTAAGGTAACACCAGGGATTTTGAAATGTTCAGAAGCCAATATGGGTCCAAAACCCGGTGTCTAATTTGACAGAACGGTATTTACTCTTAAGAACAAAGGCATATGTTTATCTGAGTGCAAATGGAGGGTGCTTCTTGTGGGGAGACCAGAGCCACGTTGCATTGGTCTGCCTGTTTCCACTCGGCTTGAGGAGCTGGAGAGCCCTCCCCTGGAGCAGTAGCAATGTATTTACCTCCCTTTGTACAGGACTGGGTGATGAATATTAAAATGCCAAAATTAACTTGTTTTCTGTGCATTCTGCTCTCCTGACAAGGAAATCCCACTACAAACCCCTACTCGGGAAGTCTAACTGCATTGAATTGGACCCTCACTGTGAGGGGATTATATATTCTGATT
The DNA here is from genome assembly GCF_034619465.1 of Leptosomus discolor. Classification (NCBI taxonomy): domain Eukaryota; kingdom Metazoa; phylum Chordata; class Aves; order Leptosomiformes; family Leptosomidae; genus Leptosomus; species Leptosomus discolor. The sequence continues at coordinate 54,411,678 of NC_141393.1, read as the reverse complement.
GGGGCTGTGTTTGCAATTATTTTCTCTGCCACACCAAAGACCTTTACTGCAGAGCTGCAAACCAGTTATAGGAACATGAAATGCTTTGACTTCTTCACTAGGGAAACATTAATCCAATCACAGGTTATGTCCATTACAGACTATGGCAATATTGTATACAGGAATTCCCAGGAGAAGGTTCTACAAAAATTGGAATCTCTCTATAACCATGTTATGAGATTTACTGGTGTGGATAAAATGGGCAGAGTTAAAATTACCAGGCTGGCTATCTCTAAAAGACAGGTGAAGTCTGCTGGCTATCATTGCTTCATAATATTGCAAATGGAAAAGCCCTGAAGTAATTGAATAACACATCTGCTGAAAAAAACCTTGTGAACTGCTATAACCTAAAGATAGACTGCAAGGAAACAATGTATGTACAGCACCCAGTTAAAAGGAAAAAGATGCTTTCCTTACCTGGTGCAGGAAGATATCGCAAATGCAGATACAGATTCTCTCTTTGCCTCTTAGATTTATGTGTGTGTGTGTTTGTGTCTATCTACCTCTTTTTGTATAAAAATAAGTTAAACCAGTTTCCTCAGCAGCCGGAGGCATGGTGCTGGATGGCAACAATTTGTAAGCAGAGCTCACTGTGTTTCCTTTTGTACTGGAGGTTGCTAAAAACATTTGATATGGCTTGCAAAGGAGGTGATTTCTGTCCCCTTAAAGTCTCTCTGTCCTTGTGCAGAAAAGATTTCAAAGCACTTTGCAAGAGTTGTTTAAGGCCTTTCCTGTGCTTTAGTATCAGTATTCAGTGGTCCACAGCCACGGTTTAATAGCAGAGAGCAACTTCACTGGGTCGCTGCAAGCCCAGGGCTACAAGCAAGATGTGTACTGATATAGCTGCTGCAGCCACGGCCAGTGCAGTCTGTCCGTGTAAGCAAGTGCACCCTGCATGCACCGTTCAGAGGGGGAGGATGGCCCACAGCCTGCCGTCTGCCCTGAAGATGCAAGCAGGTCCTCTCCAGGCATGGAAGAGCCAGGTTTCCTGGAGCCACATGCTCCAGATCCACCAGAGCTGACCAACCATCATCTCACCCATTCTCTGGAGGTAAGAGCGCTGTGGACTGGACTTCTTGTGGTGTGTGAGAGGGGATTGCAGATCAGATTAGACCAAATACATCCTTCTGTGGTTCTGCCTGGGCATGGGGGAGCACCTCTCATCACTCATGTTCTTCCCCATCTGGTAGCTCTGAGCAGAGATCCAAGGGCACCTGACATGAACTGCGTCGCAGCAGCATGGCAGTCAGGGGTTGCCATAGCTGGTCAATACAGGGAGGTGTGATTTATTTCACTTTTCATGCACCTCTCCGTGGCAGACTAGCACACATGGATAGAAGACATGCTTTTGAGAGAACAAGTCTGGAGGGGTTTGAGTCCTCCTGTGGAAGGAACATAGGAGAGGCTGAGAGCATAAGCACTGATGGGCATGGTATGTAAAATAACTTTGAAATCAGAATCTTTTTTTTTGTTTTCCATGAAGTGATTCATTTCAAAAGTTCTTTATCATTGAAAATGTTTAAAAAAATCCAAATTTATGAAATATAAAAATGCTGCTTTTCCAGTAAGGCTTGAAATTTACTGTCTGGAAGCAATGAGAACAGAAACCATCCAACTCTAACTTAGCTGCAGTATCAATAGCCTGTGTATACAAAGGAAGATATTCTTACTGGCTAGTATTTGGAAGAAAAAAGTACTAGAGTAAGTTATGCCATTGAGGACGAAGTCTTTCTCACAGTCATAAGGGAGCCAATACCTTACTGTGATCCCCTGTTACATAAACAAAATTATACTGAGTATAAAGAGTCCCCTGTTCACTTTGCACATTTAGTGTTGTTACCCCTGCTACTTTCAGCTGAAGCAGCCTGAACAAATGCTGAGGATTTGTAGACATTTCCCTTTGGTGCTTGGTGAAGGTGGAGGATTTTTTGGTTGTGTACCACTAAAATTAATGAGGATTGTTACGTAGCATTTATGACCCATTTTAAGGCTGGATTAATACATTTCTAGAGGTGTAATTTTTTTAGACCCTAAGTGTTACCCATGTTGTGTGATGCAGTTGCAAGATGTGCCTTCACAGAGCTGTTCTGCAATGAACGATGAGGCCACGTGCTGGTGTTTGCGGTGCTGAATGCAGAGTGCAGACCTGCAGGGAGACAGTGTGCTCTTGGTGGGGAAGTTGTTTTCTGGCAAATCCATGTTGTACTTAGCACTTTCATTTCTATCTCCCCCAAGGCAGATTCCTTTTCCCTCTCCATCTGTCACAGCCCTGTCACACTCCCAAAGAGTTTGAGCAGCTGATCCTGAGTCACCAAGTCGGAAATACATAGCATGTCTGGGGAGGCTTGACTAAGAAAAAGGAGGAAGAGGGGAGAAAAAATGGAGAAGCACGATTCAGCTTTACCTCAGGAAGCTGGTTAGAGCATAGAGGTGCTCTTTAGCATGGGGGTGGCTCTTGCAGAGCTTGTGGTTCAGCACTAAGGGTTGTGTGAAATCTTTGGTCTTTTTAGGTGAAGAAGAGTTTTGCTGTTCTTCTAAATAAAGCCAGGACTTCACCCTGGAAATCTTGAATGCAAGCTCTTCCATGGACCTGATGTTGCAAATTTAGGATAAGGTGAGGAATATTTCTTTCTGTGATTCATCTCTACCATCTAAAACCTCATGACAATTCTACCTCATACTATGTGTATACCTTTTTTCCATGTGAGGAAACACCCATTTCTCACATGTTGGCCCAAGATTCAGCTGAAGTGAGTTGAAGCAGGACAGAAGTGAGTCACAGACTCAATGAGGGAAGTGAATGAGACTCCGAGGCTGAGCCACAGCAGCCAGCTGAGTGATGGCAGTGGGTGCTTGGCTAAATCATCATAGATGCTCCGAACACAGTGTTGGCAGAGAGTAAACGGTAATTAATAATGGCTGTTAAATGCAAATACTTCATAACTCTCAATCTCGGAAAAATGGGAGAAGAATTTTTGCAAAATACTTCCTTTTCTGTCACTCTCACACTACGTGTTCGGTACACCCTCTTCCTGAACTGAGCTGTCATTCAGCCATCCCGAGACCTCCCAAACCATTTATCTGAGGATTTCTGACTGAAACGGCTGTAAACATCACAGTTGCCAGGTTATTAGTTCCATGCCCACAATACGATCGGGGGATCTGTGAAATAGGATCATAGAATCATAGAACAGCTTCAGTTGGAAGAGACCTCCAAGATCATCGAGTCCAACCTTTGTCCTAACTTTACCAACACCACTAAACCATGTCCCTAAGTACAACATCTACCCGTCTCTTAAACACCTTCAGGGATGGTGACTCCACCACCTCCCTGGGCAGGCTGTTCCAATGCCTGTCAGCCCTTTCAGTAAAGAAATTCTTCCTAATATCCAGCCTGAACCTCCCCTGGTGCAGCTTAGAACCCCAGAAACCCCCATGCCACATGCTTAATCAGTGTAGGTGCCACCTTTTGGGGTTAATCTTGGTTTTCCAGGACAACCTCCAGATATCTTTGATGACAAATCAAGATTTCCTAAGCTTCCTTGCTCAACTTCATCATAATTTCACACTTATTATAGCCATGTAGCCCACAAACAAAAAGCTAAAAAGAATCTACTTCATTTAGGCATTGCAGATTGATACAGAGATGGTTAGCTGGAGTAGTTCTGCCATGAATGCCAACTGTCCTGCCTCCTGATACAGTGGAGGTGCAAGACATAATAGGGATGGTGTGATGGTGCAAAAAAAAAATGGTCACAGCCAAGCTCTCCCTTCAACCTGAGGCATGTGGTATTTGAATGAAACTGTTCACTGGTGCCAATACCATTTTAAAACAATTTAAAATATAAATTTCAAATCTGTAACTGGATCTAGAGCTGCCCGTGTATGGGTTGAAAAAAGTTCTCTAATTTTCATTGATTTAGAAAAATGGTGGCAGTCTGCAGAGTGTGGGGCCAGAGGTAGAAACCTAAGCCCTGTTTTGAGCTCGGGTGCCATGTAGCATGGAACATGCCAGGTTAAAAAGAGGGCACATTCTGGGAAGAGGAACATGTATTTGGAAATCATCAAGGGCCATCAGAGCAACTACTGGTGTTCAGGATAAATTTGCGTGAACTTTGTTCCAACCTCCTCACTATTTCAATATCTAAATGCCTGCAATTTGTATAAAAACATGCTTGTACTCTAGGTTGTAGGTTCAAAACATTGGACTTGACCGAAGGCACAACTGAGAGGGACAGAGAGATGCATATTGCTGCTTCTTTGACGCAAGTTTATCAGCACATTTGTGGTCAGTGTCTTGTCTGCATGTTTTCATGATACGGAAGGGGTGCCTGGGGTTAGCAACAATCCTCACACATTTTTTCAATCCCTTACTCTTAAATGCATGTAGGCCAAAATCCTTTGTTATTGTGAGTCCTCTGGGTGAACAGCTATAGCTGAGTTAATGCAAACAATAATAACGATCACAAGCATATGTCTCAGCAGTGGTACAGACTAGCCTTCTGTTTCTGCATTTGAGAAGCACATCCAACATATTCATCCCTTGGCTGCCCCAAAGCATTTTCTTGTTCTGTTGGGAAGATGGGACTGTTGTGTGTTTCTGGAGAGGGGATTAATCAGTGAAGCTAAACATCTCTAACCCCTTGTTACTGCCTGCCACGAACTTAACCAAACCTAACAGAAAGAAGGATGCGGTCCCTGGTGTAACCATGGATGGCAGTCTGGTGTAACCTACATGGACCAGGCACCCAGGCAGGGACAGGGCTGCTCACCATGAATCGGGTACATCCCAATCCCATCCGGGCCAGTTCTGGCATCAAAAAAACAGTTCAGTCCCAAACCATGAGGCTAATAATTCATCAGCACAACTGCACTGATGTCAGTGCAAAATAGCAGGAAAGACTCTATCCCCATGTACTTTTAAATCATCAAGCTAATAAGTACCCTGGATGATAAGATGTAATCTCTTAAATGCAGTATGGATTTCTTCCCTGAATTATGCATGATAACATCTTTAGGCATGAGCTTTGTTTTTTTTTTTACTGAAAGAGCTGTCTTTTGGTTGTGATGGCCTTAATCACTGTGTTTTACAATTCGGCAGGCTGGCCCCGGGAAGGCTCCCTTTTGCTAGACAATCTCTGCTAATTTCCTGGGAGCTTGGGCCCTCAATGGTACCAGAGCATGTCCAGGAGATGCGAGGCTGTTAACCCACTGGTTCAACAAGCCAATACTGGTCTCCAAGCAAAAGTAGTCAAATCTCACATTGAGAGAGATCAACAGGGGAAAAGGGAATGAATACTAGGATTTCAAAGGTGACTGGACAAATTCAGATCAAATCTGGTCACATGCAGGCCCCGTCTGGGGCTCACTACTGGCTCAGGGGTGTACAGGGACCACATGTTACACAAGAGGCAGTGGGCGCAAATTAAAACAAATATATGAAATATGTGAACACAAGGAAACACTTTTTAAGTGTGAGGGTGGTCAAACACTGCAACAGGGTGCCCAGAGAGGCTGTGGAGTCTCCATCCCTGCAGATATTCAAAACCTAGCTGGACATAGCCCAGGGCAACCTGCTCTAGCTGACCCGATCTGAGCAGAAGGGAGGGACAAGATGATCTCAAGATCCTCTCCAACATCATCCATTCTGTTTCCTATTTCTTATACCTGTTTCTGACGATTTTACTGGCCATTTTGCAGCAAGTAGTGTAATAATACCAATATTTAGCTCTTTTGCAGCATTTTTCACTCCTTGATCTGCAATGCCTTTAATGAGGTTGGTAGTTCATGCCTTTTTAACAGCTAGGGGAACTAGCAGGGCAGTCAGAAAATGAGTGATTTGCTTAAAGACATTCAGGAAGATAGGGGCAGAGGGACCAAATTTCCTGTGTCACCTCCCATTCCTGGACCAGCACTGCAACTGCAACTCCTGTGCAAGTGGTATTTCAAGAGTGATGCCTGGTGTATCTAGCACCCAGTGACAGCAGAGTCTGACAGTGCTGGATGCAGCACTGTCCATGGCTGCAGCCCTCAGACTGTAAATCACAGCAAAGGAGAAATGCTTCTGTGCTTTGCCAGGGAGACAATGGTGCAGGCAACTCTGCTCCACTGAGCTCAGCTGAACCACAAACAAGCAAGCTGGTGCTTTAATGAAGGTGTATTCACAACTTGTAAAAACAGTCTTTACCCACCAGTGCTTCCAACTACCGGTCTAGTTTCCGTTTATCACATGATACTTTTTTTTTTTTTTCCGGTGCTTCTACTGCAGGTCTCAGATTTGGCCAAGCTGCATTGCATAACAACAGAAACATTCTTTCGTCATAGTACTATTATTACCAGTCCTTAGAGACTGATGTTTCTAATAGCATTCAAATTCCTTAACTAAAGCTCACATTGCTGTGATTTTGCATCTCAATGTATTTTGATCTATTGACAAATACACCTTTATAAAAAAAAGTTCTGAATTTTTCTTATGAATACTGAAAAATCAGACAGAAGACCAGATGTGCGTGCATGTCTACAGACACACAAGCACAGAGCCCCCACTTTAAATACTTGCTTAAATCCCAGATCCTGACAAATAGGAACAATCTGCTTGTTACTCTTGGCGAGCTGAATAAATACGTGGACTGTGTTTGTATGGAATAGAGAAAGCAGGCAATGGGCATTTATGGATGATTAATCACAGCCATGTATTCTTTATTTCCTATTTATGGGTGGTACAGTGGGCTGAATTTTAATTAGCTCTCACTATGGTGAGTTTTCATGTTTCTGCTTTCAGCAGTTAACACTTTAGAGCTAACAGAAAACTAAATGAGTAGAATGGCTATGGATTGTGATCACACTCTGGTTTTAGCAATGACTTTGCTTACTGCCTTCAGAGAAGGAACAAAATAATGTCTTGGGGTGGGAGGGCTTCTGGGAAGGTAACTTGGAAATCGGTGCAGTTAATGATAACATCACATAACAATCAGTAGAACAGTGAGCCGAGTTCCACTAAAACCAGCTCTGAACCCAGACTTTCTCCACCTAATACAGTTATTACAACTAATGCAAAACAGGAAACAAAATGCTACCACTGGCATGCAGGGAACATTCTTATTTGGAGGTGCTTTACAGCCATTCAAGTGGGATACTCATAAGCAAGTGGAAAAGGGAGGCTCCAGTCTCGTTCCCCACTGAGTCAGTGATTCCTCTGACAGCAGGAATGTCTACAAATGAACATGAGGGTTTAATGTTTTCTGAATCTTTAACTTGGTAGACAAAGTTGGCTTTTCTTAATGGTCAGAACTGGGAGCTACCCCTGCCCGGAGGTCTCCCTGGCTGCCCCTTCTGGCCTCTGATTCTGGTACAGTTGTAGCTTGAAAGATTGGCAGAGCAAATGCTGTAAGATTTCAGCTAGAGCTCAGCAAGGCTCATTTGAGGATTATTGCAGGAACGGCTCCTTCATTCTTCCTTGTTTTTTAACTTAAATATGCAGTACGGCAGAACGCTCTTCAGCAGAGACACAATCTTCATCTCTTTGTTCAAGGAGTGGAGAAGAATAATTAACAGAGCCCTTGCCTCTTCTCCTTGGATGATGCTGAGTTTGACCTTTACAGTACTAAAGTGGTATTAAGATAAGAATCATGTACTGTATCCTGACCTCAGTTACACCATGGTAGATCTGAATTTGGAGTCAGACCACTAAAGTAATTAGAATTGACTGGGGCTAAGACTGGTGCACGCAGTATTTGATATTTCTGGCATTTATATTCAAGGCAGTCAGTGGGATCCATTACATCACCCCACACCTGCCCTACGCATCCCGTACACAATGTGTTCATTACGTGTGGTACTGATCGCACAGCAGGCAATTAAAAACGAGAGCATTTTAAAAGTCAAATTGGCCTTTTACGTCACATAATTTGGGATGAGGGCCAGATTGCTCTGGATGATTTAGATACCTAACTCAATCAATGAGTATGAGACATCGAAATGCCTTTGGAAAAAAACCTCCAGTCCCTAATCTTGAAATTTCATCTTTAATTTTGGAATGAAATTGGTGCTTAGAAAATATAGCTCAGGGAGGGTAGGGAAAGAAAAGTCCAGTGAGCACAACTGAAATCTCGCAGAGCCAGGGACTGTTGTCAGCTGAAGAGTAGATGGGAAATTAGGACGCAGCTCAGGCTGGCTCGCTTGCAGGAATACATTGACAAAATCGATGTAGGGAGATGACGCCATCCAGCCCCTAAAAACCTACAGTCCTTTAAAATGAGGGCCCTGGGTGACAGATACTTTTCCAGGCATTAAGACTCTGGCAGCCCAACCAAAGTACAAGATCAAGAAAGTAAATTTGAAGGAGTTACTTTATTACAGATAACGCTGCCTTTTCCAGATAGCCACGCTTCAGTTAAACCCACTGAACCAAATGCCACATTGCAATTCAGTTGGGAAAAGCAGCTTGCCCTAAGATATGATACAGGACAAGCAAAATTAATAATTTTGAGACATATCATCATGGGAAGAATGTGAGGAACTTTTTTTCTTCTTTTTATTGTGACTCTTGAGATTCTCCTCCTTCAGCTACTGTTTAAATCCCAACTTTGTTCATGCTGCTTGGATCCAGTTTTCATACCCTAGCATAAAAACAGACATCTGAAAAGAAACCAGCATTATATTCTGCCATGTGCAGTGGCCAAATGGAGAGGAGCCATTTCACCGATGGGTGTTACTCAATGATGGGAAGAATTTAAGTGATTTTCATGAATTGAGGACTTAGCCCACAAAGGGCCTTGGAGTTGGAGGCTTGGGGACATGGAGTCTTTAGAGATTTGGAGGCAAAATGGTAGAATTTTGCTGCAAAGTCAGCGTGAGACTGTAGAAAACCACTCTGAAATTACCTGCTGGCTTCAGGCTATCCTTTGTCTTGGGAAGGGGATGCTTTGTCTGTCTTTTCTGGGGCTAGTGAAAAATCTGAGTCTTCAGAGCTGCCAATATTCCAGCACTGGACATGTGTGTAAGTTGTGACAAATAAGACAAGATTTACAGAGGAAGAAGTGCTGTGCAAGTTCAGTGATGGAGGTAGTAAAGTTTCCTGTTGAACGCACAAACACTTTTGGGGTTTCTCAGGGTCTTACTCACTAGCCCAGTTTGAGAAGAGAAGAACATTGCTCGTTTGGGCACATATGTCTGAGTGTTCATGCAAGAGCACCCATGGGCAGTCTTGGGTTAACAAAAGATTTCTGTCAATTCCCAAGCACGGCCAGTTTGTCCTCTGCTACACCTAGAAAGTGTGAACAGCATGGAAATGAAGATCTACTCCTCATGAGTAATAACTTAGTTCTTTTATGTAACATGCTGTAATGAAGATTATTAAAGCTTCCTTCACAATTTCCAAATCCAATTCTTTTTTATTTTATTAGGAATTAAACTTTCAGATTGCACATGTGGCTTTGAAAAAAATCTCAGTTTGTAGGTAAGAAACACCACAGAGATTTGTAACAACTGACTCCTTGCCATAGGCTTTGTCCACAAACATACATAGATCAATGGAGTCAGACTCAAATGATGGATGCGGGCCAGTGACCAACACTTTGTATCTTCCAAGCCCTGGGACCACAACACAATGTATGCGGGAACCGCAGCAGAGGATCCAGCTGGCAGAACATGCTCAGGCCAGTCTTACTGCAGGAAAGCTTCATTCAGTTGCTCTTGTTACCCCATGGCTTCCAAGGAATACCATATTAGAGCAGTGATTTGATCTTCAAGGGCTGCACCATTGTCCTAGGTTACAGTGTAAGATGTGCCCAAAAAAAGTATTCTATTACCACCTTCAGGAGCTGTTGAGACCAGGTGGGGCGGTGCTCCCTTCCTCCCCCCTCTGGACTATCTCCTGTTAATGGGCACAACAATGCCCTATCGCCTGACCCATCGATAACTCGCTTCTGGGCTATCTCCTGTTAATGGCCCATCAAGGAACTGCCTCACGACTACCCATCCCATTGTGAGATGCTCTGCCCGGGGGGAAGGAGCCAAGCAGTACATGCTAAATATAAACTGAGATCTCGAACACCCTAGCAGCCTTCTTCCACTGGATTCCCAGAGGAGTGTTTTCCCCCACTGGAGTTCCAGAGGACAAGAGCTACCTACCTACCACTGGACCTTCGGAGGAAGACCAGACCCTTTTACAAGATCGCTGCTTCAACAGAACTACATCCATCACTTCAGGAGGACTGCAGCCAGCATCTTATCGGACTGCTACTGCCACCCTAACAGGGTGTCAGGTTGTATTTCTGACTCTGTCAGTGTAAACCAGTGGGTTGTTTTTTTTCCTTAGACTAATTTCCTTCTCTGATCTCTAAAGCAATTTTTTTTTTCCAGTTTCTATCTAGATCAATGTTCAAAGACACCAAAACTAGTGAAGAATAGAGTAAAACTTGAGCTAGAGTCCAAGCCAACAGGCCAATGAAGACATAGTTCAAGATGGCATCATTCACTCACCGGTGCCCATGTGTCAGCCAAAAAGGAGTCAGAGAAAGGCTGTGCATTCAATCTGCTAGGTTTTGTCCTCCATCAGGCCTTTGCAAGTCACGGCAGTAAGTGTGGTCCCCAAAGCCCAACAGTTTAGAAGAGAAAGCTATTCCCAGGGCATCTTTTTGGAAGCAGCAAAGTTGCAGCTTTAGATTGATGTTAATTTTTATTTTGTGATCATAGCTAATTAAAAGAAATTAATAGAAACATAGCCAGATCCAAAAGTTTATTAGAAAAGAAACATTGTAGTTTAATTATGCCACTATGTTGTGTATGACACAAAGCCCAACTGAAATCTGAATTCTTGATGATCTCTGGAATTTGACTAAGAGCTCTTTGGCCTTAGGGAGAAACTTGACAATTACTAATCTACATATGCTGACAATCTTTACATATCAGGGGCCCCATGAGGGTCTTTAATTGCTCTGTAAACTTCAAACTGGAGTGTTCTTCAGTCGGAAAAAACAAGATGCTGCATTCAAGCTAAAGAAAAGTGGTAGTTGACATGTTTATTAAATACCCCCAGGCCCCTAAGGATTGTAGGGTGGAAGGTTCTCTGGGTAGAAGAAGTTATAAATACAGCATCAGATTTATTCTAGACAGAACAATTATGTGTGAATGCTCAGGTGCAACCATGGCATGATGGATCCAGGAAAATTTTCTGCAAAAGCGTTTCTGCAATTCCAAACTGCATCTCTATTCTCTCACTTCCACAGCCCTTTCAGCTACTTGAGCTTTAGCTTTATGACTGCGCACACAAAATGTCAGCGTGATCTGAATGGAAGCAAGCAGTGGATTTTATAAGGAGCTGACCCGAGTTTTTTCAAAAGCAAAATATGTGACGTTCACCTTACTGTTGCATAATTGTAGGCAGTGAGTTTTGACCCTGTATCTGGCAGGGAAGAGGCCTCTATCCTCCAAGATACCTTCAATACAGGACCTAAATTTATGCCAGAAATTTTAGTAGGTCTAGATCAAAATGTCACTGCAGGAAAATGGATCGTTTTGTAGGAGAACTGATAGCTTCATATTCCTTCTCTTTGATTTACACCTTGACACAAACCCCACTTTGATGATTAAGGTTACTTGTGTGTTATGGACAGTGCAGAAGGTTATTCTGGCTCATTCTCCTGTTGCTGTATTGACTTGATGATGTTGCATTTGATGTTTATCTTGTACATTGTCAACATAATTGCAAAGCAAATTTTGATTGCTTCATTTCTTGTTTTATTTCTTTGTATTTCAGGAATGTCTAGAGTTATCCTCATGCTGCTGTGAGGGTTCACTACCCCTACTGAACCGGCCACAGCACACGGAGAAAGAAATAACACTAACCCTTCTGGAAGCCATCTGACACTGCAGCACCAGTCTTGGCGAGAGGTTTTACAAAGTGCTTTATTTTTTCTGGGGAGCAGAAGGAACGGACAGAGCTTGGACTGCACCTCAATGGGATGCGCAGCACTCACCATTACGGGAACACCTTGCCTTGCAATGAAGTTGATCAGGAAATAGTTGGAGGGAATAAATCTGGAAACTCCCAGTGCCGTCTTCATTCTAGGCTGTAACGACACAATCAAAACCTTTGAATTTGGGGAGGCAGAGTGTTATCGATGCAACACGTTAAACAACTTTAACTCCAGTGAGCAATGGCACCACTATAACACTTGTTTATTAGCAAAATGCATCTGATCTCAAAGGCCTGCATGACAAGTTCATTACATATCAATTTAATTAGCTGATTTACATTTAATTTACATTTCAATTAATGTCTTTAGCAACAAAATGTTGCCTTAATAGGGTAATCGCCTGTTAGGCAATATGTAAAAGAATAAATAGTCACATTATGAGGAAGAATTCCTATTTTCAATTTTTTATTACCATAAATAACCTAAATAATTATTGCTCTTAAGGGGCCACGTCCCAGTTCCCTTCTGGGCCTAATTATAAAGACTTAGTACATCATTAAGCAAAATGGTTTCAGAGTCACAGAAAAGCATTACTCTAATCGTGACTCATTAGTTTCAACAAAAGAGGGGAAAACTGCGAAAGTCGGCACATTTTGCCATATTATTCTTGTGGTTCATGAGCAGCAGCACATTTGATAAGTGGCTGTTACAGCTGTGTAGGCGTTTCTGTCACAAAGCCCTATTTTCAGAGGGGTTTTTTGGTGTAACTTTGGTCATTAAGAGAGTCGCGTCCAACTGCAAAAGTTGGCATGTGCACCGCTGGCATGGAGCTAGAAGCCTGAGCAAACTTTTGGTTTTCTGTTCCCTGAGAGCTCATCTTTTTCCCATGCAGCCACACGCATGGTGGCTTGGTTTGAGGCTGTAAGGGTAGGATCCATCTTCTTCTACCACGCCAGAAGGGTTGCTTTCATCACCATGGCACATTGCAGTGCATAGAAAATGGACATGTCTTTTAGGATTTGTTTGAATTCAATGATGCTTTATCACAGTGCTCCTTCCTTGTAACTAGAGAGCAAAAATTGACTGCAGGCTTGGGTGTGACCAGACTGCAACTTTAAGGCTCTTAGTGTTGGATCCAAACCACTGTGTCAGTATGATGTAAAACACTGATCTCACATACACTCACTCTGCTGGTTTAAATTTGTTCAAAAACCCGTGGAAGGTCTGGCATGGTGCTGGCGGGTTTTATGCTACATTAGGCATTGACTCTCTGTGCTAGTCTAACGTTACAGTGGATCCGGCATCAGCCATCCTTCGGCAGCCAGTGCAAAGCCAATGTTAAAGCATTAAGCTGGCCCAAACTCTGTGTCAGGAGCTCTGGCTGATTTGATGTACATGTCTGTGCTTTGTTTGGACAAAGTTTATCCTGCTGGCAATCCAGTGGTGCAGAGATTCAGAACTGATATCTGGAACTAAGGCATTGATGCATTTGCTTAAAATGATGTCATGTAAGGAAACAAACAGGGACTGATTAAGATTTTGTTTAGCAAATAACAAATTCATAATATTCTAGGAATATATAGAGCTTTTAAAAAGAAAGTATTTAACTAATGGAAAACAACCTTTTCATATAGTGTTAGTTTCCTCATTAACCTTTAATGATGATTCATATGTAAAAGACACCTGAACTCAAACACCATGCTATTCTTTCTTACATTGCAGATAAAACCAAAGCTAAAAGTAGGAATTTTTAGTGGTGGCATTTTGCAGCTTCTAAGAACAGATAATTGGTGGTTTTTTTCTTTTTTCCCCTCTCTCTCTCTTTTTTTTTTTTTTTTTTTTTTTCCTAGTGACTGAGTGTTACTGACTTCATTTTACAGGTAGTGAAACCGGTAGCATAGAAACATTAAGTGATGTTTCATATCTCAAAGCTATAAGGAGAACCCCTACCTTCAGAGCCCAGCCATGCTGCTCTAATGTCTGCTGAGGTCAACAATGGCTTTAGTGGATTTTAGAACTAATCTTCAACCCCAAGGTCTTCAGAGAACTCAAGACTGAAGCAAACACTGCCCCACACTGTGCCAGATTCTTACCTGTAACTCACCCAACTCTAGAGGCAACTCGTCTGGACTATGTGCCTGGGCAAATCTGTTGCCAGAGACCGGGCAAGTTCTAGTTCCTTAGTGCTTAACCTTCCTATGACAGGGTGCTGTATGTGTACACCATTAGGACAGTGAAAAAGAAATCAGGTGGGAGTCACTTTCTTCTAATACTAAATGTACCCTTTCCCTGGCATAAGGAAAACAGTGCTGTCTTTAGAGAAAGAGAGAGAGAGGGAAGGAGAGAAGCTTCCACTTCCAAAAAGAATTTCTTATTACCTTCAGCAGTTAATTGCTTAGGACTCAGATGTATCTCCTGGTATTCTGCATTTTATTTTTCACTCCTACACCTGATGGATCTGGAATTCTTTTCCAAGCTGCTAACTCAATTTTTGCTTTTTAAAGCTCATTTAAAATCTTTCCTACTTTCCTGTGTCTGTGATTAACACTAATCCACTCTACTCTTTCTTTTCCTATGATTTCTTATATTTGCTCCTTGCTGCAGCCTGCAAGAATTCTAATTGACATCTGCTCTTCTTTTTGGGTTTACGTTTTTTCTTTCTTCCTGTCCCATTTTCTCTCTGTTGCTATAGGGGCTGTTCTATGCCATCCTGTTATACTTTCTAGCCCAGATCTGCCTAGTGCTGTAAAGGATTTGATGATTTTCTTTAGGAAGGACTCTAATAATAGCCACAATCCTGCCCCTTTACAAATCTTCCTTACAATGAGAAAAAAAAAAAAAAAAAAAAAAGTTCTGCCTCCAGAGTGAATTCCATTGAAAACCAAAAGTTCTTGTTAAAAAAAAAAAATATCCCTTTCTGTTCCTGATGGATTAGAGAAATTTTAAAGGAGCAATGTTATAATTTATGGGGAACTTAAGCATAGATCTCAGAGCTCCCCATTAGACAGGGTAACTTTGGCTATTATTTAAACACAGCGTTTCAGTTTTCTTTTCTAATACAACAACAAGCTACAATTTATAACAGGAAAACAAGCCAGCCAGAAAGTCCTTGAGGTTCTCTAGTGACTTTGCTGTTGTCAATCAAATTAACATGGAAGATGCTCAAACACTGCTACTTTAATGGGCAGAGGGACAAAACTCCTGACACACTGCAGAGAGGCTTTTGAAAAACAAGCAACTAGATGCCATCTGAGCTGGATGAGGCTAAGAGGCTATAATCCTATGCCAGAGCGTAGGATTATAATGGGATGTGATGGATTTCGAGCTTTAACTGCCATTTCAGGTGGCCTATGCCAAAATTGTGATTTCTCAGCCCCCTATTCAGCTGCTGCCTCAGCCTGGCTGCCCAGAGGTGAAGTTTTTTTCCCCTGAAGACTGGTGTCTGACGCTGGCTTCCTGGCCGTGCTCAGAAGCAGCCCAGTTAAGACAATGCCGACAAGCCTGGAGCCACATTGTGCCTTCACTCTCAGGGCCTCAGAAGCCAACACTCCCTGACGCCCTCCCAGCATCTCCCTTGGCAATGTCAGGTGCTGCAGGGCATGAGCTCCAAAGCGGATTGTTCAGAGCCCTCTCCTCTGTCCTCTGCTCAGTGAGCAGTACTTTAGCATTTACTTTTTTAACATGCTTTACAGAGTCGCAATGTTTACAGACAGCACATCCTGTTAGACCATTAGGGTGGCCTCTGGTACAACACAGACCATGAAATACTGTGGTCACTCTTCTTTTTTTTGTCTAAAATATGTTTTGTTTTGACAAAAGGATTTCTTTGGTAAGCTACTCATTTTCCTTTGGTATTGTCAGAAAGTGGAGAATTCACTTTCACTTTGATAGCTTGTTCCAGTGGTTACTCACTTTCTCTGTTACGCTATAATGCCCAATCTCTAATTGAAATTTTTCTAGCTGCAGCTTCTAGCAGCTGCCTTTTGCTCTGCCTTTCCCAGTTACATTAAAGACCCATATAGTATCCTGCATTTTTCAACACAAAGGTACTATTCACTGTAATCAAGCCACAGCTTTTGGCTTTCTGCTCAGGCCACTGTGCTATTGCTGCTGCAGCTAGAGCCATCATGGCTAACTGTCTGTGAGCAGCGGTTCTTCAATGCAGAATACAGGTACCCTTTTGTACACTTCCAAGTCAGCTGCTCTGAATTACTGCAGAATCAGAGTCCATGTCTCTGGGATGGCAGGAGAATGGACAAGAACAATTGGTAATTTCGGCTTCCTCCCTGACCATTGTCTTGAGTTGCTTTGCCAACTCGACAATGTTCTGTTCTTTGCTTTTTAAATACAAAGCTTTACATACATAAGGAATAAAAAGCTCTAATTTATTCTGCAAAATTGTTCATCAAGTGAGAGACAGGACTCTGGGAAAAGATTAAGAGCTTACATTTTTCATTTGACTTATTTCACATAAAATTTCATAGAGGATAAAATGATGGGAGGCAAAGAAGCAATGATATTTCTGTTTTATCTCTGTCTAAGGACCATAAATCTTTCTGAAGTATCATTAATTATAGCAGCGCCATTCACAACTCTATTGTTAAGGGTCTATCAGCAGTCCCATTATAAACCCCTATTTTCAGGGGTTTATAACTTGGTTAGGAGAATTTTGTTTCAGGCAAAAACTTCACTGCAGCAATGTCTCCATTTAAGACAATTTTTTAAAAAAAGTAAAACACAAAGGAAAGTGTTACCTCTTTTGAACTGAGTAAGGGAGAGCCCAGGAACTTTCTAGGGGTACAAAGCTAATGCCATCTTGGCTGATTGTATCTGTACCATTTGTGAATTCCTAAGACTGTATTCATAGAAGATATCTCTTAGATTAATTTAGATCATTCCTTTACAACACAAGTTTCCAATTACTACAACTGAATCCAAGATCTAGAATGTTCCTCTAGTGGCTGTAATCAAATTGGGTTTGATTTCTTCTTTAGCTGCAGCCAGTTGAGAAAGAATTTAGCAGACCTGGAAAACAGCTTACACGTTAAGAAAACTTCAGTGTCTTTAGGTAGCTTGCCTTTTTTTTTTTTTTTTTTTTTTTTTTTTTTTTTGTTGCAGGCATGACATACATGAAGCATCAGTGAAGTTAACGGTCACATCCACCAAAGTGAATATTGGCTTAGCGGCAACATAGAGGAATTGCTCTGTCGTGGCTGAGCCATAGTGAAATATTAGAGAGGCACTGAGTTTCTCCAGATGTGTAGCGAAAAATGCTCTTCAATAGGCACTAGTGAGACTGCGGGGGGGCACAGGGAAGAAAGGTCACTGCTTCGCCTACATAACAACATGGCCAGGTGGGCTTTTGCCTGTAGCAACTTGCAGGTTCATCAAGGAAGCCCGAGAGCTCTGCCAAGTTGTGTCCTTGCATGTTAGGAAAAAGCGAGACACTCAATAAGAAGGGTTCGACAAAATCATTGTGGCCTTTTCCTAAAGCAATAGATATTAATGAATGCTAACTTCTGGGCAACTTTTTTTTGTGCTTTAAAGTAGAAAGATTAGATGAAAATGTATTTTGCGAAGAGTGTGCTGACACCCTCAGGTAATCTCCATCCTCCGTCCTCATCAATAATCTAACACTCCACCTTCCCCGTTACATTACTGTCTGCAGTAATGCTATTCACTTTAGTCCCCTTAGATCCTATTAGAATCTCTCACATTACAAAATTCTTCCAGCTCTGCTCTACAGCGTACTGGGATTGTCTTAACTTCTGCTAGCTGTTTTCCTCGACTATAATTCTTTGCACAGGAATTGACTTTTGTGAATTGCACATTTAACCTAGCAGTGAGTGAGAAGATCAAAATAAGTAATGCATGTGGGTATTGTCCTATGGGGTCCCTAAAGCGCTCCGATTCTGCTTCGAACACTGTTCAATGTATCTTGTGATAATGAGTTCCACCATCTAAAGTACTTTCTTCTATCGGTTTTGATTGTGTTGTCTTTTAATTTCATTGCATGTGTCCTTTGAAAGGATAAACAGGCATGAGTAAATAGAAGAATCCATTTCTACATATTATTCAATCCCTTATGTACCTCTTTTGTATTACATCTTATTTTTCTCTTCTCCAAAGTAAAATGGTCTTAATGGTTTGTTTGTTTGCCTTTTCTAATATGGAAATCTTTCCGTATCTCATAATTTGTTGCTGTTATTTGAGCAGATGTCTTCCTGGAATTCTCCACAGTTATTAATGATGAGACAATCACACTTGGTGAAGATATCCAAATAAAGGGTTCAATGTGCAGTAAGACAGAGGTCTCTTCTGGCTGCTCTGTCAACATCAGGGGCTTAAAGTAGGCAAAAGTGGCTCTCTGACAACACTCATAAGAACTGCAGTAAAGGGTGGAAAAATGAGGAAAGCTCCTTTACTTCCTTCATTCTTATTGCCAGAATGACTGCAATGCCATTTTGCACCCAGCATAATGCTTCCTAAGTTTAAGGAGAAAACCACTCCCAGCTTCTTAGCCGAAAGTGAATCTCTGACAAACTCAGTGATGTTAGACTTGCTCTCTGATCTCTGGTCTTATCTGATCTAATTCTGTCTAATCCACAGTATTTTTTAGATTCCAAACTTTAGAATAGCTGCTGTTTGCAAACCTGACTCTTCCCATTTTCCCCACTTTACCTATTTTGTAGTGTATTTCAATACATTGAAACTCCTGAGGCCTGACCATCAGGAGCACTGCAACAATATGGTATAAATCTTGTGACAATAATTATGTTAAACCAGTGCAACCTCACTCTTTTGACAGTTAGTCCTGGTTTGCAATAACAGGAATAAGAGCAGAATTGAATATTATGATGACATCAGGGTTCTTCCACAGCAGGCATGCTGGAGGGCCTGGAGAACAGAAAAAGATGATGCTTTTAAATGGAAGAGATTGCAAAAACCTTAACAAAAAGCAGAGCTGTCACCCAGGCTCTTTTATTACATGGAACTAAGTATAAGTAGCATTACAAGAAGATTTACTTTTGTAAAAGCAAAGGAATTCACACGCTTTCACAGCAGGGAAACTTTGTAGCAGTTAAAACCTGAGGTCCATTAAAGTAGCACACACTTCTTGTGGTTTTGCTTGCCAGTTTTGCTTATTAGCAAAAGGATTTGTGCTGAAAGTCAGGGTTTCACCTCGTTGTCCCCCAAATTCCTGCATCATTGTTCCTGCAGTGCAGTTATAAGACTAAATCACACATTTCACCATAATGAGAGGTCCAGACGGATCTCACACTGCTGCAGAAAGGGTTGGGCAGGGAAAACACTGCAGCAGCAGCAGCAGCAGCCTTTCTTTCCAAGGCCCAGTGGGACAAAGTGGCAGAAAATCTGCAGGCCAGAGGGATGGGGAAGCACCTCTGTGCAGAATGTATATCCCTCCAGTCTACCCCAGATTTTCCCGGGTTTACCAGGGAAAAGCACTGAACCTCATCGCTGCCTTATCATTTTGGGGAAGCTTTCTGTCCTGCCTTGTGCTCCTTTTTCAAGCGTTATAAAGTACTTCTGTTCCAGGGCACTGCACATGGATATTAAATGTTCATCACAAACATGATGCCATTTTTGATTTCAGCATTTATCTATCTTCTGTTTTTATATGGCTACACTTACCATAATATCTCATACTTCACAATCTTTAACACACTATTTATCCCTCCAAAAAGCATGTATATGAAAAGTACCTGAAAATAAGCAATAAACCATTTTAATACTGTTACCATCTGAGGCTATGGATTTTTGAGAATTTTCTTCTCGTTAACTCTGGAATGCTATTCATAACCTTAAGGCTGATAATTCATAGAAAGTTATTTCATCAAGTGTCAACCCTGCTTAAGATATGTATTAGAGGTCTGCAATTCAAAACTGAGTCTTTTGCAGGCCCTAAATACAGAATCTTGTCCTTTGCTTAGGCAAAAATAAGACTTAGAGCTGTTACAGAAGTCACATTAAGGAAAACAAGACCTGCATTTCCAGTCATTTTTGTTGATCAGTATCAAGTATTATTAGTGATATTTAATCCATCTATAAATTTCACTTTCATCTGAACTAGCATATTATGTTCTTTGCATAGTTTCCTTTTAAAAAAAAAAAAAATTAAAACATTTTGAGAATGCTGTTTCTAGATCACTTCACACTAGCTTTCTAGATCACTCAGCATGATTTTTCTTTGAAACTGTAAAATTAAAATAAAGCAGGCCATGGGACGCATTTGAGCCACTGCTGTCTTTTGGAGGCAATTAAAATTGTCCACTGAGTTTCCTCCCCTACACAAGCTATACTTGTGAATTTGGAAAGAATATTTAAAGGCTTAAACCCCCTCACAGTCTAAGGCTGACACAGAAAGTCAGACTATTTTGGTGTTATGTGACTGTGAATGCTGTGAGAGCAACTTAGCAGCAAAGACTTTGGGGAATACCCTTGATATAATGGTGAACAAGATCAGTGGCATAAAGTTGAATTTGTCTAGTAGCAAAAGCAGAAAGGTAGGCCTGAAGAGAGAGCCTCTGATATGAGCGTGGAGACCAGTGCCTGAAGATGGCACCAGTCAGAATATACCATGTCCAATCTGTATACCAGTCAGAATATATCACACCCACAGAGGACACTACAACAGGATCCTCAAAGTGTCAAAAGGGCCCAGATGCCTAAAACAGGGTGTAAGTGAAACCAAATAAGCATCAAAAGACAAAAGCATGGAAAATCACTGCTTTTTAGGTATTCAGCCCTGGAGCTGTGTAAAACTTGGTTGGTGTCCCGCTTTTCTGAAGGGAAGGCTCTCTCAGCACCTTTCTGCATGAGGCCCAAGAAGCTGGAGCAATACGGACATGTCCCCTGCTTGATGCTCCTTTTGGACGCCCCACAGCAGTGCTCTGCTCACACGTGGCCTGCCTGGTTCCCTGCCCTATGCTGGACACTTTAATTTTTGCACCAGGAATCCACCTCTCTACACAGCACCCATCATTGTGACTGTCTGTCCTTCGGGGAAGCTGAGGAGTTGGAAATTATTCCACTTTTGATACACCCCAGCGGCTCCCCGTCAGCACCGCGGGCCCCTGAGGGAAGAGCCAGCACAGTGAGGAGCAGGACGAGGGCAGGCGGCAGCACCAGAGCGTAGGACAGAGGGCCCTGTGGAGGGCAGAGGGTGCGCTGAGGGGCTCCAAAGGCGCCCGAGGGGCGCCCAGCTGGGCGGGGAAGGGGCACGCGGAGGAGCGCGGCATTGTGGGAAGGGGGCGCGGCCCTTGGCGCAGGGCATTGTGGGAAGGGGCCGGGGCGACCGCGCAGGGCGTTGTGGGAGCGGCGGTGGCCGCCAGCCGGCCGGAGAGCGCAGGGCGCTGTGGGAAGGCGGCGGGGAGCTGGCACCCCCGGGGCAGCCCGCGGGAGGCGAGCCCGGCCCGGCCCCGCCGCCGCCCGCCGGCCAGGGATGGCGCGCATGCGCAGGGCGGCGGGGGCCGGAAGCGTCCCCGTTGCCGTGACAATGGCGTCGGCCCCGCGGCGCGGCTGAGCCGGAGCGGGCCGGGAGCCGCCGGGCCCCCGCCCCGGCCCGCCCATGCCGCGGAAAGCGCTGTTTTGCGTCCTGCAGCTGGACGTCCGCTCGGTGAGTGCCCGGGCCGCGGAGCCCGCCGTCCTCAGCCGGGGTGCAGCGGGCCACAGGCGGGAGGAGAAGCCGCGGTTTGTCCTTCCCGCCCCGCTTCCCCCCCTCAGCCGCCGCCGGCTCTCCCGGCACGGGGGTTCTTCTGGGAGGCTGGTCCGGGCCCTGTTGCTGAGCTGGAGGCCGCCTTCCGCCTGGAACTCCGGCTCCTGGGCAACTTCTGTCCCTTCTGTGTGTGCATCCTCCAGCGGCCGGTCCCTGCGCCCCCCCGTTGGTGTTAGCAGCAGCCGTGCGCCTCCGCAGTTCTCACTTTCCTGTGGAAAAGGTCTTTTTTTAAGAGACACCGATTCTTGGGAAGCTGCTCGGTGTGGGAAAAGCACTCCTGAAAAAACAGAGCAAAAGGAATCCCAGGAAGCAGCAGCTTGTACGTGGCATATGCCCCCCTGTGAGCGACGAGGTCCCTGTGAGGGGCGGGATGTGGCACGGGGGAGCTCTGGAGTACCTGGGTGTTACATGGCAGGGGGAGGTGAGGTCAATAGGTGTGAAAGTGGAAAGTTTTTACATTAGTCATCATGTTAGGACCGTTCCTTGTGCACTTTGCAAAGTTTCCTGCTTGTGTATAAGGTGGGAGTAAAGTAAGAGTCTATGTCATTCTCCTGATAACTTTTCAGAAGTAAAGTAGGTGGTGCTCGGTTACTCTGGAGGTGTTGGCTTCACACGCCCGGCTCACTGTAATCCGGAGGTTAGGCCTCCTCATGGGACAAGTGCTGCCAGCCAAAAGGAAAACCCAAGGTGCTATCCAAAACCTTTTTAAGTGCAGATCCAGAAAGTATATACTGGGAAATGGACCCGGTATTCCTGGATGCTTAGCCACCTTTGTTCCCAGATTTGTGTGGCTGCTCTAAAATAGAGCTGTGAGTTCCTACGCATAGGTGGTGAGGGTGTTGCCCTAATGGTGTTGCTCTGCTGTCTGGACAGCTGGTGTTCATCTTCATGACACAAAGGCCCGCTGGGGGCTTCCTGGAAAGGAGCAGATGTGCTTTCCTTTTCTGTTCCTACTGCCGTGAGCTATTTATGTGCCAGGAGGGAGCACAGGGAAAGTGTTTCCCAGGGTCAGGCTTCTTCAATTGTGGGATATTTGTTATTCACCTGGCTGTCCAGGCTACAGGTAATAGTGGAAAGGAACAGAACAGGAAATCTACAACACAGATCTGAGTGCCTCTTTCAGCACATGTGGGTTGTTCAGTTATATCCTGCTGTGCTATATAATTTATCTCAGATAACCCTTTTGATAAGTGTATTTAGTCTGTTTTCGAATGGCTTGTTTTGCCTTTTTTTCCCCACCCCTGGAGCCTACTTTGGCATTTCACTCCTGTAATGTTTTGAAAACTTTCCAGCCTAAATTTCCTTCTGGCTAGTTGATAACCTGCTCTTACACAAATGTCAACACTGGCCTTTCACTTAAATATTTTTTTTTCCTGCCTTAGTGTTTGCTCTCTTGTTGTACTTTTTGGGCAGTGATTCTGTCATTTCACAATTAATCTGTGTCAGCTAAAGAGACCTGGTTCTCTTTTGTGTGATAGGCTCACCAGTCTTCTGAGCATCGTAGGGAGGGTGATCTGATCATCTTCCACTTTGAATTTGCATTGATCAGGATCGGAATTGAATTCAGTATCTCAGATGGAGTCTCACTGTTTCCTTAGGTGAAGTCAGGGAAAAAAAATCCAACATTTATCCTGTGTGTCTTAATATTAGTCTCCTTGCAGCTGCACTGCAGTTAGGCTGTTGTTTCTCACTCATCTCACTCATCATCTTCCCCTCAGCCAGTTTGAAGCTTAACCCCGCCAGTGAAAGCAAAAACTGTTGTTAATACACACTAGGTGCATCTCATCTCTGTTACTATGGTCCCTCAAACAGGTTTTTCTATGTCTTTTTTTTGACCCCTGATGATTTCTGAATTTTGGTTGGAAAAATTTCATGAAAACACTCTGACTTCTTGTGTCAGGGTCATTAAAGATATTAAAAGACATGGACCCCAGGATATATAGAGGAACGCTTTTAATAGTAACCCTCACCCTGACGTCTCTCAGTTTTGCATGTTATTGATGCTGTCCTTTGGCCAGTTCTGTACCACCTTAGGACTTTCATACTAACTCCCATCTTCTGGATCGTAATTAATAATTTCTCATGTGGCACTATATAATATCCTTTGTCCAGAAAGTAGGCTTTCAAGAAAATGTCAGGTTTTGCTTGATTGATTTATTTTTATGAAACATGTGCTGCTGGGCTTTTTTCTAGTGATCTTTTCCTCCATATCTTTATTATTTACTTTTGCATATTTAAATATTCTGATTGATGGGGTTATAATTTTTCAGATCTCGCTTTCTGTCTCACATGGGCCTTGTGTTTGTTATTTTTCAGCAGATAGTACTATCCTTGTTTTTGTAACATAGCTTTTAGTTATGTATAGATCTAGCAGGAAGAATTACATTCTTTCAGAACCTGGGCTGAGTATGATTCAGCCTCCCTATGGCTTCTTGGTCCAGACCTAAGGCATATTGGGTAGCTTCTGTTTCCATCATTTCATTCTTTAAGTTGTTTTTTTTTAAGTATCATTAAACCCGAGGCAAAATATTCAGTTGTGTTTGGGGCAGGGATTTGTTAGTTTTCACATCTTGGTTGATTTGTACTACGTCCACTTGTTTTCTTCTTGTTCACTTCATTTGTGACTAAAGTCTTGTCTAAATTTCTGATTCCTTTTCCTGTTCTTTTACAATGCTCTGTGTATTTCTCAAGCCTCTTTGGAACTACCCACTTGTGTCAGAAGTTCTGTCCTCTTTGCTTTTCACTTGCTTTAGGATACAGACGGGTTTTGCTCCTTTTGACTTACTGAAATTCCAGTATCATTTCCAATCCGAGTCCACCAGCTCTTTAGTTTGTCTCACTGTTAGTTTTCTTCATTTCTGAAAGGCTGCTCTTCTCAAATGGAAAGCCTTAGTTAAAGACCTTATCTGGTTTATCCTGCCATTAATTGAAATTGAATAATTCATGATTGCTCAGACTGAGATTTCATTGTTATTTGTTTTTTTGGGACTAATTTTGGTGCCTACCTCTGCTGCTGGCATTTAGATTGCTCACGTAGCAACAGAATGAAATTCACATTATTCTTCATGTCATCGCTACATGGAGAATTCACAAATGTGGCAGTGAAGGTACATGAAGCTTTAAGCGCTACGATGAATTAATAATAGCATTGTGGATTACTGCCAGGTAAGGAGACTAAAATGGCATCTCTTCACATTGAGATCATTTTTACAACTCTGAGTCCAGAATGCTGTTCTGTCTGGAAGCTTGTGCTCAGCAGAAGTTAATACTGCCCGTCGCCCTTCATAGGGCGCTCTTCTTGCTTTGACGGTAATAGGCAATTAAAGGGATTTCTCAAGGCCTGCCTTTTTCATTGATTACATGCAGCTGCAGTTTTAGGACTGTGTGTAACAAACAAATGCCGTAGGGGGTTGAGGATCAGTATAATTCTCTTCCTTTCCATGAGATGAATTCAGTGATTTCTTTATGGGTATTTGTGATGCCCCAACAACAGGGCTGGTCCGCGTTTTCCATCCTCCTGGGGACTGCAGCAGAGAAATCCAGGGTCACACTGTCCTAGACATTTGTCATAGTCATCCTGGTTGGTTATAAGCATTGATATCCCTCTATCCTTAGCTGATCCATAGATCATACTATTACGTTTTTTTAAAATGGTCCCCTCACCTTGCCTGAATAGTTTGCGGTCAGATACAAGCTTCAATTTGTCTCCTAAGTGTTATGCAGCTCCATGCATTGCATATTACGAAAGAGATTTCATGAACTGCAGATGTACATAGGTCATTCATTTTTGGAGCTGGTTTAAAATTACATGAACATGTAAGATTTGGTGTTCCAGCTCAGGCAATGAATTGTGCAGTTTATCTCAAGGGTAGTAGAAGCACAAGTTTCTACATGTGCTATCTTGCCCCACATGCTGATTTGTAAGAATTTATTTTCTTTTACAGGATAGCCAGAATAAATGGCACCTGTTGTTTGCAGTTTTGCCCTCTCTAATGTCTTCAAACTTCTCACTTTTAACTTCAATAATTAGGCAAATGTTGGTTGCCTTCTCTAAGGTGAAAAGCACAAAACTACAGTTAAAATGACTGTAAATTCTACAAAAATGTCAAGAAGAAAAGCGAGAACCAAGATAATACAGCTTGTGGTATATAGCTTGGGGGATCTTGCCTCCTATGAATGAAATCTGTCTCTTTCACTCACTCCTATTCGCACTTGCAACTGCATGAGTGTCATACAAGCTGTTTAATGCTTGACAGTCTGTTTCAATATCTATGGGATATCTATTATTCTGGCACTTTTCTTGCAGATCTGAAGCCCTTATTTACGTGGAGAGGAAACCCTTTTTTTCTCCTCATTGGATATTTATGTGTAGAAGCACCATTTTTTTTAGCTTATACTGTATCTATAATAATTTATCACACATTGGTTTCTGGGTTGTTTTTTTTTTTTCACCTGAGGCTGTTTTTCTGCTGTTTATATAATTTTCTTTTAAATCCAGTTAGGATTTCTCAAGTAAAACATTCATTTGGGAGTAGGAGACTGTAACCAAAGCACTTATTTTAATTCCTGTCACTCTTCTCCCTTGTCTTTCTACCTGGCAATTCAAAGTCTGAATACTTTCTCCAGCAGCCTTACGTTGGAAGAGACAACCTCATGTTTATTATACTGTGATAAAAAGCGAGCAGTAGAGCTGAAGTGAAAGGTGACGATTCTCTGGCTGGGTAATAGAAAAAAAACACGTGGCTTGCAGAAAATAGCAAATAGTTTTGCAATGAGTTGTGTACATTCTTGCAATGAAAACACAAGTAAGAATGACTGATGTTCATCAGAGCTTTAAAAACATACCAACTCCTTCTTGCTTAAAGAATAAGAATTGTCCAGGGGAAGTTGAGAGATTAGTGGCAGCATCTGGCAGCCTAATGAGGAGCCACCCTTGCCTTGAATATCCTCCAGGGTGGCCAGATTTCTCAGATAAAACTTTGTGCTGTGTATCTGATAGTAACAGATCAACAGTTGTTTTTTCTCATTTAAATATTAGAAAGCAAAGCTAATATATTATTTGCAAATAAACTTCCCTGTTTTGGTGGCTGGACAGAGTATGAATATCTAAGCATGTACGTTTACCAGCTTCATTCTCTCTGTAGCTAGGCTAAAATTTGAATGGGTTTTTGTGTCTTGGCATCACATAGACTTCATTCTACATGACTTTTCATACAGAACCTGATGTGACCCTTGGTGATTAACTGTTGTGTAGTCAGTGTGTGCCTTCAACTATATTAACCTGGGATTGGGATACCAGGTTTCAGTTTTGGTTGAAGACAATACAGAATGTTTAGTTACAGTGAGAAGAATTTGGTCCTGATTATTTTAAAATGGTGACTATTTTTCCTGGTCAGTCTGTACAAACAGGATTGCTTTAGAAAAGAAATTTTTTCACTCTGGTCTCATAATCTGACTCTCAGAAATCAACCATTTCAGCCTAGGTCATTTCATTGTTATCTTGAAAACAGCCATTACTTCCATAACTGAAGTTCAGTTTGTTTAATTAATGTGTTACAGATAACTTGCCCGGGCGTGCTGCTGAAAGACAAAGAGGAACTTTATCTCAGTGTCTCTGTACTTGGGCAGTACAAAAAAACTCAACATGTCCCTGCAGCATTTCCACTCTTCTTTCAAGAAAAACTAGTATTTGAAAAGGTAAGATAATGTCAAGACTAATACAAGCCAACTAAACCCCGTCCCAAACTCCACAAAAACCCTGTGCAAAACCCCTGAACACAAATAATCACACTGAGGATGGCATGGTGTTATAACTCCTGCTTCTCTCCAGCACAAACGAGGTGTGTGCCTGTATTATCCACGCAGTGACTCAAGAATTACGTGTACTGAAGATTATAATGTATGATGAGACTTTCTAGTTGTTTGTTCATCCTCTTGTGAACTGTCTTTTTTCAGTGTATGTTTTCCTGGCTTGGAAGGAACTGAATATTGTTGTTCTAAAAATTATGGCAAGATGAAGAATTTAGTAGAAAGACAGAATAGCAGCTCAAGCCTTTTTGGTGACATCTTTCTCCCTTTGAGATACTTTTGTCGTGGTTTGTCACCAGAATCCCCATGTTGGTACTCTGGCGTTATAATTTATAGTTGTTTATCACGTATTCTGAGTCCCTGCTAGCTTCATTATTAGTACCACAGGGATAATGAAACACAATATCTTACAGATATGATCTGGTTTCTTGACTACCTATGAATTATAATACTTTGCCCTTTCTAGTCCTTTTCCTTTAAGCATCCCCCAGCACTTTGAAAACCAGACTGAGTAAACATCAGTGATGCTCTGGTGATGTGGGTAAGATACAAGCAGTGATAATTTCACCAGCTACTGAAGAGTAAAAAGACCATAGTTCTTTAAAGGCAAACATACCACAAACTACTTAAGGGAAATGTACTGAACGCTGTTTTCAGTGTAATTTAGGAGAACTCCAATACACCAGGATCTATTCGCTTACAAAAGAACTGAACAAGGAAGCTGAGAATACTATCTGTCTTCCTACAAATAGCTGTTGATTAGGTCCAGATACTTGTGGAGCACCAGTACTTGGTGGTTCTTACTGTTTGGTACCTTGAACAGCAGTGTGATCTACACCACTCTGCTGAGACTTTTGTACAGAATTAGGGGGAAGTCTATTACCTGCTGAGTATTCAGTGCAACATCCTCCCCTATTCCTTGCTGTCTCTTCACATGGGATTCTGGTTAAAAAAATCAACTCTGAACGGTACTCTGGACGTGAATAGTCACTTCCATGAAAATGAAGCTTAAAGCGTTACTAATGTATCAAAGAACATATACTTCATTTATCAGAGTTCTAGTACATTTAGCAATTTATAGAATCATAGAATCATTAGGTTGGAAGAGAACTCTGAGATCATGGAGTCCAACCATTGACCTAATACCACCATGCCCTCTAAGCTGTTGTCCCGACGTGCCATATCTACACATTTTTTGAACACCTCCAGGGATGGTGCCTCCACCACATCCCTGGGCAGCCTGTTCCAATGTTTGGCCACTCTTTCGGTAAAGAAATTTTTCCTAATGTCCAATCTAAGCCTCGCCTGGTGCAACTGGAGGCCATTTCCTCTTGTCCTGTCACTTGCTACTTGGGAGAAGAGACCGACCCCCACCTCACTACCACCTCCTTTCAGGTAGTTGGAGAGAGCAATGAGGTCTCCCCTCAGCCTCCTCTTCTCCAGACTAAACAATCCCAGTTCCCTCAGCCGGTCCTCCTAAGACCTGTTCTCCAGACCCTTCGCCAACTTTGTTGCCTTTCTCTGGACACGCTCCAGCACCTCAGTGTCTTTCTTGTAGGGAGGGACCTGAAACTGGTCACAGTACTCAAGGTGCGGCCTCACCAGTGCTGAGTAGAGGGGCATGATCGCCTCCCTACTCCTGCTGGCCACACTATTCCTGATATGAGCCAGGATGCTGTTGGCCTTCTTGGCCACCTGGGCACACTGCTGGCTCGTGTTCAGCCGGCTGTCGACCACGCCCAGGTCCTTTTCCCCCAGGCAGCTTTCCAGCCACACATCCCCAAGCCTGTAGCGCTGCATGGGGTTGTTGTGACCCAAGTGCAGCACCTGACACTTGGCCTTGTTGAACCTCATAGCATTGGCCTCAGCCCATCGATCCGGCCTGTCCAGGTCCCTCTGCAGAGCCCTCCTACCCTCGAGCAGATCAACACTCCTGTCCAACTCAGTGTCATCTGCAAAAATGTCTTTCTCTCTTGAAATTTTCTCAGGCAATACTTATCTCTACGTGTTGAACTCTTTACAATACCCCTAATTTAAACATGGAGAGGTAACCCAAAATGTCTAGAAAGCATATGACAAGAACTGCTAGCTTTCAATGAATTTGATCACGTGCCAAATGATCGGTTCAGTTTCCTTTCTTTTTCCAGTGGGGATTGGGCTCTTGTCAACTATCTTGGCAAGGAAGAATATTGATTTTTATTTATTTATTTATTCACCTCTCTTTCCCCAGAGGTCCATCTGATGACTCTGACTGTGCCGTTATTACTATTTATTAATTTATTTTCCAGGCATTTGCTGATATAGTTGATCCTGGATACCTTGTGGAGTTACTGGAATGTAGGTTCTGCTTTTTATGTATACTATGTTGTATGCATTAATGTCGTGCATGTGTGGCCTCTAAAGACTTTTTAGAGCTTTAAAGTATGTGATAATTTTTCTATCAGGAGCCTGTTCTCTGAAAAGCCAGGGGGTAACCAATGTAGTATAACATGTACTTAATAAGTAGGACCCTGGCACTGGTGGGTTTTCAGAATAGAATATTCGTTGTCGGTGTAGGCAGATGTTTTTTGCTATCTTGGGTTACTAGTAACTTACCCAAAATACTGTTATCTAACAAAATGCCTTTAGAAATGTATGCTACATGCTTTAGAACAGGAAAAGGGTAAAAAGTCATAATTAATGGAAAATCCAGTTAGTTATCCAGATGGATTCCTTTACCTGAACATTTATTTGATTAGTTTTCAAATAACATAAGCATAAACCTTCAATTTTTGTAAAATTATTCTTTTCAATTTTTAAGAAAATTATGTCTTGCTGCGTGTGGACGATAATGAATTGCAGTGAGACAACAGTCACCTGGAACTCAAACTCCAGGAATACTGGGAGTTTTCTGAAAAAGTGGCAAAGCTTCCATCATCATCTCTAAAAGAAGGACAAATTTGGCAGCAGATAGAACTTTACAAGTCCTAAGTCAGATTTAGAGTTGTCATTTGCACACTGCTAATGGCATTGTGTTAATCTGTGGTATTTATGCAAGCTGTTCTTAATTTTCTCTTATTGTTGGTGCAGTAGAAACAGTGCAGATACGTACAGTGCTACAAAGCTTAAATCAGTGAGCTGTTTTTCTTGGATTTTAACTATGAGAATTACTTTCCATTTTAGTTCTTTTTAACTCGTGAAATAACTTTTTTCCTTTCTAGTTGACACAGCAGTACTTGAACTAATACAGCTCATTCCTCCAGGTATTGTATCAGTCTCTTCATAAATTATGCAGTTTAATAGGTGAATTTCCATGAGGACATTACCCATTACAGCACAATCACTTTTTCCAACACACAAACAACATAGAAAGCTCTTCAACAAATAGTCCTCTGAATATAAAATGTTAATAGATCAAGAGGATCTCATTCTTGAAAGAAAATAATAACTGAATATTGAAATGTACCATTCTCAGGCTTAGAAAAGTGATAATATTTTAAAAATGAAAAATAAACTGAAATGATCCACTTATTAACTGCATCACAATTCACTTGCAAAGTGGCTGTCCGTGAAATTTCAGAGTGCATAATCTTGTTCTCAGAATAACACTTTTTTTCCCTTCCATTTTAATGGTGACCATTGGGAAAACTTTTACCCTCACTATAAGTGTTACAGGTCTCCTGGGATATGTGAAGGTAATAAATAGCAATTTGTCATACTTCTGTTATTGGTTTGTGTGATTATAAAAATCTATTTTAATGAAATTCAAGTGTTCCCATGAATAATGTAAATCTGCATTTTATTGGAAATAAAATCAAGTTTTAAAGAGGACTCATTTGGAAACTGCGGTATTAAAAGCAGTCTCTGTCACTTGTCCCTAGTACTTTCAAGGAAATGATGGCTTCTCTCAGGTGACTCACCACCAAACTGTTTACTTGAAGTAATGTATGTGTATAAAGTAATGTGGATTTTTGTTGTGGGAGGGTAAAAGTTCTTACATAAGGAATTTAATTTCAGGGGTCAGAGACAGGTGTGATACAGCCCAACGTAAGCTGACAAGATGACTGCAATAGCACGATTTAAATTTTTTTATGATATACATTCAATGTTTTCCCCTAAAGAAAATGCTTTTTTAAAAAGTAGCAAACCAGGATAGTGAAAAAATCTTGAAATAATGATTTTGATGTTGCTTGTGTTTCTTTCTTACTACTATGCCTACTATTACAACTACTATTACCATTCTGTAGTATGGGATGATACAGTTTTTCCTAAGGGATTGGCTGCCATCAAAAAAAATGTGGCATGGAAGGGAAAGAAAGGAAAACTACTAAAGAATTGCCTAGAGAAAATTTCTTATATGTCTCTTATAGAACAGATAACACAATATTTAATTTTTTTACAATGACAGTGAAACATACTTTCAGAGTAGATTCTGCACATTTCTGCTACTGATTTAACTTGAGGTTATTTCCTAGTGTGGTACAAGTTTTAGAGCCATGATGTTAATTTTTAAAGAACAAAATTTATCTTAGTTTCAATATGGTCTTGTGTGTGGTGTCTATGCTATATGGCTTTGTCTATTTTCCAGTTTTCTTTGTCTATTTGTCTATTTTCTTTTCAGTAGGAAGAATTCTAGCTACGTATGAAGAAAATACAAGAGATTTCCTGTTCCCTGACCCTAAGCTTAACCGTGGGCACCGTGGTTTAGATCGTGAGATTTTAATGAAGAGGTCCTCTTCTTTTACAGTGAGTGAATATCTGTGGTCTGTATTTATAATACAGTGTGTTTCACTGAAGAAACCCCTTGAACTACTTCAAATGAAAAGCAATTACTTCTGACAGATTTTGCCATTTCAAGTTTTGAATGTACAAATCCACAGTTGAACTTTGGTGAAGGTATAATCTTTTTTCAAAATGCTTCAAGGAATTATTTAATATGAAAAAGTTAGTTTCCGCTTGGTTTGCAGTGTGGCACCATGATACATGTCTTTCATTCAGTTTAATCGGTGGTGCAGTTGGTAGTTGAAGGGATGCAAGAGAAGAGGAAAATGCCATAACAACTTCACGGTTCTCAGCAGATAAACTATGTAACCCTCCTTCTCAGTCTCTTTTCGTAGCATTTTGTTTCAGACCATTTTTGATGCTGTTTAGGACAATGACAGTCAGTACAAATTTATAGTGCTATGCCATCTGGCCTGTGGCCTCCTTGAGGTGTGAGATCACCACTAAAATAGTAAGTAACTGAAATTTAGCTTAATGTTGCATGATTATTTTTCAGTTCCAAAGCCTTTTCTTAAGGTCTGTTCAGGCCATTCATGCTCATTTAGTAATTTGCCTCTTCTACAGTTTCAAAAAAGCTCTGATAAATGACAACTAATTGTCAGAATGAGTGTCATGAATTAGTGTTAATTTTCTGGTGATAAGGGTTCAAGTATGTAGTAAATGAAAATGCATTCATCTCACACTGCCCTTTCATAGATTGTAACTGTTGAATCTTAGGTGTCAATGGAATAACTCAGGAAGGTACTTTGAAGATGATGGTGATGACGTGGGAGATTTCTTTGGGGTTTGTTTTGTTTGTCTTATTTTGGTTAAATTTTACTAGTGGATTGGCAGGACATTTGGGTTGGGAAGTCAGGGACTCAGTTGCCCTGTCTGTTGTGATTGGATTAAAAACACATTGGAGGAGGGAAATGCTGGTTAAAGGTCATTGATATCTTTTAGCTGGTATAATCTTTCCCCTGCAAGGGCAACCTGGAAATTGCCCAGTCACTTGCAATTGAAAGTGCTAATTTGGTGTCTAATGCTGTGTTACATTTGAATGAATTAAAGCTGTGATTTTTGTGATACAAAAATGTATGGTTCTGCAGCAGCTTAAACTGTCCATGCAAAAATAGCCATTATTTTTTGGCTATCTCTTTGGTATAGCTTATGTTATGCATGTTAGCAGTGGCTCAAGAGATGAGATGGGACTGTATCGCTTTCATATTACTTGTAGATTAGGTACTTCCCTGGTCTTGAGAAAGAATAGATAGGGAGGTAGTAATAATGAGGTGGTATTAGCAAAATGGTTTCAGATATTTTGTAACTGCAATACGATGAATTTTTGTAGAAGCAGAGCCACTAGAGAAGTTTGGGGGTTTTGTTGAGTTCTTTCATACAAAAATTATGTATTTTCTAATAAAGAGAAGGTGCCATAATTTGTGAGCTGTGAGAAGGTGTGGTCAGAGTCATTTGGATGTGTGGCTGAATGATGCCCTCATGGGGGACTTCAACTTACCAGATGTCTGCTGGAAATACAACACAGCGGAGAGGAAACAGTCCAGGAGGTTCCTGGAGTGTGTGGAAGATAACTTCCTGACCTATCTGGTAAGTGAGCCCACCAGGGGAGGTACCTCACTTGACCTGCAGTTTACAGACAGAGGAGGACTGGTGGGAAATGTGATGGTTGGAGGCCATCTTGGGCTTAGTGACCATGAAATGATAGAGTTCTCTATTCTTGGTCAAGTTAGGAGGAGAGTCAGCCAAACCACAACCATGGACTTCCAGAGGGCTGACTTTGGGCTGTTCAGGACACTGGTCGAGAGAGGCCCTTGGGAGGCAGTCCTGAAGGGCAAGGGTGTCCAGGAAGGCTGGACATTCTTCAAGGAGGAAGTCTTAAGGGCACAGGAGCAGGCTGTCCCTGTGTGCAGAAGATGAACTGGTGGGGAAGACAACCAGCCTGGTTGAATAGGGAGCTTTTGCTTCAACTCAGGGAAAAAAGGAGGGTTTACCAGTCTTGGAAGAAAGGGCACGTAGCTCAAGAAGAGTATAGGGAGCTTGTTAGGTCGTGCAGAGGAAAAATGAGAGAGGCAAATGCCCAACTAGAACTCAGGCTGGCCACTGTCGTGAAAGACAAAAAACGTTTCTACAAATACATTAACAACAAAAAGAGAGCCGAGGAGAATCTCCATCCTCTATTGGATGTGGAGGGAAACATTGTCACCAAGTATGAGAAAAAGGCTGAGGTAGTTAATGACTTCTTTGCCTCAGTCTTTGTCAGACAAGCAATCCGCAAGGTAAT
The DNA here is from genome assembly GCF_034619465.1 of Leptosomus discolor. Taxonomy (NCBI): domain Eukaryota; kingdom Metazoa; phylum Chordata; class Aves; order Leptosomiformes; family Leptosomidae; genus Leptosomus; species Leptosomus discolor. The sequence goes on along the minus strand of NC_141393.1, from coordinate 54,377,135 downwards.
CAGCCCCCTGAGATGGAAGCCAGGGACTGAGAGCAGACTAAACCTGCTGTAATTCAGGAGGACTCAGTTAAAGACCTGCTTTCCTACCTGGAAATCCACAAATCTGAGGCTGGATGGGATCCACCTGAGAGCACTGAGGGAGCTGGTGAAGGAGCTGGCCAAGCCACTACCCACCATTTATCAGAAGACCTGGTCAACAGGGGAGGTCCCAGACAACTTGCCAATGTGATGCCCATCTACAAGAAAGGCCAGAAGGAGGATCTGGGGAACTACAGGCCCGTCAGCCTGACCTCAGTGCCGGGGAAGGTTACGGAGCGGTTCATCTTGAGGGCGATCACATGGCAGGTGAAGGACAACCAGGGACTCAGGCCCAGCCAGCATAGGTTCATGAAGAGCAGGTCCTGCTTAACCAACCTAATCTCCTTCTATGACCAGGTGACCCACCTAGTTGATGAAGGGGAGGCTGTGGATGTCATCTACCTGGACTTTAGTAAAGCCTTTGACACAGTCTCCCACAGCATTCTCCTAAGAAAGCTGACGGCTCATGGCCTAGACACCTGTACACTAAGCTGGGTTAAAAACTGTCTGGACAACTGAGCACAGAGAGTTGTGGTGAACCAAGTTCAATCCAGCTGGTGGCTGGTCACAAGTGGTGTCCCCCAGGGCTCAGTATTGGGGCCGGTCTTGTTTAACACCTTTATTGATGATCTGGATGTGAGGGGATGAGTGCTCCCTCAGTAAGTTTGCAGATGACACCAAGTTGGGTGGGAGTGTTGATCTGCTCGAGGGTAGGAGGGCTCTGCAGAGGGACCTGGACAGGCCGGATCGATGGGCTGAGGCCAATGCTATGACGTTCAACAAGGCCAAGTGCCAGGTGCTGCACTTGGGTCACAACAACCCCATGCAGCACTACAGGCTTGGGGATGAGTGGCTGGAAAGCTGCCTGGGGGAAAAGGACCTGGGCGTGGTCGACAGCCGGCTGAACATGAGCCGGCAGTGTGCCCAGGTGGCCAAGAAGGCCAACAGCATCCTGGCTCATATCAGGAATAGTGTGGCCAGCAGGAGTAGGGAGGCGATCATGCCCCTCTACTCAGCACTGGTGAGGCCGCACCTTGAGTACTGTGACCAGTTTCAGGCCCCTCCCTACAAGAAAGACACTGAGGTGCTGGAGCGTGTCCAGAGAAAGGCAACAAAGTTGGCGAAGGGTCTGGAGAACAGGTCTTAGGAGGACCGGCTGAGGGAACTGGGATTGTTTAGTCTGGAGAAGAGGAGGCTGAGGGGAGACCTCATTGCTCTCTCCAACCACCTGAAAGGAGGTGGTAGTGAGGTGGGGGTCGGTCTCTTCTCCCAAGGAGCTAGCAGTAGGACAAGAGGAAATGGCCTCAAGTTGTGCCAGGGGAGGTCTAGATTGGACATTAGGAAAAATTGAGTATTAGAGTAGTCAAACATTGGAACGTCCTGGAGATGTTAAAAAAAACATGTAGATATGACACTTGTAGACATGATTTAGTCGGCATGGTGGTATTATGTCAACGGTGGGACTTGTGATCTTAGAGGTCTATTCCCACCTAATGATTCTATGATTCTATTCTATGATGACAATGTAGTAAAAAGTTGACTGAGGTAAGAGGGAAATGTACTTCCATGTCTTTGGGAGCAGTGTAAATAAAATCCATCTGTGCTCTGGAACAAGGACTGCAGAAGCATCTGTTGCTCTGTTCCATCTACATCACAGAAAGAACGGTTTAGGAAAGGATTTTGGCATACTGACCCCATTTTCAGGAATAATAAAGAAGCTGTGTTTGATGGAATTGGAGGGAGGCTCCTGAAAAGACCTTGCGGTTCCTCTCCTTGTTTGTCAAATGGAACAGCTGTGAGAGGATTTTTAACTCCAGTAGAAATGCAGTCTCAAATGCCTACATCTTCTAGTGTTTCCTAAGCTTTACTGGCAAGTATCTTCTGCTAACTCTATCAGCACCAAGCATTGAATGTGAGTGCTAAGCAAAAGGGAAAGTGTTAAACAAGGTCATGAGAACCCTCACGTTATTCCTATGCTAGTCAAGCGATGTTCTTCCTACATGGAAAGTTATTTATAGCTGAGATGTTGAGTATTTTTGACTGACAGCTGTGCTTCAGTGGCACTTTGATTCCAAATAAATTTGTCTTTTATTAAAAAAATAAAGGTAGCAACAGCAAGGTTACGGTTGTGGAGTTCAGATAGGCAGTGACAAGCAGTGTCTGATTAACACTGCTAATCTGCCAGTTGGAAGGAATCCCAGGTTGAGAGGATCAGAACTCCTCCAGAAATCTGGCACTTGGCTGATAATGTCTCTGGCTAAATGTCTTATGGGGCTTACAAGCACAATACGCATACTAGACATGCCTTGAGTTATCTCTGCTGGTCCAGCGTTGCCCAGCTGAGGCTTTTGCTGGCTCTTCTGTATGTCTCTGCAACCCTTGCCTTTCAGGATATGTTTAAGCCTTGACTGGTGGTGACTTCTTACACACATTCTTATCTCCATTCCCCACCCTCATGCAGTATTTGCCATGTTACTTAAAACAGTTTCTTTTTAGTTGTGCTATCTTTTATTTGCATACCAATACAAGACCTTCTATTATATTCATATGTACTTTTTTAAGCTACAGTCTTGTATTCATGCTTCTTACAGTCAAAAGCATGTATTAGACTGGCTTTCTAACTCGTGTTCTTCTAAGTATGAACCACCTTACCAGTTTTTCTATGATCAAATTAATTTTATGTCCATATCATTTCTGGTGCAGAAGGACTGACAAGCCTGCTCAGGACTGCAGATATCACTAGCTGGAGGCAGAAGAATAGATCCCAAAAACTTTCTGGCTCAATTTTAATGTACAGATATGTTTGGGGCTGTATGGCAGTCTTTACATAATACTATATTGAATATCCTTCAGCAATCCCTAGTTCGGGAACTGCAGAAACCAGAAAAACTCCTCTCATTGCTTTTGATCTATACATTACTTTTGACATATCCATGTCTATGTATGCAAGTGCCATCCTGTATTCCCTCTCCACAATTCATTTCTCTGAAGAAACCGTAGTTTTGAGTGGGGTTTTTTTTTGTTTTTTTTTTTTTTTAGCTATGAGCACTTAACAATTCTGTAATCATTCCCAGTCTCTGTAAGAGCAGTAGGTGCTCTGTTGTTGCTTTTTATAGAAGAGTTGCTAATTCTGATGTGTCCTTTTTAAAATTGTTAATAGCACTTGACAATTCATTAGTAATAAAAATGAGTTGATTAAAGACGGTCAGCTTTAAAATCTTTTACATGCCATAACTTGACTTGATTGAATCCTGGACTCTGTTAATTGCTATGACTGAACTTTCTTGACATTTTTGTCATTTCATTTCCATAATCTAACCTTGGGCCAGTTCATATTCCCTTATGGGAAATCAGTGTGTGTTTAGGCAGGTGGTAGAGAATAGTTTGGTTAAGCAGTAGACTTCACTCATGTTCTTGCTAATTACTAAGAATGTGGGGCAGAGTCATAGACCATCTCCTTTTTGTTTCTCAGTGATTTTGTGTTCATGTGCACAAATGCCTATGCACACAGATGGCTCGGGGCAGCAAACTCTGTGTTGAAAGAAGAGAGGGTAGAAAGTTCTAGGGACACTTGATTCTCTCTTTGCTTCTGCAGAACTGTATAAGATGCACATAGATGATTCCCACTTGTTTATAGCATATGTGGCCTTTAGTTCTTTTGTGCCTTTTTCAGTGTTGTTTTGAGAAATAACACTTGTGTGTCATAATTGCTGCCATTTACACCCAGTAAATTTTGTATACCTTGCCCAGTTCTAGCTAAATTTAACAGGAAATAGAGCTCTCAGAGGTATTATGTTTCTAGATATGGCTGCAGTAAAAGAAGATGAATTGAACAGAAACTGTTAGCCATGTAAAGATGGAGGGACTTGTTGGCCATTAGTACGTGTGTGCTGGTTGACCAGGAGGCCCTGTTGGACTCCACTGATTCCAAATTGGTCAAACTAGGGCTGCATCTTGCCCACCACACGTAGAAGAGGGAGATTGAAAGGAAGTCGAGCATTGTTATAGAACATGAGAGACAATCCACAGAAATCGGACTTTGCTCTAATGGTTACAGAATAAAGGGTATTCTTAATGATACTGTTACAAATGAATAGTTATTTGCAGTGTAACTGACTGATTTTGAAAATGTTTTTACAAAAAAGCTTGCACAATTGAGATTATTTATAAATAAGTTTCTAAAGTTAGCGTCAAGGAAACTTCTAGAGCATGACTGGAATTTTTATTGATGCTATATAGCATGGCGTGAAAAATCTTTAAAAGTGCTTTTGACAAAGAAATGTATTGAAATAAAAGTCAGACCTTAATTGTTGTACGAAAGCAATATAATCATCTGTAATTGAATTGTCAGAAATGCAAATGTTAGCATCTTGACATTTACCATTGCTGTTCTGTCTTTTCTAATTATCTTTATTAAAGGCTGAAATTAACAAAGGAAATGGCTGAAAATTAGGAATGGTTTGTTACATTAGGTGACATTTACTTCTTTGATACCCTTTATCTTAAGTTGGAGCTTGATGTTCAATTATTGTCTCTCTTCTAGGGAATTGCACCAAAATTGAGATTTTCTACAAGCTCCCTTATTACAGAAAGACTGTTAAGCTCAGGAAGGAGTCACATACAGGTTAGCATAATTTAATTGTTTGCAATTTAATTTCTAGATTTAATATTGATAGCCTTGGTTCCAATTTTTGCATCTGCTGCTCACTTCAAACTTTTCTCATTCTTTTGTTGTGGTTAAAGCAGTTATCATGGGTGCTTGACAACTTGATTAAATTTTTAATCAAGTATGAGTAAAGAGTGGGTTTGGTGCATGACAGTAAATGCTGAGAGTTCCTTGAATCTGAAACAATTATCAGCTGCTATGTTCTGTGATCAGCTGAAGTGTCAATCCCTGGTATATTTGTAGGTGGGAAGATGCCTTCTCACTGTTTCTTACTGACACTTAAAATTAAGGACAATGAAAGCTAGGTGAAGTCAGAGAAGGTACATTATCAAAACCAAACCAATTAATGTAATTGTTTTCCATAACAGTATCAGTAACAGTAATGGAAATTAAGTTTTTTGTTGAAAAGGCTGTCAACAATAGTAATCTGGAAATGCTGCTTCTGCAATGAGCAAAGTTAAAGATGAAGTAGCTGAAGAGACTGAGGGGGGGAAAAAACCCTCTCTTATGTGTATGTTCATTTGGTAGCGTGCTTCTCTGGTCTACGGATTGTAATTTTGGTTGGGTTTCCTGGCACAAGCTGTCGCATAAAATTATTCTTACATCCTCCTTTTTTGCTGTATTATTGAAAAATGATGCGGCATCATTGAAATGGAATGGTTGTCAGGAAGACTTGCATGCAAAGAGGGTTAGGTGACTTTGACCTGTTTGCTAATTAGTTCTTTGAGAAGTTTGTTCCAAATTTAGCAAATGAAATTTATTGAGATACTTAAATAAAGAATAAAAAAAAAAAAACCAAAACCAAAACAAAACCAGTGAAAATTGTCATTGTCAGAAACTAACTTCACTGAAGGTGACTTCAATAAGGGCAGTTTGATTTAAAATTTGAAATGTTCTTAAAAGTATCTAATATATTATGAGTGGCATATCAAATTTGCATGTGTTGCAGTGAAGGTCTACTTTCATGATTGCTCTAAGTCAGAAGAAGCACAGCCTACTTCTGGTGAAACCAAAATTAATCTTAGAGAATTAGTTCTGGTTTTATTTGGGCCTGTTCCATACTCTGGCTCTCTACCCGCTGCACAAGGGCTAGTACAGGCGTGAGAGAGACAGTGGCATGAGTAGTCTGTGTTGATGCCATATTCAGACTATGTTGATGCAGAACAAACACACAACCTCAGCCTCATTCATTGTTGGATGTAGAGGGAAAGGCTTGAAGACAAGCTGGTCGTTTTATTTCTGTGTTCCTCTGAATGCAACAGTCAGATTTAAGACTAATGTCAACATCCTCAAGCTTGAAAAATAATTTCTAACAGGAAGAAAAGTCTTACTATACCATTGTTTTTTAACTTGTATAACCTGTGAATTTGGGCCAAATTTGATAAAAATGCCTAGTTATCCATGCTGCAATATTAAAAGTAAAAACATGCTGCTGACTTAAGTAGCCTGATGAGAGCTGTATAATCTAGAGTGCTTTGACCTATGAAGCTTGTAGAGCAATTGAATGCTCATTTAATGCCAGGAATTATAAAGGAATGATAATGTATTTCAAATGAAACTTCAGCGTTGGAAATGGTTTCTGAGAACTTGAAGTCGGTCACTGGAGAAGTTAGTAGTTACTTGGAGGGGGTGTCAGGCCTGACCAGTAGGTAGGCTTTGCTGATAACAACCCACAACAAAAACGACAACAGCACCTCCCCCAACCTACGTTTTGAGAAGTGAGATGGTGAGATTGGTTATTCCTCCACTTCCCTTTATTCTGCTATATGCAGGTATTTTAAAAGCAGTATCAACTCAAAGATAGACTTTTAAGGCAATATTTGATAATGGTGGGAATTTTATGCATTTTACCTACAAAATCCCTATTTTGGATGTTGAATGCCAGTTGTACAAATTAAACAGCTTTGCCTCTTCTTTTGCAAAAGTATTCATGTGATCATGTGATTTGAGGGGATCTTTAGAAGATGGTCTTTGAAGGTTTTTTTGTGGGTTTTTTGGAGGAGTGATGATTTATTTTTTTTTTTTTTACTAAACTTAGCTTCTTGATTCTAACTCTTTAAAAACTATTTAATTCACCATGATCCAAGAAAACATAAATTTCAGATAATGCAATTACACTTCTTGTGAGGCTTTAGGCAACTCTAAATGCATATAATTTAAACTATTAAACAGGCTTCTATTTTACCTTGTGTATTTTTTTTAGAGGGTAAGAATTTTAAAAGGTTAAAAAAAAGTTTAAACAGATGAAAAAATGCTTCAAATATGTGTATGTCCAATCCAGGTAAAGTTTGTGTTAAATGAACTTGTGACAAAAATAAATTTAATTTTTCACAGTCTCTGTACACTAACTGTGTGACAAAGCTAATTGGCTAAGTATCAGACACTTAACCTTAACATCTAACATGTAGCAATGTGTGTTTTAACCCCCTTCTGGTTTCAGAGAAAATGGTAAATACATTGTTGTTTTTTTAAATTGCTCTTATAATTATAGTTTTGTGAGGGGAACTTCAGCTAACATGGCATCCATTTCTGTTAAAGTTATTAGTTCCTTGTTTGTGTTATTTTCAGTGATCTTTGTTCTGCATGCTGTCAAACCAGATAATTTCTCTTTTTCACTTCAGGGTGATTTGAATTGGGTACATCACTCAGCCCCAAATGGAAAATTGCAGACAAAGTTACCAAAGAAAAACACACTCTCACCTGAGAAAAGCAGGCACAGCTTAGCATCAAAGAACTACGAGCAGCCTACAATAGCTTCTAAATCACGTTCTCCATCTCCATACACAAAAAGACGAATGTGTGAGCTGTCAGAAGAAGCCAGGCAACGACTAGCCCATTTAAACCTTGGTCCTTATGAATTCAGGCGAGAAAACGATAAACCTCCATTTGTAGTTAGACGGGTTTGTATTCTCTCCAAAGTGCTTCCAGTTTAAGCTCAGATCAAATATTGTTCTTTCACTAAATATGCTCCAAAAATTCACTCAACTCTTAGTTCAGATGAATAATTTTTCTCTCCTTAACAGTCTGTCACATAGTGATTTAAATGTAAAATTAACTAAAATAAAATTTCTTTTATCCGCATTAGCAACAGACAAAGATCAAATTCTTTCATGAATATCTTGGTTAAATTCTCTGAGGCCCCATTTCTTTTCTTCCAGCACACTAGACAGGATAATAGGTGTATAAATTCAGCTTGGAAGTAATTGATATTAGTATTAAAAATTCCTGAATAAGACTTTAAAGAAAGAGTGTCTAGTCACATTATGAACACTTACACTTCCTCTCTTTCAACTTTTTTTATGTTGGCATCCTATGATCTTTGAAACACTTCCTTTGCTCAGAGCTACATCTGTAATGCTTTGACTCAGAGTTCATAACCAAGCTGACTTTAGCACCCACATAAGGACTTTTTGCTAACCATACGTGAACAATTGTTCTGAAATTAGGTACTTACTTAAAGGAGCTGTTTAAGTACGTTAGTATGAAAGGGCCAGATTTCCTGGCCTCTTGGAGGATCATATTCTCATATGCTATTTTTTTTCTTTTAATTTTTCTTATGATGCAACTATCCTTTATTTTTAGAAACCCACTTTGAATGTTTAGGGGCAGAAATGGGATTTTTCTGATTCTGTGCTATAACATTGTGATTTGTCTACAATTATGGACACTTGACACGACCATTGAGATAATTTAGTGCTTAATTAGTTTACTTCTCATTTTATTTAATTTTTTTCTAGGTTATATACAAATGAATTAATAATATCTTGTCAAATTTTAGAATTCTTTTCCAAGTTTTATTCTACATATAGGTGCATTTTAGAAATTCAGATAAGCCTTAGTAAGCCATTAATCATTCATGAACCTACTGTTTATCTTTCTCTCTCTCAGATATTTTTCTTTTAACTCCTTTTAATCAATTCTTCTGGTTTTTGATCTTTAGGTGAAGTTCACAGTTTAATTATACCATATATAACCACTGATTATTGATTCTGATTGCTTGGTTATGTTTGTACAAAGAAGGAAGGAGCTTGTCTCTTAATGTACTGTATCCTGACTGCCATGGCCTTTCTAGATTGAGAATGCTGCTTTTAGGGTGTCTTTACTGCTGAGGACTCTTGGCCTGGAGATTTTGTGTTACACAAAGATAAAAATTATATTGTGTTAAATGTAACTTTTTTTAATTAGGAGGAGATTCAGATCTCTTCTGGTGAGATCTGAGCTGTTTGGAATAAATATGGGATACCAAGAACTGTTTAAAAAGTCTGCAGACATTATAGATGAAGGAGAAACTATCTGCATTTTTTTTTGCTTTGAACAGTGTGATATTCAGAGTTTTCTAGACCTTTCTAGCACTGTTTTTGTTTACGCACAGTAATGCTAATAATACATATAATGTGAGAAAAGTGTTGTGAAAATAGTTTTAAATAGTATTAAAGTAGGAATAAAATATTTTAGAAAGGACTAGGTGTGATCTTGCAAAAGAGAACAGGAAAAAAATAGGAGTTTATCTGATGCTGAGTATTTTAACAGTATTTGTGCTTCAGGTTGAACAGCCAAGTCCTGGTATTAAAGTTCATACCTGGTGTCCCACGCGAGAAAGTGCAGCAGAAACCTGGACCAAGATAGACCCTGGTTAGTATTTTCTACTTTGTCTCATTAATGCTTTGGTTTCTGCAGTAGTTTAGTGAGGTTATTTTGGTGTGTGGGGGGGTGTTTATTATTATTTATTATAAAATGTCAGTCTGTCATGGAGAAAAAGCTGTTCTTTCTTCCTAGGAATAGGAAGAATACTGAATAAGTTAGTGCTGCAAAAGGTCATTTTGAATAATTATTTACCTCATGAAACTTGGAACATAGTTCTACACGGTATGAAAGTAGGAGTAGAAAATACCAAAGCCCAGGCAAGTGCTCTGTTTCACTCCACTTGTTTTGATGAGTTGGATAGTGGAGCAAATCTGCACCACAGCCTGTGGGTGTGTTGATCAGGCTTGGAGTATTGATCATTTTGAAGTTCAAGGGCTCTGTTTCTTCAAAAATGAATAATGTTTATTTCAGCAGTATTTGTGAGTAGAGGATCAGTGACTTATTAATGAGCATCCAGGATGTGCTCCAATATCTGCTTCAGCTTTTGTTGGTATCAGTAAGGAGGGTTTAATAAAAGGTGTGGGACCAGAAATTTAAGGAAGTACCCTAAAATTTGATTTTATTGCATATGTCTGGCAATACGAGGATTTTAATGAGTCTCATCAGTATTTGTTTGTTATGTGTGCTCTGCCTCATCTTTATTGCACCTCCTCACTAATTATGAATTGTTATATAGCAAATCATTATGAACTTGTTATTTTACATTTGTTCTTTGTAGTAGCACTGGGTGCAGGATTTTAAAGGTTTCGCATTCCCTTTGGGGCCATACTTATCAGTCTGTAGTAGCTGGATAATGTAACAGACTCAATACCATTGAATACTTACAAAATGAGTTTGTTTCTGGCCAGTAGTTAGGAGACCGAAATCTACCTCACTATTAATATCCAGAGGATTCAATGGTCACCTGCCTCTGTCTTGAGGCTTAACTGTAACTTCTGAAAAAAACAGATTCCTAGAATTGCAAATCTTACTGACTCTACTGTTTAGTCCTTTTTTGCTTTTGTGCAGGTAGCTAATAGAAGGGTGTCTTTACATTGCTGTGGTAGCATAAAAGTACCTCTTTCGGCTTAGGTCACAGTGTGACAGTTGTTCAGTACCGACTAACATAACTGATCAAGAAGGCAGACGTAATTTAATGTCAGACCCTCAGGGATGAGGTGCATATTGATATTGGTGAAACATCCTAACCCAGTATGGACCTAGTAGTTCCCCCATGTATGTTTCCATGGGCTTCGTACTCGTGTTTGTGGGTCAGTGTGGAGAGAAGGAATGAAGAGTTGATAGAAGGAGGGAGAGGTGGTCATAGGGAAGCTTGTTCAGAGAAGAGTAGTAAGAATTTTTGGGAATGGTAGAGCTTGATTTTGTATTGATTTAGGCAATTAATAGCTTAACGGAATGGGCCACTTCTGTCTATGCAAAGATGGTCTGTACACTACTTCGTTATTATAAACATTGTATTCCATTAAATGTGAAGTCATTGTTTTCAGCCAAAGAAAGTGATTTCCTGAAATAGTCTGAGGAGACTGTTTAGAATTTCATAATGTATAATAATAATAAATTGCTTTAGTACTGTTTGGGAGGAGAGGTAAGCTATTTTGTAAAAGATGGCATAAAATTTAGGACATTTGGATTTTCTTTTTAATTTTTTCTGGGGTGCACCTTTTTTCTTTCTGCAGATGCTTCTCTTCTTGGCAGCTACAGACCCAAGAAAGCCGAAGTGAGTACTCTGAAGTGCTATTGTTTACACATTGTTTTTGGGAAGCCCTGAGTGAAAAGGATTGTCTTGCATAGGTATTTCTGAAACTTTATCTACTGTAGTATCAAATGCAAGAAAAGGGACATCTTAAATCTGATCTAACCTAGTTTAGGCCTGCATACAGAGTATTTACAAATAGAAATGTGAAACTTAACACTGTGAGATATTCGTGCCTGTAGGTACAGAACTTGCTTCTCCTTGGCACTAACTGTTGTGACAAGCCTGCAGAAGAGCTTTTAAAGGCAGTTTGCATTTGGCTTCCCAGTCATTCTGAGAGCACGCTTCATTCTGGAATTGTAGGGAAAGGTGGCACTGGTACAACTGTCAAGCCACTCTTCTGTTATTTCACATCCTTCCTTTTTCAGATTTTAGCTGCTTTGTCTGTGAAATGGATCTGAAGATTAGTGTCAAGGTTCCTTTGGGTTTTGGTGTTTTTTATTTTTCCTATCCTCATTTAGTTGTTTTTACCTGTGTTTCTGAAGTACTGTAGGAATATTGGGTTTAGCCATTTAATTACACATGGCCTCTTAGATTTCCTAATGGGTGGGCAAACTGGTGATAAACAGGGAGAAGGAAAGAAGGGGAATTATAAGGGTAAACCTTGATCTATATTAAGTGCACTTTTGTCAGATTCTAAACCTTTATTACCAAGGATTGCAGTTTCGCATACCATGTGAATCTAATATATTGTGCCACTTCTGGGTTGTTACATGGCTATAAAAGAGAAACTGTAAAGAAAATAGAGAGTTTCTACTAAATATGCTAAATATGTCTTTTTTGAGTGTTGTTTATTTTTTTTACTAAAGGATGGTTATTTTAAGGCTATGTTGTCTCCCCCATCCATCTGCCCACCCTGCAGTGGGAAAGTAGATTTTAAGAGCAGTCATTGGAGAACACAGATAGCTGAGCGTTAATTCACCATGTTCTGATGCCGCTAGATTTTCATGAAATCAGGAATGAAGATAATGTGTCTTTTTCATGCTGGAAATAAAATATAGCTTTGTTTAAGAGGAGCTGTTTCCCAAAGCTGAGGAAAAAAAACCCCTACAGCCTGGCAAGAACTAATGAATAGCCTGATTATTGTTCGTCTGGTTTTGCTGTGCGTTTTGGGTTTAGTTTTTTTCCTCATCTTTGGGAAAGGGCTCCTGTAAAAGTCCCATGCCAGGTAATGAGGGTGACCCATGGAGACATTTTAGTGGTATGTTTCAGGTTAAGAGGAACTATGAAAGGAGTAACTAGTACAGTGAAGAGTGAGTAGACTATGAGTAGATGGGCCAGAGTTTTCCCATAAGGAACAGCAAATCATGAGACGAAAAAATAGTTTAAGAACAAGGGGTCCCAGACTGAGGAGAAGTCTAAGGTCTGTGTTGTTTAGACTCTCAGGAATCATTCTGAATTTGTGAGATCCCTGGGAAAGGTAAGCCTTTAAACTGTGCAGTCAGAAAAAGTGATAAAAGGGCTGTTACAGTAGACTTTGCCGTAAGATGATGTTTTAGATACCAACAAAGTCCTCTCACACTTGTTGGTTTAATTTAGTTCTTTCCCCAGCAGGCAGATATTCCTGCATGTATGTGCAACCTTTAACCTTTCGGTTTGAAAAATAAAAACATGAAAACTGTACATCTTGATATTCATAATAAGTTTTAGCACGGTTTGGTGGGTTTTTTTTGCAGGCAAAATCTACTCATGGAAAAGACTTTGACAGTTCTGTTGTTTGCAATGAGGATGTGATCTCAGATCCACCCAACAGACAATTCCATTCTTCTGGTTCATTAGAGCATTCGGCACCTCCAGCATTTCAGAAGCATTCTCTAAGTTCTGTGCTAAATCGATCTTCTCTAAGGGAAAGGTAATGACTTGGTTTTGTTTGTGAAATTCTGGAATTACTAACATAAGCAGATGGTAACAGTACTTGCATGACTATCGTTTGCATATTTGGAGGTGTGCAGGCTGCCATCACCTCTCTGCTTAATGAATACAATCCTAATAATATGGCAGTGAAAAGGATCTTTGACATCTCTGTTGCTAACCTTCTCTGAAACAGTGAAGCCCCAAACTTCAGGCTGCCAATGTCCATCTAAAACACAGAATACTTAAATAAATAATCACTGCTTCAGAGGCAGGTAGAATCTCAGGAATGTAAATATAGATACGTGTCAAGTAGGCTTTACAGGAGGTACTTGGAAACCTTTTTTCCTTCTGACTTCTGACTAGTGTTTGTAAGTACTACTTGTGGTTATGCTATAGTCAGGTGCGTGGCTAGTGTGCACAACGTGCTTGGGCTAGCTTTAATCTAGTTAGTGTGTTATTTTCCAATCTTTCTGCTTTATTGGCATCCTAAAGTTTTGTTTTGTTTGAGTTGAAGTGTGGACCTCTGCCGCAATTGTGTGTATATTAATTGCTATATTGCAATTAGTTTTCTTAGTAGTCTCCACTGACCCCAATGGGGTTGGGGTGGAGACAGTTTCTAATATCCCTCAGTTCCGTGGATTTCAATCCCTGGGTTGATAATTTGGGCAAGCTTCACAGCTTCAGTGTCTTATGAGGGTGGGATGAAAGAAATGTCAAAAAGCAACAATTTTTTTCGTGCTTCAGTCCTTCAAGGAGAGTATTCCCTACCTCCTGCTGAGTAGATGTGTGCTTGGTGTGCAGTGCTTCTACTGTACATTCAGTTTAGTAAGTTGCTACATGGCTTTCTGGGAGTAGAAAAACTATATACAAAGCTGGGCCTGAATAAGCAAATACATCAAATAATTGGGAGAAGCTGAGGCTGAAACTGATGTCCTGTCCTAAATGTTGAAGTGTTTATGGAGGCCCTACTTGGAGATGTACTTTAGTGGCTAGTTCACACTCGTTCCAGGCTGTTTCATCTTTGTTACCATTGGTGCCTCAGTTAGTCAATGCTCACAGGGTGCATTTTATAGCCTACACACAGCCTAACACTTTTTTTCAAAATAGAAAAATTGTCTCAGGTTTTTCTCTTTAAAAAGAAAAATGACAGATGGCAGGTGGGGATTGAATTTTTAATACTCATAAAGATCAAGTTGGTGTTTTAACATCTTCCTCTGCTTGAAAACTTGCTTGTTTGTTGTTCTGTGTAATAGTATTTCTTGAGACCTATTATACAGAGATTAGGGTGTACCTGGGGTTTGCAGGAGGCTTCTTTGTCATCTTGTCTACCTTCCCACTCTCTTCTGACAAGTTTGTGCATTAGTTACCTGTGTCTGGGGAAGAGATATTGTAATGGTGACTTTTTAATCCTTTTTTTTTCAGCTGGACTCCTTTTGGGGAGGGTGTTAAATTTTAAAATGCATTTTATTTAAAGCTGACAGGGCCCCGTATGTTGATAGCGGGGAAGTCTTGTATGTTGTGAGCTGCTGTTACATGCTTAGTAATTTAGTCATCTGACAGTTAATCTTGAACTTGTCTGAACATTCTTACTTTTTCTCTTTATGAGCCCCTCTCCAGACGAGATTTGTGATCTTGTGAAAATTATGTTTTTCTTCTTATTAGAACAAATGTTCTCAGCTCTTTAGAGATATAACATCTCTTTATGTTAAAGATGTAAGCATTTATTTTTGTCATCAAAAAATTCAAAATGAGAAGGTAAAGGGCATAGTCTAAAAAATTTTATCTCTATTTCATGCTGCTGAGACAACAATGATTTTAGCTGGCTGTTTACTGAGAGCTATACTTGGAATGACAAACATGGATCAGAGGTCAACGTTTAGAAATGCATGCAAACGCTGTTGTTCAGATCACAGAAGTACAGAGAAAATCAGTACTACTGAAAATATACCAGTGTTAGTGTATTTGCAAGAATATAGAGTATTATCTCACAGTATTTGGTATTTATTTCCTCAATTTTATTTTGAATTACAAAGACGAAGAGCTTAACACATCCAGGCTATTTTTTTTAATGCTAGTCAATCCATAGTCAATATGAAACTTGACTCCCCATCTCGACCTTTAGTTCCCTTTTTTCCCTTTTAAAAAAAAAAAAAAAAGTGAAGTGAATGTCTGCCTTCTTGGGAGTACTTCCCAGAGTCCTGCTGAGTAGTTAAATCACTGCAATACTTTTCAGTGATACAGAAACTGGGGTCTTGTATAAGGTCCTCTGAGCCCTTTTGTATCCTTTCTAGCAGTTTCCAGTCCGTTTCTGTGAGCCTGCTAGAGAGACCACAATTCAATCCTCTCCCCTTTTCCACTGGGTTTGATCCAGAAGCAGAAGTGTAAATAGATTTAGTGTTGAACAAGGCAGCAAAGTTTTGAATATTTATTTTTCATACTTTATTTTTAAATTTTTTATTATTTTGGTCACCTAAGGAAAGCATTTGCTAGTAACGTTGCAAACTGATGCTCAGCAGAGTGATGTGGCCATATAACGCCTCTTCGCATTTTGATTCTAGCTCCTGTGCAGACCAATGGTACATACACATTCTATAGCTCCTGCCCATGATGTGTGGCCAGCAGTGTGTCAATACAGTTGACTTGCCTCCCCCAGTCTGGTTGTTTATGCATAGGTAAATATCCTTTTCTGCGTAGATAAGTATCCTGTATGCTCTGTGAAAGAATATTAGCACTATATTCTCTCAGTGCTGCTGCAGGAAAGCAAAATTCAAGTCCAGTCCTTGCTTTCATGGTGCATATACATCCTCCTGCACTCCTAGAAGATGGTGTTTTTCTTGCGGACTTACAAGCTAAGCCTTCCTTGCAGTGCTGAAACCTGCAGTAAAGTATCTTTTGTAAGGGAAAGGAGAAATAGTGAGATGGATTCTGTAAGGTAATAACACAAGTACTCTGAATGGAGCTATGTGCTGGCACAAGAGAAATCCTTTTCTCAAGAGACTACAGCGATCAGGAATATTTGACCATTTCTGTTATGTTGAGAGGCAAAGCTACTTCTCATGCATTTGGGATCAAAGGATTCTTTTTTCCTACCATGGAAATGGCAGGCTTTTGCTTTTGTTTCCAGAGTGAAGTGCAGCTTAATGTCTTTTTTTTATGTTCTCCTGGTTATACTGCTGCTATGTGATCTTACCTACTGTAAATTTTAACAAAACCCTAAGTTCTGTTTGAAGTAAGACAGAGGTTAACTGTCTGGATCAGATGCCCTTCTGTAATATTCCTCTATTGTTTTACTACCATCTTTTTATATTATCTTTTTCCAAGTATTAGGGAAATACCAACATAAAGTTAGATACTACTAATGATAGATATAATGATAGGTACTAACAGTTAGGTACTAATGAAATACTAGATCCTACATGAAGTCCTTGAAAATTCCAGTTATCAGAAGCTTTATCTTCAGTGATCTTGAAATTTGTCACCCTAGGATCTTGGGTACTAGTTTTGTTGCACAGCATAATCCAGACGCAGGTAGTTCACCTAATATTTTAGAGAGTGGCATGCATCCGAAGACAGGGTTTACTTCTGTGAGGGTGTATGTTTAAGTTCTGAGAACTTTCTACTGCGAAGTGGAATGCTGAAAATTTTAGCAGACTTTTTTTAAAAAAAACCTTGCTGTAGGGAGAGGCTACAACTAGGCTTCCTGTCTATTCCTAGCCATTTAAAAGTAATTATTTCTGATTTTTTTTAAATTTAGTTTGGTAGTAAGGTTGTTCTTGAATTGTTTGGGTTTATCAGTCTCACCTTTTGGGGGTGTTTACTTATTTTGCATTCTTTAAGTTAACTTCTGGAATCAGCACTTGAAGATCAGTTATTTCATACGATATTCTGCAAACCCAAGAAGTACTTAAGCCCTGTTTCATATTTTTGACCAACATCTGTACTATTTGTCATCTTCATTGGTTGATTTTCCTGTAGCGGTAAGTAAATTTGAAATCGATTGCTGTCAAAGCTGTTTTGTGTGTAAATTAATAAATTCAGAGAACATAAAAGGTAAAGGAAAAGCTTCCAAAGAGAATAAGAAGGTACAGCCCATTTATGGCATACTAATGATTTAGTACCAGAATGATTTCAACCATTTTGTGGCAATGGCTCAACTGGAGTATTGCCCTTCCTTGAAATCTTGGAAGCTGTCTGCCACTTAAGTTTCACTTTTTACATGAGGATGATATATCTTGCCACGATTTTAAGGGCTAGATAAGAAACTTAGGAGGAAGAAGTATTTACTAATTTGAAAATTCAGAAATAATGTATTTTTAGTGCTTCAAAGCTAACTGTAAACAGAGCTTTTGAAAGTAAGAAAAACTGTATAGAAAGGATGAGAAATTTTTACTTTTTTTTTTTAATTTCTTACTGGAGAGGGAGAGCAAATCGGTATATTGCTAAGCTGTCAGCTTCTGCTTCTGAATTTTTGGGCTTCTGTGCTTTGATTTAAGGCCTTATCTGTGTGCAATTGTTTCCTCTTCATAGTAGTATCCTGGCATTGTGAAAGCAGTCTACTTCCTCCACTTCAAATATTGTGAAAATGTAAGGATTTTTGTGTTGGTCTATTCTTGTTACAATTCAGGAACTGGTATGTACCATTGTAGTCTCTAAAACACTTTTGCACTGCATGTACTATGCTAAGGTTCATAGCCATCAGTCGTTTTAAGGAAAAGCAAAACAAAATTGCATCCTTTACTAAGTAGATCAGTAAAACTCTTAGGTGTAGTCCAGCCTTTCTATTATGCCTCCACACAGACCAGTATACACTGAGAACCAAGTTCATCGTACTGAATTACAACTTCATGTCCTCTTAAATGAGAATAAAGCAACTTCTTCACTTATTGTGAATGCTGCATAAGTGCCTACTTGGATATAAAATCTGTGAGGTTTTTTTTCCTATTTCAGAATTAAATATTTTTGTTTTTCTTGAGGGTCTCTCTTGTTGCATGTATAAGTTCATGCAGATTGTGGGGTTTTTTAGGTTATACTTCACTTTAAGAGTTCTTTCTCCCTCTTCCCCACTCAATTACAGTAGCATTCTCTCCAATTGTTAATCTGGTCTATGGACTTCATTGATTTCTGTCCTCTGATAGTTTGTCCTTGTATGTGGATTTGCTCAGCGTGAAGTCTGTGTCTTTGAAGCTGATGAATTCTTCATGGAGGCCACATGCACTGAGTTGTTCACAAGGTGTGATAGTGGGGAAGGGGTCACAATAGGAATTGCAAATATTCTGCAGTAGGCTTTTGCATTAATTCTACTGATACAATATGTATTAGTAGTTCCTGCTGAAATGTGATATTAACATTTTTGCTATGCAAGTGGATGATTGGATTGCCCGACATTTGGAAATTCCTATTTATTACAGCTCTCAAGTTTGCGAGCTGCTGTTTGACTAGACTAAATGGGTGGATGTATCCCGTTTGTATTTCTAGTGGAGTATTTCACCCTAATGGATAAAATTATACATGAAAATAACTTCAATCTTTAGCATAAGATCTAGACTGTCTGCTTGGCTTCTTTTTTTTTTTTTTTTTTTCATCAAGGTAGATGTTGTCTGTATGACCTTAAAAAAAAATCCTTATCTCATAAAAGAAAATAAATGCCTTTAGTCACATTACAAGGGAAAATGGTTCTGTTTCCTTGATCGGACTCGACACAACATCTTTGAAATTAATCTTGAGAAGTTCCCTGATTGATCTGGCTTTTTCTAGGTCACTGAGCTATATTTCCAAAGTGTTTATACAATCTATTGGAATCAATAAACAATTTAAACTGATGTAACTGCAGAATGTTTGCAAGTCCCAGGGAAAATTGGAAGTATGACAAAGAATACAGCTGTAGAAGTTTATTTTGTTTATCAGGACAGTCAGTCATTGAAATGAAGTGACTTTCCTTTCAATGTGGCAATATGATAGTGACACCTTAATCACATAAATAAGTAGCTAGTCATTTTAAAAACTTGTTATTGGTGATTTGGGGCAAATGGAATCCCTTTATACTCTGACAAGTTGTGCTGTAAAGCCTGTTTTATAAAATATTTCTAATAGGAGAGTTAGAATATCATAAAAAGGTTTCCCTTTAGATTATGGTTGTTGCATTTCAGGCATGATTTTATTTTAATTTGAGTTTTGGTTGGTGTAAATATTAACATTATGACTTTAAATGTGGATTAGACTCTATAGTTGTTACTAAATTTAGACAATAACAATACTAGAGAAGGTAATTAAGAAGAAGCTGGTACTGGTTTTAATCACACTTAAGGTTTTGGGTTTTTTCCCCTTTTCTTTTGGTAAATTAAGTCGCGGGGGGGGGGCGGGGCGGGGGCGGAATGTATGAGTGGCTAATGTTTCTTATACCACAGCGCACACTAGTGGATTGATCAATAAAATCATCTGAAGAAAGAGATTTAATAGTTCTTGAATTAAGTACTTAAATCTTCTTCTTCTTCTTGCAGTCATAGCCACGTATTTTCTAAATGAATACAATAGCAAGCTGGGTTTTCTTTTTTTCCAAAAGTAAATACATTTATCTCCAAGGATTTTTGTAAATTTAAGATTAGTAACAATGATCTGAAATCTTACATAAGAATTTCGTAAATTTTATTTCCCAAAGGCAATCTATTCCAACTTCTTTTCTCAGTGCCAGCAACCTGAATGTTGGAAGAACAGCAGCTGCTGTATAAGTAAGAGAAAATGCCATGACTTCATGGGACTCTCTTTTATTTGTCAAATGGGAAATGACTCATTCTTACTGCATCTATGATGCAGATTTTTAAACATGCATTTCAGAGGTTCTTTAATAGTAGTAAATGTTTGTAAATGCTGATGGGAAGTCATAAGATGATAGTACCACACCAGCCCCTTTCCTTTACCTCTTTTCTTTAAAAAAAAAAAAAAAAAAAAAAGAAAGAAAGAAAGTTTTTTCTTTTTCAAAACACTGCTAATGATAGGGCACATGCATTGTAATGCAGTACATCAAACTGGGTTTGACTGTGTTAGGGAAATGAATGTTCTTGCCTGCTTAAGGGACTTAGATTTCTCTTTCTTTAAGGGCAATGCTTTCCTCCCCTAACAAAATTCACAAACCATTTTGCTTTCTTTTAGAAAAAGTTATATGAGATCTTTTAGTGCAACAGATTGTAGTATGCAGAAGAATTGAACAGTATGGGTTTGCCATACATGCTGTTGTGTTTAAAATTAGTTGTAAATGTACAGGATGCTAATACAAATGTTGTAGTCACCTTTGTGAAAATTCTTTCCTGTAATGATCCAAAGGTAAACAATGTTAAACATCATTAGAAATATGGAAAATAAATCCCCCTTTAGATTATATGATTCATCCTTCCAGTATTGTGTCATTTCTTGGCACCCTTTCTTGAAGAAAAATAGAAGCACTCAGAAACAGACGATTTGATTTAAGGAAACTCACAAATAGGCTGAAAATATTTGGGCTGTTTAGAACAGAGAGAGATTTTTTGGAAAGGTAAGCAATAATGAGTCCAAATAAGTTGAAGAAAATGGAAGAAAGTTACTCAAAAGCAGAAAACTGTTCACTTTCTACTTGTATTTCTGTCTCTTTCTGGTAACAGAAGGAATGATCCAAAAGATTGCAAGGTGCTCCCAGTCCTGCTGTAACCTTTGAGTCAGGCTGGCACTTCCCATTTTCAGGATCCTGCTTCCATTAATTTTAACTTTGCCAAGTTACTTGTTTTGGACTGAAGCTTTCTATGTGTACTTGGTTTGTTCTTTTCAGAAGGAGTTGTACAGTTCTTCAGCTGTATTGAAATTTCTGGAAGTTTAATTAAGGTAAACTAACCAGGAATGATCAGATTGGGGATTTTGGAGTGATAGACTGGATAACACAGGGAATGTGATAAATTGGAGAGAAGAGAGCAGAGGGACTTGTAGTCCCAGTCCTGCAAACTGATCCAGAGCCCACTGTAGAATCTCAGGGTTCAGAGTCATGATGTTTCTCTACTGCATCAAATTTGTGAAGCCAACGATCAAAGCATGTTGCTGTTCCTTTTGCTCCTAAGCCACCCAGAGTATGACAGCCCAGTGCTGCTCTTGGCTGTTGTTCCATTAGCTCCAACTGCAGTGGTATGGCTTGCAAGCTCGCAGCTTGCCTGGTGACCCGTATTCGTATTAGTATGATACCACATCGTGATTTTTTATTTTCTTGGTGCAAAGTCAGGTTCTCAGAGGTTAGGAAACATTGAAATGAAGATGCACAATCTTGATTTGGTGCCCTGTTTCTATCCACTGTGATGAGACTGTGTAAGTAAACATTTCATAACCTTTCCCAATAATTCTTTCCCAATAATTCTATACGCTTTTGAGTATACTAACATGTGGAGCTTGGTGTGTAAATGATCCTGTTCTTAAAATATCAGTTGCCTCCCTTAACAGTCTGAGAACAACTATTGATATGAAATTTCTGACAGCTTCTGAACTTGCTGAGAAGGGTGAGGGTGGGGTTTTTGGTGGGGTTTTTTTAGTAAAGTGGAAAAAAATGTGCTGCAAAACATAAAAGGATAAAGTCCAAAAGTAGCTGTTAGTTTTAAGTCACTCATATTAAGCAAGCTACCTGGGTTTTAATGTAAAAAATCATCTTAAAATGCAGTTCCATCTTGTGAGATAAAGATTGTGAATTTGCAATTTAACTCCATGGGCTTCCCAATTTGCACGCATTGGGGTTATCTTCCTGTTGATTTATTCCAGTGAAAAGAATTTCATGTCTGTGATACTTCCTTTAAAAAGGGGAAAACGAAGCCTGATCACTGGGAATAGAATAACTGTATAGCTTTTCTGTTCTGTCGGGACAATAAAAACATTATGGAAATATTACTTAAGTTACAAAATCATCAACATTTTCTATGTTTCACACCTTTTGTTGATATTGTGGATGCATACCATTTGTGCACTGTCTTGAAATATTTCTTTGTGTGTACCCCAGAGTAGAAAAAGAATCAAATCTAAACATTGTGTATGTACCAAATAGAAGGAAGCGATGCATGCTTCATAATTTAAAAAAAAATAATAATCTGAGTCAAAAGCTCTTTGAGCTTTTCAACAAGAAAATATTTCTTCTGTTTGTTTTTCCTCTTCCTCTTGCAGGTTTAGCTCTGGTTGGCCTTCACCAGCAAATGGAGATGAGATCCATAAAAGAGTGAAAAATATTTTAAGGACGCACAGTGCTAGACAGCGCCTAATATTTGTAAGTTTGACTGCAAACTAAATCCTTTCTTTTCTCCAGGATGGCTGAGAAAGAGAACTGTGCCAGCAGTTTTGGATTTATTATAAAGTTGTCCTTTAAGGTAGCCTTGATTGTGGAAATACAGATTTGGTATATAAGCTGAACTGTTTCACACTGATTTCAGTAGCCTCCGTATGAGTAGCCTTTACCTGGTACAGGTAACCCTCTCAAGGTTATTGAGGACAATTATGGGGTTTTTTAATATCTGGTTCTCCACTTCCAATTTAAGCAAAAATTGTTACAGATCTGTAGAATACCAAGGCTTAACATGTTGTGCAGCTGCACATCAGCAGCTGCTTGTGTCCAGCTGTTTGTAGAGCTAATATTCTTCAGATGTGTGCTTTTTCCCCTTAATTACCTGGCTTTCAATGAACAAAGCTCTTTATCTAATGAGATTATGCCCAGGATCAGAATATTTTGTCCTTGTATGATGGAGTGTGGTTTTAGACAGATAAAAATTTTTGCTATTGCAATTTTGAGAAACCCAGTTTTGGCACAGGATCTCCCTGGCCAAAGTATTGTACAAACTGAATAACAAGGTGGTTCATCCGCAGAGAACTTAGGGTCTGAAGTGTGAGGTGAAAGAATGGTAAGATAAAAGGATGTAAGGATGAGAGGTAGGTAGGATTAACGTTAGGAGCTTTAATGGAATGATTAGTTTTGTCTGACAATCTAACACTCCAATGTTATTGATCAATTAGAAGAGACGTCTCTCAAAGTGGAGAAAGACAACTTTTTTGATTCAGTTTCTCCTCCTAGAAAAAGGAGTGTGATCAGAAATTTGCTTTTGAATGTTGCTGCGATTTTAAGTTACTACTGTCCCCAGCTGTCCACCTTTCCCCTCTGATGTAGCTTACTTGTCAGTGGGAAGCATGATAAAGAGTGAGAGCGCCCTGGCCTCCCTGCCTCACACTTCAACACCGGAATGGCAGGCGTAACACTAGTACGCTGGCATATGAGCTGTGCTGGCTGGGATGCGGTGACTTCGCTGAGTACACTAAACCCATGGCAGAGGGCTGGGGCAGAAGTGAAGGTTGTTGTCTTAATCTACTGCTGCAAGATGTACTGAAGAACATCTGTCTTAGCTCTGAAGTCTCAATGTATTTATTTCCTCAAATTTAGCCATTCTGTGCAGCTCTCTTGCTGCCTGCCTGCTCTCTTAATCTGATTATTTTCTCATTTCTGTTCAGTCTTCATTTTTAGCTTAGTTGTTGTGCTTTTTGTTTTAAACTCTGAAAAACCTTTTCTCGTACCTGCTAAGACTGTTCAATCTAGTTCATGCTATACCTCTCTGAGTTTGTATATGAACATTATGATTTTGTGAGCTGCTGCCTCTCAAATAGAAGATGCCTATCACAGTGTTCTGTGTTTCAGCCACTCTAAATTAGGTACAAATCATGTCAAATGCTTCTCTGATGTTTCAATGTACTTAAGATAACAAATTGGATTTCATGACAGTCCAGCACCTACACGTAGTGAAAGTTTGCACAGCCTGAACTATCTCCAGTGGTCCTTGACTGCTTTCCTTGAACAGTAGGCCATGACTTTACGATAAAAGATTTACTAGTTTGTTAGACGAGCTGAATGGCTAATTACATGGTCTCTTCATACAGTCATGAAAACTATTAAATGGAATAACGGGTAAAGGAGAATTTGATAATTTTCTTCCTGTTTGCTTATTTTACTTATGTAATTTAAAACATTCTACCCTAGAATGACTTACACATATGCTGGTATTCACTTATTACTGAAATATTGCACAAATACACAAAAACTTGGAAACATGGTGTTAGATTCTTGAAGCATGGTACTTTCTGTTGGCTTTCTGTTAGTGCACCTTGTCATTTCCAGTATCAAACACTTGCTGAATACTCACAGGGATTAGTAATCAGAGATGATGCTTTTCTGTTTCCTCTCCTGTTGGAAAACCTCATGTTTCTGCCCTAAAAAATTCCAGATATCAGGGTATTGGGTAAGATTTTTGAGTCTTTAATTACCAACCTGATCAGGAGAATGCTGGAAAAGGACCATTTTTCTCACTCCATTTTCTTCCAGTGAGCAAAAGCAATGAAATGGTGTTACAGAGAAGTCTCACAGTGTTTGCTAATTGTGTACAGCTAACTTGTGAAAGCTGTGCTAACAGCAGCTGACCTGCTTAAAAAAAATAATCAGGTCTACTTGTAGCGAGTACTGTAAAATACACCAGGATTAGTTGTACTTCCCTAGGTGGCCCAAAATCTAGGCTGTGTTGTTATGCAGTGGATGGATGAGGTAAATGAGTCATCTTGAAAGTGAGGCAATAGTAAAGCAAGTGCACTGGCAATGTGGTGGGTAGGTTTTTGGCTCCAGTCTGGATCCTCTTCCAAACTTTGAAAGTTTAAAGAATGTATCTATTTCCTTCCAGAAAGCCTGATGCTGAATAACCATTCCCAGAAGCATCCAGCTGTGTTTTCCAAAATTTGATTTCCGTAGTGCTCTGTAAAAGTAGTGTGACTAGAGCTCTGCTGCAGATTCCTTAGGGTGGCCACTGTAGCTTTCTGCTGTGACATTCTGACAGTATCATAACATTTCCATCTTTTATTTTTGCTTTCCAGAACATAATTTGCCTCAGGCGAATGCTGCAGGATTTTATTTACCACTGTACCCCATTTCCTCTTCAGTGCTTTGTAGTCTATGACTGCTGAAAGAAGAGTTTTCCTGTTTACAAACACACTTATTACCTTGTATTTCACCACAATAAATTGTGTTAGGTTTCAGCTTGCCATTCAGCTTGCTCTGCATCTTATTGCCATCTACCACTGTATTTATTGTCTTTTCTCCCAGTTTTGTATTACCAGCAAGTGTGATTATTTTTACTGCAGTCTTTTTTTTCCCTGGTTATTTCTTCTATAGCATGAAAGATGATTTTGTTAACTAATCCTTACAGCAATTGGCCTCTGCTGAAAGCATCGTTTTGTATCACCTCTTAAGTAGTGGTTTTGCTCTTCAGAGTAGAGTGAATGTGGTTGGGTGTGGTGGAATTTCTGCTCTCAGGTGAGCAACGGGCTCCCTTCGCATGAGGAGTTTTGTTTCTTACTTGCCTAAGAGGGCGGATGTGAGTTAATTAATGTCTACATAGTGTTTGGAAGGTAAGACTGCTTTCTAGCAACTCCTAAGAATACCACTGAAGGGTCATTAAGTGTATCATAGATTTTTTTTTTTTTTTTTTTTTTTTAAGTTGGGTAAGCACGTTGTCAGCCTTATATACGGAATCAAAGTATTCAGATGTATAGAATGCTTCTGTCTGGTAAAGTGCATTAAATGGATAACAAAAGCTCATTATAAAGGCTAATAAATAGTAAGTTTTAGGTTCTTCTTTGCCTTTTCTACAAGAAACAAAAGAAATCAGTGAGCAGTAGATTTCACAGCATTTTACCAACGTGTTTGTTGGGCATTATTGAAGCTTGTGCTGTCTGCATAGTTCCCTAGATCTACACTGTCTAGAAATTTTTTTCAGTTTATTAACTGAAAATTATTAGCTGAATTGTACTGAACTTAATTAAAAGTGTTCATAGTTGGCATTTGGCTCATTACACTTTGTCCCTTTCTCCCCCAAGAAATGTGAGCACTTTAATGGAAAGAAAGTATTTTTGAAATGAGATCATTGTAATCAGAAACCGAGATAATGAGAATTTGATTTCTGTTTGGTTTTTTTTTTTAGGATGAGAGTAACTCATCAAAAGAAGACTCGACTAAGACAAGAAAATCTTTGCATAAAGCGCCCTTGTCAATGAGTGAACTGCAGAGCAGGTGTGGAGTTTTTCTCTGACTAAGACAGAACAGTCATATTCATGATATTGCTCTTTAAATTTAGCTAAAAATTTCTCTTCCTATTTTGAGCTCTGTAATATATTGCGCTGGGAAAAGGCTTCTGTAGGAGTTAGTCCTACCAAGCTTTTTCACCTAAAAGCAAAATACAGTTAGCTATAATTATGCCTTTCATGCTGTTTGCCACTCTGTCAGTGTAGTTTTTATAAAACACTGATTTTGGAACTGAACTTGGTCATAAAAATGATCATTGGGCAGTAGTTTTTGGATTTTATCAACCAGAGAGCAAACATCACTTTAAAAATAACCAATTGGTTATTTTTTCTTAAAACTATGGGAGTGCAAAAACAAATTGAAGTTTATTTAGTAATATGGTTTGGGCCTGTTTTGTTGTTTTGGATTTTTTTTTTTTTTTCCAAAACACATATTTGGAAAAGAGAAACATCTTCAAAAAAACACAGCAAATATATGTACTATGGTTTAGTGACTCAGCATGCCATATTTCAGAAGACATCTTGAAAACCTGGTTTATGCAAGTTAATTATTCTATGTACTCCTCACATAATATGACTAGGGTTTCATTTCAATATTTTACTTAAAAGACATCAATTGAATTGATTTTGACAACTTCTGTAGTAGAAGTTATCAATATTGATGTTCTCTATGCATGCACACAGTATTTTGTACAACATTTTTGGGTACTTGTTGGAGGAAACATACTAAGTAATGTAAAACATTTTTTGGGTTGTACCGCTTTTCTGTTTATGTTAAAAGATAAGTCCTAGAACTGTGTTGCTAAATTTGATAGGTCTTGACATTAGGGAAAAAAATGTTTTCTTTTGATAATTAAATGTGATGCAGTATTTTGTAACAAAAGCTTCCCGAATCACCACTGTATACCACTGAAAGGAGAGTGGTTCAGTATGGGTATTGTGGTGAACTTCTACTTGCAATTGTTAAGCTCTAAAAAGTTCATTTATGATTTGTTGGCTTTTTTAAACATTTCTGTAATTTGTAGTCACCTCTCTGCAAGGGATCTGGTTAGTCAGATTTTCACATGTGTGTGGAGTTGCTACTGAAGTTGTTAGTATTTCTATATCTGTGCTTACTCCTGTGTTCTGCGTATAGCCTTTTTGCTCCCTTATCCTCTATCCTGACAGCTACACAATTAAATTGTGTAGGATGTGTTTGTGAGAGAGAAAGTGCAAGTGTTTGTTTTGAGGCAGCTTTGGGACTTTGAGATTGATGCTGAAACTGTGAAAAAGACCACGAAAAAAGAAAAAGCAAACCCTAACAGTACAGAATTGTGAAGTGATGGGATATGGAATGCGGCACTCAGGTTGGGAAAGGACTGCTTCTTGGGTTTAGAGGCCGGCAGCACTAGTCCCATTCACTGAAAAGCAGGACATAAAAGGACTCGAGGACAGTCTGATTGCTGAGTGTTTGCCACACTGCTCATAAACAGGATACAAGGACAGAGACGGAGTTCATAGAAGGACATGGTACTGTCGACCGAATGTTGGCAGCAGATAGATGATTGAAAACCACTGGGAGTAAGGAAAAGGTCCATGTTTTCTGAAATATTTAGTATATGGTTCACTCAGAAAAGAACTTCTGGGACTCTTAAAGGAGATGTATGAGAGAACAAAAGCATATGACAGGTATTTTGGAGCAGGGAGTTGCGTGCAGAAATCCTGCTGTTAATATGATTTGTGAGTGTAATTCCCAGATTGCTTAGTTCAGGTTGTCATCTGGTTTCCAGTTTAGACAGGAGAGGGACTCTTCCCTAACTTGGCTGTATCTTTGTCTATACCAGTGCTAAGTATCTCATGTGCAAGGACTGGCTAATGGAAATACATATACCCACCCCTCCAAAAAAGGAAGGGAGAATGAAGCTTATGTCTTCTTTTTTTTTTTTTAAGTGTTTGTCAGTACCAGGATAAGGAACTTGTGAAAGTTATTGTTGGTTTTTGAGTCTTTACTGCAATTAAAGTGATTGGATTTTGAGTGTCTTTATGTAGATTAAGCTTTTAGTAGAAGAAAAGGCAAGCACAAGGCTGACTGCAGGAAATGGATTCCAAGGAAAACAGCGTCAGAGTTATTTGTTGTATAGTTTACAATTGCCACTCCTAGTGCCATGCTATTTGTTGGCCTGAGAATTCTCCATCAGAAGTGAGGTAACATGAACTGCAGAAAGAAGGAGGTGAAACTTCAGTTGTTGGGTCCCCAGGATATTGACTTGTCTACGTTTAACACAGGCCTGTGTAACTCTTCTATTGATTTTTGTTTGGTAGGTTGGTTTCTTTGTGTCCAAACTGTGAAGCACAGTTCACCCTCTCCAGGATGATAAACAGGTTTAAATTTGCTTCATGCTGTTGACTGACTTTAAATGTTGGAGCTTTTTTGAAAAAGTGTGAAAGTGGCCCTCCTCCCTTTTTAGTGTTGGAGCCACACAGAGATCTTATTTTTCTTGTTTTATGTGATATAGGTTGGCGTCACCCTAATATTTGAATGCAAGAAATCTAAAAGCAAAAGCTATTGCTTCTTTTGTTTTCTGTGGGACAGTGGAAGCTTAGAAATGTGAATTTAGACAACTAATCCTACATCTTCCTCTTCTTCCCTCACCATTTTCCTTTCTTAAAGTGAAAACCTTGTGTTTTGATGCAGCTATCTAGAAGTATGTTTGTGAGTCCTTTGACATAAGGTTTCTTTCAATTCTTTCATGGGTGTTTGCTGATATTAACTTGAGAACAAGTTTTAAGTACGGGTTTGACCATAGTAAATTAATAAATTATATGTATTTAAGAAAATGTAAAGCTTTGCTGTGAAATGTAATCCATTTCCTAAGCGAAGGTGGTCACTGTAAGCTTCATGTTTCCGTTTTCATTTCCCAGACTAAGAATATTCACAATAGGCTGAAGATAATTCAGTCTTAATTTTTAAGTGTCTTAAGTGCCTAAATCTCTGAGCAGATGTGAAAAATGTCACCTCAGTTGTCATTTTTTGCTTATGATTTTTGAGCTTCTTGTTTTATGCTTTATTAAAGGAAAATTAAAATTTCATTGTATGACACAAGCCTTTGTTTTGAAAGTTTCAAGAGAAGGCAAGCAATCATGAAGTTTAGGTATACAGACTTCAGATTTGTCAGTGGTTTGTAATGATTTTCAGATAATAAATTGCCCTTCATAGATCTAGGAAATAATTTCTCAAAGCAACTAAAATATGAGACTGTATTTGTGTTTAGTATTAAAACAGTGACACAGAAGATGGGGTGGGGGAGGGACGCTGTTGGCACTATATCATAATGTATTTGGTAGAATACTCAATCCAAGATGCTTCCGATAGAGCACTTTACAGCTGCAACCACAGTAATTTAATATACCTCTGATAGATTGTCTTCATATTGAAATAGCTGCTTGTGGTTACATTTTAACCTTCAAAGGACACAAAAATCCTACTGTGTTGCTCTTGCATAGGCTTAGTGCCTAGTCACACTGCCTATCGAAATACAGCAAAATTACTGCATGCTCTTTGAAAATGACTTCTCTTTCTATTTGGGAGGTATTATCAAGTGCAGTCAGGTAAGTGGGGAAGAATTTGTGTGAATGAATAACGTGACGTGGGGCT
This sequence comes from Leptosomus discolor, assembly GCF_034619465.1. Taxonomy (NCBI): domain Eukaryota; kingdom Metazoa; phylum Chordata; class Aves; order Leptosomiformes; family Leptosomidae; genus Leptosomus; species Leptosomus discolor. The sequence goes on along the minus strand of NC_141393.1, from coordinate 54,347,408 downwards.
CCCATTTCTTAGAGGTATCTGCAGCGCAGTTTTTGTTTCAATTTGTGAAAGGTAATCTCTGTTTAGCAGCTCTACGTTTGGATTTCTGCTGGTTTCATGCATTTAATTTCTTGTCCTTATCTTGATTTGATCATTATTTCTTATCTTCTTTCTGTTGACAGTTCACCAGTGCAGAACACTATTGTTCACTTGGATAATGGTGAATATTGGTCTAGTCATGCAGCTGTATACAAAGGGAAGCCTCACAGAGCAATCTTTGAAGAAAGCCTTGAGAAAATATACAGAAACATGTACCGAAAAGCTTCTGGCACTGTTTCAGACCAAAAAACACACTCCTGATAGCAATTCACCTGGAAATGCACAGTACACAGTGTTCATATTTGTAATGAAACCTATTTTTGTGTAACAAATATTTGTACTCTATTTTTAGGGTGAAATTACGGTTGGGGAGGGTTTTGGAGAAATGGGCGTTTGGCCTGGGTTGCCAAAAGGGAACTATTGACACCCTCCTCCTCCACTCCACCTCACCACCACCCACTAACCGCATCCCCCCCCCCCCCCCCCCCGAAAAAAAAAACAACAACCAAAAAACAGCATCTAAGCTCCTCTACAGTTAAGAAAGATGGTGGTGTTCCTTTGAGACTACGAAAAGATAGTCATTTGAAGACTAAAAGGTCTGCTGGGCAGTCCTGTGACATCACTCAGGCAATTCTTATTAAATAATTAAAGCTATTTAGTATCATAAACAGAATTGGCTGAAGAAGCAACATGCTCTAGTGTTCAGAGAGGGAGTCTAAAGAATAAAGTGAATGCGAGTGTTGATTTAAAAGCATCCCATTTGGGACAAAGGGAATTGTTTTCTAGAAAATTGCCTTTGGATTGTTTATTTTTGAGAAGGGCAGAAACTCTGATACTGACCTATAGACATGCTTTCAAAGTGGTTTGAAGCACTTCTAGTCACAAATTTTCTAATACTGTCAAATTTTAAAAGAAACCCACCCAGCTCAGCAGCCTTTGTATCAGAATAAAGGTCATCTTCACACACCTTGTGCATTTGAAAGTTTCCAGGTTCTCATGAATGAAGCCATGACATTTGCCAGTATGCTTGTAATTTTAGAAAATATGAATAAGAAAGGAGCATGGAGGGGTAAAGAGTGGAGGTAGTCAGCAAGCTCCTCGAATATCCTGTACAGGCCTCCTGAAATTCCTACATCACAATCCCACCTAATTTGGAGCCTGTCCTTCCCAGTCTGCTGGGACCCTGTTGGCAGAAATTGCATCGCTTTTGCTAAAGGCCACCAAATGTTCATCGGCAGTTCGATGCTTCCCCCAGGGATGGAACCTTTTCAGCCTTGCATTGAACAGATCCCACATTAGCAGACCGGGGCAAATTGCCCATCTATTGAAAAGCAAAATGTTTTAAAAGGGCAAGAGTGTCCATCTCCTGCTTCCTTTCAGAATGCGGGGGTGGGGGAAACAAATGCCTGTTCTGTCTCCTTCCCTGACTGAGCGAACAGATTCAGTTACACCAATGCCATTTTACCTGTTATGATTGGATAAAGGATAAAGCTAGCAGTACAGATGGCAGAACATATGACTGTAACCTGCCAGCATGCCTAGATAAACAAAAAGTTGGTCTACTCTGCCTTCTACCCTTTAATGCTGAGACAACGTAATTGATTTGAGAAAGCAGTTGGTGAGCAATTATGCTAGTGGGAAAGCATGTTGAAAGGCTGTGTGCTTGTGTTTCAGGAAAGGGGACTCTCAGAGGAAGTGTCTTGCATATAGACATTTCCATTCTTTGTAACTGTTAAACCAGTTGAAGTGGATTAACACTGATAACTTCCTGTCCCTGATGCCATTTAGCACATTAGTGCTTTCAAAGGGCATTAGTTGCACAGTGTTATGCTATGGATAAGCGTTGAGTCACTCTATGAAGTAGTAGTACACTTTTTTTGCAGAAGTGAAAAATAAAACTTACCCAAGCTGTGCAACTGAAGGCTTGGTCACCATGGAGTATTGTGCTACCGGTGCCTGGTATTCATGCATTATAATGTCTGTTGCTGTGACCCCATATTAAAGGAGTAGTTTCTTTCTCCTTGCTGTTCAGGAAAGTAGGTGTATTCAAGTGGATCCTAAATAGGCAGGGCACATTCTGAGAGATACTTTCCGAGCTTTTGGTTTAAAATGACTCTACTGAAATCTGAAGGTTGCTGTGGTTTCCTGTATGTGTTTAAGGCATAAGATTTAGTCTTCTCATGGTATCCTACAGTTTTCATTCAATATTCCCTATTTTCCCTCCCCAGTGTCTTAGCTTAGTAAAAATTACAGTCTGCTGAAGATTGGCTGCTCCACTTTGGCCTAATCTGCTTCTGTGACATCTAAGTACTATTCAATTTTTCCCTCCCCAGCAATGCAGCAGATTTTAGTCCCCGTTTGTTCAATGTGTGAGAAGGCTTGAATGCTGAGGCTTTGGGTTTTTTGTATGGATGAGTAAGGACACAAGCTGCCATGAATTCAAGACACAAGGAGGGGTTGAGGAAGGTTGGAGGCCACTGTGGAAAAACAGGACCATGTTTTTGAGGGGTCCAGAGGAATGGCTGGGGTTTGTCTGTTTAATTCCCCTAACTAAAGAAAGGAAGCATATGGTAATATGGCAACCTTCAGTTTTCATCAAAGATGAGAAATTTTTCATCAAAGTTGAAAACTGGATGGGAGAAAAAAAAAAGTGTCATATTGAATTTTGGCCAATATGAATATTTTCACTGTAGCCTTCATTTGCAGCATAACAACAAATGAAGCAGATAGACTGTGAGTGTCTTTGGCCCCGCTCCAGCTGCGAGGGGAGATGGTGTGTATCATGTCTTTTGGAATCAGCTGCTGCAGGATGTGTGTTTCCCTCTTGGGTCAGTGTCATTCCACAGCTTATATGCTGTGATGCAGCAAAGAGTGTTCTCTTCCAGGCACTGTGCTGGAAATCCTGTTTGGTTAATGGAAAACTTTTCTCTGAAATGTGACTTAAGACCCAAATTACTCCGATCGGTCCATAAAATCTGCATGCCACTTTGTTTTCACAAGCACTTGGCCCCTTCCCTGTTTGCTCAGCTAACCCTCCTATTAATATGCATACAGCTCAAGAGCACGGAGCACTGCTGCTCGTTTGCTGCTGCAGTATGTGATAAGTATAGGTTCAGGCAGTGAACCAACATAGTAATAAACTGTAATTGTTTAGTGCACCTTGCCTTCTAATACAATTTAAATCCCTTCTATCAAATGCAAATTTCTAGGTTCCTGAGTAGAGCTTTAAATAGCATTTTCTATGCTCATTCCTTATCTTTTGCCATCCACAAAGTGGTCTGTCGGTGACAGTGGGATGGCATAATTCGACTCCCATCATTTTACCTCCTGAAGGAAAGCTGCCTACTCAAATCTAGAAATAATGGGCTAGATTAAGAGCGAATTAGTGTTTTTCTATAGAGTCTGTCTCTCTTGCCCTCCACAAGTTATTATAACCCATGAGTATACTCACCAAATGCTATTCAGCATCCAGTGTTGCTTGCAGTATGCAATCAGTGCAGTATTTTAATCACTTCCATTTTAATATGTCAGAGTCTGCTTCCTACTTGCTCCATTCCCTCTTTTCTACAAATAACTTGGTAATAGTTTAGGATCTTAGGCTGGCTTTAGACAAACTACCTGCCTGTGTTCAGTAGAAATGCAAATCCTTTGCTGAGTAGTAGTTGCTTTGGAAATCACTCAGTCATTGACCTGTTGTGGATTAAAGGCGAGAATGTCAAACTGTTTAATGATTTGCCTTATCTAAGTTTTGATCTAGAAGAAGGGAAGCTTGAATTGGTCGACTGGGGATAAGAGGCATAGGGATGGCTAGAGGAATGGGAATGGGTAGGAGAAGCTTTGTGAGATAGATGGGCAGCAGTGTTTATACTCCAAATCTGAGCAGCTTGAAACATGATGAGCTTGGAGATGATGAGGGCTGTTCTTTTGATTGTGCATCGGATGTTTGAATTTTACTATTATTTTAGAGGCTGCCAAAGTGGTGAGGGGGAAAAAGGAACCTACCTATAGGTGTTTGGAATCTGGTCTCGGGATAAAATAACAGAACATTTAGCTCTGCTCAGTATTGAATATTCTTTTCCAAACTCCCTGTCATTGTACCTCAGCTGTAAAATGGGGAGTTTGTGCTCTGTTGAAGCTTAATTAAATGACTGTGAAGTGCTTTGGGATCCTGAGGTGAATGCTACAGAAATTATTTTGTGGAAGCCTGGCTGAAAAGTCCCATCTCATCTCCAGGTTATTAAAAAGGCTTTATTTTAATTTTCCCAGGTTTATTACGTTTTAATCAGACAATTATTAAGCAAGTCTTAACCTTATCAAGATGGAAATCTATTAAATCTAAGAGATGGCTGAAAAAGATAATGGCCTGCTTTACAACATGTGCTTTTAGGAGCCAATCTTTACAGTTGGTATCCTACTCAGCTTGTGTCTCTTGCATGATCTCGGTTCATCACTGATTGCTCATGATATCTTTTTTTTTTTTTTTAATACAAATTATTTTTTTGGTCGTCCTGATATCTTAGTGCCTGCTATGTGTACTAATCAGCACTGTTAAGATCTATCACATCATTTGTTCTCATCCTCTCTCCAGGAGAAAGAGGTGTAATGGTGTGTGCAACTTGACAGTGGAAAAGTTGTGTGGTGTGCCGTAGGTTTGTCAGAGAAAGTAAGTTGGAAGGAATCTCTGCCTTTTCAGTCCATGTGCAAGGAATAGCTTATTATATAATTCTACTCTTTCTAATTTTTAAGCTTGAAAGTGTTTTCTGAAACACTGAACTATGCAACAGAATTCTCAGCCTTTTAGCAGTGTTCACTTAACTGTCTAAATCTTGCAATGTGGAACCCCTGAGTCATAGGAAAGCCTACCGTGATGTTAATTACTTCAGTGGTTACGGAGTGATCATTATCAGGATGCTGAGACTATCTCAAGAGTGTGAAGGAATTTGGGGAAACTTTCAAATCATGAAATTTAGCTTCGTGGTTCCAATGAAAACAGTTGAAGTTAAGAGAGAACATCACTTCTGTGGATGATCTTAGCAAGCTACCTTACTGACAGAAATGATGTCTCGTTTAGGTGATGGTCGCTGGTAGCAGCAGAGAACCAGTCTTTGCCCAGTTCCTTTTGGTTTCAGCAAATAAACTAGTGTTGTGGAAAGTGATCAAGAACACCCGATATTGCTGTTTGTATCACACAGTGAACTATTAAGCACAAACCCCATTGATTGCAGTGGTTTCTGCTGCTTTCTCCGTGGAATTCAAAACATCATCAACCAAAGCCCTTAAAAGATGAGGCTGTAGCTCCTTTTGTTAACAATGTTAGCTTGCCAATGACATGCACTTTGTTCCCTGTTTGTCTTCAGTGAGAAATTCTCTGAAGTGCAGTGATAATTTGTCTGGATGGCAACATAAAGGAACTGTAATCTTTCCTTTTGCTTGATCAATGTGGAGATTGTGCTTTTTCTTCATGTGTATTTCCGTTCAATTCTGGGTGATTGCTTCTGACCCAGCAGAGAACTCTCTGCAGTCTGAGAAGTGGTGATCTGAGCCGCCTTCTCACCTCTTCAGGGAAAGGAGTTTGCTGGTGCAAAACAACATCCCTCTTGGTTCATAAGAATTTACTGATCCTGAGGGTACAGCACAAAAATTTTCTTCCGTGGTCAGGCATTTGCGTAACCCTGTAGAGCTGATTCCATTGAATGAACAGAGCTTCATACAGAGTGGGGGTGGGAGGCTGAAAGCAGGGCTGGACTTCGAGAGTGGGTTGACATGTGCCGTGCCATGGGTTATGCATTTGTGTACCACGAATTGTCGGTGTGTGGAATAACCTGTGAAACTCGCAAGTAACAAAAGCACCATTTCTGTCGCTGAGTGGTGGTGAATCCTAATGCATTTGTTTGTATTGTTACACTGATGTGAATTTTTGAATGTTTAGTTAATTGTGTTGTTACAAAGACTGTAGTTGTGTGAACTGTTCCATTCAGTACCCCAGTAGTAAACATTTACTAAGAGGTTGCTTTCCCTGCCTGCCTTGTTTTCACCACAGACATCTAGTGTTTACACACATTTTAGCCTCTGTGCCATTTTTGAAGGCTTTATTTGTCTCATTTATGTTTTTGGTTTGGATAATACTTAAATATGAAATCCATCTGGGAAACATATTGTATATTCACGTTGAGGGGTAAAACCAGTTTTTAATTAAAATTTTATACAGCACTTGTATTTCACTTTGTCCTGTTTTATTATGAAACACTTCAATCTTCTTCCTAAAACACATATGTCTTGTGCGTTTCAAGATGTTCCTTGTTGCTCATGCAGAACCGGTTTCTGAGCTCTGTCAGCAGAGTGCCATATGTTCTGGGGTTCATTTAGCTTCTCTGGCGTTTGTGTAGGCAGCATATTGGATGTAATGCAGCTAAGCTCTGCTCTGTTCTTTTCTTTGTAAACTTGTCAGGAGATGAAAAAAGCAGGGAGAAGGAAACACTGAATAATACTCGAGTGATCTGAATTATCAATAAGTTATGGTAACTTGGCCAATCAAAATTGAGGTTTCTTGTGTACTTGAGGGTTTTCCTTAATTGCAGCTTATGCATAGCCTATAAAGTGATGTATCCCCCAGTGCTGCCCGGTATCACACCCAAAACAAGAGCTGAAGATTGAGATGCAACTCAAGCCGTTTGGAAATGACAAGCATTAAGTCCTCCTAATTTTGCATTGATCTGCTATTTTAAATTAAAAAAAGTGTGTAATAGAAGATGGGCATGTGAAGGGATTGTACTCCTCTTCGTTGTCTTCTGGCTTTGTGGAAAATAACTCCACTGTTTAAATGCCTGGTACTGAAAACACAAATCTTGAGACTGATGGTGTCCTCCTCTGTAAAAAAAAAAAAAAAAAAAAAAAGTAATTTTTCTTGCTAATCCATTCCTGTTTCTTCCCTGCCCCCATAATCTTGACCATGAACCAGTAGGTACCATCAGTCTTTAATACACTGCTAGTGTGTATGAACACAGCCCTGACTTTATTGATAGTAGCCATATATTGTCAGAGACTGATCTGATCTGCCGAAAGCTTTTCAGAACTCGCTCGTTGACTGTGACAGAGGACCAAAGTATTTCTGTGATTCTGTAACTAGAGCTTAAAAACAAAACAAAACAAAACAAAAAAAAAAAGAAAGAAAATGAAGGATAAGAAACTAGCAAAAAAGGAATACATATTAAACTGTTTCCCCTTTGCTGAGGTATGAGGGCAGAGGGAAAGGGCTCTAGTGGCTGCTTGATATGAGCGTGTGGAGGAGTGGGGAGGGAAACTTCTGCAGTTCTGACCTAAGGTCGGTCAGAAATAACCAGCTGGAGTGACATGAGTGTAAACCTGCTTGAAGTGACAGGCAGCTCAGCTCCTGGGACTCTATTTACATATGTTTAAAACAAACAAAAAAGCTGCCTTTGTTCCCCAGGAAAATCTATTTACTTGGCATTCAGCTCATGTATAAGCTGGAACTTCTTTCATGGAAGATGTAGAAACAAAGCAACTGACATTTCTGCTTTGATGTGAGGCTGAAGCTAAGATTTGATTTTGAAATATGAAAGTAAACTGAAACTACCTCCAATTTAAAGGTGAGGTTTTTTAATGACCTTCAAAGTTTTGAGAAGTTTCTTTTTTTCCCTCCCCTTAGGGACCAGAAGAAATTATAACAGTAATCTTACTTATAGCTGTAAGTGTACAGAGACAGTGACTGTAGGTTAATGAAAAATTGACACTGCTACTTGCCTCTGCTTCCAGCAGATTTTTTTTCTTCAAGCTGATGTGAACTATTGCACTGCGCAAGCTGGTTATGAGTCTCACATATTAAATTGAATGCTGCTTTTGTGGAAGCTGCAGGAGCTGAATGTTTTGAGCAACATTCCTGTTTTGAATGTTGTTCACACACACACGCTCAGAAATAAAGCTTGCTGCGTTAGTCTAAACCAGAACGGGGGCAGAGAGATTGTCCCCGATGATCTCCATGAATCCGGAGCGCTGTCAACCCAACCTGGCAGTAGCCTGGCCGAGAAAGCGCACCACGGAGTTGTAACTGAGTCTTGCAAGTGCAGTTGCTCTCAAGCTTTGCATACTCGTGTGTACTGTTATGCCCCCTTACCCACACTCCCCCTTGTGTGGGACTGGGACTCCACGGGGGACACCCTGTGGCTTGCAGAGCATTGAGCGTTTCTGCAGTGTCTTTTGGGACAGCTTGTTTCTCCCTGGGAATCCTGCACAGAAATGACGTGAACTCAGCAGCTCAGGCTGAGTTTGGTTCGTACTCTGACAACTTAATATCTGGTTTTTGTCCTTGGCATGGTGGTGCCATCTGGTCTTGCTTGGACAGCTTATCTGTAATAAATATCTGCATGATATTTCAGTTTTTGCTTATGAAATCTTGGGCTGTGCTTGAATGGCACACCAATATCTTGATGCCAGCCTTTAACCAGATGGCACATGCTTAAATAATATCCCCAATGTGCTGTGATGGAGAAGGGTACACAGAGGTGTTGGAAACTACATTTGAGACAAGGGGAGGGAAGGCATGAAGACGGCTTCAGGTATTATATGGAATCTCAGGTCAGGAATTAAAGAGACATTGGTTGTCCACAGACTTCCCTGCTCCTCTTAAAGGACTTTAAGCCTATAACAGACTCTGAAGAGTGCCCAGTACTTGGATTGAGGGACTGTTCTGGGGCAGAAGCATTCTCCATCTCTCCTGTAGGAATTTCAGGACTCATTGGGTCACAGAAAGGCAGAGAAAACGCGTGGCTCTGAGAGTCAGGGTACACTTGGGAAAAGGCAGTGTTAGTGCAATGGAACTTGGGGCAATGATGGGCAACACCAACAAAGACTCCTCCTTGAGCATTTCTCCAGTAAGGACATCTGTATTTTGGTGTTCCCATGGATTTGCCATCTCCACTAATGACAAGGTTATGTTTGGGTGATGAGGAGGTCGTCATCTTTCACTTCTCTGAAGAACAAGCAGTGAAGTTTCTTTGCAATCTTTTGCAACCTGGAAGGGTACTTCATCGCCATTGCAGCAACACTGTGTTGGGGTGGCACCTCGGGAATTGGCTTCTTCACTTATGTTCACCTGCTTCAGGGGAGGTTGTACAAAAATCTCAAGTTGTTGTGACACCAACAATTTACCAATGCTAAAGAAATCACTTTCATCTATTGCTCCTTGTGTTGCCTTCACAACACACTGTATATCACTCATACTGCTCAAGGCAAACAAACTGAAAACTGCTTATACCTGGCTTTAGTGAATCACTGAGGTTGGATGACACCTCCCACATTATGCTGGCATCAACCTAAAATGGGGAAAAATAAACGTACCCCACTAAATGTATATACAGGACTGATAAATGAGAGGCTTGAATTTAGTTTTTGCACCCACTACGTTTTGTCCTTTGCCACTTCCTTTTGGCTTTATCCCCTTTTTTTGCCTTTCCATGATTGTAATAAAACCCTGTTTCTCTGCTCGCACTGTGATTTTTATTTATGTTGTGTAAGTTCATTTATGTCATTCATAACAGACAACTTGACAGGATTGACAATTATGCTAAAAGAAGCATGGCTAAGCTGGCAGTTGATAAAGAAGTAGGCAGGGATGTTCTGTCGTATGCATTGTGATCATTGCACAGTCAAACATCGCAAATTCTACCAGTAAATGCTAGGTCAAAGTAGATTAGACCTTTTAGAAGCCTGGAGTCTGATCCTGCTTCAGGATGTATGGCCTGGACATGTGCAGCCTGAGCTCTCACCATTTATCAAGCTACAGCGTGTCCCCAGAGTAACTGGAGATACATCTCCAGCTTAAACAGAGGGACAACTTGCTTCTGTTATTAACTCATTACCTTTTAATCTGCAGACAAGCCAAACTCTGCTTTGGGGTTTATTCAGGCTTTTCTTATTTGTTATAAATTTTTCAAGACCTATGCTATGTTGATGAATTTTCTTTTTAATTAAAAAACCATAAAATATCTAGAAGACTTTGTTATGTAGCAATAAAAAGCATGGTTAAATACCAGCCAATTTACTGAGTGTGCTTTTGTTGTTCTGAGAGATACACACTCAGAAATCCTCTTGCTGATACGTCAGCATTTTGAAACTGCTACAGCTTGAGGTTAGCAGGGTTATTTTATTTTGTCTGGGGTTTAAAACATTGCTCTCAACCTGGTATCTGAGTAAGATAAGATGAATCCACTGAAGGCAAGAAGGTGACTTTATTATCTGTAGGAGAAATGCTTCTTGACTACGTAATTCAAAATTGTTTTAAGCAATCTTCTCCTCTCCCCCCAAGGAAGAGGAGTGATTTGCTGGTGTGGGAAGCACTGGGCACTGAGAAATGGGTAAGTGAGCTGCAGTCCTGGGGGGCCGGGTGGGGGTGGAGGGGGGGGGAGTGGCAGCACCTTTCAGTCACAAAGGGGGGGGGGGGGGGGGGGGGGGGCAGGGCAGGGCGGGGCTGGAGTGGTGGGACTCCCATTGCTGGAGATGTCACAGCCCAGAGTCGGGCATGTGGATAAAGTCCTGCAGAGACACAGTGGCAGGTACTTGCATGAAAATAGGACTCAAAATATACATTCATTGGTATAACCAAAGCAGCGGAAAAGCAAAGCTGATACTATTTTTTTGCGTTACTATTCACAGTAAAAGTAGGAGGGGTGTTCTGACATGTTATTTGGTGTATACTTAGTGGGTTTTATTATTATTATTTTACTCAAACGAAGGGAAGGGAAAGTAAGAAGAGAGTGCAGAAGAAAGGAAACTAAACTGTGTAAATTTACTGAGTTTGTTTCTTTTCCTCATAGGCACCGAAAGTGCAGAAGGGTGCTGGGACTGTCAGCCCATGTGTGCCCTCCTTTCCCTCAGATCTCCACGAGCTTTACGCTGGTGAAGTTTCCCTCAATAGGAATGCAGGGAGGGCAGTACTTCCGTCAGGGATGAGAGCTTGTGATCCCGGGTAGGTTCCCCTTTAACCTAGAAACAGTGACTTCCACCTGCGATTCATTGGGCAGGTGCCCGTCTGCGTCTCTGGGTGCTGCTCCCTCTTTGTCCTAGAAAATGAGCACAAGGAACCAGAGCAAACATGGCACCCTCTTTGCTATCTTACCCTCTACCTTGCAAAATGCATTTCTTTCCTTTGTAATAAACTGTGCCCACCATAGCGTATATTCTTTTAAATAACATTTTAAAATATTTTCCAGTAAATTAAAGCGATGACTTGTTTGTAGGGTTCATTGTTAATTTCATTTCCTTTGGCTCAGCCAGCCAGATAAAATGCATCGTTATTAATCTTTGTTTAAAAGAAGATCCTTTGCTGAACAGTAATAAATGATCTTGATAGATTTGTCAGGAAAATGAATGATAATCATTTGCAGATAGACACAAGCCTAGTATGGAAGATTAATAAGAAAATATGTATTGGCATCATTAATAACATCTGCTGCCAATGAACTTGTATATTGGTTACAGCTCTGAAAGTGATGTGTTCTTGTTAGGATATTGCAATTCATCACGTGCTGTGAGGAGCGAGGCGGTATGGTGCTCATGCAGTGATGACAAGCCACTCCCCAGGAGATGCTTGTGAGGATCCCAACCCCGAGACCGCGCCACAGCCCCCCGCATCCGCCATCAGCTGAGCCTGTCATCACCAAAGCCCTGGTTCTGCTGGGCTCTGACTTCCCACATGCATTTCCCCATGTCACTGCTAAAAAATCATCCGGAAGTCATGAATTTGCTCTTTCTTTGCTTTTGGGGCTATGGCTGGCTGGATTCACAGATAAACCTTGCTCCCTCCAGAGCTCTGCCCTCACAGTGTGGGCTGAGCAGTGCTGGTAGAGAAGCTGCTCTTGGCACAGAGCAGCTTGGGCTGCAGCAGCTGCAGCACCTGGGGTTTGACACATGCTTTCACTCAGGGTCTGCACTCATCCCACCTCATGAATCTCTAAAAAAGGTTCCTCCAGAGCTTGCCACAGGCATTTAAGCACTTGTATGTCTTCAGCTGACACAGCTTTAGAAAGTACCCCGCTTCACTGGATGCACAATACGCTAGGAGATAAAGCTCTTCACCGGTGCTGCATGTGACTGTCATGGGCCTTGGTATTTCAGCCTTCATCATCCCTGTTAGGAAGAAAGTGTTTTATTTTGGGCTTATAATCACTCCACCTGCAGAGCCTCTGTTGGGGTTTCCCACTTAACCCCCCCAGAGCATATATGAGATGGTGCAAAAAGCTGTATGCTCACAGCAGCACGCTCTGACACAGCATCACCCCTGCAGCAGCAAGGATCTGCGAATCATCCCATGCCATCCCACCCCATCCCATCCTGTCCTTGGCCTTGTCCCTATCCCTGTCCCTGTGGCTCCTTGGCACGCAGGGGTGAGGCTGATGGGGAGCTGCCAGGGTGAGCAGGGTCCTGCTTGCTGCAGGTGAAGAACTGCACATGGATGTAGGCAGAGGGAATCGGTGTAGGAGATGAGAGGGAAGGAGCAGAGGGAATGAAATGAGGAATAACACGAAAAGGAAGCTCCCCCCACCCCCAGTCTTCAACCACGAGGAAAAATATAATCTCTTTCTCATTTAGTTTTATTTTTTTTCAGCTAAATATGGTGTTTTCCTAGAAAAAATACAAGGAAAGGTCAAGACGTTTTGAGACAATTTTTGTTTATTTTGATAAAACATTTCAGACTCCCCCTCTCCAATCATTCTTTCTTCTTTAGTTTCATTTTACTCGTTCATAGCAGAGTAGTAAGTCAAATAAATTTACCAAAGAAACGTCTTTCTCCTGTGGGGTGCATAGCTGGCTGCATCTGGCAGTGCGGATGTCTCCATTCTTTCTGTGGGCCAAGCTCAGAGATGCAGTCACACCTCTCAAAGAGCATTACTTTGTTCAACTGACATAGACATCATCGTGATTTTACAGGAAGCATCATCTTCCGGGGTCCATGGGGTGAGATGGGGAGGAGAATAGGTCAGCACCATCTATCCAAAGATCAAAAATATTTGTGTCATCCAAAAAACAAAAAAAGGCTTAGTAAATTTCACTTCTATTCTCTGAAAAACTGAAATTTTCTTAGAGGAAAAGAATAATCTCAAATGTTTAAAAAACTGCCCCAGTATTTCTCATCCTGTTCCGTGTTGCTTTCCCCATGGCTTTAGCGGCTGTGTGGTCCAAAAAAGCCAATAAAGCTATTGAGTTAAGTGCTGCTGAGGGGCTCTGTGGCTCAGGAGCACTCAGCACCTCACTGCTCTAGGCGAGCAGGCAAGCGCCCTGGTATTTCTAAATGCATTAGAAATGTGTCCGTTATTATTAGATATTTACCAGCTATTAATCACAGCTGGTAACTTGATTTCCTCTAGATGTTTTGAGGCACCCTCTGATCTGGGCATCACCTGCTTGAAACTGAATAGTGGAAAGGCAAGGCAAGCTCTGCATCACACACCTCTTCCCGTGGGGATGGACAGGTAACCAATGGGACTGAGAGCTCCCTTATTCAAAGGAAATCTACTTTTTCCTCTTAGAAAAAGCAAATGCTTGTATTGGCCTGCATGAGCACAGCACAGACCCCATCCTGCATGGCTGATTCAGTCTCCTTCATCCAAACTGAGCATGAGTGGGGGAACCAGGTGGGTGCAGAGCCTTGTTGCTCCTCTCCTTGCTGGAGCATGACACATTTTCTTTATGGCATTGTGCTTCACAACATGCCCTCACCTCCCTGCACAGCCCATGCCTGGTGGCTTGGACGTGCCCCTCAGATGCTGGAGAGTCACATCTCTGTGGGCATTTTTAGCCTTCTCCAGGAGAGATCCTAACCACCAGACAAAGCGAGTACTGCCATCTCTTCCTCTGGAGGTGGTTTAAAAAGTTATGGCCATACCACATTACATGATGATACCAAGATGGGCCAGAGAAGCTTGGACTTACTCAAGAAAGCAAGGTCAGCCTTGGACCTGGCCCAAGGTCACCGTGGTCCCAGGGAGGCCTTTGTGTGTCAGCATAGGATATATAACCACAACAACTGAAGTGGGAATTGGCTTTGTTACTAAGGCACCTTTATTGCTGGTAATGCTGTTAAGGAGCAGGACTGGGCAGACGAGCAAACAGGCTCAGGCTTTGTAAGACCCACCGTCACACAACAGAGTGGGTAGGGGGGAGGAGGGGGGCTTGTGGAGGGCGGAGACGCCCCTGTCCCGAATGCCAATGGGGCAGGTGGGTGGAGACAGTCCAACACAGGTCATGGGGTGGCTGTGGGACACAATGTTGTCACTGCTGAGCTAATCCAGTGGTCCCATACTAACACCACCTGAATTCTAGCCATATGAAAAAACCTGCAGGTAGTGCTTAAGTGCACGAGTGTAAACCAGAAGTCCTTCCCCTAAGACCAGCAGTGCAAAGTCAGCCCTCAGCTGGTACATGAGGGGAGCGAGAATCCAGACGTGCCACAGCTGGGCTTTCCAAAGCTTTTGCTCCTTGCTGGGCTCAGCTCTGCACCTTTAAAATTGACCCCAGGTCTCCTGACTTGACCTGCATGCTGTCCCACACATCCCAGATGTGACCAGTGCTGAGTCTTGGTCACACCTTATCTTATGGAGAAAGCGAGCCCCACAGTCATTTCCAGCAAGGAGTGCCTCTGGGGAAGGGCTGTGCCAAGGCCTGCCGGCGCCTCTGGGGACCATCACCAGGGTCTCTGTCACCCGATGCTTCTGGCTTAGACATGAAGATGAGGACCCCTGAGAGAAACCAAAGCCACATGCTCTCTGACCCCACCTCAACTGAAATAAGCCCACAGAAAGATGTTAATGCTCAGCAGGAGAATAGCATTAACATTGCAAACAGTCTTCCATAGGGGCTTTTCCTCGATGCTGGTGAGTCTCTGCTCCAGGGCAGCTCTCTCCTCCTGGGACAGGGTTGGCGTGGGGCCGGTGGACAGACCGCAGAACCACAAGTACAGCATTTTCCAGCAGGGAGGCTTGGCTGCTGCGAGAGAGGGACCAAAAAAAAGGGTGTTATCATCTAGCTGGGACTCTTCTCTTCCTCCTTCCACTAGTTTGAAGGTGCATTGACCAACCTGCAGTGGGGCTTGAGCTAAACCTTGGATGAGAGATGCAAGATGAGGGGAGGGGAGGGAAGGGGAGGGAAGGGAAGGGAAGGGAAGGGAAGGGAAGGGAAGGGAAGGGAAGGGAAGGGAAGGGAAGGGAAGGGAAGGGAAGGGAAGGGAAGGGAAGGGAAGGGAAGGGAAGGGAAGGGAAGGGAAGGGAAGGGAAGGGAAGGGAAGGGAAGGGAAGGGAAGGGAAGGGAAGGGAAGGGAAGGGAAGGGAAGGGAAGGGAAGGGAAGGGAAGGGAAGGGAAGGGAAGGGAAGGGAAGGGAAGGGAAGGGAAGGGAAGGGAAGGGAAGGGAAGGGAAGGGAAGGGAAGGGAAGGGAAGGGAAGGGAAGGGAAGGGAAGGGAAGGGAAGGGAAGGGAAGGGAAGGGAAGGGAAGGGAAGGGAAGGGAAGGGAAGGGAAGGGAAGGGAAGGGAAGGGAAGGGAAGGGAAGGGGAAAACTCTGCCTCAACCATGTACAGCACAGCCTGATTACAGTTGGTTGATTTCAACACTAATTGTTTATTAGTTAATTAACAGACCTCCTCCTCCTCCTCCCTGATCCCTCTTCCATCCACTTTCACAAATTCCTGAGATCATGATGGTCCATTTAGAGATATCCTGGCTTATTTATTACACATGAAATGCTGAGTGAAGTATGAGATTTAATTGTCAGCCCTGTGCCATGTGTGTTTCACTAGCTGTTCTTTCCAAATATAACATTTTTTTGAAATGCAGAATGCTACAAGGCCTTGAAAAAGTTGTTACCTGGAAAAAAACCCCACAACCCTCATTAAACTGTCAGCTGCTGAGTTTTGCATTTCCTTTCCCATCATTACTAATTACCAAAATACCAAGACTTTTGTTTATAAAAATCTGATATAGTTAAGTGAATTAGGAATTGATAAGAAATAATAAATAATGCTGAATGGCTACATTCAACTTAAACCCAAACTTACTCTATTGGGAAAAAAAAAAAAAAAAAAAAAAAAAGATATTTCTTTCATTGTTTGCTTCTGTTTAGCTTGGCTGTAATTGGTATCAGTGTCCTTTAGACTGACCAGCAAAAGGAAAGCATGAAGAAATCTTGTGTATGTTCCTTTCTTCTGAGATTTCTGTTCTGTAACCTTGGAAGGTCAAAACCAGAAAGCTGCAATTTTTTTTTAATGGATTTGCAGAATAAACCTCTGTCCACTCTGAAAAGAACTTGCCTATGTAGCATCTCCTGCTACTGTTCTGTCTGCTGACAACTCTTTAAGCTCACTCAACTCTTTTTGCCTTCCTTCTTATTAAATACTCTTGGTAGTACATACAGCTATTTAAGCAGTTTGCGGCTGAGTTTTAACTACGGCTTATGTCCTAAGGGAAGATGAAAGATCCTATTGGCATAATGTAAATGAGAAAGCTGAGGCTTGTAGATTTATCCTAACACTGAGGTGTTAGAGAGCAGTGGAGGGGAAAGGGACCTGGGGATCCTGGTGGACAGCAGGATGACCATGAGCCAGCAATGTGCCCTTGTGGCCAAGAAGGCCAATGGCATCCTGGGGTGTCTTAGAAGGCGTGTGGCCAGTAGGTCGAGAGAGGTTCTGCTCCCTCTCTACTCTGCCCTGGTGAGACCACATCTGGAATATTGTGTCCAGTTCTAGGCCCCTCAGTTCAAGAAGGACAGGGAACTGCTGGAAAGAGTCCAGCGCAGAGCCACAGAGATGATTAAGGGGGTGGAACATCCTTGATGTTGGGGGTGGCTGAGGGAGCTGGGTCTCTTTAGCTTGGGGAAGAGGAGACTGAGGGGTGACCTCATCAATGTTTATAAATAAAGGGTGAGTGTCAGGAGGATGGAGCCAGGCTCTTCTCAGTGATGTCCAATGACAGGACAAGGGTCAACGGGTGCAAACTGGAGCACAGGAGGTTCCACATAAACATAAGGGAAAACTTTTTCACTGTGAGGGTGACAGAGCACTGGAACAGGCTGCCCAGGGAGGTTGTGGAGTCTCCTTCTCTGGAGACATTCAAAACCTGCCTGGGCACGTTCCTGTGTGACTTACTCTATGTGGTCCTGCTCTGGCAGGGGGGTTGGACTGGATGGTCTTTCAAGGTCCCTTCCAACGCCTAACATTCTGTGATTCTAGGACATCCATGAAGTGCACATCTGCTCCCAGAGTCTCATGGTCCCTTTGGACCGTGATGCTATTTTGATATAGTATGTTACAGTATCACTGGGTGATTTGGGCCAGCAGAACCCACACAGGTTAAGGAGGAGGCATCTCTAGCACATACACAAGGGAGTACGTGCCCCTTTGCAATACATGCTCCTGGCAATGATGAGGAGAGGAAGGGCTGCCACTGTTTTGTGCTGAAAGTTGAAATTACAGAGTCTGCCATGACTTTCATAGTGCTAGTGGCAGCTGCAATTTTGATTATGCCTGCAGGAGTGCTATGGAGCTCCTCAAGAGCATCTTGCTGAGAAGGACAGTGCCAATGGGGTGACCAGCAGCACAGACTTCCACCCTCCCAAGGGATGTTTGTAAGTGGCCATTAACACCCACCTAAGGAGTCCAGCACAACATTAAGTGTCCAGGCCTGAAGTGTTAAAATAACACTGTGACTTGGGCAGAACTGGACTGGGGTAGTTTGCATGGGTAAATAACTTGTTCCAGGGAGGAGGTGGAAAAACATTTTACTCAGTGGTGGTTTTTATTTTTTTCAGGAATGGCATCTCTTCTGAGCCATTCAGAGGATTGTGACATGAAGACAAATGCTAGAAGATAGGTTGGGAGGAGCAAGAACTGCAACACTTTCATTTGTCACATCCTTATAACTGGTATACCCATAAATACAAACCCAGCTCCAGTGAATGCAGCAGATGGCCTCTTACGAGCTTTAGAGGGACTTGCATGAGATCTTGGCCACGCATTCGCATGCATATGAGCGTGCTTTGTTCACAGACAGCCACCCTACCTGCCTTCTCCTTATTGCCTGAATCTACACTTTCGATCAAGTCACTCTCTCCATTGGCTAGATTGATCTGTGCTGCTTCACTCTTGTAATTTTTCAGGTCAATGGCAGGTGCTTTTCTGTGTCTTGTCCACCACGTTAGGCAAGTGAGCTGCAAAGTGGGACAGAGAACAAACAGGTTATTGCCTGCCAGTCCCAAACTGGCATGCCAGTCATCTCCCTCTTCAAGGGGCAGAGATCCAAGACGGTCCTGAGAGACCTGTTCTGGGGCGATATTGTTCCCCCATTTTCTCTCACCTCCCTTCTGCACAGGTGCCCACACCCTGGAAAAGAAGGCTGGTACCAGCCAGTTGGAGCTGAAAAGCCAAGAAAAAATGTGAATTAATCTAGTTTCTTTCCCTCTATTTTTTAAATTAACCTGTTCCATCCTTTTCTCTACCAGGAGTAACCTTTCAGTAGACATTGAAGATGCAGCTTCCTATTTGCTAGGCTCACTTGATTGACATGAAATAATGATGTTCTGTGACCAGAATGGCAGCTGTCCAATGGGGACAGTAAATTAAAAAAAAAAAAAAGAGGAAGCTAAGATAACCCTCTCTGGATACAGTCAATCACAGACAGCAATTGTGCCCTCAGCGGAGAAAGATCAGTTGCGTGCTGGCATGCAGATATACGGCCACAGGGGCACGATGCAGTTACGTGGCCATAAGGGCATGATGCAGTTTATAGCCATGGGAACAATGGTATTTGAGCAGCTCCTTCTCTGGGACATGGGCAGAGACTTCTGTCTCATCTCAGTTGTTGTATTATAGGAAAAGAAAACCCAGTGTGAACAGTAAACCCCACAGTTAGGACAAGCTCACATCAAAGAGGTAGCCTGCCCTTCCAAATGAGTTTATCTCCGGGCTTAGTGGGAAAAATAGCAGTATTGTGTCTCTACTCTGCAACTGCAAGTATGCGTTCAAGAAGTGCAACTACATGGGCAGACAGAGCCATGACAGCGAATATCAAGTCACAATTTGCAGGGAGGATTATACCATATGTTAGACCAACAAGTGTAGTTACAAGTAGAAAAAGAAAGAGCTCTGGCACACATTGTAAGACTTGCCCCTCAAAATGCCTTTTCTCTTTTTTGTTTGTTTGTTGGTTTGGCTTTTTTTTCTTTGTTTTTTTAATTCCCATTTTCTCTATTGGGCCAATACAAGACATTACCTCTCTCTGCAGTCTTTCAGTGAAAGAACCATTGAAAGCCATGAAAGACGACCAGCCCTGGACAGGCTGCTGTGGCTGCAATGTGCTTTGCTTTACAAAAGGAGGAGGTCTGAAACTCTTATCCTAGGGCAAGTCTGAAAGTCTTCTTCTCCCTGGGACACAGGGAGTGCACAGGAGGCATTAATCTTGAAAATCTCACAGTGGGCCTTTTGCAGCTGTGGGGTGGGGTTAACCATCCCAGGGGCTCAGGTCTTTGAACCTAAGCCAGGCCTGCTGCTTCTTTGGCTGACATGGCACACCAAGCAGCTTGGTGGCATTGACACTTCCTAACCTCTGCAAACTCTGGCCAAGCCAAGCAGCGAGGACCACACTTATCAATCCCACTCAAATGCAGCTTCCCAGGTCTGTGCCCTCTTGCTCCAGCCTGCTGGCTGCGCTTCAGAGGAGCGCCAAGATGGGACCAGGACACAGTGCTGACAACAGGTCAGGCAAAGTCACACATTCGCCTGACAAGCGGCTGCCTCCCTGCTCCACCCGTATGGAAATGAATGTCTCAAATGGGTCACTTTCTTACAAAGTGACGTGAGTTTAATTTTTGAATTTTACACACAGAAATCTAGGCAAGAGTTTCCAGCTGACACAAAGTGTTGCATAATTTCCAGAAGATTTATAGCTTTATTTAAATCATTTTCAACCAAGATGAACACTGGGCAGGGCTAATCTTTCTTGTCACGATGTGCTAAATTGCTTTGATTTGATGATCCTCATCTTTCTCAAGGATTCTTTTTTTTTTTTTAATCACTCAGGAAATGTCACTGGAACATAGCAAAGTTTCAGGGTACAAAAGGATTTAAAAACCTTTTTTTTTTTCCTTTTCCCTCCTCTTCCCATGTGCCACTGAATGGCTGCTTCACATTGCAGCAAAATCTGCAAGGGCTGGAGTTTACCTGGGGCTCATACTCTGCCAGATGGGAGCAATTCCCAGTTGAAAGCAGCACAGACACACAGGTAAGCTTATCGCCCACTGACCCACCCAGGAGCTGGTGCTTTGACCATGGCCAGGTAAAACAAAGCAATACCCTAGAGGGCTCCTCGGTGAAGCATCATACCAATGCTCCAGCTTCAAGCTCCCGTGTGGTGAGTTTTGGCTGGCTGAATTCCTTGATGTCCCCCTTTCTCCTCTTTGCTATCACGAGAAGGACACATTCCCGGGCAGACCAGCAGCATCGTCTGGCTGTGGAGGCCACGACGGGGCTGGCTACACTTCCCTAGCACAGAGTCATGAAGGGATGGGGATGGGGCAGGGGGACGATGATGGCACATGTTTTGCATGCCTGGAGAAAGCAAGCAAATACATAAATAAGGAGAACTGCTGACACTGACTTGGACCTTCGATATTCTGCCTGAGGCCACCATGTCCAAGGGCAGCGGAGCAGGGGGTAGCTGCTTGGCGGGTCCCAAGGAGCCCTGTGGCTCTTCTCCCCACTGCAGAGCCATGCATGGGCACTGCTTGGGTGGCCCTGTGTCCCCCCCTTAGTTTGCTCCTCTACGAGTGTCTGGTTCCCACAGGAGCTGAGCATGCTTTGCTCTCAGTGCACTAAATGATGCTGTGGGAGCTTCAGTTGCAGCACCTCAGAGCGCACGGTGTGGGTTTAGGCCAGTCAAAACGGGCTTGGTGCTCTTCCTAGGCTATGCACCTAAAGGAGCCACTGAAGCCAGCCCTTAAGACACAGGGAAAACGTCCCCGACCTCAGAGTACATCAGGTGAAATTGTCAATCCATCAGCCTGTCTGGGTGAGCCCTGACCCCTGGGCAGGTGACCTGCTTGTGTAGCACTCATGGTTTGTGGGCTGTTCCTCTCCCTTTTCACTCTCACATTCTCCTTGGACAAGGGAGTTTGCAAGAACTCAGCAAAGCTTTTCTTTTGTTGTTTGTAAACCAGAATAAATCCTTCTGTTCCAAAATGCCATCTGGCACCTGACAGTTGTGTTTCAGCTTCACAGTCTCAAATTTAATTGTAAGCTCTTTTGCAGGATTTTCAAGGACAGCGTGACACAATATGGACTACCTACAATGAAGACATATGAACTCTGGAGCATACCAAACAAATTCCTTGCATACTTGTTTTCCAGCACAGCATCAATCACCACAGGGATGGGAGAGTGTCCAAAACAGCAGGAGAAAATGCTACAGCTTGCAGTTCTTGGATTGTAATTCATTTAAAGCCAGGCATATTAGCTGTACCACTCTCACATCAGATACAAATCTCTTTTCTGCTTTTGCCCATTTGCTATCTCAAAAGCATTGAGATTCAATATTTGAAGTGGTCCAGTGTAGATCCTCAGCTGGTGTGAAGCGGCATAACTGTGCTCAACAGCTGTTCCTGGTCTTTGAAGGCAATAGAGCTATGCTGATTTACATCTGCTGAAGTATGATCTATCACTATATTTCCTTGGCTTTTTCTTTGGTGGCTTACTTTTCTTTTCCTTTTGCTTGACAAAATAAACAGCATAATTCCTAGCTCTTATATGGTGTCTTTCATCATTACATCTCAAAGCACAGATAAGAGCTAGCAGAACTAGCCCCATGCGATTTTTATGGGGGAAATATCTGAGGATCTTAAAGTGAATTGACCAACACATGGGACTGGGAAGCACCAGAGCTTCAGACACCCTCAGC
This sequence comes from Leptosomus discolor, assembly GCF_034619465.1. Classification (NCBI taxonomy): domain Eukaryota; kingdom Metazoa; phylum Chordata; class Aves; order Leptosomiformes; family Leptosomidae; genus Leptosomus; species Leptosomus discolor. The sequence goes on along the minus strand of NC_141393.1, from coordinate 54,325,383 downwards.
GAGGACACTCACTACCACCCTCCCCCTCTCAGCCAGTATCATGGGGACATACAGGCTCTTCACCACAGGTTTGCCCACTTGCATGCCAAAATCCAGCAACCTGAGGTCGCTAGTGGCCAAACACAAAGTTCATGTGGTAGTTTCTACCCAGAGGGTTGAAGTCTGACATGTCCATCCTGATTTCTACCACTTGCCCTTGCTTCCCAAAACCCTCCTCTCCTTGAGCCATCTCAGCACAGCCACAGACTAACTTGAGATGAGGAGACAAACCCTGCTTGCAGGACACCATGAGAAAGCATCCACCAAGAGTGATGGTCCAAACATACACTTGTGCTCATGTCTAGGCAAAAGTTGGGGTGAGTCTGACAGGAAAAATGAAAAATGTTGGGTGTAATGCTGCCCAATCAGATTCATGCCAGACAGGAAGCAAACCAGCAATGTTGGCACATACCTCAGCTTAAAACCCATGCCTTCACTTTAGCTGTTCTCTGAGGAACAAGGTCAGACATTTCCTGTTGAAATTGGGGATAAATAGTAGAAACTGAATGGAAATCAGACTAAAACTGAATGGAAATCAGACTAAAACTAAATAGGGGCAGACTCTCCCATTCTTACCAAGCTATGGGAAGAGGGAACTAGCTACAACTTAGTGGCACAAAATGCCTGGCAGCTCATCTCATTTTCCTTGTGGTGGGAAGATATTGAGCGTGGGGGAATACGTGGGATATGGATGGTCATCATCATCAGATGATGATTTCTGTGGGTCTCTGTATCCAGCTTCTCATTGCCACAGGCAGTGTAATTAATTCTTACTCATATTCTTCAACAGAATCTCTTATACAGAGGCCAAGCACTGAGCTCACCATTATGTGGGGTCCACAGCCTACCAAAAGGTTATCCAGAATATCCCTCTTTAGAAACCCCCCCCCCAAAAAAACCCCAGCCTATGTTTGTTCATGGCCAGCACTGTCCTTTAGGAAGCTCTCCTCCCTCCTTGGCTCTCCAGATGTACCTGGGGGACCAGCCACCGCCCCTTGTCCTTTGTTCCTCTGGGACAACTGCACACAGCTGTTTCAGACAAAATCCTATCCTCCCTGACCATCCAGCTGGCTTTCCTCCCTGGACTGCTTCCAGTCTGAATTCACCTTTTCTGAGCATTGGCTCTTTAATGAATATGTTAAATAAGGTCCTTTAATTACAGCACTATAAATTCACCTATTTCTACCGAAAGTCTGCTCTAAGGAATCTCTCATGATCATAACCTCTCTTTCCCTGATGCTATTATAGTAGGTCTTCATTCTGAATTCCCCCTCTTAAAATGTGCTTTAAATGTTTTTATATCTTGGAGGTCAGACTGTAGATGCTGTGGCCAGTTTCTTCATTTCCTGAACTGTTGGTATGATGTTCACTACTTGCCAGGGCTATGTTAATGCATTTTATCTTGCTATTGCTGTGGGCAGGGAGCACTGCACATGTTTAGTTATCACAGGTCAGATGATGAGTGGGAACTCATTAAACCACAGTAATTAATTGCTGGCAACCATCTGGCCACCCCTGAGCAGTAGTGAACAACGTAAGCAGCAGAACTAATGGTGCCTCCTTGCCAGTATTTCTCTCTCCCATGCGGATCCTCTGATAGCTAATAAAAGCTGAGACTTTATCTCAAAGCAGACACAAAGACAGTCTCTCTCTTTCTCTCTCCCTCTCATCTATCTGAGCACCTGCTTTCATTTAATCTTTAGGAGCAGGGTATCTTTGACACCACTAACATTCAATCAAACATTGATGGAACTGGTTAATACTTTACTAGTTATGAGGAAGCAACAGATAGAAAATGCTATGATGGCATCACCCTCATTTCCTCACGCAGTTAGACAGGAAAAAAAAAATAGGTCTTTTAAATCTATCCAGTAACCTTTGTTTGGAGGTAGATGGCAGTTTTGTTATATTGACAGCTGCTTTAAAATTTGGGACTGGGAAGAGTTGCTTTAAGGTTTTATTATATAAAGCCTCCCAACTCTGCACCATTTTAATGTGTTAAGTAAAAGAAAGTTGTGCCTGACTCAAAGATATTAAATGTAATTGAGATCACATTGGGACTAAATGTTATTTTCCTAAATGCCCATGTTGCAAAAGATATTAATCTTGTTTGCCTGCAAGATTGATGCTGGCTCTGCTGAAACAGGGTAGATGCTACAATTAGATATATTTAATTCCTCCTCAGCAGTGCTCTGTAATAGGATTTCATCTCCTTCCCCTTATTCTTTTCTTTCTATTCCAGTTATGATGGGCTGTGGTGTCTGCCCAGCTCTAGGCACAGCATGGGAACTCACACTCAATTTGAAGCACTCAGTGCCTCAGGAAGCATTAACACTATGCATCCTGGGGAATAGAAAGCTGGGGAGCAAGGGCTTCTTTGCAGCATATGCATTACACACCATTTCGTAACCATGGGAGGAAAAGCGGAGAGATTTCAGAGATTTTTTGAAATAAAACAGGGGCTCTGAGAAAAGGGTGCCACTGCAAGTCACTTACCTTTTCTTCAGGGATCGGTGGGGTGCAGAGACTAATAAGGACGATGACAATCGCAGTGAGGACACAGAGGATGAGAGCAAAGTAGAGGTAGTGCAAGTCCTTTAGCACAGCTGGTCTTCTGTCCTCCTCACCACAAGACGGTGTGCTATAAATAAACTCAATGATCATCCGAACAAGACCAACAGCTAGCCCAACCATGAGGCCCCAGAAAGCACCCTGAGAAAAGGCAAACATAAAGAAAAGGTCACTGCATGTGACTTTTTCTCTTTTCTTTTCTTTTCTTTTCTTTTCTTTTCTTTTCTTTTCTTTTCTTTTCTTTTCTTTTCTTTTCTTTTCTTTTCTTTTCTTTTCTTTTCTTTTCTTTTCTTTTCTTTTCTTTTCTTTTCTTTTCTTTTCTTTTCTTTTCTTTTCTTTTCTTTTCTTTTCTCTTGTCTTTTTTCTTTTCTTTCTTAGACTATGACCTTTTATGCCTGATGGAAACCCCCACACTGACATGCATCAAAGGAGGATGTTTTCAGTTAAAAATCCTCATTTTCTCTTTTTGCCCTTGAACATGGAACAGACAGCACAGACAATGCAAGTCTCCTCCTAACAACATGCCTCCAACTAGACTTTGACACATCGTCCCTAAAGTGCGTAACAACTTTGCCTTTTGTGCTTTCAAATAAGACTGCTAAGAAGTACCACTTGCAGTGGTTTCTTGGAAGCAAACACACATACACTAGAGACTGGGCTAAGATCCATTAATGCATGCCAGGAAAAGGCTGTCTAACTGTAATACTTTAGCTGGACTGGCTTTGAGCTTAAAGAGTCTCAAAGGCTAGGTACTGAGGGGAGAGTTATTAAGTATGTATATCAATTGGTTGTTGACACTCCACTTACAGGCTCATTAATCCTCTTGCAGAAGACTGACAAGATGAAGAGAGCTGTGATCGGTGGGGCTAGATAGCTGGTTACGGACTGAATGTAGTCAAAGAGCTTGCCGCTGTTGGCTGATTGAATGATTGGGATCCAGAGAATACTGATGACTACAAGTATGAGGATAAAGACTCTGGAAGACGGAGGCAAAATTGTATTAGTTCTGCAGGTGATGGAGTCCACCTGAAAATGAAGTTTTGCAGCAAAACGCACTTGCAATTGCTCTCAGAGTTTCCTAAGAAAAAATCCACAGGTCACTCTCAAGAAGAACCTTTCCCTATGTACACAGGAAAAGAGAAAATTGTTCTCTTTTGTAAGGTCAATACAACCAATTCCCAAAGCTAAGTCCACAGGTTTCAGAGAGAGCTAAGCTAGAACTTGCCAGTCAGCATATATGAGGGATCCACAAGGACATGGTGGCTCCCATTGTGAGCTGGATCAGTGCAAGCCCTTCGACCTAGTGTGTCCTAGAGAGTGACATGTTCTTCAGAGGACTGCCTCTTGAATGAGAGTGAAAGGGAGCAGGAAGCTTGTGGATGCAATCTTTCTACCACCTTTTCAAGCATGCTCAGTCTCGTGCCTTTGCCAAATTCCAACTCATTTGCTGCTTATTAAAATCGCTTCTGGTGTCCCAGGTGCACACCATAACCCTCCTTCATCTTTGCCCTGTATGTTACAGAGGTTTCTCCATATTGCTGAACAAGAGGTACTTCCCCTCTCACTACAGTCATGGAGTATGAGATTGCCTGCAGCCTTCAACCACCTCACAGCAAAGTTTAGAAATTAATGCTCATGACTGGAGAGGAAAAGCACCACAAACAAGCAGAACACATCTTAAATTCTGCTATTAGGAGAACTTTATAGGCCCCTCATATAATGCAGTACCAAAGCTTGCTCGCAAAGGGCACTATAACTTGTCACAGAGATAGAGAGCTGGGAGGCCCAGCTTTCTGCACTTTTCCCTGAAAAATGAGTAACTGCGATGCATCACTCCTATCTGATGCAAAAATAACATGTTCTTAAAGACCTCCTGTGACAGTGACTCCAGAGAAACTTTGGCTTTTTTAAAAGTTACATTTAAGGCAGTATTTAAGCTAAGTTTAGAGGAGAGGCAATGATCTACCTAGCTCAGTGATACACTAAATGTTTCTCTTTGACCAGGTCTATCTAAGATGAAGCTGCAAAATGCAATGCTTTTTCCCAGGCTGCATTCCTGCTCTATATTTTAGGTACCAGATTTTTATCAGTGAGTCTAGACTGAAGAATGTAAATGCTGCCCTCAAAACAGATGATGAGAGCAACGAGACAGAAAGTGAGGACCTGCCCACAACCATCAGCTCCTGCTCTGAAGCCTTTCTGCGGATCCGCTGCCAGATGTCTATAACGAAGAGAGTGCTGCTGCTGTTGAAAATGGAGGTGAGGGAACTCATCAAGGCTGCCATCATCACAGCAATCATCAAACCCCGGAGCCCTGGGGGAGCAAAAAAGGGAAGGAAAATCAGGACTAGATCTTTGGCCTCTCAGCACTGTTTTTTCAGCCCTATGTCTGGTAACTGCAGTAAGATTTCCTCATCCTTAGGATGGATAACGGCAGTCTGATTCCCCCATGCAGAGCATGGCTCAAGCCCACCTCCACAAATGTAAAGGTTTCTCACCATCAGGCAGGAGTTCTATCACAAGTTTGGGGTAGGCAATGTTGGAACAACCCACCGCAGCTCCACAGACCTTTTTACAGATGTCTGGGTCCACGCAGCCCACTTCATCTGTAGAAGACAGGAAAATAGGAAGCCAGTGTAAACCCTGTTGAGCCACAGGTTGTTTAATTCAAGGGGGCAAATCTTGATGCCTTGTGCAGTTTCGTATAGATTCGGAGGTGCAGCTGGAACACAGCTAGAATGAATGGAGCTAAAGAACATTTTACATCATAAAATAAAGGTGAAACTTTGAGAAGACATTTTGCAATTCTGTTCATGGTACAGATATAACTCTCCTGGATATTGCATAATTGTAATCCTTGATGATTTGTCATTTGTGGGAATTGGATTGTTTCCATGAACCTGTCAGCTGGGTTGCCAAGGATGTTGCAGGCTGACTTACTCCTGTTTGAGGAAATCTTGGGAGAGAGACACCTTCTTCCTAACCAGGGTGTTCTTTCCAGGAAGTGGTATGCTCTGGAGAAACAAGCAATGAGAGCTCTGTGGGAGACAACAGGAGGGGAACGCTTGCTCTTTCACAAAAGAGGGCTGTTTTGCATAATCCACCAGGAATTGAATGACTCTGAGTGGTAGGTTGTTAAAACTCTCACCAAATACCTAATGAAAGTGATCTATAGGACCTCAAGGACAACCTCAGTGCTCCATGTATTTCATCTCACTGACTTCCTGCAGGCAGACAGATGCATGCAATGTCCACAGCATGGACCTATATGCTCCCAATGGCAAAATATGGAGACTCCCAGTGACTTCTGCCACTGTGGGAGTACTAGAGGTGGAGGAAATGCATGGGAACAACATTGTGCAACAGGAGCCTCCACACGTATGCCTGCAGGACAGCAGTTTCTGAGGTGTAAAAGTTGGTGGACCTATGTGGGATTAGTGGTCATGGCAGGTATAAAGTCCTGTGGCAAGGAACATGGGAAGGCTTACCTGGGTAAAGAGCTCTGCTGATCATTCCTGGCATGACAATGAAAAACATAGGGAAGATTTTCAGATATCCTCCCAGCACTGATCCACCTTTGGCATGGGAGAGGTTCTTGGCAGAGAGAGACCTCTGGACTATCACCTGCAATCAGTGCAGAAAGGGAGTAGTGTAAAACAGAAACACTACAGAGAGAGCAGGATCCATCCTCTCTCTCTGTCTCTCGTTCTCATGGATGACTTTCATCCATCAGGATCCTAGAGTGTTTTGCATGCCAATGGCAACTTTCCCATCTCGGTTGACTGCAGGCTGCTGCTACTGCTCAGAGCTCAGTACACAGGCTATAGGAGAGGGCAGCGTGGAAATTTCCTTTACAGGAATAATTTCGCCCTTGACTGAAATGAAGCCACCTTGAGGACTGGAGACAGCATCTGTACAGCAGCAAGAGACAAGGAATGAAGCAGACTGTAGGTGTTTTGTTAAAAGTTCAGTGGTGGGTTTTCATCGTTATCCCATCTTAAAGCACAGAAGCACCATCTCTTGAGAAACAAATACAGTTTTCCTTGTTTCTAGCTTGGAAAGGTATAAGAAATATGAGACCTCTGGGAATGTGAATGGCTTGTCTGGAGGTCTACACAAGATCACTGCAGAGGCAGCTCCAGATCCACATTTTCATATCCTTGTCACGCTAATTGCATGAAGACACCCAGTACTGACCAGCCCACAGTGGGATAAAGATGGGAGAAGATGACCTGCTCTCTCTGCCCTAAGAAGTGCACCTTCTCAGCAGCTTGCTGAGAAGGTGAAGGGAGTGAGATACTCTGGTCTAGACTAGTAAAAAGGTAGTAACTCCTGCACAGTGGCATACAGTCATGTTTCAGCTCACAGAGCCACAAAGGAGTGAACTGGAAATAACAATGTGGTGGTTTGCCTGGATTGGGAAAGACTTTCTTTACCTGGTCAGTGCACCAGCACCAAAGAGCTAGCACAGACAGGCCAAATATAAGGCCAGGCCAAGGAATGTCTCCTGTGACTGGATCCCTGAACAAATGAAAGGCATCTGCACGTGGGAGGTGACAGGTTGTGTTTGGGACAATGATCTTCGGTATTGCTGTACTGTATTTCTCCTGAAGTCCTTCATACCAGCCAACTTTTTCAAATCCTGAAAAGAAAATGCAAGTGATTTAAGGTCTGGTGCTCCCCGCAAAGTTATTTCCTTATCTGAGTCTCATGATTACTTTTCTTTTCTCCTATCTTCCTCTCATCTCCTTCCTTTTCATTCCACCCTCGCTTTTGGCAGTCAAGGTTTTTACAAGAGTCGGCTGGATTTTGCCCAGACTCCTTGAGGTTTTAACAATGCACCCTGGAAGAGGATCAATGCAGGAAAATCTCCATGATCCTAATCTCCACAATGTCCTCAGCATCTAGTCTTTGCACACATACCCTCCGAGAGCTGAGGCAAGGTGGTATGACATGAAACAGGATATATCTATTTTTATGTTTGCCAAGAAGGCTTAAAGCGAAGACTTACAATGGACAGTTCCTTGTTGCTTTTTTATTTTTCTGTAATGCTCAGCTACACCCAGATGAATCCACAGTAACTCCCAAAGTCAACAGGGAAACTCAGCAGAATTACTCTGAATTTACATAAGCATAATGAGAGCTGGATTTGGCTCTGGAAATGCAATGTTCCAACCTCTTTGGCAACTCCAGGTAAACCCAAACCAGCAAGGTGAAGTTATCCAGAACCTCACCTCCATGCACAGTTAGTGCAAAGGATGAAGCAAGTCTGACGACTTGATGAATTGAGTTGTGCTGGTACTACTCCTGTGAGTGGTTAAAACTCATTTCTGCACTACACATGAAAGAGTGAGGTACCCTGCTAAGGTCTAATGACCTCAAGACTGTTAAATTATTGTATGATGCCCTTGCAGGTTCCCCTTACCTATGAACATGAGGACCAAAGCTCCCAGCACCATGATCAGGGTCTGCAGTGCATCTGTGTATATCACAGCTGTTAAACCACCTGTCAGGAGAACCAGAGACAACAGGCAGAATGCATCGCTATGTACAATGAAACAGGTACCTCACCTGGAAAAAGGTTTGCCTTGGCCCCAGCCCTGTGATTTCCAGACAGACCCATTGGGAGAAGCTGGCACTGAACTGGCCCCCAGGAGCCTATAGCTGTCACAAACCCTTCTGTGAGAAACGGCCTAAAAGGCTTGTCCACATCCATGACAGGACTTGAAGGCAGTTTGGCATCTTAATACCTAAAGATGCTAACATTGCAAAAAGAGAAAAAAAAAAAGAGCAAATGTGGGCAATGGTAGCTATTTGCACAGAGGGAGCTGGGAGCCTTCTGTAGTGTTAGAAAATTCTCTAGGAAACAGCGATGTTCCCCCCATACCAGTTTCCCTTGGGCCAGGAGGGGAGAGGGGAATATCCAGACGTCTCCAACAGCTGGGAGTGATGGGGCAGGTACTGCCAGCAACAAGGGCAATCTCTCCCTCAGCCAGGACCTGAATGCTTTCCTCTATGGAGGAAAGGGGAAATTTATATCCTGGGGTCCAACTTATGTTTCTTTTAAAATTAGCTATTTACCAGCGATGGTGTAGACAGCAGTCACTGCTAGCAAGACCACAGTGGACAAGTAGAGGTTCCAGCCCAAAGAGATTTGGATGAACAATGCTCCGGAAAAAATGTCTGTCTGGAACAAAAAAAAAACCCAAGGGCAGTCTGGCATTAGTAGTGCTTTGTGCGAGTGAAATCTAATAAAGCAGCCTGCAGCCCTCTGCGGCTGAAAGCACTGATGAGAGAGGACACCACGAAGGTGAAGCAGAAGAGGAGACCATGGGGCTGTTGGCTGTGAACTTTCTTGTTCTGGGTGTAAGGAAAATCTTTCCTTTAGGTCAGAGCTCTTAGCATCTGGAAGTTTGGGCAGCAGGAAGGTAAAAGTCAAGGTCCTATGCCAAGGACTAAAAGTCATCAAAATAAAGACTACCTTACAGGCAGCCTTCATGGCATGTAATCCTCACTGGTAGAGAGGGGTATTGGTGGAAATTGTCACACCTTTTGCTGGCTGTGAAGACATCTTTGGGGAGAAGGAGACCATATATCCACAGGCAGACACAGGAGAGAAAGGGGGGGCAAATAGCAGCGGCCAGGTTCTTCCCAAGACTACAACTTGGTGGCCTAGTGGCCAGGAGACACTCCTGCTTGAAAGACCCCTAAAGAATCACTGATGTCTTGTGCCATGATTTACTTATCTGAAAAGGTCAACAGCTTGTTTTTCTATTCATGGAGTTCAGCATACTGGAATGACTGCAGAAAAACAGGTTATACCTGCTGAGGACCTCACTAGAAATACAGAAACCCCCATCGGCTTTGTTTTGTTTAGACCTACTGACAGAGAGAGTGAAACTGGGCAAAACCTGGCATATACGCAGATAACATCATTCAAATGCAGAAGGTGATATGGGAGATATGTATGTTGGGAAATCAATTTGAAGGACACCTGCAAATCTGGTATGGGGTGAGATACAGGTAGAGTCATTTGACAAGAGAGACAGAAGGGATGATAGGGCAAGATTTCTATTTGCCGTGCCTGAAATAAGGACCTTAAAAGCAAGCACCCAGTGCAACTCCTGACCTCTGCAACCCTGAGACAAGACCAACACTGTCAGTACACCACAGGAGCTACTGTGTCTTCTGGTTTTTGACTTCCCAGCAGGAAATACAAACATCTCTGTAGCATGCAGGATCAGTCCTTTGACAACACTGTTTATTGAGATCTCTGTTTTTCTTTGCAAGCAGGGAAGACTCCTCAATGCCCTAGCTGCTAACTTATGTTTGGGCAAAAAGCACAGGGAGAAAAATCCTTCTTGTAACCAACTGCCTGCTGTCCAGCCAGCTGCTAAATGAGCTCTCCACAAACAATAGCATCGCTTAATAGAAAGCACCTGTCATGCCCATAAACTCCACCAGCCACATCCGTCAGCCATGCGTGAATTAGCTGCACAGAGAAAAAACCACTGAGATGAAACAGCAATGACTGAGGCCAGGGTCCTGCTCCGAAAGGCATTGGCAAATACTGCTCTGCTGAAGGTCATTTTGAAAGACTGGTCTGTTTTCACCATGTACATTGACTAGCTGTGCACATTGTGGTGCTGTTGCAGGAGAGATCTTTCATTTACCCCTCATGGGTAAAGAAGCTTCAAATGCCTCTTTGCAAGACGTCATCCTGGGCAATGCTTCAATCCCACAGAGCAAAGCTCCTGGAGGCAGTGGTGAGAGCAATGGGTGACATGACCAAGAGCTGGCCATTAGAGGAGGAAATCTGTCCCATAGTCCCAGCCTGGAACTCCTCTTAATGCACTTCCCAGCACCTGAGACATAATAAACCTGGGAGAAGGACCCTGAAGCCATCTGCAAAAGGCACAGGGGTGCCTCATCTCCAGTCAATGTTTTCCAAGGCAATTTGACATCTAAATACTTCAGTAGGGTCAAGTGAAAACTGGCTTGACTGGCCATGTGACAATCAGCTGGAGACAGAGGACTGACATTTTCAGTCTCTGTAATGGACTCTGAAATACAGTCCTCTCCCTCCAAGGACACAGGTAGCTCTTAGCAAATCTCTGAGTGTAAGTTCTGCCTCTTTATTAATAGCATTTAAATGAAGGGAAATACCCAGCATTTTACATTGCTTTTTGGCTACCAGCAGGGTACAATGCTACAAGCAATTCAGGAAAGATGCTGAGTTTTGTCTTAAGCCAGAAGCTACCTCCTTTTTACCATACCATTTTTATACAACACAAGCAACAGAAAGAGAGGAATAGCCATAACATACCTAAAGCTGAAAACTCAGCTACAACAATAACAGCATGTTTATGATAATTTAAGAGAATGTCACATCTACAAGATGCGTCCAGCCAGATCCTCAGATAGGGTAATGTTGCAGTTCCTCTGTCTATATTGCCTAAGATTTGGTCTGATAGAAGAGGAAAAGCAGGCAGATGTCTTATGGTACTTACACTGTTTAGTAATTAGCTGCCATATCCCTATAAAGTTCTCGCTGTGCATTGCTGTTTAATGAGGGCTTTGTCTCTTAGGACAGATCTCTGTGATCAATACAGAGGCAGGTATTTACTTGAGGGAAGCAGCACACTAACACACTGCTACTGTTTCTGGTAGCTGAGCTGGTCCTTTCAAGGACATCTGAGTTATCTCTGAGCAGCCCTGCACTGTACCAGGATGACCTACCCCTGCCCTAGACACAAGGGTTGTGTTCAGTTGGATACATACGGATATCTTGGTGAATATATAGAGAATAAGGGACAGCAAGGACATGTAGATTTGTATCCTCTGCCCTCCAAATCTCTTCTGCAGGTATTCAGGCATGGTGATCACTCCTGCTGCGATGTAAACAGGCACAAATATCCAGCCGAGAGCCAGAAGTGCCCAGGTAGCCTGTTAAGGAGACAGAGAAAATAAAGGCACAAGTTTCAACACATGGAACATCCTTTCTTTCTGTGGACACTGTTCTTTCAGTGAACATCCTAAGAAAACAGAAAGGTACAGTGCCTTGCAATGTATTTGGGAAGCAGTCTGACTTTTTCTCCCTGATCAGATGAGATGAGGAGGATTTATTACAATACAATTAGAAGGTTTTGAAGTTATCCTCCTAAGCCCTGTGTCTCTCTGTCATAGGTGGCCCATCCTGTTCCATCTCCTGGTCTTTTGGGCAAGATGGTATATTCTGTTGCTCTGGATGTCTGAAGGGTGGTGTATTGGAGGCCTTTGAAACCACTGATGCTGTGGCAGTGAAGAGTTAAGTGATTCAGAGAAGGATGGGAGCATCTGTTTGTTGCTTGATTAGCAAGTGATGAGGCTGAGGCAGCAGACTGTCCCTGCAGAGCATAAAAATAAGCAACAGCAAGACTCTGCCGGGATGTTCTCCTTGCAGGCTGACACAGATGTTCTTCTATTGCTGGTAGATAAAGGGGCAGTTCAATTGCTTTGCCACAGGTGAAGGGCTTTTTGGAAGGTGTAAAGGCATCTCCCATTAGGTATTTCTTCTCTGAAACTCAGCAAAAACCCAAACAGGAGATCTTGAACACAAAAGCCATTGGATTATCAAACCTCACTTCCTGGCTCTCTCAGGCCATTACCTTTCATCCAAGTACCTGATGTTGGTCTAGCTTTTGCTTTGATTAGTTATTTAAGTTATCAAAAATTAAGCTGAACCCTATGAGAAGAGATTGTGAGTGATTGAGGAGAACAGCCATGGCTCCTGTAGTGGCAGAGACTGGCTTAGGTAAAAATGCTCATATGATCCCTGCAGCTGAGTGATGTCCCATGACAAAGGGAGAGAGTAATGGCATATCTAAGGTCCCTTTCCAATCTGAAAGAAAAGAATCTAAACTCGTGAAGTTAGATTTGCACTGACACACAATCTTGTCTTCGTGGGCTTCTAAAACGACTTGAAGAGATTTACTTAAAGTACAGTGATATTGGTATGACCTACATGCACCAGACTGAACACAGGCTCTGGTTTCTTCACAAGGGACTTAAAGGTGATCTTAATGGTTTAGAAAAAAACAAAACAAAACAAAACAGTGGCATGAATAGATATCCCAGGAAAGAGCTTTTGGTGGGCCCTGCCTCTGCATGGTGAGTATCCGGCACTATTAGCAGTCTCTGCTGATACAGAGAAGAGATTTAGAGTTAGGTGAGTGATGTTTATTGTGAAGCTGGCACTAATCTCTCTCCTCATCATTGCAGCTGAGAAATTTCATTAGCATCACACACAAAGGGCCTGGTTTTCATGCTCTGTGTGGTGTCAGTGGCAATTTTCCAGGCCATTTCAATAGGGCAGAATGAGACCTGCCTTCACACCCAGATGTTCACCCCAGAGATGTCACATTTTGGCAGCTGACAGGTGAATGCAGTGTTGCCAATTCTCATGGCTTTACACTGAATTTAGGAGCACGTGCTGCTTTTTTTTCAAATTCTTTGTACCCAGAATGCTGTGATTATCCAAGTACCTTTTCAGCATTCATTATTTTAACCTTCATGAGAGCAGACTAAAGTTTAAAAATACGGCCATGTGCTTCTGGGAAGGTCAAAGAGCTAATAATTTTAGTGGATTCCACTTAAACTATAATAAAGAACTCATGTTTTTAAGGCTGTCTGAATGTCTGGAAGCTTCTCTCCTGAGACTTGAGAACTTGTAGTTGCTGATACTTTTAGCATCCGATTTTAAAGAAAACCGCCCGGTCCCTTTGTAAACAGTGACATCTTAGTTGACAACTTAACTGACTCTTACATTCCACTCAAAGCCCCCAACAGCAAGGCCTCCAGCTGCTCCAGTGCCTGCCAGGCCAATAAATAAACCACTGCCCACGTTGCTCGACATCAGGGATGCTCCAATCTGAAACACATCACACAGGCACAAAAAACAGAAAGTCACCTTCTCTATCAGCCCAAGCATTTTCCCCAGACACTGTCTTTCCTCGTCAGCTTGCAGGTAGGTAGCTGGGTGCTAATAACAAATTGGGTTTTCATTCTCCTTTCAAAGAAAACTATGTTTTTATGTTTTAAAGCAAGTATGTCTGCTCCCTTCCGCTGCCCCTACTCCAATGCAAAGATTAATCTCAGCATCAGGGTTCACTTTGTTAATGGTTCTCCTGAGATGCACACCTGTTATGGGGAGTACAGCGCAGTGAGGGAACTCTGGTGGCAGCCACAGATACCTCAGTGTCCATGAAATGTGATGGATTTCTCCATTCCCTTGTTACTCAGCCAGCAACACGCCTTCTCCAACCTTGCTGAACCTTGCTCTACCTCTCCATGTTTTGCTGCCAGCCCAGCCTGTTTTAAGTCTTGCACTGAACATGCATGTGGTTGTTTACACAGCTATGGCAACAGGAGTGCTTTCTTGGAGCCTCTCCTAAGGGAGGAAATTTCTGAACTGTAGCAGGGATGTTAGAAACATGCAGACCTTTTGCATTTAGTGTCTACACATAGGTTCAAAGGTATTCAGCTCTGCAGTAGGCTGGAAAATGCTAATGCCTCAGGTTAACTTTAACTCTAGGCTATGTGCATGGTAGGCTGTTCCTACCACAACTTATTGACACCCCAATTGGAAGAATTCAAGCTCCAAGGCGCTTTAAACAGGGCAAAGACTATCTGACTTTATCACTACTTTTATTTAGCATAAAGCCTCACCACCTTCCCAAAGGACAAGTCTAGCCCTTTTGTCTCTAGAGGAAGTCTGCTTTTAGCCACGTTGCCTATGAGGAGATTTTCTCTCCTTAGTACTGCTACATGTGAAACAAGGAATGATGGCATTTGATCTGCTTCTCACCTCTGAGCAAGGTAAAACATTAATATGGCATTAACACCCACACTGATTCCTGCCAACAGCTCTGCCTTCTTCTCTAAGAAAACTCTTGATTAGAGAGCTGGCTGCTGCTACATGAATTTGCAGCTGAGGTGGGGACTTTTGCTCTCAAAAAATGTAAACAGTTTTCCTGATATCAGACACGGAAATACAGAAGATACATTGCACAGGAGCAGCAATGTAATATCAGGGTTTAGTTGAGGCTGTCTAACACACAATAGAAATCTGTCACCCCTGTAAAAAAAAAAAAAATTCCAAATCCAAAAACATGTAAGCCAGTCATGTACTCAAAGCGAAGGCCATGAGGAGCTGAGCCTGCAGGACTGCTGCAGAGGTGGAATTAGCTGTCTGACAAACAAAACCGAAAAGTGAATAGCATTAGAGATTGCTTTGAATGGTAAGTAATGAGAGCCAAAAGCCAACCTGTACCCAACAGACTCTGTGGCTACATGTGGTTGGAGCCAAAAGAAATGAGAAATTTTTTTAAAAAAATAATTATTTTGGGGAAAAAAACGTTCCATTTTAGTATCTTTTAATTTTCCCTCTTCTAATTAGAGAAAACCATCAAGCTAAGCTTTTCCATTAAATGTCGCTTGGCTGAGACAGAATAATAAAGAACATTTAAGAACTAACAGATTTTAGAGAGGTGTATGAGTCTCTGATGGAAGAAGTTGAAAATCTAGCCTAGTGAATTTATGGGCAATGTACATCCAAAGGAAAAAAAATTAAAAATATAGTGTTTTGGTTAAGAAGTGCATTCCGTTACCCACGACTCACTGGAGAGATATATGGTGCTAGAGTCTGGCATTGGCTGAGAAGGATCTTTATTCCTGTGGCATTTTTATTTCTTTCAAACTTTAAATTATCTTTATACGTACCTTTCATTCCCGAGAAAAGGCACCGTCAATAGATTTTCTTTTTCTTCATAGTGAAGATTTATACTTCGGTGGTTTGAAGTTTATGTCCTTTACATCATTAGTCAATAATCTCAACTTTAAATAGCAAGGGCTCAAAAAGTCCTGGCCTTTGGGATTATTTTTTCTTCAATCTCTAAATGCTCTTTTACTGGATAACACATTCCTAGATTACTTAAGACTCTCTTGGCTTGGGGACAACAGTATCTTTGGTGAGTTGGGGCCAGAGTTTCAAACTCAGCTAGGCAGTCAGCACTGCCTCGCTTCCACCAATGTGAACATTGTTATTGCTGACTTTAGCAGAGAAATTGAAAGTTGAAAAAAACGGAAGATGCTGAACTATCTTTTTGGCCCAGCAGCTTCATGCTTTAGCCCATTCCTGGTGGATCCTCTTTATCTCAAGACTACAGTCAAAACATGCATGGACTGGGTCCCCTCACTAGCCCTGCCCTCCTTAGATCTGGAATTGCTTTCCAACCATGAGAAACAGAGGGATGCATTTCACTCACAGGCCACCAAGTCATGGATCGTCCCGCGAGGAAATAGCCTCCAATGGTCCCCCGGCGTGCTCGTATTGATGACTGGAAGCACAGGAAAAAGAAAAGTGTTTTCCTCCACCCACACACCCCCAAGTCAGACACAATGCCCATCCCAGCAGCCTTGAAACACCCCGTCAGCAACCTCTTGTACCACCCTAGTCCTACTTCCTTGGGTGTTACCGCAGTCATCTGGCTCGCCTTACTCAGAGCAGCGCAGCCAGGTAGTGCATGGCTCTGATACAGGCTGAAGCGGGGCTCCTGTGAAAGGCATCCGATTTTGAGAAATATAGGGGTTTGTCTGCTCTCAGCCATGTGAAGATATGTGTTTGCAGCTCCAAGAAAGGCTGCCCACCTTCTGATGAAGGTATGCATTAAGAGGAAGCACTTACCTCCTCACTGTCCAGCAACCCTAACAGATTCCTTCGGAGCCAAATAAAAGAGAACATGGCACAGGGGTGAGAATCAGAGAACAACCTTGTATCCCATGGGATGCCATCAAGGACTGAATTTGGGCATGACATGCAGGTGCACTCCAGGATGGCTGGCAATGCCCTGCTGCAGCTCCTGCTGCCTTGCTGCTTCCTACTGCTGTGAGTTCAGGATTTCCGGCAGCCCCACACTTGTATGGCCACATCACACAGCCCCATCTAGGAACTGCATGAGAACTGCAAGGCTTTCAAGAGCAATAAGATGTCCATAGGCCAGCAAGCCCCTCTAATGAGACTAAAACTGACTGTGCTTCCTGCAACCAGGAGCTTGCAGTCAGGGACCATAATAAAATGGTTTGCTGCAACATGCCTATGCATGTGGCAGCACTCAGACCAGCGACTAGCACTGCAACCAAGGCAGGAGAAGCCTGAATGCCTGGTCTCAGCATCAGCTCCAAAATTTTTTTTTGTATCTGTTAAGTATGCCAGACTTCACCCATTGCTTCTGCCTCTCTGTGTAGGTTTCTGATAGTCCAGCTTTGGAAAGAAGCTGCTGTACCTATTTAATGACTTCTTCTTGAATGCACCAACCGTGAAAGAAAGAACACTTCAGCCAACCACAGCACCATAGGTCTTTATGAAAGAAGCCTTCACAAAGCAACATGAACAGATAATTAGCAACAATCTTTCCAAAGCCTTTTAAAGTCCCATTTCAGTCTTCTCCACTCCAACCCTGGCTTTTCTTTTGCCCCCTGCCTGCCCACACCCTGGTTTGAGAGTAGTTTGCAGCACAGGAGGTAGGTATCAGCCCTAGAACAACCTCCGGGGAATGATCCCTTAGTTATCCCCATGTGGGGATGGGTGTGAGAGCTCACAGGAAGACCACTGTCACCCCCAAACTTGCTCAATAGGCCCTCGGACAATGGTGTGTGCCGAGGATGCCCTTTGCAGGCAAACACCTTTGTACCCAAGAGGGGTCCAGGGAGGATCAAAGGCTCTTCACCTGAGGCAGACCTAAACCCAGTCACCTCAAGTACTCACCCATATCCCGACAGTAAGGACAAAGACAAAGTAAAAAACCACGACAATGATGTCTGCCACTCCAAATGCCACTGCCGTGTCCTCCGGGAGCGTGGGCAACTCCATGGTGGCAGGGGTCGGCTGGCTCATGGCTGCGAATGAAATGTTGATTTTCTTTCTCACACTGAACTTTGGTGCACATTGGCCTTCATCGCTTCCCTTGTAATAATTAACAGGGTGGAGAAGGTGTGAGTGAGGAGCAGGAGCCAGGCAGGACTGTGGCTAATATTTTCACAGCTGGCCCTAGCAGGAGCTTTGGCTCCATAGTTCATCAGTGAGGACTCCTCCCCTCCCCCCCCCCCCCCCCCCCCCCCGCCCCCAGGTCTGTGGTGTTAGCATCCCTCCCAGATGCTCCTGCATCCTTTTACTAGCGGTCCCCCCCGCCCATTTACCCGTTGGTGACAGCCACTGGGATGGTAAATGGGTAAGTGTCATATTGTTTTGTCCCCCGCCCCTCTTTCATATCACTTTCTCTGCAGCATCCCGGAGAGAAAAGTTCCTCCTAAGAGGAGCTGCCAGAGTGGGGAATTGGTCTTTCTTCCTGGTGCAGGTCGTAAAGATACTGATCTGTGCAGGATGGGTGCAGCACCTGCACCCACCCCCCAGGGCCAGGACCAGCCACAGGCAAGGGCACTGGTGTTCCTTCCCTCACTTATCCAGCCATATGCTGCCTCCTTCCCTGTCCTGCGCTGCAGCTCAGGGGTACTCCGTGCCGCAGAGAGACCCACCGCCCCAGCAGATGGTCAGCAGACAGGGAGCATGTGTTACGCTGTACATTCACTTTGCAGATAGCAACAGGGTGAAGTGCGGGGAGGAGACACCTGAGTTTTCTTGGCAGGCTCTCCAGCTTGCACATGGCCAGCACCGAAGGAGTTAAGCTGCTTGCATGACAGGCAGAGCCAATGCCAGGTCACCTACAGGAGTTGGGAAAGCTGCAGAGGCAGCAGGAGCAGCAGCTGTCTTGGGGCATGGGCAGGTAACAGGAGGCTGATCCCCTGCCACAGCAGCAAACAGCAAACCACAGGTCCTCCTCCCCATCCCACCTACTGCCTGGTGCAGCAGAGTCATTTCTCAGCTGTGTGGGATGTCTCACCCTTCCCCACCTCTTAACGCTGGGTCCAGGCAGGACCTGTGCCTCCACCTCTCTCTGCTATACGGCCCTGCTCAGAGGTGTCAGGAGGAGTCCAGGATGGTCCCTGAAGGTGATTGGGTCATAACCCAAGAGCCTGAGACAGGCAGACAGGCACAGACCTGGCTTTTCAGTGTGGTTCTTAATGATGCTGAAAGACATTCACTTCCCATAGATTTTGACTCCTAAAGCCACGGGGGCTTGTGGCATCCATTTCCTCCTTAGTTTATAAATACAAACCTCTCCTTTCTATCCACTGGCTAAGGAAGTGCTACGTTTCTCCTTTCTGCTGAGTGCCCACAGTGCTGTGAATGCCCCTCCAAGACAGTGTCAGTTCCCTGCCTCACTTTGCCCACCCACAGTAGCACCAGGGAAATCACAAGTACACCAGAGATGTTTCTTGAGTGCAGCTATGGAGGGGATGCTGCTGTAGGAGAAGACAGGGAAATGGCCTTGGCTAGCAGGAAAAGGCAGGGGCTGTGACTGATGTCCTTGGGAGAGTCTTGAGGGGCTGCCACACTGGCACACTCAGCAGGGCTTACCCTGGTGCCTGTCAGTAAAGAAATCATGAAGGGCTCTAGCTGGATGCTAAAAGACAGAGAAGAACACTTGGGACACACACAGGGTGGTCCTGACTGTGGTACCAGTCCCCAAAACTCAGGCTCTGACATGGCTGCAAAGGTCCCTCTGTTACCTCTGGCTGCAGCTATCTCATACCTGTCAATGGGGGACATGACATCTCAGCTGAGGGTACCAGCCTGGTCTGGAGACAAGGTGAGGCCCTTCAGCATCATCCCAGCCCTCAGAACCAGGGCATGAGGTGTGGGTCACACCGCCTCTCTGCTCCTTTGCTGGGAGGGTCGCCCAAGGCTCCTACTGTGTTTGCAGAGCCATTACAGAACTGGCTGTGGGGCACAAGCCTTCTCCAGGCAGTCCCCTGTCCTCACAGCAGAACCGTCTCCTACCTTCCACACCCTCTGCCATCCATGGCCCCTCACCCCATGACATATCAGGCGGGACATTTTAAACTTAAGGGAACTTTACTTGTTCTTGGTTTCAAGGGAAGAAACCAGACCTCTCTGTCATTTTGTTTCATCCCCCTCTCTCCCAGTATTGTCTTGCAAATATTGTCTGGCTACCTATTAGCTCATTAATTGCACTGCTAAAGCAAGGCCCCATCCACCCCTGCTCCCCACTTTGAGGCTCTCTGGGAACGGTGCCTCCTCATAGCCTCATTATCTACCAGAGGCTTTTCAAGACTGAAATGTTTCAACATGCTGAAGTACGGTTACCAGAAATTAAATATCTGGAAGCCCAAATCCACAGGCATAAATAGGCAGCTCTCCCTGTGTAGAGCTGATTTACACTCACCCATGCAATTTTCCCTCTTAACACCGCAGCACCCAAAAGCAAAAGGACAGTGCCTAATCTTTAAATGCATCAAATTCCTGCCCAAGAAGCAAACAGAGACAGTACCTCCGGTCTTCCCAAACCAGGAATGCTACTCCCCATGGGGAGCCCAACCCAAAGTACTTGCCCAACCCAGCCCTTCACCCCACTTTCCCACGGTACCAGTAGCAATTAACACTTGCAATCACTTGAAAGCTTGCACCTCTGAAAAGTAAATACACCTAATAAGCCATTTCTACCAGCTGTAAGCTATCGCGATTCCATTGGACCCACTAGAATGTCATTGGCTTATGGTAGCATGACACTGTCAAGTGTTACTACACCAACTGGATCATCCCAAGCTGTAGCGGCCAACCCCATTGCTGGTGCAATTGGGTAGGTTTGCAGTGGCTGCACCTCAAACGCGGTTGATACCTCAAGTGCGTCCACAGCAGTCCCCTTCTTTGCTGCTCGGCGGTTTTGTGGCCCTCCTGCCCTCGATCCTGTTCAGGCAGGAGTTGCTCTGCTCACCACTCCGCGGGGCTGGCCGCAGAGGTGTGCCTCTCCCACGCTCCCCCCCCGGGATGTGGCTGCCGTCCCTGCCCACAGCCAAGGGGATGACGCATTCTTGTGTTGCCTGACACTTGCCTCGGCTCCCAGCTCCATGCAGGAGCGCCAGGTGAGAAGCACTGTGCACCGTGCGAGGTGCACAGCTCTGCCGGGCCCCAGCAGCTGGGCAGAGCTTATCTCCCGCTCCACGCACTCTTAAGTCAACACTGGCAGCTATCCACCCCAGGAGACGTGGAGCTCCTTGCCTTGGGAATGGATGGGGGAATTCACGTGCTCAGGGAACAATAGAAATTTAACACAGCTGAAAAACAAACAAGCAGCCGTTGGAGTGAAAGATATTGCAGCAGCTCAAGCCCAGCAGGTGCAAGCGGGCAGATCTCTATTCATTCTGGGGGAGGAACACTCTTTCACTCCTGCTTATCTCCAGGGACCTCACAAGGCATCTCAGATGCTCTGGTTAACTGCTACGACAAACCCATCTGCCCCAGTAGGCAAAGTACCTCAAAGCCCCTCGGTCATTTAGACAAAGCTGAATTTCACTTCCCCAAAGCTAAGAAACAGGTTCAGTTACATTGTCTGTGTTGGTGGGAGTGATGGTGGTGGCAGAGGAAGCGCTGGGCATGGTAGAGAGGGGTGAGCTGGTGAGCCAGGGGACAAAGCTGTTGTGGTGTGTCACCCATGGCATGAATGGGTGCTGGTGGAGGCATTAGCTGTACTCATGAGGTTAATCATCAGAGGGCGGAGCTGAGCTGATGAATATAGATCTCCATCCTCTCCCCATTACCCTCCTGAGACATTGAACCTCTACCTCCCAAACAACCTTTCTTCCTCCCTCCAGGACTCACTCCCTGGTTCTTGTCCAGCTTCTTGCCATCCTTTTGTCTTTGTGAGGGCTGAGAGCAGGGCTAGCAAACAGCCTCTGTAGCTCAGACGGTAGGGCTGGTGCTACCTCATGTGTTTCATCTCCTTGGCCAGAGATGGGCCCATCGGCATTGAGCTCTGCAGCCACGGCCTCTCCCAGCACTGTCATGTTGCCCAGCAGAGGTGTGGGTCAGGCTGCAGAGGAGCAGCAGCCGGGTAAAACCACACAGTTTAAGCAGTACCTTGGATCTGCAACCTGCCTGCCAGAGGGCTTCTGCAGCACAGTTAATACACTCTCCTTGCAGCAAAAGTGACAGGATGTTTAGTGTCCTCTTGTGGAGTGTGCTCCCTCACTCATGTCACAACAGCTGAGAATTAGCCCTTCAGAGACTGGAAATTATAAGCAGCTTCAAAGTGTGCAGCTAAGAAAAAAATGTAAATGTGGTGAAGAGCAAGTGTTTCTGGGGCAAAGAATGTTCAGTTAAGTGTCAGGCAATTATTTTCACAAATGTTAAAGAATAAATGGACTTCCTCTTCATTATGAAGCCACTTCACAGTCGTCAGCAAATAGCTCCAGTGACAATTAGTGAATTTCTAAATGGACTGAGAAATTAGATTATATACAGATAACAATGCCACGAGGCAAGACGATAGCCAAACCTCACTTCTCACCTTACCTCCTGGGGGGATTTCTTTCTGTGTGCTGGATGGGTGAGGCATTCAGCTAACCAATTATTTTCTTCTCAGCCCTTTCTCAGGGGGAATGACTCTTGAATGAAATCCAGCAGTTTAATTTGGGTTTGATATGAATGGGCTTTAAATGTATTTAATGTTTAAAGGCAAGCTATTCAGCTCAGAGCTTGCTCCGGAGGAACAGCTCGGTGGGGAGCAGGCACAGGCAGCAGCAAGAAGAGCAGACCCCCGGGAAGCTGTGGCAGTGCTACCACAGCTCTTTTCTTCCCTCTGCAGGCCACACTTTGATTTTCACTCCTGGACTGTCCCATAAACCTGAAGCAAGTCCATCACTTCAAGTCTCCTTGTATTATTGTTTTTTTGTTTAACCCTGGGGTGAGCCAGGGATACCTGTGCTGAAGGCAGTGGTACAAACGCCATGCAGGAGAGCCAGGGAAGGCACTGGTTTCAGTGGGAACCTCAGCACCTTGATAGGCTCCTTTGTGCACCCATCACACCAGGGGGAAACCTCACAGTTCCATGTGGTGGAGGCTACTCCTGTCCATTCCTGGGGTGGGAGAGAGCCCTGCAGAGGATGCGTTTTCTGAGTTTCGGCCATGCAATGCTTGTACAGAGGCAGGCAGGCTTGCATGGGATGTGCTTTGTTTGGGCTTTCCCCTCGGCAGGGAGCTGTGAGCGTGGACCTCTCCCAGAGAGCAGCACTGACCACCGCTTACCCCCTCCTCACTCTATCCCTGAGCACTGTGGACCCATGACCCTGTCATGTGTAGATTAAGGATAGCCTTGACATAGAGGGCAGTTTCAAGTTAGCATATAGGTTCTGATGCACTTAATTGGAACAGTTAAGTGAGAGCAGATGCCTTGGGCTAAGTATGGTGTTACAACCAGTCAATCTAGGCTGAAGTGAACAATACTGAGAGTGGAATCTCATCCCATCTGCCTTTACCCAGATAACTCATCTGCCACCCCAACAAAGGGTTTGCACCTCTCTATTCAGCTAGGCTGCTGCAACTCCTCTGGTCGCCCCTTACATACTCATGGATGCCACTGGGAAACTTCTGTGACGACTGGGAAACTAAGGTGAGAAGCCACAGGAGGAGTTTCTAGTCACACTTCTAGCCGTGGCTGCCTAGAAAAATCATTCTAGGACTGAGTAGACATAGGCTGGATAAAATATGTCACATTTACTGAGTGACTTTTCTGACTAACAGCCAGACTCTGAAAGATATTAGCAAGGGCAAAACATTAAGTGACAGAACAAGGACACTTTAGATGAAGGATGTTGTTCTGCTTTTAATTTACTCCCCTGTACAGCCTTGCAAAGATCTCAGCAGAGTAAGTGTCCTTATTGATGGATATGCTATCCTTGTTAAGATGGGACAATATACTTATTTACAGCTTTCATCATTGTCACGAAGGCACAAAGCAAACAGATATAACTAATGAAGATTTAGCTGTTACATAATGTCTTTGCCAACTCTATGCAGAAGCCTGGGTAAAAGCCTTGGGAATAAATCTTTTTATAAGAGCATTTTTAATGAATTTAAGACATGAAGAGATCTACTTGTAGTTTGTACTAGGACTCTGGATATTGCTTTTCTGGCAAGATGGCTCAGGTTTGGAGTCCAAATGAAATGATGGCCTGAGAAACACCAAGGAATTGAAAACCACATAAGCCCTGTGATCTGAGCTGTGAATTAGTGTGTTCACGGTGATGCTCTACAGTGAGGCTGTCGGGATCTGTGACCATTAGCTACCACCAGCAAGACAAAGGTTCAGTAATAATGAATCAACAAGCAAAAGAAGTGGAGGAGTTGCAATAAGAACATGCCCGCCTTGTTTTATCCTCTCTGGGTGCCTCTGAAGATGACAGCCAGCCAACGGGGAGGGCAAAAGGAGTCAAGTCATGCTGCCTGGGACAGTACCAGTCCACAGCAAAGCAGATAAGGTAATGCTTCACAGCTCCTGCAAAGGGCATGTTTGACAGGTACTACAGGAACAATCAGTTTCCTTTGATGTTCTGAAATCCATTGTCTGAGGATCATCAAGACTGGTAAAACTAGAGGTGGTGCAGGATCACCTGGAAAGCTCCTGTGGGGCAGGGAATAGGATGCTATCTCTGTTTCCCACTGTGACCTTACACAACTCTTTTACAGATCACA
The DNA here is from genome assembly GCF_034619465.1 of Leptosomus discolor. NCBI lineage: Eukaryota > Metazoa > Chordata > Aves > Leptosomiformes > Leptosomidae > Leptosomus > Leptosomus discolor. The sequence continues at coordinate 54,301,127 of NC_141393.1, read as the reverse complement.
CAGCGGGGAAGAAAACAGTCTGTGCTGAATTGTTTTGGTATGTGCTCTGTAAAAAAAAAAAAAAAGCACTCAGTACACACAACTAAAAAGTGATCCAATGCATTTAAATTTTCACTGTGTGGTCCATTTCAAGAGAAAATGCCCCATGACAAAACCACAGATGTCAACAGCCTGGATGCTTTGGAACTGCAGATTCAGACAGGTATTGGCAGCTTGATCCATCTCTGCTTGATGACTATTTAGAAGATCCTTCTTCTTCATGTCAGGGAAAAAGTGGCAAAGGAGAATCAGATCCTTCATTTTAGAGTTAAGAGGCAGGACAAGGATATTCTCCCTCATGACATATTAGTCAATGTTCAGGGGTTTGGCAGTTGTTCTCACCAGGAGGTGAAGTCTGGTACAAAGCTGCTTTTTTAGAAACATTGAAGGCCAACAGAATGAACCAAGAAAAGGTTTCTTCCCAGCTGGCACTTTGTCTCAGGGCTTTTATTAAAGTTACAAAGTCTTCCCCATGATCTGCTGTGCTCTTTCTTTCCCTCCCTCATATGCAGCTCCCTCCCTCTGTGTCTGTTCCCCATGTCTGCCTCAGGGAAAATGTGTCTGCCAGCCTGATTTGACTGCTGACCCTCTCTTGAATGTAGTCTTGAGAGTCTGGGGCAGCAGCTCCTCTTGCTCCAGTGAGCAGTCTATGAACACGCCTAACTTCTTTTCACATCCAGGCTCAATGAAGGACAATTATATTTCATTGTCACTTTCATGTAGCGTGTTACGGACTCGCATGGAACTGGAAATGAAATCCATGTCTTTTGAGTCAAACCCTATAGCTGCAAGACTCTCTTTAGTTGCAGCAAGAGTTTTCTACAAAGCCTGTTGATCCGTTTTGGCTGGAACACTTTACAAAGCAAACTGGACAGATACAACCTTTTTTTTTTTTCCGAAAGGAAAATTTTTTAAGGATGCTGCATTTCCTTTGACTAGGTGATAAAATAGATGTTGAAAAACTCTAAGGATGAAGTATATATATGAAGTGAGTACAGTCTTCAGAGTTACTATCCCTAAGGAAAAGAACCAGAAAGGAAGGCTAAGCCAAAATGGTTGCTGAAAGAATGAAGCAGGGGAGGGATGTTAAAAAAAAAAAAAGAAAAAAAAAAAAGAAAAAAATATCAAACTTAATAGTTTGTTACAGTTTGTGGGGACTGAGGAAACAAAGTTTGGAACTGAAGGAGTTGTCAGACAGTGAGATAGGGTTACACTTCCTCAACACAGAGCCTGCAGTGTTGGCTTGATTAGGTAAAAGAACTTGGGATCACTACAGAGAAAGCTGCCTTCCTCCCTGTCAACTTGTAAAGCTAATCAGCATCCCAAAATGACAGCTTCCTCCAGGGCTGAGATTTCTTAAAACAAAACTAAAATAAAAATAAGAAGTCTCTTTTGTCCAGTTTCAAACTTAGCTGCACTATAAAAAAAAATTAGAATGAGATAGAAAGACTATGACATCCTCCAGCAACACCTCCAACGCTAATCTTCATCGTAATAATAATAATAACAATAATAATAACTTACATGACTCCTGTACCTTAGTCAAGCAGCTTGTATCCTGAGGAATACATCAGACTTAATGAACTACTGCCATCAACTTGAACAGTGTGATGAGACTTAGTGTGGGAGGATGCTGCTGTTTCGTGATGCCCTGGAGAAGCTGAGGACAAAACGTTATAAAGAGTCCCATGTGGAGCTGGATTTCCAGGGGACAGTTTTGAGTATATGGAAAGGGAATCATCCTGTTTGGGACACCGGCCAGGACACAAGAAATAATGCCCTTATTCTTGGCCAAAGCATCAGTGGATTTCATTACTGCCAACTCCAAGCCTTAAAAATTCTTGAGTTTGGGGCCAAAACTAAATGATTGTTGGCTTACATACCATTAGGATTTTTTTTTTTTTCATTTTTAGCAGTGAAGCTTTTTTGTTCCTTCAGCTTACTGTTCCCAGACGGTGCATTTTTATACTCTTCTCCACCACAAGGAGTTCTAGCAGCAAGTGTCATATTTGCACGAAATTTGGGATGCTTACTGCATTCCCATGACTCCAGAAACTGGAACTTCAGAGAAAACAATAAACCTCACCAATTCCACAGGAGAATTGCCAATGCTGGTGCTCAGCTGAGGCCCCACTCTTACACTTCCTCATTCTCGTAGCATAGTCTCTGCTCTTCAATGTGTAGCTTTCCAAGCTGCAGCTCCAAATGCAAGTCTCCAAGATGACCCCAAGAAACAAGCTCTTCTGTAAGCAATCAAACTGATGAAACCTGTTTTCCTCTGGGTGTACGTTCTGGGATAAGAGGTTTTAGTGTCAGAGGAAGGTGTTAGGTCTTGCACTTCCATTCTGGTAGTCAGAGTTATGCTACTGCTGTGGATTGTCTCCTGGCTAATGAGGGTTAAAGCTCATATTTTAACTTTTCCTTTGCTGGCGGGACTGATGAGTTCTTTCTCCTCTGCTCCATCATCTATTTTCATGAACCTTTTAAGGACTTCATATATTAAAGACTATTGGTTCTCTACCATGTTTAGTTGGTGTTAACCAGTGCATCCACTAGGATGAGATGCTCACAAGGACCAATGGACCCTTGCCACCTCCTCCCTGTGATCACCCCAGGAAATTCCCTTCCAAATCCAGGGAAATAAATTCCTCATCTCACTTATGGCAGCATCTGTGGCTTTTCACCTCCCACCTACAGAAGTCCTGCATGCCGGGAAGGCAGGAACAGCATCACAGGGCCTGGCGCTGTCTGGGCCGTTTGCACACCTATCAGCTTTATACTATAACCCAAAGCAGAAAGGGTGATGTGTTGGGCTCTATGCAGAGGGGACAGATGCCTGCTGACAGGTCATGGAACAGGCCATGCCTGGCCACCATGTTGTGTGATGTACCCGACAAGGTCTGAGATAAGAGGGACAACTGCAGTGCAGGGCTGTGGGCAGGGACAGGGTGTTTCCAGCCCAGCTGGAGGTGCAAACAGCACCATGAACCTACTGTGAGGGACTGTTAGTATTCGTGGGATAGACCTGGGACCCATCTGACTTATCTTCATTGGCAAATATGCAGCAGAACAGCAATAAAGTTGCACAATTCAATTAAAAACAAACAAACAAAAAACCCGAAACCCCCACTAGTCAAAGACCCAAGCTCTCAACAACCACTTCACTTTTTGCTAACTTGCTTTTCTGTGCCTAAGTGACCAGAAAGCAGCAGAAATATATTTTAACAGATTGCTTTCCACCTCTTCCCCGCCTCCCCAAGGCAGGTTTAATATCTCTCCAGAAGAAAAAATTAGCCTCCAATAAATCATCAAGTTTACTGCAGTGCTTAAACTCTGCTTGTCCTTCAGTGCTGTGCTATAACAGGATTGATTCACCCACACACACCTTGAAATAAGGTTCCTTTCGTTCAGGTAGCTGTCTGCCACCTGTCGTGCAGTGCTTTTCCTCAACTGGCGTGGGAAGCCAACATCCCTGGGGGACCAGAGACCTGCAGCAGGAGCATCCCCCAGGGATGCCCAGTCTTTTCACCAGCCAGGAAAAGGTCCAGCAGCGAAGCGTTGCTGTCCAACTCCGGCACGGCGCCATTACCAGCAGATGGCAGCTGGAGATCGCTGAGGTGCTGCTTCACAGTGGTACGGAGGGAAATTTGGGTTTTCTCTGGTCTTGCAAGTACAGCTTGCAAATACTGGGTGACCTTGGCACAGGTATGGCCTTACCACTGATCAGGGATGTGACCTTCCTGCTTTTCACTCCGAGTAAGGATGTGACCCCCCAACAAGGACAGAGAGAAGAGATTGGGAAGGATGCAGTGCTTACCCTTCCATGCATAGGAAAAAGAAAAAAGAAAAAAAAAAAGAAGAAATAAACCAATTCACAGGCCACATCTCTACTCCCTCCACCTAAGCTCAACCTCTCAAATCACAGAGTCATTTAGATCTCACTTTTTAACCTGATCTCACCTCAGACTTGTACATGCAGGTCCTAGCTAGTCTCCAAATACATTTTGTCTGGAGTAACTCAGAGTACAGGAGCAATCCCTGCTCCCTCTCCGCACCAAAGCCTCAGCCACAACCTATCGCACTTCCCCTCAGCACCAGGCCCAGAAACAAGCATTATCTTGTTATTACCACTTGCTCCTTTTGTCTTCAGGCCTCACTGCTCAGAAAGATCCTTCCCCCCATCCCAGTCAGTCCTGCAACAGGAACATCTCACCGCGTGCCATAACTCCTGCTCTAGCTCCACATCCTCTTCTGAGATGCCCTTGTTCTTGTTCTTCTTCTTTTCCCTATTCTCCTTCCTCCTCCTCCTCCTGCTCTTCCCAGATCATGGCCCAGGTGGGCTGTCTCATAGAAGGGAGAGATGCAAATCCCAGCTCACACAGGGCAATTGTGTGAAGTGATCAGCCCCACATGCTCATCCAGAGGAGCTTTCTTTGAGGAGCTGCAGAAGAGAGAGGATCCACCCTTTCCCTGATGCATTGACTGAGTAATTGATCTTCTGTCAAGAGGCCATGATGGGCACTGCTAATGCATCTGCTTGGTTTACCCTCTCAGGCCAGGCAACAGGAACACGTCATACTAAAATATATAAAATTCCCAGAGATACCCCCTCCGCTTAAGGAAGTTGCCTGTTGCCAGATGGCCAGATCCACACCCACTCCCAGGGTGTAAGGAAGCACTGTGCATCAACTGGGCACCTGCACAAACGTGTGAGGCAAAGATTAAGTGTTGTGTCCAATCAGGGTGACTTCTGGGGAGCCTGCAGCACATCTGAATCTGAGTCCACTGTCCCCCTGAGCAGTATTTTACCCCCCAGAAGGACACTTTGTGTCCTGGCTCACTGCAGCCTTCCACAGGCAGCATAGAGATGACTCACACACGGAAGGTTTTCTTGGCAAGGACAAAAAATGGAAATACCGTTTCTCCTTTCCCCTTGCCCCCAACCCCCAAAGCTTCAGTTCTACAGAAATCAATGGAGCCAAAAAAGGGACTAGATAACACATCAAGCTTAATCCAACCCCAGTTCCTCGTTTACCAACGTCAGCCTCCTATCCAATCTTTCTTTGGCTTTCATCTCTTCTTTTATCTCTGTGCTGTCTCTGCTTTGCCCCTTCTGGTTGCTACTGCTTTGATCTCTTGAACCTCTGTAATCCAGAGCCGAATCCATGATAGCTTATGCTGAGGAGTTCACACGTTTTTCCTGTTGTTAAACTCTTTAAATTCTTTCTTTTTTTTCTCCCCTGAAACTTCAGGCAGATTCCTTTTGTGCAGCAAATGGGCATTTTAGATGTCCAGCCTGGGCAAGTGTCCCTTTTACAGATCTCTAGACCCTTGGACCTTTGCATCCCTGTGCTGCTGGTTTTGGGTTTCTTCTATCACAACATAGTAGCAGTTTCCACTGTGCAGGCTAAGGGCTGTACCTGGCTTGCGAAGGTCTGCAAGAGCCCCAGGATCAAACACAGAGGTTTGCCTAGGCCATGTTATCTGGTCCCTAAGCGGCTTAGAGAGTGTCTACTGTTCCATGAATAGCTTCATCAGACAAGCATGTGAGACGCAGTGGGAATTCAGTCTGTGAGCTAACTCATTTGATTTCAGCTATTTTCTTATCCAAAGGTGCATGGTGATTCTTTATTTCACTATAAGTATGGAGAGAAGAGGAAAAAAGACAACAGCAGAAGGATGAACAGGGGCTTTTAAGAAAGTTTTGCTATTCCCAGATAGGGATGTAGCCGTCAAGGAGTTATAGGAGCACTCATCTTTTCCATCCTGAACAGTGCAGAGCTCTCCCTTGTGGCCTCTGGCTGATACAGACTCAGTCAAAAAGGAGCAGTGAGTCACTGTACTGAACTTTCTGCCCCAGTGTTCAGTGGAACAGTACCATTTGAGACCAGCCCTTTCCCCTCATCCTCAGAGCCACTACAGTGTGGGGGATTTTCTGCCGTAGGCCCCCGGCTGCTGAAGGGATACAAACTGCTGCTCGGCTTTGTCTCAGCATCAGGGGGCAGCTGATGCAGCAAGATCTGCCTCTCCCTTACAACCAGCTGTCCGAGCTAAGGGCCCTGCTGCCTCTCCTCAGGCTGATTCTTTTCGAAAGCAAAGCACATAACATCAGGCCTGTGTTTATTTTCCCCTTAAATTAGGGTGGCTTGATTTTAATTGAGAGATCTGCCAGAATAAGGCACTATTGTGCAGCTGTAATCAGAAAAGCATACTTACTTTTTTTCTTTTTACTTTTTATCTTTTTCTTTTTTTCTTTCTCTTTCTTTCTCTTTCTTTTTCTCTTTCTCTTTCTCTTTCTCTTTCTCTTTCTCTTTCTCTTTCTCTTTCTCTTTCTCTTTCTCTTTCTCTTTCTCTTTCTCTTTCTCTTTCTCTTTCTCTTTCTCTTTCTCTTTCTCTTTCTCTTTTTTCTTTTTTCTTTTTTTTCTTTTTTTTCCTTTCTTTCTCCTTTTTTCCTTCTTTCTTTCTGTCTTCATTCCATCCTTTGTCATTTCCCTTCCTCCCTTCTTTCCTTCAGATTTCCTTCTTTCCACTGTGAGGGTGGTGAGGCAACAGCACATGTTGCCCAGAGAAGATGTGGCTGTCCCCTCCCTGGCAGTGTTCAAGGCCAGGTTGGATGGGGCTTTGAGCAACCTGGTCTAGTGGGAGGTGTCCCTGCCTGTGGCGGGGAGGTGGAAATAGATGATTCAATACATGATTTGAGGTCGCTTCCAACCCAAACCATTCTGTGATTTGATGATTCTGTGATATATCAGCTTGATTGATGGAACCCTTTCCAGGCTAAGCTGCCCCACATACAGACAAGAAACTGGACAAAAGGGGAATATTTCCCTGCAGATCTCCGGGAGACCCAGCTGAAGTGAAGGCATCACCTTTCTCTGAGGCCAGCCCTGTCCCCCATATCTGATGTGTGAGAAGGATGCTGTGCTTCACCTTCCCTGCTATTCATGGTGATCTAGCACATTTGTGCTCAAATACTGGGTTGCATGCTGGTGGGACTGGGCAACCTATGCATGGTACCATCCAGAGGGAGGGCTGCAGGGGACAGTCTGACACAACCCACATCTCATAAGGAATTTTCCACTGCTGTGACCCAGACTTCCCTAGAATATGTGGAGTTTGGGAAACAAGTTGCTGAAGGAAGGATCCATGCCCAAATCATTCCCAGACCCAGAGCTGAACAGCACAGCTCTGTTTCAGGGCTCTGATGGACAGTGGTCCTGGATATATGACATTGGGAATGGCTCTGAAAAGATCAGTTGCCCAAGAGGGAGAGGGGTCTTGCTGTATGACACAGCCACCCCAGCATCCTCTGACCTCTCTAACCCCTTGCATTATATCCAAGAAGGCTACTTTACCTTGTGGAAAGCAATCATGGAGATACAGCCCACCTGATCTTTTTTCTCATCTGGAACAGCTGCAAAAAGACAGTAGCCTGAGAAATTGGCTGACCTTCTTCATGCATTCAGCTGTCTAGTCTTATATTTGTCCTTTAAATAATTTGCAAAAAAACAAACAAGCCCAAAACAACCAATCAGCAGGAAAAAAAGAGCCCAAACAAAACAAGAGAGACCTCCTTTTTGAGCCTTGCCTTTCTGCAGTGTTTGGCCTGAAGTAGTTTAATCTAAACCATGCTTTGGCAATTGCTGGAGAAAGCAATGTCCGTGGTGGGTATTTAGAGACTGGGACTCGCCTGCCATACACTATCCAGGGGTTTATTACCTGCTGAAAAAGCTTAATGTGCTTCAGGTGCTATGTGATGTCCAGATGTTATGGCAGAATCAGCTTGGAGAGTGCTGGTGATAGAAATGCTGCTAGGTGAATGCAGAGTCATTAGTGCCGAATGTGATATTCAGTCCCAGCTCATCTATTAATACAAAAGCACAGGAATGGCCAAACTGGTTAGGACCAAAGGTCCATCCAGCCCAATACCCTGTCTATGACAGCCAGCTCTAGTAGGTACTTAAGGAAGGATATCAGAACAGGGCAAGCAGATTGTGGCTCAGGGCCAGTGATTTGTGGTGCTGGGATTTCCGGAGCTAGACATAGTGTCTTTGTATTTAATAGCCCCTGGTGAATTTTGCTTCCAGGAATTTATCCAGCTAATTCTAAATCTCTTTGTATCCAGTTTCCTGTGGCAACAAATTTCACAGCTTAACAACACGTATTGTTCAGTATTGCCCATTTTTTCATACCCTGAAGCTGGGTGAGTTTTCTCTGTTGGATGCCACTCAAGATCAGCCCTGGAACCAGCTCACACAGGAGAAATGGATGGATGGGTGGATGGATTCTGAAATAATGTAGCTGTTGTAATCAGAAGTGCAATTATCAGTAGGCCACAAGCAGGATGTGTTTTAGGAGCCAAGACAAGCTCCTCACCTGTCTGGTTGTTAACAGGTTGCTGTCTGCATTATGGAAAAAGTCAATTTTTGAGAGGGAACAGGAGAAGATGGGCACATTCTGGGTAGTGAATGAAGGACAGCATGGAACAAAATGGGTTTGTCAGATCAGTAGAGAACAGTGTGACTGAAGGCAGCATCCCTCATCAGAAAAGTGGAAATAGTGTTCGAACAGCTTTATGCCCAGTTCAGGTAAGTAAAAGAGAGTTGTAGGCAGTGATTTGTTTGCAAAGGCTTGGAAGCAAGACCTTAAAGTGGGAAATCTTCCAGGGAGAAACCATACAGCACCCACTGTTGCAGCATATGAGAGGGCTGATTTGTCTGCAGAGATCAGTGAGACTGACTCAGCAGACACAGTTGTCCCTTTCATTTGAGAACTGACAGCTTTGTGGCTAAAGCCCACCAAGTCGCTAGGCATTTGCAAGGTAGAATAGCTGTGTTTAAATTAGGTTACCCAAGAAGTTCATCTTATCAAAGTCACCTGCATCATTTCCACCCTAATCAGAAACAGTAGTTGATGGGAATTGTTCAGCAAGCTATGGCTCAAGCATGGGAGATTGAGAAATTATTCTGAAATCCACATATGGTAAAAGCGTCACAGTGCTTTATTTCCCCACCAACATGACTGACGGAGCAGAAGTGGGAATGTTTTCTACTTAGAGTCCAATTTCCAGAATTGCTCAGCTCCCATTTAGGCAACAAATCACTGGCCAGATGTGGGAAAGAGCCAGTCAAAGGGTTGGTGCTGAGCAACTGTATTTCACCCCTTCCTTGAATGAGAAATTCAAAGCCTTCTCAGCTGACTGGCAGCTTTGTCCAAGGGCTATTTATGGATCCAGAGCCAGTTTAAAAGCCACATGGTTGACCTCAGGCACACGATAGATGGTCAGCACATTTTTCTGGGAAAGTGGAGGGCAATTCTTGTAACTTTTTTTTGTTTACCTGCAATACACACCCCAAAGACAGTGAAAGATGAGAAAATAATGTGGGCTTGATAAATGACCGAAAGAAAGTTTCCGATCTGTAGCGGTTCCCATTATTCTTCTTATTCTTGGCATCAGCAGAGTTACGGCAATCTGCCCCCTGTCCCTCCGCTCCGCTCAAGCTCTACTCCCCCTTAACAATTTTTTTTTTCCTGTCAAATTCACAAGAGTGGCACCTGGGAGCATTTTGACCAAAGGGAAATCGACTGAGCAAAGTTGCCTCTTTTCAAATACATTTTCTTAAGGGACTGGAATGAATGAGAATCATAGTCATAACATGGCTAAACAGTCTTTGTTTAACTTAATGCAATATAATAACCTAAGTGTTGCAACACAGCTCCTTGCTGTGACATCCTTTTTCCATTTGCTTAATTTTCACCCCAAACACACGCTGTTAATAAGCTGCTGAGAAAATACAGCTCTTGTGACAAAATCCAGAAACTGAGCCCCTGTATGGTGTGTTAGATACACAACTATTATTTGGACTGGCAAGTGGCACTGAAATTAGTATTACAAAATAGATCCATTTTTCTTGTTGCCAAATGTGATGGACAGATGAAAAGGGAGGGTTAGAGAAGTGCATGGCAATGAGCAGAGAACAAAGAAAATAAAACTCCTGACAGAAAGTAACATGTGAGTTAGAATAGACATGTGATTGCCAGCAGGGAAATGCAGGATGCAGGGTGCTTTGTCAACAGCCAAAATTAAAATAAATGTCACATTGGCACTGAAAACTGCAAGATTAAACTCCTCCTTGTGATTTATAATTTAAGAGAGAAAAAGGCAAACAGACATCCAGTGACTGGGCTCAAAAGAAAAAAGTCTATTGACTTTAGTGGGTTTTGGAGCAGGTCCAGCACAGCAAAGGTTCAAATCTGATCTCTGGAGTCAGAGAGTGTTTGGCCACTGATTTTAATCAGCAGAATCAGGCTCTCAATCAAAGTTTGTTTTACATTTCCTGCGTTTTTACTTGCTTTGTAGCAAATCTGGAAGTCATATTTGTTTTTTGGGGGCTAAATGAAAGTAAATAAAGACTGCCATAAAATTCGTGACATCTTTAAATTAAAACACAGTTTCATTAAGGAATATGACTAAACCTTTCCCTTTCATTTTCCCAAACCAGAACAATGCTTTAGAAAAGCCTGAAATAAACCTGCCCGGACGCATTCCTGTGTGAGAATCCTAGTCCAGGTGGTCCTGCTCTGGCAGGAGGGTTGAACTAGATGATCTTTAGAGGTCTCTTCCAACACTTAACGTTCTGTGATTCTGTGTTTCTATGAAATAAACTCTGGTTTTGTACAAATAACAGTATTTTGACAGTTTCACAAATTGTTCAGAAGATTGTTGGGGAAGGAGGTTTTCCCTAAAAAAAAGTATGCAAAAGACTGTCTTACTAAGTGAAAACTGCAAAATTATATATTTCGTGTAATTTATATAAAACAATTTATACAAATATTACATGGGATCATGTGGAAAATAAGAAATAAAATGTAAAGACATTGGTTCCCAGGTCTTTATCCTTCCAGCCCTCAACATTATGTGACTTTTTCACCAGGGATTTCCAAATCACAGTTGGAGAGTGTATTTGCTAGGCACTGAACACTGAGGTTCAACCTGCAAAAGCAAGGACAGAATGAAAAACAATAAAACATTTCAACTTTGGCCACTCAAATCCTCTCTAAGAGTCTCAAGCATGTTTTAAATAGGATCCATGTTTGTGGAAGAAATGTTCAGCACGTTATTTCCTTTGTAGAAAAGAAACTGTCTTACAGAGTTATCCACCTCTGTAAGAGTGTAATGTCCATAAGCATATAGAAAACAAAATAGATAAATACTGTTGAGATTTTCCACATTCTGGAAGTGACTGTTCAGCGGCTCTGATGCTCCCCAGGTTGTTCTATTAGCCCTGGACAATTTGACATTAGCATTCAAGCCAAAGAAATGATTGCTTGTTTGACGTTCTTCCTTTGGCCATACTTAGCTAGCGAGAGAATGGGGGGGATCCAAAGGTAGACTGCAGCCCTACCCAAGTGATCTACCAGGGATGGCGAATTCAAGTAGATTTTATTTGGTTGTCGATGGTTTTACTCATTTATTTATTGGATAAGTAAGTTTTCCTTTCAGTTAGACGCTCTGAAAGCTGGAGCTTCAGCAGGTGACACCCAAGGTATTTTTAAAAACACACACTGGGGACTTTGGTACCCAATCCTGGCAATACCATATATAGACGGGATCTTCCTTCCTTGTCCCCATCCCTCTTCTAGCCAGCAACAATTTTGTGACATCTGTGAAAGTTTTGGTACAAGTTTAGCAGAGGGGGAAGTAGAACTGCTTCCACACACATTTTAAGTCCGATGAAGAAACTCAGATTGCAGTGCTAAGGAGAAAGAGCAATCCACAGAGAGAAAGGGACTTTACTGGGTTTCTTTAAAAAGTCTCTAAAAACAGGCAGATTTCAAATCTCAAAAGCCTATGACTTATCAAAAGAAGAAACACACAAATTTTAATTTCATATGATAACTTACAAAATTATGTGATTTGTCCTTAGTTTTCTGTAGCCTGACTGTAGATTTCTGCAGAATCTCTTATTTCTATCTGCTAAAAACAAATAAAATGGATGATTAAAAGTTTCCAATGTTTCAGAAGTTATTTCGGGCTTTATCAAAGAGCTCCTGGGCAGTTCAAAGGGCTGTCTGAAGGGATTATAGCTCTTTCTTGTTAGTGGGATCCTCTGCATAAAGACCTAGCTCAACAAAGCTGAGTCAGAGTCACAGTTTTGTGAGCAGTCCTTTCTAAGAGTCAGGAGAAAATCCTTCTCCGTGCTGTGCTCCGTGGTTCTGACTCTTGCATAGAACTATAGACAATTCTGAAGGAGAAATTTCTAGTAGACAAGAGCCAACATGTGGCGCAGGTATTGTTCTGGCCCAGAGACCATGGCTGTGATCATCCAGAAGAAGAATGACTGACTCAGTGGGACAGCTAGAAATCACATAGCTGAGATGGGAAGTTGCCTTAACACCAACACTAGGAAAAGAAAGAAGATCTAAAGACATAAAAGAAGGTAAAAAATTTTACTTGCAGTTGAAAAAAAAAGTTCATGTAGCAGTCACTCTAACACATAAACATCAGCAAAAACATCTAGAAAAGATGTCTACTTTGAAGAAGGGAGACATCATCATTTGAAGAAGGAGTTCCTTGCTGCTGGAGATGAGAAGTCAGCACAGCTGTCTTACAGGCCTTTGGTTTGAAGGACAAAATTACTCAGGGGAGTATAGGCAAGCTTGCCCACATAAACTGCAAGTGGAGACAAACACAAATCACACAGACAAATAAAAACTCCAAGAAGCAATATCCAGAAATGTAGTGATGTCTGCCTCTGTGAGACTTGGATTAGATCACACATTAATTGTGATTTTTGTTTGACATTAAAAATACCTTTGGAGCAGGCTTTGTATAACAGCAACATTGCTGGAAAGAAAAGGTCCTGAAAAATATCTTCATACTTTTCTATATATGTATATAAATATTAAGCTGCCTTCCTTTCAGACACGTCACTGAACTCTGTGCTTGTTTGGATGTTGAACCTGGAAACTTCTCAAAAGTTTTGCGTACGGATAATTCATGAGTTAAAGCCCAAATTGAAATGCCATGTTACAACTTGTAGAAATGTTAGACAAATATAATGACCATATTTTCCAGTTACCTAATACCCACTCAAAATATAAAACCCAAAAGAACGGAATTGTTTTCATTGCTGTTAACCAGACAATATCACTCCAACTAAATATAGTATGTGATGAAACCAATTTAAATATTGTCCAAGTATTTAACACTGTAAATATTGGACTTAACACTTCATAAAAACAGTCTTTGATGATGCAGGCTGACAAAAGGAGACTAGTTAATTGCAGATTACATCATGGCTAGGACAGCATCACTGCTAGGACAGCCACGAGAAATGTGAGGTGCAAAGTAAATCTAATAAAATAAAAATAATCTCTGTTCAGTGATCACCTTTATCAGTTTTGCTAACCTTTCTTAGCAAAGATGCAGGGAAAATGTAGTCTTAGGTAAAGGAGTATCCAAAGTTCAACATATTTGTGAAGCTTGCATTTAGGGCCTGATTCAGTAAAACATCCAAACCTGTGTTTGACTTCTAGGCTGTGTTTATGTCTCTGTCACTACAATAGGACTCATATGTACTTCTGACATTTTCCTATGGTGGGAAGTTTTCCTGAGTCAGGGTCTGAAACCTGTTAAATCTATTGTAGATTTCACGAGGGATAATCACATATTATTGTAAAGCATGGCACAGCTCCATCAGAGCTGAGGAAACAAAAGTTTAAAGATTTTGGTTACTGATAACTTAAATGTATTTCTTAAATTTCTCAGAGCTCAAAGAACTATGATGAGAGTGGGGACAATTTCCTGGCATTACAGGCTTCATTTTCTTGTAGCAACCCTGCATCCTTGTGTGTCTATCAGCTTGTTATCTGCCCAGATATTAATGTCAAGATGGATTCTCCCCTGTGTTTTAAGAAGGCAGGTTCTCTGGTACCAGAATGTCCCCAAAGCCTGGAGGTGAGATGTTTCTACATGGGGTTAGCTTCAGGTCCATGTTAGTAGGAGATACAGTTTCCAGGTGAAGCCTAGCTCCTCACTTGCACTCCTGAATGATATGGAGGCACCCACTTGATCACCCTCTCCTCTCCACTGAGGGCTCCCAAATGTGCCATATGGAGGCCTGTGTTCTCACTTGCCCAAGATAATGGAAGTGCAGTTTAATGAACTACAAAAAATGTACTGATTACCCTGAAAGAGTAGTGAGTAACTCCTTGTAAGGCCGTAGCTGCTACGGTGGTGAGCTGACAAAGTATCTCAGAGGGGAGTCATTTATTGTTGAAATCACTGAAGGTGCTTCTGGTGGCTGATGCTAACAAGTGGTTGCCGCCATATTTTGGCCATAAATGTACCTCCCAGAGTGCTGTTTCCCTCTCTTATTTCATGGATCTTTTTTTCTCTCCTTCTGCTGTATATAAGCTGAGTTCCTGCACTTTCTACAACATCCTTCAGTGCCTAGAAAAACTAGAAATGCTGATGCTGGAAAGAGCCTCGTGCTAACAAAAGGTCTGGTCCCAAATTGGCTCAGGAGGCCTGTTAACATGTCAGAGTCTTATCAAAATAATGATATTATATAGAATAAGTGAGTCCAGCTGTTGATGTTGACACTTTTGAGCTATGAAAGGAGAAAAGTAATATAACTTAGGATAACTGTGGTTTGTGCAGGCCGAGCTTCATTGTCTGACTTTGTATCTGCATGCACACAGGGGTGATTACCTGCAGATACGTAGTGGTTTGGGTAAGTTCACCTTGAGCTGGTGGTCAGCATTACTTCAGTAGCAAAGACGGTACCTGATGCCTGAACCTGAGATAAAAACTGTCATGCGCTTGTCTTTCCTTCTCCTCCATGTTGGGTAATTACCTTCCTCTGTCTTGAGGGATGTAGGATTACCCACAGCCATGGTCTACTTTGGTAACTGTTGCTGAAGAGGAGTATTGCACAGATTGCAGCAACAGAGCACATCTCCCAGAGGCCGAGAGCACACTGGTCACAAGTACAGGCAGGAATGGGATGCAGGCGCCCCTCCAGCTTCCCTTGTTTCCACTGTATTTGTCTTTCTTAATTAACTTTGCACCATGTTACTGACCCAAAGACATGGCAACAGCACTGTTGGGAACTGCAGGGATTAAGACGTTTGCGTTATAATGCCTCAGCCATGAGATCATAAATGCCCTTATGCTTTATTTTGTTATGCTGGGTTGATAATGGAGGCTGATAAAAACTCCCACTTTCTCTCTATATTCAAGGGAGCTAATGTGTCTGGGCTCGTGAGATCCTGGCAGGCGGAGAAAGCAACATCACCAAGTCCCCAATCTCGGATGTAATCAAACAATGAGGCTGTTTGAGGACATTACTTGTTAACATATTAGCAGGTACCAGGGGTAAGTGAGTGTTTATTTAGTCCTGGTGTAAAAGCATGTCTAAAATGATTTATGCCAGAAACTGTTTCACAGCAAACAGGCTGCTTTCATGAAAGCGGGTCAATCACCATCTCCTGTCTGCCCTCATAAATCATATTCAGGTGCTAATGTAACCAAAAGGTTTATATAATCTGCACAATCAGCGTGGAGGTCTGGGTGGATACAGTAATAGCCTGCATGCATAAATGCCTTGAGCATCTAAAGGCTGATATTTGAGGGGAGTCAAATGACTAATTTAAAAAAGAAAGAAAAGAAATAAACTGCCATGACAAGTAACAAAGTGTACATACAGTTTTCCAGCCACATTTTACATACACGGGAATAACTTGCCACTGCCCAGATCTGCTGCTGAGACTGTTTTTGCATCAAGATAGCTTCCATACATATGCTTAACAGAAAGTAGACCATGATTTTAATGTAATAATGACAGATACCAGAAGCACAGCACCATAAACAGAAATTGACTTTCTATGTTCCCCAAATTTCTCTAATTGAAAGTCAGTGTCACATTATCAATCTCTTTTTCATGCTGGTGGACTACTGCTTTGAGAGATGACATGGGTCTGGAAGGACCTCCTGGACCTACATCCAAAACATAACTTCATCAAGTTCCATGTTGAAACTTGCCACAGATATTTTGAATAGAATAGAATAGAATAGAATAGAATAGAATAGAATAGAATAGAATAGAATAGAATATTTCAGTTGGAAGAGACCTTCAATTATCATCTAGTTCAACTACCTGACCACTTCAGGGCTGACCAAAAATTAAAGCATGTTATTAAGGGCATTGTCCGAATCAGTCTTAAACACTGTCATTGACTAACACTGGGGCATTGATCACTTCTCTAGGAAGTCTGTTGCAGTGTTTTCCAGTAAAGACATGCTTCCTAATGTCCAGTCTAAACCTCTCCTTGTGTAGCTTTGAACCATTCCCATGCATCTTGTCACTGGATACCAGGAAAAAGAGATCCAATGTCTGCTTCTTTGTCCTCCCTCCTCTTGTTGTACATTGTTGCAAGACTGCATTTCCCTTCTTTCCAGCTTTCAGCCTGAACTTATCCATGACCAGTTTATATTTACAGCCAGATTTTATCCTATTCTTCATATCCTCTTTCTTATGCCAACATGATTCTTCATTTTAAATAGCTTTTCTCTCCCACGTGTGTTTACCACTGGATATGTTTCTAGCTTGGGTCTTCATGAAGTCTTAGACCACAGAGCACATAACCCTCATAATATGGCATGATCCAGAACTTGCATGATTTGTATTCCACTTTCTTCAGAAAAAAATTTTATCATTTTGGTTCATATCAGTCAATAGTATCTTCTCTCAGTCTTCAGTGGTTCATATCAAGCAAGGGAAACAATTTGTCTCATAAAACAATTTGGACTGATCTTACAATGGTACATATGCTGAAGCAGCATCAGTAGCACACATCTTCTACTTAAAAATCTGCAGCTATCTCTTTCACTAACACATTAACCAGCCAGCCAATTCACTAGCACCTTCAATGCTGGAAAAAAGACTCCAAAATATTGTAATATAATATTTTGATTTGGAGATGGTATTTTGTGAATACAAGTGGCAAATTTATTTGTTCTGATGAGTGACACCATATTACTTGTTTGCTGAAAGCATCTGGAGACGTGTTGATGGACCATGAACCCCAGACTGTAGGTAATGGCTGTGTTGTTAGGACTTCAGTAGTTAATTGTTTTCCATTATTTGCTTCTTATGAGCCATATTATGCCATTATGAAGTCAGAAAGCATTTGGAATTGAATAAGAAAACAGAAAGTGATACTGTGCAACATAAATAATCAGCCATATGCAAATATCAGGGAATAGTTGGTATGATCAGATTGAAGGTAACAAATATTGCTAAAAATTAGTATCTGGTGACTAGACATGAGTAATAAATGAATTCGTGGGAGTATTCAATAATAAACAAGCTTTTCTGTGACTGGCAAAGCTTGTGAAGATGCACTGTATGGATTTGTGTCTTTTTAAAATTCTGTCCCCATCACAATACCCACATTTTGTTCTTGGTAACAACCTGCTACTAGGCTATGGGTAGCTGAGCTTTTTGTATATGATGAACTTCTTACAAAATCAAAGAAAAAAGGATTAAGTAAGCCCAAACTGTAAAACAGCTTACAGGGACTCCAGAAGGTTGAGTTTGTTTGTTTAATGCGCATCATAGATAAAAAAAGCCGCGTCTAAAAGGCATGCGGTGGTTCGAGTTACAAACACTGCCCATTTGTAACAATCCCTGTATTATGTCCTCTTTGGCTAATTTGTGGTAGACCCACAGTATCCTTTACAGCAAGCATAGCAGCTGGTCAATTGCTAAGAAAGATGATTTGTGAAGAGCAGAGGAACAGTAAGTCTAGGAAAACCCAGGTCAGTGGGTTAGATGCATAAATGAGATGTCTTTCTTTCTTTATCCAGAAAACTGATTTCAGGATGTTCCCAGGAAAAGAGGCTCCCAAATGTTTCAGTCTTTGACTAGAAGATTTCTAGACAGTGACTTCTTTCTTCTACAAGAAAGTAGTAGCATCAGCCCTTCTTGGTTTTTTATTTTATTTCTTTTTTTGGCACTTTAGGGAATATGATTAGAATCGTGGTCAGAACTCGTATCACCTTGTATTTTTCACGTTTTTCTTCCTTCCTGTTAATGTGTTGAATTATTTGAGCTAATCTAACAAGGCACATTGACAAGTAGGGTTGACTTAAATATTCTTCTCCCGTCTCTTTGAACTGCATGTTAATTAGGGTGTGAACTTGGTTGGGTGATGGTTTGACTAGTTGGCCATCATCAGATGGGTGTCCCCCGTCAACTGCTTTATTCTTTACTCCTCCAGAGACTTGCTGGCTGACATTGGGCAAGTCTTCTTGCCCTTCCAGTTTGCTCTGTTTAGCTTTAAATTCTTTGGCGCTGAGGTTTGTGTCTGGCTGTAGATATGGCTAGCACTCAACATGAGGATGGAGGGCCTCAAAGTACACAATTCTAGTATAAAAAGCAAATTTACAATAAGACTGTTTATTGTACATAATGGATCAGCTTAACTGTGTCAGTCTCATTCTGAGAATCTCATTTAGGCATCAAAGCCATCACCACAGGACGTAAATAGTCTTTCAAAAATTAAGTAAAGATGGCACACATGAGCTGATTTTTAATTCTTTTAACCCAAGTCATGCACACATTGAGGCATTTTTCTGTGTCAATTTATTTTTCTTCCTTTCTCCAAGAACCTTTTATTGACTTAAGTCATCTGTCATTTAGACAACCAATGTGATCTTGAATTCTGATTTAGAAATCAGTATAGTAGGAGACATAATTAGTTTACTTATAGCCAATGATTAGACAGGTCTAACCTAATAGCCAGCCAGCAACACACATATGAAGAAGAATACTAAAAAAGTACCTTTTGGTACTGCCATTAAAATGTACAATTAATCATCAGCCCAACAGGAATCACTTGTAATTTATCAGTCCTAGAAAGGGAAATACATATTACAGAATGGCACAGAAAATGGAACTCACTTAGAAGTCTTCTAAATGCTGTTTTGCCTAAATAAAGATGAATAAATAAATATATACTTGCCAAGTTGTTCTCAAGACACTGTTGTTGCGGGGTACAATATTGTTTCACCTGTACAAAAGGAAAGAGTGTAAAAGTAGGTACGAGCTTCCCAAGACTTGTTCAGGTCAATCAATAATCAGACTGACTTGATTAGACATTATGTACCTCTTGATGCATAAGCAGACTCAAAAGAAAGCTGTTCTGTCTCCTATGCCACACTTGCCTGCTTGTGGATATATGAATGTAGACTAATGAAGAGATGAACTTTATTACAGGAGAAACTACCCTTATTAAAGTCCAAGCGACTCTGTGGTCCAAGTAATCATACAAACCCCAAGCAGAAGGCTCCTCTTGCCATGGAGAACTTCCAAACTGAACACACGAAAGAGGACAAATACCAGGAATTTTCAAACCAAAGTGGTGAAGTGTCCTAGAGTCATGCACTAATCCTACACCATGGGTTGTTACCTTTAGGACCGTGGCTGCTGCTCTCCGTTTCCTGCCCAAGGACCCCAGGCTGGGCTGTCTCCCACCTCAGTCAGCCTGAATTGTCTGTTGTTGAGCTGAGTTTCACAGTTATGCTAGCCATGATGCTTAAGATGTGACTGTCTTTCACATTATGGGACAGTACATGGCAGGATTCCTCTAACCTGGCTGGAGTCATTTCAGAGTTTGGTTTCTGGACTACATCATTTATGGAGAATTCCATTGCAGGAATGGAGAGAGATTGGCATCTTCAGTTGTGATTCACCTATCATGTCCAAGATAGCTGGGATGAACGGAAGAGATATTGGAATGGAAGACATATTGTGCAATGACCTGTTGTTTAAAAGTAATTGAAGTTACAGGAAACAAATTTCACTGTTTCACTGCAGTATTAAAAGCCAAATCACCTGACTCCTAAAACAGACCCACCAACTAACCCTGCTGCCTAACCCCCTGTGACAGCCTTTCCTCAAGGTCAGAAGATTAATGTTTAACATAGATGGGAAGAGAAAATGGACAGAAGCAGGATGTGGTGCTGGGAAAGTCAGAAACAATATCTCTCTGGTACCACTAGACAGGATCATAAGGACCACGCAGACACATCCTCCATGCCTTGGGAGAAGTCCGAGGTAAAGGTCATGAACAATAGAACCAAATGCTCATTCATTTCCTTACAAAGTTTCGTTACTGCCCATGTGTTAAAAAAACATTGCTGAGTGGCTAGCCAGGCAGCAGTCAGAAGTTTTTTCAATCTATAATAGCACTTATCCATTAACCATAAATAATCTATATTTATTCGAGGGGTCCCTAATAAAGCCATGTGTACACTGCACAGAGCATTAGACTATCAAGGTATAAACTATTTAAAGCAGCCGGTGTTTGAATTGTCAGTTTTTAAGTTTAACATTATGTTGTTTCAATATCTAAAGCCTCCTTCCCAATGCAGCAAAAATGCAAAACACATTGGGAGAAAATGTAAAACATACCAACTTGATTATTATGAGTGCTCTGGATTGTGTCACAATTCACTATTAATTTAGACCACATTCCAGTGGCTTCTCCCTTCCCTCTGCATTCTGGTCCAATCTGTCAGAGAAATACAACACCGATTAAATAAAAAATATATATGTGCATATATATATATATATATATATTTTAAATCCTGCTGCTTGGAGGAAATGTTTTGGATATGCAGTTTAGGGAGAGTTGTTTTCCATTATCAACTTGAAATGATGGGCTGATTTTGAGGATCGTTTGCATAATGAATTTCTTCTGGCCATCAGGGACATCCACATTGTCAATTCTACAAATACCATCATGGGCTTAATGGTGAGGTTTTTCTCAGCTCCACCCACCCATGATGGAGACCCAAATGATGGTTAAATCCCCTCATTGAGAAATTGTTGCAGCCAGAACCAATTTCTGCTTTGGGAGAGGAGGAATGGCCTTGTGGTTACAGCTCCAGAATACAGCTCAGCAAAAACAGGTCATGTTTCTGCCTCTTTTATAGACTTCCTGTGTGACCTTGGGTGAATCACTTACTCTTTTCCACCTATAAAGTGAGGAAAATGAATTTTCGTATTTTCTCAGCTTAAGAATATAAATTCTTTGGGATAAGAGGAATCTTAGCTTGTGTTATGTAGTGACAGTACTAGGCACAATGGATCCTTGTCTTAATAGAACTATTGTGAATATGATATCTATTTCAGGCATTTTGACATCACTTTGTCCAAAGCAGCTTTTGGAAGGTGTTGTTTTGGTTTTTTTGTTTTGTTTGGTTGGTTGATTGGTTGGGGTTTTTTTGTAATGCGCATAATCAGACTTTTCAGAGATTCTAGGGGTGTTTTGCCACTTTTCTGGTCACATAGCTTGCAATCAGTATGGCAGGCACGTATCAAAGAGGCAGCAACTATTCCTAGTGATCTCTGCTGCTCTTTCGCAAAGCCAAAAGCTTCAGAGCATCTTTTAGAAAGCCCACAGAAAGACTTTATCTCCTGGTAGAAAACTGCCCAGAATTCACCCTACATAACAACAAAAGGACCATGTCATGGTTTAGCTTGGCCAGCACAGTGGACAGATCATTCCCAGTCTGTGAGGTTTTGATGTACTTGCTTTTTGTGCTCGGTAGTGGCAGTAAATTTTGGGCAAGTTATTTGGGATCCAAACTCTTTGTAGTTCGACAGCACAGCTGCAATATTTCTATGCAGTTTATACCCAGAGGGAACCATAAACTCCTAGCTGAGCACTCCCACTTCTAGTTTCTTGCTTATGGGAGAAGAGCACATCTCTAAGGGAGGATATCACCTCTCCAAGTTGCTGTCAGTGTGCATGGGACAAAAGTTTGAGGGATTAATTAAGAGAGAAAAAGAAAAACTTTGTGATTTGTACTAGGCAAATCCCATAGGTACATCTCCTGAGTAGCAGAAGTTTCAAAGGCTGCCTAGGGTGATCTAACTGCTGAGTCCTGACCCCAGTGGGAGCAAAGTTTGGCAAATATGGATCAGGGGTTGGCAAAATTTCTTCCCTTGCTGAGTGGTTCTGCTTTAAAAATTACCTTTTCTTTCTCCAGCAATACAGGCCCTTTGTATGCTGATGCTCAGCTACTCCTCTGAGGGATAAAAAAGACTATGAGTGGTTTGCTCCAGAAAGACTGGAGCTGGGTTCCAGTCTGGTAACTATTATTAGCTATGGGTCCAGTGTGACCTTGACATTTTCTGCCCTTTGCTGTGGTGTCCAGGCTAGGACACTCATCACCCTACGCTCCTGCTGTAGCCTCCAGCAGAGCAGAGTACCTCCAGGAAGACTCTGTCAATCCTGCTGATCTTTTCCGTTGACTGGAGAGGTAGCCTAATGCAGGTGTTTCAGTTAAATTTATACAATCCAGATGTAAATCCAGTGGCTGGTCCCTCAGGATTAGACATGTCTGGAAATGAACATTATTGGGCTGATAAGATTTCTGAGCATTTTTTCCACAGGAAACCCATTGATTTTCATCTCTGGGTTTGGCATGCAAGCTCCCTAAGGCTCCTGGAGAGGCATACCTTGGACTGCCTGTGACAAGATATGAACATGAAAGCTCAAGCTGACATGAAGAGCCAGGCTGGGATAGCAGTTAGGAAGGAAAAAACACTCCATTCTTTATGGTCGACTTTGAAAATGTGTTCAGGAGAGGATTCCACTGTCAAGATTGTAATACTGGTTGCGTAAGAGTCACTGTTTGGAGGCAATCGTTATTTGGAGAAAAAACTGAGAGAAGAGGCCATTCACTTCATTCCTGCCGATACACCAAATAAAAAGGGATCAGCTAAACCACAGACAGGCCCCTTTTTGCTTTTGTAGCTGCTCATTTTTTCCATCAGAGCTCAGACCACGGAGCTAAAATTCAGTAATTAAAACCTTCCTTGCAGCCCATGGTTTTGCAGTGCCCTAGACCAGAATGAGATTGAGGTGAAATGGAGTCGATCCCCAATTCTCTGAACTGCAGCAGGACATAGGTTGGTCTGAGCTTTAATCTTCACACAGATTAAACTGTTGCAGTGGGACTGGTTTTCAGGCTGATGTTTCTCATCATTCAGCTATGGAAAGCCTGACAGGAAGCAGAGAAATGTTATCAATTCCCACTGCTCTGGATCATCAATCTTGCTCTGCTGGCAGACATGACAGCTCGAAAATGATCAGGTAGCAGTTCCTTTTTGATTTCTTCTATTATCTCTAATCCACTGTCTCATGAAATGGTTTGTTAATGCTTTAAGGACATCCTAGTAAGGGGAGTGTGGTTTCCCCTCTAGCCAGCAGGTAGAGCCAGCAAGCCTTGCATCGTGTCTCAGATTAATAGCAATTTCACAGAAACCTGGATAAACAGGTAGTTTCCTTTCTCCCTTCCTCCCCCAGAGAAAGCACCGAATCTAACAGTAATCCTAAAAGCCTGTGTAGGGAATGAAGTATTTCACAGCTGGAAAATACTTGCACAGATGACCTTCTGTAATGAGCATTTGCTCAAGTGACTGTACAAGTAAGACCAGAGGATGAGAATCTCATTGGGTATAAACCAACATCCATACTGTGCTAGCTCTGTATTTGGCATTTTTCGTAGGAAAACAGAAAATAAAATAAACAACACCTTGCTGCTTTTCGCAGGCGTTTTCCTTACTCTGCAAAGGGTAGTGATCCCAGGCAAGGCTGCTCTGGGGATGTTTGAAGCCATGATACACTTCTTTCTTCTCCACTGCAACTATGACTTCGAGTCATCATCTTCTTTCTTTAGTATTTAAAAGTGGAAACAAGGTGGTGTGTGCCGGAAGCTCTGTTGATCTATTTGCTCCACAGCACAGGCAGCAGAGCTTCATGCTGGCCAACATCTGTGTGCTTCAGTCCCTGTCAGAACTCATCTGTCTGTCTCATCATCAGGGACATTGTCTTAAACTCTGTGTTTTACAGAAGAGTACACTTCAGCTTAGGTTACACATTGTGTTACATCTAAGACAAAACCTAAATAATTCTACAGACAACAGTTATATATAAGTAATGTATAATTTTTCATGATAGCATACGTGCACAAACAACTTTGATTATTTTTGTGAATCCTTAGACTGTTCCATTTCACCCTGTGATCACATTGTATAGTTTCATTTCAATGTCATTAATGACCATAGGTCTAATTTATCAAAAAAAATTTTTAAAAATATAACTGGCATTATAATATAACTACACTTTTTACATAAAACATGTAGTTACTTTTTTTCCCCCATTGCTTTTAAAAAACCTTTTGAATTGCTCTCCAATCCAATTTCTAGGCTTTCCCAGCACAGCCATTTATCTCTGATAGGCATGGTTTTTCAGAAAGAGGTCAAGGATGGTGAAAGTTGCTATCACATCACAAGAGCTGATAGCGCCACTTTCACCTCAATGCTTTCTTTTGCTTGCCTTGCAAGGCCTCTTTCAGTTCCCTTGACCCTGCTGCCCTGATCCTTTTTACTGCTACAAGAGAATTAATAATAGAGCTCCAGTTTTCACAGGAGCTGCACAACCACTGCAATATGGCAGTAAAACACACAAGCATATGCTCACAACAGCTAACCCCTCCACCTCCTAAAATCCATTTTCCTTGAGGCCTTTGATCTGATCCAGGTGGGAAAGAAAGTGAAAAGCCTCTGGGAGAATTATGTCCGCAGTGCCTTCCTAGGTGGCATCACCACTTCCTTGGGACTCTCCATGCCACTAATGGCTCCTTTGTGCCAACGTGTACCAGACCACGAAGGCATTTACCCAAAGGCTGTGTGTAGAATGAAAAGTAACATTTTGCTTCTTCTTTCTGAAGGTCAGATTCACTACAGTCACACAGCAGTTCACGCACAGGCAGACAGATAATGGGACAGCAGGCTGGGGGAAGAAGTGTTTTTCTCATCACTTTCTCTGTTCTGTGAGGACAGCCGTGGCTCCTCACATAAACGTGCGCTCCCTCCCCCTGATGTGGACTACCAGCCTCCTTAAACCACTTCATAAATCCCCTTTTTATTCACCTTCCAAAATTCACTAGCAAAAAGAAATAGCTCATCCCTTTGCGTAGTGTCATTGTGGCCTCAAAGGCCAGCACTGAATAAACACCCAGCTCTGCTCCTGGATGTTTTCTGCTATTGCAATTATGTCTTGCCAGGACTGCCAAAGTTCTGCTAAGTCTTCCCATAATTTTCAGAGATTACATGCTGAACAGGTGATATGGCTGGTAATCAGCCAACCGGGACACCAGAAGATCTCTACCGCACTTCTGCACTTAAGTTTCAAGGACTGGTGAACAACTCATACCTAGCCCTGTGTTGGTTGTGCGCAGGAGAGGTCAAAGAACCATGGAAGTTCCTCCCCAGTCTTGTGAAGAACTTTAAAAAAGCAGAAGTCTCCAAACCTGGTGTTTTGCATCTAATGGACAAAAGGGAGAAATAAGTAGGTTGTACAAAAAAAGCACCTTGCTCATCTTTTTTTTTTTTCCGTTTTCCATCCTCTCAATCCCCTTTTGACAGCAGAAGCAGCAACCCAAAGCCTCAGGGACTTCCCTCTGCTTCTCTGCCCTACCCACCCTCTCATCCTGCTCCTGCCACCTCCTCTCTTTGGGCCTGGTATTCATCCGCAGACCACTGCAATGCAGCTGTGCCTACTTCATGGAGAAGTTTGCAGCCAGTTGTGCAGGATACATTCAAGCTAAGGAAACTGCTTTTCTCCACCAATGAATTCTTTCAAACTACATGGAGGATGCCCCAGGCAGAAATTCTGCTGGGTGTGCCTCAAGCAGTGTAAGAGCTGTTTTAAACTGAGGCATAAATGCGATTATCAGGTTAATCCTGACCTCTATCCAGCTGGCTTACTTTGAAGAGAAACACAGGTGCATTATTTCACCACTTTTCCTGAGTCTCCCAGAAACCCTTTACATTGAAGGCTTCAGACAAAAGCGCTGAGGTGCTGGGCATCCAAGGCAGTGTCCAAGTAGAATTTCAATTTACAGCCACAGTGGCTTTGTAAAAGTCATCGCATTTTTGAAACAAAAGGAAACAGAAAAAATAAATCAACAGGGGCTGGTGAAGTATCTCCATACGTTCTCTTGTGATATATTCTCAGTAAGGGTCAGAGAAGCCCATTTAGACTGAATAGAAAAAATATGCTTGGACCCACGATCATTAGGCTGATTTGGAGGAAACACTCATTGACTTCTCCAATCATCTCATGCATCTGTGAGTGAAGTATTGAAATTGGAAACTGAGAGTGATTCCTTTCCCCAGCTACCATTCTTAGACAACACTGCTCAGTTGTGTAACCCCCTGAAGACATTAAAATGTCTTTCCCTTCCTGTAAGAAAAGATTTTCTTTTCCTTCTCTTAAGACATTAATTACAGGGTCACTGACTTTGGCAGATTACTTGCTAAACTGAGTTGCATCCTGATATCCTATATTTTATTGTGATGACCACCCATCTTGACAGCCACTTGGGCTTGACCTGAGATTATCCAACACTGAAATGATGACTCTTCAAAGGGAGAGGATTAATGTCTGCTTTAAAGTGATCTAAAATTGCCAAAGAAAAGTGGAAGCACTCGCCTTTCTCCAGCTCCTGGCCATATGGACCTGCTCCCCCTCTTGTTTCAACATCAGCAATCACATAGGTACATGGGCAGTTGAATCTGTTTGGTGATCTGGCCACAAAAAAAAAAAAAAAAAAAAATTATTGCTAATGTCTTCTTGTTAGGGTGATTGTAAGCTGGATCAAAGAAGAGGTCTGAGTCTTCCACAAACATGGACGTCACCACAAGAAGGACACAGGAGTAAATGCCTGCTCTGGCATTAGCAAGATCCTGGTGAACTGTGGGAGAGCCAGTGTCTCCTCATGGGCTCCAGGCACGGACCGTGGGAAAGCACTGGAGAGCTCTAAGCCTCAAATCAGGTCAGTATCTACTCTACAGAAACTACCAAATCAAGGAATGACACTCATATCCCATTTATCTGACCCAGGTAGTGCCTCAGCAGGAGCAGCAGAAGGAGCTCAGGTTTGTCTTCTCAGAACAACAGTTGGTTCATGTGAAGGAGGGCACAGAAGCTGGCCCCCGGGTTCTTAAGTCTGTTTCTCATCCCTTGCTTTCACCGCTTGGTCTCTGGTCATATGTAACATGGATACAGTGCCATTCACTGGATTTCCATAAACCCTCACTCTTCCACTGAGTCTTTGAAGTACAGCCCATTAACTGAAACAAGCCCTCTGGCATTTGCAAATTGAGATATTTTTGTTAAAAAAATTGTTCAGCTTGCATTTTGACATTTATGATAGACAATCTCATAATTTAGTAGCTATCACAACAATGTGAGTTAATACAGAAATTCAGCCTGCCCAATGCCCAGTGGAAAAAGAAGTGGCAGAGGGCTTTTTATTGTCCCACCTGCAGGGAAGGGCTGAAACCCCTGTGGCACCCCAAGGCTGGCGGAGACAACCCCTGGCTTCAGTTTCAGATCAGCACAGTGTCCTTGCAGAGTCATGGGTCTGGCTGAAGCATTCCTTCATCAACAGGCACCATTTATCACTAAGATGCGGCTGGGTTCCAACAGCGACAGAAGGAAAACACTGGCAATGTTTTCATTAAAAGGTACAAGAGATTTGCAGTGTAGCTGACAGAGGCCATATGTGACCTGCTTAGTGTTCAGCAGGGCTGATAAAGAGCAAAAGGAGTGTCCCGTGAAGGTAAAGCTATACCTCACCTTAATGAACAGCAACTCGGGGTAGGAGGTGGGAGAGGATGATCAGATTTCCTCTGACCTGGAGTTCAACTTCTTTGGATGCAACCAAGAGTGGCTGAGATAGCAAGGTGGCTCAGCATAAAGCATCTGAGAAGAGGGGGGGGACCCTTTTTTCTTCCTTAATGGAAAAGTTTGGCCTGTGGCTGTTCACCAGCTGCCAGCAGCAGCAATGATCTGCAAGCAAAACAGTGTGTTTTGCATCTCACAGCAAAATCCTACAGGAGAAGCACTGGGATTAGTGCAAAAATGTCCCCTGCTTCCACACATGTGGACATGCAGAAAGAGACTCATGAGCACACCCACAGCCCCCTCTGCTAGGGCCAATAAAATAAAATCTAGGACCTCACAGAGATGAAAACAGGGAGTGGAACATGTTTCACGTTCATGGAAACAGTGGTTAACACCATGTTTTTCCCAGCAGACTTAATTTCTTTTGAAATCAGCTCTCTCAGATAAGCTCTTTCTGCCCTTTGGTAAATCCAAGCTAGTGAAAGCAACCAGTATGAGCCAACCTGTGTAAGACCATTCTGGAGGCATGGAGGAGCAAGACCCACCCACTCCCACCAGCCAGCCTTGCATGTCCATTTTACATGCATGTGATCAGACACAGCAGTGGCCGTGAGCAGGATCACAAAGGTCTTGACAGACCAAGCAAGTCCCCTATCACCCTGGGCTCTGTGAGCATCTCATCCTCTAATTTTATATCCAGGACACACAGTGGACTGCGAGCAGGAATTGAGACTGTTTCTTACAGTAAAGAGTCTGGTCTTCTCTAGCATGAGTCATCAGTTCTGTTCATCTTATTGCTAATCTTCCCATCTGCCTGCTGCATGCATCTGCTGCATTTTGCCTGACTTTTTTTAGTTACATGTTTACACAGTGTTTCATATTTGTCACCTTTTATTTCACTCGAGCGTTTTCAGCTGCTGCTGTGAAATCAATAAAAAAGTCTTACTGAAGCAGCGTAGGAGAGATGGTCTGTACAATCACACCAGGTGTAAGAGAAGAATGAAACAGGCCTTGATCTTGCTTCGTGCTGTTGAAAAACACTTGAATAAATCCAAACATTTCCTCAAAGTTAAACTGGAGGTCAAGGATAGAGGAAGAGACTTGAAGTTGCTTCATTCCCTGTAGACTGGAGATCATAGTAAAACACAGCCAGCTCTGGGTTGGCACTTGGCAATATTAATTCAGCCAGGCAAGAGGCAATGATATCTCTGGCTGAAGGCATTTGAGTACCAGTTCACCTGCCAGCTGCTGGGGGCCTGGTTACAGCAGTGCTGCTTGGCAATCACTGCAACTGCTTTATCAATTAGGGAGATGAACCACAGTGAAGAGCTGAATGTCCCCACAGCTAAAATGTTAATATAAATAATTATATTTAAAATGTTATTTATTGTTTCTTCAAGTAGCAGCCCTTCAAATCTCCTTGGCTCTGTGGCTGGAATATGGTTTCACAGAATTTACATAAGCACTTGTTTAGGTGCGTGGGGGGAAGATGTATGTTACAGCATCCTGACACGCTCTCGTCGTATATCACATGTTACTCACCTCATGCCTGCCCTCTGCTCGCCTCCTTCATTGCCCCATCTGTGCAAAGGAGGCTTTGTAGAGCTGGCAGGGTCAGTGATTAATTACACAAAGATAAACAGAGTTAATATTCTTCCTGGATAGAACTAATTACTCAAATGTTTGCTTTTATAAACCTCAGATTGATTGTCTCAGGGACAAATCAGTCTAATTGAAAAGATCGTTTGTTTTCAAAAAATGAAAAATAACACATTTGTGTCTCGTGGGTTTTGGGGGGCTTTTTTTTCCTCTCCTTTTCAAGGAAATGGAGGCAGTGAAAGAGTTGATGCATATTGCTGCATCCCTCACTGGACATCACAGCTATCCCTGTTGCTGTGCCCCAGCCATTCCCCTGACCATTTTCCCTTTAACACAAGCTGTTATTTCTCTCACCAGCACTCTGTGGAGAATTCTGGGGTGTGAGATGGAGGGTGAGCACATACTGAAAAGCAGTCCCAGCCCAATAAGCTCAGGATTTAGCTGAACAAAGGCAGGAAGAGAGAATGGGCATGATTTGATCAAGAGCAAAAGAGTACAGTCACTTCTTTTGCTTGTATATTCTCTGAATTAATTCATGAAGCTTCTCACATCTGGGAAGTGGAAAACAACTGGCACATCATTTCTGCTCCAATGCACTCAAAACACTTTACAGCCTTTCTGTTGCTTGAGTCTGGTGTGTCACCTCCTACTCTCTCGTCTCCGTGACACCTCAGTATCTCAGAGCACTTTGAACTACTTTTTCTTTCCTTGCAGCCCACCCTCTCTGATGTCTCTATCACTGGTGTCTCCCCTGCCCTTTTAAACTTGTCTTTGTTCCTCTCCTTAAGCAGACTTAAGCACACAGGATTGGACTTGTGGAGCAGCTACGGGACAAGAAATCTGCCTGGGTGTCATAACAGAAAATACTGACACATAAGACAAGGTACAACAGAGAGTTGGTATAAAATGCATGACTGGGCCCTTCACCTCTGAGAAACCCGATCCAATGGACTGAAGCAAGGAACTGGAAAAGGGGTTGCATCTCCAGAGGGACCTTGAATATTGTACACCAAGGTGTCCAGGAGAGTAGACTGAGGCTGGGCATCCGATCTCCAGCTCCTGATCCCCACTTTCAGTACCAACTGCTCAGCTTATGTCTACATCATTGTCCACATGACTTCTTGTGAGTGAAAGAGAAGTTCTTGCTGTGCAGTTTGGCTTGTAAGTGAGCAGAACGCTCGTATGCCATTCAATTCACGTTAGTATTAGCCAGGGGACAACGCTGGCCATGATAATGCAGGAGGAGGGTGAAATTCTGTGTACTTTGCCACAAGGAGCAGCAGACTTTCCCATTTTTGGCTCTGAAAATCTCTCAACACAGATGAACCCTATCAGTCTGCTTCCTGCTACCTATTGCCTGAGTGAGGCTGTGGGACATGAAAGCCACTTTCCATCCTGGCTAAAAATAATCAAATCTTAAATTACCCATGCTTAGTGATAACTGAGACAAGGAAAAACCACCTCCCAAGCATGCAACTGCATATAGGCTGGAGCATTGAGGGACAGGAGGCATTTCCAAGGTAATGGTTAGTACAAGGGCAGGAGGTTGATCTGAGAACGAAGTGGTAGAACAGCCCCAGGAGCTCCCAGAGGAGGCATGAGAGAAGCACCAGAGACCACCAGGGGAGAGTTAGTAGCATCATTCTGGAAAAGAAAAAGCAGAGGCTTTGCAGGCAGAAGGAGGCTCAGTGCTGTGTGCAAAGAAACCATCTCTCGCTGTCTGTTTTCATCTGCTTGTTTGCAGCTGTGCTTGGAAAAACAGAAATACGGACATTCTTCATGAATAGACATACATAGCACCCACTTCTTTGCCAGTGAAAATAACCCTGCAGATATTTTGTTATCTAGCGAGGTCTGAAAGCAACAGAAATATCACTGCTGAGTTAAGCTCAGAAAAAAAGTGGAGGGAAACCCCAATAAGCCAAGTCTGGCCCAACTCTGTCTAGCACTTCTTTCTAAAGAAAAAAGGTTTAATGCAAATTTCTCCATTCTCCACCACGAAGAATGCCCGGTGAGTATTTTGCTTCTTTAAAGAATGCAAACCATAAAGCAGGCAAACACTTTTTCACAAATAACCTGCACCGGGCAATTAACAAGTCCCTTCATTAAGCCATGACAAGGATGATGGTATGCTGTTGCCTCCCGCAGTTTGACTTAGGATGAGAAAGCCAGGCAGCACCTTGTAAATCCCAACACTGCTGACAGCCAAAATCAGCAGCAGCACATTCCCCTGGGAAAAAGATTTGTGAGAAAGGTGCTGAGCTCCCCTTACCCATATGCTTTCTGTTCTCACTATATCTGCTCCTTCACCTGCTTTCTCTTCATCTCTGTCACAAAATTCATGTGTGAGAGCCCAGAGCTGAGAAGGATTTTCCTTTCCCTTCCCCACTTCCCCATCCCCCAAGAGAAAACACTTTTAATTGTTTGAGCATGTCCTTAAAAAGGGCTTTTCTCCAGCTCCTGGCATTCCCTTGCTGTGCCTCCCTTTTGTTCTGGATGAAATATACAGTGTCAAGTGTCCTCAGCAGCCATCCCTGCTCTAGTCCAGCACTGCAATGTGCAAAGAGATGCACGGTGGAGAGAGAAAAGTGTAGAAAGACAGAGAAAAAGAATTACTGGATATTAAAAATGCTGACCGTTTACAATTGTTAATGCTGAGAAAGGTTGTTTTTTTCATGTGGGAGGGCTGGGCAATTTTCACCAAATTGCTGGGCTGCTTGGTGATCAGGCAGAAATTCAACTGCAATAACATGTTCTCTGGTTTCCTTCCCGATTACCGAGAGCTTTGGAGGTGAAACCACGACGTTTGACACCGTTGATCAAATGTTTTCTGCTGTTGGCAGGAGTTTTCACCCTGAGCACATTATGCCTTATTATGGAGGTAACAACAACTTCCCTTCTCCAGTTTCAGGGCTGATGCCACAGAAAGCACCTGCTTATTGGTACCGGTGTTACGGAGAAATGCTGGAGAGCAACAGCCTCTCCCCAGGCTTAGCAGGAGCAGTCGACAGTGGAAATTATTTGGGACATTTGTCCTTTCCCTGTTTTACTTGCTGCTATCATTTCTTATTTCTAGTTGCTAATAATAAACAACAGATTGATAAGCAGTACATAAGATGTACATAGCAAAGAAAATCGGTGGGGGAAACGAAGGACAGGGAAAGGCAGAGGCTTGCTCAGCACCACCCAGTAAACCAGTGGCACACAGTCAGATCTTTTGAGACCTGATTCGGTGACACAGCTCAGAGGAAATGCTACCTGACAATAAATGTTTCATAAGCATGCATACATATATACATGGAAAACGAGGTAAAAATTGCATGTGGTATTTCATAACAGTGCTGCAAATTGGTTCATGTATTCCAAAATGTTTTCCAGAAGCAGCTGCTATTTGCTGTTCAACAGGCAACATGACCAAGCAACTCATATCCTTGTAACAACCTCCCTCTTGCTCTCCTTTGTGCCACCTCAGTGACCTTACCTCATTCATCGAATGCTAGAAGTGAAAACCCAGATCTGAAGAGTTTTCATAGTGTTTCATGACAAGAGATTTGTGGAGATTAACATGCCTGAAACCAGCTTAACTCTACAAAAATCAGGCTGAATGCTTTGGAATGTACTACACAAATACATCCTTTTTACAGGTACTTCTGTTTGTTTATTTTAATCAGTGTAGCTTGGCCAGAATTTCCTATTCTAGGGGAAGGGAAGGGAAGGGAAGGGAAGGGAAGGGAAGGGAAGGGAAGGGAAGGGAAGGGAAGGGAAGGGAAGGGAAGGGAAGGGAAGGGAAGGGAAGGGAAGGGAAGGGAAGGGAAGGGAAGGGAAGGGAAGGGAAGGGAAGGGAAGGGAAGGGAAGGGAAGGGAAGGGAAGGGAAGGGAAGGGAAGGGAAGGGAAGGGAAGGGAAGGGAAGGGAAGGGAAGGGAAGGGAAGGGAAGGGAAGGGAAGGGAAGGGAAGGGAAGGGAAGGGAAGGGAAGGGAAGGGAAGGGAAGGGAAGGGAAGGGAAGGTTAATATAGAATCATAGAATCATTCAGGTTGGGAAAGACCTTTGAGATCATCAAGTCCAACCATCAACCCTACTCTACCAAGTACACTCCTATACCATATCTCCAAGCACCACATCTAAACGACCTTTAAGCACATTAACAGATGATGACTCAACCACTTCCCTGGGCAGCCTATTCCAGTGTCTGACAACTCTTTCAGTGAAAAAATTGTCACGGTTTGAGGTTGGGCCGGCCACTAACGAATGACAGACGCTCTCTACTAACCCCTCTCCCCTCCCAAAAGGGAAAAGGAAAGAGAACAAGAGAGAGAGACCTTATGGTTTGGAAAAGAAAACTAAAACAGCTTTAATGGAACAATAACAATAAAGGAAAAGATAATAATAAGAATAAGGAAAAAATGAAATATATACAATATGTACAAATATATACAAAACCAACACCGAACCCAACTCCCCCCACCCTGATGACAATACGTCACCACCACACCGCAGGGCTGGCACTGGGGCAGTCCCAGGCTGGACTCGGCAGCAGACAGGGATGGGATACAGGAGCTGGACTCAGGCACTGGATTCAGGGATGCACGGATCGGGATTGACGATAGAAGAACAGACAGAGTCCTCCTCAGATGTCGGCCATCGAAGAAGAGAGGAAGAGATGAAAAGAGCGAGACCCTCGTGATCTCTCAGCTTTATACTGAATATGACGTATATGGGATGGAATACTCTGTTGGTCAGGTTTGGGTCACCTGTCCAGTTCGCTCCTCCCTGTAGGTGCGACCCTTTTCACTCCCAGCACCCCAAATGGAGTACAAGATTTAGCAGTGACCTTGGTCACCATAAGAACAAGTATAAGTAAGGGCCTCTCTGCATACCATTCCTTGGTACGAACTATAAACACCAGGCCTTATCACTGCTAGAAGCAGTCACTATCTGGAAAAACAGGCTGCTGTTTCAGAAAGTGCCATTAGTTAGAGGAGACTTAACTGAAAAGTTAAAGCACTAAAACAGAATTAGTTCTGATTTAGCCCAAACCAGGACAAAAATTTTTCCTAATGTCAAGCCTAAATCTACCCTGCAGCTTGAGTCTGTTCCCTCTTGTTTTCTCACTAATTACCTGTGAGAAGAGACCAGCACCGACCTCTCTACAGTGTCCTCTCAGGTAGCTGACCTCTCAGGGGAGTCTCAGCCTCCTTTTCTTAAGACTAAATAGCCCCAGTTCCCTCAGCCTCTCTTCGTAAGACTTATTCTCTAGGCCTTTCACCATCTTCGTTGCCCTTCTCTGCATTCTCTCCAGCACCTCAATGTCTTTCTGGTATTGAGGTGCCCAAAACTGAACACAGTACTCAAGGTCTGGCCTCACCAATGCTGAGTATAGGGGGACGATTGCCTCCCTACTCCTACTGGCCAACTATTCCTAATACAAGCCAGGATGCCATTGGCTGTTTTGGCCACCTAGGCACACTGCTGACTCATATTCAGCCACTTGTCAGTCAGCACCCCTAGGTCCTTTTCTGCCGGGCAGCTTTCCAGCCACTCTTCACAAGGCTGTAGCGTTGCTGGGGTTGTTGTGACCCAAGTGCAGGACCTGGCACTTCACCTTGTTGAAGCTCATACAGTTGGCCTCAGCCCATTGACCCAGCCTGTCCAAGTCCCTCTGTACAGCCTCTCCACCCTCAAGCAGATCAACACTCCCACCCAACTTGGTGTCATCTGCAAACTTACTGAGGGTGCATTCTAGCCCTTTGTCAAGATCATTGATAAACATGTTAAACAGAAGTGGCCCCAGTACTGACCTCTGTGGAACACCGCTTGTGACTGGCTGCCAGCTGAGTTTAACTCCATTGATTACCACCCCCTGGGCCTGGCCATCCAGGCAGTGTTTTACCCAGCAGAGCATATGCTCATCCAAGCCATGAGCAGCCAGTTTCTTTACTAAAATTCTGTGGCAAGCGGTATTGAAGGCTTTATGGAGGTCGAGGTAAACAATATCCACAGCCTTTTCCTCCTCCATCAGGTGGGTCATCTTGTCATAGAAGGAGAGGGAAGGGAAGGGAAGGGAAGGGAAGGGAAGGGAAGGGAAGGGAAGGGAAGGGAAGGGAAGGGAAGGGAAGGGAAGGGAAGGGAAGGGAAGGGAAGGGAAGGGAAGGGAAGGGAAGGGAAGGGAAGGGAAGGGAAGGGAAGGGAAGGGAAGGGAAGGGAAGGGAAGGGAAGGGAAGGGAAGGGAAGGGAAGGGAAGGGAAGGGAAGGGAAGGGAAGGGAAGGGAAGGGAAGGGAAGGGAAGGGAAGGGAAGGGAAGGGAAGGGAAGGGAAGGGAAGGGAAGGGAAGGGAAGGGAAGGGAAGGGAAGGGAAGGGAAGGGAAGGGAAGGGAAGGGAAGGGAAGGGAAGGGAAGGGAAGGGAAGGGAAGGGAAGGGAAGGGGCAAAATGTAGTGTTGCACCAAGTCAACCCCCCTTTGGAATATCTACATAATTGCTATAATGAAGACCTCTTTACAATGCTTATCTCACCAGTAGAGTGGAAGAAGTTGGTAACAGAAATGCATGCCATGAGTTTTCTCTCTTTCTATTGTATTTGTTTTCTGGCATCTTATACTACCATTCCATAACCTTGTGTCATGTGCTGAATGCTTTTGTGTGAAAATAAAAATATGGAAACGTGTGTTTTGTTTCAGGACTGCGCAGCAGTTGATTGGAGCACTTTGTGGTCAGATACGGCTACTGTAAATTTTATTGAATTTGAAACAGACACTGAGAGGCAAATCACTTTGCAGATGTCAGAGTAATTCAATCTGCAAGGAATCTGATCCTAAAAGCATCTGCACTGCACTGGCTTTCAAACATTAGTAAATTTTAAACATCTAAAACAACTGCTAGAAGTTAAATAGATTAATTGGTGCAGTCTTGGGAAGAGTAAGCTCTTGGGTGATCTTATTCCTGTCTTCAACTACCTACTGGTTGATCTATAGGGAAGAACGAGACAGACCCTTTTTAGAAGTGCACAATGACAGGATAAGAGGCAATTGGTATAAGCTGCAAGAAGGGAAATTCTGGTATGGCAGAAAAAAGTAATGATGAGGGTAGTCAAAGAATGAAAAAGGGCCAAAAAGGCCTTGAAACCTCCATTCTTGGATCTATTCAACACCTGACTCAGCAGGACCCTGAGCAACCTTTGAAAGGGGTTTTGGACTAGAAGCTCCAGAGTTCCCTTCCAACCTAAATTACACTACGGCAATCTAAGGAATACGTGGTTCTGATCTATGTTGTACTCTGTTTTGATCAAACCTGCAAAGATCACTCATAGCCTAGGTTTAGATGAACTGTCCAATTTAAAGAAAGAAAATGTTCAGATCAGGATAGCCCCAGTCAGGACAGACAGACAGTGTTCACTTTGGCCTCCAACCCCCATCCTTAATACGCTGTGTGACTGTGGGCATGTCTGGGGATGCAACAGATTTCACCCTAGCAAGATATCTTTCTACCTCCCTGGGATGCTGAGAGGTTTAGCAATGACTGTTTTGAGGTCCTGAGACAATGGCCAAAAGAACATTATTTTTTAGGGTGACCATATTTCCATAATAAAAACTTGGGACATTTTTAGTGTCAGTATTTCTCATGATTGCAAAACAGTCCAAATGCCCTTTTTATGGTGTTCTGAAAACGTCAGCTTTTGATTGTGCCTCAATATGTATATACTTCTCAGAGCAAGGACATGGGGTTTTATTTTGCCAAGTAACAATACATTCTGATGAGGCTCATTAATACAGCTGATTGGAAAAGGCCATCTTTGTCCCTGTGGTAAATGCCACTATTTTGACATTCACATTTCAGCCTCCACTAGGGTCAAAGAGAGAAAAAAAAAAACTAACACCTAAACTCTTACAGGATGTAAATACTAAAAAAATAGTTATTTTTTTGTTCATAAATCAGAACAAATCCTATAGTGCACAGCTACGGAGCTGCACATTCAGGAAAAGGGAGGCTGATGGACAAGGGCCTGAGGTTTAGATTTCCTAGAAAGTACCAAAGGAGCTCTTTAAAAAGCAGCCATCTATCTTCACCTGAAAAAAATCCACAAATTTCAGGACAGCAAACTGAAGTCTCATTTTGACCCAGTGAATATCCTCAGAATCTCCTTCACACACAGAGGATATTAAACAAACCCAACTTTAAGCAGAAGATGGGACCAGACTGGAACCTTAGTGAACCAGCTGAGCAAATGGTGGGTTTGGGTGCACTTTCACACATCTGTCTTGGCCCTTCACTAACGGGGATGCTGGGTGTGCCTTAAACTCCTAATGTTCTGCTCAGTTCAGAGTTGTATCTTGAACAAACTTTGTGTTGTTACAAAAATTGAGCACTGATTATGTTGAAACCAATTAGTGGGAGAACACTGAATGAGTCAGGTTTTCCAAAGGAAGCTGCTGAGCAATAGAAAAAGTAAGTTTGGTCTCACAAGAACTGAGCCAGAGTGAGAGAACTGCAGCATATCAAGTGCAGTTTGATACACTTCGCTTTTCACATGTTCCTTTCTGACTATTTTCTTTCCGCTTAAAATTTCTTGTAAACTGAATCAGAATACTGACATGAAAAGCCTGGGAGTTTATTACCTTGATGTAGAGATAGCATTCCTGCTCAGGAAGTCAAAATCAGGAGGTCTTAGTCTTAAGCCAGAAAATCTCTTTGGAAGGTAAGATTATAATAATTCTAGAGGGCTTGTTCATAGCTTCATAGCATGAAAACATCCTGCCATTACGTAGAAAGCAAGATTCCACATCAGCAGTTTATTCCAAGTTATTCTCTTTTGACCTGCCTCAGAACCAAGCCCCAAATTTAACATTCAAGGCTTGAATCATGCGTTACGAGATAAAATAAAGTCCTCAACATCCTCCTCCCTCCTCCAGCTAAATAAAACCAAAATTATTTTAGGCAGAGAAGTCACGAACAAGCCAAACACAGCAGGGCCATAATGTGCAGCCTGACATTGTTTGCTCTAAACAAACAAACAATTGCACATTCATTTTGACAAACATCTGAAGAGCTGCACTGGACAGAAAGAAGAGTCCAGGGGCCAATATTCATTCCCAGGGCAAGTAAGTTGGCTTTAGTAGAGTTCTCAACAGGTTTGCAGAGCCATCGTGCTTCTCTCGCTTCCAACAATATCCAAGCACATCTGAATCACATTCTTTTGCTAACCATTTCCTCTCCCCCTGTACAAGAGCAGCCTTAACAAAAGGAGCAGCAAAAAGATCAGGCTTTGTTATCTTTTCTGCCTGCTCCAATATTTCAAGTACTTTGGGCCCTTGCTAGTTCCCTTGAACAGCAGCCATTTCTTGGTTTATTCTGCATAAATTATACAATTATGTTTCATATCATCACAAGGCATCCGCAAATGAATAGCAGACACCCCTTTGCACTCAGCCTGTTTAAACAGGATGCCGACAGAGGAAAGAATGTGTAATACAATGAGTGCACACTATTTCCAATGGCAAGAGCCCTTTTACACCTGCATAAATAGAGCTTGGCCTGGGTGGTTGTAGAGGCATTGTCTCTTCCAGTTACATGCCCAGCTGTTATACCAACCACTGTTTTCTTTATGGTTTGGTGTGCTGTCTTGCCTTCCACATTGACTTAAACTTCCACCTGAGTGATTATCTTTGCGAAAAGACAGACAAGTAACAACAAAAAGTAACAGTATACCGCAAAGACATTGCTGGAGCTCTTCAGGGCAGCAAACAGAAGTTTCACTGAATAACTATGCTGCTGAACCTGACCCTTTGGTTGCCATAGATGTGAAAAGCAACTTGTTTCAGTTCCTCCACTGGCTATCGTGAAATTTGCTATAAATGGTCAGTGTCAACAGACTTCAGATCTTACTGACCACTTGGTCTGAGCTGTGGCTGAACACCTCTGTTCATAGTTCAGGTGCAAGCCATAATCTTCAGCTTTCATTCAGGATCCCTTTTGAGGCACTCCCACTCCTCACATCAGCTCTCCAGAGAGCTTCAGTGACTATTCTCTTTCCCTCTGATGGACTCTGTCCCAGATCTCGCAAATAGTGATGTGGTAGAGCCTGGCAATTCAGATGGATCACCTTGGACATTGAAATGGATCACCTTGGACACTGAGTCTTTCCAAGCCTAGCCTAGTTGCTAGGCTTATATTCAGACTTCCTGATCTGGTCCTTAAAATGGCCACGGGTGCCTGCTCTTGTTCATGTGAATGACTCAACAAATCCTGCTGCCAGACTTAATCCCTGGGGGGAAGCTCTCCAGAAATAATTTTTTTAATTTATCTTCGGTATCAGAAGCAATTCCCCAAACCTAGTCATGGTGATGAAAGATTTTGTGCACAACTTC
This sequence comes from Leptosomus discolor, assembly GCF_034619465.1. Lineage (NCBI taxonomy): Eukaryota > Metazoa > Chordata > Aves > Leptosomiformes > Leptosomidae > Leptosomus > Leptosomus discolor. The sequence continues at coordinate 54,261,351 of NC_141393.1, read as the reverse complement.
TCATGAGTACATTGAGGGAGAAAAACAATAGAAAAAATATGAATTCTCCACTGCGGTGTGGATAGGTGAAATGCCCCATCGTCATCTGTCAGCTGCCACTGGATGATCAGAAGACTTTGATATTTAAAACAGACTTTAAACCAGATGCAATGTTAGATTAAAAACTATAAACCTGTTTAATTGTTTGGCATTATGCAAGGAATGGGGTTTTTAATTAAAAGGTATTTGGCAACTTGTTAGATTGTAAAATGTTTGACAATATGCCAGTCAGACCCTTGAAGCGATAACAGCAATGTAGGACTTGTGGATGTTGTACATTTTGTGCCACGTGTGGGGTACGTGTCTTACAATGGAACCATTTTGAAGTGGATTTAATAGCTGGGGAAGGTGCTGGTTGAGCAACGCAATTATTTGCAAAATAGATACTGGATAAGCAAAGTCAGTGAAGGACTTCTTCAGGCACTGTCCAGGCAGGACATCTCTAGTTTTTATCCTCAGGGTCTCCTGCTGTTACCCTCTGCACTAGAGTGCTTGGCCCTGTACACATTAGGACCCTCTGGATCTTTCTTACTAACCCCAGCACTTATCAGTCCTTGGTATATGACTCAAAGTATCTCTCTTAAATCAAGCTTTTAATGGCCTACTCTCTCACCTGGTTGGATGACAGATGAAAGACATTAAGATAAAATGCTATTCCTATAGTGCATTAGCTTTTCTGAGATTGTCTGTGCAGGAGAAGATAATATAGACATAGACAACGTGAACCCCCCCCAGATAAATATGAGCAAGTCATCTACATGCAGATATTTCTGCTCATATTATCATGTTTCCTGCATGTGTTTTAAAAAGTGAATATTTAGTGGATGGCAGCACAGTTTTTTGCCTTTTCAGAGGGGTAAGAACACTTCACTGTGTTGAACATAATACAAAAATAAACAGATGACAACTCAGTAATTTCACTGATTGGAAATGTGAAGGGAGCAGGTCCTTTGGGGTTATATCAGGTAATCCAGCTTCCAGTTAGAGCAGATTTTCTCTGTGGTGTTTTTTTTTTTTTTTTCTGGCCCTTCTGATTTTGTTCTAGCAGAGAAAGAAAATGGAAATAATGGAAAATACAGGAACAGAGCTGCTCAAAAATGTCAGTGCATAGTTTCATGTTAGAAATAGGCAAATTTGAATCCAGCTTGGCTCAGCAAAACGTTCTGATACTAACAACTACATTTTTGGCCTGAGAGGAATAACAACTAATCATTTTGACTTCTTTCCTTTTGTTCTTTAAATGCTAAAAAGTTATGTGTCAGTGACGATGTTCTGATTTGCTGTTTGAACATATAGTACACATCATTCTTACACTACATTAATGTGTGGATCCTTTCATAGTTAATATTATGTTTCAGCATTGAATGGAACATATTATCTTGAAGTTGATTCGCAATACAGACATTTCAAAATGGAATTGTTTGCAGACCAGAAATTTTAGGGATTTGGCCAGTTTTCATTAAGAGCACATATGAGTAAACTTCCTAAACCTTCAAAAGGTAAACTTTTGGATAAATTTCAATTTGTTTTTTGTTTGATACCACAGAGTTGGGCAATTATTTATTTTTAATATTATTCCCTGATGCTGTTCATTTTTTGCTCAGTGAGCTGATAAACCCAGGATATTTGATTACTGCTTCTGCTCTAGGTTACCCATTGTGCTGTCAGCAAGTTGCTTCAATTTTCTCTGCTTAAGTTCTCTACCAGGAAAATCATGAAGCCAGACGTTACCGACTGTATCTTCTTCCACCCTGCTTTTAAAGACTTACAGTGGCAGAGACTCCAAGCCCTTCCCGGGCAATCTATCCCTGTGGTTTTTTCCTTTCCCTTAAAAAGTTTTTCCTCCTGTCTAACCCAAACCACCACTACTGCAATTTAAGCCTATTACTTCTTACCTTATCCCTGGTGGATATCAAGAAGAGTTCATTACCTCCCTCTTTGTGGCAGTCTTTAACATATTTGAAGACTGTTATCATGGCCGTCTCACAGTTGTCTTTTTTCTAGACTAAACAATCCAAGTTCTGTCAATCTTTTCCACAGAAGTTCTATTTTCAGTCCTTCTCATAATTTTTGTCATTTTCCGCTGGATTCTCTTTTATGTAACCACCATTACACTGTTTTCTTTCTGCCACCTTCTTGGTTTATCTTTGTGGCTGGAATGATTTTTCTCTAAGTGCACATGGACCATCTGGCACAATTCAGGCTTGAGGTGATATGGCTTTGCTGTTATATCCCTAGTAAATAACAACAGCATGCCATGAAACAGGTCACTAGCAGTTACTGACATAATTTCAACTCAGCCACAGATATCAGTGCTCTACGTTGAAATATGGAGAGATTAAGTAACAATAGTCAGCTCAAGCTAATAATTGACATGAAAGGCTTTTCTTTTATTTGCTCTGCTTTGGTGGGGTTTTTGTTGGTTTTTTTAAATTTTATTTTCAGAGAAGAATTCTAATGAAAAAATGTTAGAATGAGGTCTAGAAGCAAAACATCACTGGGATATAGGAAATTTCTCAGGAAGTTGGTTGCCTTTGAAAAATATTAGGGGCCATATCTTTCTTTTCAGGTCAAAACAGTTTGTTTTTTTTTTTAAATCAACTGTTCGAAAATCTGAAATTGTTGGAAAAAAGGATGCCTGGAAAGTGTGCCTAACTATATGAAACCCATCAACCAGATATTTAACTTGTGGTATGAATGCTATTTACATCTGGGTCATTAGCAAACATTTCAACAACACAAAACTCCAAATTACTCTGATCTAGTATCATAAGCAACAAACCTTACCGCTATTGTATTCCTTAACATACTCCCCAGAATCACCATGAAGTGACAGATCTAACATGCCAAGGTTGACCAATATTTATGGTGTTCCTCTGTATACAACAACACAAGGTGTCTATTATATAAATCAGGGCTGCTTTTTCATGGCACATAGATGTCTGAATAAATACAACTTAAAAGCGAAGATAATTATTTCAGCACAAGCCTTAGTACGGAGATTTGGAGAAAGGAGGTAAATATTTATTCCTACATTTATTTCTTGGAAAACTGTCTTGGCTATAAGCTGTTCCAGGGTTATAAATTCCCCTCTCACAGGCATATCTCAGGTTCAGAGTGCGCTTTTCTTTCAGATAAGCTATACATGCTTCAGAGACTTATCTGGCCCTCCCCTAAAGGTCTTCAGTTTGCAAAGTTGAGCTAGACATATCCCAACAAAAAGCTTCTATACCTACTTTTTTTTCTACTTTTCCTTGCACTAAAAGTAGAAGAACAGCATTTCAGATGATTCTTCCAGAGCTCTCTCTTGCTGGCCCTGATCAGGAAATAAAAATGTGATAGAAAGCAAAATTGAGCCATGACGTATTAACACAGAGTTATGGGCAAAGTATCCCAGTGGATCTGGTTTAGTCAAACCCAAGCGACTGGGTTCCATCCAGGAGAAACTTGATTTCAGTCTCTGTCCTTGTCGTGCAGGAAATCATGCACAGCAGGGGCACTGTGACAATCTCTGCATTTCCTTACCCCTCTGCAGGGCATGCTGACAGCAAAGGAGATTCTGCCCTTTGTTTCTTTTTTGATAAAGCTAAAATATTAACTAGTTCACCTTTTCAACCAATTACTGTAGTTCGAAAAAAGCCAGAGCACTGGTATACCCAGGGCAGGCTACGGTGAGCTTATGGGCAGTTGCTACCCCTCGCTGTTGTGTTCATGAAGGCATTGAGCACTCAAGCACATGTCAGGCAGTCGCAGGGTAAGCAGTCCTTGACTAGGCATTTTGCTTTGCTGGGTGTGACTCTCCTAAACAGAAGTCTTCCATATTTGTACTAAAAATAAATCCTGTTGAAAAAGAGCACCTCAGGCCTTGGGAAAAAGTCAAACAAGCAGTCCTTTAATTTTTTTTTTTCCTGAAGAATCCTGTCCTGCCTCATGGATGTTGTGTTCCCTTTCATTGCATCAATGGCACTACTGCCTGGGAATATTGCTCTTCAGCTAGCAGCCTTGTGCACTGTACCTGCTGCATCAAAACTTCCTGTCCTGAGATGATCTGAGCTGCAGGTTGACTGAAGAATCAGATCCTTTCATTTCTGGATGTAATCACAAAAAGCAGGTTAGATCCTCAACAGCTCCTCCTTGCAGGGATCCACTCTCAAGAGATAATCTCTGACGAGCCTTCTCATTACAGCCAGCTGGTTAAAGAAGGAACTGTGGGAATTTCATTGACATTCATATTGTTATCATCACTGTTTAACATTCATAAGGGCTTGGGACCTTTTGCAGATCCCACCCTCTTTGTGAGCACAAAACATGTTAAAAAGTCATGATCCCAAAGAGCTTGTTATCTACTTGGCAAAAAAGCACTCATCCCCGAAACCATGGAGGAGGAGGGTTGTAATTGTAAGACAGAGATGGGGTTGGGTTTTTTTTCCTCAGTAAAACTCTAGTGCTGGGAATTACTGAGCTTGTTAATATAGCACTGACTAGGTTACATACATGGTTTTAGTCTTTAGTTTGGACGTCTTCAGTTCCCACAGATCCGTAAGTTTTATTGGTGGCTAAGACCCAGTTCTTTTTATCAAAAAGGATCAATTCAGCCAAATGCCAGGTTAAGGCAGAAATCTTTCCCTTGCATTTCTTGTTAGTTCTGCCCTTCTCCTTTGGAGCATCCTTCCCTTCCAGCCATTGGGGCATCTTACATGTGCAGTGGGGCAATTCAACTTACGTCAAGGGGAGAGGGCTAGTCATTTTCTGTCCATCCATCCCAGTGTCAGAGGAGACCTCCTCTTCCTCACAGCTCCTGAAGGGTTTCTGGTAATCAGCAAGACCTTGCAGTTTTCCTCCTGGCGTCAGCAACTTTCCCCTTTTATCACATTTGCTGCTGATTCCTTCCAGTCTGCTGCTCCTTGCAGCTGTCTGCCAAAACCAATATTCTCACAGCTGCCACAGGCAGCTTAGACTGGCACATCATAAAAGGCAGCAAGGGCCACATTTCCACATTAAAATAAACCCAGCCATTTCAGCGCCTTCTGACAATGTGTTTGACATGCCTGTGCTGTGGCCTCACTCCTTGGCTCTGGCAAGACACAGACATGACCATTGCAGCTCACATGGGCATCTTGCTCCCTCTCCATATGCCCACCAGGAGCGGCCCATAGGATGAAACAGTGCCATAGACCTAATCCTGCTCCTCCCTCATACCAACCTTCTTTCCTTGGGATTACAGAGGACAGTAGTTGAATACCAGACTGACCCTGTTGCCTTTGGTAGGACTTACCCCCTAGCCTTGCCATGATTAGGTGCATCTACTGTTAACTTACTTTTTGCCACCTCCTGATACTGGTTGGAATAGGAAAAGACCTTGGCCATTACAGTACAATACATCTTGTTTTAGAAGAAGGTTACCCTCTGTGTCCTTTGGCAACCAGTAGCAAAAGGGAAGAGCATCTCTACACATTCCTAGCCAGCGCTACATTCTTCTTTTCTGAGAAAAAAATGATGAAACTGGCACGGCAGCCTGCAATTCCAGAAGACAGGAATTCCTAACCCAGGTGGTCCTTTCCCATTTGCTGTTCCAAAGAAAACTTTGGCTCGCAAACAATGTCTAACAGGAAAGAAATTCAGTGCAAAACAGAAAGAGTGAGCCCTGGGCAGAACAGGATAAACAGTGCCTGAACTTTCTGCTTTGGGTAGAAAATATATTCACAGGCTTTGAAGGCATGAGGCCTCTTCACGTTTTTAGTTAAGTCAGTTGGTAAAGTAATTTGAAATTCTCTGCGGGAAGGTCCCGAGGCATGTCTTTGTGGGTCACTGAGGGTGAAAACTCTTAATCTCGTCCATAGAGTAGCAATCAGTGTTTACTGATAGCTCATCTTGCAAAGACACAAGCTCCTGCATGTCCCTCCTTAGCATGCTAATAAAATGGAGGCACATGGTGTGGCACGCTAATCGCTTTTAAGGATCAACAGTTATCTAGGGGTCTGTCTTTATCGGTTTCTACTTCTGACACCACGAAGCTGGCACACTGTTTTGATGCAAATGCCAGACTGCTTATTTTGGAGCAAAAGCCTTACTGCTTATTTTCCCAGATGCCTACTTTACCGCTGTTCTCCCCTTTGGCATACTACAAATGAATCAACAAGTTCACAGCATCCCCTCCTGCCACCTCCGTTCACCCCATGCTAGGATGCTTTAGACACAGACGTTGGTTCATTGACTCATTGAAACTTTACAGCCACCAAGAATCATTGTCCAACCTCTAGACTGCTACCATCAGGAGGCTGGCATCAGTGCTGCTATGAAAATTACTGGGTGTTTCCCACCACAATACCCACTAGCCAGTTGCTGTTGGTCTTGCCAGACATTCATTATTTGATGTTCTTCTTTCTCCACGCTCCTAGTGAATCTCTTCTTTTGAAAAAAGAAGACCTGAAATTTGGCTGGAAAATATCTTTAGGTGTAGCCTTTTGTTGTCATATGAAAATCCACCCAAATTTGACGAAGTGAAATTAAAGACTACACCATGTCTCTTGATAGAAGCTGTGTTTTAACCTAGTAGTGTTGATGTATTACACTTAAGGACATTTCTATCAGCTGCAGTTAGTGGATCTAATCAAGAACCTTTCTAGGTTTCCCTCATTCTGCCTCTCCCTGGACCTCTTCTTTTATGGGAAAACCTTTGGTGATAAAGAGCTGTTCCCTGCCTCTTCTGGGGCTGGGAAACACATCTTGTGCTGGGTAGTTTATCCATTCATACCATCTTTATAAACTGATGGTGGGAATGACTCAAGTGTTTTAGTGGAGTTAAAATGGGGCAAATACATTGTTAGATGAATCTTCCTTACAGCCACCCAAATTCCTCAGACTTTAACACAGTTATAAAATCAGTGAGATGAATCTCTCTCTAGAGGTGCCTGTGTCTCTACGTTGAGCACGGAAAGTGCTCAGACATTGCTTAGATTAGATGTCTAAATTTTGCATGGGTAAAGTCAGCGCCAGCGTGAAAGGAAAGGCCCTCATAAATCTTGGCTATGGAAGCTGAGAATATTATGGCTTTCAATCTATCAGCTGCTACTTGTATGCTTCATTACCAAACATCTTTCTACTATTTTTTTAACTTCTTGAAGCTGTTTCTTAATTTCCGAGCGAAAAATTTTCCCATGAGAAGGCAGGGCATCATCTAATTCCAAAGTCTTCCCTAGGAAATGGTTAATTTTTTAAGTATTTTTTTGCCAGGAAAATGAAGGTAAAATATTCCCCATCGGCGTTGCACTCTGTATCAGCCAGTGTGTTCCTCATGGAAGTTGCAGTTTTAAGTTTGCTGTGACCTTGTCTTCTCCTCAGCTGAACATATCTCCAAAAAATAAATTTGGAGGGCAAGCATTTAGTCAAATGGCATTTCTGGGTTCCTTATCTAGTCAGTACAGAGAACAAAGTATCTCCAAACATGCAGTATCTGTTGTATCTGAGCTGTGGTGTTCAGGATGAAATGACCTGCACTCTAGACAGGCTCACCCTTCTCTTTTACTCATTTTAGAAGACAACTTTTAGACAACTTCAGATGCAAGAAATGAATCTGAGCCTCCTATGACTGAAGTGTCTCGGTGCCTCAGGATACCCCTTAAATTTGGATGAGAACTAATTGAAATCTGATAACACCTTTCATTACGCTGGGGGAAAAATTGGTACTCTCCTGTTCCACTCTGACACAGGATAAAACAAGTATGTGAATTTCCCATGGGTTGGATATTTTTTTCCCATCGTTGCTGTTTTCTATGCTGTGATGTTATACGTGGAGTTGTACAAGAAGGAAAGCTTGCCAAAAATATCAGCCCTTCCTAACCAGCATGACAGACACAATATATGCAATACAGATGGAAGACAGCACAGTGTGGACACTTTTATAGCATGAAGATTCTCAGCACTGTCAAACGCAGAGTGTAAAAACAATAGGCCTGACTTTCCTCCCATCTGTCCTGGTGTAAATCAGATATAAATCCAGGAGACCTTCACCTCTATAAAACCAAGAAGTGAGAAGAACTAAGAACTGGACCCATTTCACCTTCTAATCCCTGCAATAATTCAAGTTAACACCACGTTACAGACCAACTTTTATGGAAGACAAGAGGAGAAATGGGCTTAAGTTTTATGTGGAAACTGAAGGTTTGCATAAATTCCTGTGCTCCCCTTTTTATATGCTTACAGCTTCTGAAACTGCGCGAACCTATGTTACAGAACTAGATATTCTTTCAGGAAAAAGCTGTACCACCTTCACAGCAAAACATGTAATATAATCACTGCTGTCCAAGTTCCTCCCCAACTCCTGTTTCCCCTTCACCCCTGAAATTACAGAAAAATCTTCCTGATCTTCAGTAAGTTCTTAACTTATCAGAAGTAAATGTCAAATAGATACAGGAGCAACATGAAAAGAGATGACTGAGAAGGAGAGGAATAGATGTCTATAAAATCATGGCTGGCCTGCAGAAGATAAAACAGAATAATTACACACTCTCTTCCAACACAAGAACAGGAAAGAATAAAACAAACTGGAAAGTTGGAGCCAAAGCTAAAAAAAAGGTGGTTCTTCATAAAGCATGTAGTTAAGCTGTGGAAATGCTTGCCATAGGAGATTGCAGAAAGTAAAGGTTTACAAGAGCTCAGAAAGGTTTTTCAAGGAAAAAGCCCAAATCTATCAAGAAATGTTAAATACTCCAACATAGGAAGGCACCTGAACCATATTATGCCAAAACCTGAGGGGTGTTCTGTGGAAATATCCCTACACATGCTCCCTGTATCATTATCCTGGACTTTCAATATAGGCTGACTTTGAAAAGAGGGATGGATCTTTGGCTTGCCTGCACATGGTTGTTCTTATGTCAATGCATGGGATGCAACCTGCTGGGGCAATGTCTACGACTCTTGATCTGAGAATGGGTATGACTGCAGAATCCACATGTTCTTCCAAAAACGACCTTTGACTTGTATTCATCCCCAGATGTCTGGCATTGCATGCTGCCTACCCAGCAAGCCAGTTGCAGGAGACCTGGCTGAGTCTCAGGTTCACATGGTAGCTTCCTTCCTTCCATGTTGATTCTGTCAGTCCCACATCCTGCTCTCAGCTGCAGTGACTCAAAATCCTTTTGACGATCCTTCAAGGCTGTGGTCCAGAACCCCAGTATTTAATAATCATGCTATCCAAGCCATTTAAATCATGGATAAAGAAAGAACAAACTGAAATCTGCTCTCTGAGCCCAGCTGCACACATAATAGAGGGGTTTTACAGCCTAACCCCAATGGGGCATTGCAAACCCTCATTGACTCAAGAAGCCAGAAGATATTCTCCACAGGAGAGAGTGCAATTCTTGTATACAACACATCTGGATCAATGTAGAAGGAAACAAGGCAGATGAGAAGAAATATGCGGGACATAGCTAGAGGATGAAGGCATAAAAACTGGCCCAAACAGGACCACAGGAAATTTCCCAGTAATACAGCACCATCGAAATGAAATCTTTCTTGAAAGAGAGTAGAGCATAGGACTGAGGAGCTAAGGGTCTGTGCATGCTAGGGAAAGGCCAGACTGACTTCACAATGCCTGAAATCAGACATCTGTTAAGGATTGTACGTGACGAACTCTTTGCAGAGAGTTAATGAGATCATTAGAAATGGCACAACATAATAAATTCAACGAGGCAATAAAAATAATTAGAAATGACCTTGCTTGTAAGAGTTTGGATCGGAAATTCCTCACAGTTCAGGGCTGTTTGGATGGAAGGCTTTTGGCTTCACCCATTATAGAGGGAGAAGTGAGGAAGTAAACTGGAATCCATTTTTTATTCTCTGCCTTTTACGTGGTTGGGTGTGTTTTCAGGGCAGTGTTTAGCCTGTCTCATTCCTCTATTTTTATGAAGCGTTGAAGTCATACTATACATACAACAGCTACGTTGGTTGAATCTGTTTAAAGTAACAAGTATTTAGATTCTGTGACACTGAAGACCACGAAATGCTGAATAGTTAGCTAGGAAGAAAGATGTGAGGCTAAGAACCATTCAGACTCAAATCCTCTAAATTGCGATTTGGCTATGTAAAACGGACACAGTAAAATCCATTGTGTAATTCACCTCCTCTTCAGAACTTACAAATCCATTACCATCTAGCCCTTAATTACCATCTTCCCTGATCTGAAATCTTTTCAGACTCTGGAACTAGATGACAACACAACTCCAGAGTATTTTGTCTATGGAGATATACCTACCTTCCATCTAGAAGTCAGCTGAGATCTGGCAACCACAGCTACCTAAAGCCTTGGAGGCTCCTGAGCCATTAATACTAGTCTTAAGCACAGCAAAATCATTTTAATATGATGATGTTTATTGGTTAAAGACCTTTCATGCAGTGATACTACAGATTTCCTGAAGGTAACCCTAGAACCTGTATCAATCCTTTGGGACAAATATTCTGGCCACAAGACTGTTAGCATTGCTTTGGTTTTTAACAAGAACCAGCCCTCTGTGGAAAGAAGACTTAACAAACTGCATCCTGAATGGAGATATGTCTTTATAGCATATTGATCTCCTACTGTAAAAGAACCTGCAAGAAGGGAGGTGGACACTTAGTGTTGGTGGAAGGATCTCTGCAGGCACCAAGAGGGATCTGTGACCCTACACTGCCAGAAGACGCTTGAGTGTTTACTTTCAAGGTTTGAATTGCCCTATAAACAGGAGATGAAAGTTTCAATATAGCCACAATGCTAAGTTCTAGGTGTTTGAATTAGATACACTAGATATTGTACTGCATTAATACACACATAATATTCTACAGTGAGTTATATATGCATTAAGTAAGTCAGTACAGTAGTTACTTCTTGGAGACCAAAGTGATCTCTCATACGTCGTACAGCTCAAATTGAAGTTAAAGGTAGAAACCATGTGCCATTCCCTCACCTGTGCTCTACCAAAAGTCTGTACAATCATGGCAGCTCTTTCTGGTGTAACTATCTAGGTATTGTTGTCATACATGGGTGGTCTAAGAAACAGTTATGTTCAGAAAGAGCAAAAATAACAATGCTTGAGCATGGGCAGGCTGAATTACACACGTCAAACTTCAGCATACTAAAAGTGCCCATGTTATGCATGTGGCACAGCCTTCACTTAATAATTGATTTCAAACTAACTATTGATCCATTCAGAGCATGTGCTTCTTATTTCAGATATTAGCATAACCTGCCTCATACTGCATCCGAAATGTGGGCTTCCTTGCAGACCTGATCAAGGCTTGGAGGCCTGGGTTCCCAAAGAAAGCAAGCTGCTTCCAGGTTTTAGTGGTTTTGCTGAGCCAATTGGATAAAAAGAAATCATTAACACCTCACTACGACTTTTGGGCCCTGCTGTTGGTAAGAAAAAACACTGCAAGTCCAAAATCAACTAGGGCAAATGCTGCAAGTCCAAAAACAACTGAAGCCAATGGGAGCTCTTTCATACCATTGACTTAAAGGTGCCATGTGTCAAAATCTGAAATATGCAATGGAGACATCTTCACACTTGTACACAAATGAGACTTGTCTCAGGCAGTAACACACTCTTCACGCAGCTGCCTTGTTCCCTTTTACTTACTTCTATTGCTGTCTCTTATTGACTGTTTAATCCCACAGCATCCACCCTATCAATATCTGCTCTCACATTCAGAAATACCTATTGTGGCAGGGACAGTGGAAGGTATGGGATGATGTTGAATTCAAACATGAAGATAAATTGTGTTATAAGACCTGGGAGCACCAGGGACAGCAAAGGAAACACTCCATTGTCTCAGAAGGCCAGCAGGACTGTGCCAGTTCCCCAGCCTTATTGACAGTCCATGTGTGAGGATTGCTTCAAACCAAAAGGGTACAGCTTCAGCCACTCAAGCCAAAGCTCTGCAGATTTAAAACTAATTACCACCCATCTTGAGCAGGAGAGCTGCTATATCATTGAATGGAGCATTTTTTCTCATAAGTGGAACACATGTTTATTTTGTCACATCATTTGTAGATCTCCAGTAACAGTGTAAGATTTTTATCTCCAACTTTTTTTTTCTTGTTGGGTTTTCGACAAGGTAAATGAAAAAGCCATCTCGCTTGGCTGAGTTACAGAGCGTAAGTTCAAGGGCATTCTTTCCTTTCCAAACTTCAGTTGCTTTTGACATAAATCTTGGGAGCTGAACTACTTAGAAAGCAGCAGGACACCCCAGTCAACATTTCCTATTCTTTCCTTTCAAAATATTCTTGTTTTCATTAGAAGGTACTCTCAGAAAGGGGAAGGTTTTATTAATTTTTTTTTCTGCAATGCTACAAATATGGGAAGATGAAGAGCAAAACCCATGTCAGACAAAATCTGTAGCTGCTAAAAGTGATCCATTGAGTTATGCTACATTTTGCATATGTGTGTATTTAACCTCCTTGTTGCTACAGGATTTTTTGTTACTCTTTCTTCCACCTCTTCCAAGTGCTGATGGAGTTTTAAGATTCCAAGGCTAAGATATTTTAAACTTCAGTATTAACTGTATGTTCCCTCTGGGATATCCTAGGTAAACTAAATGCTGATTTTCTTGGCATGCTCTGCTAAGATTTTATTGGTATCAACATTTTCTGAGTCTCAGGTCACATGGCAGCAAAGTTCCTCCTGAAAGTTCAACAAAACCCGCACTAAGCAAAAGACATTCTCCCCTCATTTTAAGCCATTATAGATTAGGGTCTAGGCACATGGGAAATTAAGTGAATTATTACAATTTATGTATCTGCATACAAGAACCAAATATAGAAGAAATATTTCCCTTTTAAAGAAATACTTGTATGCATACACAGATCATAGAATTATAGAGTCATAGAACAGTTCCGGTTGGAAAAGACCTTCAAGATCATCAAGTCCAACCTTTGTCCTAGCTCTACCAACACCACTAAACCATGTTCCTAAGTACAACATCTACCTGTCTCTTAAACACCTCCTGGGATGGTGACTCCACCATCTCCCTGGGCAGACTGTTCCAATGCCTGACAACACTTTCAGTAAAGCAATTCTTCCTAATATCCAGCTTGAACCTCCCCTGGTGCAGCTTAAGGCCATTTCCCTTTGTTACTAGGGAGAACAGACTGACCCCCGCCTCGCTACAACTTCCTTTCAGGTAGTTGTAGAGAGTGACAAGGTCTCTCCTCAGCCTTCTCTTCTCCAGGCTAAACAGCCCCAGATCCCTCAGCCGTTCCTCATAGCAGACATGCTCCAAATCCTTTACTAGCTTGGTAGCCCCTCTCTGTACCCTCTCCAGCACCTCAATGTCCTTCTGTAGAGAACGGCTCAAAACTGGACACACTACTCGAGGTGCAGCCTCACCAAAGCCGAGTACAGGGGAATGATCACCTCCCTACTCCTGCTGGCCACACTATTCCTGACACAGGCCAGGATGCCATTGGCCTTCTTGGCCACCTGAGCACACTGCTGGCTCACGTTCAGCCGGCTGTCAATCAACACTCCCGGGTCCCTCTCTGCCTGGCAGCTCTCCAGCCACTCCTCCCCAAGCCCGTAGCGCTGCTGGGGGTTGTTGTGGCCAAAGTGCAGGACCCAGCACTTGGCCTTATGGAAACTCATGGAATTGGCCTTGGCCCAGTGATCCAGCCTATCTAGATCCCTCTGTAGAGCTCCCCTACCCTGAAGCAGATCGACGCTTCCACCCAGCTTGGTGCCATCTGCAAGCTTACTAAGGGTGCACTCCATCCCCTCATCCAAATCATTGATAAAGATGTTAAACAGGAGTGGCCCCAGTACTGAGCCCTGGGGGACATGGCTCGTGACCGGCCACCAACCGGATTTAACTCCATTGACCACAACTCTCTGGACTCGGTCGTCCAACCTGTTTTTCACCCAGCAAAGCATATGCCCATCCAAGCCAAGAGCAGTCAATTTCCCTAGGAGAACGCCATGGGAAACACTGTCAAATGCCTTACTAAAGTTGAGATACGCCTATGTGTGTGAATATATATGCATATCAGCCAAAACATGACTGAGAACTCTCCAAGTGAAAACCCTGCAAAAAGGGTACAACAGAGAGAGCTGACATGTCACTCTTTTATTGTGTTCACAGGCTGCTTTAAGCACAGCTGTAATACCAGTCTACAAAAGGTAATTTTGAATGTAGTGTCTATTTTGAGCACATGCATGGTACACATAAATGTTAAGAAGTGTACATATGAATTTGTGTCTTGTTCTGAGAAAACCTACCTACCCTTCAGTAAGATGTCATACAGGTTCTCACAATTGTCATCACTGAGCTTTCCTGGCCCTTTGGGATTTTTGCAGCCGATACTTGGGTTGCTACATTTGCTAAGTTTTATGGTACCATATGCTCTCATGCTACGTGTTAAATTAAAGGCATAACTACTAACAAGCACCCATGCGCATGTGGCATCTAGGGTTCAGAAAGGGAAAGAAGGAAACCCAACCACTTCTTCTGTTGGGAACTGCCTGTGGAAGGCAAAACTAGGAGCTGAATTCAGGCATAAATGTGTTACCAGTTAGGTAAGAATTCTCATTCCTTTTAGACTGTTCGAGTCTTTCAGGAAGAATATTTCACAGGATGATATTGTTTAAGAGTAATTAGCAGATATTTTAAAAAAACCCCTGCCACACTATCCCCCAAACCTAATCAAAGCATCTTACTATGAAAATATAGATAATTAATGGGAATTTATTTGACTACATAAACAATCCCACTTGGAATAGATTTTGAGTTTTGAGGCTAGACTATAAATACTTTACACACAACTTTCTGTATAATCAACTTTCAGCTGGGGCATGAATGAATAACTGATCCGTTTCAGTTCACCTTCCCATCTGCTCAGCTCTGCCAGTGCTGTCTGCCTTAACATCCTGCTCTGCTGTTTCTCTAAAAACATGACCATTCACTATACCCTGTTAGGTCCTTTCAGAAGGCTCAGTCTTTCAAGGATGCCTTCATTTATCCTGGTAAAGACTCTGCTTAGAGATGATGTAGTCTTTCATTGGAAATAGGAACTTTTGGAGACCAGACAAGTCTGCCTGTTGGAAATCAATTTATAACTGCTGGTAGAAGAGGCACAAAGGTGTTAATTAGTGATGGGGAAAGGAAAATTTATCATATTTAATTTTATTCAGTTTAAAGATGTTAGTAAGTCATATGTGCTTCTCATTCCTGTGGTCAATGTCTTGGTGGGGGAAGATTTCTTATTGAGTGCTTTTTGGGAAAGGGACTTCTTAGGGGCTTTCTTATGTAGTGGAAAAATATCTAACAAGTTTCTGTTACAATTGCAATGATATCCAATAGAAAAAAGCTCCACTGGGAAATTTCTGGAAAAAGGTTTGAAGGACTTCCTAGAAGGAGGTGATAAAGGAACCTTCGTAGTCCATGCCCACAATTTGTCATATTGAGAATGGAAGCTCACATGTAAAACAGCCTCAGATGAGAAGAAGGAACCATCTGGACAAAACTAACCATCAAGAACTCTCAAGGCCCAGCATGGTACTCTTCCATAATGCAAATTGTTCTAGGTTTATTTCCAAATGTCAAAGCCCTGTACAGGATTGGACACTTATGTCTAGATTGCCTCTCACATGGGGACATCTCTCATCCATGCTCACAAGTACTCTAACAGCTTAGGTGTCCCCATGTGCTCATGAGTGCTCCCTGATGCATCGACCCTTTGGAAGTTTCTCTTGGAATGGTAATTGAGGAAATCACAAGACTGCATTATTTATGGAGATCATCTGGTCTCACAGTTCACTATGCAATATGGAAACAACATGTAGCTGGATATCAAAGGCCATGACAGCTGCAGAGGGCCACATCTTTTTCCGATATCACTGCTTTGAGGGGGAAAAAATATCTCCTTTCTGAGCTCTTCTGGATCACTGATTTGACTCGGAGCATGCAATGAAGGTCTACAAATCAAAAGGTATCAGTGAATGGTCTGTGAGTTATTTTGTGAACAAAGTACAGATCATTAAAGCCAAGTTCCCTTCTCTTTCTAATCACTTCTACGTTAATTTATTCCCTTTACAGTAAGAAAATACAGAATGAGTGAATGGCAGAGTCTATAGAGCAATAGTCATGAAGGTGAAAGAAGGAACAGTTGATCCTGGTCAGGCCTGGACTAGACTCAAGGCTAACTGTGTGGTTGACAAAATACAGTTAGGTCTGAAGTCAGTCAGCACATTCCTTAATGTGTAGGGAACACAGTTTAAAATAGAATCATAGAACAGTTTCGGTTGGAAGAGACCTTCAAGATCATCAAGTCCAACCTCTGTCCTAGCTCTACCAACACCACTAAACCATGTTCCTAAGTACAACATCTACCCGTCTCTTAAACACCTCCTGGGACGGTGACTCCATCACCTCCCTGGGCAGACTGTTCCAATGCCTGACAACCCTTTCAGTAAAGAAACTAAAAAATGGTAGGAGCAACACAGATTTGAAGAAATGCAATGATCTGATTTGACTCACATCAGCCCCTAATTTTGTTTCTAAATAAGATCACTGGAAACAGCAGTAAAGTTGGCAATGTGTTTCTGTTGCCCGTGGCAAAGAAGTCGCACCCTTGAAATGCATCATTTGGAGCTCTGCTGTCTTTATAGTTTGAGTCCATGTGGTACAAAGGTAGGGTCTGGCAAGTTGAAGAGAAAATAAAGGAAGGCCTGTGGCGTACCCAGAAAGGCCACAACCCTGCCTAAGTTTCTGAGCATAGCTGTTTCATTGAAAGAACAGCAGAAAGAGTTACTCATATCTCAGGCAGTTCTGCGAAGATAGTTTAGAGATCTTAAATTCCATGGCACTGATAAAGCAGGCCAAAATTTGGTTTGAGTCTTTATTTATCCTCCACCCTGGCAGCTTTCTTTTCCTTAAAGTGATACTGAGAAAATCTGTGTAAGTTGCTGCAGAGCAGACAGAAGACATGCTGCTCCTTTTGTTTGCTTATTCCTTCTGGACTATGCCAAAAAAAGATATGGAACTTGTTACTGTGTAAATTCTCCCCTGAGAAAGCACTTGACTGATGCTGAAATATGACTACTTGGCTTCCTAGGCTGTCAATTCTGGTTTACCAGTTCTGTGCTCTCGGTTCATTTCTATAAGCAAAGGGAGCAGCAATAAAGGTAGTAGCACAAATGCAACGAAGATGAGGGCTTTAGGATGGGTAAACATTCCACATACAGTAGTCAGTCTGACTTCTTGGTAGAGGAATTGCCAGAAAAAGAAGGAAGTGCTGTTAATTTGCCTTTCTTTTTGTATGAAGGCTGTTGGAGAAAAAAGGAGGACAAAGAGTTGCACGCATGCACTGTCTCATCTTCATTCTGTGGGGAGTTTTCTGACATATGCAGAGACTATTAATGTTGGTAACATTGTATTTCTGTGTGGCATTTCTTAGCTACATTTACGTGCTCTTGGCCACACACCATGCGACTGCGGCGGTGAATGCATTAAGACATAGACAGAGATGGAAGCAGGAGGATTAAAAAAATAAATGTGAAACGGCACTGTAGATAGATTTGACATCCCAGCATTTCCTTATCCCTCAGCAGACACATTTGTTATTTGTACATTTCCAGCAGTGTAGAAAATGCCTTTACAAATTCCCTGCATTGAAAGGGGGATAGTTTGACCAATGAGAGGGATCCCAACATAATTTGTACAGCTCAGACCTTCAGCTCTAAAACCTCTAAGCCACGAATATGTCATGTGTCTACAGTTACCCTGCTTAAGAAACAAAATGTGGCACTCTCTACCAGCTTTGGATTGGAGATAAAGGCCGTACTACTATCATCCAATCTAGAAAAGATGAAGGCTCCAGTCATTGAAGGGCACAATGCTAAAGGAGTCAGCAATCAGGCTCAGCAGGCTGGATGAGAAACACAGGTATTTCCGTTTAGAAGGGAACTGTTTTGTGTTCAGAGCTCTTGAGTTCCTCCAAGTTCTAGAGGTCTTGAACTTGAGTCTGCTGCTTTATGTGTCAGCAGGTCTTTCTGCTAATCTCAGAGTGTTTGGGCAACGCTAGCTTTGAAGCTGACAAAAGTCTGAAAACTTTGCGTAAAACAAGGCAGCTTCAAGCAGGAGTTAAAAGCAATCAATTGCAGCCCTTTTACTGACTGCAGAATAGGACTAACCACCATCAGTCACACTTGCAGCACAATTAATACATTTTTCCTTTGCTAAACAAATGTAATTTGCAAGAACAAACCATACAAAAGGGTGGAGGAGCTTTAACACATGCCACTTGTATTTGATTTCTCAGTCTCCAGATGGCAGCGAGTACAGAACAAGGCTGCATTTCTCAGCGTAAATATGAATCTCCATCTGCAGCCTCTGTATGCCACAAAGCCTGTAACTCATTCAACTGCTCTGCACTGGCTGGGATACTGCTGGGTTTGTGTAACCATGTTCTCTCAGGACTGGCTCCCCAAGTGCTCCAACAGAGAGGCCCAGATCTGGACGTGGTTAAATCGGAAGAAGGCAGATCTAAGCACATCAGGGTTTTTTAACCAAATCTGACAACAGCCACTGAATTCAGGATTCAGTTTCTGTCCCTGAAAGCCTACCTGCACCAAAAGCTCTTAGAGTACTGCCCGGATCAATTGAATGACCTGCCTGCTCTTGTGCTTTCTACTCAGACTGAAGAGCACGTTTTAGAGTTTTGAATCCATTCTCATTCCCAGAAATGTGAATGAAGATAGGTCATGCCCATCTATGCTGACTGCCTACAGATGCCTTTCTCATCTCTTCAGCAAACTGTACTAGTCCCTCCAAGTTTCGTGCAGGTCAGTACAGAAAGAAGATGTCCTCACACTTTGTACAACCTACCCCCTTTGAATGAGAGGCTTGCCTGCAAGAGGGATGGATAGTTTCATACCAGTAGAACCACCAAATACAGGCAGTGATGGAACAGTTCTAATGCATTTCCTAATACTCCTCTAACAAAAAGTACTGAAATAGTTCATAACCATGAACTTAGATGAGTACAAGTCTCAATTCACGCAGGTGCATCACTTCTATAGCTATTTGGACACCTGTCCCCATTTGTATGTTGATGAACTCATAGAATCATAGAACGGTTTGGGTTGGAAGGGACCTCAAAGACCATCTAGTTTCAACCTCCTTGCCATGGCAGGGGCACATCCCACTAGACCAGGTTGCTCAAGGCTCCATCCAACCTGGTCTTGAACACTTCCAGGGATGGAGCATCCACAACTTCCTTAGGCAACCTGTTTCAGTGTCTCACCACCCTCAGGGTGAAGAACTTCTTTGTATCTAGTATAAATCTGCCCTCTCCCAGCTTCCAACCATTACCCCTCAACCTATCACTGCAGGCCCTTGTAAAAAGTCCCTCCCCAGCCTTCTTGTAGGCCCCCTTCAGGTACTGGAAGGCTGCTATAAGGTCTCCCTGGAGCCTTCTCTTTTCCAGGCTGAACAAGCCCAACTCTTTCAGCCTGTCCTCATACAAAAGGTGTTCAAACTTTCTGACCATCTTGGTAGCCCTCCTCTGGCCTCGCTCCAGCAGCTCCATGCCTTTCTTGTGTTAGGGGCTCCAGAGCTTGATGCAGTATTCCAGGTGAACTCTCACGAGGGCAGAGTAGAGGGGCAGAATCACCTCCCTTGACCTGCTGGCCACATATCTTTTGATGCAGCCCAAGATACAATTGGCTTTTTGGGCTGCAAGTGCACACTGTTGGCTTATGTTGAGTTTTTCATCCACCAGCACACCCAAGTCCTCCTCCCCAGGACTGCTCTAAATCCACTCATCGCCCAGTCTGGATCTGTGCTTGGGTTTGCCTCAACCCAGGTGCAGGACCTTACACTTGGCCTTGTTAAACTTCATGAGGTTGGCCTGGGCCCACCTCTCAAGCCTGTCAAGGTCCCTCTGGATGGCCTCCCTTCCCTCCAGCATGTAACTCTGCTGAAGTCATACAGTGAAATGAATCAAACATCGTCTGGTCTTCCAGCTCTACTCTGTCCAAGTTTTGTCTTTGGTTGCCCACCCTCATAATACTCCCATTTTCCTTCCTTGATGAGAAATGATATTATTTTTATTTTTATTTGTCTACATTACTGTAGCTTGAAGGAGCCTATTTATGTGTCCATAATCCACAGAGGTAACTCAGGGTGAAATAACTTTTTTATTATCTGGCCATCTGTGATGGTCAAAAGTAGAACAAGGGCATTAGATAGAAGAAGAGTCTGAACCTCGGTCTTTTAGCACTAGCTTAGTCTTTAGACTTTGTTATCTCCATGGTAAACGGCAATCTCCCCATATTGGAGATACATCAACAAAAAGTTCTTAGGTTTCGCTATTCATGGAAGATACAAATGGGAAAAAATTGACAGATATACATTTGTATGTTTGTGACATAGAAAGATTACCAGCTACCTTGGAACAGCAGGCCTAAAGACTATGTGACTTCTGTCTAAGGCCTGGCCTTTGCAAGTGCCAACCAACTTCCACCACAAAAGGGTGGACAATTGGGTATGGCTGTTGTCCCCCCTCTCTGCTCACTAGCTGGTGCAGAATAGAAATTCACACTAATTTCCAAACCAAGATAGGCCAAAGTTACTTCTGGGTGATACTAGGAGCCTGCCAGCACACATCATATGGCAAGAGGGTTCAGATAGTGGGGGTTTTATTCTGCACGCACTACAGAGGAACACAGTGCTTGTGGGTTTCATGCCTTGGTTGGTTTTACAAGGCTCTGAATGTGCAAGATTAAATTTATAGCATTTTCTTATTGCTGTTTTCTCAGCATAGTGGCTCCCTCTGTGAGAAGTAAGGCAAGCAAGTAACTAGAACATTAGAAAGTATTGTATTTATTTGGTCCTGTAGTCATCAAGAAAGTGGGAGGCAGAAAAAAATTATCCTTTCAGGAGAGATACAGACTAAACTTTGAGTCAGTCCTACAGCCAGCTGTTTTAAAAGCCCCAAAATGGACTTAACTATTTAAAAATTATTTAGCTGGTGAAAGTGCACCATATGAATTACTTGGTGGAATTAAGGAGACGAGAATGATGAGGAAGGAGTGAGGAGCTTTATCGATTCAGCACTAAATGTTCAGCTGAAAAAGGGAAGGCAGGCAAGACAGCTCATAGATGCCTGTGATTTCCAAGCGATCCGTGAATGTTTATTGGGACGTCATGTCTCTGACCCCAGAATGGGATGCAAGCCAATCTGTATAAAAAGATACTCTCATATTCCTGGCATAGTTTTGTGGTGAGCAGAATCTGCTGTATGTATATTTTATGTTTCAGGTTGCAGGGCCCTGTGTGGGAGTTTTATATAATGTCTTTCAAAATTTATTTGGTTAAACTTTACAATTATGATCCTTAGAGAAAATGATTCTCAGATGCTGGATCCTGCCTGTATAATTTAAATGAGATTATGCACACGCACAGAAAGAATCTCTTACTCGTACACAGCAGTGACTCTATTGTGTTATTTTCTCCAGCCCTCCACTTCTAAGTATCTCTGATAACGTATTTATCCTCACAGCCACCATATGGGTAAACCAGTGGCAGTCTCTCCATGACAGATTGATACACAGACACACCGGCTTAGATGCAGATGGTGCCTACAGTTAAGTATCTCCCTGGGATCCTTGTGGTTAGCGAAGACAAACTGTTATGTCCAGAAGGTGTCCAAGCCTACCAAAGACCTGCACTGCCTGTGGAAGGCAGAAACTTCTGTATTTCTTCACTGGCTCCCTGCAGAACCAGTGAAGCATAAAAGTTTCAGCACTTGATGTCAACTTATCTATGCCCAGACAAAGTTAAAGTCACCACTGATTTATATCAGGGAACACATGCCTGGCTATTGCCTTATTTCATACAACTTTTCTAGAGCACTTGAGAAGACAAGTGAAAGGTGTCTACAGTTTACATATAAAAAAAAAAATCAGCCTGGAAAGATTAATGTAGGAAAGAGATTGTGTTGACTGACAGGATGAGGGCTGAGAAAACACAGCCACTGATGGAACAATAATTTAGCTAAATACCTACTCTGCTGTACATGTCAGTGCAGTGGGAAGAGGGATGCTCTCCAACATGTAGAAGAGCCTTTGCTTCTTAACCATTCCAGACCACAGAAACTGGAACAATTTGCTGGTAGAATGACAGTCAGATACAAGAATCCTCCAACAGTAGTGTAGAGACACCAAACATATTCCAAACATTAACCCAGCATGTTAATCTGCTCGCTGTTGTTTCCTCCAGTTCTAAGCTTGCATCATCACAATTGTGTTCATTTGGAACAGCCTCCAGTGTTGTGCTTCACCCCACTGTCTCTTCCATGTGGAGCTCCCTGATTCCTGAGCTCTTCACAAATTGTTTAACTGAGTTTAAATTAATAAAATCTACTCTTCTACTTCTTCCTCTCATATGTAAGTATACCCAGAAGGTTACAGAATCACAGAATGGCAGGAGTTGGAAGGGACCTCGGGACATCATTTAGTCCAACCCCCCTGCTAAGCAGGTTCACCTAGAGCAGGTTGCACAGGACTGTATTCAGGCGGGTTTTGAATATCTCCAGGGAAGGAGACTCCACAGCCTCTCTGGGAAGCCTGTTCCAGCACTAAACGAAATTACTGTATTATTTTGCATGCATGAAAAATAAAACTGTCCAGGTCTTAAGAGATTAAACTGGTATGGGCTGGGTTTGCTTGGTGGTAGTTGAATCAGCTCAGATCAATGATGAGACAAATGTGTGTCACACAGGCCACCAAAACTTCAGTGGCTTGGAACAAGTCAGGGCAGGCAAGCATGAGGGTCTAGTCACACTAGTGAGAACAATAATGCCTTTACCGTTCACATGTAATTGAAGCAGCCAAAGATCTGTCAGCACAGTAGTTCTCATTAAACACAAGCATTTGCCAATGGTGAGTGGAACCTGGCATTTCCCAGACAGAAGTATGTGCGCAGACAGTGTGTGCTTCACACACACACTCAGCCTGAGGTCTCTGGGAAGCATCAAGCCATACAGCTACTCGGTGCAGGCCCTTAAGACGAACATCTTTGGTTTGCACATGGCTTACTGCACACTGAAGAATCTTCTGTACAGTGTGGATATGGTCAGTCCAGAGCTTCCAGGAAGTGCTGAGCTGTGGGCACCAGAAATTTTCGGCATTTTCAGGTGTAACGGAGATATGATCAGTTTATTTCCTTTGAGCTCTGCACAGTAGCTCTCTGCTTTTCCTGTTGGGTAAGGAAATCCTAGATGAATACAAAAAATCCTCAGATTCCATCAAAAATGACTGCCAAGTAGAAAACAAGCATATGCCTATGAAAAGACAGATGTGAAGTTACCTTAAGCTGTTGCACAGATGCTAGGGACAGCAAAAAGAAAAGTTAGGCTCTAATCACTACTATGCTGTATTATGCTTCCCCTCATGTTCCCATGTGAGTAGGAGGGAGAAGAAGAAATCAAATATCCTGAAGTTGAGTTTAGGTCATCAGGAGTCTTCAGGGTTAATGGGAACCGTTATTACTGAGATGCCAGGGAAAACTATTTCAGACCTATCAGCTCTGCCAAAAAGAGCAAAATCAATCAAATATTTGAGTTCCTGTGTAGGAAGTAAAAATAATTATTCTGTTATTTATTACTGTAAAAAAGTTTCATTTCAGCCAAAATGTCTGAAAAAAAAAAGCATTCAAATTTTATGCATTTGTGGCTGTAGGAGGATTTGAGTTGGATGGTTTAAATGAGTCCCTGTGTGTGTGTGTGTAAATGTCACAACATGCCAAATAAATAAGGGTCTGAGGAGTTTGAACACAGCTGCATTTGAACTTTGGGAGAATTCAGATTCATGTCCTGCTTGGATTTTGGCACAACAAACTGAGCCAAAGCCTTTACCCAAACACACCCAGGACTGTGAAAAGTTCAACTCTGCATCCAGTCTCTGCTTCTATGTCTGACGCTGACCTAAGCAAGCAGGAAATGGGCTTCAAAGGCTTTCTGTGTGTCACAGATGGACCAATATTTTCAGCTTCAATTTCGAAGTGCCTCTTGTTGCAGCTTCATAACGAGCTGTCTCTATAGAAGACGTCAAAAGCCAATCTAAAGAAGTTTATTTTCCATCCCGGATGGAGTACTTCCTGAGGAAAACAAACTCTTTGTGAACATTTAAATCTGCATGGGGACCTGCACTGCTCCTGTGGTAATGCTTCGTATTGCTAAGAGAGAAACCAGGAGCTGATTTCCAATCTCATCTTTTCCTTCCCACGCCACTGGAAGCCAAGCATTCTGCTAAGGCAGCATGCTTGGACCTCCAAGGCACTGAGGGAGACACTCCACTGGTGAAGCTGATCAGAAATCTGTAACTTCAATTGTCTGCTGAGCTGCTGTGCATATCCCAATGCTTAGCAGTGTCCCCTCTGACTGATGACGTCTCCTCAGTTTTTCTTGGAGGACCCTTCCTGTAGGAGCATTGTTTTTGCAGGCAGAACACCTCCAGCTGTTGCCAATGGTAGGCTCTCACCTTCTACCAGAGTGGGCTAGAAAACAATGATTTCTCCACTAATTTGCTGAACAGTCATACAGTTTAATAGAAAAATCACATTACAGCTATCAAATTCTGCAGAATGGTTCAATAAACAGAGGTGACAACCCAATTCCCTGTTACTTCTATGGAGAGGTCTAAAATAACATATGTAGGTCCTCTGGGCATCATCCTTATTCTTTTAGAGGAGAGTTTGCCACAAAAGTATTCAAAAAAATAAGTGTGAGTGCTACTGTTTTCTCAGTTTTGGAAGATCACAGGGAACTGGTCCAAGATTGGATCTTATTTAATGGAAGATTCCTCCAAAGGGGAATTCCACATGAGACAAGTTCCCTAAGGATGGAAGAGCTCTTGGCTGCTGCTTTTATGAGACGTGTCTGGAGGCCACAGTGAGCTATAAAAGAGACCTTACCAGAGTACGCTTTACAAGGCCCATTTTCACAGTGACGGCTACCTCCAAGGCTATACAGTTGAAAGTGTATATTCACCTCCTTGAAAACCAGGGCTGTTTTGACAATCTGCTCCAGTTCTGCATGCACTGATATTTTGGTTATGTTATAGGTGACCCTTTACACCGTGTTTAATGACTTTATAGGACTCTGGGAAAACATCCAATCATTCATAGTTGAAATATTGCACTTTGGACTTGGTACCAATACAAGCAACCTTGTACTTTATAAAGCTGACTGGAAACTGGTTTCCCACCCCTTTTACTCTTCCAAGAACTACAGCTACCACAATAAAGTAGCGGTAGAATTTATGATCATTTACAGTAAGTGGAAACAAAGCACTTCTGGTATCCCATCGCTGGTGCTAGCTACTTTGCCTAAAGCATTGATGTTCCTGTTAAATGCTTCATGCACAATCACATGCAAGTATCTACCAGGCCTTTTGGACTGCTTTGACCTGCCCAGAAAGTAACAAAAATCTCTTTGCAATTGCAAAATAACACACATGCTCAGGTCAAGTCACCCAGAAAGGTGGCACTGCTGACTCAAGGCCTATAAAGATTCTCTCTCAGTGATTTTTGTACTTCTTTGCCATCAGTACATTTTATAAAAGTCACTCTTCATATGAGCTCCTGACAAATGCAGAAGCAACTTGAAAATAACCTGGACAGAGATGAAGGCAGGTGGTCTTTAATTTCAGTAAGAGCTGAGTGAGGGAGATCTTCCCAGCTTGAGTGATAGCTCTGCAATTTGAGTTAAGACAAACACAGCTCCCAGTCCATTGCCCCAGTATATAGACTGTTTTTGAAAGAAGGAGATGTTTTGTCTGTCAACCTGCCCAGAAATCCTTTAGACAGCAAAAGGAATCTGAAACCGAGATTCTCAAAAGCCAAAAAGGAGTACTTTGCAAAGGCTTCAGGGGCGTTGGGACTGGGGAGAGGAAGAAAAGTCCTAGAAAACATATCTGGGAAAACAGACTGGCCGTTGACTGGTAACAAGAGCTTAATCTGCTGCAGTCAAGCATAAATGTGTAGGTTCCTAGGGCTGTGGCTTGCTGGGCAGAGAGAGTGGCCAAGTGGAGGAAGTGTGGCCCATGACCTTATTGTGTATGAAATGGGACTGAGCATGTAATACGGTTGAACCTGAATTATGTGGTGGAAGCAAAATTCCCTGCTGTAGCTCCTGTACTTTCTGGTATTGTCATTCAGGAGCTTCTATCACAAGGACTCAACATTCCAGAAAAAGTTTGGTTTGGAGTGTGAGTAGAAGAACTGGGAAGGGGCCATGACTCTAGAGAACATCCTTTGGAAAGCACACCAGCATGAACCTTCCTGGTCCCACAGTGCCAGGAAGGACCTTTTATTCCTCCCCAAGCTCATAAGCCCTTCTCAGCCTAACTGGAGGTGACGGTTAGCCCAAGAGTTAAAGGCTAGCCTTTGCCCTCTCAGAGGAGATGGAAGCGAGTGCTGCTGAAGCTGGTCCCTGTGAGATATCCCCTCATCACTGCAAATAGATTCATGCTGCTTGCAAAAGCACCACCAGTGCTGCCTAGGAGCAAGCAGTGGAATTTAAACACATTTGACAGCTGCCTATAAGGTATGTCATTCATTTTACGAGTAATTGTAAAACAGGAAATTTAAGGGAGATGTCCATGACAGTCTGTGGAACTAGAAATACAAAATGCAGAGGTTCAATAGATTGTTTTGGGAGTTTCTCTCCAATAAAGATTTCCTTTAGGTGTTTATGGATAATATGGCTTCTGTGCCACACACAGATCTCATAGCTCAGTGCTGATCAAATAAGCCTTTTCTTTCAGCAGTGCTTTCCATTGCCACTAGTCTAAGCACCTTGTCAGCAGTCAGTTAGCTGCTGTGGCAAGTGTGGAGTGAAAGCTTCATTATTAGTTATTCAAAACCGAGGTAACTTGGGCACTGAGCAGTGATGAGCCCCAGGTCACAAGGGTATCAAGAGCAGTTCTGGATCTGAAACACAAGCACTTGACATAAACAGCATAATTCTGTGTTTCCCAAAATACTCTATGATTCTACGTGTGGGGAGGTAAGAGGAATGGATGAAAATAGCAAGGCCTCTTAAGAGCTGCTTTAGAGACTCAAGAGTCTCAGATCCTCAGAAATAAGTGACTGTCTAAATACACCTAAAGTGAAGCACCTAAGGCCATAGCTAATAACTTTATGAAGACAATCTTGAAAAAGGAAGGGATAATCTATGATGCCACATACACTGTGTATTTGCTTATAACTATCCTATAGAGTTTAAACACTGTCTGCTATGGTATATACAGCAGGAAAAACTTATAATAGATGTCACAATAATAAGGCTGCAATGGTACCCTGAGTTTGCAGAGAGCCTGAAACAGTAACTCCAAACTGCTCCTTGCCCTCAGGGCTTGCTTTTTAATGGTTTCACTACTTAAAGCATAAAAAGAAGCCCATCATGAACTGCTACAAAAGCTGTTGTCCAAGCTTTTGCTGAATCCACATACTTAGGGGGGAAGGCAGAGTTCTTTCACCTGTTTTTGAAGGAGGCTTGGCTTTCAAAACTGTGAGAAAAACTGAGTGCCTTAAATCATGCTGTCTCTCCAACACACAATTAAGAACTAAGCATGCAGGTTGGTTTTTTCTCTGTATCTACGTAATTTTGAAGTCTGCTCTGCTAGTTCTGGTATCATTCTTTGAAAACTGTTGTCATTAGCTTCAGAGTTAAATAACATAAAAGTGAAATAGAGTGGCCCAAATTGACTGATTTTATTTTCCTTTTTCCATCAAATGACCCAGAACACTATGATTTGGTCTGACAAAATACAATTCTCTCCCTCCCTCTCCTAATTTCTCCTTCTGACCACTTGGGGGAAAAGAAGTCATTCTTCATGCAGGTCTGATTGATAGGCTCACCTGCTAGTGACCTCATCTTTCTATGGCTGATTTGAAAGTAACACACGTTTAATCCAGAAATGTTGTTTGTTCATGGCCCTCCTATAGTACACAGGGATAGTTTTTGCTAACAAATGTCTCCAAAAGCAAGTAAAATCCTAGAAACTTGCTCTGGCTGCTGTATAGGCACACAGGAACATGTAGATTTTTCTTGGCAAAACTAACCCATGGCTCTAACACAGTGAAAACAAAAGTTGTAACAACATATCAGAGGGCAGGAAAACTCAGGAAAAAAAAGTCTTACACTTCTTGACATGATTTTTTGCTTTAAAAAGCCTTACTCAGAAAGCATGCTAGTAATTATGCATAATTATTTATCATTTAAACACATTAAAAAAAACACCATCACAAAAAAGAAAAAAAAGCATATCCATTACTCAAGATTACTCTTGCATTGGCTTTGTCTTAAAGAAAGCAAACATTTGACCTTAGGGGCTATAGGGCAAATGAGGGGCTGTTACCCTTCCTATCTCAGGAATGGAGCCCGCAAGTTGATCAAGCTTTCATTTTGGAAACCAAGGGCCCTGGTAAAATTTCTCTTTTAAAAAACTACCTTGTCCTCTAGCAGTGCCCTTCTTAGTGAATCCTCCAGGTGGACACACTTGGCCTCTTTCAGGGTAATTTGTGTGTAAATATTAGGGTTTGTTCCAAAACTAGGGGACACTTTTAAACAATGTTGTGATGAAAATAAAAATAAACAAAGCAGTTTTGAATAATTCAGTTGACAAGACACTTCAGCTTTCCCATGTTATCTAAAGCATCTTCATGGGGCAGGCACACATCACAAAGATCTAGGGGAGATACACATTTATCTGAATAGACAGCTGGAAGCCCCAAATATACCTTATGGCACTAGACACAGTTAGATAAATGAATCCTATTGAGACCCACTAAGTATCACGGTCACACATTTTTTTTCATTAAAAAAATAGGCTTGGTAAAGCCCTTTCTCTTGGTTAGAAGGAATCTGTTGGATTCCTTCCTGAGAAGATGGCAATTTCTCTTCCCTTTCTTTAGCCTTCAACTTTCATTACCACTATTACGTGGAAGGAGTAACAAAACTGCCTTAAATATTTCTCCTTCTCTTTCCCTTTTCCAAAAGCAGGGGCACAAGGGGGTGCCAAAATGAACACCTTCATTATCAGGCTGTTTATAACAAAAGGGCTGTTAAATACAAACCTGCCCTGTGGATAATTTGTTAAACTGCTCCTGTGGTCAGACAGTGATGTCCTGGTGCAGTTAATGATCCATCAGCAGACTCCTGTACTGTCTTTTGCAAAGAAGGCCTTGGTGGTACAAGATGCCCTGCACAGGGAAGTGGGACAGGAAGACAGGTTTGAGGAGCACTGGGAAAAAAAGAGGCTTTTGAGAGGCTGTCAGGCTGTTACAAATCACATAACATGACCAATGCTCTTCAGTTATGGTTTCATTATTTCATGACAGTGGCATACTGTAGAAACAGCTCCTTGTTCCCCCTGCTAGTGGCTTGTTCACATTACAAATTTTAGTTTCATCCAGTTAGGGATGGATCCCTCCAGCTGAGGACTCACAACCAGTTACAAAGGGACAAAAATAGAGCAGAAGCAGCTAAAACAGGATTTAGGTGCTAAGACCAAAACTGTAGTCCAAAAACTCTACAGGCACCTGAACCTGTAGGTTTTTAGAACTTAGCAGTCTCCTCTTTAGATTCGGCAGTTTCCCATGCACCTGCAGTTTTGCTACAGCTTTGGCCCCATCAGTCTTGGATTCCCCTCTGCAAA
Source organism: Leptosomus discolor (assembly GCF_034619465.1). Classification (NCBI taxonomy): domain Eukaryota; kingdom Metazoa; phylum Chordata; class Aves; order Leptosomiformes; family Leptosomidae; genus Leptosomus; species Leptosomus discolor. The sequence goes on along the minus strand of NC_141393.1, from coordinate 54,231,625 downwards.
ACTTCAGCAGAAGAGAAAGGTGCCCCACAGCAAGGTTTAAGGTCTCCTGAGGAACCTCTTGGGTGAGAAGGTGACTTGCCATTCTGGTGGTTTCTTTTAAAATAATGGAGAGAGCCTAAATGAGATTTGCTGGAGAACAGAAATTATTGTATCGCCTTACGAGGAGATCCCGAGACCCATCTGTCCCACTGCCGAGTTTTGGAGTGGGGCAGGCAGGCAAATACATCTTACTAGTAGCACCCTACTTAGAAGGTAGGTTTTGGGGTAGCTCTGAGTCTTTTTCAGCCCCAGAGAATTGAATTTTGTGATGGGAAGAAGGCATTTTAAAAGTGGGTAGGTGTACAAGGACTTTACTGACTCCAGCACATCCCAGGAAACTGAGAATCAGCGTTCAGATTTAGAAAGACTCTTTTCAGTTGCATGGCAGGAGTCAGTTTGCTACTACCCCTCACTCTGTTTCTGGGTATGGATCTCTGTCCCTTGGTGGGAGGAAAGACTGGCAGACAGAAGGTAGTTTAGGAAACTGCCAGAGTAATAAGACAGGGAAGAACAATGCAAGTATTCTTCATTCTTTGTACTAGCAAGAGAGTGAGGTTTTTGTCTTTCAAAATACCTGAAGAAATAGATGCTACACTTGCTCCCCATGTCAGCATTTGACATAGATAAATCAGAGAAGGCTTCTGATGTGTTCTTTCCAGTAGGGAAGACAGTGCAGCTGCTCCAGCTTATTCTGGACTTTATTCCTGATATAGGACCAGCTACTGTTTGAGGTAAAGCAAAAATAGTTACTTGCAGTTTCTCCCCAGGATGAGTTTTCTTACTTTTCATCCCTTTTTTCAGAACAAAAAAGTTACTTAGAGAAATATTAATAACTGTTGTTTAAAGAAAAAGATATTTGAACTGTTATAAATTGCATAAGCCATTGCATGATTTCAAAATCATTCTTGTGCCCAGCAAGATCATGGAGCAGATCCTCCTGGAAACTATGCTAGGGCACATGGAAAACAAGGGGGTAATTGATGACAGCAAACATGGCTTCACCAAGGACAAATTGTGCCTGACAAATTTGGTGGCCTTCTATGGTGGGGTTACACTGGTGGATAAGGAAAGAGCAACCGACACCATCTACCTGGACTTGGGCAAAGAATTTGACACTGTCCCACAGGACATCCTTTTCTCTAAACTGGAGAGACATGGATTTGATGGATGAACCACTCAGTGGATCAGGAGTTGGCTGGATGATCACACTCAGGGAGTCGCAGTCAACAGCTCAATGTCCAAGTGGAGACCAGCGACAAGTGGCATTCCTCAAGGGTCAGTACTGGGACCGGTGCTTACATCTTTGTTGGCAACGTGGACAGTGGGATTGAGTGCACCCTCAGCAAGTTTGCTAACAACACCAAGCTGTGTGGTGTGGTCGGCACACTGGAGTGAAGGGAGGCCATTCAGAGGTACCTCGACAGGCTTCAGAGGTGGGCCTGTGTAAACCCCACGAAGTTCAACAAGGCCCAGTGCAAGGTCCTGCACCTGGGTCAGGGCAATCCCAAGCACAGATACAGGCTGAGTGATGAGTGGATTGAGAGCAGCCCTGTGGAAAAGGACTTGGGGTTGCTGGTGGATGAAAAACTGAATATGATCCAGCAATGTGAGCTCGCAGCCCAGAAAGCCAATAGCATCCTGGGCTGCATCAAAAGAAGTATCACCAGCAGGTCAAGGGAGGTGATTCTTTCCCTCTACTCTGCCCTCATGAGACCCCACCTGCAGTACTGTGTTCAGCTCTGGAGCTCCAGAATAAGAAAGACATGAGCCTGCTCGAGTGGGTCCAGAGAAGGGCCATGAAGATGATCAGGGGCTGGAGCACTTCCCCTACGAGGACAGGCTGAGAGAGTTGGGGTTGTTCAGCCTGGAGAAAAGAAGGCTCTGGGCAGACCTTACAGTGGCCTTCCAGTACTTAAAGGAGGCCTACAGGAAAGGTGGGGAGAGACCTTTTACAAGGGCCTGCAGTGACAGGATGAGGGGGTAACGGTTTCAAACTGAAAGAGAGTAGATTTTGGTTAGATATAAGGAAGACATTTTTTACAATGAGAGTGGTGAGACACTGGAACAGGTTGCCCAGAGAAGCTGTGGATGCCCCCTCCCTGAAAGTGTTCCAGGCCAGGCTGGATGAGGCTTTGAGCAACCTGGTCTAGCGAAAGGTGTCCCTGCTCATGGCAGTGGGCTGGAACTAGATGATTTTTAAGGTCCCTTCCAACCCAAACCATTCCATGATCCTATGTTTCTATGATTATTTGCCTTATTTGAAGGCATAACACCCTTTCTTTGAAATGAAAATGGCAGGACACAGCAGAAGAGGCTCAGAAGAGCCTGAACGTAGTATCAGCTTTGCTTTCTTTCTCCTTCTCTATTCTGAACAAATATAGCCAGCATTTTCAACAGAGTTATGTATGCAGAGGCTAGGCCAGGTTGTAAGCAGACTTAACTTCTCACTCACGCATCAAGGAGAAAAAGAAAGCGTTGCATCCTGAAGCCTTCAATGTGAAAAAGCACTTCAGGCTTGGACTTTGCACAGCCACCTGCTTCTATTAGCTGTAAGGAAAAAAACGCAGGTTCACATAATGTTTTTCACTGCAAACATTATCCACCTAAATCTGGCAAGTACTCCCTCTCTGTGCTTTCTGTGCAAACCTCAACGAGTTACTGGAGCTGACAACCTCTTGCCAGTGATGGCACTTAATGACTTTTCTCTCACTTAAACGATTCACTCTTTTTATTCTTTAGAGAGCTATTGAAATAATTGTGATGACAAAGGTTCCTTGCCTACATTGTAACAAAAGAGGAGGAAAGACAAAAGAGGAGAGGACATCCTACCTGAGTTATCACAACTTTCCGTCTTTCCTTGTAACTCCTGTCTCCTCAAACCGGAAACAATCAGGGTGGCACCCAGCACGTTCCTCACTATGCCCTCATGACATGATCTGATGATCTCTGGGACATCCTCTTCCCCCACCAGTCTCAGGAAAAGACAAGCCCAGGAAGCATAGGGAGGAGTCCAAATGAGTGGCAGTCTGGAGCTCCTGGCTTCTTGAAAACTACTTGGATCTTCAGTAGAGCTAGAGTAAGAGCTGCTTTTATACCTTGGATCACTGCATCTTCGGAAAGAACTGGCTCTAAAACGCACTATATGACAGGAATGTCCCAAAACATCACCTCATGTTCTTAACTAAAAGATTAAAGCCAGAAGGGTATTCTTGTGTCCTCCATCCTCACGTGTTCTGTTTCACCCAGACACCTCTAAATGAAGTGCAAAGACTGAGATTAGCCGTAAGCATCCCTTTTCTGAGGAGACTAAACTCTCATAGTTACCCAGGTGCCAAGAACCCAAAGCCTCTGCAAAGTCATGAAGATGATGTCCACGTAGTTAGATGAACCACTCCAGGGTGTGGAATCTCTGATCAAATATAACTTTGAGTGAGTAAGATACAGCAGGGAGGCATCCAAGGCAGACAGTCTGTCTCCATACTGCTACAAGATGGTGCTGGAGCCTCAGTGACATGCCTTCAGGTATAAGGGATCTCTCATGTGTTAGTGGAAGGTGAGGTGATAGAACAGGTGATAGAACAAATCCCTGTGACATACTGAGTTCATTAATTGTCTGGGGAATGGCAGACAAACACCCAGTGTGTGGAGCTAAGAGCATTTTAGTGCTACATCCGTTAGGACACCGGCAGCTCAATCAACCTGGAGAAGACTTTTGGCTTGAGAATCAAATAATTTTCAGCAATAAGTGTGAGTTCATGACGAATCATGAGTATAGTTCAAGTAGCAGGCAGAAGCAGCTCTGGACCACCCTGCTGCTCCAGGTGAAGTCAATGCCCATACAGTCAACACCTCGCAGTGCTGACTGGGGATTCCTCTCCCTCTTGCCCCATGGTGTGACCCCCCTGTCCCTTCACCCCTTGGATTGGTTCCAACAAGGGCTTTGGACAAGTAGCAAGGGGAACTGTTTGCTCAATTGCTGAGCAAACTCATGTTTAGGATCTCAGTCAACTGCTCAGATTCCAACTCCTGAGTCCTCCAAAATGTCAGGGACTTACCCGACCCTCTCAGGCCCTGGCTGGGATGGAAAGCAGAGTGTTGGCCCTGACAGAAAGCTCTGGCTAAAGATTGCCCTGAAATAAATGGGGCCAAAAAATTTCCAGCTTCCTCACCTGACTAAAAGACTCTCCAAAGAACTAGTCTATTAAAATGCACTCCTTTATTCAGTTTTTCTGTGCATGTTACTGAGACTCCAGATTTCTTTCTGCCTTCCAGTTTGGTCTTTGTCGTTGTTGTTGCTGTGTTTTAAAGGAGCCTGTTAGATATGAGAAACAGTCTGTCTCAGCACAGACTGCCTGGCTCACAAGTGCATAGGGGTGCCAGGCCTGGAAACATCGTTAGCAGACTTCTTTAGAGAAAAGGGTTAGTTAACCACAAAACTGCTCTGCTGATAATTTGTTTAACTGCTCCTGTGGTCAGAAGTGTGGTTAGGCTCACAGCATCCAGGAGCTGTTAATCACCTGTCAGCAGGCTCTTGCAGCGTCTTCGGCAATTGCAGCCCTTGTCGTTTGAGGCCCTGTCAGCAAGGGAAATGAAAAGAGCAATATTCAAAAAGCTTTCAAGAGAGAGCAGAGCTGTGGCTGAATCTCATCTGTGGTGTGTCTCATCTGGGAGTGGATTTAATTTGCTAACGGAAACCCCAGTTCTTACAGCAGTAAGGGACCTTGCAATTAGCATTATTTTGCAGCTGAATTTTTAATGAATCCATACAGCCTGTCTTTCTTTTGCTGTAACTCCACCCCATCCCTTACAATTTCTGAACACATGGGCCAATTTCCACAAAACTAGACACATGAGAGAAGTCTTGTTCATATTATGTTCCTACATCTCACAAAAGCAGGACAGATGGATAGAAGAGAGAGTACTTAATGCCCCTCCTGGAAGAATACTTTCGGTGCAATCTCAGCTCCTATGTATCTGAGAAAATATCTATCTCCCAAGAGAAGCCCAGGTGCCCCAATTGAAAAAAACCTCGAGTTTGCATCTTATGACAGATTATCAGAGAACCCAGTGTCAGGACCCAGAGTCCCAGGCTCCTGGTGTGTTAGGACTGCTGTGCTTTTGCATTGGAGTAGGGCTTGGGGCTGAACCGAGATCCACCACATGAGTCTCTACACTGAGAAACAGTCTCTGCTCTGCAGAGTTACAATCTGAAAGCAGATGTGGGCCCGAGCACACTGGTGACTGAGGGGAAGTGAAAGTGGCTGAGGACATTGCTGAGAAGCTATGTGTGTTTCATTAATCGGCCCTAGTGATGCAGGACAACAAATAAGACGACCTGTTTGACAAGACTGTCACCATGCAGGTTTGCTCTGGGATGAGCCAGAATAGAAGCACCTAAAAATATTCAGATCAAGTCATTTGCTCACTTCATTGTCTCAGTAGCTCGTGCCTGATCCCATACCTAGGCACAACTCCACTCCCTGACTCTTTCCAAATATCTGCCTTGCCAATTAAACAGGGGTTGCCTGGGTCCATACAGAACATCATTCTCCTTCTGTCCACCTCTTGTTGTAAAACTAGCCCCAGTCTTCTCCAGCTAACTCTCTCCACCCAAACTCGATACCTTACCTTCAGGTGAGGTCTCCTTGCCTGACTCTACTCCCTGGTGGACCTCACTGCACTCCTTGCCTGAGTCCCTCTTCCAGAAGCCTCTGAACACCAGATGCCACCAAGGCCTGCTCTCAAAACCCTTTCTCCTGCCAATACCCACACAGAGACATCTCCCCTTCCCCCTCTGTCCCTGTGCCTGTCTTGCTTTAACCAGTGACTTTTGCTCTTCCTTGTGAAGCAGGAGCATTGACACATTTTGTTCTTTCCCTTTTTTCCCATCTTAGCTTGTTGTCCCACTTCACAGCAGGGATGGAAATGAAGAGATAGCCAAATTTTTGGTCAATCCCCACGTGTTCTGCACCATGGACCCTGGACCTGTCATCTCAGTGTGTTACAAAGGTGGAAAGTGGAGAAGGAAAGACACAAAGGCTGGAAGCAATTCCCCTGTGTTACTCTGGTGCCCAATTTGTGATCTCCAGTGTGGAGTGCCCCTTTCTTTGGGAATCACTCACCTAGGGCCACTAGATTCATTGCCTTGGGGGGCTAGAGGAGTCCCATATGGTGCCTCAGGCAGATGTGCTGAAGAGCACAGCACACTTTACTGATGCCCAAACAGTCTTCATTAATGAGTCATTTGAACCAGAGCTGGGTCCTGTTCTCCCTCCCCCCAGTACCGGAAAACTTCTCAGGGCCAAGCCTGCAAATCAGAGGAGAAAAAACAGTGCTGGCCATGAGAATTAAAAGCAGAGAGAAGAACTGCAGCTTCAAGTCTGTGTTAGAGGTATGTTTTACCCTTTCCCTGATGAGAATGAGGAAAACATGAAAGCTCAAAGTAAATGCATATTTCCAAGAAAAATGCTATGTGATTAACTGGTAAGTTTTGATCAGGGGGGGTGGGTATTTCATCACACAGGAAATTACTGTTAAGGGTCACTGTGCACTAATTAAGCTTTATTTGCTCCGGATCACCTCATCACACCCCCAGCATGTGCACTGCCTTAACTTTGGCTCCACACGTCCAGTTCTGGGCACACACACAGAGAACTGCTGTAACAATGCTCTGTCTGCCGTGCAGAGCACTGCTCCCCAGCCATGCTGGCAGGAAGCTGAGGGCTCTACTCCTCACCCCTACGGCCAGGACTTGCGCACATAAGAGCACCACCTCGCGTCTGTCCTAGAGAGAAATGCCCGGCCCCTTAGCTTTCTGCTGCGGCCTTTTGGGGCTGTGATTTCCCAGATGGTATATGCACATTTTTGAGAGCAAGCATAACCTTGTAAGGAGCAAATCCATAGCTCTCCTCTCCTGATAAGCACTGCTCTTCGTTTATATGGAGTAGACGAGGGCTGTTTATTTAACCACTGTTTTACATAACACAATAAAAGAGTGCGTATGAAGGCGCAGTGGGACGTTTCAGGTTAACAGCTTAGCTTGCCTTGACAGGAGTCAGTTGGTGAAGTTTGCAGCAGTGATTCTGGCAATTACCTTGTTCTCCAACAAGGAGGGCTCATGTCAGTCATTGCTAGCTGCAATTTCCAAACCAGCTCCATCATGTTGCTTTACCGCATAAGCTTGCTGCAGAGGGAAAAGTGGGCATAGGTTCAGAAGTCACTGCAAAGCCCCAGCGAGCTCATGGGAATCCAAACATTGATTTTGATGGGCCTCAGACGGGACCATTATGGTCGAGCAGCCTGCTAACGCAGAACAGTGATTTCAGCAAGGCTGTGCTCAGGCTCATCAGGTAGTGTTAGTGAAGAGGTCAAAGTAGCAAGGAATAGATAGATGGAGAGTGACTTTGGGGGTAATTAGATACATCAGCAACATGAGATTCAGACCAATACTCAGTGTGCACCAGATACCCTTCGTGCTCCTTCACATGGGGAAATTCTGTTTGGTTCCCACCTGTAGGCGTATCCAGGTTCTGGAGCTGGGGGCTGTGGTGAATGCAAGCCTCTCAGTGAATATTTATCCAGGCCAGACATAAGCTAAAAGACATCTATTGCTTATGCTGCTCTGGAAGCTTCTGGACGCAATAGCCAGTAAGCAGAGCCATGGGAACTAGATCCAGTCCTGCCCTGCTGGATTTTTCAAGGCCATTGGGGACTTACAAGCCTCTCAGTCGACCTCCTGCAAAACTGAGTCCATAAACCTCACCCAGAGTTTCCTGCAAGTGGGCCAAGAAGATGAGAGGAATGAGGCTAAGCCTTCAGAGCAGAGCTGGCTGGCTTTCTACTGGACTTCCCGCCAGTGACAACTGTGGGACCCCACAGGCTTCAGATGTTTTGCACCATGGTGTACATATAATATCATTTGGCCATGCCTTTCCATGCTGTATCTTGGTTAAGCCCAAATATTTCTGCGTATTCAGTACTCACTTTGTCCTAAATAAAAAGGACTGTTGCCAGCATGTAAAAGATAGATTCAACATTGATCTGTTAAACCTGGCCCTGGCAAATCTTTCTGAGACTGCAAACCAGGGCATATGCCTACATGTGTGATTTCTGTTTCCTTGTTGCCAAAGGATTCATGTCTACTTTACTGAGTTTATTTGTGAGAAGGAAAAAAATGGTCACTAAACACAAAGTGCAACAAAAGAAAATGCCAAACTAACTCTGACAGACTTTCTTCATACCACTTCCTTTTGTGGAGAAACAGCATCTGTCCACTCAAATTAAAGCAAAATATTGAGAAGATGTTTCCTAACGAGCTGGCAAATAAAGATGCCAAAGGGGTGAGAACTGAACTCTGGAGGGGATATTAACTTTTCCCCCCTGATTCAAATTTGGTCTTTATTATTATTTTTGCTTCTTCTTTCCATTTAATTTGGCAATGGACTTTTTCAAGAAGTAAGATTTTTAGTGTTCTCCCTTCTGTGAACTCAGACTGAACACAGCCAAAATTAACTTCTCCCTGGGAGGTGAAGATAGAAGAAAAGGAAACTAATCTTCATTTCCTACCTCCATCCCCCTGACATTATGTCCGTTATTTGTAAGGCCCTCATATCATCCGCATATAAGAAAGAGAAAGAAAATAATATAACAAATCGGAATCCACTATCTGGAAATATTTATCCACTCTACAACAGCATTGCCATAAGTAGTTTGTTTTCTCATCTACTCCAGATTGCACAGCTGTAGGAAAAGCAACCTCTTTAGCCCACTACTGAATTCTGTGATTCACCAGTGAAACAACAGGGTTTTGGAGGGTTCAAAGTATTTCCTTTGTAGTCTTGACAATTCAAAGAAAAAAAAAGGAGTTTCTGAGGAGGGACCAAAGCGGGGAAGGAAAGGTTTGCTGTTCAAAGCAAAGAATCTATTGAAAACAATGGAATAAACTGACTGACGATTTTCAGATGTACACTTTAGAAGGTGTGTGCCTTAGAAAGCAAAACAAATACTTAACTAGCATTTAGTTAAAATACTAGTAGCTATCTCTTTTTTGCGCTTAGGCACTCGGTAGGGAGAGGTAGGAAATTTTGTAGATTCTGCTGGGAAATGTTCCAATTTCCTAAGTGTAACACTTCTGATTTTGTAATGTAACTTCTCCTACAGGTTATCTTTCAAATGTAGACAACATAAGTCTGTTATATTTTTGTTTATGCTGCAGTCAGATATAAAGGTTGTAAATTTGAGTTGATCACAAACCTTGTTTAAAGCACGTGTGCACTTCCATGACACTGTTTATCTTTAGTGTTTGGCCAGTTGAGATAACATGGTGGTGTGTCAAACACGTGACATGCGTTATCTAGATACCATGAACACTTTTGTTGCAGGGACATGCTGACACAGTGCTTTTGAGTAGATGAAGACAACATGACAGCTACACTTACGCTAAGGAAGAAGATGAGTGTTCTTATGTTAATCCCCCCCCACGCCTAACACTATCAGCTTGAGCTTGAGGGTGGAACTACTCATATGAATTCAGCAATAGAAACGTTGAAAAAGAAACAAACCTTATTTTGGGTATGAGAAAGATTTATTTTTTTATTGTGGAATTAGAGAGAAAAAGGTAGCCAGTTCTTTTACACTGAAAATGTGTACCTTCATGGGAACTTGCCTTCAGGTTGTTTTTTTTAAAAATGTTCTTTTCCTTTGTTAAGAATAAAAGCACAGTATTTGAGGCTGACAGGCTTGAGGATATTTGGAGTGAGAAAAATTAAGAAATACCATTCTTAAGTTCCTTCTTGACCACTAGCACAAATCACAGCTGGGGCCTCACTAAACGTCACATGCCAAATTCTGTCATGCCTGATAAAACTACAGTATTTCAGGTCTGCATTCTTGCTTGAATGACTCTACAGTCCACTCTGCGCACCATACTAACATCCCTCAATGTACAAAGAGGTCATAAAGGAGAGAATTTATCTGGAAAGATGAATTTTTGGGAGTGCAGGGAGAAACTTAGTCTCAAAATAAATAGCTCTTTAAAAGCATGTCTACCCTGTGACATGGAAGACAGCAGAGAAGGGCAGGAGCTGTCAGGGATCTGAATTTGAAGTCCACTTGTTGCAAAAAGCACCAGATTTAGGATTTTAGGATACTGCTTAGAAATCTGCTTACTTTTCCCATCTTGATTTGAATATCAAGAATTCTAATCAGTGAATATTAGTAAAAGAGACTAATGATTATTTGGGGAAAATAAGACTCAAATGAAATAAGTGATCAAATACAAAATAAAATCTGGATTGCCAATGCTGCTAGCATACTCCTGTAAAATTCCAGACCTAAGGTATTCATTAACCAATAATCTGTTGGAGGTTAGAAACAAGGACAGTATGTTGTAGTCCAAGACATCTGCTAGACAGGATTTACGATGGTACCCATTGTGTATAATCTTTGAAACATGATCAAAGTAGGTATGAGCCAAGAGCCTACGAGCCAAGGACATGTTCCTTGACCATACATGATCAATTTCAGGAGCGGTTGAGACCTCCGACTCATGGACCACCTACCCAAACTATACTACCTACTCAAAAGAGAACAATAGAAGACTACGACAGAGGCTGTGTGCTAATTTACATCAGAAGCGAGAAAAGAAGAACCAATCATTGAGAGGACGATAATGAATATGCATTGTATAGACTGAATATGTATTAATTTAATATATAAATATTTGTTGATTGCAATGTGCAGGCGGACATCTTTGGGAAGGATCCCATGTCCCCGATGCACACAGTGCGCATCGTTAATAAAGGACGTCTCTACTTACCTGACTTTGTGTAGATAAGTTTTTTCTTACCCACTGCAGATTTGCAACGCACTGAGCCCTGTGTGAAGGTATCAGATTAGGTCTGGAGGTACGACAGCCACATTTGTTGGATACCAGACAATGTCAAGCCTCTCGGTTCCAAAGGCAGGACTGAAACGTGCTGAATTCTGAAGGTAACACTACAGAAACCAACCTGGGTCCAGCTGCCTCCCAGCCTCCCTCCCATACAAACAATTTCAGGGGAGGTGGGGACTGCATGACAAATTCAATTAGAGATGAGCCTGAGGGGGAAAGAGGTTGTCAAAACAGATGATTAAAATGAATGCAGTTTGAAGCCAAGTGGAGCAACCAGTGTTAAGTCATGCCCATAAGCAAGGAAAAATAACTGTGCTAGGAGCTACAAGGTAAAGTGGACTCATTTGTTTTTTCCATGGTGTTCCTTCAGTTTCTCATTTTCTTCCCCTCCCACTCTCTATAATGCTACTGCTTGGCTACACATTAAACACTTTGATGGTCATACAAAATCATCTAACTTTTCCATGGCAGTGAAACACTAAAGCACAAACAATTTAATTCTCATGAAATTTGTAAGGAGAACAAACATTTTATAAGGCTCCAGTTCCCTCTGCCTTTTGCTCCCCTGTAGCCCCCCAAATTACTGACAATGTAAAAGACAAGAGAAAATAGACCTTAAGTAATCAGAGCCGTGAGTGTTATTTACTATCCACTGGTTATATGCCAAGGAGATATCAACCAAGCAGACATTAGGAAAATATTTATCCAAGCATTAATCTATTCTTTACACATGACACATTGCACATCATTGCTTAGCTGGGCTGATAACACGGAAGCTTTACTAACAGCGTATTTCTTCCTGTGCTTAGAAGTCTTTAAAGCACTTTTAATACCAGGAGTAAATCACAGCCTGGTTTGCAGATATATTCTGTATACACATGCATATTCTGCTTCAGCCCTTCTAATCACACTGAAGGTCCATGTCTTTTCTTCCTTGGTACTTGAATGTTATTTTTGTGATTGAAAAAGTAAAAGCAAAACAATCAATGTCTGCCACATCCTAAGTTCTTACTAAAATTCCCAGCAGCATCCATCTCCACTGCTTAATGAGGGGACTGATCAGTTGAAGTAGATCAGATAATACAAGAACTGAGACAAATCTGAAAAGACTCCTGAACAAATCAAGAAAGCCTTTGAAATGTCTAAAGTACTCTATTGTTCCAGGGCTGGGAGGTGGTGGGCTTATCCTGGTGATCTGTCAATGCATCTGTCCCCAGGATAAATCCCAAGAATTCTTATTTTTGGTCTTATTCTCATTATTTTTTTCCTAAGTTTGGCATATGAAAACGTTTGGATAGTTCCCATCTGTCCTAGACAAGGAGATGAACCTCTGGCTGTTCAGACTATTCCTGTGTAATAAATACCAATTCCTAGATACAGAAATTAAAACGAACCTGACCATATTGATTGAAAATGGAATTAATGGGCACAGAATTAGAGGCACAGAGTTCTTAACTGTTTAGTCAGCATAAAAGGTGTGGGACCTGCTGACCAGAGGACACCATGGCCTGAGCTCTGAAGGGGAGGAAGAAGAGGGACAAGGCACAGACATGGGTGGATTAGACAGTGGGCCCCTAAATTTCCTTGCATCAGACCTCATACCAACTCTATCAGGACTTTAAGCCCTTTACAGTGTTGTTTTCAGGAACAAGCCCAGAGGAAAGACAAAGATGTGGACACCAGGCATCCCATAACTCAGAACTGATCTGAAACACTTCTTTCTACTTCTTGATGATGCCATTTAGCCCATCCTTTCTCTAAGTAGTAACAAAACATTAAAATACTCCATATCTTACTATTCCTGTTTTATACGGAAAGCTGGAGCCTGGCAAACTTTAGTGACATGGCCAGAGTTGGTGACACTCTCAGGAACAGAAACAGAGTTGTGATTCCTCTTGTCCTGTCTGAATTCCCAGGCCCTCATCGAAGAGCCTGGGTAGTCTTTGCAGCTACAGATTTGTGCAGCGATCCACAGGGACACGTAAAGGCTAAAGCTGCCTTTAAAAACGACTTCTTAGGCATGCAAAGGAATGAAATTAAAACTTTTTGAGATAAGTTGTAACTTACAGCTCCAACACATGTCTGCCTACTAATCCATCTTTCCAGAGAAAAATGTCACAAGGAATTGCAATCATTCTATTTATAACAGCAAGATCCACAGGCCACTCAGTCCAATGGCATCCCACTTCCACTTAGTTAAAGATTTGTCATGCTCTCTTACAAAGGGTTGACTTAACAATGTTCTAATAATTTATCATGTTAAGAAGTAAAGAAAGGAATTGTTACCACGGTGAGACTTTCCCACACACACTTAAAGGTTTGAAACCTGGGTCCTGTGACCACTCTGTGCCATTGGCTATGACACTGCGTAATGGCTTGCATCTGGGACCTGGATTTCCAGCTCTTGAATCAAAAGGGAAACTTCAAACCCTCCAAAATCTCTAAGACTACTGAAGTGAGTGAATTGTTCCAATTAGGCTTACAACTGTTGGTTTGCAGTTTACCAATTGTAGCGCACTCCAGACAGAACTTTGACAGAAAGGGAACGGGGAAAAAAGGCCTGCAGATTATTTCCCAGTGAGAAACTCCAGAAGAGGCAAGAACATCTCAGAAATAACTGATAAACTACATTCTGCTGGTGGGATTTTTTATTTATGTTAATGGATTAGCTGAGATGAATCACGAATTCTGGGTGAAGAATGTCTTCAAGACAAATAGGAAGACATGTGAGTGATGCTCCAGTGGCAGAACAGACTGAACATTGCCTATTGACTTAATGGCAAGAATAAGGCTTGCTTAAGGAAATGAAGCTCATCTCGTAAATTCATAGATTTATTTTTAAACCCAGATGGGATTATTAGCCTCAGATTGGTCTCCTGTGTGGCAAACGTTCAGCAGCGCCTGCCTCAAGCCCATAACTTCTGTTTGAGTTGTAACACCTCTCTTAGGCCTGTAAGCAGTCTGAATTGAGATGTTGCAAATGACAGAGACTGCACCTTCTCCCAGAAAATATCTTCCATTTCAATGCAACATTAATAGTCTAGCAAAGTTCGTAACATGCTCTTGAATTACTGGTGGCAATAACAATATTACAGCATGGTTTATGTAGTTTGTTTAGAAAATCTACTACCATGTGTTTTGCTAGTATCTTTCCCATGCTTAAGCTGACACTAGTTAATTCTGTTTCCTACATACCTCGGGGCTATACATCTCTAGCCTCACTGGTGGAAAATTGGTAGTTGATGCTCAGGAAACAACCGATTTTCCATCTATTATAATATGGCCCTACTGAAAGTATAGGGTGCTGATATACAAACCACTGATTAAAGTTTTTAGTTAACAAATGGGTTTTGTCAATTGCCCCAGGCACTGCCTAACAAAGTTGCGCTTAACAGCTAAGAAGACCAATTTCTTTGGGGATGTTGCTTAAATGGAGCACAGATCTAGTGTACACAACAGTTGCTATTCATTAGGCACTGGGAAAAAAAAGCCTGGCAGCAAGCCAGAAAAGTAAAGCAGCCCTATAAATTGGCAGAGTAGTTTATAATTACTGCTATTAAAACATACAAACATGCATATATATATATGCGCATACACACACACATGTGAGATTTGCTGAGATATAAAATGCTGATGCTAACTTCAGGGCAATATTTCTATGATGATTTCATTCCATGATTAAGTATTTCGGAAGGAAGATACAAGTTATTAATTAAAGCAGAGGATAAATACCTTCTTAATTAGCTGATGAAATACAATTTCCATGGAAGTGAATTCTTGTTAATAACTGCTGAATGTGCCTGGGGCGATGTTTCAGTACATCCCCAGTTTTTCCTTTCTGTCATCCTCAGGGAATTCTAAATAAACATTTAGAGACTAATTCTGATCTCACTCACTGGTTTTCTGGATTCATTTCACTTTGGTGGAATTACTCTGGTCTGAGAAATCAGAAGGGGAAATCAGGCCAGCTGATTTTGCTGCTGCTTCTTCCCCATCCTCCTGCACAACAGAGTGAAAAGAACCACTCAGACCAATGAAGGGATGAGATATACTAGGTCTGAATGCAGAAGGGAGCAAGAGAGATACTACTGAATGGGTGGGCTTTACTACCATGACATAGGTATCATGTAAATCCTCATTTGGGCCTGTTTGCTCACCCTCTTAGTTTTCTGATTCCATTCGATATTCCCTGCTTAGACACACACCAGTCCAGAAACTTTGAAGAAAGATATTCTTGAAGCTATGGAATTGCCAGTGGCTGAGAGATATCCTTGTCTATTTGTTTTTGCTTTGTTCTGGTAGCATCTTTGCCTCATTTAACAGCCTGCAAGGAGTGCTAGTTTAATATGCATATGCTGATTATTTTACTGCAATATATATGATGAACATGTGGTTCCAGGTCATCTCTTTTCAGCACAGTACTCAAACTCTGCTCTGAAGTTGGGATTATTCATTTCCTTGTGGCCTCTTCTATGTCATTTATCACAAAGGAATCCATATATTTTATAAATGATGATGATAATGGGTTTATTTTCACAGCTTGCTGGTGAGGGCTTGGTTTGGCTGGTGTCACCACTGCCTTATGGACGGGTAATGGATGCACAGATGTATTAAGATCCATGTTTCTTCCAAGCCTGAGAAATTCAAATGGCCTATGATGTGATTTTTCAACTGATAGTGCATCCTGGCTCATTGCAACTACCTTTACCACAGATAAAACCGGACTTCTATAAACCGAAGCTTTGCAAAGCCAGGATTCATGTAAATAACTCCTTATGAGGAATTAATTTAAAGATTTGCCCAGAGCCAGATCACAACATGGTAACATGTTCTGCCTCCTCCAGAACCACAGGCTGAGCTTCTGGCTGCACTTTCCTCACCCCCTTCTCACATTTGTACCTCCAGTCTTACATAACCTGTGTTATCAGCTTGGCCAAAATAGGCATCTCTAAGACTGTAGAGAAGACAATTGATGCCTGCTTTACAGGTGGCAACTACTGGTTCCCTGGAGCCTCCTAGGGAGTACTGGATGTGGTCCAGGATCCCATACTATGGAAGTCCCACTCCGAATTTCTGACCTCATGACACCTGCTCTTAGAGTTTGCTTTCTCTTTCATTACTTCTTCCTTCTAATGCAAGTGGTGCTGTGTAGGGAACAAAACTGTAGTTTTGGAGGGGTTTTTGACCTCCCCAGTTAGGGCTTTGCTGGCAGCTGAGGTAGATGTGTCCAGAAGATAACTTACTTCAGTCTGCAGAGTGAGACTTTCCTGTGCACTAAATAAAGGACTAGATAATGGGGTTGGGAACATCATGCATATAATCATCTGAGACAGTAAAAACTGTCGTAAAAAAAAGGCTGAACTGATGTTTTCAGGGCCTTTTAGCTTCATTATCAAACAGCTAACAAAAGAAATACATGGACTGCATTATCTGAATGGGATGGACTTCAGCAATTTGAACAAAGGCCAGATCAGCCAGCTCCACAAGTTGTCATTTCAGCAGAGCACATTCATAAATGTAGTTTTTCCCCAAGACCCAAGGTCTCTGCTGACAGCTGAGGAATGGGAAAAGCCAGGTATTACAGGCCCTGTTCTAAGCTTGTACACAAGTGAGGTGTTGCAAGTGGCCTCTTCTTCCCATTCTTTCCAGGCATCTCAATTTTCTGCATTGTGTTCCCCCGACAGAAATTCAGAACAAAAAAGGAATTGTAAATGTCAAATTAGCTATTTCTTTCACCGTGCTGTAACTAGAAGGGGGAAGCTTTTAGGGGGAAGGAGGAGATGGCAGAGGTATTCACAGGCCATAATGTGCCAGCTCTAAACAACGGCCCCCAAGTTTATGCTTTTCAGATTTTTTGAGATTAATATTTGTGGGTTTTGTACTAGCAAAGCAATGTATTTTTCACCTTCACACATATTCTGGGTTTTTTTCATGTTTTATTTTAGCAAAATAAGGTCAGTGTTGGCACCCAACTTGTTAGATTTCAACCCAAAGTCCAACTACATTACAAAGAGGTGAAAACAGAGTTTTGTAATGACAAGGTCTGGCCCACCCTACTAAGACAGCTGTGCTCCTCCCCCTGACCTGAAATAACCACAGAATAGTTGAGACTGCCTTCCTCAAACAATATTAAAGGCACAAACACAACTTCAGCCTCACCATGCAAACCAAGACAGAATTCACAGCTGCCTCCTCATTTTAAAAATCTCCCCACTGCAGGAATCAAAGCCTCAAAGCCAAATTTTCCCTGCGTGCTTCTACCTTGGCACCAATATGCTCCCAGTGCTGCAGAAACCACAGTCTCTCTGACCAAGCAAACCTCTTCTACAGCCCAAGTTACACAGGTCAGCCTCTTTACTGGATTACTAAACCTATTCTGGTTGTCTGTTCTGCTTTATTGCTTCAAAAGTCCAACATTTTCCCTTGGCTTCTTATTTAAATTTCCAAAGCATTTTCACCATGCTATACTGAACCTATCTTTCCTCTCTGGTGCTGCATTTCTACCTGTCAGGGGTGGACAGGTGCTTTCAGACACACTACAGACCCACAAAAAGCAGGAAATCTTCTGTCCAGTCAAGGATGAAAATAGTAACTTGCCCTGGCATTTGACCTCAACTCCAGAGTAACACATGATTTTGGGAGGGGGAGGGGGACACTCAAATTGTGTTTTTAATGAATGTCACCTAAGGCAGGGCCTTAGACTGATGTCACATGTGGATGATAACACAGCGCTTCTCAGGAAACATCTAATATAGCATATAAGAGGTGAATATTATTTTTTCGTGCGATTTGTTTTTAAACTGTGGGTGAAGTGAAGGGGGAGAAGGCAAGAAGTCCTATTCAGAACTAGAGAGTTCAACAAATGATTTCTACAAAGAAAAATGCTATTCTTTTTATGCCAGCACCTTTTAGTTGTAGGACTTAAAAGAGTTTGGAGTTCTTTGTTAACCACTTGGACTGATGCCCAACAGTTGTTTTCATTTATCCTTGACATTTTCAACTGCTCCCATTGAAGTGAGATAAAGTAGCAGAAAGAAAAATAAACGAGCTTTCTTTCTCCTCTCTTCCCCTAGCCGCTTGGGTCACTGTTCTGTCTTGTTTTATGGAAATCTGAACGGGTGCTGTACAAGCCAGCTGAGCAGACATGGAGGGTGAGGCAGGAAGGACAGCCTGTGGTTGAGGCGAGGGACTCACAACACTTGGGTGCACCTCACAGCTCTTCTACAGCCTTCCTGTGCTGTCTTTGCCAAGTCACTTCACCTCTCCATACCTCAGTTCCTCATCTGAGAAAGAAGATATTGCTCCTTTTTTTCTCATCTTGTACCAGCTTTGTGTGTATAGACCAGAAGATTTTTTTAGGCCAGGGTAATTTCTTACTGCCTGTGTCTTGCCCTGCCTAAAACAATGGGGCTTTGGTCTGTTTGAACATTTAGTTCACAGAAAAATTTAGCTAATAACAAGAGTACTTGTCCAGATCTGCATGTCCTCTGGGTTTGCCTTAGTTTCCTCATGGCCAGAGCTGTTGGAACAGTTTTAATCACTCTGTGAATGTACTTGACAGCTTTGAATCAAACCCAAACCCAAACTGAAAACTGATTTGAATTGTTATTTCTTTTCAAACCCAGAACTGAATCTACCCTCTTACTTTGAAGAATATGTGGGTCTCAAAAAAAAACAACCAATAGAGTAGAACTTTCTCTGCAGCTGGACCAGAACTTAACTAAAAAAATGACGGGTTTGAGTCCATAACAGATTTACTTCCTTGATGATTTTGGTTCCCTGTTATTCATCATGTCATGTTAACTGAAATTATTAGGAAATCCACCACTATTTGTGTAAAAATTAATAATTCCTGAAAGCTTTAAAGACATTGGGAGAAATGGTTACTTGGTAGAAACTTGTTATGAAATTTCATGGTCACTGTAGTCAGTCTTCCATTTAGAAACTAATGGGAGAAAACACAACTAATAAACAGCTGAGAAACAACCTGTAGATGGCAAGCACTTCCCTGAAACCACCAAAAGAGATAAAAATAACAAAGGTCAGCCTCACAGAAATGGTATTTTGATCTGATTTTCCAGCTCAGTTTTGGCTGCTGATGTGCCCAAGTTACTGCGCTTGGACTTGAGTTCCTCCCAGTTTTGGTTAAAAAAAGGTTAAAAGGAGCTTGGGATGTTGTGTTCCAGACAGTGAGGTGAGCAGCAACAATAAAACCCAGACACAGAGCCAAAACACTTCTGAGAAAAAGTCATCCCAATGTCCTGCCATATGTCAAGAGACAGGAGTTTGCACCTTGCTCTGGATTGCTATGGAAAGCTGTCCCCTCTTAATGGAGGTGTGTGGGATACCAGGTCATTCCTGTTGGGGAGCCAGGGGCAGCCCAGTACAAATGCTAGTCGTGCCTTTTTTATGGCTGGCCAGGGAGGCTGGTGCACCTTAATTGTGCTAGCTAGAACCAGTTGGAATTTCTTCCCTCCGTTCAGCTAGTTACATTTTTTGACCAAGTCTTACGATCCAGCACAAAGTATACATTATGTTTTGTCTTCTGGTTTTCTTAGTTTGACTTTGAAATGAGAAGTCCTGCAAAAAATGAAGAATCCAAACATTTTACTTTGGTTTTCATGAGGTGTTGGTGTTACTTACCAGTCAGTCTCCTGTATTTAGGTACACTTTCTTTATGGACTTTGATCTCTGCAACTGCAGACAGCCACTGTCAGAAGCCAAAATCATTACAGATTATCTCACATATGAGACAGGCGTGCACGCGACTGTGCTCTTCTTGGAAACCTTCTGCCTGCTGCTGTTTTCATAATCATAAAATCGAGGCCATGTTGATTGAACAGCACAGCCTTTTTTTTTTTGACTGGACAAGAGAGAAAAGCAGAGAGAAGAAACAGGCCTGGGAAAAGCCCAGGTATGCCGGATGCCTGCAGTTACCTGCCTCTGCCCTTCCTTTTGCCATCTGTGAACAAGTAGTGATGAGTGACTGCAATGTCTACAGCTCAGATGAATTAATTTCATTTTAGCTGGGGAAAATGTTCCCAAACATCCAGGGTTAGACCAGCAAAATTAAGCAAAAGCAGGACAAGAGGGAAGAGGAGAAAACAGACATTGCTCCAAAAATCCTCATATCTTCTTCATTCTTACTCTCACACTTCCAAGGGACAACTTCAGTCCCAGCCCTATCTGAGCCTTTTGCGGCCACCAAACAAGTGTCTGGATAATGCGACAAGTCAGCCATCAGGTCAGGAGCAGTGAAGCAGATGTGCTCCTGCACAGATTATCTCCTGTGAAATATCTAAGCTTTGTTCCCCTAAATGGGGCTGTAAAACACATTGCCCACCACATAGCAGATAAAAAGAAGGAGCAGCCTTCCTTTCTACAGGAGATGCTTATAGGACTGCCTTTTGTGAGCACTGTGATATGGTTAGTTCTGCTATGCCAGATAAGAGAGGCACAGAGTGCATGTGTGCATGGTATGGCAATCCAATTCATGTTGCCTTTCCACTGAAGAAAGAGAAGTCTGAAACAGAAGGTGAACTTCTGCTCAGGTGTTGGTCATAGCTCAGACTGAAAACCAGACAAGATCATTCAAGACACTCTCTTCAGGAAATAGGAAGGTTTCTGGAGGCAGTAACAGCTGTCTACCTCTGAAGGAAGCCGCAGCCATTCCTGAAAGCATAAAGCCCATCTTCCCTCCATATCCTTCCCTCCCGCACCTCAAGCTTCATGGCAGCTCTACCAAATCTCTGCTAGCTACAGGGCTGACACGGCCAGACCCGAGGCATTCTGCACACAGCTGAATGACAGAGATAAGGTGGGTGGTGTCAGAGCAGAAGTCTTCTGTCTCTCCAGCTTCCTGACTTGTTTGTTTGTTGCAGTGACCCGTAAGCTGTTTCCACTCCACTAAGTGACTGGTGAGTCACCACAACACACTGCATGGAGAAGATAAAGGCAGTATTCAGAGCAACGTGTGATCGAATGCACCCAGACACCTGATAAAATCCTCCCTCCCTCTCTCCTCATGGAGGGTCTGCAGGCAGACTGCTCCTTACATGGCCATGTTTGAAACCCTCTCCTGTGACACCTGTGTGGAGACTGGCTGGCTTGGGCTAAGTTCTCTACAATAATTCTCTGGTCCTCCCCCTCTTCTGCTTTGAATGGTGAAGATGGGGTCAGTGACATGCGAAAATAAGCCAAACCAGATCAGGTGATCATATAGGATTAGGTGTGGTTCCCTACTGGGTGTCAAATCCCAGCACACCCACTGCTAGGGCATTATATTTTAATGGGAGGAGGATGATAAGTCAACACTTCAAAGAGAGAAAGAAGGCTGTGGAGAGCTTCCTGGATTCCTCTTTAAGGGGAAGAAAGAATCAGCCTTAATTGAAGTCACTTCTTATCTGTTTCCATCATTTTTGTTTCATGAAAGTGGGAGGTTAAAATGGACAAGAAGAATAGCACAGGAAGAGGCTGAAAGAGAAAACAGTTTTTCCCTGTTGCTGCATGCCCCCTTTGTGATTTTCTTCCTTCGCCCTGCATGGATAAAATGACACAAACCTGCCAAAACCTGAACAGAATTTGATTTTTATCTCCACCCTCCATTATCAGGGCTTTGTCCTTTGCAGTTTTCCAGACCCTGCGCTCTGATTTTCACTCATTTGCTCCCATAACTGAAAGGAGAATTAAGAGAGTTGACCTCTTTTGGATCTGCTGCCACCTAGAAGGATGTAAATTGGCATTTATGTCACTGCGCTGGAAAACAGTTGCTGTTTTCAGCTGGTTTAGGTTGCACCTCAAGTAACTAGTGAGGCCCTCAGCTGAGAAGGAAAAGCATTGTCTTTACCATAGCAGAAGTAGTAGCAAAGGGCAGAACTGCAAGAATTTATGTTGCATAAGGGTTTTCTCAAAGTTATGGAGTTTTTTTTCACTGAGGGAAGAGACAGATATAGGTCTTTTCGAGTTTGCCAATATGAGAAGTAAAATGACAAAGCCAGTGAAGACGGAGCAGCAGTCATAAAGTCATGTGGTGAGAGCTAAATGTTGGCTTCTCCCCATAACCTTTATTGTGGCCTGCTCACACTTGTTCACACCACTAACTTGTCTCCACTAGGTTTTCACCCCAGGCCAAATACCTTATGACAGTGAACCCCAAAGAGGAACATGGTGTTTTCTTCTAGTGAAGGCACAGCCTGAACCTCTAGGTTGCCTTCCTGACCTACTATCAGATGCAACAGCCTGGGCAAGAAGAAGAGGAGCAAAAAGCATAGTAGGCAAAACCCTAAGGTCACTGCCACAGACTAGCTTCAATCTCATCACTTACTGTGCCAGAAAAGCATGGTTTGTTTGTCTTTCCGTCTTCTTTTTTTTTTTTTTTTTTTTTTTGAAGAAAAACTCCCATTTCCTGTCCCTCCGGGGGAAATTTCTCCAAAGCCCATTGTTGGAGAAGCCATCGCAAGAGGAACGACTTGGCATTGAAGCTGACCCTAATTTAACATCCACAGGCAGATTCATGAACAATTATACCCTAAAGGTAACTGTTGCTGTCCTGTCATAGACACAGATGGTGAGATCACGCTGCTGCTTCTGCTGCACTATGTTTGGCAGAGGCATGGATTAAGAAATATTTTAAAAGATATTTTTATATATCTAGTATATTTTGTGTGTCCCTCTATCATACACAGAAACCATGCATGCTCTGCTACTTGAAAGAAATGCGAAAGTTAGGACCTGTAGCTCCTGGGGAAAATCGGAATAAGAGTGACATTCTGGTGTGAAGAAGGGGCACAGCATGATGAAAGGGTCTGGGTGAGGTGGATCAAGTGAGCAGACAACATACAGCTCTCGCAGAACTAGAAGATCACCCTGGTGAAAACTGAGGGCAGGAAACAAGAAGGCATCACTGACTGCACTTCCAAACTAACATGGAATAACCTTCAGAAGGGGAGCTGGGTAAAGGAAAACCCAACAAAAATGTCAGAAGGATTACTTTTAGATTGGTTTTGCAAGGAAATGAAACTTGTGAGGCTGTTCTGTTTGTGTCTCTGTACATGACATGAAATACATGATAGTATTTCCCAATAATTTTTAAGTCTGTCTGCTTCTTCCAACCAAATTTATCACAGATGTGGAAGAATAAAAAAATATGTTCTTGCTTATTTCTTGAACAGAGGTCACTGGGTACAGGCAAATCACTCATTTAAAGACCACATGGATATTTCCACCTTAACCATTGGAAAATCCACACTAGTGTGCCACCCTTGAAGTACAAATTCATAGGATGTCATTGCGAGCAATGCTTACGGCACAATCAGTTTTAAACTAGCACAGACTTAGATCATGGAACAAGTTGTCCATAACATCAGGGTTTTGTCCTTAGTGAAGATACCAAAAGGTCAGACTAGCCAAAGCCAAGTTCCGGATAAATGTAAATGGAAAACATGGTGACAGAAAGCAACACATAGTGAGTCCTCGAGATCAGGGAAGACAAGCATACAAATCCTGTGAACTGTGTAAAACATGCAC
The DNA here is from genome assembly GCF_034619465.1 of Leptosomus discolor. Taxonomy (NCBI): domain Eukaryota; kingdom Metazoa; phylum Chordata; class Aves; order Leptosomiformes; family Leptosomidae; genus Leptosomus; species Leptosomus discolor. The sequence continues at coordinate 54,208,170 of NC_141393.1, read as the reverse complement.
AGTGGGAAAATATCCATCATTTCATTCCTCCATACTTGGGTTATAAAGCTGCACCGAGTTTTATAATGTAAGAAGCCATATAGGATTGGATTGAGTGCATTCATACAACCCAGCTTACAGATACACTACATGCTGGTTAAAAAATCTACACATCTTACAAACTCTTCCACTTCTATAAATTGACTGGTAAGAATGAAGCCACTTGTTACCAGGACAGACTGGGCACTCTGCACACCTCCTAATCCAAGCTGTTGGTTTGTTCAAACACCTCTCATAGAGCAGCTTGATTGGAAATGGATATGTGAGCAGTTCCTTATAGCTGAGGAGACCTGACACTACATTTCCATAACTTATTGGACTGAATTGGTGATTTGTGTAAAATCTAGGTGTTAGACTGGGAAAAAAGGGTACATGACTGCAAAATTATCTCTCCCTTTCCCTAATAGGCATGCGCTTCTCAGTGTATCATAAGATGTTGGGTGGGCAGGATTCATAGTGGCATGGAAGGAACAAAGGAAAATGAAAATGAAAGGGGCAGAGTGTTCAGATATTAAATGAATCCATTTTATTCTGCTGATGCAATCTGAGCAAACCAGCAATTTCCTTTCGGCCTCTGTTTTATGAGCGATCCTATTCAAGCTTTGATAATAAAAGGAACACAGGTGGGTAATTAAGGAGGTGTGAAACAAGAACGAATAGCCAGCTTTCTGCTAGTGCTTTTCGCAATGTGTTCTGGAAAGCTATCTGCATCGAAGTGCTGAGTGATTGAGTGACCTCACAGACTGACCTGGGGACTAATTTTCTTCCAAAACAGAACAAAACTCAAAAGGTTTCTGTAAAAATTTTGCTCTAAAAATTGCTGACAGGCTTGCCATTCCAAGAACTGTTTAGTAACAACACTACCTCACTTGTAATCATGCTTTTCACAGATCACTGCAGAACACAGAGACAACCATACTGTGTCAACTCAAAGGTCCATCTAGCACAAGAAGCATTTGGCAGTAGTCAGCAGTGGATGTTTAGCGAAGGGTGTAATAGGGGAAGTATAGAGTAATCCTTCCCCTCGCTTTGCCTTTCAGTTCTTGGTTTACAGACTGGAGAGGTTACATTTTGACCAGCAAGTTTAACAGCCTTCTATGGAGCTCTCCTCCACAACTCAATGGGAATACAACATCTGCACACCAACTTGAATGCCACCCCTCTGGGAGGTGGAAAAATGGCAGAGGTAACTTCCGTCTCCTCTGGTTATTTTTTTCTGTTTTGGTCTTGTGGGAGAAATGGAGTATTGCTTGCCTTTTGAGTCAGGTCCTGAAAGGAGTATCTTGATTTGGACTATGAGGCTACATTCCAGCAATGCTGAATTTAATTTTTCAGCAATTCCACAGTTGCACAAACTTGAGAGTCACCCATAAGGATAAAAATCAGAAAGCCTCACTCCAAAAATGCAGATGACTTGTCAGAAGTATAGTAACACCTGCAGTGTAAAACCAGAGAAAGCCATGCAGTTACACACACTTGCAGAGTCTGAAGTTCTGTCTAGTTTGAGGGCACATTTTACACAGGACTAAACCATGCAGTTAACATTTTGATTTACTTAACCATGTAAACACATATATTTTTAACATGTGCAATATGTTAAAACAGACAAACTTCTATCAATACATTTAATTTAATACATATACTACCTAAATATTACATATGCACATAGGAGAGGAGAGAGTGCTGGCTACTTTTTTGATTTTGTGGAGAAGGCTCACAATGAACAATGTATTTAATCCACCTCAGACATCAATTTTCTTCCACATCAATTTTTCTAATATTCAGCTCAGACAAATTTAATTTGAAAGCATTCAGAGTTAACAACAGAAAAGTTTCATGTAGAAAACATTACAGTGAAATTAATTGAGAGTTTTTTATTTTTCCTGATGCCTGATTTAACAAGAAATGTCTTGTTAAATAAACAGCAACATACTCATATATGCTGCCTTCCTCAAAAGACCAACCTCCTAAGTCTGCCAGAAAATCTTACATGGGCCAAATATAGAGGACACGAGCAGCTATACTGAGTCTCAAAAAGAGGTCCTTTGCATCAGTTTTCTGTCTTTAATAGCAGCCAGTAGCCAGTGTGAAAAGAAGCAGAAAAAGGCAACTACTGTAAAGTTTCCCCTCTACCCTTCAAGTTCTCAGTAAGCAGCAGTTCATGGTCATCTTAAGCGAGAGTTGCCTTTGGACACAACATATTTAACAGTCTGTGCTGAACTTCTCCTCTGCTAATGTGGCCAAACTGTTTTTAAGATGTTTATCCTTGAGAACTGTCTGTGTACCACCAGGTGAATGATACAGGGCAGAAGCAGACTGATAGATCACCCTCCACCTGTGGTTCCTGTGCTTTTTCCCTCATGCAGTTAAACTCCCAGACAGTTCAACTGTATGACGCCCATACTCACTGCTAACAAAACACAGAGAGCTGCAGCTAAACATCAGATATGAGCCTCCCTACTTCTGGAAAAGGCAAATTTGTATAGTTCTTTTCTTTGGTCTGTTTTGGTCCATGTGAAAGCAAATCTAAGATCACTGGTGCTGTGGCTTACAGCCTCCCTAACCATTTCTCACATTCATGGACATCATGGAACCCAAGAAAACAAAAAGAAAAGGAAACTTGAGCATTTAGAGAGCTAGATCTTTAAAATTACTCCATGTGCATTTTCCATGACTTATGGGGCTAAAAACATTTATCTCCTGTTAACTTCTGCCTGTATCACTGGACTTCCATATTGTTTGCATGTTTTACCAGAAACCATGATCCAAACTCTGCTTTGTTTTTTCCACTGTTATTTCAGGGTGGTATTTTATTTTTCTGGGTTTTTTGTTTGTTAGTTTGTTTTCCTAAAGCCTACTTCAGGATGCAGCAAAGTTTCTAAGCCACAGAAGTAAGGCTAGATTGCAAAGCTGATGTCTAGATGTTCCTTCTGGGTGCAGTCTAACTTGCTGGCATCCTTTCCCTGGGATAGATTTGGAGGCCAGCTGATCACAGTCAGCTAAAAATTTGGTATCTGTTCTAGCCCTCCTGTCCATGGCTTAGCAGTGATGGTTTTAAATGAGGGCATGGCTGTAATTAATCCAATCAGATCACAGTGATGTATCCACAAGAAACACAGCCTCAGCGTGCACATATACTGTTCCCAGGGATAACTATCAGCATTTCTAAAAACGCATGGATGTGTGTGTTTTCTTTTTTCTTCCTCACCCCAGTCCTTGCAAACTGGCACCTCCTCCATTTCTGGAAAGGTCCCTCCTGTAATGAAAAGAATGCCATTCCTCTGCATGTCCTTCTCATCACCTGAAGTGTGGAAAGCTGGGTAATTACAAAGTGGCCCCAATGGCTCTACAGAGAACTATAGTCTTGAGATTAAGTCCGTTTAGGAAGCCTGATACCAAATATCCAACTGCAACACAGTAAAACCAAAATTCCCTACCGACTATCTCTGATCATAAAAGTGATTTAGATTGGTTCTCCCCATACTTGAGTTCTTTGCTGGCCGTCTGAATCAATTAACAAAACAAATGATAGATTGCAATGTTTTTCTTTCCAGCCAGGTTTGTGCCTTATATGAGTGAGCAGTTAAAACATACATCTTAAAATGTAAAATCCTGGAACCTCAGAGGTCCCTTAGCTGCCGAGTGAAAAGGAACCAGCAAAGCTCATTTGCAGGGAATGGCAACAAAAGTCTTCCCATTCCTGCTGGAGATGCTCAGTTGAGGGTAGGACTGAAAACTGAACTCCTCAGATCCTCAGCTCCTGTGTCACCATCCCAACACTGACGTTATTAACGCTATGCCTTTAACGTTTCAAAGGAAAAAAAATGGAAAAGGACTGAGCCTTTAACCAGATCCAGTTTTATACCTTCTCTGTGCCCCTAGCTTGACTTTTATGCCACAAAGTGGAAGCAATTTACCAAATTCTGCTCAGCTGCAGGCTGATGCCTGGCTGTACACATGGCCTTGCTACCTTGAGAGGTCTGGGCGCTATTTATTACTGACCTCTAAGTCACCCTTTTCTCTCACAATTCTTCTGTGCTGCAGTGCCATTTTCCAGCTTCTCTTACCAGCTCCAGCTTTCTGCACTGGCCTTCCCAAAAATTACCAGTATGCATTGCCTAGGACTGCACTTCCAAGGACTCCAGTAGGCTGTGGGGATCTCAGCTTTTTCTTACTATCAAAAATGTACAGGGTAGCCCTGATGAACAGAACAGGCTTCCCCACATAGAAATATTAAAAAAGCCCCCACATGGAGGCTTTTTCACAGCCTCCATGTGACACACATGGAGGTGCAGCCAGAATCTGCAGACACAAGCTCAAACCAGTTCTCACCAACCATGAGCTCAGGGTGGAGCCTGAGCTGCAGAGTTCTCCAGAAAAGACCTGAACACCCTTAGCACCTTAGAGCAGCCTCAAAGGAGACAGCCCCGACACAGCAGCTTTCACACAGCTGTGGCTGCTTTGAGCCCATGCTGCAGCCAGACCAGCACTCAAGAGTGCAAGGGAGAGCACACAGATCACAGCTGAGCATGTTTATCACCCCTCTGGAGCTCTCTTTCAGCCTTGCAGGGCAGACACAGACAACCTACTTCTCTCATGTTTCAGCCTGTCATGTTGTAAATCCTGCTAAGGACACAGGGTCTCCGAGTTCCCTGCAGATGTGGAATTTCACCCAGATCCAGAGCAACATGCAGATTCCCCATGTGCTTGTTCATGGCTTCTACAGAAATTTAGCAGCCAAATTCATGCTAGGCTGAACTCCTAAAAACATATATAGATTGGCTGATACATCTGTTAAATCCCAAAGGGCAAACAGCAGAGCCTGTTCTCCCCTCCAGCAACTGTTGCAAAAAGCGCATCATCATGTCCTCTGGGACACAATATCTCCTCCCATCTGTCATGTAGGTCTGCTGCAAGATGGAGGCGTTCCCAGAGTGTCCTTGTTTGTGCTGGGCAGAGCACGGGAGGTGGATGGAGGAGACTCAGGCTCAGCGAAGCCCCAAGGGTACCGGCATGACTGTATAGACACACAAGCCAGGTCTGTCGCAGACACAGGCAGCCACCTGAGGCTATTTACACTTTGCCTGTGTTGGTGCTGTTTTACTGTTCAAAGTAGCTGCAAAGAACATTGCTGTCCAGGCAAGAGCATGAGGGTTTTACATCCTTCTGGTGTAACATGGGCAGTGCATACCGCCAAGTGATGTGACTTAACAAACAGCCCCAGAAAATCCCCAGAGCTTGTGCAAATAAAGAGGAAGCATCATGAGCTCTGGAGAGCTGGCAAGATAAATGGCAAGGGGACTGAGTAGAGAGTAGTGCAAAGACACAGACATAGCTATACTCTATATTCTCTTTGAAAACTCAGAGGCTTCCATCACCTAGGGAAAGATGTGGAAAAAAGTAGGCAGACCCCTAATTATCACACAAAGTCTCTACCATCATGAAATCTCCAGGGTCTTTGTTCTTTGGCAAAAAGGCACTGGTAAACATATTTTATCAATTGGCCACTGTAAACAAAACTGAGTCTTGCTTTGGAGCAAGATAAACATGAAATGCAAGTCAGGTTGATGCCTGCTAGCCAAATCTGATTCCTAGGAGAGGCGGGGCAAATGCAGAAAGGAAGATCTTTGTCAGAGCAAAGATTGATAGTATCTTGCACGTGAACATGTCAGATGCTTAAGAATCCAACATAGGAACTATCAAGTTTCCAGTCACATCATCAGTGTTTACTCTGGAGTAAAAATCAGTGACTTTTTCCATTAAATTCTATTGATCTATGTCTCCACCAAGAAGCTTCTTCATCTAAATCACCAGTTTATTGTGCCTCTGATTGTTTAAGAGGATGTCATGGGAACCATTGAAGAGTCACTTAAAATGCTATTTGTCCTACCACACATAGGCAAGCAATGTTTCTATTCGAAGCCTTGCTGCACGAATTAAATCTTTCAACATAAAGTGGGCTCTGTTTGCAATATTAAAATAATATGTATATGTATTTTACATGTTCACAGATCTTGCAGAGGAACGCCTAAATCACTCTGCTGCTCAGCTGTTTAGGCCTAAAATGCAGAGGAAATATTAACTGATGAAATCCATATACACTGGCTACAGCTTTCTAAATGGGAGATAGGTACATGATGCTTCTGCATCAGCAGGTGTAAACAGGGTTTGGCGGTTTACATGCACGCTTACAGATGGCTCACTCAGGGCCTAAAATAGAATATGCTTTGTATTCCTGACTCCTTACCTAGGGATAACAATTCAGAGCTTTGCCAGCCCAGGTGGCAGAGATTTTTGCTTTGACCTGAGAGGTCCCAGTATATTCTTTGACAGCCAGTGACGCCCACACTGTATTATGAATGTGAAAAATAAATTAACAGCCAGTCCTGGCAGCAAGCAGAACTTCACTGTTTGTGCACTGTATCATAGGAGGATATGTGAAGTACTTCACTGGAAATGTGCATTCTTCCAGAAGATGCCACTGAGCATTTGGGATGAGAAAGCAGTTCAAATTAAATAAGACAGTCCTCCAAAAAAGGGGATCTCTTGAACTTCATTATATCATCGTACTGTCCAAAAATGTTTCAAAGTGTTTCAGGCATTCTACTGAGCAACGAGAAATAGACATTCCCTTCCCAAACCATCTAACATCTATGCCCCAAATATAGAATAACAAGCAGTATAAAAGTCATGGAAAAAATAAGGAAAATAAGGAAAAACTGTATTTTGCTGGCACTATATTCTGGAGAGGAATATGTTCAGAAGCCTTCACGTTTGAGAAAGAAACATTTCACATCTTCCTTTCAAAGTACTATGTTGTTTTGACATTTTTAAAATCTTGCATCCCACAAGGTTTTAAGAGACAGCACTGAAATCAGACGTGCTGATTTCATCAGAATAAAATACTTCCACTTGTCCTAAAAAACCCTTACTCTCCAAATTCTTTCACAAAGAATTTGCTATTTCAAATCAGAATTAACAAATCTCTGAAACTTTCTCTTCTCTGACTGATTTTACAATTTAAAATCTAGTCTCTTGCAAGCATATGAGGAGAATATTCCTCCAAGGGGAACTGTATCTCTTCAAGACCTAAGAGACAGTCCCACCAAGGGTACCAGAGCCCACCACAGAAAGAGGGAGAATATTCAAACACTTTTTCCACTGTTCAGCTTTTCTTGGATTGTTATGTGGATTTTCATTAGGCTTCCAAGTTTGGAGAATTTTTATTATTGTTATAAACTCTGCTCGTGAAGTGGATTTTCTAACCCTTTCATGCCAGACATTTGGCTAAGTTCAAGCGTAGTATCAGTTTAATATCTGACACACGGTCTCATGGGAACCATATCCTGCCAATGACACAGGAATAGATGCTGTCATCTGATAGATCCATTCCTCCTCTGCACTTCTAGCAGAGCTACCTGTTTTTAATAATGGCGATATTTGAAGAAAACATCTGTATTACCTTGTCATGTGACTAGAGTTCAAGAGAATGAGCCACATGCTGCAAACATTTCTTGGAATTGTGAACTACTGTTCTATTCAGCATCCAGCTGGAGGTTGATACTCCCAAATACTCATGAGCATAGATCAGCAAATGCCTGTCTTTCATCTAGAAACTCTGATTCCTGTGTCAACAAGGCCAGGCAAGCTTCATGACTGTCTCTCTCCTACCTGCAGTTTCATAATTCAGATGGCTATGAGACAGCTCCAACTGAATGAGGGGGCTAATTCATAAATGACAAGTAGAGAACCATCACTGAAGTCTAAATGAGTTGAATGCAGAAAATTATTAATTAATTATTAATTAGTCTGTTTTCAGTCTATTTAGTAATATTCCCAGAAAGTTGTGTATTGAATCTGCTGTGTAACTGGAGAAACAAAGGAGTGCCAGCTCATCCTGACATTAACCAAGGCTTAAAACTTTGAAAACTGATCATCTCCAGAACAATGACAAGATTATTCAACTCTAATTTAATGGAAAGTAATGGCAATCATCACCATTCTGGGAGAATCCAGAACTGCACAGGACAGGACCATATGGCAGCTTTCAAATTTCTAATATGACTGCTATTGAAATTCAGAAATGTTCCATTTCCTAAATTATGACTCAGGGAAGATCATGCTTTAGCATCTATCCTATTTCTGATCATCTCCTGGCACTGTCTAGACATACACTCAGGCAGCATCTCCACAGAGTTTCTTTTCCTTTCAGTCATGAGCAAAAGGAACTTGAGAGAGAATTATTGTTATTTTTGAATCCTTCTGCAACACCATCTACTTCCTATCTCCAAAGCTCTTTGTAAAACAATGGATTTTCCAGTACATTAGGACTTGCCTCTAGCCCAAGGATTTTCCCTGCTCCTGGCAGTCCGCTGCATGGCTGAGTTCCCTCTGCATCCTCGACCTGCTGCTGATTGATCCCCATAATCCAATCCATTTTCAACAAGCCACTTCAGCTCAAATAAAAACAAGGGGCTTTGCTGATGGCTGTTTTCAGCTGCAGCTGCTGGAGCCACAAATTTAAAGAGAAATATTTTAAGTCTATTTCTAAAAAACCAACCCGTAAAAATAAAATTATTCACTGCTTTTATTCAGTTCAACTCAAAGGGAAATTAATTACCACTTCTTTTTATGCATTGTACCCTCCTTACTATTTTATTCCTGTATACTTCTCTTGGTGTGATCATGGTGTTCCTCCAAGTAAACAGGTAAGGAAATGTTAGGACTGAATTTCCCCAGGGCTTTGATATATGTAAGCATGAAATACCTTGCATAACATGGGTGCTGCAAACATTTCATAGACTTTAAATCTTTACTTTAGAAGAGACTGTTCTAATCTGCCCCTTCTACAAAGCACCAGCCAAAAAAAAATTCCCTGTCACTCAACAATTCTTGCACTTCAATTACAATTTCTATCTGAGCTGGAAAAAATCCCAACATTGCAAGGTACAGATTCTGACATCCAGACAGCAAACTAGAGACAATTTCCAATGCTTTCAGGTACATTATTCCAGTTCTGCAGTTACCTGCAAAACTGAAGCTCTGCATTTTATTTTTAGACTGAATTTGACAAACTGCAGCTTCCAATTGTGGGACCAATTGTGGGACAAGGGGTTTTGGTGGTGGTGGTGGTGTAGAATAAAGCAGTTATTCCATGTAGTTACTCAAAGTTTAGATGGCTTATAGACCAAGTCATCTATTTTGGGGAAAGATTTCAGAGAAGAGCCAGCTCTTTCTCTCCCCTTTGTAAAGAATGTTCTCTAGATTCAGACCAACATTGCCCTTTCTCTTATCTTTTCCAGCCTTCTGTAACTGTATTTCTGCTATTAATATTTGCAGCAACATTGGTTTAACTAAAGTTGCTGACAAAAATAGGGACTGTGATGGGATCACCCACAGTAGTAGCCATAGTTTGAAGACAGTATATTCCACAACCCATTCTAACACTAAAAGAGTCACAAAAGGAAAACTGGTATAGGCTGATACTCCTAAAAAAAGTAGTACAGAGACGTCTACAACAGATAGCTGACAACTATGGTAAAATCTGTTTGAGCCATAAATTTTGCAGAGTTATTTGTGAATTACTTTGGTTCACTGCAGTAAATGGCCTTTGGCTAACAGTTTATCTGTCCTTTTGTTTATGGCTATTGTCTGCAATAGCTAATATTACTATGAAGGGCAAGGAGGCAGTAGAAGCAGAGAGTATGGGCCAGAGAATTGTATTGGGAAAATTATGAGAGCCAGCGAATTTTGTTTCGTTAAGCCTTACATACTACATTTGACACAGCAGGGATTTAATGAAATTTTATTGATTTCAAGGCAAGCTTCCAATGGAAATCTGCCCAGATTCCTGGAGGTCTCTGCTGAGGCTAGAGACCTTAGATGTACTGACCCTTAGCTGCAGCCCTTCTGTTAATGGGCCTGTCCTTCAGACAGCAGACCAGGAAAGCCCCAAACAAGCTGCTCTGTAAAATGACACTCCTCTCAGCAGTACTGCTGCCATTTGCTCAGAAATGAAAAAGATTATAATTTCCCAGAGCATTTGTAGGGTCTGGGGAAGTTCTGGTATATTAAGAATTAAAAGGAGAACAGTTTCTGGTCCAATTTAGCCAAATCTTTGGGGGGAGTGAAAAAAAAAAAAATTAAATCCTTACAAGCTGAAAAGCCCTGTCCCTCAATATCAGTATAGAGCAGAGAAACAGTAATTCAAAGTATGAAAAAATATTTGTTTGGGAAAAAGGAAAAGGATGGAGAGCTGATCACCCAAGACACAAAAAGGACCATCTGAGATAGTTTCCTTGCAAGGGCGAAGATGTATACCAATTTGCAGTGAGGAGGAATGGAGCTGTCACTACCAGATAAACTAGAGCAGCTAGTTTTACAGTCTTGAAACACACTCAGTAGATGCCAGCTGTATCCATCCCTGAACAGAAATTATGTAGAAGAGATCTCAGGTTGCCCAGAGAAATCTGTCACAAACAGATATACTCTCTCAAAGCCTGCAACTTGAAAGTAAATTCTGTTGTTTTTAAACTACAAAAGACTCCCAAGGGCCCAGCCTGAGGAGCTGGGGGGTGGCTTGCCATTTACATGTTTAGGATCCACCCTTTGACCATAAGAAGCATGTTTATTGGGTGGGGGAAGGAACTCTTCAGGTCACCCTGCCCTCAACTACAGCACAAGGTTTCCTTTCTTACAGTATATCAAGAATTAATTTTTCCAACCCCCTTCTGAAGCACGAATAATGTAATCAGAGTGGTAAGAGTTGTGTATAACCGGAATAACGGCAGTAACCTTCATTTAATTTACTATCTTCCCTTTTGAAGAGTCCTAGGACAGGGGGTGAGGCTTTGAACAGACATGGCAGCATCGTAGCCTATCTCCATGCAACGTAGTTTAATTGTAGTACTCCTACTAATTTTCATTTCTTTAATGATATCTTCTCCATGTTGGGCTCAGAGGGACTTCTTTCTGCAGATCTCATGAAGCTTCAAAGGAAAATATGAGTTCAATTTCTTGGAGGATTGCGGTTCTCCTAAACTAATTTTTCTCCTTGTGAAGAGTTTCATCCAATGGGTAGTTAGGAAAGAATTTACTACTGTGGAGAAAGGCACCACAGCAACTACTCATCACTTAACAGGTAATTCTCAGTTCAGATTAATTTCATCATTAGCTGAGACACAAAGTAAGGCTTACCCTTGGCCCCTGCTTTGTGTAAACAGAAATGTTTTCATGGGATTCTCACCCAAGCAAATCAGGTTTTCCTGCTAAGAGGTATTTAAATGTTCCTTGCTCTGTTTTCAAGCCTCACAGGAAAGAAACAAACACAACACAACAGCCAAACACAACCATTGCTGCATTGTACAAATCCAGTTCTGAGCAAAATTACAGTAAACATCCACAAAGAAGCAGGTCTCACATAGATTTTGCTTCCCACATTTACTAGAGCTCATAGGAGTCCTCTATCAGAAAGCAGGGAACCTAGGGGTTGTGGAATGTGCAGTAAGAAAATATTTATGTGTTCATAGCACTGGTGCCCAAGAGCTGGGAAGTGAAATCAGCTGAAACAGCATGTTCTTGGGCAGCCTAATGTCAGACAGTTCACAAGGCGGGGTCACCGTTCCAGAGCACAGATGGCATCTACTCTGTGCTCACATTTCCTTCATTCTCAGATGGGGTCAATTCCCCTCACCTCTGTGACCTCGTAATCTTGTTTCTACCTTGTCTGTGGTTTTTTAAATTCACTATTTGAAAAGCTCTTTAAACAACTGGCCGTTGAGCAGCAGAAGGAGGGAGGGTAAGCAAAGCTGACGCTGGAGCAGCAAAAGAGGCATATGAGCATATCCACTTCGTTCTGTCAGATTTTTAGAAGTACCACTGGCTTGCTGCGCTTGAGACAAGGGGCAGCTTTCACACAGCCAATTCAGCAGAGCTGCAGGTTGGGTGGAACAGGAAGCAGGAAGAGAAATTTCAGACTAAATGTTGGGTGCCAGGCTCCTCTGTGCCTGTGCATTGGACTCCGCCAGTTTTGTGGTAAGACTGAACCACTAATCTGGAGAAAAAAATAGATCTGAAGAACCCAAATTCACTTCAGATCTGCTAGGAAAATAGATTACTATTAAACAATTCTTTTATACCATCTCTGTGGCACAGCCAACTCCCAACTGATGTGGATCCAGAGAAAGCCAACTTGAAATGAAACCATCTGAAAGTCTCTAAATGTTTCAGACCATTGCCTTGTGCAAACTGCAGGCAATAGTGAAGCTTGGCTTAAAGTGGGGTTTACACAGAGGTGGAGAAATGGATGAAATAAACTTGAGAGAGTTCCACTGCTTGGGTTGGAGATTCCCACTAATTATATCAAATGAAAGTTTGTGCGCAATATTTGGGCAAGATATGCTATAGGAAGAGCTTACAAACACCAGTGTATAAGTTGTTATAAAGCCACCAATGTTGCTACAGTTCTGGGCCCCTACGGTAATATTGCCAAAGAGAGAATTGACTGTACAGTCTGGCCCATCAGCTCCACTGGTTTTATGGCAGAAAGCCCACGATACTCCCCTGTTCAAGATTTAATGAAGCCTAGGATTTCCATGTCCCCTATGCTTTAGTCCCACTCCTTTTCCTCCTAAAACTCACATCCTCACCTCTATAGTTATTCCTTTTCATTTTTTGTTCGTCCAGACTAATTTCTCCCTTATTCTTCTGCATTGTTTACTGTAGATAATGAGCAATGCACAATCCCCCAAACCAGATTTCACTGTGATGCAAAGTCGACATCATGCTTAGCTTCTAGAAGGATGCTGATCCAGTTACACTGCATATTAGAATGCCAGTGCCATCCTGAGTACATCTGTATAGTGTTGCTTTGTATGGTGTGGATATACTCTGAGGCCAAAGCATTTGGCCTTCTAAATCTGTGGTGAGAGCGGCAGTGGATTTCATTCATTTGCTGCCTCAAAGAAGTTAGTATCTTTCACAGTCTCAAATTTCAACTGAAAAGCAGGAAGGAAAACTGCTTAGAAGAAATTGCTTGAAAAGCAGCAATCAGGGAGAAGAGATGGTACACAGGAGAAGAGAACAAGGTTACAGGATGGAGTAGGTTTAGGTATTACTGCACGTTGAAACTGACAATATAATGTATGTCACGTAATTCAGAAATTTCCTTGAAAATCAGAAGCTAATATATGCAGCCCTACACTGTGCAAAAATCAATCTTTCACCTTCCCTTAGAAAAAAAATGCACTATGATTTATGGCAGAGGAAAAGATGCTTAGATTTTCTTTGACTTCATGCAGTACTCCTTCCACATGTTGTGTACTGGCTGCAACTACATTTCATGTGGAAGGTGAGCGTGTGTATCAGCACTGCCCCTAACAGACTTAGACTGATGAGTTTTTCTTTCTTTCTCAGCTTTTTGTTTTTTAATGGCTATTTCTTGCTTTTCTCTTTTAATCCATTTATTGCATTTGCTCTTTTGATCTGTGTGCAGTTTTATTTGCACTGATTTAAGATTCTTGGACGCTTCTGGATGACAAATGTCTCTAGTGAAATACCCACGAAGAATGACTTAGCTTTGTGGTAGGGGCTATTAGTGTTCTGAGTTTGACCCCAGAGGCCACAGAATGAAGTCTTTAATTGCAGTCAATTGCATCTTTGATCCTTCTACTGTGCTGGTCCACAAAAGGGCAAATGATGACAACTCTGATTATTTTTGTACTGTAAACAAGCCCATATTTTTGGACATTTATAAAGTGTTTATTCCCACATTGTCGCATAAATGACATAGATCAGCAGATTTTGCAATATAGGTGCATGAACAGCCTCCCAGTAGCACTAATAAAAGCAACACTTTCCAAATTCTCTCTGAGAATCTGAAAGCAGACATGTAATAACTGCTGGTCAGTCCTGATCTGGAATGGGTTTGACCTGCTGACCCCAGGGTGAAAGGCTCTGTACTGCATTACCACTCCCAAGAGCTCTCTGACTCTCTCTGAGGTTGGGTTTTTTATTATTTTGTAGTTAACCTCAGGACAGAATCACCTACAATGGATAACATCTGCAGAATGCTATCTAGGCATCTGAAGATTTTTTTGCTTTACAACTAATCATTGGCACTCAATGAATCTGAAGGTTAAAAAGAAATTGCATGGCCAAATAATCACTGCAGAAACAGTGAAATCAGAATATGGGGGGGAAAACCCTTTTAATAGATCCTTCCTGCCACTGGTATATTTTTTCACTTATTCATAGGATCTTGACATTTCTTTCTGAGTAATGGAAAATGTAATGATTTGGGGGGAATTCATCAAAATTTATTCCTTTTTGCAAAAGAGAACCAATCAACCAACTGCCCTCAAAAAAATCCCAACAAACTATTCTAGATAAACACCAAGAAAGTTTTCATTTGTGTGATGCCTATACTTCTGGTTTCCATCTTTTACCACTCATTCAGCTATTCAGATGTTTCACTCATTAATTTTGATACCATCCCCTGTACAAGATGCACACAACAAGCCAAACGGGATAGTCAGCATGCAGATACATGATAAAAACGTTCTTCCAAGTCAGAAGCAGTCTGCGTTTAGCAATTTATTGCAAGCAGCCCTTTTGGTCCAAAAATGTCCACTCCTACATTCAGAGTAAGTTTTCCCAAAACCCAATGTAGAAAATACTGTCCTGCATGACAAAAGTCTTAACCACACACAAAAAAATGCAAAATGCAACAAAACTATCCTTTACATCTCAATGACTTTCTGTCACTGGCAAAAACTATTTAAATATCCACCTGGCATTCTGCAAGGAGGATGTTAGTGACCTCATTGTGGAGCTAGCCACAACACAAATGAAAGAAGACCCACTTTCAGTGCCATTAGGAGGACTGTATAGAGCTTATATCAATCTCCACCCACAGTAGATCTGATCACTGGAAGCCACGTTTTCCCCCATTAACAATGGGGGTTTATTAATTCTGATTATTTGGGAAGCTCTGCATATGTACCTTTGTATACAAATGGCAAATCATCACTTAATGAGCATGAACCAATTTCACATTGAACTGTCCATCTCATAAGCATCAAGATGTCCAAGAAAGGAAACTCATTTGTTTATTCCCAGCAGTGCTTTTGGACACAGCCTGCAAAAGCAGTGGGAATTAGACATGAGGAAGCAGCAAGATATTTTCCCTATTACATATTCACCCATCAATCATAGTTCTCTTTGAAACCTGGCTACCGGCCACTGGTCTCTGCTGGGAAAATGCTAGAAGTGCAAGAAAAAGGGGCATTTTTCCTCTTTGTGCCAACTTTCAGTGTAGAGTTAACTTGGAGCTGCAAGTAGCACAGCCCAGCTCCTCTCTGGCAGGTCTCTGAGAGCAGTTCCATTGTGGAATTTCACAGCTGGATCTCAGCATCTCATTCTGCTCCACAATCTGACATTTTGGACACATTTCACCATTGTTTCCACAAATTTTCATCTGTAACTTTATTAAAAGAATAAATTAAAAAGAAATTCAGTCCATCAGAGAGTGTGTTTTGTTAAATTTCTTTTTCCCAGTATAACAGGAGGCCAATGAATAGAGAACTGAGGGCGGGCACATTACTGTAGATATGGTATAGAAGAACAAATTCGATTTAGAGAAAGACACAGCCGATTGAGCCAGCTGGCATTTTCTGGCCCAGGTTTCTAGGACTTCATCAAGCAGCCTGGCTGGTTTGGAGAAGAAGCTGACTCTGGGGTGGTCATTTTTTGTGTCAGGAAAGGCAAAAGCAAATATCACTACCTCTTGGATGAGTGAAACAGCTCCAGGGAACACAAAGCCAACAGTACTGTGGGGAGAAGCAATGTATGCCCAAGCTTCTGATCTCCTTTTTGACACTGAGGAACTAGGAGGAGACCAGGCCACAAGTCATATGGGAAAATATGACCCCAGGAAGTGGTAAAACCAAACTGGTCAAGGCAGAAGAATGTTCCTGGGGGAATTAGGAATACACAATGTGAGGATGACAACTTCTAAAATGGCCCAAACCCAACATTTTAGAGGAGCCAGATGTTGAGTCTGCAAGCAGAGAATCTCTTTAGGATAATCTAACTCATAGTCAGTGAATCTTTCCTCTAAACTTCTTGCTTTTGCTTTTCCATTTTGGAGGTTTATTCTGCCTGACAACCTCTTTCTTTGCACTTACATGGCACCTGGACACAGTGACTTTGGAACAGGTGAAATACCATGTTCCATATTTATCATTCAGACACCCAGGTGGTGCTGGGCTCAGTGGTGACTCTGGCAAGGGCACGTGTTTTGAAGATTGAAAACTGGCCTTGGAAAAAACTCTCTTACAAGATGGCTATTGATCATTCATGATGCAAATAATTTTTCACTATTGGCAAAAACAAGGGCTCCTCTGTATTCCTTCCCATATCATCACCGCTTAGACATAAAGCACTCTGCAAATCAATTCCTAGGCTTTCTGGAAAAAAGTGAAAAGAAAAAAAAAAAAGAAATAAAGAATTGGCATTCAAGTTGACTGTGCTGTCTTCAAAGTCCTGGACCAGCTCTGACCATCTCCTGGATCTACACTCTCTCAGTGGAATGGAATTTCCCAATATAGCATGGTCATTCGGCACCTGTTTTTCTGCAGCAGCTGTAAATCTCCTACAGGTCACAGGACTCTCTAAAAGGAAAAAAAGTTACCCAAGTGTTCTTGGACTGGGCCTGGAGATCAGGAGAGGGACAGAAACACGTGCCTCATCCAAAGAAAACTGCCTGGCTTTACACTGCTAATAGCTCAGTGGGAAAGTCTGTTTAACTCTGCACATCCTGCAGAGGTTTCTGGGATATAACCTGTTAGACCCTCACCTAGAACACATTTCTTCAGCTTTTGAAGGCTTGTTTGTCTGCAGGGTGTCTGCCAAGCAAAAGAAATGAAGATTAGGGAGAAATGAAACCCAGTGGCAGCTGTGCATCAGGTCCCAATTAAGACATCAAACTAAACCCTTCAGCCCTAGTTCTCAAACATTCTTGTACATAATATTTCCCATGAGGATGGAATTCTTCTCTGAGGTTTATGCTGGCTTTAATGTACAGCATCAGGGTTCAGTAAGCTTTCATGGTATTCATATTGCTGTTTGAGACAGCAGGGTATGTTTTTTCACCCCCATCCTCCAAATAAAAGATAAGGGCATGCCCTATGTTATGACATGACTTGACTTGGGCTGAGGGAGCAGGTGGGAACTGTTTGGCATGAAGTTGTGTTTGAATCTGCTACTGAGTCTTGCTGGTTCTGAGCATTCCAATGTCCTAAATACTAATTCTAGCCCTAACATAGTCATTTAGTCCATTACGCATTCAATCAAAAGGGAATTCAACTGCCAGGATCAATCTCACCTGCAACTGGGTAGAGAGGGCAGGGCATTTTATGAGAGGCTGAGATGTCTGTGGGGTAGAAGTCCACTTGCTGTGGCCTCAAGTGACAACCACCTGGTTGTGTTTAAGAGACTCCCTGTACAATTCCTTTGTGAGCCAGTGCACTCCACATAACCATGCCAGTTTAAGGCTGAAGTTTAGAGGCAATTCATCAAGGCCTTTCCGTCATGGCATCTGATTTGGGTTCAGATCCCAAGGAATATTTTGACCTGATCTCACTAAAAGTCACATCTATACATCTCCTGCATTATTGCAGGAAATCTTGTCTTTCCTACCATTTTCTGCTGTCTCTTGGAAAACAGTCATTTGCCCATTGCAAACTCTCACCATGAGGACAGTGCAAAGTGCCTGGATTACCAGCATAGTGAAACTATACATTGCTCCCTGCTGAGAGGACCTAAGTCACCCAGCTGTCCTCACTAACAATTAACTGAATAATCCTGCAGGAGATGACTTAAAATTGCCCTCATTGCACTTACGAGACAGCCCTGCTGTGAACAGGAGCAGCATGCCCAGAGTCATCTCCCACTGCTTCACAACAAAGAACAGATTTGGTTTGGAAATAACAGCAGTAAGAATATCTATGTGGCCAAATAGCTGAGCTCCCCGGTTTGTTGGCAGATCCTGATTCTTCAGTTGTCTGTGGTGATTTCCCTTGGGATCCCTTTGGGAGTGGACTAGCTAATTCCTCCAGAGAAATCTCAGTGCATCTCTAGAAGCAGCTTGTTCCAGCAACCCCTGCCATTAAGAAGGAGCATGCTGTCCAACTCCCTGAACACTATCACAGTGAAACATATCCCTCATTTCAAGCCCCATGATGTGAAACATAGCCTTAATGCAAAAACATGGCTCCTGCTACAGGCTATGACACAGTCTACAGCTTTTTCCATTCAAAGCTTCTTACATCTTAAAACCATAGAGATGTTATATATGGCTTAGAAGGGACCAAGAAAAGTACTGTGAAGCTCTCAACAAGATCCACTCACTTTAGAGAAGGCTAGCTTTGAAGTTTGTGGATGCAAACCACTTTTCTGTAAGAAGAGCTAGGAGTCACTCCATAAGAGTGGAGGCCTTTAGAAGCAGAGATTAGCTGACAAAAAGCCTAGCAGGACTGTGATTCCATCAGTCTTGATGCCCACTACTAGATTTCCCAGAAACAACACTTCTGATGGAGAACAGATACAAGTTCACGTTGCACGGGCATGCAATATGATGTTTAACCTGGCAGTACACCAGCTGCAAGAATACAGACAAAGCCTGAATCAGAATAATGTTAGATAGGGTCTAACATGAATTGTCTGCTCCGTTTCATCATAGTATCTGCCTGTTTGAATTAACAGAGAACCTGAATCATTTTAGTACTCTACATGACAGGAAAAACCCAGGATGTTTCTGATCTTGAACTAAGCATTCAAAAGCCACTTTCAGTGTCTTTCTGAGACATAGGTGAAAGAACTTCCTTTTAAAACTTGGAATTCAGCTCAAGTACTTGAGCAACATAAGTCTTAAGTTTCTGCAGCTTTCATAGGACCAATAAGCCAAATAGCCAAAGACAATGTGCATAATTCCTCTGCCCTCATTGAGAAGGCATTGAAAATCTTTTTTTTTGGGAAAGCTAGTTATGCAAAGCAGGGGATGACAAAGCAAAATGGTCCTTTCAGAAGTAGTCTAAGGTTGTTAATGACAAAAGCTGTTTGAAAACCTGCATAGTGTTGTAGCCAAAAATTAAGAAGAAACACCCACCAGGAATTTGAGTAGATGATTGCTGTTGAGAGGAGGTTTTAGCACTCCTGGTCTCTGGCTGCAGATTGAAGCATCAACAGTTTGAGTTAACTTTTAAATGGATGGTATCAAAATGTGATCTCTGGACACAATTGTTCTTCAGAATCAAAGAAATAAACATGTATTTCTAGGAGTAGCAGAACTAGCGAAGCTTGGTTTCCTACAGATGAGTGTCTAAGGCTGAGTTTATTTGCTGTCTAACAAGAGTAATCTTGTGCTGTAAAGTGTCTCATGTAACCCAGCCTCTGATTTGCATGACATTTCTAGCAGCATGATATTTTTGGAAACTGCACTCCTCTGTTATACTTGTGGTTAAAATAAATCAGCAGAATTTAACACTGTTGGGGCAGGCGGGGGGCGGGGTGGGAGCAGATGACAGAGAAACAGACATAAGGAGCATGTAATGGCATGTTTCTCACTTCCTTAGGAAACCGATTTTAAAAGATAAAGATGGCAGAGCCCTACCACATTCTGCTGGCATGGAGTTTTAATTGGTGAGCTGAACGTCAAGAAAATCCCCTCAGTAAAGTAAGAAAAAAGAGCTTATTGCTCTTTTATGAGTCATCTCTATCCAGCCCCTTCAACTACACAACAACTAACACCTTTGTTGAAAGCAGAATAAGAAAAAGATGAATTACTTCTCAAAATGCAAGTCATGATGAGGATATAGTTTGAGAGTTGATAATTCCCCTTTTCAACACCGGATTCAGGCAAAATCGGTGGTTCTGAGCATGATCTAAGGTTTACCCATCAAGTTACTTCCTGGAGTTAAACATACCAGAGCACTGGAACAGTTAAGGAAAGGCCCCTGCATATACTTTCATAATCTGATTTATGTTTTCTTTTATCTCAGACTCCACCTCTTCAAGTCGTCTTTTGACTAACATACTGAAAATACAGAAGACACAAGTTGGATCATTCCTGAAATTGTCACTGCAAGGCACACATCGGTAATTTACCTGGCAACACTTTCCTAGGGAGCACTTTGGTTTGAAAAGAAAAAAAAATTTTAAAAATAAAAAAAGAGAAAACCACATACACTCTCAAACAGTAAGATTTCTTATCAAGAAGTTAACAGTATGTTATATATCAGAGGTTTGTAAAATAGCTCCGTGAAATTAAGATGTGACTTACAGACCAGACTGAATTTGAGTATCTTTTTCAAGGACTATATTTCCCCAACTAAAGCAAAAAAAGACATCAGGAGCAACAAATGGTTCCTAACACTTCTAAGTTTGATGCGAGCTGTGGATTGCTAAGTATTATTTGGTCAAGCACAACAATGGCTCCATAATCATCTCAATAGTATTTATTTCTTTGTTTTAACATTTTGTGGTATCTGCCTGTGAATGCTGGGCATTCACATGACATTTAGGAGTCCTTGCTGTAGGGTGCTGTCTGATTTTTGAGTCTCTCTTCTTCTAAGACTCTGTTCTGGGTGAGCCATTGAATCTCAGGGCCTCTTTTGAGCACTCTTACAATGCAGATGTGCTTGTCTAGCTCTACCTCCATGTGGTTCAACTGCTTATGCCCAAGGTCAGTCCTGACCCTGAAACATCTTAAGCATTTCTTTCCCTAATCAAAGGAAGAAGCTTGGCACTGAAAAGAGTAAACCAACACAGAAAGGCTTCACAAGGACACTCTAGCAAGTTAACCTCAAAACATAAATAAGATTACGTATTACTAGAAAGGCAAATCGCTGCACTGTTTCACCCTTTCCTTGGAAGTCCTTGGAAGAGTTAGCCAGTGTGCAAGGGGACAGGGCTGGCAGCAAGACAGATGCGCTCTTGCCTTTTATGATTTATCACCCAAACGGTGCTTTGATCGGCCTCTGCAGGAATTGCAAACTCCTGCCAGGAGATTCTATTTCCATGGAAACCATTTTACCCAATTCCTGTGTCAGCCCACTCTCCTTGGCAGTGCCTACCTCACCATTGTGGTATCACTCACACTATCTGGTGTCAGTAGTGGATCACTCATGACAATGGCATCTTGGTGTCAGCTCTGTGCCAGAACTTGGAGAGAATATACATCAAGAGGAGCAGAAGGAAAGCAAAGATCAGTATTAAAGTTAACAGCCAACATGTAGACCATATTCAGAGTCTGTGTGTTGCACACTGTTTCCAGTTTAACAACATTACTCCCAAGCAATACCTCCAATCTGCTCCCAAATACTTAGAGAACAATTAAGACATAAATGGGCAGAGCCCTATTTTTGCAGGTGTGAGAGGAAAAAGGCCAACCAAAAGGAAAAACAGAAGGGGAAAATGAGGCTATGGGAAGCTTCTGAAAACTTGTTGCTCAAGTCAGTGATTTTCAATCTGTCTGTGATTGTTGTACCTGCCAGTGTAACACTGTTAAACATCCTTTCAGCTGTCATCTGAACCAGTCTGGGTCCAAACTCAGAGCCAATTCACTCCCTAACAGAGAGAAAAGACAAAAATAGCCATAGGGAGATGGAGGAGTGAGACTGAGGTATTGACTGATAAGGAAAGACATTTGGTCTCTCTGACCTGGCCATGGCTCAAAGGTAGGTGGGAGTCTTCCAGGGAAATTTCTGGGAGCTGCCCAGCTCATTTCTTAGACCAAAGAGGTCCAATTTGGAATCAGCTTATTTTAAGCCAAATGTGCTTGGTGGAAGGACCATCTTTTCCCTCTTTCAGAGCATCCTGCCCCTGGCTCATGCCACTGCCACACTTCAAATACAATTGAACACATTCTCAAATGTTTTTCTGACTCCTCTCCTCTTGAGAGAAGTTCCCAGTTGTTCAGCTTGACTCTGCTGTTCTCCTATTGCCCTGGAAAGAGTTTGGGAAAGCAGACACCACGCACAGCCTTTTGATGAGGTGAGACAACTTTGGTTCCAGTGAGATTTCAACAAAATGCCACAGCTGTGTTTGACATTGGTAAAGCCTAGACAGAAAGTGTTTTGCACTGAATTCTAGCACTCGTTTTGGCTGAGCTGGGCCTTATCCTAAAGCAGCTGTCATGTATTTGGCTGTGCTGTGAGGCACAATCCTTCAGTTGCTTAAATGAATATTTACACAATGTTCACAAATCTGTTATGCTGAAAAAGATCTACCCTTTAATTACCCAACACAGTCAACCACCTTCATTGGGATCCTGCCCAAGTTTATTTAAAATGAGGAAAAAGTTATTATGGAAATTACCACAGCATTTTTTTTCTTTTTGAAATGAAACATTTTTGTATCAATGCATAAACCACAAGAATGATCATCAGTTTAATCGTTTCCTGCGGGTGAACTCTTTCAAGTTTGAGCTGTCAGTTAGGAGCATGGGTGGGGAGCCCATTTGGAGGAAAAGCGAGAATAATTCCCTTTCACAACACCCCCTGAAGGTAGCCAAAATTCAGAATTCCTCTGGGACAACATACTTCACCTCCACATGTTGTGGGCAGGTCTCAGCCTTCACCATTCAGCAGTGTCAGCATGTGCTGAGGAAAAGCCATTCTTTAGCAGGTTGATACCTCTGAAAGTAAGTACGCAATGTTCTCTGATCTGCAGGTGAACAGAAAACATTACACCACTGGATTTGTGCTGCTGGCCCGAATGCTGATTCATTTGCATGACTCACAAAAGATGGTGTTATGTGGGCAATGAAGATACAGGAGAGGATCGTAAAGTAATGGTTTTCTAAATATGTTAGTGTTTGAGGTTTTTTAATGTGGGTTACAGGCGTAATCCAAAATGTGAAACCCTTCTAGAAAACAGATTTTTTTTTTTTTTTTTCAGAAAAGCTGCTTTGGTTTGATTGGATGAACGTATAATCACTTTCTGCATTGAAAATATTAATTACAGTCATGTAATTAGTGAAACAATAAATTCTTGGGGGGAGGGAGGGAATTTGCTAGTGCAAGGGAATATTCACCCTTCATCTTCCAATGTGACAAATTACTCTCTTCTGATGAAGGTGTTGTATGTTTGGGCCTTAGGTAGCCAAAATCTCTTCCAGCAGTGGCCACATGATCTTCCATTGGCCTTGCAAAGACTGTCATCCCCCAGCTATCAGACGTGGCTTCTAATTCTGTCTAGAACTTGCTGTCATTTTTCATTACAAAACCATGGCTCGCAATAATCGCAAAAAAATTTAAATACTTTAGTAAGTGTTTTTATTGAAAACTAGTGGCTGAATTTAGGGCTTTTTGTGATTTTTTTAAAACTTCAAACATACATTTCGGCTTTGAAGATGTTTCAGTGCTGGCACTGCTTCTTTTACCTCTGGGATTTTTACAAGGGATCTGGACAGAAATGAACATTTTCTCATGCTTTCTCATAAAAATTAAAGCCAAGTAAATTTCCAAGCCACTAGAAGCTGAGGTGCCTGAGTTTCAGAGATGTCAGTGGGGCTGATGTTAATGATCTGAAATCAAAGCCTACTTTTTAAGATGTCCACCTGAATTTGCCTATTTTTCATAGTACCACTCTGACAATACAGTTTCCCTATTGTAACTCATATTATCATTGCACAAATACATTTGATCGTGTTTGGAAAAGAGATACAAGAGAAAAAAAAATTCATTAAAAATCAAAACCAAATAATGATATATAAGCTTAGACAAATTAGAATGAATGATACAAGGAATGAACACATGGGAGGGAACAAGACGACGTTAATGCCGTGATTCAGTATTGGTCGTTTTTTGTGTTGGATCAGGAACTTCTTCTGCAGCAAGTGCAGAATAGTCTGCCTATCCCTGCTCCTGACACACAGAATAACCTTGAGTGAAACGTCACACACTGGCTGCACCTTAGCTTCTCAAGGGCTTAATATTGCCTACAGCTAAGGTAAGTCATGGGGTAGCTGCCAGCAGTTTAAAGAAATTCTGAGATCCTTTGATGGAAGGATGATAACTGAACCTGCATTTGAAATAAATTTTCAAATGTCTTTTTGCTGACCCTTCTTTCTACTTCTCTGTTCTCTAAGCTGTAAACAGGGCTTTCCTTTTCCTCTGTGTAATAAAAAGAATAAAAGGCCCTTTCGTAAAATGTCTTATTAGCACCATAGCATCTTACTTTAATTAACAATGCAGATTTAAAATAATCACAGACCTTTACACATTATTTAGACAAAAGCATTGCCATGATCAAATGTAATTTAAAATATTATGGCTGTAGAAAAAATTCTGTTCCAGCTTGGTAGGAAAAGGGGCAGAGATATGAATTGTTTCCATTATAATAGAATAGAAGCTTTCAACCTTTTTCTGTTCAAGGACCCTAAAAAATTTTCCAGTAAGGATGAAGGATGTTTAGAAAATTGACATGCAGGATCATCACACAGTTCAGCTTGGTTTTGCCTCATTTTTAGAAGCCTGCTTCACAGGCTGAAAATCACTGACCTACATGGTCTTCCCTCACATCTCTCCATGCACAAGCCCCCAAAGTTCAAGTCTGCACCACGCTATGGAGTGTGATGCCAAGACATCCATTTCTAGTGCTGAGCTTCACTTTGTTGGTTGAAAACTATGCCAGAGAGTACTTTAGACCTCTAGAGCAGCCCAAAACCTGGAGGCTGCAAAGACAATCCAACCTTTTTTAGTGAGTATTGCTGTATTACTTCTGTATGGGTGGATTTTGAGCAGCAGCTTTCAGAAAGGAACACCATAGGGAAGATAGCTGTCTGTAGCTGAAGATATCGGGGGGGTTGTGTTTGTTTTTCTCCTTTCAGGTCAGCAAATATGAGTTCTTTCTGGGAAATCCTGTCATCCACAGACAGTGAGACAAAACCAGATCTCCCTTTCTCATTCATCAAGGAAGCATGACAGCCATGGTCCAATGCTCTGGCATTGGAGCAGATACTGAAGACTAATTAATTAACAACATGATTGGGATTTGCCAGAAAAATCTTCTCTAATTAAAAGCTGTCAACACAAATTTGCAAAGGAGCAATGATGATTACAATTGCAAATACAATTGAGTGGGGCTAAAAATCCCATGTTACCTTTATACCATGAACACAACTGTTAACATTACTGACTTGCTGTGGTCCCAGTAAACAACTTGGAGTCCTGTCGTATTAGGTATTTCCAAAGAGATGATACATATGGTCCCTGCTCTAAAGAGACATGGTCTATCCCCAGTTCACACTAAAGTCTCACCCTCTTCTTTAAGAGATCATCTTCCTATGCTTGAAAAAGCAAACACATCCTCCTTTACTAGGTCTCCAACCCTGAGAAGGATTATATGTAAGTAGCTTATGATGTATAGGAATACCAAGATCATACTGGAGAGCTATGGCACATGAGTCTGGCATGTTTAGGAGAGAGGCTGAAGTTTGTATCAGGGAATGGAAGGCCCCATCATATAGGAGTTCACACGCAGGTAACACTCAACACACCAGATCTATGAACTGCACCAAATTTTCTGCTGTACTGGCTGAATTTCCCACTGTTCTACTCATAAACACAGCTGTGGAGCCCAGCACAACATACTTCAGGGAGAAATAGATCAAAATGCAGGGTCATCTTCAGTTATTGTTAAATTCTTATTTCTTCATCATCCAGCGTGTTTGGGGGTAAGGGCAAAGAAGAGTATTTAAAGAAGAAAATACCTTTTCTTTTTGGGCAAGAACAGTCCAGGCACTAAAGACTAAGAGCTTCCAGGTTCCTCTCAGTTGTGCCTCTCTACACACGGAGATGGACAGTGGGAAGCCGGAGTCCTTTTTTTCACCCTTATTCCCAGATGCACTGAGCCTTAAGTGGAACTCAGATATGGAGGGTTCTTATAAGAAAGCAAATTCTGTTGTGTTGAGAGAAAGAAGGGGGCGGGGGGGGGGGGGAGAAGGGGGAGGGAGACAGAGCTGCAGCTTTAGGGGTTTCAATCTGTTAGATAGTTTCCTTCAAAGCCAAGAGTTATCGATGCCTACCAGGGACTTCAGTGGAGCTCTGAAGATCTGTAGCCTTTGTGTGTTCACCCAGCTCTTTGGCACACTCTCACTGAAATATGCCTGGTGAATCATTTGTTGAACATGGACTACAATCTGTTCTTACATGCCATTAGGTGGGCAATGGGATTTCATGATGTTTCAGACAGTGAGACACAAAGAAGGGATACCCTAGATCTCCATAAAATTTGCTCTTGGTGGCAGAGATGTTTGGCTGGACAAAATTTCCTTGACCCCAGAGAAAGAAATGTACCCAGGTGCTCTCTGCTCAGTGCTTCTGCCTACAGAGGCACACAGGATGCTTGGAGACATGGCTGTTTTGCTAATGGGTTTGGCTTCCTGAATTGCTCTGCCTAGTATGAAGTAAGAACAGGAAACTATGGCCAAATTCCCTTCTTCCTTGCACCTTGTGCTGGCAATCTGAGTCTGTGCAAGCCTGCGTAAATGGTTCCTTACTGCAGGAAGCTCCCATTAGTAACAGTGTCTCTAAGGCATTCCAGTGGCTTTTTAGCCTGAGACTGAGGTTGACCTCATACCTGACTTCAATTTGGAGGGAATGACTCCAGTACTGGCCAAAAGCCCATGTAACGCAGAAGAAGCCAGTGTCCGCTTAATCTAAGGCTGCCTTCTGTCCTTGTTGCAGAAACAACTTCTGCAAAGGATTCAAGATACGTAGGTGGAAAATGGAGGGAGAGTGTTCTTGCTCTTTTTTTGGCCTGAAAGATCCTGCTCCTGCTACTGATGGTATTTTCCCAGATTTCCTATTTTTCACCTTCTTGGCAGAGATGTAGTACTCCTGTATATCTTCATCATTTCTCCCTCCCTTTTCCCCCAGCTGTGCTTTCTTGCTTTATTCCCGCCTCCCCTTGTTTTGATGTCAACTGTGAATGAACAAGGACATCTTGAGTACCCCAGCATGTAAGGCAGGCTGAGGGCCTGAACATGTATTCTTACTAAAGAGGATTAATTATATAGAGAATTTTATTCCTCTGAATGTTTAGCCTGTGCTTTTTTACTACTGGCTGTCCCTGGGGAAGGTTGCACTAAATTAGAGCACCAGTCAAACTTTAGAAACTACCATTTCTTGTCTTTGTTTGGAGATGTATCTTCAACAGGAACAGTCTTTAGGTATGTTTCTTCCACATCGTTTTGTCTTGTTTATTGCCTAAGTTGCCTAAGCATCTTGACATTTAACATTTCTAAAATCACATGTCACATTCTGTACTCCTCTTTCACTTATTTCCTCTCACCATGGCAAGCCAGGCCACTAAGCAGTTGAAGGAAAGCTGTCTCTAGATGAATTAAGGTGCTGGAAGCTACAGGCTTGTTTTAAGAACTCCTTTCTGGGTAGAGGAATTCAGATTTTATGTGCAGTTGCAGACACATTTATTCCTGCTACTGCCTCTCAGCAGCCCTTCACAGTGAGACCCCAGCACATCTCAGACTCAATGTGCATACTCTAGAGGAGAAGTTTGGCTGCCCCTAGCAACATCAAAATTCCCTTCCCTGCCTCGTATTTCTGTTGCTCTTCAAGAAACCCTGGGCCAGGACTTGAAAGAACACAAGTGTTTTGCTGTCAACCTCAGTCCAGAAATCCACATTTTGAGATTATGAGCCTGCACTGTTCCACAGAGATGCCTAACTCTGCTGGCGTGAAGTCAGTGATAAAACTATCATTGGCTTCCACAGAAGCTAAGTCAGGCCAAAGCAGGGAGCAAGGCACATTTAATAATTACACCTGCAAGGTCTTCCAGCCATCAGTAGTATAGGCAGCACTTTATCCCTGTCTGGTTGCTGTGGGTGAGGCTAGGATTGGAACTGGTTTTACTTTGGCTCACTTTTTCCATATAGCTTCCCTTAAAACAGGGTACTATTACAGAATTAAAGGGTTTACAGATTAAAAACAAACAAACCCATAAGAAGCAAAATATTGCACAGATGAATTATGATGAGGTTGAAACAACAGAAACTTCCATATCAGCCTAAATAATGGGAAACATTCAGTTTAATTGAGGTCTCTTAGATACTGCAGGCAAACGGGAGTATCTGGTTATTGTTAGTGATGAGAGGAGGGTGGGGAGGGGCTGAGAGTCTCAAAGCAGCTCCAGAAAGCATCCAGGAGACAGGATCTCTCCTGCAGCCAGTCGCTCAGTGCGTGCTCTGCGTGCTGGACAGCACAGTATGCAGACAGCTTTCTCTGGCTTGGGTTCCTTCCAAGATCAAAAATTGAATCCACCTGAGGTAAACGGACGCACAAATCACCTTATCTCGCATGACATGATGGACAGATGTTTTCCTGTTACACTAAACTGCACAAATGGGACATGTTTTCCTCAGGTCAGGTTCCCAGGTTAATGCCTGGCACATGGAGCTGCCTTCTTGCCTTTCCTGGGGGAGAGACCAAAGATAAAGAGCACACACCATGGGCCTGCCCACAAGTCAAGGGTTGCAGAAACCAACCAGAAGGTCCCAAAGGTGCTAACAGCATCAAGTCACCCCTGAAAATATTCCTTGTGTTGTCTCATTTGGACGATAAGAGATGGAAGCAGGGACATGTCTGTTGCTAGATGTTCATACAGCAAGGACTGAAGCACAAAATCCAGTCTATCCTGCCTTGTGACTGTACACGACCTGCGCAAATACAATATCCACTCCTTTCCCATTTCCTGTGACCTCACTTGCCAAAGTAAAAGAAAAGGACTTCTGAGGCCAGAGGAGCACAGCTGTGTCACAGGAGTTGAGAAAGAAGTCTACACTGAGACATAACGATGCTTGTAGTTGCTACTGTGCCCACCTATCGACTGGCATCTGGAGACTGCTCCCCAGCTTGCGGAGCACAGGAGTTAGTATTAGGTCAGAATGTACTGTTGCAAAGGCATGTCAGACCTGGTTCCTACAGTGTGGCACTGACTGTCTGGCATCCATTCTCTATCCCCCGATTACCAGATTGTCTTCTAGAAGCTCAAAAATACACCTGCACTGGGGATATTCCCATCAGCAAAACGTAACTCCTAATGTAACAGCTCTATGATTTCCTTTCTTACCCTCTTGTCAGACAGCTCTGGTAAGCAATGTTAAATATTTAAATTATTGTTCTCTTTAACTCCTCTCTCTCCAGTGACTAAAGACAGCACCTATGTAAACAAGCTCCCTAAATGTGGTGATGTGTTTGAATCATGTGAATTGACCTCCTTCCTTGTATTTCACCCCACACCAAAATGCCGTGGGACACCAGCAGCTTCCTCACCCACAGAACTCATGGCAAAACCTTAGTGATGGTCATGATTTGAGGGTGTTCACCTTCTCCCAGAGCAGGGCTTTCATTTTGCTTTCTCTAATAGATTTATGGTCAGGACTATAAACTGGCAGATCAGTGTTATGAGGTTTATGATGATGAACTAGAGGACTGAACATGCTTCTAACACTTTTATCAAAACTTTGAGCTGGCATTTTATGTTGTCCAGCTTCATGGGCTCAGCCGAAGTTGTTTTGTTGGACAATTGGAATTGCATGAAATATTGCTCAGTACAGTACAATGGCTGGCACCAGACCAACTGAAACAATGATTTGCAGAGACAATTTGATATTCCTTTACCTATTTTCACATGTAGCAATCCCTGAATTTCTGCACAAGAAGGATTTGCATATGCAAATGCCAGCACCCATCGACTCTTGGTTTGAAAGAAGGATCCCTGAACATTATGGCATATAGCCTTCACAGAGAAAAGATGTTTTTTAAATCTCAAGAAATAAGGCAGCCTAAGCCAAGATAAATGAAGAATTTGGAGAATTTATACCCCCTGTTGACAAGATCATAAACCTGTTGCTACAGATGTGTCCCACCAATACAGAGCATAGCACTTGTGCAAACTGGTCTTTACGGCTTGGCTGGCTTTCTTCAATGAAGGTACCACTCAGGTCCTTCTGGGTGTGGATCTGGGTGCAAGCTAATGTGTATGCAATGTGATTGTCTGGGCAAGGAACACCCTGGAACAGAACAAGGAGCAAAACAGCTTGCCAGTGGAGAGAGACAGCTGAGAAAACAGACCTCAATGGAGACCTTTGTAGAACATCAGGCTGGTGTTACTAGCTTGAACCCGACCGCTGTCACCCAAAAGAATGATAAACTTAATGAAACCAACTCATCTTTACCCACAGAGGCTCTCTACAAATAAAAGATTATAAAAATCCCACCCCATAAAACTATTAAAGTTTAAATTTTGGACACATTGAAAAAGATATTTTTTAGGATTTTTTTTCTCCTTAAGCATATTTTCCAGGAAAAAGAGAAGGTAAAGATTTTTTTTTAATTATCTAATAGATCTTCTGCCTGATAGGTCAAGAAGATCCACGTCAGTTCTGAATTTTACACTGGAATTCAACTATGCTTTATGGATTTACGTAATTACTGTAGTTTATATTTGTTCAATATTTTACATTTATATTGGCACAGGGGTTTCACTAATGGTATGTGGAGACTGAATCACCAAAGACCTTTAGCCTGCACCCTGCACATAGGAAGCTCTTGAATTAACTAAATCGAAGACATAATTACCGTGGTTAATTTAAAAATTCCCAACAAAATGAAGGTTTTGGCTAGGTATTGCTGAATTTTCTGGAGATGTTCAGAAGGCAATCCACATTAGTAGTACTCTATTCTAGCTGTGTCATATTGCACTACCTAGCTAAGTTTAAAATCTTAACACGACTATCTGTCATTTCTGGTAGCATACAGTAAGTTAATTTGCCAGAGGGGGAGAGAAACACAATTTTTAAAATTACAAAATTCATTAAAATTCAAACTGAAATGTCATTTCCAAAAGATCAAAAAAGGTAAAACATGCCATTGAAAAAATTGCCCATGTTGAGTCCATTTCTTCCTTCCTGAAGAGAAGTTTTTTTTAAAAAAAACTTATATAAACCAGTTTATATTAACCCCAAATATTACACTTGTTTCGTGAAATAAGTTTTCCTTGTGGATCAATGGCAATGATTTGAGAGCAATTATTTGATTTCTTGAGTGGCTGAAACAAAGTAACTCATTTATGATAGCAGGCATTCAAACAGATAATAGTGAACATTTTCAAGGTCAGAATCAGAAGTTGTATTAGCACATTCCCGCTTCTAAGTTAAGCACGTGCTTAAGTGCTTTGCTAGACTTGAGACCTGACACCTGTTTAAATCAAAACATAACTCCATTGAACTCAGTGGTGTTGCATCTGTACATAAGCAGTATATGTGAGAAGAAAATGAGACCCATATGGTTTTGAAAAAATCACAGCAAAATGTTGGACTAGTGTGGTGGATTAAAAGAAGGCTTAAAACTCCGGGAACTATTGTTATTTTAGTTAACAGTTCTGTGTCTATTTGGTATATTCTGGCTGTCTATTATATATTTAAGATAACATAGCCTCATCAATTTATACCAGCTAAGACTTTGACCCTAAAAGTGAATTTTAAATGTATTATGCACTCCAGAAATCAAATCTTGGGAACTGTAGTCCTTTAATCAGCAAAGAGAATTGACATCACATGCTTATCACAGCACAGCTCAAATTTCAAATATTGCACTGCTAGGAGCAATCCAGCTGAGTGAACAAATAAAATCTTCAGGACTGAAGATGACATCTGAGCAAACCATGAGGATTCTGCCTATGAAGATGATGGCATTCATTAAATGAACTGTTTCTCTCTAGAAAAATTATAAAGAGATGTTGCACACAAACACAGAGTACAGCTACACTGTGATCGTGAAAGTCAGTGAGGTAGTTAATATACCTTGGACTGAGCTCTACAGTCCACAACTAGACTATCAGTAGACGTGTTTAGCTAGATCAGAACAAGCTATGTTTTCATGACCTCAATACAGACATATCTTCATTGAAACTTGATAGAATTTGGAGATAAATATCAGTCCTCCTACTGCTTGTATTGCTTATGTTGTACCGTACTTCTTTGAACTATTTGTGAAGGCTCACTGAATGAATCAATATATCATCTTTATAGGCTATGAAAAAAAAGTTCATGTTTTCTTCTTGAAAAAGGTCTGTTTCTAGATCGACCTGTTCATTGAAGAACATAGTATTCATTCAAGAACATAGTAGTAACAAGCAATAGAACAAGGGGAAATGGCCTTAAGCTGTCCCAGGGGAGGTTCAGGCTGGATATTAGGGAGAATTTCTTTACTGAAAGGGTTGTCGGGCATTGGAACAGCCTGCCCAGGGAGGTGGTGGAGTCACCATCCCAGGAGGTGTTTAAGAGACGGGTAGATGTTTTGCTTAGGGACATGGTTTAGTGCTGTTGATAGAGGCAGGACAAAGGTTGGACTTGATGATATTGAAGGTCCCTTCCAACCAAAACTGTTCTATGATTCTATGATAAGTAAGTGATTCCTAAAGATAAAAAGAGTTAGCCTAGACTCCCAGATGATATAGCTTGGCAGAGATCCACCAGCACCCACATAGCTAAGGTAAAGATCTCGTGCTCTCTGGTTTCAATAAAGAGAAGTCAGGAAACTGATTCAGCAAACTGCTAGTGAAAATTTTCTTCTGAAAACAGCATAGTACTTACAACTCCCATCTCATGCCATCAATGCTTCAACCAAGGAAATATGTGACTCAATATGCACAATTCCCATTCATTTGCCCTTGTTTGTTTGAAAGAGAATTACAAAGTGTTCTCAAGACTACGCAACAAAAAAAGACAACACCCTGTGCCGTTGCTGTTCTGGTGTTCCATCACAACCCTGAGGATTTATTTATTCCCTTGCAGAATGATGGCATGCACATTGCAGAGAGAATCAGCCAGAATGCAATCTGAACAGCTAAGGAATACCTCAGACTTGAGAATTAGATACCTTCTACCTTATGACTGTGGTCACTAGAACAGTGCTACACAAGTTTCTTGCTATTACAGCAAGAACTATTACAGCTGGCAAACCTCAATCAGCAAATATGAAGTCAGCAATCTTTTCTACTAGGTGGGTGAGCTGGGAGGTAAACACTGATGCCCCAGAGTAGATTTCTGCAGGTGCACATCATTGGTGTGTCAGTCTGGCTTGCTACCCAGTGGAGAACACCACTACAAACACTAAAGGACAGTAAATGTCATTGTTAGAGGCAAAGACAAAAATGACAAAAAAAGGCATCTCTGCATACACCAGACAGATGAGCTGCTAAACCCCTGGCTACAAG
The DNA here is from genome assembly GCF_034619465.1 of Leptosomus discolor. Taxonomy (NCBI): domain Eukaryota; kingdom Metazoa; phylum Chordata; class Aves; order Leptosomiformes; family Leptosomidae; genus Leptosomus; species Leptosomus discolor. The sequence continues at coordinate 54,174,834 of NC_141393.1, read as the reverse complement.
GTATTGCGGACACTAGGAATTTACACAGACTCAAGGGGAGGGTGAACAAGTTCATGGAAGAGAAATCCACTGAGGTCACCACCAGCCTGTGCCTCCCTTAGCAAGTTCAAAATTATAACAGTTAGAGGTCAGGAATGCATTAGGGAGGGCTATAGTATGCACTTACCCCTTTCTCATACCCTTTGCTAATTCCCTGCTCTCAGCCATGACCAGAAATAGGGTCCTAAGTTTGATGGAACTGTGGTCCATTACAGCCATTCTCACAGGGCTCTCCAAGGCAAAAAATCACAGAGCTGCTGGCTTGCAATCTGTCATTTTCTAACAATCATTTGTTGGTTGTACACACACTCAGAAATATTGTGATCACTACTATTTGCTTAGGCAGGCCAAATGCCAGCATTAGAAAAAAAAATGCCGTGGAGGCAAGCATATAAAGGCAGTTGACAATGCAGCACTGACACTGGTAAAGAAAATCTGCTACTCTGGCAATGTGCTGTCTTGGAAAGACATGACTGCCGAGCACAAGACAGGGTAGCCCTGCAGAGATTAATGCAGCGTGTCTGCAACGAAGGCAACATCCGATTTCATACAAAAGCAAATGTCTACAACACAGTTGTCATTACTCTTTTGTATGCCTGAAAAGATGGGACAATTTATAGTTGTCATGGCAAGCAGTCTCGTCAGTCCTTCGTGCAATGCTTCCAAGTCTTGGCTGGTAGAGAAGGGCATGATGAGACCTCCACAAGTGAGATCTCAGAGTATTGCTAAATCCTCCTCTGTTCTTCAGAAAATCTGGGGCACGTGTCTGTTAACAGCAAGTTCAAAGCTATCTCTGATGGCCCACTCTGACAGCATAAAGAGTTGAAAGACTCTAAAGAAATGCTATCAGTCCCTGCTGAAGGCAGACCATTAGCCATGGGGCATAATGCTGGTAACCTTGTCTGGGACAGAAGACATCCCGAGTTGTACCAGGCTAAGAAGAGAAGCGATACAGTGCAGTATGAATAGTGTCACAGGAAAGCTGGTGTAAGAAAGTCAAGAAAGCAGGTGTAAGACAGTCAGAAATGTGCAGCATTTGCTGTCTTGGGGTATTATAAATCTCAGTCTTGTTTCTCACCTGTAAACCCACTCAATACTTACTCTCAAGCCCTTGAACACCGGACAGTCAGTAAGTACAAACTGCCATCCTCCACTTGCCGATTGAGTGGTGCCAAGGCATGGCTTACAGAAGCAGATGGGACAGATCCAATAACCTATCCTGGTAACTCAGTATCCTTATCATGCAACTTCAATGATGGCGTTTGCTCCTTACCCCCTTATTTCCAGAAATAGCCATCCCCTGAATACATCATGCTATCAGGAGCCTTTCCAATGGAATAGCCTTTGTTGCCTGTATTTCTGTAATGCTGTGACATATTCTCAAGCACGCCGTGCTCCTGCGGGATCTACTGCCCTTCTGCTCTTCAAGTACCATTTTGCTCCTCAAATGGGTTATTTCACTGTCATGACTTATGTAGTAAGAGTTGTACCGTCTTCAATAGTTGCAAACTAGTGAAGCTCTGGTGAACTGTTGATGCTTTTAATTTAATTTCCTAACTGTGCTGGTTGCTTGGCAATCAGAAATTGTATCGTGGTAGTTCTAGCAAGTCCCTAAATTTGCATGCAATTGATCAGCTCTTAAAGAGCAGGTCCAGCTTGGGGGTGTGATGACAAGGGTCAAAGCAACTATATGTGCTCCTTTGCAAGCTGACTTAGTTGCTTTCAGTGATGACTTCCACATGTCCTGCAGTGGCTGGGGAAACACTCTTGATCCGTATATGGGGAGTGGCTATTTTCCCATGGGTAGCTCATTTTGTGGAGGTTTCTATATCACTGCTGACAAAGGGAAATGGACTGGGTTTTCACTGACTGAAACACTGGCCCAGGACAGATAGGAACAGCCAAATAGGCCTACAAGTGTCTTCTGCGCATGGAACTAAAGGAAGCTCATGCAGAGAGGAGAGCCCCAGACTCTGGTCTTACTCACTATGATGTGAACGCACAGTAACTCTGCTGGACTCAGCACAGGCTGTTAGTCATGTAAAACAACAAAGTTAGCTCCTTTAATCTTTATTTTTTTCTTCTCTTCTCTGAACTGTCTCCAATTTGTCAATATTAGGAATTCAGTGTTTGGCCCCACATGCCAGGTACAGCCACAACAGAGGAGCTTTTACTTCCTTGCTCTGTAAGATGATGCCTTTTGCATATGCAGTCTCAAAACTTTAGTTGTGGACGTTTTTTTGCATCCTATTGAATCATATTATGTGATCTCTCCAGAAACACCCCTATCTTTCCACCAGTCTTGTGACCGTATAAGCTTCCGTTTCCTAGTAAATAGATCGGTTTCAGATTTATTTTCTCCACAATCTTCTTGCTTGGTTGCTTGCTTGCTTCTCTCCCTCTTGCATTATCTTTACTTTAATAACCCATCTCTGTCTTTATCAGCCATCATCCCATCTCCCAGTTAAAGACTGCAGCAGATTTCATGACCAAGATCATATAAGGCTCTTGAAAATTAGTTTTGTTTCATTTAAAATCCATTTTGCAAGTCAAGAACCTAGATCTATACTGATCTCTTCAGTGACCCACCAAAAAAACACCTCCCTGCATCTTAAAGCTGTCTGTTTTCATTACTCTCTTAGAGAACATTTTCAGCCCAGCAACAGTAGCTCTCTCCAAGATAACTTTGCATTGATTGCCTAAGTAGGCTTCATTGCAAGACACTGTGATGATATAATTCCCTAAAATACAAGTAACCTGTTAAAAAAAACCAAACATGTTTGCCAGGCAAGATTAACTTTTTATAAAGCCGTATTGCTGATTTTCATTATTAAAATAAAAGTAAAAATGTAATCTGACAAGAAGATCCACTCCAGATATGGCACCCCCAGAACAGATCATTAGAAAAGCAATTGCAACATTTACAAATTTTCTTCTGAACTTGAAGATGGACTGTGCTGCTTTCCTCTGCTCTTTCACTACCTCCCATCAAAGGCTTAAGTTTATTAAGATAATCCCTAACCATCCTAGGATTCATACTAACTTATCTCTGTATGTTCACATGTTCCCCTAACACAGTTATTGAGGCTAGGTCTTTCTGACCTGACTTTGCATATTTTTCTTGGAATAGGATTTATTTTTAAAGGGGATCACTATTACAGCCAACTTTTGCATCATTAACCACCTCCTCCTCTTTATTTATTTATATTTTAATAAGCCACTAATTTCCCAATCCAGGAACAAGGGCAGCTTTGGCTAAAAGCCGAACTCAGACACAAAGGCAGCAATAGGAACAGCTATGTGAAATTATTTTTTAAAAGAAGGAATAGATAGCATTAAATATCAGTTAGAAGCTATGAACTGCAGGTAACTGATAAAGGGGGAAAAAGATATCAGGAAAATTGCTGCTGGCAGAGTGAAAGCTAAAGACAAGTGCTTAAACAAGAATGTAATAAAAGAAACTCTAACAACTACAGTTGTCTGTTACCTAACTGGAAAGTGTAAAATTGCTGATACGGGACAACCGAGAAAAAAAATATTCAGCAAGTAGCTTCACTCTGGATTTTTAATACTTATAAAGGAGGACAGCAATATGGAGAGGGATGTTTCACCTTAGACGGTCTGGTCTATGTACATGTGCGACCCCAAAGACTTAGCCAAATGTCATTAGCTAATTAGTATGTCCTAAAAAGCTGAGAAATTCAAGAGGACTGACACATGGTTAATACAGGACAAGTTTCAGAAAGAAAAAAAACGTTTTTACCCTGCTGATTTTAATCCAGGAAGCCTGAAACAAGCACAGGCAAAAAAAATGGAAAAGTTGATAAGACAATTCAGCTGAAGGGCAGAGAAAGAATGGAAGGCTGAAGATAAAACTAATGCCAGTCAAGAAAGTTATGGAAAACAGAATTTGATATGCAAACCTGATACCAGTTTGATAGATGGCTTGTAAATGTAATGTGCGAAACCTGAGTATGTATTTGACTGTACACAGTACAACATTCCTCATACAAAGTGGCATTATAACTTAATAAAGGCATGTTTTAGGGAAAGCTTAGTTATTTGAGATCTGCAGAAAACTCTAGAGAGGACACACTGACAAAATGGAAAGGAATTAAATATATGACTTTTACTTGACTAGATCAACAGAGGAACAGACGGCCATGCAGGCAGGTGGTTTTCTGTCTTTGTGTAATCTTGGTACAATAGCAAGACCAGTTCTTGTGTGTTTAATTAAAATACATACCAAAGTTCAGAAAGGGTCTTTTTTTGGGGAAAAAACACAATACCAGAAGTAAAAAACCCACTTCTTAACAATTAATTTAGAGCTTGGTTGGTTATCAAAATGGATAGAGACAAGTTGATTAGAAGAAATAAAAATATATTCACTCAGTGAAAACACCACAGGTGAATGGACTCTTTCAGCCAGCAGAGAAAGGCATAGTTACAGTCTGTGCCCGAAAGGCAGAGCCAGAAACTGAGAAATAAAAGACACATTTTGAACAGAGAGGATGATTAATTTTAGGACAAACTACCAGGGGAAGTGGTGAGTTCTCATACGATTCAGTCAGCGCAAGTTGGGATCCATCAGTCAGTGGCACACAAGGGATCAGATTAAATCATTTGCAAACCATTTCTGGCATTAAGGTCTCTGCATTGCTGAAGAAACCTAGCAATAAGCCACACCACCTGACCCAATAACCTGTGGCAGGAAAATGTCTCTGGTCAGCTGCATATTGCAACCTCACTCTTCCTTGCTCCCACTCGCAGAATGGATTGCTCCCTCATAAAGTGCCCATCCTGGCAACACAGGAGCTTAAGAGATGAACAGAGCTTGCTTTGAATTGGAGGGAAACTCATATACATACCTTACCAGCAGGGAAACACATACTTTACAAGGTAAACCACACCTAAGACTTTTTTTTTTCCTTCCCTCTCTTTTCAAATCAATCAGGCCCTGTAAGTTTGACTTATGCTTGACTCTATATGCACCTCTCTTGCTTTCTGTCAAAGAAAAAAATTTAATTCTAGGTGAATATACAATCTCTTCCATTCAGGACTGGTGCTGGCAAAGCACAGGATGATGGGAAGTTGCTGCTGGTAGCACGGAGATGGGCTGTGGCCACAGAAATTCAATGGGATTGCCACATGCTAACAGAGCTTAGATGTCATCAAGAGTTTGGGGATTTGGGTGACTCTGCTCTGAAAGGCAGGGTGAAGCAGTCAGGTTTGCTACAACTCACTCAGGAAGCAGTTGCCACTGTGGGAACCATCTATCTGCCAGGGACACTGGTCCCATCACCACTGATGTCTTGTCCCTTCTGCCAGAGCTCACGTTCACTCTCAGCCCTTGGCATCCTGTTCATTGTCTTGTCACAACCCACATTTGGAAGAGCCTGGTTGCCCCACACGTCCTGAGAGAGGCTGGATACCAGTGAGATGCACGTGTCTTAGATCAGCTTTGAGAGACTGCTCTGAGCAAAAGCTGAGGAGAGATTTTCGACTTGCTGGTAATTTGGGCTTTGCCAGCTCTGAGTATAGAGACCTTCAGTTTTCAAATCTGTGAATCCAGATTCCCATGCCAGCTTCATAATCACTGGAGGAAATAAATGAGAAAAAAAGGGGTTGATGAACTTTGTAACAAGCCACATCAGTGCAGGGAAGCGGGGTAAGGTAAGTAGAGTTTACTTATCAGCACTGCACAGGAAGTCTCAGTACCAAAAATTGCTCTCATCCCAGCCAGCACTCCATGTTATTTCTGGCACCTTTGTAAATTGGTTTGCAAAAAACCCCTAGGAGTCCCTCAGCAGTCCACACCTCTCAGCTCCTTCCACCTTGATCATTTTACTGAAAATGAGGGCTGTTCCTAAACTGTCAGATTGAAGCATCTCCTGGGGGCTAGCAACACTGCAGCCATCTTAGACACATTGACTCCAGTTGCTAAATAAGAAAGGCTGCCTCTGGGCAGAGGCCATTCAAAAACATCAGTTTTGTCACTAGTACTACCCCTACTGAGTAAATTAAGTTAGTTTAGGTATGCACATATAGAGACTTTTCACCTTCAACTGCAGTACAGGTTTCATTTAAGGGAAAGGTCCTGAGCAAGACCCTGCTGCCTTGTTTCCCTGGATGTGACCTGTTGCATTTAATTCCTGCCATATTAGACCTGATTAAGAGCCAATAAACTTTTTTTTTTTTTTTTTTTTTTAATTTCAGCTATTGTCTTTCAAAAAAATCATGCTCCTGCTTTCTGGGGCAAAAATTACATTGTTAAAGCTCAATTTCAAATTTTGTTTTAAAAAAGAACTTGCAAGTTATTCATCGTTGTTGTCTTGGTCAGAGGGGTAACCTGCTCATTTCATAATCTGCTAAATCTGGTTTTCAGGCCTGAGAGCCGAAATACGGGGGCCAGACTCAGGCCCGTTGCTTTGTATGGACCCATAGAGGGCACCAGACACTCATTTTTCAGTGCGCTGGCCAGGTGCTTATTCTGTCCTGAGGGGGCTGGAGACTCCTGGGATGAGTGGGAGCTCCATGGAAATACAAAACTTCAATTCTAATCTGAACTGCTGGAATGACGGGTATTTCAATTTCCTGACGCTTCAAAATCAAATATTAAAATAAAATGTTAGCTTGATCCAAAATTTCTTTCTCAAGTATCTGATGAAATGAGTAAAAAATCAGCTAAAATATTTTCTTTTCCATTTCAAGAATTCAAACAAGAAAAAAAATATCTGTGACAAAAAAAAAGTCTCTTCACACGGGAAAATCCAAGCATTTCATTTGGAAACCATCAAAAAGAACTATTCTGACTTCTTACTTCCAACCCAAACCATTCTATGATTCTTTTTTCCCCTTCTACAACAGAAAATGAAATTAATATGCAATTTGGTGACATTGAATCTGCATTTTTCACCAAAAAATTTCAAACAGGACATTTCCTCCCCCTTTAGCCCAAATTATCTCAAACCAGTGCTCACCAGAGGAAGTATTTCAGTGGCCTTTGTAAAGATCACACTCTGACAAACCCATTTCACTGTTTACCCACCACCAAGGGTAATGACAGGTAAATGAACAGGAAGAAAACAAACCCACAATGTGACTCACTCTCATGTGAGAAGTGTGCTGTCTGCCATAACCACAAGTCCTGGTATATTATCACAATGGTTTGTTTAATCTGTGAGTGAACTCTAGATATCATCTAACACATCTGCTCTCACCTTGCAGCCCATGGATCTCTGTCCTGCAGGCAGAGCCTTTTCAAAGTTCACTTCCAAATCTCACAGGGTAACCAGGAGCTTGGGCAGTCCCACACCAGCAACAGCCTGGTGCACCCTATGATACAGGGCACCTGAAGCACCTACCAAGACCGAAAAGTTACAGAGAGCTGCATAAGGACTTACCATTCCAAAAACATGGATTTATCTAGTTAAACAGACAGGATCTAGGAAGTCGCTCACAGTAAACCTAAATAAATTTGGGAAAGGGAGGGCAGGAACACCAGACTCAGAAGCAAGATCATGATCAAAATATTGAGGCAGTTCCTCTCTCTTGGTAACTGTCCAAAATGGTATCCTCAATTCCAGACCCTCTAAGTCTCTCCAAGTTTGAAGACTGCTTGCTTTTGTGAATTTCTCAGTTCAGGCTTCTCTCTTATTTTCAGCAACCTTTACTCCCTCTTGTCTCCCATCTTTCAAATGTCTCTGCTTCTTGCAGCATGGAGGATGCAACCTTCACAAGTTTTTCATCAACTCTAGTGGAGTTGGATTAAGCTCGAGATTCCTGCAGCAATTAGAATTTGGGTGTCTTTCTAGGACTGAGTATTTCTTACTGTCTAGGACAAGCTTTGCTCTGTACTCCTACTCCATTTCTCTTTCTTAAGTAAGAGATTAGATTATCCTTAAATAATGTTTCCCAACTGTTTTGTGTGGCAAATCCTCTCTGCTTCCTGCTTTATACGGGGTTTGCATCCTGTGCACATGGCCTAAAAGATCAGTTGTTCAGCCTCAGGGGGCAATTAAACCCCAGCACTGTAATCTGCACAGAGGCATTTAATCTTTCAGGAAAGATACACCTGAAAGGAACTTTCTGAGAAGCACATGGTTGATAGAAGCCACTGAGGAAAGCCAACAGCTTAGCCAGAGGCTGGGAATCTCCTTTCTGCTCTGATCAGGTTTCCACAGCAATTAAATGTGGAACCTTCCAACAGAAGTATTTTTTCTAATGCTGATGAGCAAAAGTCCCCAGGATTCAATTTCAAGATCTTCTCAGATGTTCCTGTTGCATAACCTAGCTTCTCCCAGGACAGTGCTTGATTCTGCTCCTGCTGGTGGGGGAGTCTTTCCTGGCATCAGATTGATCTTTCCTCAGCCCTCATGAAAGTTCAGTTTCCAGATAGTGGATCTACAGGGCAAAGACTGTTCCCTGTTGCAGAAATTCCAAATATACAGAGGTCTTAATGTCTTCTTTGGGTCTGGAAGTGCAACTAAGGCCACAGTCATTTGAAAGTTCTTTGATGAAATAATCACAGAGTGATGCATCCTTCATTTTGCCACCTTGCTCTGCACCACGTCTGGATGACTTTTTCAGACTCTTCAACTTTGGGATGTTCAGACCTTTCCAATAGAGCCAATACCAAACCTTCTGTGAGGGATTTCTCTAGAACTTGGCTGAATTTCCAAAGCTCTCTATTTCTTATTTGGCTTCCTCAACTTCTTTTCAATTTAGGCTGTCCCTGTCTATCCCATACAATAGCTCAGCCTTCTTTTGCTTAGACAGATGGCTGAGGACAATGGGAAATAGCACAGGTATCCTACTTTCAAAGCAGGAGTGAACTACATCCTCTTCTTATGACCTACGCTTCAGTGCACAGATAGGAAGTGAGCACTAGGATGTGGACATCACTCCCTCCTGCAGCATGCTCTCTGCACACCCAGGGACACTTTACAGATATTCAAAACTTAGATTTACAGCTCAGGGGACTTGTTCCAACTTAACTCACTGCATGGAGTCCATGTTGGGAACCACTGCACTATGACATCCCTCAAAAGAGATTGACTCATCCTTCTTCCACCACCTTCCCTGTTTCCCCTCTTTCTGCTTTGGCCTCAGTCAGGAGTGTTCACCTTTTTGCTCAGCTGCAGACCCTTAAGCATGGATGGAAAGGGAAAACAGGTAGGCTTGCTTTTCTGATTTACCCATCCTCAGCACACCCTTTTTTCCCCCACCCAGTCCACCAGAACCACAGCTGCTGCCTTCAAACCAGTGCCACAGAGCTGCATTCTGCAGTACTGTCACACACACAGCTCCTCTCCAGCAGCTGGCTCAACTGTGTGCAGGAGACCTGTAGGTCTCTAGCCAAGCCATCTCCCTGTTCCTGCAAAGCTACTTCACTGGACCAGTGCCTGGACAAAACAGCTGCATTTGCAAGGTCCAGTGCTTTCCCTTTGACTTGTCCCACCTATTGAACAGGTCTGCCAGGCATGCAGGTGCAGAGACCCCTTCATTTGCAAGAGGTGAGGCTCACAGGTCACCAGCACACATCAAAAGGACCACATAAAGACCCACATTCAGGGCTATGTTTTCAAACCCAGGAGACAGACAGATGGACAAAAAAACACACTAAGCAGATAATAAGTTTTAGGCAAACATCTTTTGTGAAAATGGCTCCCTGGAAGTGTATAGGCTTTTCCTGCCATTAATGAGGTTCCTGGTCTAGGCTGAGATGTCTGTAGTGCATACCACATATGAAAATGTCCAGGATAACATGGCTTTAAATCAGCAACTACTGCTGGACAAGTATGGGATGATGTCAGTCTTAACAAAACTAAAATTAAATTACATTTGAACTGGTGTCAGATGAAAAGATGTTTTCCACAAAGCTGATCTTTTAGGAAAAGCAGAAGAAAAAAAAATAGACAAAAAACAACCTATGAGTCATCAGGTTGAAACAGGTTATTCAACCACAATATCCTGCAGCCACATTTCTCCTCCAGTAAAATGGGTTTGAAATTTGTAGTCTCATAAAATATTCAGGAAGATGAGCTCAGCAAGGATGGACATGAAGAGCTGCCTTGTCAGACCACTGTTTTCTGCCAGGTCCCACCAGTCTCCAGCCCTAGATTGCTTCCGTGGCTCGTTGGACAACTTCAGGGCCTGGCTGGTGCTGCGTAAGATGTGTCTCCTTCAGTGTCCCTCTCTGCATCCTTGTCCTTAGGTTTTTAAAAAAAAAAAATTTGCCCCATTCTTTATTTTATTATCTCTGTAATTGTTTGGTTTCTCATCAGTTTCTTCTTCTTTAAACCCCCTTTGCAAAGTATTGCTCTTAGTTTTTTTTAGGGATGGACTGATGACACTTCTAAGGGGAAGATAAATGGCAACAATGGGTGTCTTGGGAAAAGAATAAGAACAGAAAAAATATACAGCAATGCTTCTGAAAACCCCCAGCCTCCAAGTGCTTCCCAAGACAGACTTGGTTGCTTTGCATTCAACAGCCCTTGATAATTTTTTTTTCCCTCATAGACTTGTCTAGTCATCCTTTGAACCCCTATAGGTGCTTAGCAAGCATAACTTCCCCTGGCAAGGTGTCCCAGATCTTCACTATGTCCAAATGATCACCTAATGCCATATTACACTTCTTAAATGTTTAGCATCATTATAGTAGCTTAATTTCTGATAGTCTTTCTGATAGAACCGACATGCACACTATCAGCAGATACTTGTATCCTGAACTCTGGCTGCAAGATTTTTCAGGTGGAAGATCTCCTAAATGTAGTTACTGACATCAGTATTAGTATGATTTTTTTTAAATCATCTGAAGGAAAATGAACGGTATTTGTAAGAAGAAATAGAACTGAATATCCACTAAGAACTGGTGAACTTTTAAAAGTTTGTAGGGCTTAATATACATCAACAGATATTAGCTGCTCTGAGAAAACTTTAATGATCCAGTCTGTACATCGAGAAAAAAGAGGAGAAATCCTGTTCCAGAAAGCTCCCGTCCCGAGTTAGGCAAAAAAAGGAAAGTAAAAAGAAAAGAAAAGGGAATAAAAAGGACTCAAGTGTACATTTAACTGATCGACCCCTCTCTCCTTACCCCCCAGCATCATGAACAGCAAGAAACCAAAAGGAAATGTTTAATTGCCTTCAAAATAAAGCGGGGCGGGGTGGCGGGGAGCAAGTTTGAATTTGAGTTTCAGGCAGAAGCTTCCGCAGCTCTTCTATTTAAGTTGCTTTGCTCACTAGTGAAGGATACCTTCAGGAGCTCCGCCCCAAAACACTACCCTTAGGGATCCCAGGGAAGAACAATGCAGTGATTTTATCAGGCCTCCCTCGGCGGCATTACAACTGCAGGGAAGGACAGGCTTCCCTGGCAAACAACGAGGAGTGTCCTGCACCTCAGCCCTGAATCCAGCCACTGAGTGAGTCAACGCAAGGGGAGACTGTAAATAACTGCAGCCTGTGTTGCACAACTGGCTGGTGGGGAGGGAAGAATATAGCCCCGGGGGAAAAGAAGTAGCCAAACAGACTGAAAAGTAAAAGTCAACTGCAAGGACTACAGTCCAGAAACGTTAAACTGAACTCCACGAGATTTTCATCACCATTTCCAAAGGAGAGGTTAGCAAACTGTGGATTGAAATGTGAAGTCATTGGGCAAACTGACTGAACCGCAAAATGAGTAACTTCCTCTGTGAGCTCCCCCGGAGGGATCGGTATTGCTTTAAGGTGCACGGCCTCTGTTATGTAAATTGTCTTGAACCCTAACAGGTTTTGCAGATTTACATGATAAGTAATTGTTTTCTCCCCCAGCTATTAAGTGTGGTGTGGGGGAGAGATCTCTGAGTGAGAGGGAAAGCAGGAGACTGTAGGGAAGAAGGTTCTTGCAACAGGCTGGTAAAGGAGGCTGCAAGTCAGTGGGGTAAAGAAAATGAAAGATGGATTTGGGCAGGGTTATGCAAAGGAAACTCCAGGTGGATATAACAACATCTGGAGCCAGTCAGGCCTAATGCCAGTCTGCCAGCATATGCTTTCTCCCAGGGCACCCAGGTACATAGAGCTACAAGGTAGTCTAAGGCCAAAGCAAAGAGAGTTCTGCTTCTCTAAAACACTTCTCCAAACTTCAGAAATTGTACATTCAGGCAATACTGGAGTCAGTGATAGTGTCTTTGGATTTAAAATGACTTAATGGATTTTTCTTCCATGAATTTGCCTAATTTTTTGGCACCCATATAAACTTTTAGCTTCTATGGCTTCACACGGCAAGGAGTTCCATTATTTAATTAAACAAGTAAAATGTTGCCTTTTTCAGAGAGGTATTGCTTCACCCAGGAATGGTGCTTTGATAAGACCCTGAAATGCAGTAAGAGTTGTGGGGGTTGTCTGAGAGTATATATCATGCAAGGATCCTTGGAGTCTTAATAACCAATAAAAAAGAGTCACAGAGACTTCACGTATTAGAAAGGTCAGGGAAGCAGAACAGAAGCTTGTCACGGTGATAGGAACAGGAGCAATCTAGAGAGCAGAGTATACAAGCAATGCTTTAGGAGTTGAAGGCTGTTTTCAGGCACATCATACGCAGGAGGAAATAAATTAATTGGCATGAGACCACGTCTATGAATGCAGTAGTGATATGAGCTGCAGCTGGAGAAGAGTCTATGCCTGAGGCGCTCCTCCTGTGGACAAGCAACAAGTCAAGCTTGGGAGCATGAGGTGGCTGGGAGGCTGAGATGAAGACATGAGATAAATGGATGTGGGGAACTAATATCATTGAATGAGGGGAATAGAAGCAGAAAGTGGACATGGAAGTGATTTCTTTGTGTCTAAAGGAGATTCTCAGTTCTCTGAGGGAACATTTTTCATCTCCCATTCCTCTAGGTCCTGTAACAACAGAAATCTTCATTCTCTTCATGTTCTCAGTGATGCAACTCCCTTCACATCAGCAAACTTGCATTAATGGAAGAGAGCAGAACAAATCCCAGGGCTGGAAGAACAAAACTCCATCATCACAAGTCCCCTGCTACAGCATGTTAGAAGAGTCTTTCCTTTTAGCCTTGGAGAGGATATCAAATTGCTTTTAATGTTGCATCTATCAATGCTGGGCCACGAGACGTTTGTTGTTTCAAGTGTCATGGGAGCTGAAAAATCTTTTTGCGGGGAATGATATTATTCCTCTACAGTCTTATCTCAAGGAAAACATATGCGATCTTGCAGGGAAGCCTCTCTCAGTTGCATTTTAACTTAACAGAAGGTTCCTTTCCTGATGTATCTGTTAGCACAGGAATACACACACAAGCACACATACCCACACCACTTTAGCAACCAAAGAATGCGGAACCCTCCTCGGCTGGGCTGGGGGAGGGAGGCGGCTGGGGGAGGGAGGCAGCTGGGGGAAGAAGGCTTCTCATGCCATTCCGGCTGGGAGGTATCCCTGGAACGAAGGGATGCTTGTTCTGAACCGTTGCCAGATGGTGGCCTCTGTGTCAGCAGGGCCCAGCCCCACCATCCTCCGGCTGCCATCCTGGACTCTCCCACTGCCTGATGCTGTCAAACAGATGAGACATCTCCTGGCTCGTGCCAAGAATCCTAAACCTTGCTCTGAAAAAGCACTTACTGGGCTTGTCACAGTGCAGTAGCTGCACACTGACCATAGTGCTGTGGGTCATGGCCATGGGAATGGGAGAAAGAAAGTAGCTCGTATGTTGCTGACACTGCCAGAGAGGGAACGAGTGGGTTCTGCAGTCTGAGATAGGGCAGAAGAGGTTCAAATTACTGACAGATTTTGGAAAGCTTTTTAAGTGGTATCTTCAAAGTGTATGTTACTTGTGCTAACTCTGATGGTGTCAAAGAATGTTTCAAAGGGGACATTGTTTGAGCACTTTCTGATGTCTCACCTTTAATGTTTCTAAGCTTCTGCTCCTCCTGTATAAATGTAATTGCCTACCTTGCCTGCGATTTACTCTACAGCAAAAACTTTTACCTTCTGGAAGGCTCCCATAGTCCCTGAGATTGTAAGGAGCAGGATGAATAAACACTCCAAGAGTCTCTCTTGCAGTCTAAATGTTGTGATTGTTAGAAATTGAATTCTTATATTGTTAGCACAATTCTATAAAAACTGATTGAATTAATTTATGCCATTATTTTCTCCTTACCTTGCGACTGTTAAGATTTTCCAGGTTGGTTTTTTTTCTATGGCAGAATACTTTTTCAAAACATATTTTCCTTTAAAAATGTTAGCTGTTTTTACCCATTGCTATCTTATTTCATTCTAATGAAAACTAAGATTTAAGTAGAAATATGATCATGGCTGGCAGGAAAATCTCTGAAGTCACAATACAATGAACTAATAAAAGGTAGGTGTTGCTATCATTTTTCCAGCTCATTTGGGGACAGTTAGCTCTTCTTGGGATGGGTTTGTACAGCACCTTGTACAGTACTAGAGCTTGTCTAAGTGCTATAGCTAGTACTAGAGCTTGCCTAAGGTTTGTGGCCTTCACTTTTAGACAAACGGCAGTAGTAATACAAAATCCAGCAGCATGAGTTCAGCCCTGCTGCCAAGGAAAAAGCTTCACAGGACCAGCTACTCCTTATCCCTTCCAAACTCTGAGGAAATCCATCGATTACATACCATATCTTGGAGGTCAGCAGTTTTGGGTTGTTTTGAACTGGGGGCCGCTGCTAAAACAAACTTAGATCAGCACAGATGTATATACACCCTCCCCCACACACAAACCACATACAGCATTGGTGTGATAAAACCCTATCAAAACAAGCAGCCTGCTGCTTTCAGATAATTTACCCCCATAAGAAGATGATGAGAATGAACAGTGTCATAGACACAAGTCACCTGTAGTACCAGAAGTTTAAAATTTTGTGGTGACAAGGGTGGCATGAAACCACAGCTATAAAGGAACAAGAAACATTTGGAAGCATGGGTGTTTTCATGGGGATTGTGGCTAAGGAGGGAATAGGCAATGTTAAATGGCAACAGGGGAAAAAAAAAAAACAAAAGGAAAATTCTGGCTTTTAGAGGATCTGAAAGAGACTGTAGCATCTCAGGACAAACGCTTGTCTTCCCTGCCTCCTTCCTGAATACCCGGCTGGAAAACAGGAGGTGGAGTTTCAGGCAGAGGGGAATGTGTCATTTACTGGTGCCGCTTAAATCTCCCTTCCCCTGACACTCCCACAACTGCTGTGGTTTTGCAAACAGGCCCACTGCAGGTAGGAGGAATCCTGTACCCAGTCTGGAAACATCAGTAAGGAATGAAGCAAACCCCAAAGAAACCCTGCCCCTGAACTCAGCCAGTGTGCTAGGACTGAAAACAGAGACGCTGCGGCCACCACACTAGAGCACAGATCGCTTTTGTTTCTGCCCAGCAGCATCTTACCTCATTCATCAGCCCAGGATACTTCTTTTGCTTTGACTGCAACATGAATGGAAATGTCCAGCCAGAGTATTTTTACTTTGTGGGTCAGGTTTCTTTTTGAGGTAGCTGGCTGTTACCTCAAAAGAGAGAAAGAAAAAAAAAAATAAAAGAGAGAGAGAAAGAAGAAAGGATTAAAAAAAAAAAAAAAAAAGGCATTTGTTGCATTTTACATCCCATAGTGGCCTGAATCACAACAGCATCCTCCAGCATCCCAGCCCTTCTCTCAATGCTGTACTGTAGCACTGGTCCCTTTCCTAGAGTTATTAGGGCAAGACAGCAGTTTATGACTGGCTCCTTTGTCCTGAGGGATTAGAAAGTTTTTTTGCATTGTGACAGAACATTTTGCCTTGGGCTTTCCAGGTCTTTGGTGCAATCCTAAGGCTAAGCACTACTTTAAAAACAAAAACTGTATTTTTCTGGCATTCCTTTCTAGAAGAACTGAGAAAAGCCCCATTTAATATGCAAGACTTCAAGAGGTCAAGTAAAATCTATTCTTTGTATACCATCTAATGCTCTTGCCATAAATTCAGATTTGTTCATGACCACAACAAAGCCCTTCAATGGTTGAGGAAGATCATTACAGGATTTTCCTTGTTATTACAGCCCAACAGAGAAAGCAGTTTCAGCACAGCTGACAGAAGTTTCCATCTAGCAAACTCTGCAGATGGGCCACAGGCTTCCAAAGACTGTGTCAGTCAGAGATGAATTGGATTAAAGATAATCTGCAATGTGAAATCCTGTTAGAAAAGCCTATGGGTCTCCACTGCTTCCAGAGCTGAAACTCTCCTGGACTGAAAAAAGGCAGCTGATGTTTGTTTTGACAGCTGTGTAGAGTGAGAGGTGTGTGTGTGCGTGCCGGAGAACAACACATATGGTGACCATGTGACACGACCCACAACCAGATGAAAGAAAATTGTCTAATATCTCCAGCAGCGTGGTTCAAATTCCACTTCAACCAAATTGGCGGGCGTGACAAATGCCAGCTAGTCCCTCTTCACTACAGCCTACACTGATTTAGGAGACAAAGTACTCCATTTGATCACCTGCATGCTGTGGCTTTCATCTACTAAAATTTTGGGACACCAAATAGGAAAAAGCTGCTGGTTTTTAAATCATCTCATTGCTTCTCCAGTTTAAGTTTCTTACTCTTCCTCCTCCCTTTTTAAAAAGTTTTTTTTTTTTTCTTTGAGGCTAATGCTAGAATGGCAGCTCTGGGGAATGAAGCATCATGTCCCTGCAGAAGGGCAGAGTGATGCAGCATCAGAAAATTCACCATCAGGGGACAGGACAGAAGCCCAGACTGGAGCAGAAGGAATCTGACCTGGACACAGACAGGCTCAGGAAGTGACTGGACAAATTCATGGAAGAAGAATCCATCTGCAGCTATTAACCAAAAAGTGACCTCTGCTGAAAGGGTCTGCAAGGGAACAGCCCATGCTAACTGTTAGCTGTCTGCATTACCATTAATTCTGTGTGACAGAGATGACTGTTCATGGGTTAGGGCTTCCCCCCTTCACCATTGCCATTGTGGACGGGACTTCATTAGCATCTGCTACAGAACATCCTCCTTGAGCCCATACAAATAATACCTGTTATGGTCTTTTACTTTTGACACTAGTACCGATGACTACTTCATGCCTATACAGGACTCCCAAGTATTACTGGGTCCAAAGGAAAAAAGGTTCCTCCTGCCAACCAACCCATGGACGACACCAGTGCTGAAACATAAACAGCACACACCCTTTTAACATATTTTTATCCTAGGTCAATTTTAATACAGAGGAATCCTCGGTGTGTTTATTTTTCATCCCTGTCTGCCTACGACAGGTCACAAAAGGTGTATGCTATTTCATCGTGGCTGGGAATGAGGGTTCAATCCTAGGGACTCTGCCAATAAGGTGGGAATTTTTTGACTTACGGTTCTAACCTTACTTCTGTAACTGGCCTTTTCTGTGGCTTTGGACAGATCTATTTTCTTCCCGTACTTGTGTGTGTCTGTCTTACTCAGGCATGTCCTTCATTATCAAGGTACCTGAAAAGAAGTGGCTGATCAGGACCTGTGTTCAGTATAATAAAGATGCTGGACAAGTCCTCCTGGTCCTGCAGTAACATAGTTGGCATCAGTGGTTATTCCTCACCCCACTAAGTTATAAAACTGGTAAGATTCAACCTGTAGCTTCACCTGCATTTGAGAAACTCCTTCAAGTTCACTGTTTTCCTATGAAGTTCCAGCTGGACTTGCCAGTGGCACCAGGGAAGGTGTAAGGACTGTTTTGCTTCCCAGTCTATTAATGTAAAATACTGAAATGCAACTGCCTCAGCAAGGGAAGGATCCAGCTTCTCTAAAGATGCTCACTAAAGAACAGATGATATAGTCCAAGCTGAAGAGAGACCACCTCTCAGTTTAACTATCAAACTTTTCTATGGACAAACAATCCAGGAAAAGTCCTGACTGAGAAGCTGGAGCAGTTTATCGAGTTACTGTAGAGTGACTTTCCCAGGAGCTGCTCCGGTTGCACGTGTCCCAAAACATTGTGGGCAGAAATCTTAAGGAGCAGTGTATTTAAATGAGATAAATATTTTACAATGATGATGCTAGAAAGTGTCTTGCCTTTTCCAAACCTCCCCTTGTGGGGAGATCAAAAGCAAAGTGGTTTTGTGGATTATCCAGCAGCTAATGCTCCCTCTCTGCCTTGAATGGAACCTGTCCACACAGAAATCACTTGAGTTTCATTTGAGTTCTTAAGCTGACTTATTAAATGAGCAGAAAACCACATATAATGAGTTATATATATATATATTTAGTTAAATTAAAATTGCTTTTGTTGATCTTAAACTTTTTCCTAACCTTTTTAAACTGGTATTACCAGAAATTTATTTATGTAAGACTGTCCACACAAGCTTTATATTAAATCCATTAGGAAAATAATCATACCTTTAATTCAATCAGCTCAGTGTTGATTGCAGACCAATGACCATTAAGTGGCTGCAAATAGCCTATAGTTTTGTCAAAAATACCTTGTCCATTTCTGTAGTGAGCTTTGCTGGAAAACAAGAGTAGCTTGAAAGCTTGAGCAACGGTAAGCCAAGGAAAGATGCTACAATGTCCCCTGCTTTTCCCATCGCACTAAAAGTCCCTTCTGCAACTGGTTGCTGAACATCACATTAACAAGATATGCTTAAGAAATAGATTGTTCCCGACAGTAGAAGGGGGGTGGGGGTGGGGAAATTACACATGACTCAACTATTTCCTTCATGCAATTTACTAGATTTTAAATGTGTTCATGTTGTACCCATCAGCCTCTCTGCTGCTATGGAGTCTGTGCCAGAATTATGAAAAATGAGATTTTTCTGCTCACTACAAGTTTTATCTGAATTATCTACCATGTTAGAGGTCATGGGTATAACACTTCATTTTTCTCTGTACCATAGATATACTGAAAGTGGATGCCAGATCATGAACTATTTCACAGGCCTGCTGTCATGAACTCATGTGAAAAAACCCTGTAATGCACAATTAGCCTTATCTTCAAAAGTTCCCAAGGATGAAGTCCAGTCTACACTGATTTATCTGATCTTTCTTGTAAATTAGAATGAGGACAACGTGGGGGCACAGTATTTACCCTACATGATTGTGGAACGAAAGCAGGATGAAGGAACCGTGAACAGTACCTGCGGAACCCTTACATGTCTTAAACAAACTGGCCTTTGAAACAAATTGTCCTCTTCTAAACAATGACTTGGTAAATACAAACCACACACTGAGATAGCCAGCTGACCCTCACAGAAGAGGAACCTCTGCTGCCTGTGTAGAGACACGGCTCTAGGAAGAGGTTTCTTTCTGCAGCTGTTCTTGACCTTTAGAAAGCGCTGGAATGACCAAGCTGGGATAAAGCCCAGTTAATGTCTTCCTCTCAAAGATGGTGGTGATGCAGCTTTGTCACAGTTTGGGGTTACAAAGAACTCCAAAGCACTGAGAAAGCAAAGCAAGAACACGTGAAATGTGGCATTATCCCAGATGGTGCACTTTAACTTCAGTTGGCAAAACCACGACCTGAGTCACCTAGTAAGACGGATTGCAGTGCAACTGGATGTATATTATCCATATTATTGGTCTAATATTTCAAGCTGATCTTCTGCTTACAGTTCACGTCAGCACATAGACTGGCTTATTCAACCTCTTGAAAACATCTTGCAGAGATAAAACACATCTGTATATATTATAATCATTGGTAAGTCAGTGTCTTTTGTGAAACAGTGACGTTTGGCAGGGGGACACTGATAATTTTCAGATGCTTTGTTTAATTCAACTAAGCAGTTAGACAGATACTAACAATATAAGAACAGTCCTAAACGTTTTAGAGTCAGAATCTCTTCATCACCCTGGACCAGTCACTGATCTGCAGTCCTGCAAGCTACATTTACACTTTGAGTTTCCTTGTCATAAATTGGAACTTGGTTGTGCCACCAGTTTTAAAACCTTCTGCAACATTGTCCCTTTGAGGAGCTCATGGGACTTGTGATTAAGTGGGATGTCACTTCTTTCTTTGAGCTAAGCCTTATTCTTACACACACTTTTTTTTTTTTTTTTTTTTTTTAACAGATGGGAACCTGAAGTAGAGACAGGGGCAATGGACAATGCAAAGCTGGGCGATGAATCAGAGCAGAAGGAAACACTGGAAACACAGTCATTTGAACATACACTGGTTACATGCATAGCCTGGTGAATAAAAGCTTCCAGTCCACTGTAATACAACACCTGAAAAACCACTTGATACCCCAGAAGCTGGCCCCACTATGTAACAGGAGATTGCTTGTAAATTTAGAAAAGAAATAGCCAAGCTACTGAACTACTGTGGGAAATCTGCCAGGGTATCACCTTAAGAAAGGCAGACCTGGCTACTGGGACTGTGGTTGCCTCTCATTAAATGCACGAACAGCTTCTGGAATAAGGCATCTCTCTGTAGTATTACTCTGGCAGACTGGAATTAAGGAGTCAGAGAGGACAAGCCTTGCTCTCAGCTAGTGGGAACGTGACAGCCATGTTCTGGCCCGGCTTTCCCAGCTGCTATTTGGAAAGGATCACCCAGGCTTTCCTTTATGGGGAATGACTTAAAAAGGAGGTCTTTTGTCCATAGCTCTTCCTTGTGCAGTTTAGGCATGACATCAAATGAACCATAAAGAATACATTAGTAAATATATTATAAGAGGAAGCAAGAGAATGGTTTGCTTATCCACTGTTTGGGCAAGACTGCTAGCTGGTTTAAATGGCATGGATTTATTGATTTCAAAAGACGGCTACAAGTGAGAAAGCTCAGGTGGCACCCAGACACCTCAGTCCTGTTGATGACCATCCAGACTTCCACAGGGAACAGAAGAACAAGGACTGAAGGGTTGCACTGCTGCACAAACCGCCAAGATCAACCACTCTTCCCAGTTGTCCCTAATTACAGTAGAGCAATCTCTTTGATTTCAAGCTACCTCTGCTGCAGAATCAGGATGTGGCTGGCTGAGATTAGAGTGTGCAAGTCTTCACATATAAACTTCGTTAATTTTTGATGAATGTCATTTGATAGATGTCCTATTTTTTTTTTACAGACTGAAACAAATATTGTGATAACTCAGCAGTCAGGTTGTCAAAACATCCCTTTTGCTCTCTTTACCTAAAAAGTTGAATCAGACCTGTAGCAGTATTTAGATACCTCTCAATGACGAAGAACACCAAGAATCAGATCTGCCACTCCCAGCTGCAGAAAGCTACAGAATAAAATACCAAAAATGGAAGATACTTAACTGCACTTTTTCCATGAGGTGAAGCGAGCACTTATAGCTGTGACTTCCCTGAGCTATTTTGGACATCTTTCTAAAGATGGGATAAACTGCACTCTGAAAAGTCCCATTTCTCTCTCAGTTCAGTGATATTTTTCAGAAGCACTGAGACATTTATCTGCTATTGAAGTTGTATTCTTAAACCATATGAGGACAGCCAGTGTGGCACGCTTTATGTTTGCTCTTCACATGAGAACAAAGTTCTCCTCTCAGGGAAGAGGTATTTCTTTGTGGTGTTTCAAAGCTTGGCTATTATCTGGTACAGATCAGTGTGCCCAGGTTTGGAGAGCTCTATAATGCAGATTTCTTGGAAGTTCTGATCATTCTTAAGAAACACACACGCATTTTTATGCCTTATGACCTTTACTGATATTGATGGAAACACGATTTCTTCCATTAGCTGTCAATGACTCAGCTTTGCTTCATCCTCATCACCTGAAGATGTACAGGAATAGTAAAAAAGATAAAGAATTCATTTGACATACTCAATTGCAAAGACAAAGTGAGACAAAGAGCTGGAAATTTGACAACTGGATGGAACAGGCAGTTCTCAACAGCTTTCAGACACTTTCCTCACTCTTCTGATGGTTATTCCTTCCTAGACAACATTTTTTTCCTGTACAACCTTTGATCTAATGCCCTGTGCAGAGTTACAGAAGAAGAAATTATATTTGCTGACTGTCCTGCTGCCCCCTCTATTCCGACAGAGTCAGAAGTGCACTGTGCTCATTCTTCAAGCCTAGCCATTGCTCTTGAAGACTATCTGGAGAGACATTCATCAGCATGGCTGCAAACGTTTGCATCTGCATAGTACAGCAGAGCCTGAACTTTATCACACATTATAGGATAGCTGGCTAGGCTTATTTAAGTGTGGGATGGAAAGATATTTTCATTAATTAAAACAAAAATGTTTTCTATTTCATAAAAAAGAGGCGAATGCAGGCAGAGCAGCTAACAGTTTTGAGGCTTATGCAAAATGCAATGAGAAGCTTTCAAGAACATCTGCTCCAGAAGGTTTTCTACATCTCCAGCAGATGTGTTTGTGACACACTAGCCATTTTCCTTGTCTCTTGCTCTCTTCTTCATCACACTGCCACTTTGGGAAAGATAAAGAAAAACAAAACAACCACGATTAAAAAAAACCCCAAACCCAACAGGCTATTGTGCAACTGGAAGTTTCTCTGTCAAGAGCGATAAAATGTTGCTTTTCCCTTTGTTTCAGGATTTCCTTCCCAGAGGTTGTTTCCAATCTTGGGTAGGCCTGAAAATGTTATGACATGTTTTTCCCATTCATTTTGAGACCCAGAACGGGATCTGGAAGCAGATTGCAATGGCAG
The DNA here is from genome assembly GCF_034619465.1 of Leptosomus discolor. NCBI lineage: Eukaryota > Metazoa > Chordata > Aves > Leptosomiformes > Leptosomidae > Leptosomus > Leptosomus discolor. The sequence continues at coordinate 54,152,207 of NC_141393.1, read as the reverse complement.
CCTCTATAAAATTCTACTAAACGCAATATGGGTTGTGGATATTGGGGGGAAGACACGGGTGAAGACTGCAACTTAGGTATAGTTTGTGGTACAAAAAGGCAGCAGGAAAAACATGGCTTGAAATTGAACCTCCAAACTTGCCCTAGAGTGAAAGAGAACTACCAGCCCTTTAGGTAGCAGTCTGACAGATACAATCATTTTCTTAGCACATACTTCTTGAACAGATAGCCCTTCTCTCTGTGTTCTTGTAGTGCCCTCCTTTGTCTCGCTTCTTTAAACATCTTGCTTTTAACATCCCATCTGCACCCTCCTCCGTATTCACTGGCACAGGTCTCTGCCTTTATAACCCACCAAATGTGGACTTTGTCTTTTCAGTGTGTTGCCATCACGCTAGGGAGGGCATTACAATGAAGTCATAGAAGCAACTTGTTGCTTTCCTTCAAAGCTGCAATGCATGTAAAAGCTTTGGTAATAGACTGAGAGACAGGCTGGTGCCTCTTACGATGAGGAAACAATGAAAGATCATTTCATCAGCTGTATCTGCTGTTGACTCTCATCTCACTCTTGAGCAGGCACTGCCTTTATGCACACTACCTTTATCACATAGCACCAGCAGAGTTAGCTTCTCTCCAGGACAAGGGCTTCTGAGGGTTTTAGTAATGTAAAGAAAAATTACATGTGACCTCTCTCTCCCAGCACCTCTGGCTTCTGCATTACATCCTGCACCCACCAGCACACACAAGCCCTTAGAAGCGCTGAAAGCAGACAAAATGGTATGAGCTATGTGGTAGCTGCTGACAAGCACCAGCCAAAGTCGCAGCTTTCATCTCTGTTATTCACTTAGCCTACCCTGGAAAACGTTTCTGATGTAGTCACAAGTATTACCATGATAGCAAACTATCTTCAGCATCAGCATGCTTTTTAACTTTGCAACAATGAATGAAATACTCCCTGCCCAAAATGGGTAAAAGCTCTCTACTAGTCCTGTCTCAGGACAAGGATGGTATTCTATGACTCAAGGTGCTTCTAGGGTGTAAGCAGTCCAAGTGCGGCTTTCCATGTGAGAGCTGCTGGGTAATCCAAATTCCTAGCTGTGGCAGGAAATGAGCCAGCAGGGACAGTTGAGTCTGAAAAAGATGGGCTACTTCAAGACACTTCCCAGTGGGACTCTGAAGGGAGCCCCTGTATCTCGCTGAGAAGCAACCCTCTTTTCTGAGAGATCTACTTTGAGTCTTGTGGCTCTTGGCTACACAATGCTTTTGCTGTGAGGCAGAGAGGTTGGGAAAGTAGGCCACTCCCTCAAAGAAGACTTTTGCTAGTCTAGAAGTATCATTAAATGTGAAATCACATTCTTAACTTATGCTGGCAAGTGATTAGGGTAGACCCAGCTTGAGACTGCCAATAGCAATATGTCACAGTAAGTATGAATAACTTGGGTAGGTTTAATTTCTTTAACAACGCATTGCAACCCGTGGGTTATGCTTCTGCCAGACTCCAGTATTTGAATCTGCAACACTGACATCTGAGCAGCCACTGGCTGACATTTGATACTGCTCCACTGAGCTTACTAACTCTCTCTACTTGTCCTGCTGAACTTTTTGTGGCCACTGCATCGATTACAGCTACCCAATGGGATTGGAAATCAATGCTGGTATCAAGTAAATGCAAACTCTGAGTCAGCCACATGGAGCAAAGGAATCACAGCTTCCAAATATGGCATCAGACACAATGTGGAAGCGGAGAATTGTGGTTAACACAGCTCTGAATATTTCTGGGCATTTTACCCAACACAGCAGGAGTGTCTTCAGATGAATGAACTGGGCTCCTGACACTGTGTGTATAAATTTTCAAGTGGGTTTTACTGTCTCCTTTCTCCAGAGGAAACAAGGGCCATGATAGACATACACATACACAAAAAATCAGTAACAGAAACACACACAGACAGAAGTCCCCAAGATCAGCTTCTTGATGTAAACCATAATAGAAAACACACTTCAGTTTGTAGAAGATTCTCTGGAGACTTGCAAGAAAAAAAAAAGTATCCACACTTTCTCTCTACTATTTTTAAGCCTCAGTTTCAAATGGCTACTCAAGGTCACCTAAGCTGAGCTTTGACAGATGCGATGTTTAACTGATTGGGAAGAAAATAGCAGGGCGGGATGTGGCAGCAATAAAATATCTGCATTCCATTGTCACGCCTTCTGAATTACTCAGTGTCTGTGGTGGGACACTGCATTTTGTGGACCAGCCATCTGGTGGGAGAGTCCTTAGATTTAGGAGGATCTGTCAGATTTCTGGTTTCTCCATGTGTCCTCCTGGGATGAGGAAAGAAGATGTTAATGACCCATGGATGCTTTGTGCAAAAATGTAGCATTCCATTGGTAATGCACATGGAAAAGTCTAGCTGAGGAGGGCAGAGATAAGATTTGAAAATGATACTTGGCAGCTCTGTTATACTGCCAGCCCCTTCCCCTTCTCCCTTGGGGTCCATATTTTCTTATTGCTAGGGTTACCAACAAAGGGTTATTGTCAAGAAAAAAGACATAGAGTCAAAGAATCCAGTGATAATCCCCATAATTACCAATTTAGGTATTCCAATCTGCCTGCCTTTCTCACCTGGTTCAAAACAAATCCAGAAAGTTGAAAACATGTTCTTGGAGTTGTAATATCTTAATCTTGGGGACAGCGCCAGCAAATATCTTTTTAGACTATTTCATTAATCATCTGGATAATCTCTCTTTGCCATTCTGCATCTTTAGCTCAAATGCCTGTGGAAAATTTGGGAGAAAAAGATATTTCTGCTAAAAGCGTCACCGCTCTCACAAAATGCTTACAGCCATCATCACCACGACAAGGGAAATCAATGTTGAAATAATGGACTCAAACCTGAACCTTTCAAAGTCCAGGCTAGCATACTAGTATGAAGAATCATTCCTCATGACCAATCTGCTATTCTTTACAACTACCATAAAAGTTAAAAAAAAAAAAAAAATGCAGAAAAATTCCAGCCTTCTTTAAAGCTACAAAAGGCAATTTTTTTGGTTTTCAGACCTAGATCAAAAAGATTACTCCGTGATTTAAACATACTGCATTTTTGCAGCCAGCAGTGAAAGCATTATAATGAGAATATTTCTGTCCTGAATGTCTGTGAATTTACCATCTGCAGAGAGGAAAAAGCTCAGTTGCCTTGCACAGTTCACATACCAATGGCCTGGTTCTGCCTTGAACTAAATTCCACTGGATTTCCACCACTGTCCAGTGAGGCCAATACTGTTCCCTAAATATCTATCCAACGTGGAGAAAAGTCAGTCAAAAATGTACTCAGTACAAAACCAAGTCTCCCCCTGCCCTGCGATGCTAAACCTTTAACTATTACCATGTACTGAAGACTTGCTAAATCCAGAAACTGTGGCCTTGGTATAGTTTTCCTTCACTATAAGACATTGTCTTTTCCCCGCCTTGAGCTTTATAAAATATGTAGATCATCAGTTTGTAATCTGAAAATCATAATCGTTAACGTTTTTAACCTTCTTCCAGCAGGTGGAGGTAGATGTGTGCTAGATTTCCTTTGGGAAAACGAGCGAGACACATAGCTCAGAAAGCAATTCTACATGCACCATCTAAACAACTGTTTGCAATATTTGCTGTATGAACTACTCTTTCCCTTTATTTACAACTCTCTTTTGTTTCCTTCTCCACACAGTTGAGGGAATGAAAAGGAAAAAGATTTCTGCATTGAGAATGTGAAAATACCTTGTCTCCCTTGAATCCTTGAGAAATCCTGTATGGATACAATTAAAAACTCATCACAAAGTTGAAAAACTTCCTATTACTCTTTATTTGTTGTCTTTATTTTTCAGCTTTTTCCAGAGTCTCAATTTGGAGATGGAAAGTCAGCACTGCGCTGGAAAATGTTTTTTTCCGGAAGCCTTCTGTCTTTCAAACAAGGGCCAAATGTTTGAGGTAATGCGAGTTTGATCACATCTGGAAAGCCCATGTGAAGTTTTCTTCACAGGCTTCTTCCCTTCACCTCTAAACTCTCATGAGAAGGAAGAGTTTCAGGAGATACTCTCCTTGTGGGTTCCCTCAGCCAGCCCTTTCTCAAGCCATCTCTATGAAATTATTGGGTGTCTGGGCACATATAAGGGAGGGGTCACAAACCCTGTGGAAAGGAGAGCTTTCTCTGAACAGACTTCACTGGGTATGGAAGGGCCTCTCCATGAATGACACAGACCTCAACTCCAAACATTCCTATCCCACATTGATCAGCTAATGATCTTTAAAAAATTATAACTGTCATCACAATAGAGAGCAGAGGAAGCTGAAGATTCAAATTCCTGGAGGATTTGTGTTCCAACCTGAAGGAATCCCTGGCTTGTCAAAGGGATTAGGGTGAGCCTAACAAGGCTCATCCACATCTTTTCATGGAAGTTATTGAAGTATATTTGGGGCAATGAGGATTTTTCTCATGGGGTTTCATTTGCAGCCCCCTTTTGATAAGGGTTTTTCCTGGAAAGCCTCAGTTGTCAGGCTTAATGGCTTAAGCAGTGTTGATAGATTTTGTTTATGTTGGGTGAGGGGGTTCAGGTGGCCCAGTCTAATGTAAGCTTTCCATCAACTGTAAACAGCAGCTTTTTATGTCAAAGCTGTTTCTGCCTTTTGACAAAGCACTAACAGATCTATGAAAGGAAGAACCCAGGGTGACGACAGTGGGAAGAGCAAAGAGGTTTAATAGGTCATTTCCACCACGAATTCTGATAATTTGACAAAGTAGCATGTATTTTCTGCCAAGGCCCCAGAGACACTTCACATCCTCCATATTCTGGCTCCTGTTCTCAGTTCTGGTCCAGGAGCTATAGAGAAATTTGTGGCCATGCCTCTGTCAGCTGGGAGGAAAAGTCTTTCTGCTGTCTCTGCCTAGACCTCCCCAATCTCATGGTGAGCTAGGGGAGGTTCTGCCTTTGACCACAGCTCATTTAAAAATAGCTTGGCTGAAAAGGGTCCTGCCTGGGAGAATATTTCCCGCATGGATTTAGAGGAAGCTTCCCATGTCTCGCCTGTAAGCAGAGCTATTCCTAGTCTGTCAGTTCTGTGATGACAATCAGACTAAATTAAGCCTTACTCTATGCCTGTGGTCTGACATTAGGACACGACACCTTGGCTGGTATCTTCAATATCTGATCCCACCCAGAAATGAGACAGATCCAAGACTTTTTGGCTTACAAGATCAGGCAGTTATGAGGAGGATTGGCCACTGGCCCAACATAAGAGCAGAGTGAATGTGGAGCTGTATATCATGTGATGCAGGAACACTATTTCTCTTTTCACATTCCCAACCCTGGTGGCTGGATATACAGAAAGAGAGAACACTACAAGGTGCATTCTTTGCCCCAGAAGCCCATATGAAAGTGGTCCATGGGCCAAAATATTGACTCTTATGCATAAGGATGAACATTCAGTCAGGAAGGGCAGTGTGAGCCTAGGAGTCCTCCTCAGAAGAGGAGATAAAGGCCAATGTGGGAGATTAAATTCATTTTATCCAGAACAAATTAGAGGGGGTAGAAGGAGGAAGGGGTTCTGTGGGAATTGTATGGTTAACTCACTCGTGTCCTATAAAGAGACCATCTATACACCAAAAAGGTTGTGAAGAAAAGCCAGGTTGTCAGCAGCATTATTTACCCTTTTACCTCAGCCACCAGTAAAGGTAAGCACAGTCCTGTTTTAGAAAGAAACTGTGTGATAATGCTTGTGTAATCCAAGGCCACTACCTTTTAGCCTGGGAGCATCTCAGAAACTCTAACACACGGGGAGCCCATTCCAAGGATGAAGACCTTAAAATCCTGTGTAAATGTGGTGGTATGTAAATTACTTTGGTCAAGTTTTGCCAAAGCCATATTTGCCAATGGCACTTCGATGTGGCAAAGTACTTGGTACATGGTACTTGAGTAGGTATTTGGGTCTGCTCCAGATCCCCCTTTCTGCTGTGGCAAAGACCTCAGAAGGGAAGCAGGGAGCTGTGCAGTGTGTGATAGTCTTCTTTTACTGGATGCAGGTACAGGGATTAGAGAAAAATCAGAGACAGAGGGATTTTACTGAGATCACACATCACAGACTCACTCACTGCTTCTGACTCTGTGGAGCATACTCCTTCCCAGTGAGGTTCTGCCTACCTTTGCTCTACCAAAAAAGCCCCAAGCCGAGACTACCTCTTACATCTCTTTCTTTTTGCAAGAATCTTTTCCATCACCTGCAGGCCTTCAGGATAAGATGGAACTTATCTTTATAACCATTTATTAATGTCGTCGACTGATGAACTGGCAGGAGAACAATCTGGCGGAGCAGAGAGTCTGCTGAGAAACGAGCAGTGGGAGGGCTGGGTGAGACAGCAACAGACTGTAATCAGGCTTGCACCATCTGATTTTGCTTCTCTTATGCTGACAGCTTCTTGGCTCAGACCCAGCAACTTGCAGAGGGTAAAGGATGGCAGCTAATATTGTGTCATGGGAATTAACAGAGCTATCCCAAGATGGTATTGCAGGGTGTCAGAGAACCATCATCTCAGAGGGCTGCAAGGTGGTAAAACTGTGGCTTACAGGCTTAAGTCATGTTAGAATGAACTTGCTCTGCCTGTCCAAAACAGCTGAAAAGTCTGTTATCTCCATTTATTAGTTTAATCCTTTAATCCACCTTGCTGTTCAATTAGATTAATGAAACTAGAATCTCATTTCCAGCTTGACATGTGTTATCACACTTTTAAAATGGGAATAAAGGTATTTATGTGTCTGAAAAGGGCATGGAGGTTCCTGGGTGAGGACTGCCACACAGTTTATTTACTGAGGGGTGAATAGCTCATTAGTGACCTGAAGAGCATAAGAGGGCTTGGGGGACTAATCCACTGTTGGAAGACAAGGCAATGTTCATACTATGATGTTGCTTAACAAAAATTTTAATGGTTCAATGGAGAATGTATTGCTTTGCTCAAGTGTTCCTAACCTCACAGATTTTATTTTTTTTAAATACATAATGGCTGTGGCTAAACTGCTTTATATATTAACAAATGCATAAATGGGTCCATTTGCAAGCAAGATCTGTGATAACTATTTAATAGAAACCAGTGAAATGTTTTGCTGGCATGTCTGTAGGACTTTCCTTAAATTGCTAGAGGTGTTCAGATGAGTTTCCCTGACAAGCGCTGACAGTCTTTTTCTCTTTTCTTGGGCCAGATTCTGATCCTGTGACTTACTCTCCAGAGCGTTTTGCCTTCAATAGCCCTCTTGACTGATGAGACTGCTTATGGAGAAAGGCCAATGCTGAGCCATCCTTGACACCAGAGACTTTTGGAAGTCAATGGGATTGAAAGAGCTACTACTCACCAGAGAAAGACTTTTCTGAAAGGACTCCCATGCTCCTCTTTATACAGTGCCTGAGGTGCATATGTCTATCTCAGCATCAAATTAAAATTTGCTCTGTGTGCCGAAGCATGCTAGGTAGGGAGGCAAAAGTGGTTAAGGCACTCATCAGGATTTGGGAGACCTTTGTTTAATTCTCTGCTCTAAGACTGGTTCCCTGCATAACCCTGAGGCAGTCCCTCAACCCTGCAGTGTTTAATTTGTAAAATGGGCACGGTATCACAGTGTTCCTACACAGGAATGCATCAAGGAGAAGGTGTTAGAAACCAGGATGCCTTTAATGTGGTGGTAAAGATATTATGGAAGCCATAAGAGCTTATAATCAATTGAAACAAAGCTCTGGGAATTCTTTGTGTTTCTTTATTTCTCTCTGAGCATTATCTGCATTAATAGGTGACGATACATGAAAGGTGTAGTATTTTTTAACAGTCTCTCAACTCCTGCCACTTGTTCTTTGCCCCTAAAGTCTTCTATGAGGTACTACATGGTAAATCTTCTGTGAACCACATTTTTTCAGTCAGTCTGTACCTTGTGATCTCTGAACTAACATCTGGGAGAGACTGCTGCTTTGGTCAAAGCCACAGGAACATGAGGTAACACACAGCTTTCTCATTCTGAAAACCTGGTGTGGGAATGACATGAGCTCACTCACCACTTTTGTACTGGGTAAACAGCCTGCAAGTGGAATAACAAAAAAAAAGAAAAAAAAAAAGAAAGAAAAAAAAAAAAAGGAGAGAAAAAAAAAAAAAAGAAGGGTTCTTATGATTGCAAGGGATCCTGGGAAAAACTTTTAAAAAAGCCATAGTGGTGAACTGTTTCTAGCCAAGTTTCTGGCAGTCTCATTGTTCAAAGATAAACCTTGCCCCTGCAGACTTCAGTATTCCCAAACAAGTATTTTCTGGCACAGGACCTTTCTCACAGAGAGTGATTTGATGATCCATAGCCTGTTAAATCAGTATAATTTAGACTGGATGGCACCTTTGGAGGTCTCTGGTCCAACTCATGCCACAAGACTTCTATGGGTTTCACCAGGATCTGTCTGGAGGAAAAGGAAAGATAATTCAACGGAGACAGCTTTGGGAATTGTAATAGCAAAATCTTTGATGATTAGGACGGTTTATTGTTCTCCCTGTTAGGGAACTTAATAAAGGTGTCTTCATAAGGCAGCAACATCCAGCGGGTTGGAAACAAGGAATTAACAGCCAGACCTTGGCTCTGTTTTGAATATACATTCTCTTGCTGTATAATGCTGAATAGAACAATTGTTCTTTTTGAATTGCCTAATGAAAATGCTATCATCATCTTCAGTAGCAGTAACAGAGTGCTTTGTCTAACGGATAAAACTCTTCCCGGGAGTCAGGAATCCTGATTCCAGCTTTGACTGTGTCTTGCTTTGTCACCTCAGACAATTCACTTTAGTTTTGTGTCCTCTTTTTCCCCTCATCTGCAAAATGTCCTTTGAGATGTGCTGATGAAAGTCTCTAAAAGTAAACTCAGAAAATACAAGTTATTATATTAATTGGCAGTCTATTTAGTCCTGCTTGAACAATGGAATGCTTGATATAAAAAGCCCAGGAAACATAAATTTTTCCTGAAACAAAGTCAGGCGAAAGCTGCCAGAGAAGCAGCATTTTTAGCTTTCAGTAAGTATTTACCTGAATCCTACTTGACTTGAAATGTTCTAGGTTTAATGAAGCCCAAGTTCAGGGCTTGGTCAAGTGAGGATGTTGTCCCTGCTATTTGCAAAAGAGAGATACCTCTTGAAAGCTGGACTATAGTAACGATGGTCACTTCCAAACAATGGCTCTGAGCACAGCCTGACTGTACTCTCTGTCTGCCAGGATCACACAGATATTAGAGACAAGCAGCATGTGACAGCCCAGAAGAAGTTATGAGCAGAGAAACCAGGTGCTAAGTTTCCACTTTTATTAAACATTCATATTAAACATGTTTGGCTCAACAAGTAAATGCCACTGGGGAAAAGCTTTCAGAACCTACATCTTCAAATACACTGACGTTAGGCTCTGCTCTTTGGAGGAATCTGGACACAATATTCTGGCTTAAGTTCTGTTTTGAAGATGATTCCACACATGAAAACAGCACAATCTGTCATTATGCTTAAATGGGCACAGAAATAACGGGCAAAGAAATAGAGTACCTCTGTCCCATGAAAAAGAAACCTTAGCACTCTCTCTCCCAATCCAGACAGATGAATTACTGCAGAGCGACTGCACAACCAGGTCTAGAACATGCCCCTTTTCTAGAACATAAACCACCCATTTCCAGATGGTGGAAGAACAAAGGGGAAAGATCATCATTGCATCTCACTGTTTGTGGTTTTATTTTCTCCTCTCCCTTGGCTCTCCAATGAGAGTCAGCAATTTGAAGAGTTTGTGGACACAGTGTTCACTGGAGGAGCTTTCAGTTCATGGTTCCCCATTTGTGCTCATTGCCAGCTTTAGCTAATTGGAGCAAACCTGAGCTTATAGATTAAATGGCAACCCCTGGGATTTGTTTCTGCAATTACCAGCACTCCTCCTAGACAGATTCTAATTCAATATTAAGTTCCTGGACCCACATGCAGAAAACACTGGGAAAAATCCCACTGCTTGGATGACATCAGAGTTAACTCTGTCTGGTCCATTACAGCCCCTGCAGTCCTTAACAACTGTAGGCAAAACCCTGGCCTGTTGAAATCTGGGAAATTTGCCACCGGCTTCATATAGTTAGATGAAGGCTAGGATTTCACCTTGGAAAACTGAAGGAGCTGTCTTTTCTTGACAGCACAGCATTTCCAGCTTCGCAGCATGCTTTGCAATGGCTTAAGTTTTACAGAGTGCATTTTTCCCCTCAGTGTGGTCAAAGCTACTCATGCATTTCATAAAAACACATGCTCAGCTTTGGAGCATAACCTTTTTCAAGCCCCTAGCACATACCCATGTGCCCAGATTGAATTCCCTGGGTGGGAAGAAAGAGGACTACAAAATGCAGCATTTGGAAAAAGTTTTTTGAAAGCAGTTTCCAGGGGTTAAAGAGAAACCAGTCACCTCTGAACTACTTTCACCAACAGATACTCATTTCGAAAAGTATTCACAGATCAGGAAATGAATATGTGGTTAAGCAGATTCATAATGCAATCACTAGGCAAGAACAAAGTTGGCTTTTTCTGTATCTTCTTGTTGGCAAATAGAGCTAGAGAGAATGCATGCTGATTGGCAAGGATTTCTATTACCATATCCATTTCCATGGTGTGAAGCAAAATTCATCTGCTAACTCACTGACAAACTTTCTCCACTTCTAATTCAATTGAACCTGCTCTCATTCCAGACAGTGCAGCTGTAGCGTTAACCTGATAGAACAGAGCAGGAACCAGCCATATCTAGTTCTGGATCACCTTTTCTTGCCCTCTTTCAGCTCACCAGTAGGAATTTAAGCATGGAACAAACCCTAAATTGCTCTAAGCGATGTTACAAGCCAAACAATCCTTGGCTTGGCCCTGGGAAACAGGCAGTTTTCATCCAGCTTTTCGCTGAACATCAAAGCATATAGTAAAACTGGAATAAGTATGGAAGAGAACAGCTGGAGAACTTCTGTGTGAGAATGGATTAAGATGCTTGAAGGTAGAAAAGAAGACAGATATGCTCAAGGTCTATAAAACTATAGGGCGCATTGAGTGAATGAGGGATGGACAGTAACTTGCAAGTTCCGAGAGTTGCAGGACATCAGCTAGAACCAGCTGGAGGTGGGTACAGAGCAGAAGAAGGGTGATAGGTCTTTACACAATTGCACAGGCAGTTAAACTATGGAGCTCTCTGCCACGTGTCAGCCATTTACATGGGCTCAAAAGTTAGCTAGACAAAAGCATGGAAGAAAAATCAATTGCAGAGGTATTAAAACACAAGAGATACCACTTCTGGCTCAAAGTCTCTGAATCAGTTTTCCAGAGGCTGAGAAAGAACACCTTGGGGAAGTATTGATAACATTTGCCTTGTCTTTATACTTTTCCCTAGACATCTGCTATAAACTACCAGTGCAGATGGGATCCTTAAGAAACTGGGTATAAGAACATAAGAGTTGTCACCCTGGGTCAGGCCAAAGATCTATCCGCACTCAGAGCCAGACACTTGCTTCTGCTAAAGGAGGGAGCATAAGAATTAAACACAGCCCTGCTTCTCTCAGCAGCTGCCCCCTGCCACTTAGGTTCTCACAATCTACAGTGTAAGGACGTTCTGAGCCAGCAACTGGATATGGATGTTTATTTACCTTGATAGATTTAAAAAACAATTGAACAACTCTAATGGGAGGGAAATCCACCTATGACTTCAGTCTTTACATTAGTTCAGGTGCCTGAGCATCTCTGCCTTCCTGTCTATCTCATTTCTGAAACATTGTCTGACCCAGTGAAGCACAGTGGAGATGGAAAGCTCAGTGATGCTACATTTCTCCGTATCTTGTGGAAATAGTCAGGTAGAGGGGAATGAACTCTTACTAGTTTTCACAGGGAAAGAAAGCATGCTGAGCCTAAGCCCTATTAGACATCAGAGAACTCACATAGGGTGGTGTGTATTGGAAAGGTGGCAGTATGTGTTCTGCCCTCACAGGGTAATTGGCTTTGTTGTCAAGTTGGCTGCTGAGACCTGGTCCATTTGCCCAATTCAATCCACACTGGGCTTTCCACATCTTTGCTCCAAAGCCCTGTTTATGAAGACAAAAACAGGGACTTGGCGGCTGCCATGCAAATGTCACATTTTATGAGCAAGACAATTGCTGTAAGAAGGGCTTTTTTCTTCTTTTTCTTTGGCAGGCTTTCAATCCATGGCCTGGGTCTCCATGCCCCCCTGCTCCCCCACCACACAGTACAGAAATGGACACTGCAAATTACTGTCTGAGGCCAGCCTTGGCAACAGAGCCAATAAGAAGAGAAACAGCCTGTGCTCTAATAAGTAAAATATTTATGTCTTGCTTTGGCTAACATACCCTCTCTCAATAAAATATTTTTCCCAGCAGAAAATCTATGAAAGGGAGAGGGTTCCTTTATTATGTCCCCAAATCATTCTTTTCTGCTCCCTTTCAAAAGCCTCAAAATCAAAGGACACTGTACTCTGAAGTTTTTTGTTGCCATTCTTGACTTTGTTATCGTTAGTTATTACAATCATTATATTGATTACCATTACAAGTTCTCAAGAGGCCCTGGCTAATCGGCACCCCATTCCAGGAAATGCTCTGACAAATCTCTCACAGCATATGCATACATAAAGCTTGTAGTCTAAAAAGACCAGCTAAACAGACTGTTAACCCATTCCCACGCCAGGGAACTGCAACGCAGTAAACTCAAGCAGTTTAGCAACAGCCACTCTGAGAGCTCGAGTCAGAGAGGGAACAAAGCTCTTAGCCAATGCTAAAGAGAACAGCCTGGTCATTTCTCGCTGAGTTTCAGGTGACCCTTCTGATATACGAAGAGATCCTTGAAAGACTCTTCACCCGTGGAAGTCATTGATGGTGTTCTGTACTTTAGCTCATTGCTTAACCTCACAGCCAACCAATGCTTCAGGTTTACAGCCCACATAGCCATCCGTGTGACGTAGGGCAGGCCACAGTTCAGGTGGAGGGTTACTGGCCTGACATGCACAGGGCAGATTCACCCTGCTGGGAACTGCCACTCCTGCTCATCACGACAGACAGCACATGCTGCCTTTCAACAGTAGACTATGCTGCTGCTCCTGAGTCATTAACAGAATTTTAACCTCTTTCTGGGCACATCATCTCCACCACTCTGCAGTGCAGGTGACAAGATCATACATGGCAACTGCACTTTCTTGCTAGTGTTATATCAGATGCTTTTGGCCTATCCCACATGGTGACTTGTATTGCCTTCCTTATTTAAGGGAGGAGACAGAACTCCTGTGCACACCCAAGTGAAGAGGAACACTCTGAGCTTTGATGGAGCAAGATTTGACCTTGGAAAGCTACAGGCATGCAGTCAAATTTTGATTCTCACAAAGATGTGTCCATCTACTTTGAAAGCTGTATTGTCACTAACCACAAGACACATCATTGCCAATCTGAAGTTCCTCCCCCCAGTTTTGCTGTGACCAATGGCAGGGGATTAACATGAAGGGAGGTAGCAGACACCTCTGCTGTTGTAGAGATACCTTCCCCTCAGAATGCTTTTTGCTCAATGCTTACCTGGATTTCAGATCTATCTCACATGCATTTACAGATCATTCTTTGCCATCTATCCCTGGGTCCCCATTTCCATAGCATCACAGAGCTTTGTTTAGGTGTTTACAACACCTATGTGTGAATGCATAAAGCTGTGTTCTTGGGATAAAACAGATGAAACACCAAACTTGCTTCAGGCCTTCTCTGCAAAGCTCTTGCACCTTGGCCTTGAGAGTTTCCAAAAGGCACCTGCAGGACAATCCAGGAGCTGGCCCTTATTAGATCCCTGAAACCATGTACATGACAGAGATACTAGGAATGTCTCAATCTTGAAAAAGCTTTCAGTGGTGACTCACCTTATTATATCCCAGAGAATCCAACTCAGCCATAAATCCTTAGTAACCTGCCCGCATTACGTTTTTGTGCTGGAAATACAGTCACCAGCTCTCAGATGGCAAACCCCTGAACCTCACAGGTCCAAGTCACTTACTTCAACTCTGTTTGAACTAATGACTTCAAAGTGAAGGGCTCCACATTCGCCTACTACTCTGCAGACTCACTCAGCCACTGCTCAGCTATCAGCCTCCCAGAAACCATGGTATGGTAGGGAGGAGGAAAGAAGGAGAACCACAAACAAAACCAATCTCAGACTCTGTTACCTCTGAAGGAACCATAAGAGGAAAAGCCCCATGGGTACCAATGTCAAAACCACAAACAAACTGGAAGGAAAAGAGAAAAGAAAACCCTATTTGGGATTTTAAAAGAAGAGTTGAGCATGCACACACAATACCCTTTGGCAAAGGAGCCCAGGCCGGAAAGTGTTGCAACTCCAACATGCTGTGCTCACAGAAGGTGTTAATGGTCCAGCCATCCTGTATTATTACACACAAACAGGAGAGGCCCTGCAGAACTGTAGGGGTCTTTTAAGATCCCCACCCAGATGGAAAGAGCAGAGAGAGTTATGTAGGATTAACACAAGGGGAGAGGAAGGAAAGGGGTGAAGGAAAGGTGATGTCCCAAGCACTAGAGCTCTGAGCTAACAAGGCAGGTCTGTTGTGTCTCACACATGGAAATGGGGATGCTCTGGCTGCCTGTCCCCCCCCACCTTGGCTTAGGCTTCATGCATTTACAGCAGGATGCCAGGACTCCCCTCCTCTCTGGGACTCTGTGGGCCAGACCTGTGATTTATTAACGAGCTGCATTTAGGGTCACTAGTCCCAAACTCCTTTAAACTCCCAGTAGGAGTCAGAGGTTTCAGGCACTTTGTCTGCTTGGAAGGAACCACCCAAGATGTGTTTGCAGCTGATGCCTGTAGCTGTCGTCTCTTCTTAACATGATCAGAGATACTGGCTCTTATGTTTGGGGAAAGAAATACCGGGAAGGTTGTGACACTTGCCTATGTGTGTTTGCTTAATGAGAGCTAGTGAAAACTCCACCCAAATGTCAACCTTCCTGGCCGTACAACCACACACCAAAATCTTCATGTGGCTATGAGCTCCCAGGCACAAAGCTCTGGGTGAAAGCCAGGAGTGTGCATGCTTGTGGTCTGAGATTTTACATGCAACATGGAATGGTTGGTATCTTCCCCAAAGCCTGCCACCACAAACACAATGGGATACCCAAGAGCTGCTTCGCTTGGCCAGTGATGTTGTAACAAAATTTCATGTCCAGAAAAAAAGAATAGGTTATATCCAAGTACATGCTAAAGTTTGCGAGTCTTAATACTGAAGGGAGAGGCATTACTAGACTGCACAGGACTACAGGGTGTGGCTGATTCTTCATTGTGCAGCGGTTTCAATAAATACTGAAATTTTCTAAATCAGACATAAACTAATGGGCTTAGGTGAAGGAGACACTCAATGAAGTTCTGCTAGCTAACCTCTAAAAGAGAGCCATTTGTGGTAGTATTGAACACTCACGAATCTCTACTGCAACACAAAGTTTATGCATATCCTGCATAATCAGCTGCTATGAGAGGTTATTCATGCCCAGAATAAAACACTGCTGAAAATTCAAACAATAAGCTGAATTTCTGGAGAGGCCAGTACTGGCTTTCACATTTGCAGACATGATTCACTATAATCTCTATAAGAATTCTTCTCAGAAATGTTTGGAGACCATTTTTAACTGGTCTGTTGAAGGGCAATTCCAGAGTTATAATCAACTGCACACTGCTAGGCAAAGTGCTGGACTGTTGAACTCTTGTACAATTTTCCTATGGATTAGATCAAATTCCTGATGGAGGAAAAACTATTAGGGCCTCTGTTCTGTTTTCACTTCTGAGAGCTTAACACACGTTACTGACTTCAACAAAGTGATTTCCAACACATACCTGCGAGAATGCAGGATCAAACCACACTGTGTCATGTTTCAAAATATTTTTTCACAATAAGTTGGTTTAGTGAACTCACTTTTCACCTCTAGAGAGCTGACTGTAATGAGATCACACAGAGAAAGGATATGGAGTTTCATCCTAATCTGCAGGAGACAACAGGCCATATCCAAAAATCCTCTCTCAAATCAGTAGTACTTTCAGTTCCGGAGCAAATTCTTTGTATTCCGAGGAAATTCTTCAATCTATGCTCTTCCTAAAGCCTCACCACCTGGAGTCTCATCAATATCTGAGACTTTTCTATTGTTCTTTTTTCCTCTCATTTAGAACATAAAAAGTCCTTTGGAATCATATTTTCTAATATGGACCACTTCAAAATGCATCATGAAGGTGGGACCACATTTAGTATCTTACTGTGGATAAATCTGCTGTGACTTTTGCTTTAGCAACAGAAAGCAGCATGGCAGGTTGATTTCAGGCACTAGCTAGACCAGATCTGAACTATATTGCTACAAGGAAATGAGAATCCTAAAAGCAGCTCTCATAAAACTGTGCAGCAAATTAGTCTGATCAGCTAATCCTAGTCCAACACTCCAGCTAACAAGTCCGTGAGGGGGAATGTTTGTCCCTGCTGTATCTGCAACACTCCAAGATTTAACTTGTGTATTTAATCCTTCATTTTCAACACTAACATTTTATATTCAAAAAAAAAAAAAAGTGTGTTTGTCAGCTCTAATTAAATTACATGCTTTATTTTTTAAATTAACTAGCCTAAAAGGAAATAAACTGGAAGAAATATTCTAGCAAATGATTTAGAAGTATTTCATATGTATCTAAGAAGAGAGCCAAATATAAATTGACAGCTTAGTGCAAGAGAACTTCAATCTGGGTTTTATTGCAATAACAAAAGTGTGTATTTAAAAGCTTTCACACAGAGCATCTATTCAGAAACAAGCCTGAAGACAGTCAGGGAATTAAAAAGAGGATAGTGTTTTGAATTAATCTAGAACATTTTTGCGGATTAGTTTACAAGCACAGAATGCCTCAGGGGGCTAGGGAGAGCACAGAGCACTGAAGTCAGAGGGATCTGTCTTTTTCCTGTTGCTGGTGATTAGTTCATATCTCTTTGACACCATGTTTACAAGCCCCTAATTGCCTCATTAATACCTCATTATTACTTCGAAAGTGAAGAAGCTTTTCCCTTTGAAGCTGCTTTGCTGCACTTGAAGGCAAATATAGGGTGAATTTTGAATGTGTTGGTACTAATTAAGGTTGAAGTCTGTTTCCTGTTGCTTGTGGGTAGGTGTTAATAGCTTCAAAGAAAAAATTAGACTTCAATTTATATTACACGCCTCTTAACTTACACATACAGGAGCAAGTGCAAGTAAGAAGCCCATTCCTACAAACTGGATTTACAAAGGGACACAGATCCACACGTCTGTTTTCTTTCATGAGTTTTCAGCATGGACCAGACTCTATGAAGGCTCATTCACTCTCTGTTGGAATGCTTGGAACAGACTGAAGCTGGCTACTTCAGTCCACGCAGATACAGCAGGTACCTTCCCATGCTGTCATGCATGTACAGGGCACCATATTCTCTTTTTGCACCAGAACCAGACAGAGAAACTGATTAACTACTGTGTAAAACTGACCTGGGTCTGTTTGCCTCCTGCTCTGGATGGACATTGTTTCCAGGTCACCCTGGAAAATCTCATTTCAAAGCAAAACTAAAATCAAGCACAAAAAGCTCATCCTTCACTTCCAACCATATACACACACACATATATATATATATGTATATTTATATAAAAAATAAGTATGCATGTGTATATAATAACACGCAGCATATCTGTGCATCCAGTAAGCACATTCTTCCTGAAATGTGTCAGAAGCTGTGAGATCTTTGAAGAAGGATCCAGTTTTCAAATGACTGTGCATAACTATTTCAGCACACAAATTGCAAATAAGCCAATGACCACAATTATGGTTACAGGATTATCATCTAAACGAATAAACGAGATGTTTAGAACCTCACTTGGGCTGTAGAAATGCACTGGCTGATAATGTTTTCAAGGAATTTTCTTCCAGCCCCAGACAGAAGAGACACAAAGCAGACATTAACCACAACAAAATCATTTCCATGGGAAATTTTAAAAAGAAATGTGCTTTCTTTCAATTAGCTTGTTTTCAGGGGACTGGGGAATATTGTGAATGGAGGACAGGGTGAAGGGGAAGGAAAAGATACCCATTTTTGGTAAAAGCATTCAGCTTCTTAGTAAGAATTTTGGATGAGAAAAATAGTGAAAAATAGTCTTCGCTGAAAGCAAATGGAAAAACCCTACACAGACTGGAAGATCTGGATACAAAATTAAAATGTTTTCCATACAAATTAAATTCCCAAAGAGGCATTTTTCACTAGCATTGTTTTTCAGTGTTGGGGGCTGGGGATGGGCATGGAAAAAAATCAAGTCTAGAAAGTTGAACATTCCCCAATGAAGCAGTGAGGATTTGGCTAACAGTGCCCAAGACTCAGGGTTTAGCTCAGACTGCTCAGAGTTGCTGCTGATTAATGGGCCTCCTTGTCATGGGCCCAGGACAGCGGGGTCTTGGCTTACCATTAGCAGTCTTAAGGCAGAGCTCAGAAGAACTCAGCCTCTTACGTTCCTCTCATACCTTGCATCTCCTCTAAGAGGAGGTAAGTTGATAAAATTCTGACTTCGTTTTATTTCTGCATTAAAAACAATTCAAAAATGTTGATGACATTAAACTACACACATAACTTGACAGCAGCTCTTTACATGACTGTAAGGAATATAAATTTGAAACAGACAATTTAGCTAAAATTACTGGTCAGAAACCCAGTCTACAAAATGGGTAAGGAAGGAAGCCCCTCCTCCTGAGCTGTATTTACAGTATCTTTGATTTATATCAAACATTTAAAAAAGTATTACAACAAAAATAATTAAGGCAAGCCAAATCCTTTTCTTGCCAGCACGCAAAGCTTGTCCGACTGGACATATTGAGGCTATCAATTGGTGGTGTGTATTTATAACCTAGTGCTCAGACAACTTGGAACGACAAATGCAAACAGCCACAAAGAAGTCACTTTGTTCACTTGGCACAAACAAATCCCTGAGATGAAAAGCAGCCTGACGTTTATTTTGGGCCAAGCTTCCTCATCTGACGATCCACGACGTGGCACGGAAAGGGCAGTGTTACCAAAGGACACAAAGCACATGGAGATGCATCATTAGAGCAAACACAGACCAGGGTGTCAGATTTTGTTATTCTTGCTTCTTCCTTCCCAGAATGGATGTCACTTTCCCTCCTTTCTTGTCCCCAAAGCACATTGGTTTGGAGCTTGGGGTTTTTTTTGTTTTGTTTTGTTTTTTAAGGACCAGGCTTGTCAGCACAGCCTGAAAAGCTCCTACAGCTATAATTTAAAACTGAATTGTGTTGATTGAAAACACGTCTAGCATCCGACTGCAGACATGTCTGAAGACTTCCACATGCGTAGCCAAATGAGGACTGGTGAGGACATGGTGAGATTTGCCAAAAATACTAAAGCAAGCTCTGCAAGAGACACGAACCCCAACTGTGCACTAGTAGTAGGAAACCCAGGAAATGCCCATCTAGAGATCTGGTAGATTCTCTTAACCACTGAGCCATGGAGACCTGAACTGTCTGAGCAAACAAGACCCTGTGGTAGCTAGTCATTCTCAAGAGGTTTCTCAGAACAGAAAGGTCAAATCCCAGATGGGAGGAGGAAATCTCAGTGGGGTCCAAGCTGGTTTGATACTGACGTCTCATTTATTCTCCTACCAACATGACCAAAGCACAAGAGAAGAAACCAAAGAGAATGAGAGGAGTAAGAGAAACCCAGCAGAGTGGTTAGCCAGTGAACATTCAGCTTACTGGAAGGATAACACTTTGCCTTGTGTGGGGAGTCAGCTAAGAGAAGGGCAGCAAGCTGCCAACTATCAAAAGATAATGAACAGATGTTGCAGGAGACAAGGTGCAGTTTGGTTTTAGGAACACTGATGTATGTCGCTTCAGTTCAAAGGAAGCATCTTACCATCTTCCACGGCTGCTTCATGGGAGGATCTGGTAAGCTTTCTAGTCCTTATCTTAGTGGGCAGACACTGACACTGAGCCTCGAGTCACATTGTCCCATGCATGGATAATGGGAAGCTTGGCTGTTTGATGGTATGATGCCTTCATTCTTCTCATACCTTCATCCCCTTAGATATGTCAGGTAGCTAAAGGCATAAGAATCCCTTAATAAAGTTTGAACCTTCTGATGACACTCAGGCTTTAAAAGGAGGGTCATAGGTGATTTGGGATACTTGTCACTCATTTCACTTAAAAAAAATGGATTTCCCACAGCTCCTTAAACATGGGAAGAGATATGTGTGTATTTTTCAGTGTATGGATTCAAATCCTTGCTTTCTTTGGCAAAAGGACATATAAATTCTCATGGTTTTGTTATTGCCTGCTATAAATTTACTACTCAGAAATGAGAATATTTCATTTGCTTTATTGTCAGTGCCTCTAAAGGGGTTGAAAATGGATTTGTCTTTCATTGGGCATCTTGACGAGGGCAGAGAGTGAACACAAAAAGAAGCCAAAAAGGACACTTAAAGAATTGATGTAAGGCTCCATCATCTATAATTCAGTTGATAAACTTAGGTCTCCTTTGCAATGAATCACAATGCCAAAAGATTTGTTCCGTAAATTCTGTCCAGAACTTGGCAACACCATTTCTAAGAAAGCAAGCAAACTCCTTCATTTAGTTCACAGAACCCTGGGGACTTAACCAATACTTTCCATCTGAATAAGCAGAGGGTTTGATCTTACTCATGTTGGCTCTTACGCTCTTCCTATTTTACACAGAGGAACAGTGACAGCAGAGACAACTCATCGGCACAGGTAGGAACAGCACCTCAAACTCATGTTCAGTTTACGTATTTGTGGTTCATACACAGCTTCACGGAGTTAAATCCATCAAGCCAAAGCCATTCCCCGAGCAGCTCTACTTGTTCCATGATCCTTTACTGTCTCCACAGCAATCTCATCTAGAGAAGACACTGCAGTGATCTTATCTCCCTGTATCAGCCCCCAAATGAGGTAGACTTGGGATGAAGAGACTAGCATCTGGACTTCAGCAGGAGAAGGGATCCAAGTGCGCTGAAAAATGCACTTGGTTTGTGTGATGGTGTAGAGTGAAATCAAGGATTCACGCTGTTTGTGCTCTGGAGCTTCTCCAAAACGCATGTTCAGATCCAGACTTGCCTCCATTTATCAAGCTTATCTAGCTTGAAGAGTCTGACCGTGTGGCTACCACCATACTAGTATCTAAGATATAGTAAGTTTATTCTACTGAACAAATTTATGACTTGAAAGCCTGATCCTTGTCATTAGGGATCCAAGATGTGGACAGATGAAGCAATTTGCCCAAAGTCAAGCAAAGGGTGAGGATTAAAGTACAGCTCCTGAGTCCCTTGTGGCTGGCCAGCTCCCAGGGTGATCCATTCTCCAGTGATTGAAAGATCAGTGAATTGCTCTCTAAATGCTTCCAACATGAACTCTCCAAAACACAGCAAATGGGATTTTTCACACTTTGACTAATGAAAGCTTGGCACACAGCATGAAAAATAAAATCCTCACTGCCAGCAGTACATACATATAAAATAATGTTTATTTCTGCAGGGCTTGTGGATAAGCAAGACATTTTTCATCCATGAAAGGCAGTTTCTGTGTCCATGTGTAAGTTAGCAACAACAGCAAAAATTATGACTGATGAGCCCAATGAACATCACCCCAGTGAGATTCAAACAGTCGTAACTTTTTGCTTCCGAAAAGAAAGTCTCTTTCTTACTTCACCCTGCAAACTTGTAGGTTTATTGTGGCTATATTTCTCTGCTCTTGAAAAAAATACAAACATAATCCATCCTTTTCTTTCATGTTTGTAGAACAGCTATCATCATAGGGCTAGGCATTTATAGAATCATAGAATCATTCAGGTTGGAAAAGACCTTTGAGATAGATAGAGATTCCACAAAAGGATGTGCTTAGAAAGCATAGCTCAGATTTTACATTGCCTGCAAGTTCTACTTTCATATGAAAGCAAAGCTAGTTTCTGAAAAAGTGGGGAGAGCTCATTCTTCTGGCCAAATTATGACACTTGGCTTATTCTGTTCCTTTTTCCTGGCTTTCTTGGTGCTGTCCACGTGACCAATGCTAACAACAGGAGAGACTAGCCTAACTCCTCATGCAGGCAGACTAAAAGTGATTAGACACAAATTGGGACCAATGGTACACTATAAACACACTTTCAAAACAGACAGTATTTTCTCTTGGTCTGCTGAAAATGTTTTGAAAAAAAGAGAACACCGAAAAAACCCCTGAAAATAGTAACTTCTGTGATAAACTGATGTTAGATTCTACCACACAGATAAAAGATGACCCGGCCACAGCCTCCCAGTTCACAGCTAATATTTGATACTCGTAAGGACAGAGCTCAGCAGAGGAGCCCTTGTAGGCATTTTTGGGACTTGCAAGAGTGTGAAAGGTTTGCTTTTTCTCAAGTGCAAAAAGATTACTGGGGCTATTGTAAAATCTGCTTCAAAGAAACAAGAGAAGAGTTTTACAGTTCTGCAATAATCAGAAGATATGTAAGAAGAGACAGGTAAGTTGTGTTGCGCTTCAGCATAGCATAGCATCAGGTTTTATTTGATTAATCCTTCCCTACAGTCTTTAATGGACATCCACAGTGTGATTTCAGGGCAGGAGTAGCTTCAAAGTACAAACTGAGTATCACAGATCCAAGCATGTACAGCTGGATCTCAAATATATAAGCCACTTCGAGTTGCACAGAAGGAAGGAAAGGGGAAGATTGCTATAATCTGAAATGTTAAAGCATCTTTCACGCGATTAAGTACATTTACATGTTTTACTCAAACCAGCAGAAGTTCTTTCCAGGGAACAGAAAGAAACAAGCAGGACTCCAGACTACGTGTGGGGGTTTACAACATACGTACATCCTGCTCCTCACCTGAGGCTTCCTAAAAATAGAGCAAAATCATGTTTGGTGATTTGGACAGAGAGAGGACTGGCAGTGTTACAAGAAAATTACAGGTATTGAAAAAGTTCCCTGTAATTTTCCTCCTGTGGAAGAGGACAAGGGATACAGCATGGAGAGGGGTAGGATCCCCTTCTAACAACCACCATCAGGTTTTCTCATAAAGGGAGGCAGCCAAATTTCTCCTGCAGCAGGTGCACTAGAAGACTGTGTACGGAGAGGGTAGCGCATACTTGCTGCAGCAGCCCTAGTAGACCATTTATCAGGAAATATTGCCACAGGTGGTGTTGACAACAAGAGAAAATACCATCCCCTTGATGACTCTGCCAAAGCACTGCTGCAGGGCTGGCATAAACTTCCAGCCTTGGAGTCTCTCAGCAACACTAGTAGTTCTGCCTAAAGCAAAGTCCTCCTCCTTACTCTAGTGATCTCCTCTCTGATTTTATAACTTCTTAGGCAAATCTGTTGTTCACCCTTTTTAATGGACTTAGGATGACTTGGAAGGTCTCATCAAGCATTTGCATACAGATCCAGAGGAGTAAGAGTACTCTTTGTTCTGGACTACTATTAAAAACCGGTATGCAGACGACCAGAACCAAAAAGGCATCTAGTGGCCACACAAAAAGCAGCCAGGCAATATCACTCTTTTCTATACTAACTGGTAAACTGGTACGGTCTTGACCATAGTCTCAGGAAGGATCTTGGACCTGAGTATACTCTTGGAAGTGTTACCTGTGCTTGATTTGAAAAGCAGGGAGTCTGATTGACCCTTCTCTGAAGACACAAAAGCTTCCTAGTGGAACTTGGCAGCTGAAGAGCCTAATTACCTTCATGGGGAAATCACCTAGACCATCTCTGACAAACTCCACAGCTCAGAAAGGTAAAATGCTACTGTTGGAAGAACTTGCCCAGAATCCACCTGTAGGCCCAATCTTCAGCTCAGAAAAAGGGAGACAGAACATGAAGGAATCACCTGAGCTATCCTTGCTGATGCATTAAATCTCTACCACAGGAATTTTTAAAAACAGACTAGATTGGCAGGGAAAGAAATAGCTGACTTTCAGAGGTGGTCTTTACAAGCACAGGCGGTAGATGAGACATATTGCACCATAGCACTACCCAAGAATAACATGGGAAAGAATAATTTGGGCACAGGAGGGATGAAATGCAGTCAGTGGTTATCACTGAGTGTTAGCCCCAGCCCCCACTCCTAGGTGAGATGGATGGCTGGTTGGGATGGTGGAGGTCCATCTGACCCAGCTCTGGTCAGGCTAGATGAGATCCCTTCTAAACCTACTTGTCTAAGAATCATGAAACGCAACATACAGACCCATATGGCACTTTGAGATTAGGGAAGTTCAGACTCTGGCCAATTTCTATTGTTAAGCGCACAAAACACTGAGATAAATAATGGAAAATGCTTCAGCTGCTATTTATTCAGGGCACTTTTGCCATGTGACATCAGAAAATATTCCATGGTGGAATTTATTAACATAAAAATGGACTTGGTGAGAGTTTGTGATCTATTAAACTTCCAGCTAACTAGACTTTTGTTTATCCAATTGACAGATGGTGTTTTTCTGAGCCAGTTATGTTGATTCACAGCACTGAAGTGGTTACTGGAAAAAAGGACCATGAGTTTAATAAAGAGCAGGCCCACACACACACCCCAAATGTAAGCCATATTCTACCAGCTCCAAAGGAAAAAAAGCAGCAGTTTTTAAACCAAATTACAAAAATATTGGCACATTTTGCATGTCTATTATGTGTGTTCAAAGCCCCTGGAATAGGAATGCTGTTGGTAAATCAGCTACTTCAGACGTATGTGCCGAGTTACTGCATTTGCTTGGAATATTCTGCTCCAGGTTAGGAGAAAGACAGTCATGCATAGAGTCCTCTTTCAGAAGTGCTGTCTTGGAAGGCTGGTTTAGCCGTTTCATAATAAAGCCTCATCCCACTTACAAAACCCCTCTCAGGTTTCCCATTAATAAATGCCAATGAACATAATATGATACCTAGCTTGTAGAAACCAATGGCAATCTAGAAACCAGGAAAAGAAAACATAGGGAATGACAAAAAAGAGTGGAACATTGAGAGGACTCTCAAGCAGCTGAACTCCCAATCATTCTTCAAATATGAAAGGGGTTTGAACTGTTCGTGAAATTAAGTGGAGCTTCTGGAACTGCACACTGAGCTATGCTGAAGAGGAAGAAATCTCTCTGCTTATGAGGCCTCAAGGAGGTAATCAATTGTGCTAAAGAAAGCTACAGCCTTTGCTAGGCAGCAGGGAGATTACTCCTGCTCAGGTGGCTGAGTTGCTTTCAGACCTTTCAGACCATCTCTCTGATTTAATATGTTTTAGGAATGGAACAGTAATGTTGTGCTGAAGTTGCAGACAGAAGATCTTGAAAAGACAGGGTCCACCACACTTGCAGTAGAAGCACAGCAGAGAAGGACAGGCTTCTGCCCCCATGGGCTCAAATCCAGAATATCTCTGAGAGGACAGGAAAAAGAACTGAAAAGCATAATAGAGCATTAATAGCACTCACTGATCCCATCATTTTGTGTGTGTGTATGCATGTATATATATATATATATGTATATATAAACAGACTAATATATATAAACACAAGCATAGATACATACATACACCTTCCTAGGTGTGTGCATATGTAATATTATATACATACAGAAGCGCAGACTAAACTTTATACAGAGGGAGAATGCATACCAGAGTCTGACACTGGGAAAGGTTTTCTTCAGCGTATTTACACGCCTAGTCTCCGGCAGGATGTGGTCTGTCATTGCAGAGGCCACAGCACAAGGTGAGACTTTGCAAAATGTAACACAAGCTTTTAATGCTGGTTGGTCTGCAAAATTCATACCTCGTCCTTAGAAGGGAGGATGTTAGGATGGAGAGGGGATTTTCTTCAAGAACTAGATTCGTGGTTTCTGGAACGCTGAGACCAAAGTCACTGAATTGGACATAGGAGAACAAACCGGCAAGGAAACAGAAGACTGACTACAGTGACTACATCACATTGGTTGCAGCACACAGGGAAAAATGGCGTGAAACATTAACAGTCACGACAATACAGCAGTTTCAGTGTGACAGCCTTAGGCAGTAGAGGCTTGTTTCTCTGACAAATGCATCTTTCAAATCATGAATTGCACGACTGAACAATGATGCTATATGTGAATATAACTGCTAACATCAAAAACAGTCTTCTGCAGGAAAATCTGTATTTGCTAGACACAGCACAGCACAGGTGTCATGGCAAATAACAAGTCATGGCATGATAGCTAGCAATGCAACTGCTTCAGGCTTAGTACTTTCTGAGTCCAGGACAGCTACATATAATGCCACCTGTGCATAAGACAGCAGAGAAATCTAATTAGGATCCTTAATTGAATCTGAGCAACCTGATCTAACATTGACGTTAACCCTGCCCAGAGTGAGGGTGGTTGGACCAGAGACCTCATGAAGTCCCTTCCAACATAAATTATTCCATGATCGAGCACACAAAAAGATTGAATCTCATCTGCCATCTCTGGCAGGAGCAGAAGACATCTTCAGCTTCATTCCTGGAAAAATGAAAAGCTGGCTTCTTACTCTTCCAGTTTTGACACAGGACAGCTTTTGGGAGAGTCAGTGGGTCAGCCATTGTTCCTTGTTACAGGAAAGGCATACGAAAAGCAGAGACTGAAATCCATCGTGTGCTTTGAAATTCTTCAAAAGAAAGTACATCATGGCAGAGAAAGGGAAAAGTACACCATGGCAGAGACAGGAGCACAGGTCAGCAATATGCTATTTTTCCCAGGAGGAAGGTGGGAGGAGAGGAAGAGACAAAAGGGTAGTTAGCCCAGTAAGGAGCATGTTCTGATAAAAGTGTTACGCTTCCCTGCATGCAAATACTGATCCGTCACAAGCTGTTTCCTCTCAGATGTAATAATCTTCTTTACCTGTTGGAAACACACTGTAATTACAAGTTCCAGTGCCAGCTTCTCATTAACAAAGAAATCTGCCCCCTATCCCACAGGGTTTTGTTTTGCCTCATTAAAGATATTGTTAAAGCTTTCACAAATATTTTTTGTACCCACATGGACTCCTTATTGAATCTGGCCTCACTTCCTGTCTTAGTACAACTTACTTGTTAAGTTGTTGCCTCACCGCACCCCTGAAGTGGTTCCCTTTAAGTGCTCGGTGAAATGGTTAATATTTATTTAGTAAAGCTCTTTGAAGATGATCCATGACATAAATATCACCTAACACTACCATGATTCCAAAAACCAATCCAGCTTTTGTAAGATTAAAAGCCTATTTCCCCATTAGACTTCTTGAAATTTGTTAAAACAAAAGAGCGTAACCTTCCCTTTGCAGTTTATCCCTCTTATCTTTTCACAGTTTTTAATAGTCAGTATTTCCCATCTGATTACTGCTACTCACATTGTTATACTGCTTTTACAGTCTTGGGGTTTATAACAAAGCTTCTCTATTACTCCAGATAGGCACAAAACAGTAGCAGGTAGGGAGCAATACACACGTTCCAAAGATCAAAACCATTATTTAACGTTTTTGTAAATATTTACTTTAGAAGCAGGCTAAATGTTGCTTAAGATTCGTTCTAAACTGCTGTGTTTAAAGGAAAAAAAATCACAAGGACATATGGAACTCATCTGAAGGGAAAAAAATGTTACAATTACACAAAAGAATTAATTTCCCTTGCTGTTACCAACAAGTTGTCTTCATAAAAGCTTGTGGCATGCTTTTGTATCTTAGGTGGAACATCGTCATACACATCATGTGGTCTCCTCTTCCTATTGCCTGCAGCTCTGGCTGCAGTTTCCCCAACCTGACTGTCCCACCAAACCGGTACACACCCGCATCACGCTCCCACTGGGATTTCTGTTCCTGTTCTGCTCTTTTTTTTTTTTTTTTTTAAAATCTTTTTTTCCCCCCCTTCTTCTTCTTAGTCATCTTACTCACAAGCGGCATAAATCAAGGCGAGGCTCTGTTTTCACAGCTAGGCAGTTCTTGCAACATCAGGGCTGAGTTCAGGGAAATGGCTGGAAAACTTGCTATACGCCCCCCCTACACCTGCCTTTTGGCTAGTGGAAGATGAGCACAGTGCCAAAGATGTTTGTTTATTCTTGCCCTGGGTGCTTTGATATGTATGCCATCGATGAGGGTAATTGCCCTACCTCACAACACAGCACTCGTGACTGAATAGGGCCTCACATCTCCTTACAGACCTCCCAGGAGTCTTCTCCAGTGTATGAGGTGTTGGGCCATGTCACTGGAGGTGTCCCTACCAGCCTTCTGACAAGGCCTCTCTGTTCTTTCACTACTTTGGAAGAGATTTAGGAAAGAGCTAGAAAAAGGGTGGACCAAGTCAAAGCCACTAAGCCAGGCAAACGCAGCCATGCCACTTTGGAAGTGGCACTTGCTGAACACAAGGATGCAGCTTGGTCCTGCTGTGAACAAATGCAGCAGACCTCCACGCTACAGTGTCACGACAGCACCAAGCCTGTAGCCTTTGAATGGTTTGTGGCAGCTTAGAGAAAAACAACAGGATACTGCGTTGTGACTGGACTTAGCCCTTGTGGTATCACATCTGCTGGGACACGGACTGCACAACCCTTCCTGCTCTGGACTTCATTTCAAGTCGGGGCACAGCCACCTATGGTGACTGTCCAGCACCCTGCACACTTGTGGGTGGGCTGGGAGTAAGTGCTGAGGCATGTTTGTGAGAAAGGTGGGGCTGCTCAAGAGATAGAGATGGTGTGGGCACGTGCAGCCAGGCCCTGCCCTCCCCATCCTTACAGGGCTGTGTCATCACACTGGCAATGCTGGGGAGGCAAGCTGAGAGGCCCCATTGTCGTGTCCCTGAGGGCAGACGGGGCAGGGAGGGCACATGGGAGCTCAGCGCCTACAAAGCAGCGCACACCCACCTGCTGCCACCCCGTATCCAAACAGCACAGGGCCATGGGTAACTCCAGGCCACCAGCTCCCAGTGCGGCCATGACTCAGTTGTCTCACTGGACCATCCTGTGCCACAGTGATGGGACACCTTATGGGTTAAAAAACCTTCTGCCTTTTTCTGTCCCTTTGTGTCTTTCCCTTATCTGAACCTTAACCCTCAAGGTAGAACCAGAAAATTAAATATTTCTTTGCCAGAACTAGAAATACCATGAGGAAAATCAATCCCCTGCTCCTTCGCATGATTTTTACCTGGCTACAATGTCTGGGAGAAGAGGAGAGAGAAGCCGACGAGAATCCTCACTTAGAAAGAAGTCGCTGGTCCTGACCATGGTTAGGAGAATGTTCTCCTGCCTCTGGAGGCCAGAAGAGTCCATGGGATCCACGGGATGCACACACAGTGGTTCAAAAGCCCCTTCAGTTGAATAGCTGCATTTGTTCATCAGTAACCACAGCAAGTGGTGTCCCTCTCAGTCTCCATAGGGCTGTCGGGAAGCCATGTTTATAGCCAGCTAGGGCCGCGTCTGCCACCATCCTTGCCAAAACCCTGCTGGTTCCACCATGAGTTTTGCCAGAGAAAGGACCCCGCCTCATAATACTAATTACTGTATTTCATCAGGCATACTTCGGTAGTTTCGATTCTTCTCAATACAGTAAGGAACTTGCCAGTTTTGGAAAAGGTTCGCAGTCGTGCAGGTGGTGGAAAGATCGGCATCCAGACCTGCTCTGCTGTGTGCACTGCATACAGCAGCCCAGGTGGCAGAGACACCCGGGGCCACCAGCACATCGGGGCTGGGCCATCTCCTGCAGGGGGAAGGGGCTATGTCCGGCACCCTGACCCGCATCGCTGCCCTTAATGTATCCAGAGGCAGGAGTTCTGCAAATGGTGGCAACAGGCATTCTCAGCCCGTCCTCTGCTCTGAAACTCCGCAGCTTTAACAAAGATGGACATTTGGGAGGAGGCTTGAGCTGCAGTTGCTGGATCGCCTCCAAAGAAAGCTCCAGACCCTCAGGGATCCTGCATGTGCTTCTGTCAGCAAGAACCAGCTCAGGTCTTGTTGGAGGAAAGTGCTTCCTCCAGAGGCTTTTTGGTCCAAGTGGAAGCTGGATAGCTAACGGTGCGAGTGGAACAGATGCATGTTTTGAAAATACACAGAGAGAGGTTTCCTTCCATCCTCCTGTGAGGCTAAGGAGGCAGGGCATCCTCCTGGGGCAGCCACACCTGCGAGGATAGCTGAGGCACAGGGTACGGTGCTGCCAGCGCCATGTAGGGGCCCACGTCCTTCACCTGCCCTCCACCCCGGCGTTCAGCAAGGTCCCGCTGCCCCTGGTTTGGAAGGGGCCGGGGAAGGTGGTGCCTGTGAGGACATGTCGCCTCACGCCTGGGAGCCGAGCGCGGTCAGAGCACCCGGCGGAGGGCTGAGGGGGGCGCCTCTGGGCATCCCCTCAGGAGCCGGCTGCTCTCAGTTCCTTCCCAGGGCAAGCCCTGACTGTGCGATTTTGTCACATTTTTTGAGCGCGGGAATGTCGAAACTTTTCCATTTCCTGATTTTTTGTGTTTAAAACGAGGGAAGCGCCACGCAGGTGCCGCCGCGGCTCGCGGGCGAGGCGGGAATCCCGCCGCCCTTCAGCCGCGGCCGCCGCGCAGCTGCGCTGGGGCGCGATCGCCCCCTGGCGGCGGCCCCTGGCGGCGGCGGGAGGCGCGGGCGGGCCCGGGCGGGCCCGGGCGGCTGCGCGAAACTTTCCGCCGGAGCGGGAGTTCGGCTTCCCCGGCGCGGTGTGCGCCGCCGCCCCGCGGAGCCGCGCCCGCCTCGCCCAGGGCGCCCCTGGAACCCCTCTTGGCCGCCGAACTGAAAAAAAAAAAATTCTTATTTTTTTACTCTTTTATTTTCTGGCTATTCGCTCCCCGCCCCCCCCCCCCCCCCCCCCAACCTCTTCCCGAACCGGCGGGGCGGGAAGGGAGCTTCTCCGGTCTGCAAAATCAAAGCATGGCGGAGGCTGGCGATGAGAACCGTCCTCCCCAAAGCATCCAGCGCCTCTGACAAGTCCGGAGCCAGAGGGGGTGGGGGTGGGAAAGGGCGGGAGGGGGGAAAGCATGGGAGGGTGGGGGCGGCCAGTCCTTCCCCCTGCACTTGTCAGATGCAGATGGGACTGGCAAAGTTTGTTTGAATAAAAAAAAAAAAAAAAAAAAAGGCCAAAAAAAAAAAAAAAAAGGGGGAAGAGCAGGAGGAGGGGGAGGGAAAAAAAAAAAAAGATCCTAGAAATCCAAAAAGGCTCATCTGGGAAGGAGAGAGAGGAGAGCGAGAGGAAGCGGGATGCAACTCAACCTGACGCTGATCTGCTTCGTCTTCGGGGGGTTCCTGCCCGACGCCGCGGCCCGGCGGGAGCAGATGGACACGGGGCAGTGCGACCTTCCCCGCTCGGTGAGCCGGGCCGGGCCGGGCCGGGCCGGGGGGGGCGCGGCCGTTCGGGGATGCGCGGCTGGCCGCGGCACTCCGCGGGAGCCGCGGGGCTGGCGGGGGTGGGGGGCGCGACGGGAGGGGAGGAACCCCCCTCCCCGGTGCGTGTGTGCGCGGGTCAGGCGGGCGCGCGTGGCCCCGCAGGTGTGGCGCTGCCCCGCGCGTCCCCCGGCGCGGAGGGGGCCTCGGGCGGGCACGGGGCCGGCGGGATGTGGCGGCCGGGTGGGCGCCCGCGGGGGAGAGCGGGGGTCACCGCGGGATTGCCCCTACGCGGGCCCCTTCGTTGCCCGTGGATGGGGTTTGTGCGGGGAGATGAGACCCCAGCGCCTCCTTGCCTGCAGGCAACCCCGAGGGTGGCATTAAACCGCGGGCTGTCTCCTGCCCCTCTGCCCCTCCGCCACTGAGCAGCCCCCACTGTCCTCCCCGCAGCAAGGAGAGCTCAACTCCTTCCTCTGGACCATCCGCCGCGACCCCCCAGCCTATCTCTTCGGCACCATCCACGTGCCCTACACGCGAGTGTGGGACTTCATCCCCAACAACTCCAAGGCTGCCTTCCACGCCAGCTCCAGTGTCTACTTTGAGCTGGACCTCACCGACCCCTACACCATCTCGGGGCTGGCCAGCTGCCAGATGCTGCCCCACGGGGAGAACCTGCAGGATGTTCTGCCCCGGGAGCTGTACCATCGCCTCAAACGCCACCTGGACTACATCAAGCTGATGCTGCCCCACTGGATGACCCCAGACCAGCGGGGCAAAGGGCTCTACGCCGACTACCTCTTCAATGCCATCGCCGGCAACTGGGAGCGCAAGAGGCCCGTCTGGGTGATGCTCATGGTGAACTCCTTGACGGAGACGGACATCCGCTCCAGGGGGGTGCCGGTGCTTGATCTCTACCTCGCACAGGAGGCCGAGAGGATGAAGAAGAAGACTGGTGCGGTGGAGAGGGTGGAGGAGCAGTGTCACCCGCTGAACGGGCTCAACTTCTCCCAGGTAAGGAGGTTCCTGGGCCTCACGGCTTGTCCCAGGAGGTGGGGGCCGTTCTCATTGTGTTTTGGTCGGTTTATGGGGATGAGCCCCAAGTGTGTTGCACTGGGGTGGGTCACTTGCAGGCCTCAACAGTCTGTGTGTCAGGTGGCTCATTCTCCATTGCGCCGATCCGTGCTGCACGTTTACCGTGTATTATTTGTTTGAGAGGCAAATGTCCAGGGTGTGAATGTGTGTGTCCACTAGCTTGCCACTTGTGAGGGATACTTCCACGCCTCACGTCCTGTCCCAGAGCTGGGTAAAAAGTGCTTTATTTTGTTTGTTTGTTTTTAAGTAAAGCAGCTCTGTGGTACTTGTCAGGAAGAGGATGAAGCGTGAACAATGGAAAAAGAAATTTCTACATTGTTCAAAGAGATTTAAGTACGTGCAAACTGTCGGTCATCTTTTCAGTAGTCACTGCAGGTCAAAACAAACTGGCTGACGCTGCCCTCATGTACTGGGGGAAATTAAGTGTGCAATCTGCATGCATTTTTTTTTGTTTTATAACAGGTAAAGTTCAGCAAAAAGGAAAGAATGTAGATTAAGAAACAAAAGTTATTGGTGTAACTGAATTCCAGAATTCTTTCAGTGGATTTAGCTTTAAACAACCAAATACTAAGCCATGCGATCCATTTCATTTCAGTGGATTAATCAGGAGCACAGTCACAGCTATTGAAAGCTATTTGCTTTGTGAAACTGTTTATATGAAATCAGATTTAGTAGAAATTCAGGCAATGAACGTTTGTGGAAGAAAACAAATAAACCAGAAGAAGTTTAAGGTGGTGTCAATTACTGCTATGATATTTTGTTTTTAACCCGCTTTTCGTCATTGGCGTTTGATCAGCCTGTTTCCAGCTTCATTTTACTGTCCTAGTTTGAGCATAAATATTCTTGGTGATGTGGGAATAAGGATTAAAGGACTGATCTTTGGTGTGATTAAAATGTCCTTAGAGTGCCTTCACCCCCTTCTCCCCTGAAGTCTAGTGGGAACTGTTTTAAGAGGGAAAAGTCTGGCTTTCACTAACATTGGTTCATCAGATATTTCAGCTAGAAGTCTAACTCCTTATACAGCCTTCAAGAAGAGGAGATTGTTGCATTTGCTTTTGGAGGGGTTTTCTTGTTTATCACAATAATGAAAAGAAAGCCCATCAGGACCTTTGCATTAATTAATGCACATGCAAAAGAAGGAATTCGTTTTACCCTGTTCTGTTTGAAAGGTTTAAGTGCCTATCCTCTCTATTGAACCCCTTCTTTAAGGTGAGGTAAAAATAATTAACCATTCCAGACATCCCATAGCATTTGGTTGTATTAAGTCAAAATGGCAGTTATAATCAAGTACATGAAAGCACTTGGTTAAAAATGTACCACTTGGAAGCCTTTTAAATGTGAATCATATTACATTTTTTTCTTTTTAGAGAGCGAGCGAGTGACAAAGGAAGGAAAAGGGACAGAGTACAAAACTCACTGCTGCTCTTACTATTATGCTGTTTTTCTCTCGTTCACTGTATTTTAAATAGAAGCAAAAATTTCGCCTTCTTTTTGCTACAATAGTAACATAAAAAAGAACAGCAGAGGTATTACTGCTGTTGGCAAGTAAAGGACAATCATTTATGCAAAAAAATAATTTGTGCACAAAATCATTTGTGCTGATTAAAAAAATATATTACATTTTAATTATTACAGAGCATTGACATTGCTGCTAAAATAGATCAGTATTGGGGAGGATTTTTCCTAGATTGAAGGTTTTTCTGGGAACGAGGCCACCAGAACAACATGAGACAAAATTAAACAAAACAAACCAGATATTTATGTTCTTGCTTCCTCTAGATTTCATGCATCCTGACACCTGGCTAGTTGTTTAACAATAGTAATTTGTAATGTTATCACACCGTCTGGCAGTCCTACTGCTTGCTGTATTACTGTGCTAATTTAATGGAGTGGTTTGCTATTGCTAGGTTTTGTCTTCCAATTTCAGGTCTTGGAGCCTTCATTAAGCAATATGTAATTAAAACACACTAAAATGGAAATGAGAAATTGAGCAGCTTTTGTCTTGTAGGGTGTTTGCACAGTTTGATGGAACATCTGTGATAAATTACAGTCCCAAATCTGCTAAGGACATCAGCAGTTTTTACCTGTTTCCAGCATTACTGTTACAGGAATACTGCACGTCATTTCTGCATTTGGAATTCAGGTTTTAAAACTGTGCCTTGCTGAATCGTGTCAATGCTTATGTTTCCCATGTCCCCGAAGTCCCGTATTTTTGCCTTAAGCAAATTGAAAAAGAAAAAAATGCCTTTTTTTTTTTTGTTCTTCCCCTCAAAGGCAGCTTTGTGCTACTGCAAATATTTAATCTGACTACATGCACCAAATCTGTTAATGTGATACCGTGAGGAGGAGGAAATCTAGGAGTGGTCCCGGTATGGTACTTGGTTTTGATCTGCTCTGAAAGAAAGCGGATACACTTGCATTTTTGACCAGGAATGATCTTTGAAACGTTCTGTGCATGGCTTTGAAATGTTGATTGTCTTAGCCGGATGAAAAGATTAAGATGGCTCATATAATTAGCTGCTTCCCGGAGAGCCAGCTCTTGCAGGTAGAGCAGGGCGTACTGTTTTCTGTTGTAAACCCAGAAACTTTGTAGTTTGATGCTGTGCTCCACCTGAAATCTCTGCTCAGTGTTTCATGCCTCTTTTCCAAACTGGCACCGCACCCATTGCCCTGCTTTCCCACTGACCAGCTGCCTTCCTGCATGGCTTGTGGAGGGAGCATCCTTCCTCCCCCTGGGACTCTGCCAGCTGCTGGTCGCACAGAGTCCAGGCCCTGGGTGTTGCATAGCTGGTGGCAAGGTGTCTGAATCGCAGCAAAAGGCTGGCTTGGGAGCCTGGCAACAGGGACATTCAGATCAGGTTGAAATTTCACTACTCCTTGGTATACGAAGTTTCAGGGTTTTCACTGAAGGTGGGACAGAGAGAGCCGAGAGACACAGAAAGAAGAGGAAGCAGACAACTTTTCTGTCTGACAGCATAGATACTCATTTACAGCGTGGCCAGGAAAGTGCAAAATCAAGTGGGCCAGGACTGAGAAGAGCTGGTGGTGGGAGGATGGTATTCAGGACCTTCTCTTATTGGGATCCTGGCAGAGGCACTGCAGCTGGCACCATGACAAACTGTGAAGACTTGTTGAAGCTTGGGAGAGGGTTAAGTTTTCTCTCCTCTTAGGGACCCTCATGCAAGTCTGTGGTGGAAAGCTCTCCCCAGGCTGACAAATACTGTTGTTGGGATAAGGAGGATGGTGATAGTGACTCCCTACAGTAGCTGCTCAGGTCTGTCTGTGTCTGCCCCGATCTCCCAGGGCTATGGTCGCACCCCCGCTCAGCCCCAGGCGTGAGCGCCCTGGGGCAGTATCACGTTCCCGCTAAAAGCCTGTACGGTCAGCAAGGGGAAGGTCTTGCTCATCTACCCAAACCACTCTGCCCAGGGGAGGTGGATGGTGGCTCTTGCTTGTGTTTGATCCTGTTTCTCAGCAGGATCCCCAGACCGAGACAATGTTGATAACCCTTCCTCCAAGTTAGAAATAAAATCCCTCTCGCATCCCATCCCATGCTTGTTCTTTTCAGGGATAATCTGCATTCAGCTTGTGCCAAATGCCCTGAATCCCCGGGTTCGTGAGGGGAATTTTGTGTCAGGGCCTGACTTCATCCTGACCTGTCTGTGAGGGAAGCTGCTAGGCTGGAGGGGAGCCGCCGGCACCCCTTTTCTCTCCCTCTGTCGGTCGGGGTTTGCGAAGCCCTGACTTTGGTCTTCTCCGTCCTGTATCATTTTCAACTGCAGGGGGAGATGTTAAATATCAAACCGGTGTTGATTGGATCAGAGACGGCCTCAAAGAAAGAAACCTTAGACCATGCCAGATTAAACTTCACACTTCACCATTCTTCCCCTTTCGTTTCTTTGCCGCCTCATTCTCTGCACAAATAAACGTCGTCTCCTTGCTTCCTACCAATGAGACAGCATTCAACGGGCAGGAATGACTTTGTTAACAAAATCAGTCTTCATTTCCCAGGTCCTGCTGTTCCATCAAACCCTGGGACATGGCAGCTTTGATTACTCTAGTGATAGGATTAGAGGGGGAACAAGTGCTAGTTAATAAAAGGCCGATGGGTGGTCCATCATGTTTGGTCACTGACAAATCTGCAATCTTGAAGCTGGACCTTCAGTAGCAAAAAAAGTAAGACACAGTAATATATAGATAGGGCCACAGCCTGGACTTGCTATTCCATCTCCCTTGTCCCCTTGACAAATTAAACATTTCTGTGATCACAAAGGTGGGATTCTCAGAGCTGACAGGGACCGGTATAACTGACTTCAAGGGAAGTTTGCCTGTTTATACTAACAAAAGATCCAGGCTCAAAGTTTTGCGAACCAGATTAGAGGGCTCAGTTTCAGAGCTAGTTGACTTTTGACAGTCTGTGTAGTTTTGTTTGAGGGAATATTGTTTTTTTTTTTTTAAAAAATTATAGTTTTTGAAGAAAAGCGTGTTTTGCCTAGTAGAAATAACAGCTTTTTGCTTTTAAAAAAATCCAGGCTTCATGAAAAGGGCAAGAATAATCAAAAATAGCTTAGTATCAGCTCTTTTGGTTGCTGAATATTGTTGAAAGAAATGTTGTTAAAAAGTTTGATTATACATAGTTACACATAGTGCACATAGTTTTCAGCTTTCTGGCTTTAATTAAACTATCACCTCCTTCACCCACCCCCCACGCCCACACCGCAGGGTAAAAAAAAATCCCCCAATAAAATTAAACTTGCGGTAGAAATTCGTATAGCAGAAATAGAAATCCTTCCTTTTAACTCCCTTTGAATACTAGTGGAGCTGCTTTACATCTTTACCAGGGGAACTTTTGAAGGTGAAACTATGCAGGTATTAAAACTACAGTAGTCACAGTAACACTGGAAAGGATCAGCAGATGATGTTTTATAGCTTTAACTAACTGTACATGTTCCTCTTCACAGCCAGTTACTGTCTCCTTCTTCACCTCAGCCCCCATGAAAGTCCCACCCTGGCATTTGATGCCTGTTAAGAAAAAAGCCGATCAGTTAATTATGGCTTGAGGGGCAGCTGGCAATTCTATTTATTGTGTATATAACTGCAATAAGTGCTCATAGAACAGGTTAGAGATGAGCCCTTCTTTTCCCTCTGATCCTTCACACCTCCCTTGGTAAGATCCAAGCTGAAGACAGGTGTACCTGCCTCAGATCTGAAGAGGACTCTGTTGGTTGATTTGTTTGCAAAATTATGGGTGCTACTTGTGATTGTTTTTAGGCAAGAATTGCATCTTTTAAGGTGCACTTTAATGGGAACAAACCCCCATAAAACAGTGGTGAGCAAGACTGACACTCAGGGGAGTCCCTACCGTGTTTGAGGTAGCTGAATGTTGCCAATGAATAGAAGTAAAATTGCAGAATTGTGCCCTTTTTTTCTGTCTTTGTGGTGAGAGGTGAGTTGAGGTCAGAATGTGGTCCCTTTGGCTCCAGCGATGCCTGGTTCTGGCGGCAGGGAGCCTTGGTACTGCTGCAGCGGGAGGGGTGCGGGGAGCACCTGGGCACACTTTACTCCCTGGAGCAGATTCACTACCCAAGCTCTGCTTTGGGAAAGGGAGTCAGAAGAGGGACAGATGACCCAAATCCATCCCCATACCTAGACACTAACGCTGCTTTCAGATCACTGGGATCTCTCCTGGAGCAGTTTGCCACCTCTGAGCTGCTCACCCAGTAAGTGCAAAAAAATACCCCCCTCTTCAGTAAATGGTATTTCCACAGCGATGATTTTACCTCTGTTTGTCATCTGCTGTCAGTTTCTGATGCGATTGCAACAGCAGTCAGGATCCTGTCCCCGGCCCAGAGTGCTTTGCTTATAAACAGAACGAACCATTGACCTTAAAAACCTCAACTTCAACTATAGTGCAACCTACAGTCCTCAGAAGGTCTTTAACAGCCTCCCCTCAGCTCCCTAGCGAGTAGCAATCCACATTATAAAGCTAGCCCACATCATTCAGGCTAGTCAGAGGTTCCTGTATTGAAAAGGCCAGAAATGATCTTAAGCAAGGGCACTCATTCACCTTGCACTCCTGTGGAGACAGGGATCAGTGGCAGCGCTCCTGGCAAAGCATATTTTGGAACTTCAGAGGGAGATAGTGTAAAATAACAGGTTTCCCCTGTTCTAGGCTTTACACTGCAAACCCTTATTAATCTCTTTGTCATTAGAAGTTGATGAGACAGGTAAAAGGCAGAAGAAATCACAGAGTTACTGCTTGAGCCACGTGAAATCCGTGTGATTTCTTTCATCCTTTAGTCCTATTAGAGGGGTTCTCTGCATGCTTGGATGAGGGGCTATAAAATGACTTCTCCAGAGCACAGTGTTTAGGTTAGCACAAAAATGGGAGATTTTCAGCAACAGCCAGTGTTTTGGGAATTTATTTTTTTTTAACTTTCAAGAGTCAGCGTTAGAAGAGCTCTATTTTGCAAAGAAATAGATCTGCCTTGTGTCCACACACTTTTCCAAATCCCTCTTTCAAGCTGACAAGCAATTCAGATCCTAGATACTACTAGACTTAAAATCTGCAGAAAGCACTGTGGATTGATCAGAAAACTTCCACATCTTTCTGAACCTCTCAAATTATTTATACGTTGCAGTGACTAAGACATTTTTCTGAACGTTGTAATAATTTGTGAGCTTAATACTCTTTCTGTAACCCATAAAGCATTACAGTTTCCAGCTCACTTCAGACACCAGGAATAGCACTAGTGCCTGCAGAGTTTAAAACTGCAGATACCAGTGTTTGAACCTAGTGTCTCCATTCTTGGACTGGAATTGGAACAAGGCTATACTCTCAGCAGAGGGGGAACAGACATGCAACTAAAATGCATCACTGGTTGTACCCATCACAACAGCTAGTAGTTATGGTGTCTCATTCATCTCCATGGATTTGCTTTTTCTGGCGTTCAAGAGAACCATATAGCTGCCTCATGTTATTGTTATTGTTTATTTGATCTAGTTGTCATTTAAATGCACAGAGAATTAGAATTGACATGGTTAATACCTGCAGCAGAAGCTCAAGCAGGAATTGGCATAGATGACTGCTGCTTTTATCAATAGTTATTCCAGCAGCAGTCCTTACCATTTGGGTTTCCAATTTTTAGAGCTTCTGCTGCAAGTCATTTCAGGACTTCTAGCACAATATAAATGAAAGTTACTAAAAACTGTAAATTAAAACCATATGTTCAGCATTTTGGATGGATGTTGTATGACTTGAGGAGGCTCATTAACAAAGTATTTTTAGTTTGAATGAGATCAAAGACCCTAGTTTTTTCACTTGAGGATCATTTAACATAGGCCTGGACACCCCATTTCTCATCGTACATAGACTCCCATAGGCCAGTTATGTCTGAAGAAATCATCATCCC
Organism: Leptosomus discolor; assembly: GCF_034619465.1. Lineage (NCBI taxonomy): Eukaryota > Metazoa > Chordata > Aves > Leptosomiformes > Leptosomidae > Leptosomus > Leptosomus discolor. The sequence continues at coordinate 54,112,301 of NC_141393.1, read as the reverse complement.
TGAAATATTGTAATTAGATTTATTATCAGTAGACCACTGCTGATCACCTCTGTCCAGGCGCTGCAACAACACTGAGGGTTGAAGAGTCTTGCAGATGACAAAAGGGAGTTTTGTTACTGACTACTTCAAAATCAGGATTGCAGGCCATGCTGGTGGGTAATGGTGTTAGATGTGAAAGACCACTGGTATGAATCAAATCTTATATTTTGTACTCATTCCAGAGTGTCCCTTCAAGCCTGAGACAACTCTGAACCATTCCCAGAAACTCCTAGTGGCCAATAGAGGAAAGATTGTTTAAAAAAAAAAAAAAAAAAAAAAAAAAAAGGTTTGTTCTGATTTCTTCTTTTCCTAGGGTCAGTTAACGTGAAAGTTACAAAACCTTTCACATGAATTCCGGTCCAGAGGTTCCTCATGCTTTGGTATACCTGCAAAATCACAAGAGTTCATTGAGATGGGCACAGATAAAAGCAAGTAATTCAGTCGTAGCCAACACGCTGGTTGTAATAACACAACTAAGGGAATAACACTAAATGGTTTACGTTTTCCCCAGATTGCATCAAACTTGCTTCTTCTATCCTAACTTTTGTATTGGGGCACCCATTGGGAGACACAGGTATGCCCAATACATAAAACAGAGAAGAAGCTGCCTTCATAGTGTGGAACGACATTCATCAGGCCCCCTTTGTAAGCTAAGGAATGAGAAAAAGGAAACAAATCTTCAAGTGATTTTCAAACCTCTTTACATTTTAATAAAAGTCAATTTACGAGCAACACAGGGGAAATATTTCTTTAAAGTAGGAGATTCTATGCCTTGAAAATATCCCCTCAGTATTTTAGAGACTGTATTAAATCCAAGGTCTCCATTAGGCTCCCTCACTTTTGTTAGCAATCACAGTGAAGACTGATTATTCTCTGTATGCTTTCTGCCACTGCACAAATTTTGTTTTCCTTTGATTTCTTACAGTCTTTTCCTATTGCAGGTGACAGCATAATAGTGATGGAGAATATTTATTTAAATGTGAGACAAAATACTCACAGTATAGGAGTTTGCAGAGTCAGCAGAAGGGGAGAGGGCAAAAGGGTGATTTGAGAAACATGCCCAGCTTTTTGCAAGTCTTTGTATTTCTGGCAAGTGATTGATTTACAATTTTAGAAACAATCATTGAGATTCATGTTATTCCAGGAGCGAAGTGTGATGGGACACATCCCAATATGTCCCATTGGTTCTAAAGCACTGGTAAAATCATCATAGCACTGTTAATTGCAAAAGAGCTAAGCCGATCACCATGTGAAGAGCTGGTCCTGACATACTGGGAGCCAGCTGAGGTGCTAGCTTGTAGTTTGCTTTCAAGGTAAGTTAATTCTTTATTTTTGGGGTATCACAGGAGCAAGAGAGGGACAAGTACGCTAAAGAGTCTCAAAATGATTGTTTTTGTAAGAGTTGACTATACAGAAAGCCCTTCTTTTTCATAATGACTTTCTTTCCTGATTAATACAAGAAAAAGCTAGAAAGAACATTCTTAAAAAAAGCTCATTATTTTCTTGCTGAAGAAGATAACTCACTAAGGCATAGATTTGAACAAAGTGAAATTTCTAGTACCAAGTTACGGCCAAAACAATTCTAATATGGTTTGGCCTTCAAACAACTGGGATATTCTATTAGTACACAGTTACAAGGGAACTGAAGTGCAGTTCTTTGAGCTTTTCTCCTTTCCATTTGCAGAATACCAGGGAGATATTTTCTCCCTGGTGTGAGCATCAGACCATGAGACCAGGTTATACCATCCTGAAATAATCCAGGTCTTTTGATGGTGTGATGAAGTTCAGAGGGTCAAGGCAGCAGGCATTCGCAGGCATGAAACACTGTTCAACTTTATGGATTGGCTTGTCGCTGCATGCAGACTTGCACTGACTAGCTTTTTACCCAGCTAATTGTGTGAGGCCAGGGAGGATTTTCTTTATTAACTCAAGTGGCTTGGCTGTGAAATGAGACATACTGTACAGTGTATAACTCAAGCTCACTTTCAAAGGCATTTTTGTTGAAGCTGGGTATCCAGAGAGACCTGAGCCTTTAACGTGTAGTCATCTGAAACGTGCTGTAGAAACTTCATAATTTAAGGTCAGCATTTACACTGGTTCATGTTCCAGTAATGGAATAGTGCTTGCTTTAAAAAAATACTCTATTTATACAGTGTGTTTTTTTCTGAGAAAGAAACTGACTGCTTTGAGCACTTGCTGTGTGCTAACTATGACTGGAATAGCTTGTAAGGATGTACCATGTAGAGACTTCAGCAAATTATGGCTCTGAAATTGAAAGAAAGCATAGTTGGGTGCGTTTGGTGTACATTCTCAAACCTGAAAGTGTTAGTTGTTGAGAATCACTTGTAGTAGCACCTTTTTGTGTGTTGGGAAGTACAAAGAGCTATAATCTCCCAAAAGGTGTCATATTTTGAATGGATTTTGTCATTACTGACAAAGAGATCCCAGTGGAAGATATCCTTAGGAATGCAAAACACAATCACCAAAACCCACACAAGATCCCTTATCATGCTCTCTCTAGAGTTGTTGCAGATTCATTTGAATTACACTGGAAAGATTTATCTCTTATTAATGGAGCACTCTTCATTTTTTAAAATTGAGTTGTTGTGCAACACATCAAGTAACAATGTCATAACACATCGTAAATCAGTTTGTTCACTGAAGGATTCTAGATGAGTTAATCTAACATCCTGGACGCAGTTCATGAGCAGTTAATTTTAGCAGTTCTCTTTGATATATATCAGTTAATGCAAAGCAACTCCAGCCATTATGGAGTAGAGTCAAAACTGGTTAACAGCGAAGCAAGTACAGACAAAGATTTTTCAGAGATAAAGCCTTTGGCAGATCGTTCAAGGGATCTTTGCTTTATATAGAACAATTGTAGCTCTAATACCAGCAGTGCAGACTCTCTGGGACAAAGAGAAAACACACACACACCAAACCACAGAAGAAAACCACACACACCACTTGGTACTTGCATCTAACAAGAAAGTCAAGCTAAAGTTCACTAACCCTGACTTAGTTACCAAAGAACTCCAAGGCAGGCAATAAGTTGGGAAGAAATACCCCCAAAAAGGCATTCAGGAATTATTCCCATTGTTAGTGGGAGAAACTGAGAACGTTTGATTTGAAACACGAAGTCATCCGACAGCCTGCCAAATGCCATTTATCTCAAGGTCATGCAACATAAATAACCCCGAGGGTTAGCTCTAAAGCAGAGGAGCAGGAGGTAGCTAAACAAAAATAGGGGAAGAGATTCCTCTCTCTCTTGTCTGTGGATGTTTGACATGCTACTGACATGGTTTCAAGGTCTGGCACTCCTAACGAGTCTGGTGTATTAAGGGTAGTAAAACACACTAAGAGCAGGAAGTGTAGCTGAACGTAACATCATGGAAGGAACTGCGGTTTGAGACCAAAGCACTAAGCCGTCATGCATTTTCTGCAAGAACTAGTCAGGGAGACTAATTAAAAAGGAAAAGTCTGCCAGAAAAAAAATTTCCTCTTGAAGGTTAAGTCTGAAAAGATTGATCTCTGTTTTACAGTAGGGATGACCAGTGTCTATTTACTTTTGATTGAGTGGTCACATGAATTTTCCCATTCTTCCAACACACCAAAGTATCAGAGCTTTCTTACATTTTTTAAGAGAATAACAAACTTAGCAACTGTCATGTCTAGTAATCCATCATCCCTATCAGTCAGGGAAGGAAGGGGTGTGTTTTGCCAAGATTGCTTAGACCTGAGAGTATAGCTTTGAAGATACCAATAGAAGAATTCCAAAACACTTGGTACCCATTCTTCCATTCTCTGGAGTAAAGATCAGTGTAGTTCACATTAAAACAAATTAAACAAGCAAGCGGTCCATGAACCTGGAATCCAAAACTGTATCTCTGTAGCCTTTGAAACTGGACAAGTGTCTTTCCCACTGGTTTATGTAGAAGGGAGCTTTGTGTAGCCAAATAATTCATGAAGATAATTAGGAAGAAAAAAAGTTAGTCAATAGTCTTCTAATCTATTGTGACTTTGATGGGCTTAAAAAGCAGACTGAGTGGAGTTACTTGTGGTTTCATGTTGAATTCTTGATGCCATGAAAAAAGTGAACTAAACTCACTAAGTCAGGAGAGTTTCAAACTGGAAGTGTTTTGATTCAGCTTTCCCTTTCCTGGTTCGGCCAACACTGCTAGAGATCACTATACAAAGTCCTATACATCTGTATGGTCTGAGCACCATTCGTTCCGATGCTGGGCATCTGGATAAAGAACCCCGATCCTAATATACACATGTAGAACCATTTTATATCTGTAGGCCTTACATAACGTGTTGGAAACTGAGACATGATGTCAGAAGCTGAAATATCCCAAATATGTTTTTATGTCTGGGGCTAAGATTGTGATTTATCCATCTATGATTTTTTCTTATCCCTTTCAACTTATTCAGTTCTCTTAGAAAAAGAAATACTTGTATGTGGAGGGACTAGTCAATGATGGGATGTGAAGGGGACATCTACAGAAGTCTAGGCTGGTTGCACTCCAGAACCTACACTTCTTCAGGCGAGGGGTTATGGGACACATCTTCATCCCTTGGTGAACAGAGCAGCTCCAGCCATCTTTGCACCCTATTTCAGTCCCTAATGAAACTGATTTTCTCAAAACCAAATGATCTTTAAAAATGGCAGAGGGCATAGACTTACATCATTAGCAATGAACCAAATGCTTTTGTGTTGCAACAACTTTTGTTGAGGGATTATTGTGTTGAAAATCCACTGATCGAGAGCCTGGCACAGGCTCGAGAACTCAGCAGTTCCACTTTGCATATCCTGCCATCATTCAACAAGCAGACCCTATTGCTAGACGTTGCAGTAGGGCAGCCAGTTGGCTTCTCCTAGCCTCCTTAGGTTTCCAGATGTCATAACAATATGAGAGAGAGAGACTTAGCCATCTTCCATTTGTTTACACTGGAGCTGCTAGGCAGAGACCAAGCCACAACACTGCACAGCTTTTCAAAAAGGACTTAATAGGCCTCTCTGTAAACAGATCTAAATATTTGCTCCAGTGACATTTATCGTATCACACGTCTAGCGCAAGTGTTTCGTCCTTGTTTTGCTTGCATGTTTGGATTCTCTTATAAACATTAATGAAGTGCTTGAATACAAATGAATAATCCTCCCCGTTTCTTCCTACCCTGGAGGGGAGGGGAATGGAAGGGCATGAAGTAATAATAGTTCAACCTTCAACCCATAATTGCTCAGTACATTTTGGTAACAGCTTTCATTCTCACATGCTTTAAAAGGCTTCATTTGGCTTGTACATCCATGCAGAAGGCATTGCACCTTTCTTCAAAGGCATCTGCAGCTCGGGTTGGGGTAGGGGGCAGTTAGCACACAGCAGTGTGTCATCTGAGGTTTGATTAGTCGTAGCAAGTTGAGTTGCGGCTGGGTTCCCAACAGGATGGCAGAATTGTGCCCTATCTACAAGGCTTTTAGTAGGGGCTATATTTAATATATTCTTCCCTAGGCATCTGGTTTTGGCTATTGCCTGGACAGAATAATGAGCCTGAAACACCTCAGAGCTAACTCCATATGGCTGTTCATCTACCTTTTGCTGGAGAACTGAGGTTGTTCAATAGATATTTTGCAATTACTACAGCTTGAATATGATGGGAGACAATGTGCTTCCATATAGCCCCTTCTGTTCTCTTGATGCCCTTATGTAGGACATAGACCCTAGTGGGCAGCTTGGTCTGGCTTTTGATTTCCTTGCTAAAGGAGAGGCGAGGTATGGGTAATGAAAGACTGATCAAATCTTGTTTCCATAAGTGGTTACTGTGGGGGCAACCTTTAGAATATTTTTATATTGTCTAGGGTATGAGGCCATAAAACAAATGTGTTAGATGCCTGTTTCCTGATCATAAGAGCGGTAAAGTTGTGAAGCATATCAAGGCTTGATCTCTCAAGCTGCTCCAGACTGAGAAAACTTTGAGTATCTCATTCCTGTGTGGGAGCAGTTACAAGATTACTCCTTTCTCCCTGTGGCCAGTTCAAGATGTCACAATATCTTCCATGTACAATGAATTATCATCATCTCCTGCCAGGTGGGACAGTGCTTTGCTCAAGAGCTTACTAAGCGTCTTTAGTTTCTGCAGCTGGACTTGTAAGAGCAGTGGTTTGGCTTGCTTGGAAGCCAATAATAAAAGACACTCTGTATTAGCCAAGAGGGTCCCTTCAGAAATTCCCCAAACTCATGCAACTAAGCTCTTCGTTCTTAAGAGCGAAACTGCTGCATTTAAGCTGTGGGACATAAAAGAAATAATCAATGCCTAGAAAGTAATCGAAAGTTCATTCTTCAGGTGATCTTTAAGAAAAAAATTATCCTGTACAAGACATCTGCGGGTTTGTTGTCTGCAATAGTAGTAAGTGCAAAGGATTTATTTCACAATAATCAGGCTTTGGGAGGTGAAGATTAATACCCAAGAGGAAGAAAATGCATGTGTTTCCTTCGTCTGAGTGATTAGGTATAAAATGGGTTAAAAATTAATGCTGTCTTTGCAGCATGTGTATGAAACCATTCACTCTGCACATATTTGTGTACTATTAGAAAGTGCCTGTCAACTCCATTAATTATCAAATTACTTATTCAGTCTATACATTCCTTGCATAAGTCCATATCAACTTTGCCTCTTGTAACAGTGTTTGTTTATATGAGCCAGAACTCTCAATCCTGAGAAGTCTAAAACTCCTCTCAAAAGAATTTCTTCGTCTGCGCCTACAGGGACCCAGAGTAACTGCTATTGAGAGGATACTCTTGGAGTGCTTTTTTGGTGGGGACCTGGGAGTAACAAAATTGTCTAGAAAGGTGTTCTCTTGTCACCTCTGTCCATGTTGATAGTTAAAACAGAGGAGACTAAAATTGTTACAGTTCTCAGCAGCTGTGAACTGCGCACTGGAAAAAGAAAAAGCTGGGAGAAAAGGACAGAAAAAAGAATTTGCTGATGTTTTTGTCAACCTCTGCCTGGTGGGCCAACACTAATGGAGGCTTTTTTTTTTTTGCTAATTTATAGTCCAGTGCATTCCAGGGTCCCCGTCGCTCAAGTATTCTGCCTTTTGCTCATTTGCTGGAATACAAACATGGAAGTGTATTTGGAACTCGCTGGAGCCTTAAAAAAACAAAATTAAGGCAAGCTGCCAGATCAGAATCTAATACACAACATATGTTTACAGGATTATAGTCTTTTGCCATGCTGGCTGTAGCAGCACTGCAGTGTGAAGTAGAGTAAATACCTTCCAAGACCTTTTATCATCCATCGTGCTTATCAAAACAGTAAAAATACGGTTTTTATTTCAGCAAACGTGCCTTTCCTCTTGTCTGAAGCCCTTTGAATTCCCCGCCACATTTGGCATCAATGGAAGAGTATGCCCTTGGTCTTGTTTGTCTAGTTCTCCTCCTTTTCATGAGAGCTCATCCAGGGTTGACCAGGTTCATCCACCAGTTTGGCAAGCATCCCTGAACAGGACCCCTAGTTTGTAAGGAAAGAGTAATGTTGACCCCAATCTGCCTTGCGCATTTGTAGTGTAAGTCACGGCACTTTATGAGGAGTCTATGAAGAGGAAAGGGTTGTTTGGGTGTAAGACACAGAGGACTGAAGTGAATGAGGTGTTTTAAGCTAACTTGGCTTACCTCAACTTGTCCAAATGAAATGCAAGAGGTGCTATTTATTCACAGGTAGTTCAGGCCACAGGCTGTAAAAAATTGTCCAGCAGTGACTCAGTTTACCTGTTGTCACTTTTTAATGTCCTGAGTTGACCATTATCAAATTTGGACCCCAATTTAGAGACAGAGTGAGAGTTCTTGATAAATGTGTAAACATGTGTAAGCCATTTCCAACCCTGGAAAATGAGACCAGGCTGGTTCTAGACAACATAAAGCCAAACCAGTCACTTAGTCCTGTAAAGAAAAGTTGTCTGCTTCAAACTTTACCCCTCTCTTGGGAGCCTTCGGAACTACAGGGAGGTTAGTGTTTGGCATGGCCAGCGAGTCCCACTAAGGCTCTGTGGTTTCCTTCTGGGCTCTGTTACCTATGCCTTACACGATGCTGGTATATACTCATCCAGTGGTGCCTCCACTCAATCTACAGTAAGGTAGAGCCATTGAGACTGGGGTCTGTTGCACTGGAGAGCCACAATCTCAAGGCAAGGACTCTCGTGACAACCGAAGATTTAGGAATGAGATGCAACGGACAGTGCTGCAAGGCAGAGGGAATGGAAGACAGGCAGTTACGCCAGACTCCTGTCACCTCCTGTGGCTGCTCTGCCCAGCGTGCAGTAGACTAGTTGCAAAGCTACTACAGCAGCAGCTGGATGTGACCTGCAGAATGAATAATCAGTAACAGTATGCAGAGTCCAGGAACATTAAACTTGAGGTGTCCAAAAATGTTGTGGGATGAGTCAAAGACTTGGTGGGTATATGAGGCTCTGAAAGAGCAGTAGGCCATCACTTTTTCTTCTCCTCCTCATTCTCCATATGTAGGATATACCTCACATGATCCATGAAGCATGGTAGGCCACCTGGATCCCATGAACTCTACATGCACTACTCCAAGCTTATCAATGGCTGTGCTTTCAGGCAAGCTATATTAGCAGGAGGCAAGACTTGTCTGGAGCCTCAGAGACAATCCTGATGTGTCCTTTTGTGTTTCGGTTCTCTGCATGCAAGATGGGCAAGATATTAGAGCTATTTATTTTTGGAACATGCCTTTTTTTTTTAAACAGAAACAGTGCTCATGTAATTATCTGTATTTGAGGGGGAAAAAAGTTCCTTGAAATGTCTCAATTTCAAATTTAAAGTGAAGTTAGAAAAACACAGGAGTCTCATCAGCAGAACAACAGTCTAGTGACGGACCCAAATGGACATTTTTGTGCTGTTAGCTCATAACAACACATTAAAGATAGAAAAGGCTGAATTCTTAACTTTTTTCTTGATATACAGTTGTTGTTCCCTGCTGAACAGTGGAAAGTGACAGAGGTGAATGTCTCTTAGTAGCTTTGGATGAATGTTAATAGAGGAGAAAGTCCTCTGGTGCTTCCTTGCTTGGGGCTTTCTAACACAACTCCAGGATGCCTGACTAGCAGATTGTTTGAAACAGGTGACTCTATAGAATATGTTCTTTACAGACATCAGGAAAGTTATAGTACTTTACAGCTTATGAGTTATTCTTGCCCATAGGAGACTTAATATGTATTTTCATCTGATTTCCAGCGGGTCAGATCTCTGCTCACATTTAGTAGTGTCATGCTGTGAGTAGTCATTGTTCTTGAAGTAGTTTTGGATCAAAATGGTGGGCAGGACATCCAAGTTTCACCTCAACATTTCATCAAGGAGGTTTCTCTTAGATTGTCTTAGCCTGAAGTTCATTTCAGAAATAAAAATCGCAAACATGGAAGCCACATAGGCTGTAGTATAAATACAGATCTTGCATCTCTTGCAGCTCCAGGACTTTGTTCTATGTAGCTCGGATGACCCAGGTCCCTTGCCTTTACGCTTTGACCACTGACAACCAATTTATCTTTTCACTTGAGGTGGCAGATTGAAGAGGTGGTCGTGTTTTGGTGTTTCACTCTCTCATCTTTGTCTTTGCTCCCAAGAAGTGTCTTCTTTCTGTCATTAAGGATTAGCTGCCTAGTTCAGCTTTTGAGTCAAAAAAGTTTAGCTTTCTGCTTGCAATGCCTGTCTTTTCTGCTCGGTTTTAAAACAATTCCTGTATCTGTTCCCTGTTTTGTTTCAGTTATGCATAGTTTTATTTGACTGGTAAGTGCAGAGCAAGGTTAAAAGAGCCAGTCAGTAAAAGTCCAAGTTGGCTAATCCATTGGACCCAGTGACTACTGGGACAATGACGTCTCCCTGTCATAGACTGTTTCCTGTATTTCAACAGTATTCTAGGTCCTAATCACTTGCTTTGTGCAGAAAGCATTTACTGAACGTTTTGCTGCTGCCCATATGCAGATGTAGATTTTGGATTATGAGATTTCAAGTTCTGAGAATCAGCATGGGTTTTAGTGCTCTTGATGACACAGCCAAATAGTGTTATGATAAAATTAAAAATCCATCTCTGAAGCACCTCTTTCTAGCGTTGCCTCATGCATTCTCAACTAGCAACGTATTCCTTTGTCTAAGTGACTTCCACTGTTGGAACTTTTTCCTTACATATTTAAGGTTTTCCTTTACTACTTCCAGATGTAGCCCCTTGTTTTACCGTTCTTTGACTCTGTAAATGTATTTTCTCTGGTATTAGTACCGCTCAGTTATTTGGATACAGCTGTTGTGATACACAAGACCATGCTCTGTCTTTTAGGAGTCATTTGTTAACAAAAATTTTTACAACTACAGACAAACAGGCTTCTACAGAGACTTAATTTCAGTTTTGTCTTGGTTTTTTAACCAAGACTCACCCTTTCTGGGACAGTTCGTAGAGACACCTCGTGGCTGTCAGGAGCTCTACCGAGCACACTGCAATCATGTCAGATTTATACTAAGCCTTAACATCCAGAGTCATTTGTGAAATAGTTACAAGGAAGGCTGCCAACCTGCTGATTAAAAGCTAGAAATACTTTAAGTTCTGTTCTGATGGAAACAAGTAAGCAAATCCGTTCTAAAGTGGAATTACCACCACCCCCTGCCAAACAATAGCAGCATGCTGTCTCCCTGAGTGTAGTTAAAACTATTGAAGGAAATTTTCTATTTAAAGATAGGTTAGTTCCTAGATTCCCATACTCTAGTTTACACTCCCACACTCCCCATTCTGTAGAAGTAATGTAGAAGTAATGCAGGCAGCTCAGACTGCATGAATGCAGTTTGTCAGTGTGATTCTTAGCTTCTCAGTCAAAAGCCACACTAGTCAGTGTCAAAAAAGCAAAAGACCAGGCCCCATTCCCTTCAAACACACGTCAGAAGTGAATTAGACAGTGAGCTTTATACAAGAGAAATCCAGACTGACTTCTTTATTTTTTGGGTGATCCATTAATGTAGATAATTTAAACAGGTGAGTCCTGGTACAATTGCTCACCAGGCAGTAACTCTTTCAAATGGTAAGTGAGCAAGACTTTGAATCCAATATCTTCCTGGATTGGCAAAGTGTGCAGCTTTTCTCGTGTTTGATAGAAACTCTTCCATGAAAGTGGTATTTTAAAGAACAGAAGCCCTTAGAGGAATAAACTATATAACCAAACAGTTTTACTGGATATAACTGCTTTAGACCCAGCTGAATAGAGGCCTTGTAATTTTATTAGTTATATGTTTAGATCAAATTATTCAAAATCATATCATATCATAATCAAATCACAATTTTATATCTATATAAATCAAAAGGACAGGTAGGGAAATGGAAATAGTCATGAACTATTTGTCCTTTTCTCTGTGAAAACTGAATCATGCAAAATGCTGGAAACCATCTTGCCATAGCAGAGGAGAATAAAGTCCTTCATGTGCTTTGCACAAGGCTGAAAGAGGCTTTTCCTGGAAAAAATAGTCAAAAGGTCAAAAGAGTCCCTCAAATTCAGGGGTTAGTTCCTATTTACAGCTGGAATAAGGAGGCAAAACAGTGGCAAGAAGGACAGAGTTACAGAAAGTGTGAATTCAGAGTATTTTGCTCTTAGTGATCAATCCCCATCTTCATGGACATATAAATACGAAAGCAATAAAAACTGTCTGCCTTTCTGATTTCTAGAGCATCTCAGGGGAGTAGGAGAGTGTCATTACAGAAAGTGACAGCTCCAAGTCAGTAGCGGGACTTCATAAAGATTTTTTTGCTTTAATGAGAACCTAAGACTGCCTAAAAAAGTTTAGAGCTAGGTGTGTGTGTTGAGTATTGTGCGTGAGCTGAGACCGTATCTAGGAGTACTTTCACACATTTTGGTTAAATGCAGTGTCCTTGCATTGGGCTGGATGTCCAGCTAATACTTCTTTCTATTCTATGAAAAGCGTACATTATGTAGGGTAACATTCAGGTCTTCCAAGTGTTAAGGCTTAAAAAAAAAAAAGAAAGTCACCATGTTTACTTCAACTTTCCCTTTCTAAATTGCTTTGACAGCCCTGTGCTTTTCTAACTCGTTTCAGGGAATATGCAGTCTGCCATTAGAATTATTTGAATTGTACAGAAAGAAAGGAGGGCCTGTTTCTCTCCGAATTCCATATATTGTGTCGCTGGAGCTTTTCATGTTCCATAAACAATGCTCTCTTTTTCTAACCCTCTCCCCCTCCTGCCCATAGCCTGACTTTCTATAATTTTCTTGACATGGACAACTCAGCATTTTTGTGAAAAGCTATGACTGATTTTCTGCAGCTTTACAAACAGGAGCTTGCTGGCAATTTCAAGAGGATCAGGTAGTTTGATGCAAGTGAGATTGGGTAGGGTCTCTGGGACTTCAAACATGTCTCAGCAGTGCATCTTGTGGTGAATGATTGTTTTACCTTAAAGCATTCATGATCTCCTATTGGCAAGTCTCCTTTTATAGCTAAGGAGATATTTGGAAAAAGCTTGGTATTTTAAAATGTCTTCTTAATCCCTGTAGATCTCCATCACATACAAGCTAGTGGCTTCATTTTTCCACACATGACTCTTTTTTTAGTTAATAATTCAGTAGTTATGTGAGTGAAATCTCAGGAGGTACTCAGAGTTGCAGGCACTCTGGAGTTTAAATTCCTTTCAAGCTTCATATGAGTCTCTTAATATTTGAATGGTGTTTCATGGTCTGCCTTTGGCGACTTATGAAGTTGGATCCCAGGAGTAAAATCACAGCCTGGGCAAGTAGCCGTGGTAGATATTGCAAAAGTAGTAGTGCTTCTGCAGTTCTTCAGTGGCTTGATACCTCAGTATTTTTTTTCTTTGTTTACTAGGACATGGATAATTTCCAATCTTAACGACCATGCATGGGAAAGATGAATAAGCAGTATTTGGGGAGGGTGACTGATTGGTGACATCCTTGTCTGGCTGTGCTTGCTGGTGTGTTTTGCATAGCATTTCTGGGATTCTTCTGCAGTAGCGAAAGGGTGATTGCAGCATTTGATTTCAACCTTATAACGGCTTTAAAAGGAGTGCCAAGCCTCTGTAGTCTGGAAGCAGCAACACTGATCGTGTGCCATGTCACGAAGAGGAAAAAAAATCCCTTTCAATGTTTGCGCTGAACATGAGTGTCACTTTAAAGCTCTAGGTTGCTTTTAAGACTGCCTTGCAGCCCGACAGCTTTGCGGTGGACCTGAGAGGTCTTGGGTTAATGTCATCTAATGCATCCTAATGAGTATTCTAATTGTAACTGCCATCCAGCTGTCCCTTGTGTGTTCAACTCATGTAAATGAAAAACACAGCTTTCCAATTTACTCTTCAGCTTGAAATGTTATCTCTTCTCCTTAAGTAATGTGTTTTAATTGCAGAAATATGTAAAGAGTGGGTGAGAGTGTGAAGACTGTATTAATAGCAGGGCTTCTTAGCTGTTTCTTTTCTTCACCATTGACCTGTCTTCTCTCAGCTGACTGCTGACTAAACAGGCACCAAACAGGCACCAGCTGATCCAGAGAGGGAATAAGACAGCAGGCAGAGATGTGCGGTCATCTATCCCAGCTCCCATCTGCTGCAGGATGTCTGGATAGTTAAGACAGTAGCACTCTGAAGCATGCACATACCCACTTGATATCAGTCTGGAGCGACTCTCCTGACTTCCACTGGCAGAGAAGATCAAAACCCGTCTTAAAAATTACGTGGCAGAGACAAAAAAAATAAGAAAACGAAAGAAAAAAAAAAAAAAAAGAGAGAAGTCAGCAGACACTCGGAGGCCAGGAAAGGCTGCCAAACAAGCATTCCTGCCCTTGCTTACGATTCTCCCCCACATACAACTGGCTGTGTACATCTGGGAGCAGCAAGCATAGTGATCTATTCATAAAGGGCCAAATTCAGGAACCGACCTGTAAGGCTTGAGTACACTGACTACACATGGGGAAGGTGGAGCGAGGGCTCAGAGGGGCTACTTGGAATTGTGCAGGACGAAAATCCCCTTCTTTCCAGCTAGCTGAAAAGCAGACACACCAGAAGGAAAGAATGGTGTAGTGGTTAGGGCTTTAACCTGGGACTCGGGACAGCAAGGACCAATTCTGTAGTCCATCAGAGACTAGGTCAAATTTAACTTTTGGGTTATTTTGTTTCTCTCTCAGGACAGAGGAAATACAGCTTATCTCTCTCTTGGCTTGATGTTGGTAGCATTAGGAGAAAACTTGTGTTGGGATCACAGAAAGTCATTGCCTACACAAGCACAAATGGAGGCAGCGCTGTGCAGGCTACCAGCTCTCTCGGGGCCTCTGCACCCTTGCAGTGGCATGCAAACCGGCTGTAAGTATGGCTTTTTCTGGTCATCAGGACAGGAGACATGAGGGGTCGAGGTTGAGCTTGGTCTGTTCTTCAGTAGCCATTAGAGAACAGATGTTTTCTCAACACATCTTGGTTTGTAGTTTGCAGTCAGCAGATAAAGATGAATACCCTCCTGAAATGCACTCCTGGCTTTCCTATAACCTGGCCACTGCTCTCAAAGTTGAGACAGGATTATTCCATTTAATCATTCAGGACGAGGCATCTAGGCTTGGAAAGTTAAAAAAAACCCTAAACCCTGTTGGCATTTCACTGTGTACACCTGGGCTGAACTTTATTCAATTCACTTAGCCTTCCAAAAACCAGAAGGTACCAACACTTCCAAAAAGACAAGCCTGAGAATGACCTTAAAAGCTCCTGTCTGTGTTTGTGTGTCCTTTGACTGGAGCGGGAGCTAGCCAACAGACAGACCACTGGATGGTTCTAAAATGGTGGCTGTACACACAGTGGAACTGACAGAGGAGTAACATAGCGACCTGAGGTGCTTCTTGATTGTCCCTTTTTGCTGAGGAGAGACAGCATCCTGTCATCCCACAGGGGTAAAGAGGAATCTAAAGATAAGCTGTGGAAGAATTAATCCATCTCCTTCCATTTTGTAAACATGAAAGGAAGTTAAAAGAAGGATGTCAAAACATGAATAATTTTGGAAGGTTTTGAATATACTGTTCTGTTGAGATTGATTTAAAGATAAAGACAAACTGCTGGGTTTGCATGGATGCTTGACTTGAGGTAAAGAAAAGAGGTGCTGGTTCTACCACATTTGTGTGAGGTAGGAACTACCATCCCTTGCAGCTACCAGAGTGCTCGTATCTGCATGGAGAACAGAAGGCACTTACTGACAATGGCCTGCTTGTGCAGACACAGAGACAGCTTGTGCTGCCCAGGGCTAGAGGGGGGAAAGGGGCAAACTCGTTTCATTTATCAGTTAATTGAGTAAAAGGGAGTGATGTTTTAATTTTCCTGTAATCTGCAGCTGCCTGGGTTCTTGTGAGGGACCTGTCATTGCTTAGAGCTCCTGCAGGGGTGCTGTAATTGAGATACTGCCCCATACTCACTATAGGCTTGAAGCAGAGAATAGCCAACACTGCAGAGCTATGATTTGATCTGTGACATGTCCAGTCACACCAGGGTATGTCACGGAGAGATACATTCATGGAGCACATAATCTACTGTCATGTCATGATGATGCTGTTTTCTTTATGCTGTTATGGAGGACTGCATTGAGAACCAGTCTTTGCTTGATGTAGAGCTCCTGACTTGGACAGGGCAGAAGTTGCGAAGGAGAGAGGGTACTTCTCCTCAAAATGGACAGCCAACTGTTGTACCTGTTCTTTTCAGGACAAGGGTTTGTATGTTCTCATTATGGGTTATGTGCCCTTAGCCTTGCATTGTCCGTCTTGCACCATGAGGAAGGAGCTTGCAATGCCACTTATTTCTGTGGATCTCTTCTCAATCCACAACATTGGGTTACCCAAATAAAAATCCAAGGCAGAAGGTTATTATATGGAGAGAAGGAGATTTGGGTTAAACTCTGCTTCATATATGCAGGAATGATGTGTGGCTTCTTGAATTATATTTGTCTGGGTAATACCATTGCACTGAAAGTTGGAGTCAGAGGGGGGGAAATTTATGAATTGTTTGTTAACCGAAATAAGCTGTGAGTATGCACAGGTAGACAGAGGATACTTGCCTTTTTGTCTGTGTTTCTTTTGAAGTAAGTATCTCTCTGCCTTTTTTTAATCCCTGCTGTTAAATAAGAAGTGATCAGCAGTGAGAGATGACAGTACTGTGCATCTCCTATGAATTAGTGTGCTGAGGAAAAAGCAGCCAAAGCTGTTTCAGAAGTTGCAGTCTTCTACAAAAGATACCAACAGTGTATAGCTGGGAAACTGTTTTTAGAATTGTACCCTCCCAAGTTCATGTTGTCTGCACCCTCCCAAGATGCTCTCCTGGGATTTTGGTTTCAGGTATGCCTGAAGAGGAGGAAAACACTGTGTCTAGACATGTGGTAGCTTTAAACTTTTTGGTCAAACTAGTAGATTTTATAGTGGCAACTGTATGGCAGAGGCACAGAGGAATTTCATGCCCATGAGAATTTTATAGCTACAAGTGTGAGGTTTGAGATTCAAGCCTCTGACCATGCACTGTCCTCTTGGGACCAGAGAAACCCCTTGGGAAGTACTGCACAAGCTCTAGGAGCAGGGCTCAGCCTGAACCAGGACATTGCTGTGCTTATAAAAGATAAGAGAACATAGCCCTGGTCTATAGCATGCAGATACTGACTGTTGTTGTTAGAAGGAGGGGAATTAAGTTGATTTCTGCCTTCTTTCAGCATGTTAAGCAAGAATTGAAGTGAGTTTTTATGTGGTCTGAACTGGCCTGCCCTTATCCAGTATTTAGATATGCTTAGTAGGGTCTTCTGGGTCAACTGCTCATTGAAACGAATGTTTACAGGGAGCTTCAGCCTTATTTTCCTATCCTGCTCAAGATCTAAAAAAGAAAGTAAATCTGATTTTTGTGACTTGTGAGCTATGTTTAGGAGAACAGCTTTTGCATTTGGAGCTCATTCAGGAAATGTTTAATCACTCCTGTTATTAGTGGTGTGTGGTAACCAATCACAGTGGGGACACCTCTAACCTGGTTAGTGAGCCATTCCTAAAAAAGGGACAGAAAGACCAACTGTGAATGACAGCTATTTTTTGCATGCGCTTGAACAGTGCTTCCACTACCTAAGTCCTTATATAGGTCCAGGAATATTGCTGCTCTTGGGTCTCTTCTCATTGGTACCCTCTTAACCTCTGAGGTAACCTTAGATCAATATCTGAGTGTGAAAATGCAGTTACAATTACTCCAAGCCTTGCCAGGGAAAACCTACTCGCTTTAGCTCAATAGCTTTTCCTCTACTTTTTTTTACCATGCATTTTAAGATAACTTACCTTTGGGAAACAAAGCTGGTTGTGTCACTTAGCAAATGCTTCTCTGCATTTCAGCTACTGGCTATCCCCATCCTACATGTACACAGGAGTTAAACACAGGTTTAAATGGCATCGCTTAGACCAGAGGAAGCTGCCTGTTTTTCCCTAAGTGCTGTCAATGCTTGGCCAGGGCATTGCAACATTGATGACGGAGACTAATTACAGGGCACAGGTGCTTCAGAAAGGAATTTCTTTGGTGAAAGATCCTGTGTGGATGTGCCTGGGCTAAACTGATTTCTCCATATGCTCTGTACAGAAATACCTTTCCTTACACTCATACCTCTGTGAACCCACCTCCCGGGTGCTGAGCTCCAAAAGATTTCAGACAACCTGAATATTTAGGGGCTTGTGGTGGGTTGACCTTGGCCAAAATGCCAGGTGCCCACCAAAGCCACTCTATCACTCCCCCTCTTTAACTGGACAGGAGAGAGGAGAGGAAAAAAAATAACAACAGGCTTGTGGGGTTGAGATAAGGCCAGGGAGATCACTGAGCATTTACCGTCACGGGCAAAACAGACTCAACTGAAAGGAAATGTGATTTATTACCAATTAACTCAGAGAGGAGTAATGAGAAATAAAACCAAATCTTAAAACACCTTCCCCCCACCCCTCCCTCCTTTCCCAGGCATAACCTTGATCCCGATTTTCCTCCTTCCTCCCCCCCAGCGGCACAGGGGGAAAACAGGGAATGGGGGTTGGGGTCAGTTCATCACACTGTTGTTTTCTGCCGCTTCTTCCTCCTCAGGGGGAGGATTCCTCACACGTTTCCCCTGCTCCAATGTGGGGTCTCACGGGAGAAAGTCCTCCATGACTTCTCCAACGTGAGTCTTCCCACGGGTTCAGTCCTTCATGAACTGCTCCAGCGTGGGTCTCCTCCATGGTGTGCAGTCCTTCAGGAACCGACTGCTCCAGCGTGAGCCCCCCTCATGGGGTCTCTGGCAGCAAACCTGCTCCAGCGTGGGCTTCTCGCTCTCCACAGGCCACAGGTCCTGCCAGGAGCCTGCTCCAGTGCAGGCTTCCCACGGGGTCACAGCTTCCTTCAGGTATCCACCTACTCCGGCGTGGGGGCCCTCCACAGGGTGTAGGCAGTCATCTGCTCCACCGCCCATGGGCTGAAGGGGAAAGCCTGCTTCACTAGGGTCTTCACCACAGGCCGCAGGGGAATCGCTGCTCCAGCGCCTGAAGCATCTCCTCCCCCTCCTTCTTCACTGACCTTGGTGTCTGCAGGATGTTTCTCTCCCATATTCTCACTCCTCTCACTCACTGCAATTACTGCTGCACAGTAACTTTTTCTCACTCTCTTAAATACGTTATCACAGAGGCGAAAAACGCTGTCGCTGATGGGCTCGGCCTTGGCCAGCGGCGGGTCCTTCTTAAAGCCGGCTGTCATTGGCTATATCTGACATAGGGGAAACTTCTAGCAGCTTCGTACAGAAGCCACCCCTGTAAACCCCTGCTACCAAAACCTTGCCATGCAGACCCATTACAGGGCTATTTTCAGTTCTCTTATATAGTACAGCATTTACTAGTACTTGCCATTTTGCCCTAGTATTTAGAGTTAGAGCTTTTCATAAGAGCAGATTTATCCCTAGATGGCAGTTGCTGCGTAAGACTACAGAGTAACTGGACTCCATGACACAGGCAATACACGGTATTGCATCTATACTAACACATTCTACTTTTAAGAGGTTAGGTTAACACAGGTACATAAGTAAAAGTGTGATCTTGACTCAGGGTTTGTACATGATGTATTTAAGAAATAGCGTGCAAGGTAAATGGGTTGCTTCAAATATGCAGGTTCTTTCAACGTTCTGCGTTTCATATCCCTAAGGTATGTCAGGCTCTGCCAGGTTTTAACTTTGGATGATATGAAATTCAGAAGTCAGTTACTAACAGCTACAGCTTGATTGCATATGTACACACAGAAACGCATGCTGAGGGAGACTAGAAAAACAGAACTACAAAAGAAGCTATTTATCTCGTTCTTTGTTTTCCTCTTCCTGCGTGTGAGCACAGCTGGGAATCTTGCTCTGCTGGGTGTTTGCAAGGGGGCAGATGGTTCGTGGAAAGCCTTCTGCTGAAGGTGAGCTGGGAGTTCGGATCACGACTTCTCCACAGAGGTAACTCAGTGTGAGGAGCAAAGCTGGACTGACCTCACAACATGAGAAAATGAGGCTCAGTAAACGATTTGGCTAAGAAAAAATGGTAGAAGAAAAGAAACTAAAGAAAGCCTCTTCTGAGAGGGGGGATTTCAGCGGCGTATTTTCTACTGATCATTAGAAGATTAACTGCCGGTCATGTTCCCAGTTAGGCACTCTCAGAGCTTATTTGATCCTGGGCAACAGGTTTATTTTCCTAATTTATTGTTGCTCTTAGACTTTTAAACTCAAATATAAATTAATGGCTTTTGTTCAGTACAATTTAAAAGCATGCCCAGGATGGGGGAGCCAAATATTTGGCTTGGCTTCATCTTCTGAGTTGTATTTCAAGAGCTTCTGGGCATTACCAGGACGAGTTTGGGGCTGATGTTTGTTTCCTGAAGTGTTTTGGTGCTTAATGTTTCTGCCTTAAGAAGAAAGGTCACTGCCAGCACTGAAGAAGAGCAATTGTTTTAAGGAGCCTGTTAGGCAAGCCAGTTGTTGGAGGGTAGCTTCTAAAACAGGGCAAACTTAGCTGTTATAGATGAGATAATTTCTGTAAGCATTAGGAATAATACTCCAGTTTGGAAAGAAGCACTTCCAAAGAGGTGGTGAGTATACAAAACCTAATGAGTTACAGTTAAAAGATCTGCTGATTATCCTCTAAGACAACTCAGAATGTTTCTGCATCCAAGAAACTGTGAATCCTTCAATAAGTTTAATAAATATATGGGGAATGAGAACAGGCTGGCCCTCAGAATGAACTAAGATAAAAACATCTACAGAAAAAAGAAGAAAAGAGTGTGAGTACAATCAATGCTGAGGGAAGAGAAACAAGAATAAAAAGTATGTCTCAAACCTTGTAAAAATGAGTTTCTGCTGATTCAAGGTTCAGTGGAAAATGGAAGTGAGCTCTATTAAGTAAGTTTGATTCTGGTGATAGAACCTTAGTTTTTTTTCAGAGATCCCAATACTGGAATAAGGAGGACCTTACTTTGCATGTGATGCCATTTTGGACGGAGGTGTTGTGGGTCTGCTGGATCAAGTGCTGGCTTGGGACTTCACCATTTCAACAGTGGTTCTTCATTGTCCTTGGTGTGCTGGCTGACCCAGGGCAAGTCATTTCAACTCTTCCAAATTTTGTTTGATTCCTGAGGAACACTCCGAATTGTGATGGATGGTGGTTATACCCCCACTATGTGGGGAGATTGTGGGCAAGGAGATCACATCTTCAAATCACTTCTATCCAATTGCCTCTACAGTGCAATGCCTGGCAGATCAGCTAAGCTTTTCAGGGAACCATGCCTCTTCTCTCTTTGAAGCTAATCAAGATATCCTGTCCCTCAAAAAATATACATTTGGGATGTCAATAATTGGAATATATTGTTCTTGGCCCACAGGGAGTCTGACACAGCAGCTCTATCTTAAATACAGCGATCAGCCTGCAAAAGCCAACAAAATCCCACAGACCAAGTGATAACAACTGTTTCACATTCTTAAATCTCCCAGTAATCTCAGGGATGAGTGAGCTTCATAGCTGAGAATTGCTCTTAAGTACAATTTACTGGGGTTTGTTTTTTAATACCCGCATTTATTACATTTTTTTTTTTTTAAAGAAAGTTTTTCACAAGATTTGCCAACAAGAATAATGGTTTGTTGTAACGGATCAGATCACTTATCCTTGTAAATCCAGTACCCTATATCTGCCAGTGGATGACTTGGCTCAGCTTGAGAATCAGCTAGTATAGTACAGTAGGGTGCAGGCATGGCTTTACTAGAGGGCTAAAAGCCTCCATCTTTCCATCTCCCGTTGTACTGACGGTGGTGGCCTGTTAGCATCCCCTTCTTGCTATTGTCAAGGCTGCGCTGCCTTTGGTTGGGAAAGGCTCAGAGGAAGCATGTAGTCTCCAGAGAAGCATGGAGGTAGCTTTGTACTGAAAAGCTGTCTTCTGGCCAGGTAAACAGGACTGGTCCTTCCTCTTCTATCGCAGTGCTCAAAAGTTCAAGGGAATTGGATGTAGAGTTTTTTGTACCTGGGTCAAGTTGTTTTGGAGGTTGGAGTGGTGAGGAAGAGAAAAACAAAATCTGCAATGCAGTGTACGGATCACAACCATTTATAGCAATTGCCAAAAATAATAGGATGGGTCTTGTTCTCTGAGTAATCTACAGTAAAACCAGAGATTGACAAAGAACTTCATCAGTAATCAAAGGTTTTGAACCCTTATTTCTCATGTGCATTGGTGTCCCAGATGCTTCCTCTGCTTCCCAGAGATGAAGCTGTGGCAACTAAAAGGAGGTGTCACACATAAATTGAAGGGACAATCTCATGCTACTGTTCCTAAGGTTGCAGAAAGCCTGAAGGACATTTCTGCGCTAGGATTATTTAAACATTTGGGGTTTTTTCCTTGCATGTTACAGAGCTATACCATTATGGAAAACTAAGATTCCTGTTGCAGGGAGGGACTATCTAAATCAGTCTGTCCTGGGACAGTCAGTGCTGTGCAAGCCAGTGGGTGAAATATTGTTCTGAGGGAAGAAATCCAGCTGCTGTTTGCCATGAATAGGCCATGTAACCTTGGGCCAATTGTGCTTGGCTTCCCTTTTCACCTTGTCAGGCTTTAACCATGTACCACAAGACAGTTGCCTGTTGAAGGAAGGGGCTCATCCTGCCATCATGAGGAAATGTGAGAGATGAGAAAAAACTGAAAACCCTCATGTTTTGCATAGGAAAAAATATCCCAGTTGTGATCTACTGTTGCATGCATAGGTCAGGGAAGGATTACCCTGTGGTTAAGGAAGAGGATTGTATCAAGGGATAAGTTCTGTTCCCAGCTCAGCCACAGACTTCCTTTCGGACTCTAACACTTAATTCTTTGTGACTTTGTTTACTCACCTGTCTGATGGGAATAATACCGCTTACATCAGAGGCTAGTTGTGCTACTCTATGTTGATGCACATGGTGTTAGTTAGGCACATTAAAATGCTTTGTGATCCACGGATTTTAAAAAAACGCAGTGTAAATGGTCAGGACTGTGACTTGAGATTTTAGTTCCAGGCACTGTGTCACAAATCAAAATATCTCCTTTTATTTCTCACTGTAGAGAGTTATAAAACATCCAGCGGGCATAAGGTTGCACTTCAGAAAGCAAGCGCAAGTTTTGGACAGCCCAACTAAAATCTAGGTTAATTTTTAAGCTTTATATATGCTCTAGTTTCCATAGCTATTTTTCATGTTACTTTTATTTTGTATTTACTGGCAAAATGCCCCTTTGAGTTTGTTAGTGTTAGAGTTTGTTAGTGTTAGATATCCATTGTCCAGTACCATTTGCTTCCATGTTTTGTATTTCAAGTTTTACATTACATCTCCCTTGGCTTTAGAGGACTAAATTGTTCCTGTGCTTGTTACTCAGCTGAAATTTGGAAGGACCTTCAGATCTTTTTTTCTTTAGAGTCTGTTTTTGTTACAGGCTTTACTAGCTCACTGAAAAATCCTTTAATGAAGACACCAAACAAGAAGGTGCAAGCTTCAGTTCACTAATCCTGTCTGATCTCAAGCTGTCTGACACTTGAGGTCAGCTACAGAATATGATTTTATTCAGGGGGCTTCCTATTGTATAAAAGGAATAAGGTTTATATAGTGTATAACGGTATGTAAAAAAACTTTAGAATAGATTGTCTGAGGTCATTAGGAAGGTTGTAGCTTCCATAAGGGCCACCAATTTAAGCAGCCTCACAGGTTATAGAGGAGAGCGAGCCCCTTCCCCCCAACAGCAGTAGAGTATTAAGTTGCAACTCCGTCAGCCAAGCTCTTCATTCATCCATGCCTTAAGAGCAGCAAATGCTTTATTGTGTGTGATGAGACCACTGAGCTACCCAGTGGGCAGGCCAGCCTGTCTCTCAGGGCCACTGCAAGTAACCTCTCAGGAGCTTGTGGTGGTTAGACAAGCCCAGAGCTGTGGAGAAAGAGTCATAGTCCAGCTGAGGTTGTCTTGAGCCACGGTGAATTCAGCATCCCTGACAAAACTAGGTTGAGGCAAGTCATATGATGCCTCACTAGTGTGTTGGAGAAGACTCAAGTAGGGAATGTTTACCTGGGAAGCCAAGGGTGCTGTAGTCTCCTCCTCTGCTGGGATGTGGCCACAGCAGCAGACATCCACTATTCACCACTTACTGCTGGCACCCTCAGTTCACAGCTCATAAGCCTAGGGGCTGGCATCTTACTGTAAATTGCCTTTCATTTAGGCAAGAAAGAAAGGGAGCTAAATATGCTGAACATGTTGGGGAAAGGAAAGATCTCTACAGGTTTGTGTAAAGAAACTCAGGACCAAGGATCAAGTCCCTTTCTCATCCCATTTTCTCCCTTTCAGAAGAAAGCACATGAAGAATGCGGGAGAGCAAGGATTTGCTACTAAGTTTTAAGAGACAGCCTTGTACTCCGAGAGCAGCACAAGTATGGCAACCATGTCATTTGGTCAGAGAAAGCCCTGAACATCACTGTTTGTTGCACATTATAATAAGCTGCTTGTTTGTACAAAAAAAAATAGCCCAGTTACATTTGATTTGAGATCAAGACAAGCAGCAACCTTGGCAAGCTTCACCTGCTATGAGTTTCCCCCGACTTTCATCCAAGAAGCTTAGCCTTAAAGCCCAGTAAGAAGAGAGCTTTGTATCTTTCTTTCAAGTCAGGTAGGATTGAGGGTAGAACAAGGAAGAAAGAGCCAAAGGGGCAGCTCCGCATATAAGTTTCTTCTCACAGCTGCTTTCTCCTTGTCCTTGAGAACTTGAGGAGAACATCAGAGCTCAGAAGAAGAGAGTCTCGATTCCTGCTTTACTCTTCTTCCTCTAGTTCTATAAAGTCCTGTTGACTCATTTACACACCTAATCCAGTTTAGGGCTGAAGAAAGGTTTTCGCCTCCAGTACTATCTCAGGAGCCCTAAGGCTAATTTCCTTTCATTAGCCTTCCATACCTTCCCACTGTCATTTATTGGATAGGTGTGTAGATACATACTCAGGCTAGACAGCTAGCTAAGAAAATTCTGTGCAACAGGTAGAATAAAGCGTAGGGATGAGAATAACTAGAGAAAGAGTAAGGTAAATAAAGGAGAAAAAAATAATACTTGCCTTTCTCTTACAGAGATAGTCTCTGCAATTACTGCCATACTGAGTAGAAAGTGGAACATACTGATAGCGGGGGATAGGTTAAAAAATGATGCATTAGAAAGAGAAGTAGGTATATGTGCTTGAACTGTGGAAGCTATAGGGCATAACTTGATTTATGAAGAGGATGTTAGCTATAAAAGCTGTGGCAAAAATGTAGTTTGAGACTGATGTCTTTTTCACATCCTCGTCTAAAACCTAGACTTCTTTTTAGTACTTTACAAATCCTTACTCCAAGACTAAGATGTTTAATTTTAATTTATTTTTTTAGTCAGATATTTTCCTGGATGTGAAATCAATATTTCTGGGTTTATGTGTTGTCCCTTCCCTATTTCTTTAGCTAGCTTTGAGGTCTATAAGCAGGGCTCACAACATCTTCCACTTCAGCAGTCACAGGGGTCCTTTGCTGGCCCTCACCAGGCTGTTGCTGGAATTTCACAGCACTGTTACCTGTTGCCTGTGCAAAATCAGTCAAAGCTACTTGCGTACTGCCCTTGTATATATAATAGACACTTCCTCAGGAGTGGAGACAGGAAAATGGAGGAGGGACTGGGGGTGGTGAGAGGAAGCAGGGGTCCATCCCTGTGGTGTGCCCGTCTGGATGCAGAGGAAAGAGATGAGGGAAGTGGGGAGGCATAGTTTATTGTGCTAAAGGGAAACAGAGAGGACATTCTGCCAGTGCTTATTGACACAAGCCTCAGCAGTGACTCCGGGCTTCCCCACCGGCTGTGAGTGACGGGCAGAACAGGCCATTGCCTTGTTTGGTGGGATCTTGTGCAGACAGACTTCTTGTGGAGGGATGGATCCTCCTTGGGGAGCTGG
This sequence comes from Leptosomus discolor, assembly GCF_034619465.1. Classification (NCBI taxonomy): domain Eukaryota; kingdom Metazoa; phylum Chordata; class Aves; order Leptosomiformes; family Leptosomidae; genus Leptosomus; species Leptosomus discolor. Next base: position 54,086,769 of record NC_141393.1, on the reverse strand, counting down.
CAAGAGGACAGAAATACAGGAGTCTTTGGCTGACACTCTGCCTTCAGGGGATAGATATTTTAGAAGGGCTACAACTATTAAATTAGGGGCATCTTCCCCAAGGAGCCACCTTTGAATTCTCCTCAAAGCCAGCTGTTCTGTTGCTCAAAAGTAAGAGTTATTTCTGTCTGGGATGACTAGTGGGACACATCCAGCCTCAAGCTCACATCCATGACTTGTGTCCCCGGTGTCCAGGCTGCCTCCTCTTGGCTGATGCCATTTCTGGTTAGGAGTGACAGGAATGGATTTCCAAGCAGAGCAGCTCAGGCACAAGGCAGAAAGTTGCTCATCCACAATGTGCCATTTCAATCTGTGAGCCAGCCCTGTGCAGGCTGCCTGTGAGGACTGAGCCTTTCGGGGGACCTAAACCTGAGCCATGGATGCAGCACATCCTTGGTGCATGCTGTGTCCTGGAAATACAGCCAGAGAGTGCTGTTGTTCATTTAATTGCAACTTAGATAAGGATTTGTACTTTTATTCTCCGTAAAGCCCCCAGAAGAACCCTGTGTGCCCTGGAAATTTATCTTTCCAATCATGAACAGTAAACATGCCATCGTAGACTGAGAAGGGGTATGGAAACCTTACTGCGGTTGGCTAAGGGAGAGAAATCGAAGCACTACAGGAGTCGACTCTTGCATTATTATAGGTGTTTTCATTGAGTAAATGGCTTCTGCTGAACAGTTGGAAGACCAAATTGGACTGGTTTGGCTCATATATGCACATATATCTTGACAGGAAGAAGGGAAAGGAGGGAGCATTTATATATGGATGAGCAGGCATAAAATATATAGTGAGATAGAGAAAGATGAGGAGTTAAGGAAATCAAGATAAATGGGAGAATATGTATGAGAAAGCACTTCTGTGGCACTGAGTGGTGTTCAGGACTGTATTAATTAGCTAGTGCTAAAAGGAAGTGATGGGGATGTAGGTATAGATGGGTTGGACTAGATGATCTTTCAAGGTCCTTTCCAACCCCTAACATTCAGTGATTCTGTGAACAATCTGTAAGGTTGTTAAAACAAGACGTAGATCAGCTGGAACTTGCAGGAAAGGTTTTCCCATTAAGAGTGGTACTCTTCTGGCTGGGCAAGGATATTGGAGGTGTGAGGAGCTCTGGTTACAGGTCTTGTGTGTGGGAAGGTTTCTACATTCAGCTCAAAGGACCATTAATCGACAAGTCCAATCCCTTGTTTATCACAGGTCATTGAGAATGGCAGCTCATTGTTCCATTGGAGGAACCCGTAGTGGTTGGGTGGCTGAAGCATGTTTTCCAGAGAGTTGGCCAGTCTTGACTTTGAAGAGATTAAAAGATGATCCACCTTTTCTCTTGGGAACTGAATGGTAAATCATACCCTCCTTTACAGATTTGCAGCTATGATGTTTGTCCAGATTTTGCAAGCATTAGAAACTATGGGGTGGCTTCTTAAGGGGACCTCAGGCAGGCAAAAGCAGGATGAGAGCAGCTGACGTCATAGAGAATTTCCTTGAAGGTGGAAAAATACAGGCAGCTGACTTTCAAGGAGAAATGTTCCTTTACTATAGGTAAACTCAGGTGCTGCCATCTCTGTGAACTTCAGCTGTGTGAATTAGGACTGATAAATATGCTGCTTTGCCAAGGTCTGAACTAATTGAGGGAATGGCCAATGTTGTTAGCTGACCTTGAGGGAACACAAGTCCCTTTAGAACAGCAAAGTGCTATAGGTATTTGAGAGCTGGGGTAACTGAGGTTTCGCTGTAATCGGCTTAGAGCTCATGATGTCACACTGAAGCCACAGACATGTGGAGAAAACCCCATTGTGTCAAAATTGAGGTTAGACAGGGCAGTGAAGGTCAGTGGAATACAAGGCAAATATTGTGTACAGGAGAAGAAACCCCATGTTTTCTGGCAGTATGAAACCGAGACCAGAGTGTTTGTTTATGGAGACAGCCATTTGCAAACATGAGAAAGGCTGCCAGTGATACAAGAAGCTTTTTTGATGCATAGCAGGTGCTCCTCAGACCTGAGTGAAGAAGGCGGGAACTGGGAGGACATTTTTTTCTGAACATTGTGAACTGACAGAAAACAAGTTTGTAGGTCTGTAGGAAGTAGCAGGAAACCATAATACTGCACTGGAATAAGCCGAAGGTTTGAGCCATGTGGTGTGGCATATTTACCTGGGGCACCCAGGGGTCGTACAGCGGGAACACATGTGTGCAGGGAGTTTTGTAATGGACACAGGCCTGATCTTGAGCTAAAAAAAGCTGCAGAGCAAGGATGTTTAGAAGGGCTTCTCTGGGTGTGAGCGTCAGGGTTATGACTCTTCCAGTGCGCTGCTTCCATACCCACCAAACAGATTTTGGCTAGTTATGGGTGCTTTATGCTGCACTGCTTCACAACTGGATTTTTTCCTTGCACAGGGAATATCAGTATTTCTAAGTAACTTTCCTAATAAGAGCAGGAAATCAAAATACTTGCCAAGGAGGTGGAAGATGCAGTGAAATGAAAATTTCAGGAGAGTTTTGAGCTAGAAAAGTTGTGCTTAGTGTATTCAACCTGAGTAAAACACTTAGATTTAACAGGATAACATTGTTCTTATACGGACAACAATTCCTAATGAAACATGCTAGTCTTCTGGGACTAGTAGATTTGGAACTATTTTAGTTTCAGTGCGGTGGATAGGAAAAATAAATTAAAAAATAAAAATAATTTGGAAATTTATGTTTTTCCTGCTTACTTACACGGGGTGAGAATTTGGTGCTCAGACAGCAGGTCACTGTCTAGTCTTATGGGGGATTTAGGACTGAGTCTCAGAGTACTGGACATATGTGAATTGTGGCCACTTGTAGCCTAAACCTTGAATCCAGTAGTGCTTTGCAGCTGCAAATAAGGATGAGGTCGTACACCAGGTTGTGGTCTCCACAATACATCATTACCAGGATAATCACATCTGCAAGAAGGACTGTTACCGCCATGCATTATTGAATGAGATCAGGTACTTGTATTTCTGAAATGAAGTAATTTGCCTGTGTATTAGTTTCCAGGGTGAAGCTGCCAAGAGACGATTACCAGGAGTTATGTGAATTGACAGGGAAGGCTCAGAGGATAGTTTGAACCCTGTGGTGGACAGGCATAGATTTTTCAGTCAGTGGGCTATCAGTCTAGTTAAAAAATGATGCTCTACAGTCATCCCATTTCCGGTGTATTTGCTATATTTTTTTCTTCCCTTAATTGCCTGATTTCCAAATGCAGCTATCTCTGATACTGACATTAAGGATCAAATCCAACTGGTTTAATTGGATGCTGTTTGTTTAAGACAAACAATTTTAGTCCTGAGGGAATTTAGTGTTTTAAAATTTCCCCTCAGATATTTGGCATCACTGGGTATGTCTGGATACAGGCAAACTCACTTTGTCACTCTGCTCAGCAGATGCAAGCTCTTCTGCCTGCATTTATCCTGAACAGATGTTGTATAGGCATATTAACTCCACTGTGAGCTTGAGACAATGCGTGATGGCTTTCAGCATGGTACTCCCAGCTATATACTCAGAGCCAGCATTTGTTTTGGAGCTGGCTCATTTCTGGGCAATTTGGAGCATGAAGGAAGCACAAGACCACATCTGCTGGCAAATTCCATCTAGACATACCCAGAGACAACTATATTTTGTAGATTGTGACACTGAAGTCTGAAAAGTAGGGTTTGGGATTTATTTGTTATACCAGGCATGCAAAGGATAGCAGGCCAGAGCAGGGAGACTGCAAATTGGATGCCCCAGCTTAGGCAGTTGAATTAAAACCTACCAGAAATGGCCAGTTGTACTAGTTGTTTCGGCTGTAATGGACAACTTAAATCTAATATTGAGAAGTCCTGAATGTTTTTTTTCGGGCTGGTTCCTGGCACTTCTTTCAAATCAGAACTTCCAAGGCACCCTAAAGGGCACACTTCAAAATAGCTATACTCTTTTCAGGAATGTAGTCCTGAAATCCATCCTGTGGGTCCTAAATGAGTGGCTGGAGCTGCACAAATTTATAGGTTTTATAATCCATAAAGAGCTCTCTTGTCTAGCCTTCTGCATAACTGGTGAGCCTTGCTTGGGAATTAAGCCTATGGCATCTTTTCGGCCTATAGTAGTGTGTTTGGAAAGACTGCAGCCTTGGTATGAAAGACTTTGCTAGAAAGAGGATGTACTCTGGTTTCAGGGACAGCAATGATGCCTTTGATCTCCTCTACTTCCTTCTCCTGGCAAGTTGCAGTTATGACATTTGGTGTCTCAACAGAGTCTCAAACTATAGGTTTTTGGGAGCTGTTTTGTGGCCTGGGGGAGGGGTGGCATATGGAACAAATGTTCTGCATTCAATTGCTCCCTTGGGCTTCAGTGCAGGCACAGCACACTAGCAGATCTAGACAAAGGAACATGGTATTTCTAAATTTTGGGGTTTGAAAAACTATTAAAGTCATTTTCCCACTGTAATGTACAAGAATTTTTGAAACAAAAATAAGTTCCTGTCTCTGCCACTTACCCAGAGCTTTAGAGATGCAATCAACCCAGCAGTCATCCTCTCGCCAGAAATAAAAATATCCATGGTGGGGTTTTATTTCCTTCTTTTGGAGACCTGGGATAAGCAACACATGATTTGGTGCTGCTGACATCTGGCAGCATCGTTCCTATTTACTGTAAACACGAGTCATCGCCCATGGAGTATTTTATTGCCTGTGGTTTCCATCTTGTTGTATGTAGCAATTATGCACATGGCGCAATCTTTCCATGTCAATAAAAATGTTTCATTCTCAGCAAGGAACATAAGAATAAACCCAGCAATTCTTATGGGCTACTGTGCTGAGTTAAATGGGTTGTGATGAGGAGGAGTGCTGCTGGGGGCTTGGCGCAGAGGGCAGGGTGACTTTCTCCTCCAAGGTCACTAGGTGGGACTCACGGACTCAGGGGCACTAGACAGAAAGTTATAGTGAGCCTGTGGCTGAGAAAAGGTCTCACAGCTTTTGTTTGCTTTGTTGACAAAATGTTGTGCGGCAAGATGCCTTGTGAATGCTGCTGAAGACTTTCCTTCTTGCTAATTTCTGTTCTGTCTTTATAAATTTTTTTTCTGGTTACCCAGGAGTTTAGAAATGTTTTCAGTAAAGAATTCATGAGAGAATCTTCAAAGAGGACCTCAGCCAGGGGAAAATCATAAGCGAGAGTGGAAAAGTAGTGTTTTAAATTAGTGTGAAAGCTTGGGGGAAGTGACTTAGGCCCAAATGCACACATTGATTTAAGCCTCTCATTCCTGCTTAGGTGCCCTACTTTCCCTTTAGAGTACATCTAAAGGCCTTTATGATAAAGCACTTCCCGCTTTGTTCTTCCCTTGGCTTATTGGGAAATGGAGTACAACATTTGCCTGTTATGGTGGGAGCATGAGGGCATTTGTCTGGAGCTCCAGACAGTGGGGCTAGTCTTAGCAAGTCATCCAACCTCTCTCTACAGTTTCTGGGGAGGGACAGGCCCTTCTGGTGGGTGATTCATCTCTGCAGAAGATAGGTGTCTGAGATATGTGGGCTGCATCACTCCATGGAGGTGCCAGCCTCTCTCCGCTGGCTGTCAGTGGAGCCTAGCGAAAGAGTTTGGACTAGGCGCCTAAGTTTTAGGCAGCTCATGGCATGGGAGGCAAATTTCACCCCCAGGAACTTGGGGTGGAATTTAAGCTGTCTGAAAATGACAGTTGTGCAAGCAATAATAAACAGTCTGTAGTTCCATGTCTGGAATCTCCTTATAAACAGGAGCATGCAAATCAATTAGATAAAAATCTGAACATTTCTAATTCTCCTGCCCAAACTTGAACATAATCTTTTCTTGGATTTGATGAAAATCCCCTTCACTCTCCAAACTGTATATATCTCTCTTGTTCTGCCACACAAGCAACCTCCTCTTTGTTTCACACAGGGATAAGTATTCAGGAGTCTTGGGGTGCTCTGAGAGCACCTCATCTCAGTACATTCCTGACTTGGCCAGGATGATGAGAGTTGGTGCTGGGAACCTTCTGGGAAGAGCCCAAAGATCACACTGTGGCATGATTCCTGGCTCAGTGCTGCTGATCAGAGTGCTCCAGATAATCTAAGAGGTAGATAAACACCCCAACTCCAGAGTGCTTATCCAAACCAAACCTTTCAACATTTATCCACCTTGACTGTACATGACTTTGCCCTTAGCAACAGAGATTACACCCACTTTTTCTTCTCCACTTCCAGCGAAGAGCAAGAACGTACTTGAAGACAAGTGAAACACCTTAGGCTTTTAGGTTCCCACACCTTTCTTCTTTCTTTTTCAGAAACTAGTCTGGTTATGTATTAGTTTCTCATCACAATCGCTGCCTAAGAAACTGCACATTCAGCTGGAGGTGCTAGGCAGCTCGTTGCGAAGGCAAGTGCTCCTTCACTGCTAGAGTGGGTGGGTAGGCCAGGGCACGTGGGTCTCACTTTCATCAGCATCAGTTAACAGTTGCTCTTGAGGATGGGACTATATGCTCATGGTACCTGCCCTTGTCTGATACGCCTTGGTTCTACAAGCTGCCTCCGAAGGGGAGGATTTTATTTATTTGTTATTTATTATTTTTTTACTTCCATTCTAACCTTGAATGTTTTGTTGGTCTTGGAATTTTTTTCCCTCTTTCTCTTGAATACCTGGAGATAAGAGAATAGAAGTGACCCTATCCATTGGTCCCTTGGTGTCATAAAAGTGCTCAGGTCCTTGTGGTGTGTCTTGCTCATGCACTCAGGGTAAAACAAACATTTGACTTAGAGAAAAATTCTTCCTGACTCTAAGTTAGACTGACAGAAGCCATTATTTTCCTTCTGTTTTTGTGTGTTTCCTAAGTAGCACGGTGTATGGGCCACATTCTCTGACCAGTAGGAATTACCGCCTAACAAATTACCTGTTCTTGCAGGGACTCAGGGTTTCTTCTTTCTGCCTGTAGCGCATTGTATTTTTTTGTGGCTTTAGGTTTTTCAAATTAAAGATTTTAAGTTGTTATAGATTATGTGGAAGTGTTTTGTGGCTTGTGGTGTATAGAGTTATGTGGAGTCAAGTGTGGTAGACCTTTCTGGATAAATGTTGTTATACATTGACTGCGAGGGGCTGCATGTGATGAACCAGGAGATTTCTGTGTTTGAGTCCAGGGTTTCTTTGGCTAATCCATTCATTTGGGCACATAGAAGTAAATGTTAGTGCACTTTGTTTCAAAAACTGCCTTAATCCTTGTATTTCTGGGGAATGCGAACTGTCCACAGGTGCTAACTCACCAGGCAGCCTTAGACATTTGTGCTCTCGTATTCGTTATTCATAGATCAAGCAACTCGTTGGCAATGGTATAAGAAGCTTCAGTTCTTACCTAGAAGGTCTCTCTGAAAAGACGCCTTTCTTTTCCCACGTATCTCCCCCCTCAGCCTTTTCATTAGGGAGGACGGTGCGAAGAACACAATATTTTTTTTTCTCAGAAAACTGAAATAAAAGTAGTTATAGTCATAGAAAAAGGTAGTTTTATTTATTAAGAAGTAAAAAATACATGTTGGATGTGTTCTGTGTATATATGGTAAGGTACTAAAAAGCTCCTACACCTTCCTCTCCCCTTTTCCTTTACAATAAATATTCTGGCTTCAGTCTCTTATTTGATGGATTGGACAATTCTGATACAAACAATTTATTTTAATCCCGCTAAGTGTTATTTTTTTACAAACGCCCCACTTTTCATCAAACGTACTTTGATCAAAAACAATTCAGCTATCCCTACTGTCAAGGCGCCAGGCACAGGTGCTAATTGGTATAAATTGTGGCATGAATGTGTATGCAGAGCAGCTTATTTCCCGTAATCCTTTGAATGAGGATCAGATGGAAAAACCTTTGAGCTGGTGATGTGACCTGCATTCGACCACAGTATCTAGAACCAGTGGGTCCATATCCTGTGAGTTACTCAAGTTTGGCTATATTTACTTTTCAAATATTGAAACGAGTAAATGAAAACTCTCACTGGTAGAATGTGCTGAAATACACATGAATATTAGAATCTTGGACATACACCTTAAAAATAATAATTTAAAGTGCAGTTTTGTGTTTTGTTTTGCTTTTCCTCAGAAATAACATCAGACACACCCGGAGAGGTTAAAGAGAGAAGGTACAAAGGACATTTACAGTTACAGTATAAACAGTATGACTAGTTTTCTCCTGGACCGTGGGTTGGGTTGGAGGAGCACTCTGGAGGTCTCTAATCCAACTGCTTGCTCAAAGCAGGGCTGACTTCAAAGCCGGGTCTGGTTGGTCAGAGCCTCGTCCAGTTGAGTTTTGGAAATCTGCAAGGAGAGGTTTGGCAAGGATCGATATGGACCGCTGTTCTAATGCTGGAGCACCTCTCCCTGTGAACATTTTTGTTTCCTGATATCCAGTTGCAACCTACCTTGTGCTATTTGTGTCCATTGCCTTTTTTGATTTTTTTCTGGGCACCTCTGAAAAGAGCTCAATTCTGTCTTCTCTATAACCCCTTTCTAGGCCATGGTTAGCTCTTTCCCTTTGCCTTTGCTTCTGGGTACTCAACTAAGAAATATTTTTAAAAATCTCACTGAAGTACCTTGTGTTGGTTTAAAAAAAAAACAAACCCAAACACAACTTATTAAACAGCACTGGCAGTTTTATCAGTAATTTCCAGAAGAGGAGAGTTAGCCCAATAGTAAATCCTTTGATGAGTCCATTCCTTCATGTCTTTAATGCACTTTCCAAACCAAAAAAAAAAAAAAAAAGGTTAAATGCTCCCTAATGCTTATCCTAACCAAACAGAAGTTCTGACCTCTCTAAGCTGTGACCTGTAAGGGCAGTATTTGCAAAACAAAACTGTCTGACCAGAGATGCTAGGTGTTGGTAAACGCTAGTGGTCAGTTGGCTGTGCCACATATCTCTTAGACAGTTTTGTTTTCAGGAAACTTGCTTGAGTTGCTGTCTTAGAAAGGACAACAAAATGAGAGCTTTTGGAAGTCAATGTTCCCCTTCTTCTGGAGACAAACTTGCAGAAACCAAATACACACTTGGGAAAATATGTGGGGCACTCAAGCACTTGTAAGATTGTTTCAGCAAGGGGAACCTAACCAGCCCAGCCAGATACTTGCACAGATGTGGAAGGTTGGTGGGTAGGGATGTTTACTTCCTTGGCATATAGTACTGCAGTATGTCTGTATTTTTATGTGTGTATCTTCTCTATGCAGACTTCACCCTTCTGCCCTGAGTGCTCACGAGCAGTTCCTCTGCTGATGTATGTGCCTGCAAGCCCTAAGGAAGTCAGCTGGGAACTTGCCCTAATGTTTTCTGTTGTCTTTCCATGGCGTGAGAGCAACTCTTTCCTAGGTATAAAATTATGAGCACTGAAGAGTGCTTAGGTATGCAGAAAAGCTAAAAATGGCCTCCACAAGTGCAGCTGGATGGTGGTCAGAAGGATCTATTTTTACTTGACTTGCATTTGCGCAGAGGCATCCATGCATGCCTTTCTGTTGTTCCTGGAGTCTTTCAAGCATATGGTAAATAGAGTTTCAATGGGTTGGAACCTATTGCTTCAGGAAATGTTGTTACAAATTGTTTTTCCACTGCAGCACATTGAGGGTTTTTCTTGCCACCCCCAATATATGATCTGAAATCCAAGTGGTCTCCAGAAGGGAGTGGCCAAGAGGTTTTGAGGCGATGTGAAACCCATTAGGCTTGCAGAGAAAGTGGTAAAGCATCACAAAAACATTTTGGAGTGTAGAAAAGCAGGGGCTATTACTCAGAGTGCAGTGAAACCATGTTTCTCTAACTAGGTTATTTACATCTTGTGGTACATAAAGAAATACAAATTACTTAGACTGCAATAAGCTACGTTTTTCTAACTAAATAGATTGGCTTAGATTTTGTGGCAGGGGAGGGAAATACTGATTAAGAGACTGTTTGAGCTTTTTTTTAGTCCCACTTGCCAGTCTGGATTTCTGATGCCTGTGTTGTTTACTGATCATCTTTGGCTATAGCTGTCTTTGGGGCACCTTCTTTTTTTGGCTAGCTCTTCTCCTTAGATGCTTGTGAAGAGAAGTTGCCTATAAACACCTATGGGCAAAGCGTATTATTCTTTATCGATTGCTCTTCATCCATTACAACTGTTCTCCATCTCTCTTGAACCTCGGCCTCACAGGAACCTTTCTAATATGCAGGGCAACTCTTGACCATGAGATCCTTTTTTCCTCTAAATCAAGTGTTCTTATCTATTTTTCCTGGAAAAACTTTGTATCTGTTTCAAGAATCTTTCACACAGTGCACCCTTCATATGTCAAGGTCTCATCCAGTTTTCCTCGCAAATTAAAAAAACCCAACAACTAATGTCTATGGGCAGAGATCCAGGAGTTCCAGTGTGCTTTCCATTTATATCAGCTGTCAGATCTCATTTAGTGAGTTAAAAACGCGAGAAATTGAGCTGAATGCCCAGCACAGCAAATTGTCGTAGGTAGGACTAACATAGTGAAAAAGAGGGATGGATTTATTGCATATGGGAGATGTTCAGAGAGCTTGAACAAAAACAGTGTCTTCATGGAAAATCTTTACATCCACAGTGCTGGGATAGGATTTGAAGGATGAGATCAAGTCATCAAACTTTCATTTACCTTTTTTTGGAGGAAAATAAATGTATTTCCCACTTCTGCTAGACCAAAGCATTCATTGGCTTTTGTGGCATCACGCTTGTGACCTGGGTTTGGAGGAAGGCAGTCAGTGGACTGTTGGAGAATTATAGTTTTAATTCAGATCGCGTTCTTTGTTAACTGAGCACTATAGAAATCCTCGCTTTTTCCTCTGAAGGAGCTGATACTGCCTGTGACAAGATACTGGATTTAGAGGCACCACTGTTATGTTTCCACGGGTTAGAAAAAAAACACAGTCCTCTCCTATAGTGTATGCAGACTTAGAAATAATTACGTTCTGGAAACTTGTGATGCCTCCAAATTGTTCTTTGTAGCTTGATGAAATGCCAGCTTCTGGGAGTCAGCTTCATATAGACAAGGTATGCACTGCACATTAGCATCTGTTGAACACAGTAAGATGGGTAGAGACTAGTCAAATTCATGAAACTCAGAAAAGCGGGTATTCAGCTTGTACCTGAAATGAAGAGCAGGCAGAGTAAACCTGGCACAGTAAGGTGTCTCTGTGGATGAAATAATTAAACAAAACAGAAGAATTTATCTACCTTGAAAGCCTGCTAGGGTCAAATCGAAAGCAGATGGAAAGCATTTAGAAGAAATTCAGGCTGGCTGAATTGCATTCAGGCAGATAAAAGACTTTGCTAAAGAATATATCTTCCACTTAACAGAGAGAGGAAGTCCTACAACTCATGTGGGCTTCAAGTGATGACATATGGTTCAAGTATCATGGTCCTCTTCTGAGAAAACAGCATAAAGGCTTGTCACCACCCCAGTGAAACATTCAGAAGGTTGTGACAGGGCTGAGTCTTGTTCCCTTCAAGCAGAAAGCAGATCCAAGCACTCTATTGACAACAGATGGACAGAGGTGACTTTTTTTAAAAGGAAAACAATTTGTGATTACAGGCCTTGAACCCTTCACCCATAAAGGATTTGTCCTATTGCATAAGTACGGGGCAGGTATTTCAGCTTAATGAAATCTATCTGTCATCTCTGAGTTTCGTGAAGGAAGAAATGGCCGTGGATGTCTTCAAATCCCTGTTTCTTCGTGTGAAACTGCCTCCTTCATAAACCACATCCACGAGGAAATTTTTTTTCTTTTATGCATTGCTTTTGTGAGACTGTAAAAAGTACGTGTCCTCTTGTTGCAGTTGAAGTTTAACTCTTCTGACTGTGTGAACCACTTGTGGTTCACAGTGATTACCAGCAAGTCTCTTTTAAAATAGCAAAGTTTGTGACAGTTGCAAGATGCATGTGGATAACCACTTCCAGATTTGAAGTGACACCTGCTGATGTTGAAATTCGAGCCAAAATGTGACAATCATCTCATCACGGTGCAAAATCCCAGTGTGTGAGTCACAAGATGTACCAATTGAAAAATCTCAACTTTCAAAGATAAAATGAACCACAAAACTGCCTGTAATCAAGCCTCTCCCTGCATTATTCCTGGCTCTAATTACTAAGAAAGAAATTTTAAGTACATGTAAGGCAGTTGAGGGTGTGTATTAGTCACCCAAAGAATAACCAGGGAAATTAATTAAAATAAAATGATTCATTATAAATTATTCTCCCAGCTACATTTATAATGATGTGAGAAATATTCCAAATACTATTAGAAAAGCACTCCCTCCGCCCCTAGTATTTCTGGCACCTCTAGAAACAGCAAGTGCTGAAACTCCCACGTGAGGGATGTTTCCTGTGAGCTGTACTGCCAGATTGTACCTGCATTTTTGGACAAGTATTTAACATTTGCCTGCTTATGGAAAAAGCGCCTGAAGCCTGAACTTTTCTGAGGGTAGCTGTTACCAGGTGGATCCCCACATTTCTGTGCTGGGGCCAACCACAAGTAGTTAATAGGAAGAAATGCGAAGCGATGTCTAGTAAAGGTGAAATGTGAGCTAAGGCAGTTGCTCAGGATGGGGCCCTGGAGAACTGCGATGAGGTCGTTGCAACCTTGCTTAACTCCTGCAGATCAGAGGAGTCTTTGCATTGGTTTGACCTCTGGCTTTTTTAAAGTCAGTGACTTCTTCCTTTCCCATTGGGCCTTCGGGTACCCAACACAGCCCGTCACATCAAGTCCTTCTACTTGCTCATTGTAAAAACCAAAACATGTCTCCTCTCCCTCTGAAAAAAACAACACCCCCCCACCCCCGATAACTGTCAGGGTCTCCTAAGGTGCTCTGAGCGAGTGTGTGTGTGTGTGTGTGTGTCTGTCTGTTACACATGTGTTTAATTCACATATTTTCTACTGGAAGGGATGTGAAAGTGTGAGTTTAGTATTTGAAACAGAACGTTTGGGGTTATAAAAATTTAGCTTGGCTCAGAAAGGCTGTGTGTAAGCAGAGACTTAATTGACTTCTGCTGCCTGTGATGGGTCTCTGCCAGTCATTCAGGCTAGATCGACAGGCTGTCACGTAATCTCTGCATTGGGGGAGTTGGACCAACAGTTCCACAAACTGGGCAATTATCCTGGAGGACCAGCCGCTGGATCTGCAGCCTCTCTGGGTACATTCTTTTTGAGAAAGACATTCACCTGCTCTGCCTTTGTGACTTCATTGCCACTGTTTGATTTGCAGCCATTGCTTTGCCTTGCCTCCTTTTCCTTTTGCTGTTGTGTCTTGCAATCTCCTTTCTCAAATTGCTAAATAAACACTCTACAACAGTGGTAGAGGTTACTGAAGAGTGAGCCTACCAAGTGCTATAGAAGGAGAGGTTTGCAGTGCTGCTGGAGGTGGGAGACAGGGCCTGGTAACTTCACATCGACTTAAGCAACAAAAAGGAATTCAGCAGAGAAGCCTGATGAGTAATCTGTTGAATTCATATGGCAAGTTTTATAATACCCCAGAACTGTTTAGCAATACCTTTCCAGAGTCCTTTTCTGCTTAAGGTGGTCTTCAAGCTTCTCAGACCTTCTGATCCTGCATTAGTACTGTCAAACTCCTAAATCCCTCCCTGCAGGAAGAGTATAAGAAGTAGTTTCAAGCCAAGCTCGACCAGCCAGCTGGTCTGGGCTGCGTGTCTGGAGAGGAATCCAAGTTTACTGAAGCAGTTTTGCCATTCACTGAAACACAGCATTCATTGAAAAACAATGTTCCACCAAAACACTGAAGGGGAAGTTTTATTCTCTTTCATTTGTTTAAGACCAGGGAGTTCGCCTGGGAATTTTGTTTATTGAAATATTGACGGAAAGTCTGTCTGGCCCCATCTTTGTAGTATCTGAACTCTTTCCAAGTTTTTGAGGGTGGGGTTGCAAACTCAGTCTCCTCAGGCCCTTTCTAATTTCTCACCCTAAAAGTGGTATGACAGTATTTTTTGCTATGTCTTCACTGGCATAATGGGATGTGTTTTTATCCAGTGGTAGCTCACACATTGTAGTTACGTAAAATAACATTACAGCATTGGCGTTGCAGCAGTGCAACTCACCAAGATCAGACAGGGACATTCAAGAGTGCAGAACTCATCATCTCATAGGGGAAACTGGCAAACAGCCTGGTATTAGGTTAGGGTTTTTCCGAGATATGTGTTATCTATGAACAATCCCGAAGTACCTTAATATAGTATCACAATCTGTTGAAGGGTAAAATTTTTATCACTGTTATCCCATATTGTAGGGAAAGCCTTAGTTAGTATACAGCACTTGAAAATTGCATAAGAAAAATGTATGATGTGTGTGTGAAGATGCGATCAGATCTGTACTTCATCTTGAAAATGGCAGAAGTTAATGCCATCTTTGCTGGGAGTACAGATGACCCAAAGATGCTCTTCTGCTTATTGTGGAAGATATCATTTCTATTTACTCTAAAATGTTGCTTTTTAAATTGAGGAATTGTTTTGGTTTTCACTTCATCTTTTCAGTTAAAAAAGGGACTTCTACTTTCTTTTCTTTTAAAATGATTTCATTTCTAAAGATGAAAACCTGGACCTTTTTTTTTTTAGAAAATTTGTTTTTTGTTACTGCTTTTAATTGTCACAAAACTTTTTCACGAAGTATGAGTTTTTGGTGAGAAATGCCCATTTTCATTGAAATATTTCTGTGAAAATACATTGCCTAGCCCCTTCTTGACTCATCTCTGTTTGTGCCAGGTGTAATTTAATGATCGCAAGATTCCTAGATAGCTAAGTGGGATGTGATTTTTTTTTTTTTTTTAAAAAAAAAAAAGCTACTGGGAGAGTTTGTTACTCATCTTCTGTGAAATTAATGAGAAAAACGTGGACTTCGAAAAGCACACACCAGTTTCCCTGCACTTTATTTTGGCACATGGTGGGAGGGATGTAGCCTTGATTTACTTGTACTGGAAAGGTGCTTGTATTGCACAAAGAGGGCTTCCTGATCCAAAGTTAGACAAGAATAGCCAAAACAACTGTAGGAAAAGAAAAATCTGCTTGGTTAGGATACTGACTTCTCATTTCACTAGTTAGTAAAGATATTTTAGATTCCAGCAGGGAAATCCTGTCTTGCAAACATGAATCTCACGCGAGGTTCCTCAGGGTCCCGTGAACCTCTCAGCAAACCGAAGTCCATTTGGACACACAAATGCTGGAATGAGCTTGACCTGCAATTGGCCTGGAATGAGTTATGTCTCCAGCTGGAAACCATGCGAAGTGTGATGGTTTCATATGGCTAGATATGACCCTAATCCCAGCAGGATTGCTTAGGCTGAAATCAGCAACTGAAGATGTGAATGTTTCCTCCAAACCACCTTCCAATGTTTGCTGAAGATTGTCCATCACAGTTTAGGCTTAACAGCTATTAATGCAGTAAATTAGTGACCTTAATGAAGAACAGAGATTCGATTTGATAGCATTTGATACAGTTTTAGTTGGTCCAAGTCAGTTTGATTAATTTGACTGAATTTAGCGGGAGTTAACCTCCCTTGGAGGACGCAATGATAAATCAGAATAGGTGATCCCATATGTAGAGTTCCCCAGCTCAGGAAGGTGAGAGTAGGTACACCCGTCTTGCCCTCGGTGGAAGTCAGTAAGTGTGGATTTATACTGCATTTGTATCACTGGATCCCTTCTGGTCCTGTGCATAGTGTTTATATGAGTATCTGTGCTGACTGTGAATGAAACAGAAGTCCATCCGCATCTTCAAATGGAGACAGAGCAAATAGTAAGTGTGACCTTGTTTAAGGTGTCACAGATCACTGAGGTAAGTGAAGCTGCAGGTGGCAAACATGCAGTGTAATGGAGGCAGGGCTAAAGCTATGTGGGAGCCAGCATAGGAAACGTGGGCTAAAAGCAGCAGTCGTCAGGAAATGAATCTGGAAATTATTGTTGAAACAGCCCAGGGCAAAGCTGCAGAACAGAAATGGCGGCTGACCTCCTAGGGTAAATTGTAAGAGCTGGAATGAGTAAGCAAAAGAAAATACATAGTTTGGAGATCAGAAACTTGTGTTTGCTCTGCCTCATAATGCAAGAAAGGCACATTTGGTTGAAATAGAAAGGTGATGAAAGAAATGCTAATAAAAGAGTACTTCTTCACAGGGTACATAATTAAAAAAGGGGAGCTTGTTGCTTCAAGGTGTCTTTGAGATCAGGAACTTAGCAGGAATTCAAAATAAACAAACACAAAACCCCCAAACCTGTGATATTTCCATCGATAACAGGAATATCCAGTTTTGTCAGCAGTTCTGCTTATCTGCATAAATTCACCTCTGACTCGTCAGGGGTAATACTCTGTTCCTCTGAGGAGGATACTCAAACTGCTTACAGCTCGCAGTTTCTCTCTGGAAGTGCTGGCATCACTAGGAGTCAGGCACAAAACGGGACTAGGCTGACTGCTGATGTGATGCAGTATCCCTGGGTGATGCTTTTAAGGTGTCTGGCTCTTGGTCTTTCCTCGTAAGGAACAGTGTTCCGACTGGGGGCCGCTGGACCACAGACAAACGTTATTGCTGTTGGAAGCAGTTGTCTGGGATAATGAGGTGATAGACAGTCTCCGTGAGGAATGCTTAAAGGATGTTAATCTCACCTAGTGAGAAGGGACTGCAGAACCGTGGCACATATCACGTAATTAAATAGCTCATTGCTACAGGATATTGTGGAGGCCAAGAGTACAGATGGATTTGAGAGGAGAGTAGACACGTTCATGGAAGGTAAGTCCATGAGTAGCTCCTAGTCCTGATGCGACCTCCAGTTCAGGCAGTCCTTGAAGTGATGATTTCCAGACACCAGGAGGAGGTGCCATGGAAAGCGACCATTTTCTGTGTGACTTTTTCTTTTATACTCTTTCCCTTTCAGTCACTGTCAAAGACAGAATAGTTAACTAGATGGATGTAGACTCTGATTCTTCTTTTGCTTTTATCTCTGTATACTTAAGAGGACTTAAAAATTCCTGAAGGGCAGATGAATCGTGTTGGCAAGGGGTTCAGAACTTGGAGGATAGTCTGAAAACCCTGGGAAGCTAGATGGGAATAAGGCAGATATTGTATGCTCAAAGAGTACTTAAGCATATGGAATAAGTTACTGGGGAATGGTAAGCAGTGTAAAGACATTATACTAAGACTTTAAGATGATACTTTAGGGCGATACATTCTAAGTTCAAGGGACACCTCCGTCTCTGTTTTGAGGAGGAGCTTGGGAAAAGAGCAGCCTTACGGAAAGGAGTAGGATTAAGAAGATTGCTGGGAAACGGCAGGCGGATCATGCTGGATGCCCTTTCCCTGTTCCTAAAGTTTCTACCATCCTCATGAGAGGAAGAGAAAATAAACCGAGGAATGGTAATGCTCAGGGTTACACAATCAGGGTCGGAGGCTGCTGACCTTGCCGCTAATGGTTTATGGGCAACCACAGGCGTCTGCCACTGCCCCATGTTTTTGTTACACATTATCTAGCAGTTGCCAAATGACTCGGTCCCAATATGCAGGAAATTACTTGAAAGCTATATTTAGCAAGATGAGCCCATATCTTGATTTGGCTGGAAGCTGAGTCAGATTGAATTAATCTAGGGGAAAGACAGTGTGTGGGGTCCCGGCAGAACATTTTCCCCAAAGTTTCCTGAGGTCCTCTGAACTCCCTGAGGTTTCTGTTGTGGACCAGCCTGATGGCCATCACAGTGAACATTGAAGAAAAGGGGATTTATGGGTTCCTGGTGCTGTATGTTGCAGCACAGCCCAAGGTAGCTGGTCCCACCTCTGCTGCAGAGTGAGGACACCTGCGGTGCAAGTGAATCCTCCTGAGGGACCACAGGGTGGGCTCCATCCTTCTGTGGTGGCCCTGAGGCTGCGATCTCAGCCAGCTTCTCTTCCTAAGGCTGGACATGATCCACCTGCCAAGCACGACGCTTCCCAGCACTCTCCCATCTCAAGCTCCCTCACAAGCTCCTGGCTGTCATGCAGCTCTGATTTCTCAGCCCCTTTCCCACCAGAAACTGGGATTAGGAGGTGAGATGGAGGTCTGTCCTCTGGGTGGTCGCCACTCAGAAAAAGACCACTGAAAGTCACATTGTCCAAGAGTAGCCCTTGCCCCTCCTTGTCCCACCTGGTGGTGCACCAGACAGGTCCTTTGTCATGGGGCAAGCCATGGCACTGGCTTAGCCCCAGGAGAGAAGACACCTGCAAGGCTTGAAATCTGCACATGGGGGGGGTTTTCTCTGGGTTTCACCTCTCTGAAGCTGTGCAGGGAGGCTCTCCCTGCAGTTACCTGCCCTGCGTGCAGTTGTCATCTTGGAGGTGTGTGGGGAGTTGTTTTCAACAGGCCTGATTCACAGCCCACAAAATCAGATTGGTTCTGGATCAGACCCCTTAAGGAGTTTGTATTGTATTTCATCACACAGGAACACAAAAGACCAGAGTCTGGTTATTTGCTCAATAATTAGCTGCTGTGTCCCCTAAGGGGAGATAGATCTGTTCTGGGATGAGTCTGTAACCGAAGTGCCTGATGTTTCCCTGCAGCTACTGTGCCCCAGCCAGGTGTTGTGGGAAGGAGGGGTTTTATCAGTGCTATGCACCGTTAATGAGTATTTATTGTGTAGTAAGCTTTCAGTGAGCTACACTGGTTACAGGCTCACATGAGGCAAGGAACATGATCTCTGGGCAAAAGCAGAGCCCTGAATTTCCATTTAGCATAGTAAGGTGTTAAATACACAGTGGAAAGTATCTAACAGGAAAGAAATGATGTGATAAATACTCAGTGATACATCTCTCAGGGAGAAATGCTAAGAGAAAGCTTTTAGCTTAAGGAGTTGGTTTGAAATGTCACCAATTCTTTCCCATCCTTTCATATTTTCATTAGAGAGTCAGTTTGCTGGTCTAAAAACCAAAAGATAGTGTCATGCAAATTGAATGGTCCACCCAGCGGGTGGGCAGTGAAGTTGCTGTGCCATGGGTATGGCTGCAGCAAAGCCCCCAAGGTCTAGCACAGCATCCTCCACCATTCAGAGGTGTGTTCCTGTCATTGGAGCCAGGCCTTCGTGGAGGAGGACAGTGTGGGCTTCCTCACAGTCGACAACTTGTCTTATTTGGGGTAAGTAAATGATAGCCTGTCTTTGCTGCAGGTCTGAGATCTTGTGAGCTGTTCAGGTTGTGTGAGATGATTGGCTTCATTCAGTGTAGTATTTAAGCATGTGCTGAGTTCAAAGGGAAACCCAAACTTGGGTGCTTTTGTGAATCAGGACTATCCTGCCTACTTTTATTCTTACCAAATTAATTGATGAGATTCTTTATAAATGGTGCATTTGGGCTTCTGACATCTGCCCTTTCAAGTGCGCAATGCAGTGACTGAGTAGAGCAGTTGTATTCATTTATTTCTTGTAGGTGACTAGCATTCAGTGCAGTTGTGGCACTTTGAAAGCTGGCAGTGCTAGAACATGGATGGCTGTTGGCACGCCTCTGGTGCCAACTCACAGAGAGCCAGTCCTGTCTCCCATTGTCAAAAATATACCCTTGGTTTCAGCATTCATCACCATTTGTTTCTTGTAATTGCATTTTCCTGAGTACTAGAAATTAAATCAGCAGTGACAGAATATTTATGGCTCAGAAATACTCTGGATGATTTCTAGAGAAGCTGTTTCCAGTTTGGTTATTTATGTTCTTTTATAATGGATTTTATAGTGGGAATGGGGAACTAAACAGGAAAAACCATATGAAACATTCTGAATTATTTCCTTCTTGAGCCAAACATACATTCACTATAGGCAAAGAGATCCTGGTGTGACTGCCCGCGTAGTTCAGAGCATCCAGACTATGACCAGTGCTTCATCTCCTACCATCAGTCTGCAGAGATGCAGGCCAGTTACTGAGATCACCTGACACATTTTCTTCATCTGGAGGTTGCCATCATTCCCCAGAGAGAGGCTGGGGCTGATCTGGGAAGAAAGGTTGGACACATGTAGGGAAACTGCTTTGATCTGCTCCCTGCCATCAGTCTCACTCATGTATGGGCATTGCAGATGAAGCTTGTCAAGGGTTCTGTCCACTCTCCCACTGGGAACACTGCAGAGCCGGCCTTTTCCTCACTAGTCAGACTGAAAACTGAAATGTCTAATTTTCTGATGAAACAAAAAATTGGAAGAATGTATTCAGGAAGTTGAGAAATTAACTTGTCAGGTCTGTTTCTGTGATGTCAAATTGTTTAAGACTGATTCGCCTCTTGCACTGTCCCACTGTCTTCTTGTCCATAAGGCAGTTGAAATAAAATACTTTGCCTTTGCTGAAATGGAAGGTTTTGATAATTTTCCTTGCTAAAATTTTGCCACTATCAGCATACTTCTGAGAAAGGTTCTTGTATTGGTATTTTCACATATAAAACTGTTCCTGATGCAAAACCAACTATTCTCAGTGATAAGATCTTTTTACAGTTCCTGTCCTGGTCTCAGCTCTAGGCTCCCTGTGTTACTGTAAATTTTTATTGCATGCTATAAATAAATAGTAATCATGTACAGAAGAAGTCTTGATCTTGCAAGGGTGTGTCGTGATCTGGCCACAATGATGACGTATTGCCAGTTGAACTGATGACCCTGTTACTGATTCCAATTTTGCACATGGCTTAGATCAGGGTTGGAGATACAAGTGGCCAGCCGCCCTGCAGGATCCCCAAATTTTTTACGTGGCTGTGAGCCACAGGACGCATTGCATATCTCAGAGAGCTGAGGGAAGGAGTGGCTGCTGGGCTGGCTCAGCTGCAGGCAAAGGCAGCGTTTCTCTGGGCATCCTGCCGAGGTGAAGAGTACTGGGGAAAGGATGTGAGTGCCCTGGGATCCCACCGTGGCTCGGACATGCTGGCCTTTGCTGCCATGCTGCATCCTTTGCAGCAATTTGCATGCTCTGAGCAGTGCTCATACTTAAAGGCTTTTGGGAGGTGTGGATTAGATGCTGTCTGTGGTTCAGGACCTCAGGCAGGTTACAGCTGTGAAGACTGGCTGTGGCATCTTTCTGCTCTCATCTGTAAAGACCAAAATAAATCACTGCATCAATGCTAACAATCCTTTTCAGATTTTCCTCTGGATAGCTTTTGCAGCTAGAACTGACATTCAAAAGGCCTAAATTACTATTCCTGAGATACTGTAAAGAAATCCTGTGCAGCAAACAGTAGTGCATATAAAATAAAAAATAAAAAGAAGGACCTTTGTCTGCTTTTAATGGTCCAAGTGTTTTCTCAGGCATTGCAGGCAGCCTGCCCTTCCTGCCAGGATGGCTGGCTGCTGCGAAGGAGATAATGGTGTATCTTTTTATAGGATGCTACAGACTGTGAGTGGAGATCCCAGTTCAAAGTGCAGGTCACTGAGCTCCTGGAGATTGTTCCTGACATTCCCGATAAAACCCATGCTCTCCCTTCCTCCCTGTGTCTTCTTTTAGCAAAGGAAAAGGGCTGGTAGTAAAGATACTATTTTTCCACTTCAGTCAATTCTTTGATGTTTAAAGCTGTTTAATATTCATTAAAACTGCTCCTCAAATGTAATTGCAAGAATAACACTTTTCATGATTGTCTGTAAGCATTATGGGACAGGCAGTTAAAACCATCTCCGTGATGGAGAATGGTACATCCAGCACAGGGCTGTCCTGCCGCAGAGGAGCAGGATTAGGCCTGGGGTACCCCTGCCCCCTGGTAGAGGTCAGAGGTATGGGGGCAAATAGATTGTTTCCTGGGAAAAGACATTTTTGAATTAGAGTGTTTGGAAAGTGGAGTGTTGTGCCAAGTGGTGACATCCCTGCCTTCCCCTTGCACGCTCCACTCTGGGACAAGGTGCCCTTTTAATCTTTTTGGAAAGAAACATTCAGATTTCTTATTTCAACATAAATTTAATTTTGAAATTTGTTGAAAAGTTACATATACTTGCTTGTCTTTAAAAGGGTTTTGTTTAGGGGATAGGAAATCTCTGAGAGATAAAGTGAGACACTTGAGTTTGAGAATCCTGAAACAAAAACTTTTACTTGATTAAAACTAAGAAAACTGGAAGGAAAAAATGTCTTCTTAAGGCAACCTAAGGCATTATTTCCCATTACTGCTGACAATGAGTTAAAAAAAAAAAGTCAACTATTCACCCACCTCCACTCCAGATAAGCTATTTGGTATCTTTGTCAAGGTCTTTCTTCAACTCCTATAATTACAGATCTGTTTCCTGAAGAACATCTCTGATGATCATTTCATGTCTCATTATGACAATGTGTCTGAGCATTTCACAATGTTGTCATCCGAATGCACTCTCAGGGAAGTGCTAATACCTCTGTTGTTTCAATGGGAAAATGATGAGAGACTGATTTATCTTACCTAATTTTAGTTATCTAAAAATTAGATGTCTAAGCTGCTTGTCTAAAGCCACATTGTAGTTGATTTTCTCCCACTATAAGATCTTCTTATCAGGGTTCGGGAATGTGGACAGGGAGACTGTTTCTGCCTTTAGGAAATTTCTGAGCCACATTATGAGGGGAGGAAGAAAAGGCAGGAATTGATTAATTTCTTCTATGGTAGCATAGTGCTCCAAGTGTCTTCTGAGATGTGAATTTGGACTTTGTGCTGCAGCTGTGAGAAATGTTGCTTCTCTGGCCATCTGCTTTGAGTGGATATGTGGTTAATAAGGCTGGGGAGTCATGGGTGCTGGAAGGGAAGCCAACCAGTTACCGACTTCATGAATCTTTGGCTGGGAGACATCTGCTAAGGTGACCAGTAGGCCAGAGAGGCTCAGATGGACTTTTCTCTGACTACATCTGAGAGAGAGGTCGCATACAGATGCAAAAGCCTTGAAACATTTAAACTCAGCAATTAGAGCAGGTGGCTTGACCTTTCAGGAGAATATTTCCACCTGTGATGTTAAGCTCCATTGGGATTTCTTTGCAGTCCAGCTCCATGCTTCAAGGGCTGTCATTCAGCTCCAAATGTAGTCCAAGAGCTACAAAAGAGCCACTGTCCTCTGCTTAATCTGTGGATTGTATGTCTTTATTGGTGCCTGGCTGAAGTATAGTACACACAGCCCTAATAGAAGCAATTAATGTCAATCAAATGATACCTCCTCCCACACACCAGTTGAACTAATACAACCATCTTAATTGCCCAAGTTTCTTTGCTTTCAAAAGTATGTTCCACTTAATGATGTCTTTTCTAACACTGAAAGTCTGTTGTAGCAATCCTGTTTCCACCAAAAATAATTTTCAGCAACAATTCTCTCGGCCTGCTCCCTTTCAGTCCTTTAACTTCTGCTTCGTTCATCACCAAGCTGTGCAGAGACAAGTTGGCTCCAGCCAGTGCTAATTTCCTTCGTTGTCCTAGTGAAGCACTCGCATAAAGGCTCTGATGTTTGACAGGTCGTGTTGTTCTGGTTGTGTTAGTAAAGCTTCTGAGTTGTACAACAGGGTTTGGAAATGCTCTTCGTAGAGGAAGAACAGGGAGACATTCTGAGAAAGGAAAAGTCAGTTGGCACACAAGGAAAGTGCAATTGCTTGATCACATTAAAGCTGAGACAAAATGTTTCTTTTTAAAGAGCTTTAATATAGTCGCTAATGTAAAAGCTTAGCAGCTGCAGCAACACAGAGCCTGAATAATTTCCATGTATTTGCTGCAGCAACACGGAGCCTTAATAATTTCCATGTATTTGTGTATGCGTGTGTGCCCACATGTGTGTGTATTTTTTTTCCAATCTGTTTGCGCCGGTGCTGTAATAAGCAGCACAATGTCACATGCTCTCAGGTTGACATTGATTTATTTGCCACTCAAGGTGTGAAGAACAACCCGTTGGGTTATGTCAATCTGAAGTGGGCCATCTGATTTCAATTCCAGCTCCCGACAATTAATGTCTTACACACAATTTCGGCACAATACACAGCTTATGGCCTATTATGTTTATCATCAGACCATGAAGTATTAGTTACAGCTAGCCAAAATATGTCAGATACCCCTGGCTTTCTGTATTCTTGAGAGTGAGTTAAAAAGAAAATGTTTCTTCTATGAACAGGAAACTGAAGCTTTGAAACCCTTGAACACACATGGTCAGCCTGTGAAATCTAGCTTCAGTGCTCCTTGCCAAACTGGCTGTAGTGGATTTCAGAAAGAAATCAACTTTCCAACACTGAATTAGAAGAACAATAGTACACTCTGTGTGATGGATGGAAACAGGTGGACATCTAGGTGTAAGGTAGGAGTGTAAGATAGGAATCAAAGGGATTTGGTTAATTCTTTTAGGCATGGGAATGCAGAAGTTTCTAGGCCAGACATAGGTTTCATGGTATTCAGTGAAAAGATGATTCTTGGCTTAAATTTACACATTAGGTAAAATATAAAAGGAGTGCATGCTGGCATCGTGGGCCAGGTGGAACAGAGAGTGAGCATCATAGCTGGGAGAGCTGAGAATAAGGATGTGGACTAGTTGAAGATCTCTGTGTTCCTAAGAGCTAGGGTGGACTGCTTTGACTTGGTCAAAACCTATGCTAGATGCTTACATTCTGACAAAGTGATTTTCCTCAAAGCCTCTTCTTGGATGTATATATATATATATACTTTTTCTTTTTATCGTACACTTGCTTTTGGAATTTCTGGGAACTGATGAAATGAAAAGTCCTGATTTATGGGTCTGCAAGTAAAATGTTCTCTGTAAGCTACAGCATGATAATACTTTTTTTTCCACGTCTCATACCAGGAAACAAAGAATTATCTTGCAAGCTCTTACCCTGTGCTCGTATTGATAGTGTGTAAGTGATCTTATGGCTATAAGGGAGAGATTAAAGTATGGGTGGGTAGGTAGGAACATTTATATTTTAGTGGAATGAATGGAGAGCAGGTAGGCGACGGGGTTCTGTGAGCTCACAGTGAAGAAACGGTCAATCTTGTCTCTTAAAGCAAGTCTGAAGAACCAAACACCTGTCCTTCCATTTGTCTGCTGATCTGTCAGCGTTGTGCTGCTGGGTGTCATTAAAGGAGCTGAATGCTGCCATATGAAAGCAATGGCAAAGTGCTAACAGCACCCCATTTGAATTCATGACTCTTTGATGAGATACTTGTACCTACCTACCAGAACACTTCACCTGAGTTTCCCTTGCATGTAGAGGAGCCCAAACATAACAGCTCTCACATACAGCATTTAATCTCACTATCCTTCAAAAAATTAGCTAAGAAATTGCTTTGAAGAATGGTTTTGTTTTCTGTTTGTTTGGTTTTGTTTTTTTCCAAAAGGAGGCTGGAGATGTAAATCCTGTGATATATCCTGTTTTGGATGGGACAAGATATACTTCAGAAGAGCATATATTCAGTTTATAAATGTGTATCTTTTAGTATTTCCACATATAAGAAGGGAAAATGAAATTTCTAGAATGACTGGCCCATTCAGTAAGGGAAGAAAGAGTGACCTACCAGGGCTAAGTGTTTGTCTTGTCACTTGATGGAAGTGGAGGAAGATTTCTCAGATGCTGTCATGATACTAAGAGTATTAAGAGTGATTTAATAACAGATATTTTAGAAATAGTGTGGGCAATCCCAGCAGTGTTTGTAGAGCACAAAGCTCTCATCACATCAAGAGGATGCTTCGCAAGCAGATGATTGGTATGAGACATAAGGACTTTTACCACTCAACTGTACTCTCTATCTTATTGCATCGTTTTTTGTTCAGTCTGTATGTGTAAATAACCTTTGAGTAAGCAATTTCAATTTAGGGGGCTTAGGACTCCTTATCTCAACTTTATGCATTCATGCCTGTAGCTATGGAAAGATCTACCAATCACCAGTTTTTCGCTAAAGATGGAGGCTGTTGTCTTTTGAATTCATTATGTACTATGCATTGGGTAATAGGTCTCAAATGGATCATTACCATGAGAAAGTGTTCTTTTGATGACACACACTGATTACTAGCACTGCAGTGAAGAAATTAAAAATTCTCTCCTGTGTTTTTTTATTCCTCATGTGCCCACAAATTCTATCCTAGCAGATACTCGCAAGCAGTGAAGAGGAACATCTGTGGGACCCTGTTATATCAAAGCTCCTTGAGTCTGCCAAAGAGGACAGGAGAATTTTGAGGAACATATTTTTTTGTCAATCAAGCATTTTCAGAATTGATCAGTGCTTTTAGGTCATATTTTGAGACTGTCTTAAAAAGTCCAGATCCTCAGGGGGTACTACTTACTTTCAGTATATATTGCTCACAAGATGTTCAGGTTTTGTTGCTTCACTGAGGCAAAAAATACTTCAGCAAAAGCTGTGTGGTGTTTGAAGTTTCAGATACATGCCTAGTGAAAATCAGGAAGTGTACAGTGAGAAATTTGGACATCTATTTCTATGGCTTCTATCATCATGAAGCACAAACTCCTCTCAGTCACTCTACGATTTCTCCTCAGCAATGTTCATGGCAGCAGGGAAGTGTAATCCTCATTGTATGCCAATAGGCACTGTGTAATCATAAAATGATAGAATAATTTAGGTTGGAAGGCACCTCTGGAGCTCATGTAGTCCAGTTTACTGCTCAAATGAAGGACAGCTTCAAAATCAAGTTCAACCTTGAAGTTAAGGTTGCTCAGGTTACCAAGGAGTTACTTGGCAAAGCCAAGAATTAAACTGAAGTTTCTTGTATCCTAGTGTGGAGCCACTCAGTTACATCTCTAACCCATATTTTGGAAGTGGTTTAAAAAAAGAGTTTGAAAAACAGGCTAATCTAGTGTAGTTTATGAGTTGGTAGCATGATCTATACATGGGCAAAGGGAGCATTCAGTGGTAGGACACCAAGTCGAAAGAGCGAGTGTTAGAAGGGGCATATGAAAAAATAGGTGTTTCACTCTGAATGCATTGGGGAAAAAAATCTGTGATGTTAACTGAAAGTTTAAGAAAGGCACCCAAGTGCTTTCATTTTATACAGCTGATTACCTAATGTAGTGCTCCAAAGTTCAGGCTTTTACTAGCTGACTAATACCTAAAGATGTTTTCCGCTTGTTTTCTCTGCAAACCTCATTGCACTGACAAGAAATACGTTGTCCATATGGGATGAAGAGTGGCATTTAAGTATTGTGTGTTGAAATCCCACTTACTTTTACACATTATGCTTGAAAGCCCTGCTTCCTGGATACAAAAGTAGATGTGTTTCCAGCAGAAGGTTTACATAGTTTAGCATGAAGTAAAAGCACCAAGGTATGAAACCAGCCTGTATACAAACCATTAAACAATTTTAGCATAAAGCTGCACAAAATGTCTATTAAACTTAACAGTTCTACTAAAAATCCACATTTAAGCTTCCTTTGTTTCTAGCAATGTGGCTTTGAAATGTGGAAAAATTGGTTAAAAAGTCCCTGACAAGAAACAACCAAAACCTAGCCTTTGCTTGGTACGTAATTTCATAGCAAAGACCAAACATCCAGGTCCCATGTTTCCCAACTGGTCTTGCTCCAATCCTGAGCTGACTTTTAAGTTTTCTGCACTGTAAATGTTCCCTTTATGAAGTGGGCTATAGCCAATGCCCATGGAAGCCTCTCCTAAGGAGGTGTTATTTTAATATATGAAGGGCAGTCATTTCATTTCATAAAGATAGCTTGTTCCATGGAGGAAATAAACATCACACTTGACAGATGCAGGGACGCTCAAAGATCCTCAGCTCCTGTGGGGCCAGGGGAAGGCCTATAAAGCTTTTCTGTGTTCCCTGCATTATAGTGCATGGACCTGTAGATGTCTTCTCTGTGGTATAACTGTAGCCACCTAATAATTTTATTTTACTTTTAAATACCATGCATGAATGGTGTAGAATGCAGGAAGAAGCATGGTATTTTGCAGAAGGGTGCTGATAGCAGATGGGGAAGGGTCCCTAGGTAAGTACATAACCTCTATATTGAGTTGTAGTGAACTTGCTGGGACCTGGCATCAGGCATGGTGTCAGGGGTTCAAAACCAGCTTACACATGACCAGTTTATGGGAATAGCATGTCTGTTGGCATAACAGAGTGCAGGTTAATGGACTTCTGCAGCTCTTGTTTCACTCAGCAATTTGTCTTGCCATCTGTCCCAGGCTCATAGGAGTCCAAGATGATGGATTGCCCAGAAAAATTCCTATTTTAGATTCCCTTGTTTTGAAGATACTGTGTCCCCAGCATGTTACGGGTGACTGCCCCTTTTCAAGGTGGGCACAATCGGTGTCTTTGATTTAATTCTGTTTGGATGGTGCGTCTACTTTCAGCTGAGCGACGACTATTTCTGATGCAAGGTCTAGAGGCCAAAATGCTGGCTTAGCAGCTGGAGGGAAGAGTTCAGATGAAACAGATGAGAAACCTCCTTCCTTATCTATTAATCCAATGCTGTATTTGTTATCCAGAAATTATGAGGAGCTGGCTGCCGAGCAGAGGTGAGGCTTATTCAGAGTTATTCCAACTGCATTTCTCAACATCGTGTTTGTTGTGCTTGGAAGGGACTGGATCGCTCTGTCGTGTCTCTCTCACTCCCTCTTACTGAACATAGTAGCTATACTATATCCTTACTGGAGACTTGTGGCACTTAATGGTGAACCGAAGTTGCTTCATTTTTCCCTCATTTGATGAATGAAGCTGGGGTTGAGGTGAGTAGGGGGAGTGGAAGCAAGGAGAGAAGGAAAATTCACCTTGAGAAGACCCAGGTTTCCCTAATGGGCAAAAGATGTTATGCTGAGGACAACACATATTGCAGGAACTGTTTTAGCTAAAAAAAGGCAAAATGGTCTGTGTGTCTCACAGTGCTTACAAACTTTCTGGTCAATGCGAGAATGCAAAGTATATTGGAGTAAAGAAAACTGAAAGAAAGCTTAGGTAAAATTCCCTCTTTGTCATTCCAGTAACCTATATACATGCCATTCTGTCACCCAGCATCACTGCTGCTTGAATGAAAGCAAAGGAGAGAAGCCATGCTCAAATCCATAGCACTTTCTAAATAAAGTTTATATTATAGGAAAACTTAAAATAATTCCCAGGATAAATAGGCCGGAAGTGGAAGAATTTGCTTTTTCATGCACAATGTATAACTTCTCTTGTAACAGAAATAATAATTTCATCATCAGCATATGCTGTTGTTGGCACTACTTTAGCACTGTAGTAGCAGTTCTGTGATAAAACAATTTGTTATTTCTTTCAGTTTTTTTTTTCATGGTTCATCATGTATTATGCATCAGCAATAGTTCTTACCAGTGAATATTGCTGTTGAAATGACCTCTCAGAACAGTGTTGTATGATGTTGTATCCACTGACAGGGAATTTCTTATGGAAGAAGTAAATACTAAAAAATTAGTTGTATAACATTTCAATTAAACTTCCATTTCCTTTTCAAAAGCTTGCAGAAATGGCAGCATCTACTGTATATTTTTTTCCTTGCAAATTTTTATTTCCTCTTTGGATTTTGCTTTTCGAAAGTTTGTATTTTTAGCTAAATTAGTTCAAGCTGTCAGCAATACGTAAGCATTTTTGATTTTTTTTTTTCCACACAGCAATCTTCCCCAAGAAAACAAAGAAAATAATGCTTAATCCACTGTTTTCCTTTTTTCTTATAGATATTGCATGTATTCTATCTTGTTACTTATTTCAGTAGCAGCCAGACAATACTGTCACAGAAGAGTTTTATCACGATGAAGGACTTTTTTGGGTTTGGGAAGAATCTTGGGGGAAGCCAACCAGTGTGATTTGGCAGCTCCATTCTTTTTGCTTTCTTTCTCCTTGGACCAAGATGGGTTTCTTACTGGTTCCAATGGGACTTCTTGTGGGGTAATATACTATATAACATCGGTGAAGTTACAACAATCTGGCCCTCCCTGTGCAAAGAGATATTAAAAGTCCACTCGTCCAGGGACTAAGAGAATTAGAGAATCTGCTAAATTAAAGCTTTGAAATGTTTTTTCCTGTATACATGTACTTGTGTTGAATGGGGAGTGGAGTTTCCAGGACTAACTCCAAAGCTGATGTGAAGGAGGGAGGGTGATGGACTGGCTCAGTAGCTGGTCTGGGAATCCTCTTGTGTGTTATGTTCTGCACAACAGTCTCAGACATCATAGGCTGGCCCCTTGGTTAGTCATTTATAACTGTGAAAAATAAGGGCAAGGTGGGTGCAGAAATTTTATACTAGTGGTGTATTTTGTCCACTCTGTGTTTATTTTGCTTAGACTTAAGCGACAACACAAGATATAGGGCACAGTGAAGCAACACCTGGGAATTTCGCCACTGATGCTAATGGTGTTGGTCTCTAATCCCTTTCCAGCAAAGGCGAGATGATGCATCAGCAAAATGGCCGCCCACACTGTGAGAGACACCAGGACCATTCACAGTTGCCGAGACAGTGAAACAGTATTTTGGAGAGGAAAAAAAAAGAAAAAGATCATTCCTTAATATATGGTCTTATAGGGTAAATATTTATCCAGCCATCTAAAGGCAGGAGTAATCGCTGCAGTTTTCCCTTCACTCAGAGACTTTCCTTGACTGAAAAAAAAGAAGTCCAATTTTGTATATGTGAAGAAATCAAAGCATTGCCCTTGAAATGGGTTTTTCAGCTGTCTCCTGGGTATTCTGGGGTTAGTTTTCACCACGTGAGGTTCTGAAGTGCATACTCAAAGGTTCAAACACAGGAAAATTGGCTATCACTGCCAGCTCTGTTGGGTGGGGAGAAAGCAGTTCCTTTATAGAAAAAGGAAGAAAAAAAAAAAAAAGGAAAGACTTTTTTCTTCTTCATCATCCAAGGGACTATATGAGAATGAGCTGGAAGAAGTCTTGACTTTTATTATATCCTGTAATCAAATTTGAGCATCTTATTTGCTTGTCTTCTCCAAGACCACCCTGGCGGTCACAGTCCATACACACACAATTTTGGTATGCATAAACCCATAAATTTCATAAAAAAATATAGGAGCTTGAGGTTGTAGGAGGACTGTAAGGCAGAAGGTGCTGAAATGTAAAGTCTCTGTGTGTTTGAAGGGATGTCATTTATTACATACTTCTGCCTTTTTAAAAAAAAAACAAACCGTACTGTTACCACACAGACTGTACAAATATATATTGCTTAATGCAAGATGGTGTGGTGTAAAGATTTTATTGGCATGCAGTAGCTTAGCTTGAGTAGCAAAGGTCTGAGCAAGCTCTGTATCACCTCAGATGTGTGCCAAGAAAACATGTCCTTGGCATGGGCAATGAGAACATCCCCAGTGACGCTCCATAGGTGTAAATCTAATGAGGATAATAACCCACATGCTTCAGGGCATCAGCCTATTACTGGCTGCCTGGGATTACGAAGGAATTTCTCCTTTGGTTGTGTTATTCTGAAGCCATTTATTGTGGGGCTCCACACACTTCTCTCTGAAGCCTCTGCCACTGGCCACTGCAGGAAGAGGGTAGTGAATTTGATTGACTACCTGGAAGGGCCTGATCTGGCAATTCATACACTGTTCTGTGAATTCTGTTTTATGTGGTTTGGAAAATGTTTTGATGAGGCACTTTGTGCACATCTCTCTGTAATGCCAGCTCCTGTAAAGCTTCTTTCATAAATACATGGAATAATTTAGGTTGGCAGGGAGCTCTCAGATCTCCAGTCTAACACCCCACTGCAGGCAGGGCTGACTTCAAAGTTGGTCAGGTTGCTCAGGGCCTTGCCCAGTTCAGCTCTGAAAATGCCCAGTGGTACAAATTTTGCTCTTCTCTGTCTATTCCTCCCTGGGGACTTTCAGCAACTTAGTAGAAGTGACAGTTCTATATATGTCTGTCTTAACTTGAGCTGTAGAAAGGTGAAGTCTCTATAGCCACAGTTAGTAATTTTTTCTTTCTCCTATAATCAAGGAAGAGAAATACGTATTTCCAGGTAGAGTTTCTTTCATCTAAAGATAGGTAGCTGGGACCACCCTTGGCCTGAATCATTTCTGGCAAGGTCTGTCTTTCTCCAGTGAACCTAGGAAGAATGTAGATGTCCCCTTTAGATTTAAGGCCTATGCACTAGGCAGCAAAAATGGTTACCTGGAATGAGTCTCAGCCAAAACACGAACTTCTCCAAGGTGAAGGGAATAGTAACCGTTTATGTGATAGTGTTATGAGCTGACAATGAAAAAAAAAAAAGCCCCCAAATACTAGAGAAGGTAGTTTCTTTGTTTTTTTAGTGGTGTATACTCTTCCTGAGTGACAAGACTTAAAGGCAGCAAGTTTCTCGGTATAGCTTTATATCAGACTTGTTGTTGCACTGTAAAAACAGTGAAGATTTATCCTGTTGAAAAATGGCTTTGGATTTCAACAATGTCAGCTGGTATTTGAACTCTGAAATTTTGATGTGGGCTGTCCTTACTACAGCTGGTAGAAAAATTCAAACTATTACTGTTTCTTTGGGAGAGACAAAGATGTTTCAGATAAAATATTGTGAAAAAATCACATCTGTCTTTTAGGTGACAAGGAAAAAATAGTGGGAGGAAAAAGTAGGAAATTCTGTCTGATAGAAAAGCAAGAAAAAAAATAATCACAAAATCTTTTAAAAAGTTCTAGCAAGACATCATTGGCAACTCCTGAAATTCCTGTAGCTCCTGAATTCAGACTTCCCTGGAACCAGATCTGGAAAATCTCTGAACATGGTGCTCTCCAAACAGAAACCAAAAACACAGGCAGTCACTTGGGGAAAAAAAGAGTCCCCAGATTTTGGGATGAGATTATTCCAATACATTTCTCCAACAAATGGCTCTTTCTTTTTCTACTTTATGAACTGAAGCCTAATGCTTATCATACAGTCTTTTATATCTCAACAAGTTTCAGTGAATTTCTTGAGAATAAGTAAGGTTTTCCCATTCCAGCTTGAAGAGAAAAAAAGAAGGCAAAGAAAATTAAGAAATCACTTTTTATCCCTATCTAAGAAACTTCCATAGCTTTTATTAGCAAATCCAATCGAAGTCCTTCCTGCAAGGCAGACCCTTTGCACACTGTCTTATTTTCAGGATGCCAGCGGAATAAATGGAGTGATGGAATCTGGAAAGATCTCGCTGCGATTCAAAAAGTAGCTTTCTCCTTCCTTTCCCCCCACCTACTGCCACAGCAGGGGAAAATTGTGGGAGTAAGAAAAATAAAGCTTGCTTCTCTGTCAAATAAAATTTTCTATATTTTTCCATGAATTATGAAAAAAGACAAAAAAAAAAGGGTTCATGTGTAAGTATGCTGCCCAAATAGTGTGCCAAACTAGTGCGGGCAACCCACACTAAGAGTCCACAGAGCTGTTGCATTCCTCACCCTGTGCACGTGGGCAGCACTGGATGGGAAGGGAGGCTCAGAGGAGCAGCAGGTTTGGCTTCCCCGGCCTGGGCATGGGCCAGCATAGCTGTGGCTGGTGTTCTGGAGGCGGTGCACGGCAGTAAGCCTGGGCCCAGCACAGGGGGGCTGCCCTCTCTTCCCAGAGCCAGTGAGAGGCCTCGAAAATGGCAAAGCTAAACATGCTTTTGGTTGCTTTTTTTATTGTAGGAAAGGGTCTGCTGCTCGAAAGCAGGGTGGGGCGAGTTTATTTGTCTTGAAAGTCCTGAAAAGGAAGATGTTTCAGGAAAAAGGAAAAAGAAGTGTAATGTTTCAATTTGGGTACATTTCTATAATATCCCCTTTGGAGCTGTAGTTTGGTTAACCTCTGTGGGTCGAGCTCCCAGCTACAGAAACCTCTCCTCAGGCTCACTGGCCGGAGAGCCTCATGAAACAACCACCACCCTGGTGCTTTGTGGAAGATTTAAGCAGGGAATTTAGTCTCTGGAGAAAAAGGGAACACAACAAACCCAAGCAATCCTTGCACTAAGATTTTTTCAGTTTTTCTTTGTTAATTTTGCAGGAATTTACACATACTTTTCTTTTCTGATTAACTCTATGTGGGATTAACATTCTCTTCCTCTGATTCCCAGGCTGCTACATTTGTGTTTTGCCTGTTGTTTGGAGGGACATGAAATACATGATTAAAGTCAATGGGATCGTGTTGGTTTCTAAGAGGAAGAGTATTCCATCCTGTGCTTGCAAATTGTCCCAGTTAGAAAAAATTGATTTTCCTCAAGTCTCCAGTTTGTCCTGCAGGAGTTAGCTTCTGCAGAGCCCCTCTTGATGCTGCTGGTGATCCCTCTGATGTGTAACATGTCTGCTTGGTCAGATGTACTTATGGTCTTGTGAGAGGCAGCAGCCAGTTGGTGACTCTTGTTCTAGTACGTGAGACATCCCAGGTCACGTTTAATGAGTGCCCTAGTAGACCTGGGTTGTATTTGCAGTCCTGCCACTAGTGTACTTTAGTTGCTCTGGGTAAATCACCTCTCCTCTTCAATGCAGAGAAAACCACTGACTTTGTAAAAGTGCTGTGAGATCTGCTGAGGAAAGTATGATATGGGAGTTAGGAAACTATGGTAATAATTGCAGTAGGAATTTAGGTTGGACCTAAAGTTTTAGGGATGGGTCAGTTAAGGAGTGAATACCAAATTTTAACACAAAAGCCCTGTGAGTACTTAGGCTATTAATAAGCGGCATTTCTTTTCAGCCCCTTTCCTCTGTCCTGTCTGTCAGTTATCTGGAGCCACTTGTAGAGCAGCAGGCAGTGGTAATCTCTTTCACATGCTATGAGTATCTATCTGTCTATATCTTGGCCAGATCATGAGTGAAAAGGGGATCATCAAAACCAGAATAAAACAACACAGCAGCCATCCAGCATGAAGTGATGGAAATTTGTGGGTGAGAGAAGCTGAGTTTCCGCTGTTGCTGTTGTGCTTTGTTTTTAAATGCAGAGGGCATGTCACCGCTTCTCAGTTGTCATTTGCTAGGTCGAAGTGATCTGTTGCTCCAGAAAGCTGTGACGTAAATAGAATAGGAAAGGAAATCAATTGCTGAAAATGGCCATGTGTTGCAATCAGATGTGGAGGAATTAGAAAAACAAGAACAAGGAAACTTTTTGTATAGCATCAAAGGCAGAGTTGGCTCACACTTGAAGAGCAGAAGCATGGCCCTTATTGTTTGTTGACTTTCTCCCAGTTTGTGTGCTTGAAGCACTTGAGCTTGTGGGCATGTTAAGGGTGCGTTGACACTGGAAGGCAAAATCTGCATCTCATGGGTGCAGCAAGCCTGTGAGGCAGCTGAGATATCAGAAGTAGGTTTATAGGGACATCCTGAGTACCTGGAGCTGTGACAAGGATATATCTGCAAAAAATTTTACGTTTCAATGGATTGCACAGAATCAGACCTGATATTCGGAGCTATATGGCTACTCCAGGTTGTTAAGATTTCTCCCCTGGGCATGGTGTATCTATACACAGCCACAGAGGACTATGTTTGTAGATGCTGAGCAGAATCCCTATTACCTTTTTGTTCTGCATCAAGTTGTTGTTGTTCTTTGAAGGTTTGACCCACTGTGACCAAATTTCTACTGGAAGTTATTTTTGGCTGGATTCTCAGTGCCTAGTGGGGGTTGATTTTCTGCTGCAGCCATGCTGTTTCTTTAGTGATTTTGAACAGATTCTTTTTCTCCTGTGTTTGATTATTTCTCTTCATGAAAGATGTAGGAGTTAGTGGCCTTACTCTCCCATCATTTTGATGGAAACTGGCCTAGAGGGTTAAAAGTTATCAGAGAGCTACTGAGACAGGTAGAACCAAAGAGAGCACAGTTAGATAGGACAAAGGAAATTAGGCTATAAAGAGCATTGAATGAGAAGTTCAAATTGTCTGAGAAAAATCAAGGTCTTACGTTGGGATGTGTCTGACAATGTTGACTGTAGGCTGAGGCAATATCTGTGGAAGCGTGTTAGGAATTCAGGTCCAATGTGCACTTCACCTCTCTTTCTACCTAATAATACACTATTTCAAACATCCCCATTTTCCAAAAAATGATCTGTTACAAAGTGATCCTTCTTTGTCTCCTTCCAGAGTTTGGATTTCTTTCTCTAGCCCCATGTGCTAGTAACCCATAATGGGTGAAATATGCTTCCCATCTTCGTGTTCATCCAAATGTCAAGCATCCTTTTGCACACGAGGAACAAAGCAACCTTTCCTGGATTTTTGCTGAATGAATGGGATCTTGACATAGACAACTTCTATTTTCCATAATGCCGCAAGCACAGTATTTGCTCTTGAGTGTGCGTACATGATTTGAGGCACGGCAGCTCTCCTGTATCTTCTCTGAAGACTGATTTTTGTCTTTTGTGATCATGGGCACATTCTCCAGAATTTGCAGTCACTTGTGTTCTTTGGCACTCTAGGCTGTGTGTTACCAGATGGTCTCCAAATGTTTGTATAGATTGCAGACATCTCCCGGAGTTTGTCTGACCTGGCACTGCAACTGATGGCAGTAGGGAAGGAACAGGACATGTGTGTGCTGGATTTACTGCCAGTCCTGAAGCTGCTTGAAGTGTTATAGATGTAGCTGGCTAGGTCTCTCAAACTGTGCTCATCAGACTGACGATCTCAAATTAATGGCCCTGACTGAAAGCACTGACCATCTGTATTTTCTGAAGTTACAACAGAGGAAACAATAGTTGAGGTGGGGAAAAGGAAAGAAAGGGCACTCATTGCTTTCAATAATTTTTAAAGAATCATCAGTTTTATTTAAGACTAAAAAAAGAGTTTTGTACCTAATAAAAGTGACATTAGTACAGAGCTAGATAATTAACGTAGTCATGTCTAATTTCAGTATAATTAGCATGCTGTAATTAGAAAAACCATTAGTATAATTAGAACATGTATAAAATTAGCACAAAGGTATTTTAATTATAGGGTCTGTTGTACTGATCGTTGATCTGGTGTGGTCAGTAAAGCTGGTGTTGTCATTTTGAGTTTCAGGTGGCTTCTGGTAGGTAGCTCGTGTACTTGCATGGCAGAGGAACTGGTGGAGGGTGGCAGTGGAAGTGATATAGCTATGGTTCTCTGCTGTGAAGTCTTTGCTGGTGGAGAGTGTGTTGCCAGGCTAATAATTTTAATGGGAAGATGCTCAAGCATACAGATTAGCCCTATGTGGACTAGCAAGATTTTCCTGCCTGCGTGCAGACAGCACATTTTGGGAATGGCCATGTTGTACTTCAGATAAAAACTGTCCTGGACCCTGTAGTCTTTGACAGGGCTGTGTCAGTTTTCACCAGCCAAAGCTGTAGTGGCCTGTTGAATTGTGGCTGGACATTCATTATTGGAGAGGTTAAGCTTCATGAAGGCTGTTTAATTACAGACCTACAATGGTTTCTGCATGCTTTCCCTGGAATTCATTGTACGTTCAGGAAGGTGTGTAAATCAAACAACCAGCATATCAGGCGGGAGTGGGGGTGGGGGCTGAGCAGAAGGAATTATTGGATGCCCTCGTAAAACTTTAAAAGGCTTGAATGTCAAGTTTAAACTCTTGGGGCCTTAAAACTCGAGTCTCGAGGCACTTCTACCTGCTGTTTCATCACATAAGCTTTTCACTGTTCATGAGCTGCAAACCCAAGATGATTATGACTTCTATTTCCCTGCAGTGTATTTAATTTCCCTTTACTGTTGTCATCATACCCATGTCTGAACCACCTTTCATCTCCTCCTACCACTCATCATCCTTTCAGTTGTAGCCAGTGATGCATAGGCTTTTTAAATAGAGTGTTCCTTGTAGGCTCTTATATCAAAATCTGTTTAACCTCTGGTGCTTTCAAGCTTAAGGCAAAATCACTGCGTATTAGCAGTTCTAATGCATAACTGCACTCAACAGGAGAGTTAGCAAATCTGCAGAGTGATACCGCAGCACAGAGGGGATAAGCGTGCTGCCAGCTGTGGCCGGCTGTTCGGCTTTGCGCTCCCTGCTGAAGCGATGGGTGCCCCACACTGACCCAATGCAGCAGCCAGAGACCTCTTGTGCCATGTGGCTGTGGACGCCCACTCTGGTTGACCTGTCCTTATGGTGGAAGGACTAGATATGGTCCTAAAGTCATCTGGCAGAGTAAGGAAGGCACTGGGCTCTTCCTCCCTGATGCCATGGACAAATTCCCAGACATTTCCTTGCAATGGTTTTGTCCAGGGGAAACCAAATGTCTCATCCTCTGCTGTCCCTGCGTCCCAGGGAGCCCCCTTGCATCCCATCTCCTCATTCTTTGTCTCTATGTGCGCTGTTTGTCACTGCAGCAATCTTAGACGCTTGGGCCTCTTCTCTGCTGTAGAGCAAATGCTCTGTAAGAGCAAAAGCTCTGCATGCACCATCAAAAATGTTTTACGTGGTGCCCTAAGTGACGTGGAGATTTACAAGCAGATAAAAGTAGTAGCATCCACAGCAAAGCAATTAAGCTGACAACTCAGTGGCTCAGATTTGAATTTAGAGGAAGTTCAGGGTCACATGCAGTTGAATCTCCCCTTTGATTAATGCTGGTTGGAGAAAAACAACAGCAAGTAACAGCTCCTAATGTCTGTGACAGAAATTAGCTCAGGAAAGCTGGGTTGTATTGTTGATTCTGTTTGGTGGCTGGGGTTTCTTCATGTTGGTTCCTTCATAACCCCACAAACCAAACCCTTTAGTAACAGCTGTAGCAAAAATGATAGAAAATATTCCTGGGGGGGGATCCTGAATTGAACTCTTGGCTCCCCAGTTAGCTCAAACATTGTATTTTTTGGGTCAAAGCAACAACAACAATTGTGACAACAGAATAACTTGTAGATAATGGTTCAGTTTGGTAAGTTCCTCATAAAATATTCACTTAATGCAAGATGCTTCAGTTAACACTCAAGTCGAGGGAGAACCTTATCACTTCATGATCATCTTGCAAGAGAAAGAAAAATTCTGTGCTACACAGTGCTCATTTCCTAGAATAAGTGAGTCTCTTGGCTCACTTTAAGGCTTCTTGTCTATTTCCATCCCAGATATTTATTCTATCAGTCCAGTTTTATAACATCCTAGAAATAATTCACTTGGTTTTCTTTCGAGGAGTCAGAAACCATAGCTAAGCATTGTACTGCTGAGTATCAAAATGCTTTGCTAATGAGAAATGGGCAAATGAATCTAAGGAAATAACTCCACTTTCCTTGAATATTTCCTCATGCCTGGGACCAAACCCAAAGCCAAGCTGGGCCTTATTACTAGAATGGATTCCTGTTTTTCCAGTGTTGGTTTTGATTGCTTCTCACATCCCATCCCTGCTTTGGAGTTTGGGTTTGGATAGAAGCGGCAGTGATGAAAGGTTATGAAATGGTTGTTTCCGTCATGTCTCTGGCCCAGTCAGCCACAGAAATAGTTAGAAGTTTTGGTGGAGCCTCTGAAAATTCATTTTCAGCCATGAACTTTAGGGAAATCTATGGATGCCCTGGGAGAGGCTGTGTTCTGGGGCTTTCAAAAATGACTAGCAAAATTATTGCTTTGTAAATGCATACTCTAAATGGGAGATAATGGAAATACATCTTCATTTGGTTCTATTTCAGCACCTCTGCTAAGGTGCAAGGAGTAAAATATTGAATAAGAAGTCCTCTTTTATCTCATCGTTCTGATGAGAAAACAGGGGGTGCTTTGGTTTAGCAAAATCTCATCAGTTGTTATGATTTGGTTTTGCAGACCTCAAGTCAGGGAGGTTGGAGTCTGGCTTCCATTATATTCTAACCAGAAAGTTCATGCAGAAGAGCTTTTCTGCTCAAACTATCCTGAATTTGTCCTACAGTTTAATCCCAGCAAAACGTAAAGTCTTGGCCCTTTGGGGTCTGTCTGTCACTGTTGTTAATGCGTTACAATATACTGTGTAGGGCTTGGTAGACAAATGAACTCTTGGAGGATATTTGTCATACATGCACACAAACACACACAAATGTGTGTGTATGTATATTGCAGTACTACGAGGTTCTCTTTCATTTGACCACAGTGGTTTCTACTTAGCCACAGAAATCTCATGCATATACTAGCCAGCTCCTATTTTCATTTGTGCTGGGGTGAAATCAAAATCTACTCAGCATGCTTCAAATGAAGGCTGACAGTGTGCCAACACCATGCCACCAAAGGAGAGAGCTCTGTGCTGGATTTTGTCTTCTCTGTCTTTATAGTGCTCGGTGAGCTGCAGCCTAAAGTGGACCAGTAAGAGCAAAATGAACATGGTGATTATGTGCTGGATGTACTGGATGTGAACAATAGCGAGGAATTTAAATCAACCCTTATAAATACACTTAGAGTGTGTGCATATAACTAAATTAATAGCAGGCATAACTCTTTTAAAAGTCACTTGACTTTAATTGACATATCAATATAATTGGCAATTATCTTAATTGATATACATGGCATGAATATTGTGCTCTGGAAAGCTTCCAGTCCTCCTTTATTAGAGTATTAAGCCACAACATATGCAGAATACATGGAAATACCACTGAAGCATTTGTTAAAAGAAATTCCTTTCTTATGTCTCTCTCTTATATTTTTAATATGCATGCGTATATATGTAAATATGCAGGAAAAAAGTTGTGAGGACATACTGAGTATTGTCAATACACTCTTTTAAACAGTTTCAAGTGATTCCACTAAAGGGTTTCTACAAGTTTCACACTCTGCTTTTGTGGAAATCAGCTTTCAAGTCAGTCAGGCTAGAGATTAGATCCAAAGATTTAAAACCCCTATAGATCAAAAGCAGATGCTCTTAGAAGACATTTCAGCCAAGACAAGCCGTCTGGGGACATTGTTACAGCAGGAGAAGACAATTTATCATTAAAACATGAAAGCCTCTGTTCAATAATAACCAGATGTATTAAAAAAAAAGAAGGAAAGGAAAAGAAAAAGAGAAAGAAAAAAAATAGGGGTGTCAAGGTCTTGATTCATTTGTCTCCCATTAGAAATCATCTTTATCCCATACTTAGGAAATGAGTACAGATTCTTTGATGCCAAGACATAATATAAGAAAAATTGAAACATTTCACATTGTAAATCCTTGGCAATTGTCAAGGAAATTTTAATTATATAAAAATCTGTGATGCCTTAGGTAAAGATAAGGAGCAATCAAATTAAAGAACAGTTTCCGTGACTTAAAATAAAAAGGGGGGGGGAGATCTGACAGGAGCATTTCAGACCCTTCTCTCTTTCTTCGTACCGCTTTTCATTTTTTCCCATCTCCACTGTGACTTAATGCAACTTGGCTATAGTGCTTAGCTTTAACCTAAAACCTCCCCTCCAAACATTTGCAAATATCATTTAAGCCTTACCCATACAGAAGAGGGATTTCTATGAGCCACAGAACTGTGGGGAAGCCAGGGCACAGTGAGATGGGAGGAGTTGCCTCCTCATACACTGATAGAAGAGACAGGAAGTGAAATTTTTAAGGTCTCATTTTTCATGTCTTATACTCTAACCACTAGAGAGCATCCCTTCCCAGTGAAATGTATAGCTCTGGAACACAGGAAATGCATTTGCTGCCAGGATATGGGAAGTAGGAAGTCCTCTTCACTCTTTATTCTTGTTTTACAGGCCGTACTATAAGAGAACGGATGTGATTAACAACATTTGTTATAATATATTTAAAATAATTTCCAGGTCTGTGGTTAGACATTTCAGGATAAAGTTGCCTAGAACACGAGTACATTTAAGGACTTGGAGTGAGTGATGTGAAGTCAGGACACAAATTCTTTGCCATTGCAACCAAGCAGGTCACAGAGCAATCTGCCTGGGCTCCCCAGTCCACCTGCAAAATGAGACACAAACATCATTGCTTTTCTCATAGGAGTATGGGAGTGAAATGCACATAACATCAGAGAGATGGGAGGGAACTTGCTGAAAACTGTTTTCATTGATGTTGCTGGAAAACAGTCATTCTTTGACTTGGAAGCTTTTGGGAGAAGTGTATTTGTTTTGATAAAGCTCTGGGAAAACTGCTGCAGTTCAGGGTGAAATTTTTGATCAGTCGGAAGGAGAAACTTGTCCATCCTGCTCAAGGGACCCTCTGCTCAGTAGAGGGGAACACACAACTTGTAGGGCTTTTTTAATACTTTTGATACTTTGAGCTGAGCAGATTTGAATTAAAGTCTCTGATTCCCTGTGTATCCTGAAAATGGGCTCCCCTATCTCTGACTGTGAAGAAAACCTTTGTCCTGGCCCTGAGAAACCTTCTCAGTAAAACTGTTGTCAAAACCAATAGAGAGATTGCCAGATTCAGTAAAATGTGAACCTCATTTTGCCTGTCATATTGAGTATCTTACATGTGAGGCTGCATCATCATCTGCTTTCTGTCTAGCTTCTGCGTGCGGTATCCTTGATAGGGCATTTGGAAGAAAGAACCAACTGATCAGATAGGCAAAGAAGATAACTGGCCCCTCAAGAGGACAGGGAAGACAATTTAGAGAGCATCTCCTCTGTGATCAGAAACTGGAGACGTAGGACATGGGTGTTTGTGGATTTCCAGAGCTCTTTGAGCGCAGAGCATAAGTCAGAGGTCTCTCATCTGTAGGTGGCTTCTGAGTTCTAGTCAAGCCCTGCTACAAGGGTTCAAAACCAGGAGATTTTGTCAGGGTGAAAACATTTTCCAGGGAAAGTATGATGAGACTGTACCAATGTCTGGAAAGCATATCAGCATGCCTGCCCTCTAGGAACTGGAAGCCTTTAACAAACTAATTCCATTCCTTTTTCTTTGAGTAAGACATTGCCATCTTCTAATCCAACAAGAACAGTT
The DNA here is from genome assembly GCF_034619465.1 of Leptosomus discolor. NCBI lineage: Eukaryota > Metazoa > Chordata > Aves > Leptosomiformes > Leptosomidae > Leptosomus > Leptosomus discolor. The sequence goes on along the minus strand of NC_141393.1, from coordinate 54,044,122 downwards.
ATGGTAGGAAGTGCTTATCTTTCTGAAAAACTCAACTTGGGTGAGCTGGAGAACTTTCACCATGGAAAAAATTAAATTAATTGTATTTTTATTTCTCCTCTGTGTGCCAAGCACCATTCATTTAAAACAAATCTGTTTACTGTGCTAAGCGTAGTAACATTGATGTAAAGTATCAAGAAAACATGAGATGGATGCTAGCTTTTGACTTGATGCCTCTGGAGCCACTTGTGGTCATTTGGAGACCCACGCACACCTACAGACCCACCGGGGATGACAGCCCTTTAGTGACACATTTGCAAGTTGCAACACATAGCTGTTGGCTGAAGGTATACGATCTGATATGGCAATTTCTGCTATTTCAAGTGGGCTTCATCTCCTTTTCTTCATTTGGGAGAAATCTCTTTGCATCTGCCTTGAAAGGCAAATGTTCAGAAGCAGAGTGGACTGAAGCAGAAAATTGAGTCCAGGGCCAGATTAACAGCATTACTGTCATCAGAAAACCGGGTACTGTCTTGTTTTGACTGACAGCGGAAGATCTAACTTAATTAGATCCATACTGGGTCTGTACATGTGTTTGGAAACCTCAAAAGTTTGTGAGTTCACATCTGGGGTTCTTTCCATAGGTTAAAGGCAGGAAAAATTGGAGAGAAGGGGCTGTTCAGCAACTGGGGGGGGGTTGGGCAGGGAAAAATAAGATCAAGGAAAATATGACTTACTAGGGGAATGACAGGTAGAAACATTTACCTTTTCAGTGCCCAATGTTGTTTCAGTTGTACCTGTATATTCTGCAAGTGTACAACCTCGCCCATGCTTCTAGATCCCTAGTGCCTGGGCTTTGGAAGGCAGAGATCCACTAGTGTGTGTGTGCTGATGGCCACTGACACTGTGGCTGTTGTTGCTGTGCCTGAACAGAAGCTTGTTTAGGGCACAACAAGTGGTTCATGTGGCCACACACACCATTTATACAGTGTGGGAGATTGCATACATAAAAGTTTAGTGCAGAAGTGCACAAGCACAGACTCACATAGCCCTACGGCCTTTTCTGTTAACAATCAGACCCATAAAGGACATTAAAATAAACCTATTTTTACAGCTCTGCACTGCTGTTCAACCAAGCATTTCAAGAAGCAAACAAAAGCACCCACTGCTCAGGAAATATGAGACTTCATTCCTATCCAGGAGCACAAACTGTACTCAGGAGGGAGTTATGAAACGCTGTTTAAGTTCAGATTTGTCTTCAGTTTTACATACCTTTGATTCACCCTTCTGTAAGAGGTGTTTTTAATTTTTAGCCTTTGATAGCTCTATATTTTTGTTGACAAACCATTTCCAAACAGTTTTTCCTCAGGGTTATAAGAGCATAAGGCAGAAACAAGTGATGTTTTTTCCTCTCTTTTCAAAGGGAGGAAATATCTATGTAAATAGATACAAGAGGAGAGTAGTTCAAGTGTGGAGAGCCTTCTTGCCAACTGTTTCATGGTTGCCTACATGGTGAGTTAAAGAGGGCATGAGAAGATGCTTTCTGTCCACTGCCACTTCCAGGAAGGGCTGAGTTTAGGGTCCCTGGCAATCGACCATTCTGCAGAGCTGCTAAACTCCTCCACATCTGATCCATCCTGATCACTCAGACAAGAACTGAGTTTCTCATTGGGCACTGAAACGCTTTCTGGCTAGAGAGCTCTTATTTGCATCAAGGGCAGCCTTGTAGTGTGGACTTCAGGACTCAGAGAGGTGACTCTGGGGTGGAGAGGCAGCTACTGTCAGAGAGGCATCCTCTGAGCAAACAAAACCAACAAAAAAAATACTCTGTCTTCAAAACAATGTTTTACAGCATCTAGAACAAAAGAGTCTTGATTTTACTCAGAGATCCAAACCCCAAACAAATGAGCATTTATAATAACTGATTGTAAATGCAGAATTGTTTGTTCTTCTAATTTTTCTTTGATTTTCCTGCAGTCCTTTCAAATAACGTCACAAATCCTTTTGCATTTGTCAAGCTAAGTGAGCCACTCATTTTTCCCAAACCTTGCTTGGCCTGTAAGGGCTTTAAATATTGCAACATTTGACATAAAGCAAAGATTTTTGGTGATAAGCGTGTGTAATGGTTCAAAACTGTTCCAGCAAGCAAATCTGGTTTCTCAAAGGTAAACGATACAAAAAAGCTGGCCTTTGATGAAATATTCCGATCATTACATGCTAATGATGCATGAAACTGTGAGTTATCAGCCAAAACAATGTGCTGGAAAATGAACATAATTTATTAAGCTTGAACCAAGCTCCACTTGAGCTTTCCACTCACAATAATTCTTGGCTGAGAGCGATTGGTGTCATGCAGTAGAGGCCTGTTTGTAGGAGACTTCTCATTTTTTATGCTGCTCTGCTTGAGACACAAATTCTGCCACCTGAGCTGTGCCCTGTAGAAAGCAGCCACCTGAGCATCCATCAGCAACACTGGCTTCAACTGCATATAAAAGAACTGAAAGCCACTGGGGATTATTTTGCTTGCATACCTGTTTTAGGCACTGAGAGCTGGTCTCTAAGTGCCCTGAAAGGCATGAGGTTCGGGATGAGCAGGGACAGATCCTCACCAGAGTGCAACTTCAGGGGCTCACTTGGCCTCAGCGCAACAATGCTGTTTTTCCAACAAGGAGCGAAGATGACAAACAGTTGCTTTAACTCATGCTGAGTGCAAGCAGAGAGCTAAGAATTACTGCTCAGCTTTGACATACTGTGGCGTACCCCTCCTCTCTACCGGTTCCTGCCTTGCTGCTGGGAAGCTGCAGGAGGATGGACTGGTAGCAAATCCCCTTGCCATGGCCTCCTGCCTCTGCCCTGTGAGAACAGTGCTGGGCGCCAATGAGATATAATTACTTGTCAGGCCGCAACATGTTTATTTTTAGGCACGCCAATGTGAGCTGGGGACACGGCTGATCAGAAGTGGTTTTGTGCTCTTTGCTACATCTGAAGAAGGGTGTTTGACAGTGCTGGAGTGCAGGGCTGGTGATCGTGTGCCTGCTGCTAGCAACACGTGTTGCTCTGTTTTGATAACATCCTGGGGCTGGTTATTGTGTAATAACAAGGAGTTAGGTCTGTTTATTAAAAAAAGATGTCTTGTTTTGTTACTGTGTCTTTGCTATGAAAGCAGTTGGGGAAAGGAGAGAAGATGCCAAATTGATTGTTGGTGTAGCTACAGAGGATGTTCATCACTACAGAGATATATTTGTACCATTGGATTCAACTCTTAATGTAAATCAGGGTCAGGAAGCAGTTTAGTCTGTTCCCCATAGTCTCAAAACCTCAAAACCACTGTGATTAAGTTCCTTCTCACCCACTTTGCACATGCAGATGAACACCAAAGACATAAACCAGAAGAATTTCCTGCCCCTCACATCACTTTATTTCTGTGTTCATACACATGGAAGACAAATAGCAAAGTGATTTATAAAACCAACTCATCAAGCCTGTGAAGCTTTAGAAGAAGACAAGGGGAGAGGGAGGAAGGTATTTTTGGCCAGAGAGGTCTACACATGTGTGTGGAATTTGCACCCTGGCTGATATGTGGTCACGGGGCTTGAGCAGCAGCAGAGCCAGGGCTCACTGGCTGCAGTTCTGCCCAGAGCAGCTGCCCCAGGTGACAGCGTGGTTGTCATCACTCCCAATAAAGCCAGAAGTCCAGATATGATGGGAAAAGGGGTAAGGATGCCAAGCACCATTCAGGAAAGTGGCCCAGTGCAGTGTGTGGGTGATAACATGGCGCTGTGGGATTGCTGTGCTTTCTGCGCGTGTTGCTGCAGGATGGGGCATCCAAACTGCACTGGGCACCTGCTGGTGGCTGCTGTGTGCTCCACCGTGCTCTCCATGGCCTAGCTAAGACTGAGCCAACAAATGTGGTGTTGAGGCATCACAACTGTACTGTGGCTTTTCTGCTCCAGAGACTAGAGCTGGGCTAGAGGGGCCTCTTAGTCCAAGCTCGATGGTTTATGTCAGGGATGACGGATAGCTCTGCTTGTAGAAGTAGGTTACACCTGCGGTTAGCTGGCAGCGTGTACACGGCTGTTCTGGGAAGCTGACGTGCCACTGCTGCATTAGTGGTGTGATTGACTAATTTGCTTCTCTTTTGATCTAGCAGAAAGCACTTGACAATTTTGGAAAAGGGAAGAAGTGAAAACCCCTCTCACCTGTGTTGCGTTGTGTAAGCAGAGTGCTGTGAGCTGTGCTGGCCGCGTGCTTCTGGGTGGGGCAAAGAGAGTTAAGAATAGGACTGAGTCCATTCTCTCAAGAAGGGATCAACTCTTGGCCTCTGCAGCTGGAGAAAAAAGTGGGTGCTAATGCAGAGAGTGGGATGGATGAGCTCCTCGTTGCAGTTTGGTTCTGGGAAGTGGAAGGATGTTGGGGGCACTGGAAGCACGCTAGCAAATCATTGGGTGACTGAATAGTTCGTGATGCTGTAGATTTGAGAAGCACAGGAAACGGGGATGGGGTTGTCCTCACTGAAAGCTAAAGATGTGATGGATGTCCTGGTAGCTCTGTTGTATGGACACCAGTGTCCCTCCTCTTTCTGTGTTCCCTCTGCCGCTGTTTCTCTTGGAGGTTCAAATTAGATGTCAGGGTAAGAACTGTGATCATATGATAAGGCCATTCTTTTTAGGAACAAGACCTTTATAAGGGGACACAGTGCTAAAGACATTGAGCCAGGGAAAGGAATGAGTGTAAGGAAAATGGTGATTAAACACCTAGGAGTTTTTCCAAGGTCTGATGCAAGGCTCTTCATATGACCTTTAGAAATTGCTGCATCATCTTGGCCCACCTTCAGCGGTCTGAGTACAGCCCCAAGGAAGTGCTAACACTTCCTTTCATCCACTCTTTATTTAAGTTGTCCGATCTTCTGAGCAGGGATTGTTTTCTATCTGGGTTTGTAGAGTACCTGCCAATAGGTATAATGCCATAGCGAGTTGCAAACAGAGGCTTCGATCTTCCAAGATACTTAGGTGCCAAATTCCTGTTTGTAAGAACTGCTGCTTACTTTGGAGATCGGGGCTTAGGGCACAGTGGACCACAAATAATCCCTCTAGCACACTGCAGACTTTTGCAAAAGAATAAAATAAGTCTTAAAATCCATGTGCCTGGGTTGCTAACCCCTCAGACACATTTTGATTTATTGGAGGACACAAATTTTAACCTTGAGCTTTCTTCTTGATATTCATTTATTACTTTTTCCATTGTAGTTTACATTCCCTGTTGCTAAAACTAACAAAATGTTCATGTTAGCAGAAAGTCTTCTCCCTGCTGGGCCCCAAATTAAACATTAAAAAGTCAGGAGGCAATTGCTTTATTCTGTGTTGCAGATTAGCATGTTTGCATAACTTAATGGTCAGTGCATCAGCCAGGAATTCCAGAAGAGATCAGTCTTCAGTGCTGTGTTTGACTTCATGGGCTGAGCATCCTCCTCTCTGTATGGCATTGCCGCGTAGGCTGCTGAAATGGTCTTCTGGTGTGGGGCTATCCATCACTGGCTTTGTGTCTGGTTTCTGTGGGGAAACCACAGAGAATGAAAATACATCATATAGCCTACTGAAAAGACTTACCACTTCTCAAAGCAGAGAGCAAGCAGTAGCAGATCCCATTGAGAAAACGAACTGCAGCTGATGAAGAGTACTGATTTCTTCCACCTTCAGTGGACACAACTTGAAAAAGCATCTTTACCTCCAGCTGCAGCTCTCAGTGCTGTGAAACCCCATTTGAGGGATCTGATGAAACTCAACTCCAGTGCCACCCTATGTGTTGTCTCAGCTGCAGTGTATGAGCTGCTTTGGAGGAGGAAACCGCCCATGAACACATTATTTCCTGTCCTGTGCTCTGCAGAATTTTCTTCTTTAAGAAAACAACTCAGGATTCTTCCCAAATGTACATATGTTGTGTGTGCTTAGAGTGTTTCCCTTGCCAAACTGAGGCCTGATCCAGTCTCAATCAGATAAAGGGAAAAAACTCACTTGGACTTCCATAAGGGCAAAGGTCTAAAGGATGGTGTGTATTTGAAAGAAGAAGAGGGGAGGTTACCGTGCTTATAAAATTTACACCAAGTAGGAAGTAGCATCACTGGTATTTCTAAAATCTGGTGTGGTGCTACGAAGCTCATGAAGTGCTGATTGAAATCATTACTGTGTATCTCACTATTAATATTTATTTGTGTTAACAAATTGCTGAGGCAATCATGGACTGAGGTCTAAATGGCTTCGCTGCCATACAAGCTAAAACCCCCCCAGATAAGCTGTGCCTAGGGAGTGCACAGTCTCTGAGCAAGGTTTGCCCACCCTTATTGCCCATGAGTGCTGCCTTATCCTACGTGGTGTTTCGCTAAAGTCACTGTGCAGGTAGGACAACCTCATGGCTAACATTTGCAGGGAATTTGTATTAGAAATTAAAATATGAACACTTTTGAGATTCTAAGCGTCTGTTCCCATTGATAGAGCCCACCCTTCATATTTACACCTAGATCCGCCCTAAAATTCAGGACACAGTTTCTCAAAACATTTTATGGCAATCTGGGAATACAGAAGGATGATTCCCTGAAGAGCTGATAGGGTGGAGTTCCAAACGGCCTCTTTCCTTCCTTCCTAGCAGAGTTACTTCAAAATTTGGGGTTTTAACATTCCTAGAACTGATTAAACAAACAGGTTTTGCACCAGAAATATTTACCCTGTTTTCTTAGATGTTAATATTTTAAATATTTTTGCTAGTCCTGCTTCACAGAAAATTTGCAGCCTTTTTGCCTATTTATCTTATCACCCATGAGGTATTTCTCAGATCAAGTCTAGAAAAGCTATTTCTATTCTATCTCATTTAATTTCATTCTACTGTCTTTTCAGTATTTCTTTCCAGCTAGTCCCCGCTTGCTTTTATCTGACTGTGTTTTCAGTCACCACTCACAGCCAAGCAAGTTAAAATACCAGGTGTTTAGCGCTCTCTGGTAGTATTTTTTTACTGCTTTTTGCTCAACATTTTGTGTTTTTCCTTTTGAAGACACAATGGTACACTTCCCAAGCAGGCAGTAAACATTCTTCTTTTATTGTTCAAATCCACTTAAAATCATCACAATATGCTTAAAGATTTTTTTTTATGTACATCAAAAAAGAGTTAAAGAATATATTGGAATTTACAGATAGGCAGTAGTCGTCTAAAACTTGTCTTGTCTGTAATCAAGCATTAGAGTTGACAGTCTAAGTTAACAAAATCCTCAAATATCTGGGATGTGTCTTTAAAAACCAGATACCTCATTTTCTCAAATTTACTGCGTAGGACTGAATTTTTTTAGTATATGATCGTGTTTTTTCATTTTGTGTATTTAGGAAATATGAAACTAATATATGTTATCAATGCAAAAGAGCTCTGCAAGTTCTACTTTCTAATAAATTCCCTCTTTTGCTAAAAGAAATTGTTTTGTTTGGATGGATAACCACTAACTCCTCTCTGCCATATTGCAAATTATGAAGTGGTTTTGGATGTCTGCTTTCTAAATGAGTGTATTTGATGTAATAAATGCCCAGACGTAGCTGTTGTCTTAAGCTGGTCAAATTATTCATTACAAAAAATATTGTTTTGTAACAACATTAATTCTCCTTGTAACTGCTCAGTAGACAATTTATGGGAATGCAGGCCATGCCACAGGTTAATTTATAAACTGCTAGCACACACTTTTCATTACTTATTAATTGGTGATTAGTTGTTTGAATCATCTGATGTTGACTCTGTTTTTTGATTGGACAACAGAAGTGTGATGAATAGGAGAAGAATGAATTGTAAATTCGGGTCAGTAATGCAGCAGCATCCATCATAAATGCACAGAAGCATTTGTAAATGAGAAAGGCAGGCATCACCCTAAAGGTCTTCCAGCTGAGTGTCTGCCAAGATGATGAGCGCGTGCAGAAAAAGATCAGGAAGGTGGACTTTGCCACTGTGCTGCTCTTGATGTCCTGGCAGCAAAACCTCTTGCCAGTTTTATTTTAGGTAAAGGTGAGTTTTAAGACACAGTGACCAAAGGCAATGAGGTGTAGGAGAAAACAGGAGAGAACTGAGTGAGTGAATTTCTTTGAAAATGTAGCCAGGGGTGAGGAAGGCATCGTGGGACAGCTGGAAATATAATTAACCCTTTGTACCAAATGAGAGATTATTAGTAGAAAGAGGTTGTCCTTGAAGAGGTGAAAACAAATAATTTTGGTTCAGTAGCCAAAGAGGAAGAGAGAACAAAATAGAGGTACAAGCGAGATCATCAGAATGATGGGATTCATAGCAACAGTCTGGAGGGATATGTGACCAAAATAACTGTGTATCTCAAGCTCAGAAAAAAAGGTGACGTGAAGACTCAAGCGGCAAAGAGAGGCAGGGTTTTTAAGTGTCTGGATGGAAAGGAAGGCCATGTCTTATGGATACTTTGCTGGAAAAACATGGAAGACTTTGATCCGAGCTGGATGTGAAGACCTGTAAGACCTACAGAGAGGTCCAATAGATGAAGACACCCACCCAGGCTGCAGTCCTGATGGATGGGCAGGAGAATTACTCTCACTAAAGGACCCAGGATGTCTTCCTGAAGGGTCGTGGTGGAACTGGTGTCTGTAGGTTGAATAACATCTGTTACAGGTGTCTTATTGATTAAGGGAGAGTGCAGGAATTTGGTGAGGATTATAGTGTCAATTTTGTTTTAAAGGACACAAAACTAAAGCTGGTGATGTCCTTCTGGGCAGTAGTCAGCTTGAGGCTGACTTGTAGTGCGCACACAATGCACAGTTGTATGAAGTTAAATGTTGTGAAGGTTTTCTGTCTTTGTTAACTTTCATCCTATATACAAGGATGTCTGATAAGGTTAGATACAGACCTTGCAATGCCTGCAATGAAAACACAGATATTTCTCCTAGGAAACATGACTTGATTTGGAAGCAGCAATTGACTTCTTCAGTTGGGCAATACACATCCAAAGCAGTGCAGACAGAAAATATTCTTAGTATCCACTGGTTGGCCGCCCATACAGTGGAAGGTTCAAGCCATTCAACAGTATCTGTCATGAAGCTGCTATTTATTCATCTTTATTATACTGAAGTTCCATGTGTTTTTGCAATTCTATGAATATACTGGTCTGGCAAAGTTCTTACAGATCCCTAAAAAGGTGACTGGTTTTAGAATTATGTGTTGTTTCTGGTTTCTTTTTTTTTTTTTTTAATTTGATTTTATTTTTCAATGGCTGGAAATCAATTGATCTTTCTGTAACTGGCAAGCCGGGGTAAAGCATACTTAGAAAAAGCTATATCCCATGGAATTTTTGGCTTACTTTCTTAAACTGTGGCAGGACATCCTGATGCTATGAAATTACATGGAAAAAAAAAGTCTTGGAAGAAAAGGTTAGGATTAGTAGCTTTGTTACTGAATGGATTTGATGAGTTCCTGCTTTGATAGGAACATTATGATGTTGAAAAGTAACAAAATCTTTGAAGAGCTCTGGCGGATTTCAAAATGAAAATTGAATGCAAAACTCTGGAACGTTTTAAAGAATAGGCACTTCATGTTTATTAAGCCCCCTCCATGACTTACAGGTATTGTGCTTGTCTTTACAACAGAAACATCTGGCTTCTTTGCTGTCTTTATTAAATTATTCCAGGGATTCAGGAAAAAAAAAATAACACTGAGAGAAAAGGAAGTAAAGCAAAAAAGATACGTTTGTGGAGAGGTATGGTGAATAATGCAGTAATTTCGCTCTAGTTGCACCCCAAATATTGTATGGAGTGAGACTGACACAAGGGAGAGGGAGAGAGTGACCATCTGAACCAGCATTTTTTCAGATTACCAGAAATTTGTGACATGTTACTTGGAAAAGACATAATTAAGATTTATTTATTTATTGAATGCGCTTCTCTTTGTATTGTTTTAGCACACATGGCATTCATATAAATCAGTTATAATAATAACAGTCTATGACTATAGTGTCTCATCCACAGCCCAGTGAAGTCTATGGGAGGGCTTTCCATTGACTTCACTCGGCACTGAGTCAGTCTCACTGAAAGCCTTTGATCAACCAGTAACAGGCATTTGATTCCCCTACATCCCTCTATGTGGGAGAAGTGGCAGTTTCCATTGCACGTTTTGCTGCTGGACACGGCGAGGCAGGGTGTGTATGGGTGACTGGTGCTGCAGGAGCTCAAGCTTGTTGGTCACCTGCCCTCCACCACCGACCTCTCCTGGTTCCTGGTGGTTGGGAGCGTCACAGTAGGTTTATGTTGCTGCACTTGACAGGTTCATTTGACTGGAAAGCTAAAAGTCGTGAAGGTCTTGGTAGTTAGGTCATGCTACACGAAGGAGTGAGTTGCTGGTATATATACTGAAGCCTGCTGCTTTGGAGGAGCCCAGCAGACCATGTTTGCAGTTTAAAAGGACCCGCTAGCCACCAATATGCTGAGGTGTGGTAGCCCTGTTATCACCAGGAAGGTCTGAGAGCCAGAAATGATTTTGAACCAACAAGCCTGCTGCCCAGTTATGCTAAGAGCATGCGTGCAGCCTTCTGTGGCAGCTCAGCTGACAGCCCCTAATTACTTTAGTTATGAAAGCCCATTTGTTTCTGAATGTGGGACCATGTGTAAGATAAACACAGGGACCAGGAAAGCAGTGTAACAAAAGCAATGTTATATACGCTTCGTTTTAGGCAATAGGAAAAGCAATCAACTCATCTTCAGCTCAGCTATGGCTTCTATAACTCACTCACTTAGCTACTGTCATTTTCCCAATAAATATTTTCTGAATGTAGAGCTAGGAAAAAAGTCTATTTTTTAAATCAAACAGTTCTACACCACATTAAACACAGTGCTGTTCTCCTTATTATCTGTTGATGAAAATAAAAAGATGTCTCCCTAAGAAAAATACTGTTACATTAAAATACAAAATGCTGGTAAAGGAATAAATCACATTTGCTGTGTAACAATACAGCAGAAAAGAGTCTTCACTTCCCAGTGGCTCTCCATCACTAGTGAAATGCAAACTGTTGGGAATTACTTTTAAACATATGCATTCATAAGTAAAGAGAGTAGGAATAATTAATTTGATTTTGAGCAATTGTCTTCCAAATAAATTCCATTCCACAGCGCTGGTAGAACCACACACTGCTCAGGCTATGGGACTTTGGATTCATTTTCTAAATGGTAAGATTATTTTGTTCGCTGTATCTTGAGCTTGGAACAAACAAACCCAGATATGTTTAAAGTAAAAGATATTGCACTAGTATGCTATTGATATGCCAGCAAAGCCCTAATCCGATGCCTATTAACACTGGGTATTGAGACACTGTTGACTCCAGTGGGCTTTGGAGCAGACCCAGAGACAGTTTCATGTCCTAGTTAATAATCCTACTGCAGGGTGGAACCACGTTACTGGCATTCAGCAGGAATTTCCTCGTTTATTTCATTAGGCTTTGAATCAGACCAATGTGGTGATATTCTTCTCCTCCTATGTTAACAATCTCAGGATTTGGTATCTCATAATTTAGGCTCACTTTTTTATCAGAGGACAACATGGACACGTCCAGAGGGCAGTTCAGCTCTGCTGTTTCAGATCGCTGGCTCTGGCTGTCTTTCTCTGGATGCTCCGGTCTGTCTTGGCTCTGTGTGATGGAAAAAGCCAAACTGGAGAGGTGAGGTAGCTAACTACCAGATAGTTGAAATTAGATAAAATCAGTCCCAACTCTATTGATCCCTGAGAGCATGAAAGAGTTAGATCAATTGCTTGGCACTTGAAGGTCATTCAGAATATCCTAGAGAATCAAAACCAGAACTTTAATTTGAATAATCTCAAGCATAATAGAAAAAAAAATAATGAATGCAATACTTCCTTTTTTCATCCAAAAAAAAATTAGTCCCAAATGCATAAGAAGGAGGACAGGACATAGACAAATCTTCAGCATTTACCAATAGTGTGAAAAAACTGCCATCCTGAGAATTGTTTTGATTAGCAGCAGTATCAAGTTCTGAAATGAGAACAGGACTCTGCAGATGATACAATGTGTGTACATGGTAAGGGATATTCTCTAAAGAGCATGTAGACTGCTAAATAAAGAGCTAGTGTTAAGAGAAATCAAAGTTAGTGACTTGCAGAAACTTTGCTCTGTTCGTCAATGGGGGAGCCCAGATCAGGACCCCACACTGCTTTCTCCTTGTTTGCTGCTCTGTTCTCCCATTTACAGGACAAGTCAAGAACAGAGGTATCCTAAATAAAACTACCACCTGAAATCATTACACAGCTTTACAGAGGAACTTTGACTTGTGTTTGCAGTAGGGACTTACTTGTGCTATTCTTAAGCACTAACACGTTGTGCTACTCTTTTCTCTTGAAATCACTTGAGTTGGTTTTGCCAGTGTGTGTGACTTCTTCCTGGCCTAGAGCCATCACCGCTTGGGCTGTTTGCTTGCCTTATCTCACCAGCTAATCAAGCTCAGGCATGATCATTGAGGATTGCCAGGTAGAATCCAGGGTGCCAGAGGAATGGCTGGTGAGGTTTGTGAGGCAGGTTTTCTCCCTCTGAGTCAGTGCTGAGCCACTGAGTCAGCCTGGTTTTTGGGGGTGGCATGTTCCCTCTGCAGTCATGAGTAATCTGCTATTTCAGCTTAATAGCAAAAGGATTCAGTGAATTAAAAACAAAACAAAAAAAACAGCCAAAAAGCCAAAGTGTTTCAGACCTTTGCCTTAAATAAATGTTTATTTTACTGATATTTATCTTAGATGAGCAAGGGAAGCCATGAAGAAATATAGTGAAATATATATGCTGGGGTGAAGGTTGGTAAAGCTCTCCTCAGTCTCCGTACTCCAATCCCTAGGAATATTCAGAAAATGGAAGATTGGACTGAAAAATAATGAAGAGTATTGCCTTTTCCACATAAGATGTCATTCATTAAGCAGTAGAGCCCATTGCTGTAGGAGAGTACCTGGGACATGAAATTAGCTAGGTTGAAAGGGGATTTGAAGAGAAGATCAGTGTGGCTGTACCAAGCTCCACCCAAGGGCTGTCACACTGGGGTGCTGCTGAGAGCCATCTGCATTTGTAGCCAAGATATTCAAGAGCCTTGAGCACGTTTTTGGAGAGGGGTGAGGGATGCAGGCTGTTTTAGACCGGTGGAGAGGAGGTGCAGGGGTGATCGAATAGCCTCTACAGCTATTTGAAGGGCGGCTACAAAGATGTCAGTGTCAAACTCTAAGGAATGCCACATGATAAAACAATGAGCGGTGAATAATAACAATTTACAGTTGGGAGGTTTAAATTGGACATAAGGAAAAATTTTTTGTGAGGAGGGTGGAGCAGCACTGCTGGTTTACCCAAGCCGTCATAGTATCTCTGTCCTTGGAGGCTTTCAAGACTTGGCTAGACAAAGTGTTGGCTGATCTGACCTACTGTCAGCAATAGTCTTGCTATGAGTGGAAGGTTGGACTGAAAAATTTTAGAAATTGCTTCCAACCAGCATTTCTGTGATCTTGTGATATCCAGTGTGGAATTACCTTAAAATTATGTCATTAAAAATTGAGTCCCTGGGACGCGCCAGTCTCCATTACAAACCCTTTGTCCTGATTTCCCTTCTGCTGGTGTCTTTTTTCACCTACATTGCCAAATCACATCATACCCCCTCGCAGGGTATGTCAGCCAGTACACTGACATGAAGAGTATCTTCTGTGATTGCTGAAAAAGTATTTGCAAAACAAAAAGCATGATTTTATTTTTTGTGGTGCTTGCACCACCTACTGCAAGTGCATTTGTCTGGCCAATAGTGTGAAAAAGCTTTTTTAGTTGGCATTGCTAATGCCAGCTTTACTTCTACTGAAGCTTTGAAATACTTCCTGGATTTTTATTTGAATCCTTGGTTACCAGCTTCATCCAAAGGAAAGACAACTCCAGCTTTAATCAACACTTGAAAACTGGAATGGGTCACCTATTACCATTCTGTTATCAAGTCTTGTGGCAGGAGAAACCCATACCTACAGTGAAATTATGAGAAAAGAAGGAAGACTTGAGGCTGTACAGTTCTGGCTGCCATCTCTCATTTCTATTGCCATGGAGACGCAGCCACAGTAGGCCCCCATCCAAATCTGAGCCAGACATATTTTACATAATAAGAAGATATTTTGAAATGTTCAGGCAGATAAGTGAGAAGCAAGTGCAATCTGCTCCTTTAATTTTTTTGTCACTGGCTATTTGCTTTCTGGGCTGGAATAATTTATTGTTCCTTTTCTGTCCAATAGGGGAGATGAATGAGGGTGAATTCTTCAATGAGCAAAACATATATTTGGAAACATCGTTTTAGTATCAAAATGAGATTTCCATAAGACCTTGCTGAATGAAGCTGTAGCAGTATGTCTTGATCCCTCACTAGGAAAGGAAAAGCAGACAGAAATTTCAGGATTTAATTGCCTTATAGTTTGCATTCTCTTTCTTTGTTATTTTTTTTGTTTATAGAAAAAATGAATTTATTGAGCATGGAAAAATACCAGATTGACAGCTTTGGAAAATAAAAGCCTTTCTTAATCCAGAGTGCAGATGTGGCACAGTCGGGATTAAAGCAAAACGCCTCCCTGAGATCCAGAGAAATCATTGCAAGTCATTTGGCAGAGGATGGGTGCTCTGCCCCGGTATTTATCCAGGGGTGTTTCAGAGGGCACAGGTGCCGACCAGTGCTGAAGTGCTTAAAAGTCAGTGGTGCCTTTCCCTTTCGCTGTGCCACTCCTGTTGCTGAGCCGCTCTGCCAAGGGGAGAGTGGAATAAGGGAGAGGGGAAGAAGGCCAAAATGGAGAGGTTTATGCTCATTAAGAAGTCATTTAAGTCACCGAACTGGCTGTCAGCAATTCACTGTGACAGAAATGGATGGGGATGCAGAGTGAAACTGTCTTGAGAGGGTTGGCATAATTTCTGGTTTCCGTAGAGACGATCCTGCCTTGAGCAAGAGGAAGCTGAGTTTTGACTTGAAAGCCTGAGAGCTTGGAAATCTCCTCTTCCAGGCTCTGGGGCTCAACACCTCTCCAGTTAAGAGCTGGTTAGCGCTGATTTACACAGTTACAAGGTTTCACAGTCCAGTGGCAAGGCAGCATAGCCTAATGCATGAGTATAGCATGGGTATATAAGATGAGACTTGGCATACACCCGCAAAGCACTGAAGTTTATGCCTGACCTGAAGTGTGGGAATTAATGCATTCTGCAGATGTTACCTGCCCTTGATACTGCCTGTATGCTGGCGTGTGCCATTGCTTTGGGTCCAGCATGAACCAGGTGGTGCCTTTGCACCTGTAAAGACATGGATGTGGTGCATGGGCAGCACTACAGAGCCCCCCACCTCCGAGCCACAGGGAGTCAGGGAATTAATGCTATTAAGAGCGGAGGATCCAAGCTCCTGCCCAGATTTTCCTCTTCACCTAACAACCCTATAGCCTGGGGAGAGCTGTAGGTGGTTGTGAGTTGGATTTGGTGTAGTCAGTCTGTATTTTGCATGCTTCAGGGGCACTTTGTTGTGTGTGGGGAAGGTTGTTTGTTTTTATTTTGCATTTTTTCTCTGAAGTATATGACTTTTTCATCAGGGTGAAAATCTGTCAAATGGCCATTTCAGACTGCCTAGAAATTATGAGGCTCTGGAATCTATTAAAGCATAAATGTCAAAAGAAAATTACTGCAGAGTTTTGTCTGGCCTTTCTTGTGTTACTCCTTGATGTTAACTTTCCTTGTTTGCTGATGTATGCTTTTTGTGCAGGGGTTAAAGAAAAAAAAAATCTTAAAAATGATGCTATGGTTGTTAACTATTTTTGCATGTCTGCAGTGTGCAGGCTCTGTATGTATGTGTATGTATAGTTTTCCATCAAGATAAACCTGCTTAGAAGAATGTTGTGGTTAAAAAAAAAAAAAAAGGGAGGGAGAGACTGAATGCCAGAAAACCAGAACTAAATCATTCTCTTTTTTCCCTGTGAATATTTCTGAATTATACTTGTAACGCACCGTAACAACAAACAACATGTTTTCTTAAGTGTGAGTAGATTTGCTGTTGAGGAAGTCTGTGCCAAAGCTATTTTTGAGCAAACAGATGTCAAGGGCCTAAACAAAACCTGAAGTGTGCATAGGCATTATGAATTGTTCTTGCATTCAGAGACAGACTGAAGACAGCTTGTTACATTTTACTAGGTTGTCTGTGAAAAGATGACATTTATGTGACTATATGGTATGAGATTGATTATGGCATATGTACCAGCCCCTTCCAAAGCTCAACCTATAATCCTTGATTTTCTTTTAAAGCATATTATACTTTCAATATACAGTTGAAATAAAATTCAAAGAAGAGTCAGATCCTTTATTTGTTGGCATAACTTGATGGCCTTATTTCTGCAGTCTATGAGGACACTGGACAGAGACTCGGTCCAGCGTAGGTGTCATCAGTGGCTAGAGGGATGAGCCAGGTAGAAGGAGATAAGCGGTACCAGGAGCAAGTGCAGAGAGGTGGTGTGTATCCCTTCTTCTCAAATGCTGGAAATCACTTCTGTGTCTATAGGAAACGTCAGGAGTTACTGGTGTATGCAATACTGGGAAAGCAATCTGACCAGGCAAAATAAAAGACGTCCCAGAGTTTGACTGCATTGTGAACTTCCCATTCTCCAGTTTCTTTCTGCATAGATGTGTTTAGTTTATTACATATTTCAATATAGCACTGGGAAAAGGTTTGGGACAGTCTGAAGGTTCCAAGGATTTAAGAACTGGAAACCTACAATTAATTTTGGTTAAGGAACTGCAATGAATTTAGGTGTTTTAAGCAGCAAAGAATGAGCTAAGGGTCTTGTGCTGTTCTGCGGGGCTGGAGTAAGTCCAGGCACAGTTTGCTGTTAGGAGGGAAGTTATGACAACGCTATGTCTGGAAGAATAGGGCAGCTTCTCGGTTCGGTTCAGTAAAGCCTGGGGACATGATGCACATTTACACGAGTGCTTTCTTGCACTGTGGCAAAGGTGTTGATTATTGTCAGCAGGCTGCGATGCTGTAAGTGAAAATCAGACATGTTTTACAGGAAACACTAGGAAGGTTGGCAGGAGATCCTTTTTCCATGTTTGCAAATAATGTGATGTGAAATTCAGCAGCTTTGTGGCTGTTTGAACAGGGCCACAGAGAGTCTATTAGGGCACATGTGTTTCCAAACCTTACCAATGCTGAAATACCTCCCAGTAGCTGTGT
Organism: Leptosomus discolor; assembly: GCF_034619465.1. NCBI lineage: Eukaryota > Metazoa > Chordata > Aves > Leptosomiformes > Leptosomidae > Leptosomus > Leptosomus discolor. The sequence goes on along the minus strand of NC_141393.1, from coordinate 54,026,906 downwards.
ATCAAAGAAAAACGCATGAATTTTCCTGAGCACATGCTGTAGCACTGAGCTGCACCAGAAGGAAAGTTTACAGAGTTCAGTTTGATCAGTGTAAGTCTGCGCAAGGGATCATTAAAACCCAGCAGAATAACACTGCGGTCCTTAGAAGGCGAGACTGCATCGATACCACATCCCAGTGATCCCCTCGACCATCCTCGTTAGGGCATCCATCCTAGAAAACATGTCATCTTGTCTAAAACACTGTCCAGAACTTCTCACATGTTTTATTATTACCTCCCCAATTATGTCATAGGACACGCTTAATAAAAGACTTTGGGGAAAAGATTTAGCAATTTTAATACATGTGCAACACCTTCATTGTACTGTGTCTCTTGCTAGTTTGTCATCCACTGGCATTTGGTGTGATTAGTATTAGCAATAAAAGCCTTCAAGGCCATGCAGCTGATCCCAGAGCCTGGCTACAGATATGCATGAGAGGGTTAAAAAAAGTGGATTTTTCATTTACTTTAGCTTTGTGACTATTAAACAGATGCTGAGATTCCCTAAGCATCTCTGAGTCTAGTTAGCTGCACAAACAGGGGTGATGGCAGATATAATCCTTGATTTCAGAAATGGTGGTTTTCTTTCTTGGAAATTCTTTATATTTAAAACGCATAACTGTTTTTTTCTGGGGTCCTTGCAGTTTTGGAGAAAGTTAGTCCTGAATTTAGAACTAGAATTTGATCTTTTTAGTACTGCTTCCCATGAGCTGAATTAGCTGGAACCAGGGCAAATAGTTTCTTGTTGGATTGCTACCAGCTCTGAAAATCAAATAGTTTGGGGATGAACTCCAAGGGAAATTTTTTTTTTCCTATCCTAGGTGGAATTAAACAAGAAAAGCTTTAATTCAAACATAATTTTCGGAATGCAAAATTTTCCTTGGCTTCTGACAAAAACAATTGTAGACTATTCTGAAAACTCAGCATGTTATTAAGATGTGTCAGTCTGAGAAAAAAACCCGCATAATTTATTCTGAAACCTTTGTAGTAAATTGTTTTAAATAATTTTACTTTTTCTATTGGAACACTTCAGAGACTATTCTAAAATTATTTAATTTTTTAAAATGTTAGTAATTTAAATAAATAGATCCATACAACATATACCATGTTCACAGTTTCTCAAATTTCTAGACAGCAGACATAGAAGCACAAAATTGTTTCTTATTTACTAGAAACTATATAAAAGCTTAGATCAAGACATTGCATTTGCAAAAACTCCTTGCAACATGTTACTTTTACTTTTTCCTTAGGATGACAAAATTCGTTGTGTAGATTTGGGCAGGAGATGATATAAAATAGGCTTTAATAAAATCCGTGTACCTCTGAAGAGCTCAGAGACTATGAAGTGGAAACCAGCCATATATTGTGCACCCTCATTGCAGCTCAGGTAGTGCAAGCTGGGGTCTTTCCTCTTGTACAAGTGATCAGAGGAAAGACATAAATAAGCTGAAGATATGACTGCCCATCCCAATGCAGAAGGAAATGTTCCTGAGATATTTTTCCATCTGAAGTTGGGTGGAAAGGGACCTAAGTGTCTTCTCACAAGCTCACAACAGGAGTTGTCAAGAAGAACACGAATCCATCGTGTGGTTGGAAGGAACAACTTCAGCCTCTGTGAGGTCAAACAGCATAAATTTTATGATTGATTATGGTGCTGTGCAGGCCACTACCAGGTCCAGGGCCTCTGAATGAAGGAGGATGACACACTGGAGAAAGCAGTCTGGGAGAATGTAATGATAACAGCAGTCCTAGACCAAGCTTTGTAAGAGGAAACAAGAAGATTACCTCACAAAATAAATATTACTTAAGCTATTCACTTAAGAAAGGAAAGTTAATGCCTAGGCATCATGCCTAAATGTAAGAGATTTATCTTTCTCTTAGAACTGCACTGCTTCTGCCAGAAGTTCTGCATTACTGCATTAGGTTCTCCTGTGGGACTACACCACCATCTGGTTCAACCTGTTGTTCTTCTAAGGACTTCTAAGACTATGTTTAAGTATCTAACCTACATTCTGTATGCAGTTATGCATACAATTATTTACATGGCTACACGTGTGCACACATTGTTTATTGAGAAGTGCTGAGGTTTGACATGTGAGCAATGCCCTGTAGGCTGTAGCAAGCGTTCGCAAGACTTCCAACCCAAGGCTCAATAGTTCCCCTTCTAAAGGAAATCCCTAGTCAATGTATGTTTTATTACACTCTCGAAGAATGCGTTTTCCTCTCCAAATCTGATTCACTTTCACTTACTGTCTGTTGAAACATCTCTTTTTTATAATTCAGAGGGACTTCCAAGACCCATGGCCAGTAGAAGGACTCTAATGAAATCCATCCTCGGTAGAGAGGGAGAGGCTGCTGCTGTAGTCTTTATCCTAGTATACAGTGATATGGGCAAGAGTGCGTATGACTGGAGGTCTGTACCCAAAACAAGCCACCAATGGGAGCTGCAGGCCCTTGTGTGGGAAGGTGGACTTGATAGAGGTGTGCTTGTCTGAAAGGTGCTGAGAGGGTCTCTTTGTGTGCTGGTGGAAATTGCACTGAGTCTCAAGGTGTATCTCATCACTGTGGCAGGATCAGTGCTTTGCTGTCTTTGCTGATAAACATTAAAGCCAGGGAAGTCTGGAGTACTGAAGTCTTCCCAGGAGAACTGCACATGTTCATAGTGAATGGAAATAGTGCAAAACTTCATGAAACCCAAGTGAAATAGAGAAACGGGTGGTGCCAGGATGGTGTCATGCAGGTAGCAGGTCTGCTGATAGAGCAAGGTTTTCTCCTGACACACATCAGTGACTCTAATAAAGTCCCAACCTGTCTTCCACTGAGAGATCCTGCCCATACATACAAGTGCACAACCAAAACCCATCTATTTGGTTAACTTTCTCTAGGCCTCATTCTGTGGGCTTGGCTCCTTATAGCTAGGATTCAGTTGTGCAGTCAGTCTGCAGGAGGTGAGGATGTTCAGTGCCTTCCCAAGCTGGGACTTTAGCCTGGAAATCCAAGTGACTTTCCTCTCCTGACATGTAAGTGCTTTTAGCTACCCATAATTGCACTTTAATTATTTGCAATTTAACTGGAGTCGAGGAGTTGCTACTCCACGAGACAAAGTGCTTGTATTTGGATGCTGGCTGGGGACATAGTTGCCTATAGGGGATTTATCCCTCCATGTACAGAGTCTCTGGGGTGGCCCTTTGGAAGTCTGGACAATGTGTGTCCATACCCAGTGCATCCTTTAGGCATTCAGACAGACTATCCTTGCAGCTTGAAACCTGTGGTAAATGAACATCATCTAGAGAAGGGTATATGAACATCATCTACAGCCAGGATGGGAGCGCACTGATGATCTGTGTGTGCATGTGTGCACATGCAGGCTGGAAAAGCGTTGCTCCATCCACAGATGGCTGTGAGGGGAGTAACCACAACACTGCAGAGAACCTCATAATGCTGTGGGCCAGGACTTTACAAGCAAAAGAAAACCCCAGTGAAAAGAAACAGCCCCTGGGCTAATGATCTGCTGCTCCTGTTTTGTGAATGAGGATGTGGGACAAGGATGCTGGAGAGAGGCAGGGTGGATATGGAGCTGTTTAGCCTGCTCAGTAGCTGGGGGTCTTTTTCCTGTTGTGGCTCAGTCAAGCACAACCTCAGGTTTCAATGGCTGGTTAGTCACATCTGTTCAAGGGTTTATTTTATTATATTTTATTTTTATTGTTATTGTTGTTTTGTAACCAGGAAGGTTTTAGTGGTTTCCAGCATGCTACATCTCTGCAGACCTTGTGCTCACTGTGTGAAGTGGGAAGGGAGGAGAAAGACACGTTTGAAACAAAAAGCAAAATAGGAAAAAAAAGAATGCCGGTATTTGCTGAGGAATGCTCGCCACAATGCTGAAGTTGCTTAAGTGCCATCTTTGTTTCAATCAAAAGTCTGCTTGTTGAGTTGAAACAAGGCCACCGCTATAAGAAAGCCAGGAAAGAAATTTCCCAATGGTTCAAAGCGAATTTAGTATTGTGATGGAGCGTTTGATTCTGGGTATGGTTCATATAGCCAAAGAAACAGAAGTACAGTCCTCCCACATCAGCCAATACATACAAAAGTGCCACAGTGCAGATGCAGCCCAGGCACCCTCACCACATGGCTAATGAGTTTGAAGGGGAACCCTATTCGTCTATGAGAAGGGGAAATGATGAAGTGACAGATAAGGGAACTCAAAGGGAATGACACAAGGTATTTTGCAGCATTTGGGATGAATTTTATGGTGAGATGGATTGATTATAGGCGCTGTTATTGGGCCATACAAATCCTCAATGGCAATGAACCAGCCCAGGCTGAATTTGTCTTAGTTAGTGCGTTATATAATCCTCTTGCATGGAGTGTGTTTTCATATCTGGGTTTTTTTTCCCCTTTAATTCCTTCATTTCCGCGGTCAGTTCCTGAAACATTCTCTTTTTCCTCTTTTAACATTCATCACCCTGAGAACTAGCTTGGGAGCAATGGGCAGCCTGTACCAGTGAGCATGATGTTTTTTCTGTTGTATTTCTGTGTCTCAGAGCACCCTTCTTAAGTTCCCAAAGAGAAGTAGGTGAAACTGCCACAAAACACAAATGCTATGTCGCACACATTCGTTGTTCAGCCTCACATCTTCTCTAGCCATGGGACCATCCGGCACCCACCCAGCCCCTTGAGCAAGCCATGTCTTTCATTAATCTGAGCTACTTCTCAGGAATGTGTATGTTGCCGCTATCATTGTGTTAGTCTGTAAGAACTGGGTCAGATCCCACTCTGTCATCAGACAGGAGCTGGTGGGAAATATTCAGCATGTATGTGCAGTGATCTTTTCTCACGTGTTTCTGGCCAGTTTGGGGCAGACAAGCATTTTAAGAACTTCCTGAGTTGGAGGCTACATCTGCAACAGATGGGTCAGAACACTCCCAACAGTAAAAAATGTAAGACAACTTCATCCTGAAGTGTTTCTGTGTAGCCCAAGTTGGCTTTCCTGGCAGCTGTTAGTCAAATTACACCACGTGAAAGCAATGAAACCCAAAGGGAAAGAGTGGAGAGAGAGCAGAAACCACTATCCATTGCTTTCATGAGAAACTCACCTTTTCTTCCTGTAGCAATAGTTCTTTCTGTCCCAGGTAATTGAATTTAACACATTTTAGCCATGCTAACCTTTGTCTTTCAACACGTCTCTCATATTGTCGTCAATTATTTTTTAGCAAAGCAAATATCATCTGCAGTTACACTAGTGAAAGTAAAATCACATGGGCCATCAGATCCCATGCTTCAGGCATAAGCTCACCACAGTTGAGGTCATGAAGAAAGCACAACACTCATGGCAGATTGAGGCTTTGATACCTTCTCCTGTAGCATCTGGAAGAGGCAGCTGCTGGAAGCAGGGTGACAACACTGCTGAGCCAAATCCTCCTTTGATCAAGTGCAGGTCTTAATGAGGCTTTTCCACTACGGAGTATTGTTGTACTTACTTTTTTTTCCTCCCTCGTGAAACTAAGCCTACGCGATTGGCACTGATTACTTTTCATTCTCGGCTATGCAGGCAGTTGTAGCAAGAGTAGGTCACACAAGAAATGTGTGACAGAGCCAGAAGTAAAACCCCAGCTGCCTTACCCCAGTCGTAGGCAAAAAAGCCAAGTCCAGCTTTCTGTCTCACAAAAAAATAAGCCATTTTAATGAGAGCAGCCTGGAGGCATTTGCATGAGTGGCAGGTGAATGATTCAATGTGTCCCCCAGTGCACAGATTTCCTGGACCATGAAGCCAAAAAAATGAAGATTCCCTGTTGCTTGTGCTTTCTACTGTGAAGCTTTGTGCAAATTTATGCCTCAGTTTCCCCATGTAATATAAAGACTGATGGTCTTTCCCTTCTTTTGCTCAGCAAATTGAGTTCTCTATCTGAAAACTACTGAAGCTTGTTACATTTGTACTTTCCTTAGGAGTGGCATAGTATGATTTTCTTGGTTTATTGCAAGGAAGGAAACATGCCTCCTCCTCTCCTAGCTTTTTGTCCTGACAGGTTGTGCCATGGCCAGGAGGAGCATCATTGCACCATCAGACACATCAGAGGCTTCTCCTCTTGGACGAAGCCAGATGGATTCGTGAGGTACTGCCTGCCTCTAATGACCGCCCTCAGATGACGTTGGCAGATTTCCTTCCCTTAATCATGTAGAAAGGACTTGACGGTCTGTATTACAGCTTTACAAGAACGCGAGCTTGCAGGGAATTTTATGGATGAAATAAATCTCTTTAAAGGAGTGCCAAGACTCTAGGACACTTGAGGTTTGGGGTTTGAGTGTGTATATATTTATTTGTATGTATTTATATGGTTCTCTGTTTCCACATGCCTCTCTCTGTGGAATAGTAATGATCCTGCAGATTCCCTGCTCTCCTGACCACCATGAAATGTTGATACATTAAACTGCCTGAGCAAGATGCTGATGCCCTCCGTCTTCTCCTCTGGGGAGAGAGTACAAGGAACATGAACTTAATGGGGCAGCCAGCTGGTGTGCTGGTGTGAAGCCATTGCTTCCCCAAGGAGAGAAGGTTACAGGCCTAATGAGTATCCAGCAGCAAAAAGTTGATCTAAGAGTTTCTGGGTGGTAATATTAACACTTTGGTAATGGCTTAGAGGAAAGGCCTAAGTCCTTGGATCTGTCTTCTGCCTGGTTGAGAAACTTCAGAGCTCAGATGAACATTGTTCCAGCTGGAACAGAGTCTCCAAAATGCTACATCCTGGAGAGAGGGACAGGCAAAGGAGAGAAGTGAACACAAACAGAGAAGGCAAGATGAAAATATTGTAAGACTAGAAGAGGGACATGAACCTCTTTTGCTGTCTGGATGCTGCTAAGCCACTCCTTTCAGCTTGAGCTGTTCTCAAGAGGAAATGGGAGGGAATCCGAAGTTGTGCTTGTGTCTTCACAAAAGTTCCCAAAGGGCATCTCTTCATGTACAGAGACAAAACCATACATGCACATTTCCAGATCCCTGTTTTGCATGCTTCATATGCTCAGGAATGTCTTGCAGGGTTGTGCTGTCAGTGTTTCCAACAAAGTTGGTTAATGTTGGTCCTGTGCTTGCCCAGCAGCGCATCAAAATATATAGGAGAACACGTTTTCATTTAAACAGCAAAACAACCAAATAGGTTCTCCATTCCTTCCCTCCTGTCTGTATTTCAAGTGGACTCCTAGTCCTAGGGTATTATTTCTGGCTGAGAGGGAAAGTTTATGAGTCCCTTGTTGCTGCTCTTGGCAGCTCATCACGCTATTCCTGTAATACTGCAGCACAGGTCTGGCCAGGGAGCAAAGTGCAAAAGAAGATGGGAATTTGGGAGAACCAAAAAATGCTTCAGGTCAGGAGCAATATACCATGAGGGGAGATGGAGACATGTAGGTGTGGTATACAGATGAGCTCCTTCAAGCCTCCCAATTCATGCCGTGAGCTGGGCAGAGAAGCACAGAGCAGGGATCACAGAAGCACAGATAGCAATTGCTTCTTGGAGTCTTTTGCCCAGATAGACATCGTTCTGAGTATATCTGTTTTCAAATATGGAAGTCCCTGGGGGAAACAAAAAAAGACAGGAGGCAAATTGTTGCCATTCATACAGACCTTGAAATACTAGGCTTTAGGTACGGCCAAGGGTAGTCAGTTTTGACCTTGACGAGGTCATTTCTAGCAGGAGAGAGGGGATAGATTGGGCAAGATATTGAGCTTCCACTGTGGGAGATTTTTCAGGGGAGATTAAGCATGCGTCTATCAAGAACTGGCTTATTTTCTGTGATTCCATATTAGACCTAAAGGTATCTGTGCATTACAGATCCCAGGAGACAAAACTGTAGGCTGCCAGCAGACATAATGGTGATGGTTCCCACAACAGCAGAAGACTGCTTAGGTGATACCCACTTAGATAACCGTAACAGACCATTCTCCACCGTCCCAGATGATTTAGCTGGCATGGAATAGAGGCAGATCATTGTGTCTGAACACTTAAACCATGGATACCAGTCAGGCATCGGTTTTCTATACCCAGCCTGCAGCACAGATGTAGGCTGCTCAAACTCTCCTCTTCCGCTGTTGTAGCTTCTGGTGTTTCTACAGAAAGTCTAGAGCAAAAATAACCTCTAGACAATTGTGTGCACATGTATGGGGGTGGAAATCCTTCATGATTGTGAAGACATCTGAAGTCCTGAAACAGAAGAGTTTGTTATAACCATTCCCTGCAAGCAGGGCCAGGATTAAGACAGATTATGTCAGAGTGAGTCCAAATAACCTCATTCTCCTCAGCCCCAGGAAAGATGAGAAGGAAAACAGAGAAGGAGAGTCATCTCAGTTGCAAGAAGGGCCATGGTGATCATCCAGCCTGATGCACTGAAGCTGGTTTCAAAGTGGTTTCTCAAGATGTCAGCTCCCTGGATTTACTTTTTTATGTTAAATACACAGGACAGCAATTCCCTGGCCATTGAGATTAGCTGAATGTTTCATGAAGAATGCAGACTTGAGACGTTTTCTCCCAAAGTGTTAGCCTGTATAGTCCATGAGTCCATACCATCTCTAACTGGCATAATCCAAAACCACTCCTGTGATTGCTCCTGTGAAGAATCTGGCCCTGACTTTGGCGCCTGTCATATGCACATCAAGTTTCTGCTTTGAATAACACATACAGGAACAGGATTCTGCAATGTGGGGCAATCACTGAATTTTGAAAGTGTTGCCAGTAGAGGTCTTAAAGCTTCAGCTCTCTACCACCCAAACCTCTATTCTGTGTCTTTGGGAAGGATGCCTGACATCCTGAACGTCTGTTTTATAAGGGAGATTTGCCTGGGAATAATCATGTGAACTTGTGTGGCTTTCACGGTCATTAAATACACAGCACCCCTGTGTATTTGCAGATTTGTAAAAATATGGTCAGATTAAAAGTGTTAGATTTTGCCTTTGGATGAATGGTGAAGCCAGCACTTTAGGGAAAAAAAGTGACTGTTGGGTATGCTCTGCGCAATCTTCACTCCTTGTATAATGAATATTGAGTAGTAAAAGGAACAGCTCCTCCCCTCGAAATTTTACTCCCATGTAAATGGAGTAATTTCAGTTGTTCTTGTGAAACACTGATGGGACATGAAGGGTTAATTCTTTCTTTCTTCCTCTTTCTGCCGCATTAGCACAGGCCACGGTGCTACCAGGCCTGGGACACGAAATGCACTAGCAGCTAGGCTAGTTGGCGCTGGTGTTTGCTTCGTTTTTATGCTGGACCCCAGGACCTGCACGGGTTAATGTGCACGTTGGAAAGGCAGCAGTGAGCAGGGCTGTGTTCGAAGCTCTGGGGAAAAACCTGCCCCTTGCAACCTGCTGACTTGCAACTTGCAAAGTGGCAAAACCAGGACTTGCTGAGTCACGGCATTGCAGCTCAGCAGTTCTGGGAGTGGTGAGTCAGCAGTTTACAGGGTTGAGTCTCAGCAGTTCTTGAAGTCACTCCCCACATAGGCCTAGTCCTTGAAGGCGCTCAGTTCCTACTGTGAGTGACCACATATGCCTTTTCCACCCGTTTACCTCCTTTTCCATGGTTCAGCTTCCTGGGGCAGAGCTGTGGCGTACAGGACTGGCAGAGATGTCCTCCATCACTGCATCCAGACTCCTGCTTTCTTTAGCAAGCGGACTAATTATTTTTTTGTAATTGCTATTAAACGTATTATTATCATTTAAGCATGTATGATATATAAGTATGCAATTAGGATAATAATGACACTAATAACAGTCACTATAACACCACCTTCTCCCCTCCCACACCTGGTCAAGAGAAATGAGGCAGGTCCTGGATGACAGTGGAGGGAAAGAAGAAACCCGCACTCTGTCCCTTCCTCTGCAAAGTCCTGTGATGCAGACACCTCAGGCTGAGCTTGGATTTTCCTCCCTAAATCCCGTTAAGCCCCTGATCCCTCTTGCAGGGAGCAGCGATGACATTGTATCCTGGGGCAGCAGAGCAGCAACTGGGAGCTTCAGGACTGGTGTATTAAATCAAAGCTTTCTTGCTGGGTTTAGGTAATCCAAATGGGCACCATTCCCTTTTATTCACCAACAGGCCTGATTTTCCTGGACTGGGAGTAGAAAAACATTTTCAAAAGAACTAATAATAGCCATATTAATAATACATCTGGAGAGTGTGTCGTAAATTAAGGGACTGAATGCCTTTGGAGTGGGGCTCTTGAGCATATGAAAATTTCTCTGTTGCCTTTCTTCATCAGAGGATAGTTTATGCATTTGAAATAAAAATTAAAATACTTCCCACTAGGAGACAGGAGTGCAGAAACCACAAGCATCCCACTTAGGAGGTTGCTTTAGGGCATTTCCAAATGAAAAGCCAAATCCTGCATTACTGAAGCTCCATAGGAAGCTCGGGGTGTTGTGCCTGGATGGACTATTGGTCCTACACATAGTGGTGGGCTCCACCTCCCAGATGAAGGTCTCTCCAGCAGCCGCATGTCACATGTCTATTTACAGTCAGGCCACTTGGGGAGGACAGATGATGTTAGGCTGAATTTGAGAATGTCTGAAGCTAATGCTCTGGGAAGTTTAGTTGTTCCAAAGTTGATGCTTAGACCCAGGAGGAAATCTAACCTCTGTGTTGATGGGAAGTGGGGCAGGATTGACGTTTCATGCTCCTTTGCACTGGTAGCCAGTCCTCCTGTCTTGCAAAAATTTCTTGGGAACTGCAATGGGGTATCTGATTGAAGACCGGCGTATTCTATGTCTCCAAAAATCTTTCCATCCCACAAGATACCTGTAGCCAGCACCACTTCCTGAGTCCTAATGGATCATTGGGAGGGAGGGATGTCTGTCCAGACAGCTATACTGCACGTGGGTGTATTTGATGTGCTGCTACCAAGTGCCTTCTGATCAGAACCAGCTGAGGATCTATAGAGAAGTTTTGACTTTATTTTCTAAGGCATCATTAACAAGAAGTCTGGCTTTTGCTAGAGCTGGACCTTGCCTCCAGCTGGATGTGGGAGACGTGGGAGAAAACAAAACCACAGGTGATGATGGTGTCAAGACAGACTTCCATTGGAGCAACTTTTCTCTCTGAAGTGTGTAGTTATTGGGGGGAGAGTGCTGCTTGTCAGCTACCAACACAGCAAAGGCTTGAGCTTGAGTCTCTCTCGGGCTGCAGCCAGGCTGGCTGAAGATGATCAATGTGTAAGACAAAAGTGGAAATCCCCTCAGCATCGCAGCACAGTTCAGCTTGGAAGGCATCTCCAGAGGTCTCTAGTTCAATCTGTCAGTGAAAGCAGGGCCAGTTTTGAAGTTAGAACCCTCTACGTGCTCCCATGGACATCTCAGTTCATGTCAGTCCAAGTAAGCCATGCTATCTTTCAAGTAGTGGATGTGTGCTAGCTCTGCACGTTTGGAGAGCAATGGGTTTAGAAGTGCTCTAAGGCACAGCTGAGCTGGCCAGTCAAGCACTATCTCCTGCAGTGTGGTGGTGTGTCTGTGAGGAGGTCATCTCAGGGCTGGAGCAGCTGCAGCTGGAAGGGAGTAAGTGAGCACAGCAGTCGGGACCACCCCTGCCCTCCAGGGACTGGAGTTAAACTGCCAACACAGGAAGAAGATGTGGAAGGGGAAAAGACAAGTCAAGTTAACATGCACCAAGTCCATAAGAGAGCTGGAAACAGAAAAAAAACAACGTGTGGGGGTCATGGGCAAGGAATTATCCAGTAGGCGAAGTCGCCTCTCTGGTGTGGCATACTCTGGCTGTGCTCTTCTCCATGAGTGCTGCCCTGATGTCCTGCTTCCCCATGCCCAGCCGTGCTTCAATGCACAGCTTGGTGGCTTCAGTCAGGGGCCTCCAGGGGAAGAAGAGGCATTTCTGCTGGAGAAATCCCATCTTACGCTTGAAAAAGTTCAGGGTTTTTTTTTCTGGAAGAGGCTAACAAGGTTGAACAAAGAAGATGGGAGGCATAGGGGAGTGTTACCTGGGGCAACACTAGGCTGGGGTTCAGCAGAAGTGGTTTATGACCTTGACCAGATGTGAGCACGTCACTTTGAACTCCCATGCCTCAGTTTCCCCCTATGTAAAAGTAACACCAAGGTGTTATTCCTGTGTATGCTCACTCACACTGTGCTGGGGCCTTGCATTTCATGGCATTCAGGACCTCTTGGCTCTCCTTCAGTTCTAACCATTATCGAGCCCTGGGCAGCAAAGGCAAGGGGAGGATCTAAGAAAGCTTGGTGTTCGCTTACACTTGGCGGTTCAGCTGTCAGTTAGAGATCAGCAGCAATACAGCTGAATAAAGGCATGAATGGGAGTTTTTCTCCATGAGGAACAACTTTGGGCTAGGGTCAGAGCATGGAGAGGAGAAGGTGCAATGGGAGTGATCAGTGTTCCTGAAAGTGGAGAGGAGAGGAGACGTTTCTGCTGGTCAGTGCAGTGCTGGCTGTCTTGGGGAGGGCAGGTTTGTGCCTCCAGTGCCATTTCCAGCAGAGCCTGCTTGTTTCTTTTGCATAATGGAGACAAACCATTGCAATGCACACCTTTTGTCAGGCTGGCACTGTCTGATCAGAGCAAGAATGATCTCTGCTGGAAGCACTTCCCTCATCCTGAATGTTTCTGCTGTTATCCTTAAACACAGGTGGCACATGGGACTACATCGGGTAGCCGCAGTCAGAAGAGAAAGTCCCTTCTCCCTGAAATCTGATAGCATGTTATCAGGCACGCTGATAGAAAACCTTCAGTACTACCAGAAGTCTAGAGACATCAGGCACAGGTCATCTACAGGGATAGAAAATAGTAATACAGGTGGTTAGGGGGTTGTATTTTTTTCCTATCCATGTACTGTTTTTCTGAAATGTATATTCTGCCCTGGGAGCACTGAGCAGCGTTCATGCGAGCCCTTACTGGTAGCTGCTCTCTGAGCATCACACTAAGCAAACACAGAAATCACTGGCAGTGCTTGGTGACCCTCACTCTGGCTTGACCTGCTAGGCTTGGGATCTCTTTGGTGAAAGTCTGCTATGTGTTAGCAAGTAACTGTTCAAACACAGATGCTGCCTGTGTCAAGGAGGCTTTTTGCTCAGAAAGTACAGACAAATATTGATCCTCTATTGAGCCTGGAAAGCAGGCTGGAGCAGCACAGTGATGTGTGATAGGAGCTGAAAGAGGTCCCACAGCACAGGAACTGAGGATACTAAAGGGCATCTTATTTGCTGATCGGGCAAAGCTTGACGTGCGTCTTAATCCCTCCAGCCAATGTGGTCATGGAGGTTTAGCTTTAACCAATTTCTAATTAAAAGTGTTTACAGATGAGCGCTTTATTTACCCAGCATTAATTATAAAGGGCTTTACTCTAGCGGGGAGAAAACGAGTTTCCTGTCTGCTGTAGCAAAACCCTTGCTGGGAGCTCACTTTCCCCAGAAGGTCCATAATAAAGTTATTATAACGACAGTCTTTGTGATGAGATCCTGAGCAGATGGGGCAGGAGAGGTGGGAGCATTTGCACAACACATGTGACCACCGTCACAGGTTTAGGAGTCCTCTATTTCCATGTTTTCTGCCTGGATTCTTGCCAGTCACCATCCAGGGTCTTCTGGGTCCAGAAGTTGTTAGTTTAAACCCCGGTGTAATCACATGCTAAGTTATACATCTGTAAAATGAAAGCAGGAGGATATTGGCTGGTTTAAGATGCTCTCTGTGGTTGGAAAACGGCTGGGTGCACAGGGAGACACCGGATCATGGCTCCGCAGGTCCGTATGTGTCTGTAATAAAGAGCAGTGTGTCTCCCAGCAGCTGGGACAGAGCCAAACGCTAGGTATTATTCACATTTATCTGCTTTTTTTTTTGTTTGAGTAAAACCAAGTTTTTCCCTCCACACCATGCCCATTTTGACAGGATTTCTCAGAGGGAGAAAAGGCAGTTGGGAAAATTTTGTTGCAGAGCAATTGTGACCTTTGATTCTGGAAAATAAAAGTTTGGTTTAAAATATCAAGTTTAAGACATTATTCCTTTTAAATTATTTTCTATATATTTTTTCTATATTTCTCTACTAGTAATATTTTATTATATGTTGTAACAGCCTGTAATTCTATACACGTTTGTAACAAAAAAAATTCCGGAACTGCTGTTCTCGAGAAATTTTGGTTCCTGGGAATTCAGGCTCCAAGATGTTGACATTTCCCACACAATTCGCTGTTCTGGCAATTTTAGTGATAGCCACCACTGCGTGCAGAACTGCTAACAGGGTATGTGGGAATAAGAGATCAGATGGTAAGAGACAGCTTCAGCCTCCTCTCTTTACAGTGATGTCTGTTGATTTGTTAAATAAGGAGTTTTGTTGGACTTTTTGTCCCTTTGTCAGACTTATTTGTGCTAGTTAATATTCGTCCTTGAACTTGTAAAAAAATTATTTTTTAAAATTCAAAAGAGAAGCTCCAGATACCATGGCAAAGAACTGACACACAGAAAAAAAAAAAAAACAACCAAAAAAAAAAGACTAATTCTGTGCGTTGTTTGTATACATCTATATTGAATTCAACTTTAGTTTAAAAAGCCACCATGACATAATGCCTGGATAATAAAATAGTTCGGTTTTCCTTTATGAGTGTAGTGTTGTGTTTCATACAGCTTTTCTTTAAAGTACTGAGGAGCATTCATCTTGAGACAGAGACATTCTGGTAAAGTGCTTTTGATCATACATAGCACACACATTTTAGGAGTAGTCTGTAAATCAGGTATCTTCTGCCTTGCATTTCTTTCATACCCTATATATGATTTTGTTCTTACCATGATCCAGTACACAGCCTTGTAGTGGTTATGTTTAAGCCCTCTCAGTCTTACTGCAAAATATCATCCTTTAATAATATGGGAAAAGGAGGGAGGGTCCAGGAGGCATTGTTAAAGAACCTCGTAAATCTGTGTATCACAGACCATTTTGGCTTGCTATACCCCAGCTGCATTTGCTATGCTGTGGACCAGTTCCTCCCCATGCCTCTCTACCAGGAAGGCTGCTTTTGGTGACAATGCCAGCTTGGGGTGAGGATGTGACTCTTCCTTGCTTGCGCACATCACCCCGTGTTGCCTGGGCATACCTGGAAAGTGATGTTGGCCCATGGTGAGAGCTCGCTGTGTCTGAGATGGGGGCTTTGTCCAGGCTTTACTTCACTGTGTATTTGCATAAGGCTGTATTATTCAGCTCGGTAGTTCCCCAGCGATCCTTAGGGTAAAGTTGTGTTCTAGGCTGGTGCCCTGTCTGCAACGAACATGCCTGTGAAAGCCCAATTAATGCCAAATTATACTTAAGGGAAATCTTTACCTTTGGCTATGATATTGTAAATTATTGAATGCTGCAGAGAAAATTACCACACAGTCCTTCTAAAAATACCTACCTCTGTCATAGTCGTACAGAGCTTCAAAAGGTTTATTGAGGGGGACTGGGAGATTAATTTCCGTTAAAGATGCAATTTCCTTACTTAAAAAAAAAAAAAAAAAATTAAATGGTACTGTAAAAGCTAAGTTAAAAATAAAGGGGTATCATATGAATTCAGGGCCATGTGCTCACTGCAAAACTTGCTGGACTTACACTATTCTAAAGCAAGCAAGCAAAGGTGGGATTAGGGACCAGTGATGGCACACCAGACCTTTGTTTGCTCCAGATGTGGTGCAAACGGTGCACTCCATGTCTTGAAACCCACGGAAGCCAGCGATCAGCCTGCAAAACCAGGTGATGTGGTGCGGCCCAGCAGAGCGGCTCCAGGTGTGATGGGGGCAGCAGGCTGCAGGCTCTCCACCAGCAAGCTAGGCTGCAAGCCCAGCCTTAGGTCTACTGCAGGATCCTCCCTGGGGTCCTGCAGATGGGCTATGGGAGGTCCTCTGCCTGCCGAGGAAGCCCCTGCATGGATGGGAAGTGCCCCAGCAGCTAACAGATCTCACTCATTCCTGACCACCACTCCAGAGCTATGTCACTTGTGCCTCTACTGCAGGGCCTTAGAAATTACCCAAATTGCAGTGAATTGATCAGCTTTTTCCGGAGAATCACCCATTTGGGGAAATATGTCCCATGAAAAATACCTCCAGTATTCCTGGCAGCAGCAGCCAGATACTAGTATGGGTTTAGGATCCAAGTCGTTAACAGTGGGGCCCGAGGTGGCACTGTGCTGAGCACTAGCTTGAAATGGCAGGGGAGCTGTTTTGCCTGGCAGGTTG
The DNA here is from genome assembly GCF_034619465.1 of Leptosomus discolor. Lineage (NCBI taxonomy): Eukaryota > Metazoa > Chordata > Aves > Leptosomiformes > Leptosomidae > Leptosomus > Leptosomus discolor. Next base: position 54,010,681 of record NC_141393.1, on the reverse strand, counting down.
TCCTCAGTAGGTACAAACCTGGTCTGTAAGGCCAGATCAACAACCAGCTCTCCATTCTGCACTGAATGCAGGCAGGCTGGGGCTGGTTTGGTCAGTGAGCCAGCTTCAAGCCTCTGGCCAGAGCAAGCATGACAGTAAGTGGGTAAGCAGAGGTAATGAGAAGCACCTTTCCTTTAGGCAAGTCCTTGACGTAGTGTTAGCAATGCAGGATGCTTTATTTTTACCTCCATAGTAGCCAGGCATCTTGGCTTCTTTAAGTATGAATGGGGCCTCAAGTCCCTTAGTGAGCAAAAATCCCCAAACTCTAATCCCACCTGCCGCCTTCTGATTTTTTTGTATTTTTAGTCTGACATGGAGGCCCTTTAGCCCTTGCAGGCCTGCAGGTCTTAAAGACTTTCCCTGCCAATTTACAGACTGTAAGTAATGGTTTTGTCAGTCCTTCACTATAGGATCTCAGTGAAAAATCATTTCACATATAGGTCCGTCGTATGCCCCAAGCATTGTCTGAGGCTAGCAGGGTTTCCTCGACCACCCTGCGCTGCCTCCCCTCCTCCCTCTCACTCAGTGTGTGATTTCGTTTAAAACTACAGTGAAAGATGTGAAAGAAGATACGCACAGCAAGATGTAAAGCCCTCCAGTCTGTCAGCATGCCTCAGAAAAAAAACAAAAGACCAACACAGGCAGGAGTATTGTAACATGGCAATCAACAAAATCAGTATCTTCAAAATTAGGGCTGCTTGATAGACAGAGAGAAGTTCAGACATTGGTCCAACGTTTTGTCAACAGGAATGCTCCCTGACAATGGCAGCATTGAGATCTTGGTCCCAACCAAGAACCAGGCTCCTTCGTTCTGTGAAACTGAACTGGAAATTTGAAGATGTTCGTAATGCTTTACATTTTGACAGCACTTCTTCAATTCAGACACCATCTAGGCATTAATAAATGAGTCCTCTTGACATCCTTGCCGTGAGTAGCACTACATGGCAAATGGATTTTCCAATTTGTTGAGGTTTGGGGAAGCAATCAAAAGAAATTTTGTTCCTTGTTGGAACAAAAAAAAAAGCGCAGAATTGTTTTTGGGTCATTTGAAACATTTTCAATATATTCAAAGCACTCCATTCAGATTTCAACCCCTTATAATTTAATAGAAAGCAGAGTATTTTAAAGAAAATAATTTTGCAGGAAGAAACCAAATTTCTCAGTGGAAGTATGGAAACAGACCATTTGAATCTTAAAAACATATTTCCTTGAATTTTTCCAGTAGAGAAATATTTTCATAATGACTATGATTTTATTTTTAAACAATTTAATTAAAAAAAAGAGTTTTTCTAAAGAAAACTAGACATCCCATTCATACCTTGTGTCAGCTCTGTCCATTTCTTGTTGTCTCAGGCTGTTCCCCTTCTTACCAAATCTCATTCACAGCCATGGCTAGGTGTAATCCCTTGGTTTTCCTTTTTTTCCCAAAGAAGCATCCTGCATAGCTACCACAGCTAAGAGGATCTCCTTAGATGTCCCTTTTCCCCGGTGACACCTTCAGGAATTGGCCTGTGACTGTTGAAATTCCCTTATTGGCTTCAGAATATTTTATGATGAAAGTTTAATGAAAACTGATGCTTTTCCATGGAAATGTTCAAATTGTATCCAGTTTGTATTTTCTAACAAAGAACATTTTGTCAAAATCATTCCTGTCCAGTTTTCCTGCCTCCTACCGCAATTAGGACTTTAAAAAACACAGACACAAACAACATGTGTATAACTGGATAACAGCATTTCAATAGTCTAGTAAGGGGGTGAAATCTGAAAAAGATTATGAGAAAACAAGGAGATCACTATTAGTTTTGAATGAGGTGGGGGGACACATTCAGAACTGCACAGCCCTGAAGATACAAGATCTGCACTTTTCCACGTGCGCGTTTCTGTGCGGGCTGCCACGTTCAATCAGAGAAATTGCCCAGGTCGATGAAATTTATGAAGTTGCCCCGTGATGGGTCTGCATTGTAAATAAAGGCAAATTAGCTGGCAGTATGTTAGCACATATTTCACTTGTGTCACGGTGTAATAATGAACCTTGTATCAAAGTCTGCAACACCATCTGAGTTTTATATGCCCCATTTCCTACATGTTTTGAACAGTGGAACCAATTTATAACGTAATGATTTTTCCATACATAATTTCTTTCTTATGATTTCCATAACTCGGACTTTTTGCTATGAGTAGGACTGAAGGCAGCCTCATAAAGGATATGAAAAGAGGGCTGGCTAAAGTGTCTCATAAAAAAATAGCTCGAGAGGTTTGCTAGTGACTCTCTATGGGTTTGATTGTGCCTTGAATTTTGGACCGTGCCAGGAACCAGCAACCTGCGTTTCCAACTGCCTTCACACCATCCAGTCTTTAACACCAGGCATGCGGTGTTGCTGTTTGCTGGCAGGAGACGGGAACATGGGGGTCGGTGGGCCACGAAGAAAGGGGGAGCTTGACTGCCTTTGCTCATTCACTGGCCAACAGGGAGGAATAGAAATTTAGTTCCGGTTTAAGCCAATCTGAGGACATGTTGATGAAGTGGTTAGAAAAGCTTGGTGCAGCCAGAAGTGTGAGTATGTGCCTTGGTCTTAAGCTGGACGCTGTCTCCTGTCAAAGATAAAAATAAGCTGTAAAAGCAGCAGAGTATTAAAAGGGGGTTGGATATGTTGTTTGCCATGACGCTCCGCTGGGTACTGTTAATACAGAAGCCGAATTGTCTTGTGCTGGACAAATGGCTGGGGTGGCTGGGCAGGTGAGTGTGCCTGCTCCAGGGGAGCAAAGTGCTTTCTCTGTCATTGCTTTGTGAGCATCTTGGAGTCGGTGGATACAAACGCACCATTTTTAGGCAGCTGAGACAATTTAGCTGTAAAAGCTCAACTGGTGGTCAAAGGACATCCTTTGCTCTACTGAGTAAAAAAAATACAGAAAGGAGGGGAAAACCTCAAATATTTGTTTCAACCCTTTCAAGACAAAATCCTTCCAGTTTTTGTTTCTAATTGGAAATTAGTGATTTTGGAGGAGTTTTAATTTAAGCAAGTTTGGAAAAGGAAAACTTTCAACACTGAAGTACTTCATTTTAGGCTTGAACAAAAAGTGTAGTTTGTCCCAAATGAAAATTTTGCTTCCATTTTAATTTCATGGAGGCTCCTCAGTAAATCTCCTCTAAAGCCAGCCTAGGTTGAACCAAAACACTCTTCATTTCCACCTGTTTCCACCCACAAATTGAAAAAACAGTGCATTATCCGTGAATCTCAGTATCCACTGCCACTGCTCCTGAGGTGATGCTATATATCCACCATCATCGCTCATTGCTGTGCACCTCTGGGCCCTATATATCAAGACCTCTCAAATGTTGCAAGAGAGCTGCCTTACTCCACCTCGCTGTCCTTTCTTCCTGGACCCCAGTTCCATGTACAGTATAACAAAATTGCTGCAAAAGCAGCCTCTGAATCAAAGCCAGTCCCAAACTAGCATTTTACTTGGGGAAGATGGTCCTGCCTCTGTCAAAGCCCTAATCTTCAGTAATACCAAGGGAAACCTTGTATAGCTACATGCTTTCTTTTTCCCCCTGGGATGAGGTTAGTTAGAAGGAGGTGCTTGGTTAGCTGATGCAAATCTTTTGCCCAGTGCCTCCATCCTTGCATAGGAGAATGCTGAGGGATCTAGTGGAAGGGGGGAGAGGCATTTGGGGAATAGGGAACACCTGTCCTAAGAAACACCAGTTCCATAAATCTGTGATATTAAATCCTTTAATCTGTGTCCTTCATATCTCTGCAGGATCACTTCCACTGGGCGCAAGGTCAGCTTGAGCATTTACTTTTTTTCTCTCTTTCTTTCTTTCTTTGATAATCTTCCCTACATAGAGTTGAGCTGAAAACAAATTTGAAGGGCATCATTTATTTCTCTGTACAGCTCCCCAGGTCCTGGTGACTGCATATCAAAAGTGTATCCTGCCAGTACTGCAATCTAATCTTGTCACAGGTAGAAGTTAAGAAACTGTCCGTTTAACACATCAGATGATGCAGGTTTTGCCCATGCTAACAAGCATCACAGGAAACAAAATAACGGGGTGACAGGCAAGAACAAGTAAATATTGCTTCCTATTGCTTTCCCCATTTTTTATTTCCAAAGTTTCCTTTCGAAAGAGGGAAGACTTCTCTCCAAGTTCTGGCTCTTAGGTTGTTTATTCAATGAGATAGAAATAACATGTTGATAAGAACCAGGTTTTGGGTGTGGATGTGGGATGCGGTTGCACAGTGATGGCAATGTGCTCTGGAAGCCAGAGCTTTGGTTCTGCCTGAGTGGGACTGAAGCCCCTCCAGATCCCATGTGATGCGTGAGTAAAAGCAAAACTGCCTTACAGAAAATAATCTTAAATACTCTCCTCTGCTGTGTTTAGAAATTGATGTGGACAGCATGCTTGTATGAATTGGGCATTCCTCCTAATCAATACATCTGCCATATGCTAATAACGTCCTTTTCCTAGACATATATTACTTTTAACCAGAGAAGTTAGTATTGTGGGTTCAGGCCGCGTGACTTTTGTCTCAGCTGGATAAATAGCATGAATCACTTTCCCCTTTCAAAGCCTCTCAGCTGCTCAGCTCCAAATACCCATTTAATCTGACTTTATAAGTTAATAAATCACTCATGATAATTAAGCATTAGCTCCATGTGCCAGCAGAGCGCTGGGGGAGGCGAATGAATTGATGCAGTCCTGTGTCTTAGAAACCTTCTCACACCAGAACTACCTTTCCCGGGGTGCTTGGAGTGCAGCACTGCCGTGTTTGCTGGGGTTAAGATGTGATCATGTGCAAGCTGATGACTGACTGCTAGGTGAGGGTGTGTCCTCCTGGGGTTTAGCGATTGCTGTGGCTGTTTGCAGCATGAGGAGCAGGTCCCTGAGTGCGCTGAAGTGGGGACAGGCCTGGGCTCAGAGTTTGCTGGTTACATAGGTGCCTGGAAGCCTTGCTGTAGCTTAGGCTTAAAGGTGCGGGGAAAGGGGACTGTACCTCACCTGACTTCATCCATTTAGGAGCAAGTACAGTTGAAATAGCTTCCTCAGTGAGCAGTGAAGAGGAGAAGGCCTGTATAGTCCCCATATCTAAGACAGGTTGAGGGTGTGTTTGCTTTTTGCTGAATGAACATGAGGCCTGGATAGCTAATCCCATGTATCCGTGTTATGTTTATGCAGAGCCAAACTGGGGTCATCTACCCGTGACTCAAAACCGCTCTTACCTGGCAGCGTAGGTGTGCTCAGGAATTGTGTATGTAGGTTTATGTACTTCATAGCTATCTCAGTCTGAGCTCTGGTTGTAGCATCCAGCTCAGTGTCAAACATGACTTGACAGTCAATGGCCTTCTCTTATCCTGCAGTTGATGCATCTTTGGCCACAGGTTTTTGAAAGAGAGCATAACCTGGCCATTAAAAACTCTGCCTTCTCCATCAGTATGATGGTCTGTACTGTTTAGCACTGGGGAATTGGTGATTTGTTTTTCAGAGATGCTGAGCGACCTACTTTGCTCTGAGTCTTTGAAGACTCAAGCTGTAACTGTGGCCACAACGGCTTGTGCCTCTGGATTGGCGTCTCTTACCTCCAGCCCCAAAAGCTGTGGGTGTCACGCTCCTTTGCTTTGCTGTGAGCAGAGATTTATACACAGGAAATGGAGAATATGACATTTTGTTTGTGCCTCTGTGTATGTGTAATAACTTTAATATGAAACTGGTTGCCACTTAATTATACAGGCTAAAGACCTCCATTCAATGTGTTGTATACAATTTATGAGTCTCAGGTCACCCAGACATGCATTACAGCTGTGTGGCAACACCCAGGTGACTAACATTCCTTTTTAATTTAATTTCCTTACATAAATAGCTTCATTAAAGATCAGTTATTTGGGCAGAGAAAATACTATTTGAATAGGTCAGACTAAGTCACTGAATTTAGGACCCTGCTACTGTTACAGCTAAGAGCAGCACTAGGCCTCAATGTCACCCTCCTGTTCGACAGTTTGCTTTCACCTTTAGACCGGGAATCTCTCTGACGAAGGTGGTGGACTTCTTTCGTGGTTAAATCAATGTGCAAGCTTGGATTGGACTTTTATGGGAGCAATACTGAAGAAAATGTTTTCAGTCTTGTAGTCAAGATCGACCCTTTTGCTGGGATTTCAAATTTGTTCATTCTTCTGTCTGATAAAAAGAAGTTCTCTTGCTTGCAAAGTTGGTTCACACAGCACCTAGAAGATCGATTCCTGTCTTTGAACCTCGAGTTTCACATCTGGAAACAAATGGATATCAATGAGACATTGCTGAAGTCCTTGGGAAGCTCCTGTCGGTCACCTCTGGGAACGGTTGTGCTGCTTGCCGTAAGCGTGAGGGGATGCCTTAGAGCTCACAGGACGCAGGTCCCAGGCTTCTGGCAGTGAAAAGGGAGAAGCACTGCACAGGGAGGTATCTTTCCATTCCCAGATTTGCAATGCTTGGACTACATAGATGCTGTCAAAATATCTGCGCAGTCTGCAAAGGCAGATTAGGCCAAAATTTCTAACTGATCATGGAAAATTTGTCTTCAGGCTTTTATATTAGGGAGTTTTTCCCTGATACCACATGAATTTACTGCTTTCACATGAGCAGAATTCACATATCAAATTAACATAAAGATCACTTTCTGAGGTAGCCAAGACTTTTTCCCCCCAGAAATGCCACCACATTGCAAGACCCCAGGCTTTCTGCTCCTGCCAAAATTGCAGAACATTGCTGGAAAGGTGAATATTGCTGATGGCTTTGTCATTTCCAGTCTGTCTCCACAAGATTGTACTGTTAAAAGTATATTCCGGGAACACTGGAAAATGTGAGGAAAATTGGGCATTTACATAGCTCTGCTCACTTACATGACATTGCGTAAACATACATTTGTAAGTGGTATAAACACTCTTTGTCCAGGATATAAGCCAAATCCTAACTGTCTACAGGTAGGACAGAGCACTCTCAGGAGACATACTGTTACATCATTATCTGTTACATAGAAGCATCTGATTCTTATTACTCTCCGAGACAGGACATTGGGCTTTCAGGACTATCACCCTGAATGTGTGTGCAAGGCATAGGAATGGCTGCTTCTTGAAACGCTGTCCAAGTGTAAATCTTAAAAAACCCTTTCGAGGTGGGTGGTCTTGCTTGTTGAACACAGGCTTTCGCTTTTCAGCAGGGAAAGGGTTGAGTGATGATTATCTCTCACTTTTTCCCATTCCATTTCTTTTCGTGATAAATAAAACAAGCCTTGCTTGAAGTGATTGCTTTTTAATGATGCATGTCAGATGTGAAAGCGGTATCGCTCCTGTTTGAAAAGAGCATGTAATGTAACAAGCTGGCTGAGTTTCATTCCCAAATCACCACCGTTCCCTCTATGAGCATAGAAATGAATGAGTTCTCGTTGCCTGCAGAGGCTGGGGGAAGGGGGGCAGGGAACCTATCTTGCCTGGATATTACCTCCTTGTTCTCTGTGGGGGAAAAGGGATATAAAATAGCAGACACCCCCCCCCCATTTTTTTTTCTGATTGCCAGACGACCTCCAAGTAGAAAATGTGTGTGATCCCTGAATACCTGTCCAAGCAATTACATTTCTGTGAGGCTCATAACACCATTAATAATTGTGCTAGCTCCCCGTGGGGTCCCAGTTCTAGTTTGGGTATTGCTGACCTAAAGAATAGGTTGAGCAGTTTGGAGAGGAAAATCTTAGAGGCAGCTGAGCCCATGGAGAAGCCATGAGTAAGTCTTTTGTGTTGTCTCAAGGTTGTTCACATGGACACCAGGGACTGAGAGCTTGTTACTGCTCGTTGGCATTGCCAGTCTGTGGTAAATGAGGATTAAAATGGGTTAGTTGGAACTGCTGAGGACTAGGAAATGCTGCAGCTAAGGGGAGGAGGTGAAGGCCACCTGGGGAGGTTAATACCAGGTATGAATGATGAGCGTATTCACTGTTTTCCTTGGTAATTACACTGTGCTGCTGGTGGAATATAAGCCTGGGCATGATTTGAACCGTGAGCTATTTGGATAGCATGTTGTGGAAGACACCAAGTCAAAGAGGCAGAAATGTGCTCTACCCCTTCATCCTTCGCATTCAGTGCACAGCCTCTCAGAAACCAGGATGGTTTCCAGTGCATTATCCAGTCTAATGTGAAATGACCCAAGCAGTGAACCAGCACTTCCCCTGGCAGCTTGTTAGGATGTTTTCTCCTATCCAACTCTTACTTCCCATTTCTTTATTTCGGCTCATTACTTCCCCTTGCCTGGTTGAGGGCGAATGTGCTTCACCACTAAACAGCCCTCAGCAACCAGGACTTCAGTCATGTACCATTAATCCCTGGAGCACAGCATTACTTGTTCACCCTGCTGCATGCTCCAGGAGAGAGTGAATGATTGACACTGGTCATAAATGCTTATAGTGTTAATTCTTTAATGTCTTGCTAATTTTAATTTGCTCTGTTGAGGTTGGGAGGCATGTGATAAGAGATGCTGGGCAGAATACTGCCCCTTGTCCGCTGCTTATCACTGCTGGAAACATGCCTCTCCTATCGTAGTTTGCACAGCCCCAAGGCGTGGAACAGAAATGAAGGCTATTTTTGTATAAATAAACACCAAATTGCACAGAGTTCTGCATCTTTGGTGGCCAAGAAAAGGGATCTGTGTGCTGGAATCTGCTCCGTGGAGTAGGCATAACCTTTCTCATGCCCCTTATTATAAGCGAGGGTTTTGCCTGGCTACTTAAACCCAACCTCATTTTTAGAAGGCCTTTATGCACTGAAACCCTTTTGCATTTCAGACTCAGCCTTTGCCAAGCACTTAGGCAGGTGGAGCACGTTAAGGCCATGAGCTGCATTACGTGAGATGGTGCTTGTACTCATTGTGGCTCTGCTGGAATGTCTGAATTCTGCCAAAGAAGGTGGCCACGTTGGATTCATCTGCTCCCTCAAAATAAATCAAACACTGATTTCATAAAACCATCTTTTTGGTTCACGAATGATGTCCTGTACTTCTGGGAGAGAGTGGAGTGGGCTGTGTAGTTCAGGTGGAGACTGAGATACAGTTGATGAACTGGATTCATATCCCTCCAGGTCTGGCTGCATCAGTTGGTCACGGCATTTCTTTGCAGATGGCTCTGTGATGCTGAATTCTCATTTTCACAGTGGTCCATGCCACATTTCTTGGGCCGATCTAGCCAGCATTGCCCTCAAGACCTAGAATTCAGTAGATTCTAAGCCTCGTCAAAACCACCAAACTTCTGCCAACATTTTGTATGAAGCAGTTAGAGTTGAAGGTGTTTCCTGTGTGGGCAGTGATTAGCAGAAACTTCAGTTCATAATGGTTTGAGCTGAAACTCAGGAAGATGAGCACCCCTTACATGACTAGAGAGAGCCCTCTGGCAGGTTCCCAGAGATGAAAACACAAACAAGTTCATGTCTGGCAATTTGGGTAAAGAAATCATTTCTCCTGACTCTATTTTTGCTTCCAATTCACAACTAATCATACATTTCCTTTCTAATTTTTAGTGCATCCATTTTTAGCCTAATTGCAGACAATAAATCAAACCCTAAAGTAAGCAAGAACATCTGACTGTCAGCAGTTGCACAGGGGAGATGTGACAGCAAACTGGCCTGTCTATCCAAGCTTACATTTTTAGAAAATATGTGGAAAGTGGTGTGATGTGATGAGAGATGAATTCCACAGGTCACCCTGTACTTTTCTTTCCCTTTGAACAGCATCTTGCAAGCACCAGAGGTAAAGAAAGCATTCTTTTAAAAGCCAGCCAGGGAAAGAAAGACCCACTGGGCAACGCTGAATTGTAGCTAATGGGGCTGCACAATTTCGGGAGGTTATTTTGTCACCTGGTTCCTGAAGATGGCTCTGATATCATCAGAGAGGATGATGGAGCTGTTCGCATCATAGTATCCCTTACATTGTGGCTACTGATGAACACGGCAGAATCCAGTGGAAATCTTCTGTTCCTGAGCCCAGGTGGCACTGAATTGTGTGTAGTAAAGCATGCAAACCAGATACTTACAAACCTGAGGGGAAAGCCATGAAATATTCATGAAGTCTTTCTTATGAAAGAGGCTTATTCATATATATATATAAATATATATGTGCACACTTTTGAAATCTATTCAAACCAAATAAGACTTTCTTAGTCACCTTGCATAAAATAGGAAAGCAGATGACTTTGGTTCTACCTCTGTGCAGTCATCAGGAGACTGAAATAGCTCTGGAAAAGGAGCCTCTGGTGCTCTGCTGCCTTCTAAAGATGTGTGCCTTTCTTCTGGCTCTGCTGGTGTTTCAGCAGAGCAGCTGCTCTGGGGGAAATCACTTGCTGCTACCTTGACGTAGTAAATCAATCAGCCTTTATACTTTATCACCCTCTTTGCAAAAATAATGCATAACTGTTGAAATATATCAAGGGACAAAGCTTTTAAATGTCCTGGGAATGGCAATGTTTATGATATGGTGGAGGCCAGGCTGCGACTGTGCACTCGCTGACGGTCTCCCTGCCCTCTCCATCTGCAGGGCGGGAGCATCATCCTCATCTCATCCTGCCACGCCTGTGCAGGGGCTGTGCTGTAAATCAGGTTGGTGACTCCAGAAGCACGGCTGCACCAGTACAGCTGGGAAAGCTTGACAGAGAATGTGTCCCTAGGTAGTGTGCCCAAGCCATGCAGAAACCCAATTCCTTTGCCAAGAGCTTAAATACAGAGACAGCCATCTTCTGTGCTTGTATTGCTTATATTTGATCTGTCAATAAATACTCTTATTTTTTCACCACCATTAAAGTCCTTTTTGAAAACAAGAAAGAAAAAGAAAGGGGAAAGAGGAGACTGTAAATAATAACCAAAAGATTATTTTAGGAGTTTTGCTTGATGCCTGAAAATAAGTAGCTGTAAATTTGACTCTCACTTGCCTTTTAAAGGAAAGTCATCTGATTTAGAAAAGAGCCCTTTATTCTTATCCTTATTAAAACATAAGAGAATGTTTGTGGTTACATTTGCCAAAGTAGCTTTGGCATTTTTCTTTTCTGGGAAATTCGTAAGCAAAGTTTGCCAAATGCTCTCCATATATTATGACAATGACAGAAATAGTAAGTTAGGAAGTGAAATCACTGGTGTCATTACTTTAATAGGCAAGAAAGAGCTGATATTGTTTCTGTCAATTCTGGTAAGGAATGCTGTGCTGCTCCCTTTCTTTGCTCCCAAAATGTCAGGTATCAGACTAACCAGAGAGTTGCAAGATGGAAGGTATTTTAACCACACGTATGAAGATTTTCCTTCTTGACCACAAGCTTAAGGGTCTTTTTTCCCTATTTGGCATTATTCTAGGCTGGAATCGGTTGGCACAGTTTGCCCTCTTCACCTTTTTCAGTGGTGGGAAACCCTGCACTGGAGAGAAGAGAGAAGGAGCTTCTGCTGAGAGTAGCTGTGCTTGGTAGGGCAATTTCTTCAAAAAGGGCAAGAAGGAGGACCCGGGTAACTACAGACTGGTCAGCCTCACCTCCATCCCTGGAAAGATGATGGAACAACTTATCCTCGGCACTGTCTCTAGGCATATCAAGGATAAGAGGGTCATTAGGAGCAGTCAACATGGTTTTACCAAGGGGAAGTCATGTTTGATCAACGTGATAGCCTTTTATGAAGACGTAACCAGGTGGATAGATGATGGCAGTGCAGTGGATGTGGTTTATCTTGATTTCAGTAAAGCATCTGACACCATCTCCCACAGCATCCTCGCAGCTAAACTGAGGAAGTGTGGTCTGGATGATCGGGTAGTGAGGTGGATTGCGAATTGGTTGAAGGAAAGAAGTAGAGTGTTGTGGTCAAGGGGACAGAGTCTAGTTGGAGGCCTGTATCTAGTGAAGTCCCTCAGGGGTCAGTACTGGGACCAGTACGATTCAATATATTCATCAATGACCTGGATGAGGGAACAGAGTGCACTGTCAGCAAGTTTGCTGATGACACAAAACTGGGAGGCTGTGCTGCTATTCAGAGAGACCTGGACAGGCTGGAGAGTTGGGCGGGGAGAAACTTAATGAAATGCAACAAGGGCGAGTGTAGAGTCTTGCATCTGGGAAAGAACAACCCCATGTACCAGTGTAGGTTGGGGACTGAGCTGTTAGAGAAAAGCGTAGGGGAAGGGGACCTGGGGGTCCTGGGGGACAGCAGGATGACCATGAGCCAGCAATGTGCCCTCGTGACCAAGAAGGCCAATGGCATCGTGGGGTGTATTAGAAGGGGTATGGTCAGTAAGTTGAGAGAGATTCTCCCCGCTTCTACTCTGCCCTGGTGAGATCACATCTGGAATAGTGTGTCCAGTTCTGGGCCCCTCAGTTCAAGAAGGACAGGGAACTGCTGGAAAGAGTCCAGCGCAGAGCCACAGAGATGATTAAGGGGGTGGAACATCTCCCTTATGATGAAAGGCTGAGGGAGCTGGGTCTCTTTAGCTTGGAGAAGAGGAGACTGAGGGGTGACCTTGTCAATGTTTATAAACACGTAAAGGGCGAGTGTCAGGAGGATGGAGCCATGCTCTTCTCAGTGATGTCCAATGACAGGACAAGGGGCAACGGGTGGAAGCTGGAGCGTAGGAGGTTCCACATTAACATAAGGAAAAACTTTTTCCGTGTGAGGGTGACAGAGCACTGGAACAGGCTGCCCAGAGAGGTTGTGGAGTCTCCTTCTCTGGAGACATTCAAAACCCGCCTGGACGCGTTCCTGTGTGACCTACTGTAGGTGGTCCTGCTCTAGCAGGGGAGTTGGACTGGATGATCTTTTGAGGTCCCTTCCAACACCTAACATTCTGTGATTCTGTGATTTGCCACCACCGCACTTAGCTGAACTTTTTAAAAATCTTTTAGATTTATTTCTTGTCCTCACCTTTCTAGACCTCAGCTGGTAAATACTTGTGGAATCATATTCACATGTGCTAGCTAGAGATACGTCACCTTGCTGTCTAGTTAGTATATAGCAAATTCTGCGGGAAGAGACTGTTTCTTACTGTGTTTGATGAAAGTTAGCACAGTATTCTTAGTTCCCAGGAGCTGCCCTGCTCGCTGCAGTTAGACATCTGGTCTAAGCTGGTCATTTAGTTTCCCTCTCTAATCCGTAGACAGAGAGAGAACAGAAAGCTCACTGCTGCAGTGCAAGTGTGAGAAGAGCTGCCAGCTGGGATCTCTCCTGGCTCAGGTTAGCTGTGTCAAGTCCTGCAGCTGATTTCATATGGTGCTACCACAGGTGGTGGGGTTTATGCTTTTATCTGGTCCTCAGGAGAATGCTTCCTGAATGGTGATGTTGGGTTGGGCTTAGTGGGGTTATGAAGGTCTGGCAGATGGAGGGTGTCCCCATGATGCATGCTTTCTTGTGTCAAGGTGCAGAGCCATCAAACAAATATGCGGTGGAGCCTAATACCAGTCCCGGCTGCAGTTACCTTTCTGCATTGGCTGGCGTTGGTGACCATGCTCGTACATGTGGTGGCTGACGCTGCACTTGCAACCCAGAGTTTGAAAGCTCAGCCCTTCACACTTGTGGCTGTAGCCAAGGTAAAATGATGCAGCAAGTACAGTGGGTGCTCCTGGCCCAAATCTGAAAGTATTTTCATTTGAGCAGAATTATTTAGTTTCAAGAAACTCAAAATGCTTGTGTGTTTTAGAAACAGCCCTCCTCCCAAGCAAAACCAAACCCTACCAAAACTCCATCAAATGGAGGTGTTTTCCACACGGTTCTGTTTCAGTGGGAGGCAATCTGTTCCTTTTTACATTTTCATTGCTGCTAGAATAAAAAGTTTTTGAATTAAGAATATGAAGCACCTATAATGCGCAGCCTGACTTGGATGCAGTTCTGTGTCTACACAGAATTAGAGAAGAGCAAGATCAGAGAAAAGCACAGCAAACTGAATTTGACAAGTAAATTCCTTGCCTCACCAGATGGGATCAGTGTGTTAAGGATCATGCCTGATGTGGCTTCAGAAGTGAATTTCCTTGCACACCTCCTCATCTGCTGCCAGCAGGTACTTAGGCAGGGCTCTCAATGGCCATGGTGATTTCCTTTCCCTCCCCAGGTATTCTTCCATGCACATACCAGTCCACAGGGTTAATACCTTCATCATGTTTTATCTATGGCCAAGTTTGGCAGCCAAACATTCGCTCTCACCTGTTTCTTCATTTATTTCATGTGTACTCCTTCTACATAGAAAATATCACTGGCAAAAACAGTGTCTGACATCACTGTGCCTGGGGTCTGTTTATTTATCCTTTCATCACCTAATAAGTATCTAGGACAAACAATATTGAACTGGAAGACGTGTATGTACCTTTCATAACCTCTTCATTTTGTTTAAATGCCCCAGCCTTGGGCTGTATTTAACATGGAAGCTCTGGGAACTGCATTCATAAACCAGATACTCAGCTGTTGTAAGTTACTGTAGCTCCATTACAGTCAGCGATACTAGGCTGATTTATAGTAGCTGACCTGTGCAGGAGCCAAGGAGAACACATATAAATGGCAGACATTCCAATAACTAAATTAAGCATGGGAAAATGCAGGCTGGCTCCTTGGAAAATACTCCTAACCAGGTCTGTAAGTGCCAGGAACAGGTACCCAAGTGAAGTGTTGGAAAGTTTGCCTTTTGTGTGTGTTGCAATATGGCAGAAATGGAGAGTTTGGAGAGCTAGGAACTACCCAGAAATATATTAACCAGATGCTGCACATGCCTGGGTAGAAAGCATAGCAATAAAATGACTTCACTCCTGAGAGAAATGCTCAGATTGAAACCTGGCCAGTTAGTGGGTATTTCTGTACCGAGTCACAGCATTTGCTGTATGCACCTCCTGACAGTGCCTGACCGAGCAGGTGACAACATAAATACAAGACAAAAATTATCAAACCATCTCTGGGCAAGGATCTGGCTAGTTCAGCTTGTAGTGGCCAGATGCACATTCACAGGCAGATATGCAGACATCGTCCCCATCCCCATCTACCTTCTGATGATGTGCAGCTGACCTCAGATGGAGGCCATGCTTGTATTAAGTATTACTTGACGTCTTTTTCGCTAACATCTAAGAGTTAAGACATCTATTTGCTCAGGCTTCCAGCCTGCCCTGGTGCTGTGCTCCACCAGTGCATTGTGCTGTCGCATTCAGCTGTCCACACATTTCACATCCGCGCATGGTGGCAGCCCTCTGACACATCACACAACTAAGCTTTCGTTCCTTGATATGAGGTGAGGGTAAACCTGTTTTGTCTTACACGACATCATCCACAGTCCGCTCAAGCTGGTGCAGTTTCTTTTGCTGTTTGAAACTCATACAAATTCAGAATTCACTTGTGCTGAACTCTGCATGTTGTATTCCAACATCACTCAAGTGGATGTTCGAAATGAATCCAGCAAAAGGCATGAGGGTGCCTGAAGGTAATTCATTTGAGAAGTGAGGGAGAAAGCTGTATCCTTGTCCTGTGGCTGGACCTGGCCTCCATGCCCTCTGAGTAGGATCCATGCCCATCTTTCTCCCCAGGGTGAATTTCACCTGGGATGCATAGTGCTGGAGAATATTCTGCAGCGTTGGCTTGGCTCCGGACGATTCTTGCCTGGGCTCTGCCTCATGCCAGACAGTGATTACTTCCATCAGGATCTTTACTGTGGTTGCTACCTTGCTGCATGTTTAAACCATTTGGTGTGGGATCTTTTAAGTGTTATCATCCATCTTGTCAGGAGGCTTTTCCCATACCAGTCACCTTGTGCACCTGATGCGTGTCCAGGGAGTGCTGCCAGAGTCTCAAGCTGCCTCATCACAACCTCCCAAGGTTTCTTGAAAGAGCATATCTTCTTTGGTTTCAGCATTAAACATAGCTGGGCCCTTCCGAGGAGGACCAGGGATTTGATCAGCATTTTTCACGGAAGTGTCTTCCAATGCCTGGGCATGATGTGCACCTCCTTCAAACATCCGAAGCCTTAATGGTGCCCATCGTGTGCTCTGTTTTACACACTGCCGGATATCAGTCTGAAGAGTAGCATGTAAGTAACTCGAGCCCTCAGGCTGCTCAGTGCAATTGGCAATTAAAACTAACCAGTATCACCATGCAAAGGTGTTTCGTCTGGCCGTACTCTCCACCAGTGTGGGTTGTTCCAGGGTGCACACCGTTTTTCATTCCTGCTCTCAGCCGGGCAGCATGCAGTCGTGTTCTGTAATAACAAACAGTGAAAAGGACTGGGCTTTGTGAGCTTTGGGAAGTAAGGCAGAGAATAAAACATGGTCCATTAACCTGCCAGAAAAGATACATGGAAGACATAGGAACGACTCCTAAACCACCCTGCTAGAACATGAGAATTTTTTTTTCCTAAACTGATTTCCTTATGAATTATTTTTTTACTGCGTAATAACTACCAAGAAAAGTATGTTTTAGTTATTCACACTGACCTTTTAAACTTCCAAGAGAACTGTGTATTTTCTGAGGCCCCATGTAGGGCCTATTAATAATTATGCACTCCCACTGAGCTCCATTGATTAGTTTGGGTCCTGTTTCACACTGTAAAAAAAAAAAAAAAAGTCCCTGGTGTTTGTGTATGTTTTTTCTTTTTATGTTCAGTTCCCCATAACTATAGATCAAGTTTTGCTATTAGCACAGGTTTCGGCTTCTATTGACGTGTTGCTGTGCTGTGGGCTCTGAAAGCCAGGGAGAAGGCAAGACCAGATGGTAGGAAAAGGGGGAAAAGGTGTGACCTGTGATCCAGTAGTGACAATGGAGTTAAGCTGGTGCGATAAGGGGCAATGTGAGTGACAAGACTGTGCATTAGTATGCAACGGCCCCACTCTTGCCTACACTTTCATTTCTGCTAGCAAACATTTCTTTGTGAATAAATCTACTTTCTTGGCAATGCTGTGTTAGTGCTTTAGTTTCATTAAAGAGCCTGGAAACACCCCAGTGGTTCAGGCTGAGATATATAATACTGCTAACACAGATTTGTTTCATAACCCACAAACTATTAAAAATATTAGTGTCCTCCTGGGAGTTGCCTTTAAAGATTCCCTTTCTCTTTCTCTCTCACTTTCAGAGCTGGGCTAAGACAGCCAGCAATAATGCAAAGCAAGCTCAATTTATTCAGCTAAAAAAATAGATAACACAGTATTTTACTACTTCTGAGCACTTTCTTCATCTGAATGTTGCTTTGTGTTCCACTTCTTATCCAATGTAAACAGCCATAAAGGAGAGTTGCTGAGACAACATGTGGATATTTCAAAAGGTAGACTTTACCCGTCCAAAGGGAGATGACTTTCTGTGGGGAGTGAATTTAGTCTGGGACTTTGTAATGGGATATGTTGGTCCCTTCAAGACTGAGCAGGGAGCTCCAAGTCCCTTCAGGACTGAATAGATCTGTATGTGTCTTAGGGGTCTTTATTCTGCCCGTCTGACAAAGAAAATAATAACTGAAAGAAAAGTTAATGGTCCCTGGAGGGAACTTGAGTGGCAAGTAGGTTCAATGCTCAGGTGAAGGCTTTGAGACATAGGGGGAGCAGAGGTCTCCTGGGAGCTGCAGCCAGCAGGGCTGGTGGGACCTGTGGGTCTGAGAGCAAGGACAAGAGGCTGGCTCCAAAACTCCCTCTCCTGTCAGCCAATGTTGCTCAGGGAGACAGAGGTGCCAGCAGTTTCTTCTTGGTGGGGAGATGTCTACCCACTTAGGTTTTATTTCGGGTGCCAGAACTGTGTGTGGGAAGGAGTTTGGAAAGCCTATGGGGATGTTAAGAGGAAGGAAGCTCCAAAAGGTGTGTCAGGGTTTGGCTTTAAGTTTTGTTAATGCACCTTTTGGGGTGTTTGGACTTTGCTGCTGGGCATGCAGAGAGATGAGACAAGGAGGACATGGAGCCCAGAGTCACAGGATGTGGGAGCAGCCTTGCTGTCCAGAGCATTGGGCAGCATCACGGATGAACTGGAGCATCACCTGTTAGAGACGGGCAGAAAAGCCCCTATTTCAGGATCTGAAATCCCATTTCAAACTTTAATTTGGATGTTCAGTTAAGCATAGTGAACATTAGCTTTCCCCTTCACTTATCTCCTGGGAAAGACAGAATTGGGTGGAAGTTGTTACAAGGAGCTCTTCTTATGCTGCTTCTGTTTTTAATGTCAAGAGCACCAAGAGGTCCCAGCAGACATCAGAGCTTCCCAGCCCACCAGCCCCATGTGGTTTCTGCTGCTTGCTTGCATAGCACAGGCTACACCTATCTAGTTAAGCAAAAGAAAGGGTGGAGGAAAAGTGGGCTCTTTGTTTTACAGAAAGGGGATGGAGCACAAAGAGAAGCAATAACTTGCCCAAAGTCACCCAGGGAGTCACAGACAGAACTGGGAACTGTGATGCAGCCCTCTTTCATCCCAGTCAGTATCCTACCCACAAAATAATCCAGTTTAGTTCTGCTGAAAAAGCAAAATTTATAAATATTTGCTTAAATCCTAGCTAGTTTGCATAGCAGCCTGATTGGTGTAAAAGTTTTTATATAAGATTGGCAAGTCAAAGCTTGAGGTTTTTTTTTTTCTGAGTCGTTTGAAGAAAGTGTGAAGAAACTTCTGACATGCCGAATCCAAATCTGAACCAAATTTTCCCTGCTTTGAACTCTGCTTATTACAGACTGTAATAACATTCATCCACATTTCATAAGGTATCCTTGCAGATGGAAGGAAATACAGTAGCACTGTTTGACATAGAAGAAATTAGATTTACGTGAAATTCCTTTTCCCTGTGTCCCTCATTTTATTTCCAACAGACCTACAGTTAACAATCAGCAGTGTTTCACTTTCAGACAGTGTGGTTTTCATTACAGAGGCTAAGGGAGTAGAAAATATTCTCGGAGCACACAGCACACATAACATCCTACCCCATTTCTTTTGATTTCCCTTTGTGGCACTAGCATTACAAATCCTGTTCAGAATGTGTTAGAGGACACTGCCTTTATTTGCCATCATTACAAGAAGGAAATATATTTTGGGACATCTGTTCAGGCTGTTTGATTTCAGCTGAATATAAGACATCTTTGATGAAGGGTTGATTTTGGAGGATGGTTGTGTAAAAGCCGAGGGAATATGGCATCTCAACATGCCTCCGGCCTAATAGGCAGGTGTGGACAGCACAGCTTTACCAGGAGATGGAACTTAAGCTCTCACCTTATCAGAGTTACCTTTTCTCAGTGGGAAGTTCAGCTATGTTTAGGTTTCATGTGGGATCAGCTCCACTACGCATGGAGGGAGAGGAACCTCAACGTGGGGAGTGATTCTGTGTGCTGGAGGCTTCCCTCTGCATGGCAATACAGCAACAATGGTACAGTGCCTCTACCTCGCCCTAGGAGGCTTAGGCGTCCTTTTTTTTTGTCAGATTCAAAGCCTGAAATAAAGTAGGCACAGTGTTTTTGGAAAGCGAAGCATGATTTTCCTAGGAGCTGGGGTACTTTAGGAGGTGCTAGTGAGACTGAGCTGGTCAGACTTGTGTGCCTTTTTCCAAAGAAGTGGTGAAATTTCAAGGACAACAACTGGGGATTCTGAGAAGCAGAGGGGGGTTTTGAGTATAATCCCTGTCTGTTGGCTTTCAAATTCATGCTTGGACAAAATCTAGGAGCAGTTGTTTTCCTCATAGGAGACGAGATACATTCATACGTTGGATTATACCCTGCAAGAGCTTGTTTCCAGAATAGCTCCTTACATTATGCCAAAACTTGTAAGGATGAATTATATGGGGTTTCTGGAACTATGAAGGGCTTCTCTGACTCTGCTTCTGCCCACCTAATCTTTAGGCTATATTGCTGTCAACTACTCTAAGCCCTAATCGAAAAGGGCAAAAAAGAAAGATCTTAGAGATCAAGTACTTTGTAAATACAATTTAAGGTTTTTTTCCTTTCTACCCAGTTTTAGAGTATATCCCTGAAAGAAAAAGTTATGTCTTAAAAAATTTGCTTTCTACGTTTGAATTTCCATAAATATGACAAGGAATATTCGATTTATGTAAACTCTTTTTTAGTTGGCATACCACACACCACAAACATCATATGACATATGCACCATCGTAGGACTTGATACGGCATTTACTTCTTGCTGTGTGAAAACTGTACAGGAGCACAAATAGCACCCCTAAAAGGGGTGTGAACCCTAAGTAGGTGGCTAGTGCTGCGTTCATTTGTATTCGATATAAGTAGGAAATCATGCTTTGGAGGTAAAAAATCATCAGAATCATGCTTATTTTGTCAAAATAAGACAATATGGGATAAGAATAAAATTAATTTTTAGAAGTTATGTAAATCTAAGTTTGCATCTTTAATTACCACAGGTAGGAAATACTCGAAGCTTCGTAGTTCAGACTTTGCAGTGGCCTGCGATGATCCAGCTTTTCATAAAGCTTTCTTTTATTCTCTGAAGTGCTAATCTCATACATAGTTACTTATAAAAGCAAGGAAATCCTCAATTAAAGTTTATAACCACTTTAAACAGTTTCTGGGGCACTTCTTTATGAAAAATAAAGGAAATAAAACACTTCAGAATATGTATATTTGTAATATATACATATACACACGGACATATATATAAAAATCAACAACATTAGAGCAAAGCAGTGTAGGCTACAGCTTTCCCTGGAAAATCCTCATCAGCAGAATGCCAGGCTGAATTATAGATCAGAGAAGATCCCTGGTGTTCTCATTGCTAAATGCTTTATGGTAGAGTGAGTTCATTGACTCTAGTGTCAATACTGGTGACATATTCAATACAACTCATTTAAAAATACTATCAAAACTTTTATGGTAGACAGCTGAGTTCTTGACAGTAAACTTGTTGAGGTTTTCTCTTTTTACCCAGATGTGTCTGTTTTCTGTGAGAAGTTGGATCCATATTGAAAGCCCATTGACCAACCCTAATATTGTTCATTCCAAGAGCCTTTGGTGGGTGGCCAAAGGATTAGGGATTTTTAACAAAAGTGCAATATTTTCCATTAGAAAAATCCCCTATGATTTTCTGGGAAACTCTAGTACTTAGCTTCCCATGTATCTTCTCTTTGTCATCATTGTCAGAAACTAACTGGCATTTCTCGATGACATTTTTAGAAAAGAATATTTAGACTAGAAACAATGCAAATAAAAATACGTTGGCAGAAACAAGTGACATTTACAGTATGATGTAGTCCTGACATTTTTATGCCACCAGTGGGAATTTTTCTTGTTTGATGACTGTTTCTGTCACTCCTCCATCATCTGGATAGACCCTTTCAACTCAATACAACCACTTAACTAACATCCCCAGTCTGTCCTCTAGTGAAACTCACAGCTGGGAAAGGAGGTGAAATGAAACCTAATGTAGATAATGAGCAATGTTGTTGACTGACTGCAGTCTGATGAACCTCAGTCACCTCTCAATGTATAACTAGTTATGTCTTCCAATTCAGAGGAATAATTAATTCATAATCTGTATGGAATAAGTACAGAGGGTGCTATAGGACATTATTACTGTGGGGCTGTTGAAGTCCTGCTCTGGAGATGAATCTGCCCTTTATGCCAAGGTCTAGCACAAGACATGTGCACTGGTGACTGGCCTTACTTAGAGATGTGAATTTCCTTTGAAGGGTTTCCTGACATCCTTCATCCCTGTTCAGAAAAGGAGGTTGAACATTTGAAGATGGAAAAAAGGAGCTGTGCAAAAACGACTGAAACTCGGGAACATTTCTTACACTGGTAGACATGAAAAGCTCCATCTGTTTAGCATGCCAAGTTGGAGATGAGGAAGTACCTTGATTCCATGGCCAAGTACAAGTACTGAGTACCAAGTGACACTTGTGTGTACCCAAGAATGAAGTAACTAGCACCAGCAGTAGGAAGCAGATGCTGATGAAACTCTTATTAAAAAAGGAGCACTGTGTCTGACAGCTGCTGTGATTACCCACTTGGACACAAGTGACCAAAGGCAGGGCTGGGTTCTCAGTCTCCAGATGAGTTTTAGAGTGGGTGTGATTTTCATATTCAACCCAATGCCTTCCTGGAAGAGACACCCTCCATATCTGTGTGGGGGAGTTAGCCTCCAAACCTTATTGAAACAATGCAATCAGTCTGAGAACTTGCGCTATTTTATGTTTAGGTTATTTCGGGTTTGAGCATCTGGGGGGAGGTCAGATCAAATAATCTGATAATCACTTCTGACCTTAAATCTATGAGTCTAGAAGGAAGGAGGAATGATCGCCAAGGAAGCAGAGCTTGGGTACCCAAATGCTTTGCTTATTTTCTCAAAGTACTGCAGCTGTTGTAGTGAAAAGATATTGCCTCTTCCAACAAAACTTGTCCTGCTTATAAACCCTCTATGTAGTTTTGCAATGTTAAAGGAGATTAATGCTAGTGTTATTTCATTAAGACACAAATAGGTCAACACCAGTGGAATCTGAGAAGTGATGAGAATTGATCAATTAAATCCTGACCGAACAGTTTTTCTTAAAAGTAAAACACATTCATTGACACTGAGTATGATTCACTGGCCTGTGTTGATTTTGATGGCAAATGAAATGACTTCGTATTTCATTTCACAAATGCTTTTATATAGCTTAGCTTTATTGATTTGATTGTGGTTTTTTTTCATTTTGACATAAAATATCTTCATCTATTATAGTCCAGAATTAGAATTAGATGTTGTTACTCTATCAAAGGAGAAGGAAACAGTTCTGCTGTTACTGAAATGAAATGCTTCAGCAGGTTCAAAATGCATTGTTCGTTGTTATTTTTCTTTTTATTCCCCAAGTTTTGCTCCAAGAGAAATTTTGAAAACTTGCCTTTTTTGTTCTCAATTTGGAATGAAGACAAGCTTCGTGCTTGGTCTCCAGCTGAGGAGAAATGTTGCTTCCTTGCATTGTAGAGGGAGAACAAACAATAGAATGATGCTGACATCTCTGGAGAAAAAGCCCTCCAGGTGAACAGATTTTTAAAAGCTGGAAAAAATAACATGATTGGAGCAGTAATTAGAATTCAAATCCATTTGGTCCGTGTCTGGTTAGAAAAAAAACAACTCCAAGCCCCCTGTGTTTTGAAGCAATGGTCTGCTGTTGCCCATTCCTTTTGCTCCACTCAGTGCCACAAAAGAGGTGAAGAGCAGAGCTGAGGAGGGAGACAGAGGTACATTGTAGCTCTGCGGCTTCTATGACTGGGAGAGCAAACAGCAGTGATTTTTGAGGTCAGTTCATAATCAAGAGAGACTGGAAAGGGTTATGCAAGTGAAAGAAAGGGCCAGAAACAGGTCAGCTGAAGGCAGACTCCAATGACACATCATGTATCTGGTTGTAAGAAATTTCTGATTTTTCCATGTCATGTGAACCTGCGCACTTCAGTGAGGCAAAACAGGACACTGCAGGTTTTCAAATGAGAAATTTCTTCTCAGATGATGAAAAGCTAGAAGGAAAAGAGCCAAGCTTCCAATTTCTGAAGCAACAAAGAAGTCAGGATCTAGAGGTGGAGGAGAGGCAGAGAGTGTTCGTTCTAAATAATTGAGAAAAGGTCAAGAGTTGATGTTATTTGGCAGGTGCTGAAGGTTGCGGAGCTTTATTTTCATGTTTCTCTCAACACTGCATATTCAGACACAAATTTCCAGAGGAGTTAGGTTTGCTGCTTTTGACCTGCATGTGTTCTGGGAAGAGATTAATAAATTGCAGGTGTTAAACTAGTTAAGGGTAGCCAGGTAGCCATCAGAAAGAAGTACCCCTTTCAAGCCAAATTCTTCTAGGAAACCCAACCATTTGCTCCATAAAGCAACCCACAATTCCTAGTATGCTGACTTTTATAGCCCTTAGGAAAAAGAGAAACACAAACACAGGAAGGCAGGAATGCCACGGAAATTGTGTTGTTAGAGGAAGGTTTGATTTCTGTTCCAAGGCAGTGTTCTCAGTTTTGTTGTTTAGTTTTTTTGTTTGTTGTGTTGTTTGGTTTTTTTTCCTCCTTGTGGTAATGGCACATGTAGCTGGTTTTGTTTTCTACATACCAGGTAGTAATTAAAATTAGCAATTTGGTAATCAGCATCTTGGCCTTGGGCACTGGAAACGGATGTACTAAATAATGCCAAAAGTTGTTTCAAAACAAAGGGAGACTGATGGTGAGGACCTGTACTGAGGCAACTCTGTTGAATTCAGTGTGTCCAGTTGACTCATGTGGGAGGGAATAAAGCCCAACATTTCAGTCAAGTCTTGTCATCTGCTGTTCCAAGCAGAAGGTAGAAGGTTGTGTGAACTTTGCCACAACTTGGACTGAAGTCTTATAGGTAACGTCTTGTGATGGAGATCAAGGTCATGTCCCTGAAATCTGCCCATGGAGATCATAGAATCATAGAATCATAGAAAGGCTTAGGTTGGAAGGGTCCCTAGAAGTCATCTAATCCAACCTCCCTGCCATGGGCAGGGGCACCTCTCAACTAGACTAGGTTGCTCAAGGCCTCATCTAACCTGGCCTTGAACACCTCCAGGGAGGAGGCATCCACAACCTCTCTGGGCAGTCTATTCCAGAGTCTCACCACCAAGCCTTGCTACACAGCCCAAGCCCTGGCACATTACAATGCAAACTGCTTTCTGCTGTTAAAATAATTTTTCCTTTCACTCTTCTGCAGTTCAGCAGTGGGTGAGGAAGCCCTGAGGAGGTTTTATTTCCTTGGGAGAAAGCCAGATTGACATCAGCTTCACCCTCACCAAGGAGAGAAAACGAAGTAAGGAGTACAACCTCCACCTTCCCATCCTGCTTGGCACCTTCTCCCTCCTTGATGGAAAGCCAAGGTCAGGGACACAGTCAGGTAGCCCCAAAACATCTTCAGCAATGGGAATTCACACCATCCGGCTTATACATATATTAGCCCTGCAGGAGAGCCTACAAAGGGACCCAAATCTTAATGGTCTCCCATCATTACCCATCCCTTTATTTCTTCTGACTCTGAGTCCATGCACAGGCTTGCCACATGGGCTCAGTCTGCACAGGCAGTAATGGGTGTGAGGAAAACTGGGGCTGCTGTCACCCAGGGATGCCACCTTCCCTCCATCCCCTGCAAGCATTGATGTCCTCTCCTCTCCAGGTGCTGGGACCTGGTCCAGCAAGGCCAGCCAGTGCTAAAACCATTCTCTGCTTTTCTACTTATTTTATTACGGTCCGTAAGAGTGGGCATTGGCTGTGTCAGGCAACTGTGGTCTTGGTGGAGTGTGTTTGTGGTTGGGCACTTGGGATTCCTGATTTCTAGTCCTGGTGCTTGCCGTTTGCTCGGTGTGTGGCCTTGGAAGACTCACTTAGATCTGCAGCGCAGCAGTTTTGCCTTCTGTCAGATGAGGAAGTGACACCTGCATTGCTGAAGGGCCAAACCACAGCTGGGATACACAGTAGTGTCTTGCTAATGAGTATAACATCTTATACTAGGAGCTCAGAGGGAAGACATTAAAATAAAGAGTGTTACATGTGAATCCTGCAGCGGTTACTTTCTATCCCAGACATGAAGATGCTGAGTTCATGGGGCCTTCTTTGCCAATTCTTTGAAAAGAATGTGTATCATCAAATTGCACCAGCTACTGAAAGTTCCTATATTAGCTTATTTCTTTCAGGGCAAGCATGGGGCTGATCTAACTCATAGAAAAGAGTTGCATTAGTAACAGGATGCTGTGTAGCTGTGTGGGAACAAAGGAGGATGAAGTTCCTTGGCTCCTCCTTCCTCTCTCTGCAATGCTCAGGAGCTGTGTTTGGAGGTTAATCTGCTTGAAGGGCTTCTAACTCTGTCCAGAACTGATTCTGTTACTGGGTGCATGTTTCGTGATGGTGAAGGACCCGGTTCTGACTCTTGGATGTTGGAGCTGCTCATTGTAGTCTTGTGGAAAATAGTGTCAGAATCTGGCTGCCCCCTCATTTAGAAAACTCAAGGAAACTAAACTTTGTTCAGACAGCCTCTGAACATACTGCTTAATCAGAGACAACATGTGTTCATTGATACAATGAGTAGTGCTGCATATGCAGAGATCTGTGCCTCGATTTCCCCAGCCCAGTAAAAGGGAAGGGATTTTTTTTTTTTCTAACAAGAGGGAATGAATTACTGTAGCTTAGACGTTGCCTAAGCTAAAAACCTGGACGGAAATCTCTTTCCATCTGCCTCACCACTAACAAACCTAGGTGATGCTATTGTCTCTGAGCAGTCAAGGGCACGTGAAGTCCTGAATCCTTGCTGTGAATAGCAGACAGTGCTGACGTCTCTGTAAGGAAGAAGTGAGAAACCAAGTGGGGGTGATTCCTATGTGTGCCCCCATGACCTAGGAAGGAGTCTACTCCTTTTGCCTCAAGAAGGAACTAGGTGAAGCAAAAAGTGGTTCCACCATATTTTTGTCTGAGAGTCTTAAGCATGTAGTGGCCTGTTCTCTGGAGAAGTGGAAGGAGGGCTGAAGAGTCCAAATTCTCATTATATTTGGCTCCCTCCATGCTCATGGCAGTAACATCAGCAGAATCCACCATCAGCTGCTGCAACAGATCTTTGTAAGGTGTGAAGACATCAAGCTGAAGAAGTATATGGTAAAACAATACCACATGTTCAAAGCACAATAGGAGTAAGTCCATTTTGGCACAGCCTTCCACGTGAAATCCCTTTTAATTTCGGTGATGTCACACTCTCAGTCTCAGGGAACCTATAGCAATATTTTTTGTGCCGTAAATAAATCCACTTGGGGACTAATAAACTAAACTGTTGCTAATTTGTAATGTGCCACTTTTGTAGCAGTATCCAAAATTCATATGCACTAAGATTCCAGGGCTGGAAAGAATGAGGTGGCTTGTCCCTAACCGCTGCTTAACTTTTTAAGTTACATTGGTGAGTCGGTTGCAGTTTGGCTTTTAGTCAGGCCCCTGGGGAAGCAAAGCCATCTTAGCCTACAGTCTTAAAAAAAGACTATTAAAATAAAATCATACCTATAAATAAAATAAAATTCAGGGAAATGATGTCTTTGTGACCAAAGCAGGAACACTTGTGCCATTCAGGGGCCTCGTTTGCACTTCTGACTATCACCACTGATAAGCATGAGCAACTTTGCCTCAATACAGTTTATAGGCACAGGTGGTCCTTCTTGCATTTAAGATTTCTCTGCTTGGGATTATTGCTTGGCTCAAGGAAGCCTTTTGGTCTGGTTGTGAGCAGAGGGAAGGGGAGTGTGGCATCTCAGTGGGGCAGGTTGGTACTTTCTGGTGTAGCGAGTAACAGCTGGTTATTATTCTGATTGCAAGTGTCCCATGTGTACCTCAGTCTCCCTCTTTCAGTGTGTTGTGGTCTGCTTGCCTGGGGCCAATTTTAGATTAGGCTGAACTTTTTCCAGGGTAAAAGTAGTACAACAGGAAACACAGAGATGCTGCTTCTCCAGCGCAGATCTGTATGAGAACTGTCAGGACACTGTTTGGAATTTGCCCCTTTTGTTGTCACCAGAGAAGGTGATGTTTTCTGTTTTGTCACACCTGGCAGGGGGAAATTTTGCTCTTTCAACTTTTGGGCTCATACCAGCATGAAAGCAAGTGTCAGAGGACTGGGATTTCTCTCAGGACACAACTCCTTTTTTTCTGACAGCTCTTTGCTTGGTTCATGACTGGGAAGGCGTTCAAAGTAACCTCAGGCAGTTGAGTACCCTGCTGTTATCACAGAAGCATCAAACCCCTGCATACCTTTGTCTCCTCTTTGAAAATCCTTTCTGTCCAAGACTGGCCTCATCTTCTCATAATATGCAGCACCTCTCACAATGAAGTGGCACTTTTTCCCAGGATGAAGCTGATAGATCCTCCTGCACAAGAAAAAACAATAGCAAATGAATAATCAGATACACTGAGATTGTAAGTTTGCTACAACATGAAAATAAAGATTTGCCAGTTCTATCCTGAAGGAGTTATGGTCTGCCACAGCCTTCCTATGTGGTTCGGGGTAAATGGGTTAAAGCATGTCTCTTTTCTCTGAGAAGGGACCCCAGATCACCTTTTCATCCTAATATTATCACTAGAAGAGTGGATGAGACAGCTGAAGTTTGCACATTGCAATGGGCTCATGCATGCAGTCCGTAACTATTGCACTGTGCACTGGCCAGCGAAGCCCCTCAAGGTCTTCCCAGCAGTACCAGCTAGGGCATTGAGCAGAAATGCTGGTAGGGAAGGTCATGTACACACCATAGACAAACAATGCCTGACAGCCTGAGCTTCTGCTGTGTTGGTTTTGTTCTGTATTTTTACTAGATGAGAGCTTGTATCCTGTTACTCTCTCCCTGGAGCTGTATGTCAGCCTTGTGATTCTGCTGCACCATTTGTACAGGGAGAGCATTGCAGCCCTTCCCAAAGGCTGGAGGAGATATCCAGGTGGAATAAATCTCTGATTTTAGCACTTCATCTGGCTTCCTGTCCATGAGTGAATAATTGACATCTGTCTGGAAAACCTTCTCATATCTTTTATAATGATAAACTTGATCTTCTCACTCAGCAGGGACCCACCAAATGGGGTGGTTCAGCAGATAAACCAGTATAGGTTTAAGTAAGTCCTAATAGGAAGAAGTATTGTTGAGTGTTTATTGCAAGGTCAAGATCTCTTATATTCTTTCCCTTCAGCACTGGCAACCCACCCAAAAGTAACATCTAGGAGTTCAGGTATATGGGACCTTTGAGAACGCGGTAAGTTGCTGCCTGCCTGCAGAGCTCCCTAACAGGCTGCACGAGCACTCTTAATGATTAAGTCAAGTTACCTTCCTGTGCAGTTGTGCCAGGCTAAGGGTTGGCATGTGGACAGCTATTTACACTTTATCTGACACGCTAACTTGCTACACCACAGTAACTTCAACTGTGGTTTGCATTCTTAGCGCATGAGACTCCTTCTTACTCCATCCCTCCCTGAAATGCTTATAAACCATAGAGGAACTTAAGCTAGTCTCCACATGAAAATAAATTTGGGGTTGTCCACATCAGCATTTAGTTTGGGTTAGGAGCTTGCTTTTGAAATATATCCCTCAGTCTTACCCCTGTTGCACCTTGGTGCTTATTGCAGATTGAACAGGCATTCAGTCCATGGGACCAGCCTCATGCTAAGCCAAAATAAACCTCCTGAAATGTATATAAAGTTTATATCAGGCCCTGCCTCTCACCCTGATCCATTCCTGTTGGACCACACTACTTGCCAATTTAGCCAATACAGACTTTGATTTTTTAATAGCTTCCCCCAACCCCTCCTCCATCTCATTCATTATGAGAAATGCTTTTGACATAGTTTCACTGTAGTTGGTGTGACCTGGTGCAACTCACAGGGGCAGGATTTACTCACTTGAGTAGAGGCTGTGAAGTTGGACTATGAACTATGGAAAAATGTCATCGTTGAGTCTTTTGAGTGTTGTTACCTGACCTAGGCTAACAAGACTTACTTACTTTGTTAGCTGTGCTTTCATGTTCAGTCCTGTTTATCTATCAATATATTTTGTGCTAAAAGCATTATTGCAAACCCAGGGGATTATATTATCTAGGCTGTCTGAGCTCATCAGGTCTTGCAATGCTTTTAAATCCTTCCTCATTAGTAAAGCATCCAGAGTGATTAGCTAGTATTTGATCGCCATAGCCAAAGGAAGATTTCTTTCCTTGACATTATTCAATACACTGCTTAGTGGTAGAGCCTTTTTCTTTTTCTTTTTCTTTTTCTTTTTCTTTTTCTTTTTCTTTTTCTTTTTCTTTTTCTTTTTCTTTTTCTTTTTCTTTTTCTTTTTCTTTTTCTTTTTCTTTTTCTTTTTCTTTTTCTTTTTCTTTTTCTTTTTCTTTTTCTTTTTCTTTTTCTTTTTCTTTTTCTTTTTCGCCCTTATCCCCCTTCTCTCCCTTCCCTTCCCTTCCCTTCCCTTCCCTTCCCTTCCCTTCCCTTCCCTTCCCTTCCCTTCCCTTCCCTTCCCTTCCCTTCCCTTCCCTTCCCTTCCCTTCCCTTCCCTTCCCTTCCCTTCCCTTCCCTTCCCTTCCCTTCCCTTCCCTTCCCTTCCCTTCCCTTCCCTTCCCTTCCCTTCCCTTCCCTTCCCTTCCCTTCCCTTCCCTTCCCTTCCCTTCCCTTCCCTTCCCTTCCCTTCCCTTCCCTTCCCTTCCCTTCCCTTCCCTTCCCTTCCCTTCCCTTCCCTTCCCTTCCCTTCCCTTCCCTTCCCTTCCCTTCCCTTCCCTTCCTTTTTTTTTTTTTTTTTTTTTCCCCAGTGCTGCCATGTGCTCCTTGCTGAACTGGAAAGTCACAGAAGCTGTTTTCTGTCAATTTGTTGATATCTTCTTCCTCTTCTAGCCTAGCATAGAAACTGCTTTTGTTAGTTTTCCTTTCAGGAATACATGTGCACTTCAGTGTGAGGTCTGACAACCTTGACCCTCTAGGCATGACTAATTCCCATTTACAAGCCCACTACAAAATCCATCAGATCAAAAGTGTCAGGCAGTCAGGAAAACCTCAGCGTGTACAGCAGGCTGGAGCTGGTCTGCCTGTGCTGCGTGACAGAGTGCGCTCGGCTGGCTGTGCTTTGCTGTGATAAGGTCAAGTAGAAGTGGCACTTGGAAGGAACAGAAGGTGGAGGGGAGGGAAGGAGGGTTTCACAAGCAGCCAGTGATGTATTGTTTAATGCTGTGCTGTTCTTAGCCAGACACCATGGCTCTAATAACAGCCAGGGTTAAGGCAATGATATAGGTTGAAACTAAGGAGTTAGGAGATGTCTTGTGGTGTTTGAAAACCTAGGGGTAGAGACTTTTGTGATGTTGAGTTTGAAAGTAGGAAAACAGCAGTACAAAGCCGCTAACAAGTTTTTTGAAAGTTGCCTCCAAAGTTTTGTTTTTATGCTGTTCAGGAGTGGTGGTAGTGATAGTCCCAGCTGGTAGTGGGTTTTATGTGGGTTGGGTTTTTTTGGTAGTGTCTTTTATACAAGCGTGTTTTAGAGTTGAGAAACAGGCTGAGTAGAGTGTCCCAAATATCTCCCTGGTGGTCTTATCCAACAGCTTCTTCTCAACCAAACTCTCAACGACATCAGCTCCCTGTGAGGCCAACTCTGAGTGCTCCTCAAAAATACCACCCAAAGAGACAGAAATCAGTGTTACACAGACACTGTGGGTCTGTGGGTCAATCTCTTGACATGTTCAGTCATAGCCCACAAAGCCAGCACAGAAGAAAAGGAATAAAAGCTTGCACAGATGTGAGGTCTGAAAGAACGAGAGCACTCTGTGAATGAGGCTTGAGGAGGCAGGAGGTGGCCTTGAGTCACAAAAATGAGGGTTGTATTTAGTTGCCCAAAGGGAGCTGGAAAAAATGATGAGAGAGAAAGACAATGTCTAGGAACAAACCCTGGAGAGAAGGCAATATTGAAAATAAATGAAGGATCTCAATTCTGTTTCAAGCATGACCCTTGGGCTTCAGCAGGGCTGTAGCAAATAGAGTTTGGTTTTATGAACACAACTTACATATAAATCTGGGCTGGAGCTCACAAGAGGCATATAGACAGCTGATTCAGCAACTTTGCTGGCTTTTTCACTTGGAATTGTTGGAGCCCCTTTTAATTTTCCCCTTTGGACCTCAGGATGGGAATTTCAGCTTTGTTTAAAACCTTCTCAATCACGTCTCTGAAACCAAAACCAGGTATGAACTATGGGAAGGTGGTTTTGTAGAGCTTCTGTTCTGAACTGGAAAGTGCTGAATTGTCTCCATGTGGGCCTGATCCAAGATCCGTAGAAATCATCTTAGGCTTACCATATACCTTAATAAAAATTGGACCAAATTGCGGAAGTTTCCTATTCCTCTGGCCCATTTGTGTGGATTTTTGCCCACTCAATTTAAAAAAACAGTTTATATAATGAGAAACAAACCATTTTTGTTGTGTTTTTCTATGTGTGGATTTTTTTGCATAATGTTCTTTCCTTACTGTTACTGGCTGAGAAACGATGACTGTGACTTTTTTATTGTTTTAATGGGACATGAGGAGGAAAAGTGATTCAAATACTTGCTAAAGGAAGTTTTCTTACTCAACTTGAGAGTAAAAACGTTGGTGTGAATGATGCCCTACTTAAGTACTCAGAAGAAATGAGATGTCCACCACTTGATGACCAATTGCTGTGCCATGTCTGAGGCTTTAGCCTGGAAAGCAGCCATGCTGTGGCAGAAAATACGATGCTAATTGAAGACATCTCCTCTCTATGACTGGCTCTTCCCACCTCCGTGCATCGCTGTCCTTTGGGACATGGGTTCATGAGGCTGTACCAAGTGACTCATCTCTGTCTTCCTGTTACCCCATCACAAGAAAGAAACCCATTGTGTCTGACTCTTCTCTTACCAAAGGGGATTTATACAAACCCACATCAGGAAAGCTAACCCACATCTTCTAAACATAAGTTAGTGTCTTTACCAGTGAGAACAAACTTTCTTTCTTTCTAGCTCCATTGCAAATCAATATTGAGACACATGGGCAAAGCTCTTGTATGAATTAGGGCTGGAACAGCAGAAAAAATGAGTGGATGGTTGAGCTGAGGTAATTAGTTTTTGTTAGCTGAGTCTGCAAACCTCTGACATTCCTTATCTTGCAGTCTACTGGGATTTTCACAGCCTTTATCACCACAAGTCCTCAGCACCTATTGTGGCTCTGGGTCACCTATGCAGTTTAGAGTTCTGTTGCGTGTCAGAATCTGGTTCTGTTACATATGGGGAGTTTACACAAAATGTGCTACCTGCTAGCAGCCTGCCTGACCACGCTTCAAATTCAGCCCTAGCTGTGAAGCCCAAACATGTTGCCTGCACAGAGCAGAGCAAGGGGAACCATCATCTCTCCAGGGCTTGTGTCTCCAGGATGAAGTCCTACATGGATTCCTTGAGGGCTGAGTTTACTGCTCAGCCTTCCCTTCACATCATCTCGCCTCATCACGGTTTTTTTGCAAGACTTGTAGGAACATAATTGCTTGGAGACCTGTACCCTGTCCATCATCTGTTTTAAGAACAAGCAATAAATTCGGTAGCCTTGAATGAGAAGGCTGAAAAACTAACACAGGAACAAATGCATTCCTGTCCCTTCAGGCTTCCAATGCCTTCTACAGTTTATTTTCAAGGGTGAAGAAATATGGTGGCAATCATCCGCTTACTTCAGCAAATACGATATCGAAATAAACTCAGGAGTGTTTCATTTCTTTTTTTTTTTCTGTAAATTTTGTGTAGTTAATTAAGCTTGTAGTTCACATCGCATTTTTGACAGCTTGTACTAATAGCTTTGTGCAGCCTGCAGGATAAATGTCTGCTGATGGCAATGAGAGTGATCATTTACATATCCTGTGCATATGTGAGCAGTAGCTCAAGATCCTCCTGCTCAGCCTTTTTGCGGAGATGCAAGTGTTGTGTTTCCTGTTTTGGGTTTAGGGTTTGGATTTTTATTTTCCATCTTAATGTGCTAACTCAGAAGTAATAAATGTTTTAGAACAAAGTTGGAGTGGCTCATTTAGGGTTAGATCCGACCATAAGCATGTGATGAATGGGCTTCAATTTAAATGCCAGTGGTTGGGGTAGCAGCAGGCAGTGGTTGCCACTCGAATCCTGCAGTGTCTACATGTTCCAGCCACAGTGGACCTCATTTAATGAGGCACATTTAGTAGGGTTTTAGCCTGGCCTCTGGGATTTCTGAAGCTGCATTTAAGAACCCTCACTAAGGAGAAAGAAAAGATGTCTAAGCAAATATGACTCTCTGAAGGAAATATCTCCATCACCCATAAGAAACTGTTAAAATTGCTCCTTCTCAATTTGTCCCTTCAGTCAACTTTTGTAATGTATAGGCAAAGAAGGTATGAGTCCCTCACTTTCATGGTGTAATCGATGAAGTGGTGCAAATCCATCAGCTTGAAAGCGTTACTGCTAGATTATACCAGTGAGAACCTGAAAAAATATCACCTGTAAATAACTGGTGTAAAAGTGAATGTTTGAAAACCTCAAGGGTGCTAAGTTCTGATTTAGCATAGCTCAATTTCAGCCAAGACAGTATTGGTCTGAAGTCAGTTTTATTGACATGAAACTACTCCAGTGAATGAGGCTTCGTTTCTCCTTGCTGACAGTCAAGAGAAGGTGTGTCTCTGAGTGTTAGGCTCTGCTGAAGTGTAATTGGTAGCATTTCTTACTTGAGCCTTTTCAAGGAAATGCTGAGTGCTGCTGGATTATATGGACCAGGTCCTTACAAAGCTCTTCTGCTTTTAAGGTTTGTCATAATCTTCTTTTAAAAGAGTCGGGTTGTGCTGCATCACTGACCTGAGAGAGTACAGGATTGTGCCCTGGCTGGGAATCTAGTTCAGAATATGAATTGCCAAGCTTACCATTATGAATCTATCATTATTATGAGTTAGCATGATAAGAATCAACAAAGTGATGGTACTGGGCAGCAAAGGATCTAGAATTTAATAATCAGTGATTTAAATCAACTGTTGGAGGAAGATGAGTGCTTCCTGAGGCTGGCCTTGCCATTTTCTGTTGAGTGGAAGACATTTTCTAGTGTGAGCCTTTTTTAATTGAAAGCCGTATAAGCCTTTAGGGAGGTAGTGGGGAATCCAACAACTGCAGATCTTTTACAGAAAATAAGTAGACTCTCTCATCTGTGCAGCAGTCACATTGGTTTCCATTTACAGCTGAAAAAAAAAAAAAAGAGGCTAAAGACTGCTTATTCCTATTATTTTCCCTTGGTTTGTTTCTTTCTTTGCTTGCATGTGTGGGTGGGTTGTTAAAGTTTTTGTCTTGCTTTGTTTTGCAATTTTTTATGGCCCATGTTCTGTTGTGTTGCAGTTCATTTGCAGGCTGCAAGGCTGGAGCGCATGAGGATGGGCAGTGTTTAATTTCTGCATATAACTCAAAACAGGTAGTAAGTGGGTAGGTTATAGTTTAGGGAGTGGGAAGAAAACAGTAAAACTAAATGTTTGGGAATTTTTCAAAATGTCCGATGATCACAGTTCCTATGTAGGAGGAGATGCCTTCCCATCCCTCTCCTCCCGTTTCTGAGTGGTTTTGCAGAGCGGCTATGACTAAGGCTTCACTGAACTGAAAGTGCCACAGCCTGGAATGATAATCAAAAAAGATGTGTGTTGTTATGAACACTCAATCATTTTCCTTCTTTCTTGTGGAGTTGTTATTAAGCCCAGAGGTTCAGAAGTTCAAAAATATAAAGGAATAATTTGTACAAGAAGAGAAAGGAGTCTATTTCACAAGCCATTGATGCTTCCACTGGGAATTAGCAGTAGCTGTTAGAGTAGCCAGGGTCATACAGAGCAACCATGCATTCTGCTCCCACTTAGGAAACCCCTAATTTTTAACTTTTTAACAGCCACAAGTTTACATTTCTGTGAACGAAAAGTGGAGGGAATGTTTGAGGAGCTCTTATTAAACTTCAAATTATGATTGACTCCCCTTTTATGTCTCTAGAATGAGGCCCATAAATCTCAACAGTTTTCTCTTCAATGGCTACTTGTTCTTTTTTGGTTGTTGACAACTTTTATTTTAATTGAGCTCAATTCTTAAATTAACTCTTGTGTTGACTCAAGCCTCCTTTTTTGTCTTTGCTTTGCCTGCCATGGATGGAGAAGAGCTTAGCATATGGTGACAGATCCATTCCCGTTTCATGGTTGGCATGAAATGTGGGCATCGTTGTGTCGCTGGAAGAGGGAGGAACGAGACTTCATGAGATCTGCTTCCAAAGAAAGCACTGAGCTCACAGTTACTGAGACTCCCCTTTGGGTCCTTGGGATTTCTGATAGGCAGATTGAGCACTGAAGGTTTAACTTATTTGAACACAAATACTCAAATTCGCATGTGGACATTCAAACTCCCAGTCCTATCCAGCATGGATGAGTTCTGGCACTCTCTCCTTTATCTTGCTTTTAATAGTGACTATAGGGGTATAGGTGACCAGTGGTCCTGGATTTTTCCTGTGTTTAGAACAAAAGCCAACCTTTGAAGCCTAGTAAAAGAATACATAATATAAATCCCTCAAAAATCTTAAGCAGCATCAGCCACTGAACCTACCAGAAGACATAACTGAAAAATGGGTTGAGTGCTGTGCCCGTGGGTGTCTGTTAGCTACCAAGTCTTTTTCACAGGTATGCAAGCTCTGGGAGCCAGCAATACTGTATCCAGTGCCTGCCTGTGTGTGGCCAGCCAAATTTGGAAGCTCTATCTTATATCTTTCTGTCAGTGACTTGTTATATAGTCCTGGGGCCTAATGCTTGTGTCAACATGAGGTTAGGTTTCATGGCATTCTGAGCAGAGCAGGAATGTCCTGGCTTATATTTGTCTCCCCAGGAGAGGGAGAGGTTGGGAGAGAAGTATTCAGCAGCTACTGGGCAATCTTCTCCGTCTCTTGACAGGTAGTGATATAAATCAGGGGCTTGAGTGGGACACGAAAGCAAGACCTCATTGCTCTGTTTAGATCCCTATCAGCGGTGATTAATTCAGTGCTATAGGTGGAAGGATAAACGTGGCTTCCTGTAATCTTAATTGTTTCCATGAGCCTTTGAACTGATTCATCCATCTGGTAGCATTTAGTTGTGAATACAAAGGATCAAACTATGCCCAGGGCTCCATGGTAGGCAGCAGGACCAGTTCTGAGAAGTGCCAGTGCCAGCTGGAAATTGGTCTCTTGGTCATGAGTACAACTGAGGCAAGGGGACTCGTGTTGGTCCTGAATAGGTAGGTGACTTGCGATATCATCTGGAAACTTTTAGGTGCCAGAGCTTCTGAATTTATTAGAGATGAGATTGGCAGAAGTGCCTTAAGATGGCTAGGGATGGAATGGAGACTTCATATGATGCTACAGGGACTTCTGCTCTGCCATTCCCAATGCTCTTATGACAAGTCCAAAGAGAAGATTGCTTTT
Source organism: Leptosomus discolor (assembly GCF_034619465.1). NCBI lineage: Eukaryota > Metazoa > Chordata > Aves > Leptosomiformes > Leptosomidae > Leptosomus > Leptosomus discolor. The sequence goes on along the minus strand of NC_141393.1, from coordinate 53,973,780 downwards.
CTTGAGCAACTCCCATTGTAGTTAAAAGAGATGTTGTAGATCTTTCGCAGAACTACCATCTTTTTGCATCAGGAGTCCTTCCCCTCCTCTCAAGACTCTCTTTAACGGCAGCCTTTGCAAGTAACTGACTCATACACTCATCCATCCACCTTCAGTGCTGTGCACAGGGCTTGACTTTGCTTTGACATTCTTGTGTACAAAGCATTCCCATGATAATAACTTGAAAAATACCATGCTAGTTTTATTCCCTCTTTAACATCACCATGTACTATGGGAAATTCTGAAAAGGGCAATAATCTTGATATATTTGGTGAAGGGGGCATGTTTTGAAAGCAGAAGGATTTTCGGCAAATGCAGCCTGCAAGGAACAGAAGTAGCTTATTTCAGCTGACATCTTTGGAGAAAACCAGCGTTGCTAAGTTTCAAATTAGTGTGGGTAGACACTAATAAGAAAATTTAGAGCTAGCAATTCAGAGGGAATAGTTTATGGCTTTTTGGTTAATCCCTTTTCAATTTCTATCAGCATAGAAAGAGCAGAGCTTTTTCTCTGTCGTTTGTGTCCAAAGCAAAATGTGATGAAAACAGGCAAACTAATATGTAATTTAGCTTCCTAAAAGCAAAGAAGAGAGGTCAACCCGTCAGAAAAAAAAAAAAAAAAAAAGGTCAAAATTTGCAGTTTAAACAAGACTCCATGAATTCTTTGTTTTAGTAATGTTTGTGTCCTAATGCTTTGAGTCCAGTAACTTCTAGTTACAAGGGCTCAGTAAAGAATGTTTCCTGGGTAACTTCTTTTGCAATCTATTCAATTTTTGCCTCTCTATATTAACTCTCTGACATTTTTCTCAGCTGTATTCATGGTTTGGAGTAATTTACTGAATAATTCCAGACCTTCTGTTAATTTCTAAGTGGTCCTCAGCATTTGCTATTCAAAGTCCAAGCTAAGTTTCTTAGAATTTGGTAATTATGTCTCAAAATTTGAGGAACAATTCAATGGCGAGCATAATTGCCCTTGTACAAAATATAAACTTGAGGCAAACTAAGCTGACCAACTTCTATCTGCAAAAAACTTCATCTGTAAAACCACCTGAACCTACTCCCCATCTTACCTATTTTAGGGAAGGTAAAAAAGTCATGAGCAGATTTTTTTATGAAATGCAGAACAGATGTAATCTTCAAAATTAGTTGATCCCCCACAGGTCTGTGGAGGATGTCGTTTCCTAACCCCTACATCGTTCCCTTGTCCTCCTCCAGGGCATGCAGGCAGGATTTCAGCGGGTGTAAATCATCAGAATGATGCTAAATTATACCAGCTGAGACTGGCTCTGAAACTCCTTGGGCTCCTAGGAGTTAGGCTTAAGAAGTTAAGTCAAACCTGGAAGTGATCCTCTGCTTAATACCCACACCACTGCTTTGGGATTCCTTGTTGGATATCTTCCCTACTGTCCTGAGGTGGAAGAGTAAGCTGAAGCCTCTGAGCTCCAGCCCCACAGTCATGGTTGTGCAAAAGGCTGCTGTTTATCTATATTATTCCAGGGCAACAGTAAAGAGATTTGCTTTGGGGAGTTACTTTTTTTCACATTGGAGTCTCCAGGACTTGTCTGAGCTCTGTCCCCATGTGCAATGTCTTCAATGGCTGTAGGATTCCTGGTGAAGCACAGCTGTAGAGGGAACAACCTGCTGAACATTTATAGAGTGTTTCAGGGGATGGCAGTGTGTGCGTGCTGACACATGGGTTTATTTACAGAGCATGAATATTAAACAGGCAAGGAAAAAGAGGGGAGGGGAAAGGATTTTTTTGTCTTTACTTCTGGGAGTGTGTCTAAGGATTGGGGAGATGTGGCTAAAGGGGCAGAAGGTGAAACTGAGGTTTATCTCTTTTTCAGGTATTTTCTCTGCTGTATATGTGTATGGACCAGAATGGTGCCTGAAAACAGTATTAATTACCATTATTATTATTATTAATTTGAAGCTGTGCAAAGAATATTTGTCTAGATCCTTTCTTCCTAGTTAGAAGAAAAAAGAAAACCAAAATGTTATTGAATGAATTGTTTTCTTCAGAATTTGCCAATTTATGTAAGTGTTTTACAGTAACATCTGATTCTCAGCTCTAGCCAGGAGAGCAAAAATCTGTGAACACTCTTCTTGATTCCTTAGCAGCATATTCTCCCCAGTAGCTGGTTTCGTAGGCATTCTCTGACTGGAGTGGAGACTGTTTAGCCTAGGCTTAATAAAGCTTCAAGCAGTATGACCTTTTAGTCCAAATGATCATGAAAGCATAGCAATTATAGCTGTCTCTTGAAAGATAACCTCCCATAATTCATAAACAACAGAATTACATTGAGGGAGCCTAATATATAGTAGAAAATAGTGTCTGAATTTATCATTCTGACCTTGAAAGCTAACAGAGTAGTTTGTTACAAATAATTAATTTTATAAATTTCTTCTATCTTGGCAACTTGACTGTGAATAGGCTACAGTTTCCTTGAAGCTATTTGTTAGCTCCATTTATTTGCTGAATAATTGATGTAAATAACTCAGTGAATAGTAAGTAATTATTCTTAGCCTCGCCTCTGCTCAATTTGAAGGCAAGTGCTTGGCTGCATGTAGATGATATTAGAAATTTGAGCTGCTGTGATTTGATGGGTAGGTCACCTTCTTGCCCTGGCTAACTGAATTCTGAATAAATTCTATGTAACTTGCTCCTTCCAGGCAAAAGTCTTGTAGACTGCAACAGGGCTGTAACACTATACAGGGAATATACAGCACTCCCCATGCCATAAGGGTAGCAGCGTATGAATCTGATGCCTCTTCCTCCTCTTGCCTGTGTGCCCCAAGCTCCAAAGCAATGGGGTTTTTGTCTTGGGCATGTCTACCTCTACATTTACCCTTTCCTGTGTTTCCCTCAGAAAGGCAGCTGAAGCAGGAGTTGTTGCATTTATTTCTTGTTAAACTCCTGGCTGCATCTGTAGCTTTTCCTACCCATCCTCTTCAGCAGAGGAGCTGGGGATGAGGTCGGTGGTTGCTGCCCTTCCAGCACAGTGCAGGCTGGCCACAGGGCTTGCAGAGAGGGTTGCAGCTCCGTGTTAAAACATCCACATGTCCCCACAGTGTATGGATTGATGAGAGCATTTTAAAGGGTCATTTTCAGCGGCAGGCTGCTGCCTCACAGAGGGATCCCACCAGGCTGCCTTTGGGAAGCACGATGGTGTAGCTCCAGCCTTACTCTCCTGCAAAGTGCCTTCTTGTCTTCCCAGTGAATTATGATTGATCACCTTCGGTGCCCTTTCCCAGGCTTTGATAAGATACGCCTCTGAGAAGTTGTCTGGATGATTTTTGTGGCCATCTGTTGTTATCCAGGGCTGTAATGTCACTGCCTAATTGCACTAGCTTTTTGGTGGAGGAGGAGGTGGCCTAGGGCACGGGCTATTTACTCGCATGCTGCTTCTGAACGCAAAACCCCTCTCACCATCAGCAGGAGGATTGGGGTGAACGCTTCCTTTTGGGCCCAGGGATGCTTGGGTCAATACAGCATCTTTATTCACAAGAATTATGCTGTTTGTGCTGGGCTCTTTCCTTTGATACTTTCAAGGAAATGAGCCTTTTGCTCAGGCTGCTGGTGTGACGGGCAGTGCACTGCACGCCCCTTGTGCAGGCTCCCTCTCCCAGAGCTGCTACATCAAAGCACGAAGGGCTGTAGCCACTACCAGTGGTCCCCAAGTTATGTGCTTTACAAGGTCTGCATTGCAACCCTGAAGCTGATCCTAAGGATATAACTATGAATTTCTAGGAGGAAAGAGGGGTTATCCTGGTGAGGCCACCCAGGGATCGCTGTGCCTCGTAACAGCTGGCACAGGTGGATCCCATCAGCTGTCCTGATTAATGACATAGGTTTCTCCCTAGGTGAGGAAGAGCTGAGGTGAGCAGGCTGCAAGGTCAAGCCCTGTGTTTATTAGCAGACATGGACCCCATCCTTCTTACTGTTCCCCCAATGGCAAGAACATCTTGCAAAGTAAAAGTAATTCAAACTTGAGTTAATGCTAAGTTAAAAGAAAAAAAACAAAACAAAACAAGTGCTTATCCCTCATGAGTTTAGTGCCCAGCTTCCTCTTGAAGGTTTCCTTTTCTCATGCTGTTCCAAACCTTGACATTTTTTTCTGTTTTTTTTCTTCTTTCCCTGCTGACCTCATGAGGATGCAGTCACCTTCAGGCTTAGGAAACATTCGCTTTTCTACAGCTGCCAGCTCGGTCCTGCTCACATGGAGACTAGAAAACTGAGACAATTGTTGCCCCAAAGTGTTTGTCCTTGGCCAGAAGTTGTAGCTCCATCTGGCTCGCTGAAAAGTGCCCCCCTCCCAATGGGCTGTGATTTACGTTCCAGCATGCTGACATATGTTGAAATTGGCACCTGTTTGTGCTGATACCCAGGGTGGGGAGTTGGAAATTCAGGGCATATATCTTAGGTCCTCTTCAGCCATTCTTGCTGCAGGAGCAGCAGTCTGGAAGGGGGCCGTGCTGGCATCACGAGGTGTTAAGCTGGGATGGCTGAAAGAGTTAATCTGCTCCCTCACTGTAATATAATAGAAAGGAAAACATGCCTGTGGGGCTAGTCCATTTTACTGTGTAGCTCCAGCTGGTAATTAAAAAGAAACAGTTCAAAATTAAGCAGTAATATAAATAAACCCCCAAATTAAATACACCCAGGACAGGTTGTGTTTTTCAGTAGGTGGATGCTTAGCATGTCATGAAACCAGGCTTTTAAAAAAAAAATATCTCGGGCTGGATGCTTAAGACCAGAGTTTTAACTGGGTTCTTAGAACCAAGAGTTCCCCAAACCCCCCCCCCCCCCAAGCTTTGCTTTTTTCCATGAAGGTGCCCCTTTCATTGTAGCTCACTCATCATTTGGGCCAACTGGTCCGCTCCGCTCAGGGCATCTTCCCACATTCCTCCTATTACGATGGAGACAAAAAAGTATAATCGAAACCCTGGATGAGCCCAGTAACAATATTACTTACGAGTCAAGAGCACAAATGTGGTTTCAGATTCTTGGGAAGGATTTCACATGCCGCCTTTGAAGGTGATGATCCCAAAAGTGGGGACAATGTGCCCATTTAAGGTGGAGGAAAGCGATCGTGGGCACTGCCCTTTGGGCATCCTGCCAGGCATCAATTTGGGGAATGCAATTGCTGAGCAAAGTAACAGGCTGTGTCCTCCTCTGTGGATAGATCAGGCAGCTGGCTACTCTTAAATAGAGTGGTGCAACCCAGCACAGTGATAATTTTGAGGTAAAGGCATGGGGAGCATGGAAGGAGAGATAGGAGAAGGGAAGCTGAACAGGCTGAGAGCAGAGAGGTCAATAGTATGGTTCTATATGGCTTGTACATTAAAATTTCTTAACAGACTCTTTTCTTTAGGAAAAAATAATCTCCCAAACTGGCAGACTTCCAAAAGATGGGAAGTGTTGTCTGAGAAAAGCTCACCCTCTGCTTACCTCATTTCTTACATTCTTTGCCAAAGTATCTGTTACCAGACACTTTTGGGGGGTGTTGGACTTATCTGGGATGACTGCTCTTGTTTCAATGACACCTTTGGAGCAACATGCTACAGCCCCTGCAGCACCTCTCCTGGAGCGCTGCTCTTGTCTGCAAATCTTCTCACAAACTTTTAGTGCACACAGTCTAATCTTTTGTTAGGTGGGAGGATTTCCCAGACAATGAGGCAGCATTTGGCTTTCTGAATGTAGGGGTTTGCTATTGACTAGTAAGTGTTGAGATACCCACGGGACAGGAATAACTGACTGGAGCTGGAGGCCAAGCCAGGCTTGCTGGGATGGTGGCACAGGAAGGACCGGAGAGGGGACCAAGGGGCATGCAGGAGCTGGACTTCCAGCTAAGCCAGGGCGTCATCAAATACACAGTGGGGCCACGTCCAGTTTGTCCTGCTGGACCACTGCCTGCTTTGTCTGGGTGAGTAGTGTCTCTGCCTTCTGCTACACCAATGGGTTTCACATGGTCTGGAGGGGCTACTTTACGCAGCCATCATCCAGTATCACACAGTCCATCTCCTTTCTCTTTGTGGAGATGGGTCCATTCATGTCAGTTGAGCTCTCCAGCCTTTTGTCCCCATAATCGTCTTTCTGATACAATGTTTAAAATCAAACCCAGTTGCTAGCTACTCAGCCCTGGAAGAACTGTTACTACTCTGCCACAGATTAACATGAAGGGTGTAAAGAAAGAAGCAGAAAGAAGCCATTTACACCATCGTGTCTGACTTGGTTAAAAACTAATAGGGGATTTTTAAGTTGCTGGTAGGCGTTTCGTACAGAGTATTTTGTTGTCTAAGCAGGTTAACAGACCTCTAAGTCACATAACTGAGTAGCTGAGGTGAGTTCCAGGGACAAGGCATTTTCTTCTGAACCGCTCTTGGTACAGGGAAAAGGAAAAGGGAAAGGGAAAGGAAAAGGAAAAGGAAAAGGAAAAGGAAAAGGAAAAGGAAAAGGAAAAGGAAAAGGAAAAGGAAAAGGAAAAGGAAAAGGGTTGTCTCCCTTCAAGAGTGCGGTCTCATGCCAAAGGTATGAAATGATTTTACTGTTTACTTTTTTTGTTGACAAGATCTAAGACTGCAGTCCAGAAGTGTACACGGTCGCACATGGACCTGCCAGCCATCACTGCTGGAAAGGTGTTGGTTACTGGGCCTTGTTGCACTTCAACCAGAAGAACACTTGCAGAGTCGGACTGCTCAGAGTGTAACTCTTTCAGTGCAAATATTTAGCCTTTTAGGTAGGTTTAGTCATCAAAAGCAATCTACTGGACTCAGTACAATTGAGAATCTGGACCTATGCAAGAGTACTGGATGCAAGTAAGTTCTGCATACAAAATCCACAAATGCCATATGTTTGGTCTGCAAATTTAACAGAGGTAATTCTATCCTTTCAAGTGTTTCAGTTTTGATTAAGTTGCAAATCCTTCCTCCCATTATTTCTTAATTTATTTGCTTAAGCTTGAATTTGGGCATTGAGCAAAGCAGAGAGTTATCCTATAGAGTTACTGCTTGCTTACTCCATTACTGATTGGACATCAAGCTGAGTTATTGGCAAAAGAGACTGTGCCAATGTTGTGGTGGGGGCACTGAAAATACAACATCCTTCCATCACCATGTGGTGGTTCACAAAAGGGAAAAGGATAGAAATTACATATCAAAGCTTTTTTGTCCCCCCCACCATTCTTCTAAGTCAGTCTGGGCTCATAAGTACCTTTAGAAAGTAACAGTTCACTACATTTAGAAGAAAAGCTTACAGATCTTTTCCTTCTTCCAGTATTGCCTGTGGTACAGCTTCTGCTGACTTCAGTTTATGTATTCAATACCTTGTTTTGGGGTGTTTTGACCTATTTAAAGTGAGTGTGGTATTTATAGTGTATGTATTGGGAATGAGACAATGTTTCTAAAGTGCTGTCAAGACAGAAATTAACTCCATGGTCTTTGTTTGTTCTCTTAATGACCTTGTGCAAGGGAAGGCTTGTATGTAAGAGTGCACACTGTAGCTAGCTTACCTGTTCCATCAGATAACCCACCAAAACCTCAGACAACTGCTGTCCAGGCTCTGAGTTGATGATGTGCCTGCCTGCCCCAGCCCTGCTGAAGCCAGGAACTTGGTGCAGAAGCAATACCACAGTAGGGTCAGCCCAGGGAATGCGTGCAAGCTGCTGTCAACCAGGAGAGTCCTTCTCTGGCTGGGGGGTCTTGGGGCTGACAGGATGGGGGTCTCATGTATTACAGTGTTTTCTGTCTAGAAATCGTTTCTGTTATTTTTGAATGCCTTGATTCAATCAAAACACAGAGAAATTTAAAGAAAAAAATTGACTTTTGCACATACAAGTTCATCATGGGAACTTTGCATAAAGAGAAAAGTCAGGGGGCTGAAGTCAAGGTGTTGGAATTTCAGCAGGAGCTTTGGGTATGCAGGGCTGAAGGCTGGAGCCCTAATCTCCCTGCAGCTTTCTCAGCATCAAGAAAAATCAATCTTAGTCCTGGGGTTGCACATTAGTAGAATGACTGCTCTGCACCAGGCTGTGCCTGTGTGTCACTGTCATGGCCAAGCCGGTAGGATAGGTGGTGGTTAGGGGTTTCTCCAAGCGCCTTGGTCAGATTCAAGCTGTTTTATGAGACTGGTTAATTGGCAGTTTGAAAGGGAGGGGGAAAAAGCGAGGTCCTTAGGTCTCCCTGGTCAGTGCCAAGCCACAGACTGTTAACTACTCCTGCCTTTCAGAAGCAGTAACTGCGGGTTTGGGGAACATATGGAACCAACTAGCCGAAAGGCTTTTATGAGGAACTTTAACAGGGGGCACAGTTTGCGAGCAGAAATTCCAGTGGATGAGTTAATAGTTTCACTTTCCTTAGCTGTCCCTTTATAGGAACAACAACAACAGAGTTGGGCGCATTCCTCCCACAACCCTGGCTGTACAATGTGCTGATGCATCCAGGATTTCGTTTGGACACTGGGGGAATCCATTAGTAGATCCCCTGGGACCTGTTTTTTCAGAGCTATTTCCTGAGACTGACCTCATTAGGTGAGTTTCACAGCTCACTAATTCCTAGCAACAGTGCAAAAGATTCAAGGAAAGGGGAAACCCGTCTTCTGGAAACCAATGGAACTGAACAGATTTGGGCAAACACTTTTTATTGCTTTTCATTAATCTAGAAAATTAGACACGGGTTTTTCTTTCTTCTCTTTTCTTTTTTTTTTTTTTTCCCAAGTCACTATTTTGACCTGAAACTGTGTATTTGATTTTCTATTTGAGTACAGAGAAGGATAACAACAAAAGAAGAACCCCTGAAGAACCATATACTTCAATATTTACATTGCAGTTTGTTTTAACCCAAGCAGGAGAGTGGGCATTTCTTTTCCAGAATGGCAGTTTGAGCACTGACAGGATATAGTCACTCAAACACTTCCAGTAATGCTTATTTAGTATTTGCGTTGTGGTGGCGTGTGTCCAAAAGAGAGAGCAAAGGAAAAGAGTAGTTGCCTGCTCAAGAGCTGACATCATAGTATGAAATTTAAGTACTTGTTTTTGTGGTATTGTTATTAATCATGGTTCTATGCAGGGGTCACCCTGTCGCTCCAGCTACTGGAGTCCTGTGAATGCAGTGTTTGTATTTCAGCCTTAGTAAGTTTAGGACTGGAAAGTCATTTCTCCCCCATCACGTAAGAGTGAAATTTGTCTGAGCACCAAAGTTTGGCCTGAGAGTTTTCTCAGGGTTGCCTTTCATTCTCAAGTGTCCTGTATAACAAGCACACCAGAAGAACATAGGTGCATTTCTCTTCAGCTTAACACAAAATTTGTTTCTTCTATTGTAATTCCTGAATTTGTTGTATATTTTATTAGCAATATAATTCATAAGACGGTTTGGGACTGCTCAAGTATTTTATCTGGTAATAAGGTTTCCTTGTCTTATTTTATGATGGCCTCTTAGATGCCCTCACAAAGCTGTTTTTCCATTGTGGCACCATTTGGGACCTTAAACAAATTGAAGGGGTGGACCTAGCAACCTTTCCACTTGGTTAGAAATCCATAGGATTGCCTCCCAGACAAGGTGATAGGCATAGAGTTGAGCTACTGTCAGAGTTTGTCAGAAATTGATTTCTGACAAAGCGTGTGAGCATTCAGGATGATCAACCAAAGTCAACTCACTCACCTATGCAAAAGTATTAAAAATGTAGAGCTGAAAAGATACAGCTAACTCTGCATCCTTGAGCTGATGGTCAGGGATGATCAGGGCAAAGAATCCATGTATTGAATAGCATCTTTTAGAAAAGTAAGCATCTTATTTCTTCTTTTATACCATTCAAGGCCTTATGACCAAAAGATCTTACAAGAAGCTGACATAAACCAGGCAGGACACTGTATTTGATGAGGGTTAACTTGGTTTTTGTTCTCTGGGCTTTTTGTATTCTGTTTAGCTAGGGACAAATGCACGTAAGATGGATAAGGAGAAATCTCCGCTGTACAAAGGTCATGATTTTTCCTCTTTAGCTATCACATACAGCAGTAATATGTGGCTGACCTTCAGGACCTTTCAAATGTCCAGTCTGAAGTTGCAGACTTATGACACAATAAAACGTGATACATGAATGTATGAAACATGATACATGAATGCTCTGCTGCATCCCTTCTGACCTTCCCAAAGCAGAAATGGCTAGTCCAGCCCTCTTATCCTTGAGATGGCCATAGTCTGTGCAAAAGAGCTCTTAAAAAGTCTGGACCAGTGATTCCTGACACTGTGTAGGACTGCTGGTGCCCCCTCTCTTAGGCAGTAAAACAGGACCCATATATCTGCCCTAAGTGATGAGCTGGTGTCTCCAAATACCCAGATAAAATCTGTATGTTGGGCTGCTGCTTTGCACAAGAGAATGACATGGCTCAGAATAAAAGGCTTCCTCCTAGCAGGGTGAAATCCCCTTTCTGTTGTCCATGATTGATCAATCACAAACAGGGGCCGGAGACAGCCATGCAGAAATGGCTTTCAAAGCACGCCGATGGGAGGACCATAAATTACGTGAATAAAAACGCACTTTCCCAGAGCCAAAGTCATAACTTCCCATCGCTTCCCAGAACAAATACTGTCTGCTATATTTATTAGGTGGGACTGTATATGGGCAGTCACTCTAAGCGTGTTTATTTTGAAGTTATCAGTTGTTCAGTAATCTCAGGCACCTCTGGAAGATTTAACTCAGATAGAGGTTTAGGCTGGAGGTTGTGGGGTCACTGATACTAAGATAGAGAAAAGGAGAGGAAACAGCATTGTTTTTGTGGCATTATCTGAACAGTAAGGAAAAATAAATTCAGGCTTTAACGTGACTCCAAAGGAAATGGTCTACAAATCCAGCCAACAATCAGACAGCTGTGACGAGACTCTGCTTCTCTTAAAGTTTTCAGGACCTAAAGAGGGCCTACAAGAAAGCTGTAGAGGGACTTTTTACAAGGGCAGGTAGTGATAGGATTAAGGGATAATGGTTTCAGACTGAATGAGGGGAGATTTAGATTAGGTATAAGGAAGAAATTCTTCACTACAAGGGTGGTGAGACACTGGAACAGGTTGCTCAAAGAAGCTGTGGATGCCCCCGCCCTGGAAGTGTTCAAGGCCAGGCTGGATGGGGCTTTGAGCAACCTGGTCTAGTGGAAGGTGTCCCTGCCCATGGCAGGGGGTTTGGAACTAGATGATCTTTAAGTTCCTTTCCAACCCAAACCATTCTGTGATTCTATGAAGTTTGTTTTGAGCCGCAGACCAAAAACCATGGTGGCTGTACGTTAATTAAGCAAGTTGCCTCTAGAAAGCTGTTTGAGCGGTTACAGCTTTCCTTTAGCCTATTCAAGTGTTTGAGTAACTAATTTTAACTTCCCTCCTAAAATGAAATCTCTTGACTTGCTTTTTGGGCGGTAGTTTGAACCCAGAGGTGAGCTCTCCCGCGGTGGTAGCAGCATGCTGGAGTTCAGCTGGTGGCCAGAATCATCTCTAGGTCCCAGAGGTGCTCAGAGGCAGAGAGCGGGGACATGAATGTCCTGACACTAATGAAATTTGGAGTCGGGCACATGGAGGTCCATCTGCTGTTGTAAACTCCAAATAGCTCATTTTCTGTCATGTGAAGTCTTTGATTTCTTATAAGAATTGAACTTGTACTGTGGGCTATTCTGCAGCCTGGCATTTATTTTCAAGGAACATATAGGCAATGTTCTTTAAAACCTCTAATCCTCTGCAAATGTGACTGAAATCAGCTAATAGGTTCCAATTTTATTGGGAGGAGACAGACAGACAGACCCAAAGCATTAATGCATGGGACTGGTTTCCCCAGGAAGCTAGAATAAAAAAAAAAATAAATAAATAAAAAAAAAATAATAATTCAAAAAGCAAAAGAGAGGCATTGGGAGTAAAGTAAGGATTTGTTTATCGCCTTCTTAATATTTTATCATAAAACATGCTGTCTTATCCTCACGGTTTGTTGGCGGTTTGTATATTTGTGTGCCTGTGTGTATACATATTTTTGTATATAAAAATCCAGCAACATCCATTGTTTTAAAAATGAAAAATGAGAAGGATTTTACTAAAAGCATTTTGGGAAAACCTCTGCTCTCAGTTTTCCTGTCAACGTTTTTCTAAGCTTTTATTTTTATTAGCCAAAATGTTTAGAATCCTCAGGAAATCCTGGGATGAACTATTTCCTCTTCGAGCTGTAGCCCTTAGCGGGGAAAGATAAAGCTCAGATCCTTTCAAAGGTTAGAAATTTTTCAAACTGCATTTTTTGCAGATTTTTTAAATTAGAGAAAAACTAAGTTAGGAAGATGCTTAACTTCAGGCCATGGTCCTGGGAAAGATTGATCTCTTTGTAGAAAAGCCTGAAGAAACCCTTAGATCTGGGCAAGGAAGTCTTTTAGGCTTGGATCTTAATGGGGAACTGATTGCCGAATTGAGCTGTAAAAGAGGTTCAGTTGAAAGATCATCTTTACATTTTTTAAAAGTAAGCTAAAAAATAATGCTTGCTTTTCCTCAACTAGTTTGTGTATGTTAGTTAGCATGTAACAGCTTTGTATTAAGAGGCTGTTAGTGCCCTGGAGAGACTACATTATTATTATTGTTATTGTTATTATTATTAAAAAATCTCAGATCATATTTGTTACATACCTGAGGTTTTGCAGGATTAGATCCAGTTGACTGTTTCCTTTCCTTCAGATAAACTTCAATGGGAATCATAATTTTAAACTAGTGAGAACTTCCATCCTGCAAATACATGCGTACATTGTGAATTTTAAACTCTTCAGGTTCACTCCTTAAAGTGGGCTCAGTTGCTTAAAGTTGTGTCACAGACCGCAGCCTAGCAGGGCCAGCTGGAGCTCAGAATGGGCTACTTTACCCAGATTTGGAAATTATGGTTATTTTTTGGGATGGATAAGGCACTGCTGTTATAAATAAGAGAAGCTGAAAATGTGGTGAAACATGAGGCTGAGAGATGCAGGAGGCTGAGAGATGCAGGAGCCTTTTCATGAAAAATGACACATCAATACAATTTTTCAGGACTCTGAATTTACAGTCACTACATACCATTTTATTTTAGGAAAAGTGCATTTGCTTATTTATATAATTTGTGACAAATTTGTCTTAACTGCTTTTCTAATTTATTCGTCTACTTTTTATCATGTTTCTTTGAAAGGTTCTTGGAAAGCTGAACATGAAAAGCCCGGACTTGGTGGTTCAGTAACCAGTATAAATTATTCCCACAGTCTGTCACCAGTATGAAAAGATTTGTGGTAGTTCATATGAAATTTAGTAACCTTTTTGGTAAGGCAAGGAAAAAAAATGTCTTTAAGGACATTTATTTTTTTGGTTACGTAAATTTACATAGTAAAGAGTGCTTCTGCTTTTTTGATATTTTCGGGTTTGGGATGGGGACACTCAACTAGTCTACTGGGACAGTGTTACAATTCAGTATCTCTGTTCACTTTGCAAAAGGGTGGGTGAAGGGGAAGAACTAAAGGAGGGAGATGAATCATGAAGTTCCTAAAGTTTTTGCTACCAGAGGCATGCAGAAGGTCCCAATACAACAACTGTGACTTCACAAGTTCAGAAGATTTTGGTTTTTATCAAAAACCTTCCAGCTGAGTTTGGGCTTTGAATTTAAGCTAGCAGACAGGAAACAGAAGCAATAGAAGTATGCTAATTTAGGGGCTTTTTCATTCCAGCATCTCTCATGTAGCCAAGTAGTTAGCACAGATAGCCTAGAAGTTCTCAGACCATGACCTCTGAGCAATGTATGTGTTGTGAAGTTATACTTTATGCAGAATATCAAGGGTTTTGTAATAAGGTTTTCTGCTAGTAGGGGACCTTGAGTCTGACACCCCTTCCAGCTGGGACTGCCTAAAGACCAGCCCTTGTTACTGTGGGCCCTAATGGATCAATAGACTTAGAGTGCAAGAGAGTTTTCCGGTTTGGCCTTTTAGGCATTGCTGCTTTGATTCCTAGTATCTTTAATTTCTCCCCTGTTTTTCTTGTCTATGTTTCTACAGGTGCTGTTTGCTCTAAACCAAACTCTGCTCCAACATGAAAGCCTCCGAGCAGGTAGTTTGCAGGCCCCATATACCACTGAAGATCTCATCAAACATTATAACTGTGGAGACCTGAATGCTGTCATATTCAACCATGACACTTCTCAGGTAGGCAAAAGTGTTACAGATGGGCCGGCTAACTGAGAACAAATCAGCTGTTTTAATAGCAATATGCTGGTTATCACTTTATATTCCGGCTCCTCTTTCCCCTCTTCCTTCTGATGCCCTATGTTTTCTTTCCACACATGCCTCATTTACCTGGTGAGAGAGTGGGATTTCCTTGGTGTTGCTTGGCTTCTGAGGAATCATAGAATTGTTTAGGTTGGAAAAGACCTTTAAGATCATCAAGTCCAACCATTAACGTAGCGCTGCCAAGTCCACCACGAAACCACATCCCTAAGTGCCACATGTACATGTCTTTTAATACTTCCAGGGATGGTGACTCAACCACTTCCCTGGGCAGCCTGTTCTAATGCTTGAAAATGCTTTCGGTGAAGAAATTTTCCCTGATACCAAATCTAAACCTCCCCTGGTGCAACTTGGGGCCATTTCCTCTTGTCCTATTGCTTGTTGCTTGGAACAAGGAAGAGACTGCCTGGAAAACTTTCCTAGGAATGTGCCTGAAAAAAAGTTAATTATGGATGTTTGTGGGGCTGTTGAATGTAGTCCCCTCATTAAGGGCAAAAAAAAAATCTTTGTAATATTTGAGCTTATATATGAGCAGGAAGTGAACCTTATGTAAATGCTCTATAAAGTAAATAACTTCTCAAACATGTCATAATTCAATAATTTTGTATGTGTCTCAGGCAGCCCTTCAGTCTCTGTTTATCTTAGTTATCCAATGCTATTTAAAACTCTGAATGGAGCAGAAATCTACTTTCCAGACTAGTTTGATAGTTTGTGGCAAACTCTGAGATTCTCCTTTAATACATAGGTTCCTCATTCTCCTTTCCAAATCTATGGAAACTTCGCCTTTGGATGTCATCTGCTATCTCTCCTTTTTCTGATAAATGTTCCCAGGTTCCTGGCTCAGGTGTCATGACTTACTTGGAGGTGACCTGTATAAACTTCAGCAGCCACAGTAGTATATGTTTTGCCAGTGAACATCTATTAACTCATGATAGCAGTTTACCATTAGCAAATGATAACTATGTGACTTCAAGAGAGAACTGAGGTAGGGTTAGCTCAGTCTGTTGAGTGAGGCAGAGATCTCTAAGACATCATATCTTGCCATCACTATCTTGAGTTGCACAGGGCTCTGTGGGTCACTTTTTTCTCAGGGGTACAGCTGGGAAGACAAGTTGGGCCCCAACCTGGCTGTAAGGTAACAAAGTCTCCCAGCCTCACTCTGTGACATGAGTGTTTTCCCAGAGGTCTTGTATGCCCCTCTGAGAAGTTCCAGGTGGAAATGTAAGACATCCAGCAGCAGCTGGAGCTGCTCTTCCATGTCACATATCACAGAACTAGCCCGCCCATCAACAGGAGCAGAAAGACATCAGCTCGGACAATCAGAGGTCCTTAAATTCTGGACAAATGGTCACGTCTCCTCTTTTCCCCTGTCTGGTTATCATTTTCACACAGTAGAAAGACTGGTTGATGGCAATGGGATAAAACCCCTTTGCTGTCAGAGTTAATCCAGTTCTAGAAAGTGAAGCATTGTTTTAGCATGACTATGCAGGACATAACAGGGTGGTTAACGTGGCAGTTGTAGTACCAAAGCTGGAAGAGCTGTTTATTGTGGACAGCCTTGCACTGAAAAGTAAAGGGAGAAAGCAACTCAAGTAGGAATACATCTCTAAAGATGGGGTGTGTGAGTTGGAAAAACTAGAGAGCTCATGACTTTAGATGATCCTGGAGAAGATAATGGTTGTAACTATTCCTGCAATGTCACAGTACAGCACATGAGATGAGATAAACACATAATGATTTTGGAGAAATAACTCTTGCAAGGTATGTTGGTATATTTGCCACGGATGCAAAGAAAGGACTACTAGTAGGTAAAACCATGAAGACCGTCCTGGTATCTCAATGGCCTGTGTCATCTTTTAATCTCTATCAGTGTAATTTCTCCAGCAATAAAGCCTTTCTCCCTGAGACAAGTTGTGGCCGTTCACACTGGTTGCATTGACTCGCAGGCATCTGTGATTTGTTGATACAATGTCCTGTACAGACCTGTGGGTTAGACTTGAGAGGAACAGATTGCTGTGAAAATGTCTTTATCCCTGCAAATTGTTGGATCAAAAATGAGTTTAAAAACAGTGTTAAAGAAAGGTGAAAGAACCCAACAACCAATCAGAGTTCAAGCACTGGTGTGAGTCATGGTCCCAGAGTGCACACAGTTGATAAGAGATTATAACACTCACAGGCCATGGAAAATTAAAATCCCTATATGTGTACTAGTCCCTGCAGAACTCTAAATGTTGTGGAGTATTTTCCTCTCACGGGTTGTTGTTTTTAATTTGGGTAAAGAGGGTTTTTGTTTAGTGTTTTTATAAACCAGCTTTATACCATTTATTTTTAATTACAAGCTGGACAAAATAGAAAATTAAAACCTAAAATAAACTCGCTATTCATGTCAAATTTTGCTGGTTGTGGTAACTCCAAAGTTTATTCTGTGTGTTTTTTGCAAGGATGATAGACTTTTTCTGCCATGGAGAGGCTTTACCATTTGGTTACCAAATTAGATTAGCCTGACTTAAATATTACACATGGAGCATCCCCCATGGGATCTTTCTCTTGAGACATTAAATGTAGCCACAGGGATTTATCATCTGCTGAGAATGTATTGCAGATCTCATCAGGTGACAGCAAACGATTGGCCTATAGGTGCAAAAAAACCTATAAATATCATGAGTGAGATGTATCATCACTTAAACTTCAGGGCAGGTACCCATGCCAATCTTGCAAGACAAGAGTGCCACAGTGTTTTTAGAAGGTGTGGCCATTCTTCCATGATATCCAACTGCTGGCCCGGCTCTTCAAAGGTCTGATAAGTCCTTGGAGCTGATATCAACACAACTTTGCAATATGACATAGAAAGGAACAAAAAAATCAGGAACAGAGTTGTAAGACTCAATGCTTATGTGAACAGCAGAGGCCAGGAATTCAGCTCTGTTTCATGTGGCCAGGAAGACCTGCAGAAAGCTGTGACTCTTACTCTTTGAGGTTTCATTTGGGGGCTGTTTATAAGGTTACTGGTGCCTACTTGTCTCTTGAAGGTTACCAGGAGCTGCAGAATAAGGGTGAACCTGATAGCCATTGATTTAGGTCACTGTAATGAACTGGGAAGTAGCTGAGAAAATCTGACATTGCTGTAGGGACAGTGGTGGTGGAGAGTATTTATCCAGGTGCAGTAAATTCCTAGATTTCTCTGGCATGAATCGTGGGAGACGGAGCATCTTCAGTAGCTGTCCGCAAGATGCTGAGATGGCTTTAGAGCAAAACGCATCCTGGAGCAGAAAGAAGGACCAGAAATGGAAGTACTAATACTGTTGACTCGAGGCATTACAGATGAGTTTCTTGAGCCTTTTCAGCCTCCCATCAGGGAGTTTGGGAAATGAGCATTTCTCAGCACAAGTCTCGTTGACTCCTGCGACGTTTGGGAGAAGAGGGCAGAGTCGTTCTGCAACCAAGTCTGTGCCAAGGGGGTGCACAGAAGGGACAGTGCTGGGAGAAGTGTAGGGAAGGTTATTTCCTAGACTGAAGCAGGAGCTTGGACACCAGGTCAGAGGACAGTTCCATCGGCACCTGGGGATGGGGACAGGGACTGCCTCAGGGAGATGCTGCTCTACTTGGGGTTGGGAACCTGGGCTTAGCCAGGGTAAGGTGTCTGAAATGGAGGAGTGTGAGCATGGCCCCAAATCCCTGATGTTTTCCTGCCCCAAAGCCATCAGCACTGATAACAGTGGAGGACTAAACAAATCCTTCTCGGTTTCAGTGGGTTTTTTTTAAATTTTAATTAAGAACAGTGAAAGGGGGAAATACCTCTGCTTTCATGTGGTTATATTACATTCCTCATTCCTTTCTCTCTCTCCTTTTCGTAAATTTTGTTTCCAAGCACCATTTTTCCAAACGTATAAATCCTTATTTAAACTTAATAAAACTTTAAGAGGCTGAGTTTACTCAGTTAGACTGTGACCCAAAAGTAGAGTAGGACACATCTCTTCTTCTTCTACAGCCTTCTGCAAACACTTGATTATCTTGAGACTTTTGCAATCAAGAGGCTTACGTTGGAGTTTCTGGGCAGAGAGTCAAAATGATACCAAAGAGAAAGTATTCAAAGTTAAAGATAGGATAGGCATATTTTCTACTCTTTCTTTAGACTTTTTTCCCCTCAAAGAAATCATAGTTTTTTTCTCTCCTTTTGAAAAAAGTTCCCTACAGCAAAATGCATTGGATTACATCAGTAGCTTTAACTTCTATATTCTGCCTGATGCTGTCAGGGGGATTGAGGTCAGCATGTCCAGATGCATTAAAATGCAAAAAATCTTTTAGTGCAATATTAGCATATTATCTACCTCCAGAGGATACTTTTTCTTACCTGACAGCTAAGAAATTGCCTAATGACCTGAAGCCTTGATGAAGAAAAAATAGGGTGCAGAACAACTTATCTTGTATTTTGTTCCCTAATTCTTATGTAAAGGTCTTTATTCAAACATAAACATTTGAGTTTTGGGTTCAGGGATATCTTGCCAGTTACTTCCTGTGGTCCGTTTTGAGCTTTTCAGTTTTTTAAGGACAATTCTGTAAAGCAGATTCATCTTTGCCAGCATGGAATTAGCTGGTTCTCTGTTTCCTTGTATTCCTATGTACACTTTATTAAGAGGAAAATTGAAAAGCCGAGGCTGAGATTCTTCTCCTTCAACCTTTACCAAAATCTGTACCTGTGGTCTCCAGCTATTCTTTCTCCTCTTCTGTTTTCAGCCATTCTCCTGACCTGAGGAGAGGCTCCTGTCCCAGGAACAGATGGTTTCTCCTCTCTTGCTGATCCAGTATATCAGAGGCCTGCAGCTTCACTGCTGACTTTATAGACAGTTTTCTTCAAACTAGGTTGCGTACTTGTTATTTGCCTGTCCCATTTAGGGTTAACAGTACCATGCAAGAGTCATACCTGCCACTTCTAAAGCATCTTTGTGGTTTGTGTGTTAGACTGTATTGAAAGCCCATTGAAATAATGGAGAATATTTCCATGCCCTCAGTAGGCTTTGTATGAGTCCCAGTGGGCCCAGCCATCGTTGGATATCAAAATGAAGTAATCAAGATAGACCAGTGACTAACCCAGTTTATGGGCTTTATGCTTACCTGAGTGTAATGATCTTGTTGCTGGGGAGGTAAGGTCTTGGCTTCATCCTACACAGAAAAGCATGCTATGCTATGAAATCACCATAGCCTGCAGACACCTCTCAACCCCTTTCAGGTGCTCAGGGATCCCTGTGTCTCCTTCTTCAAGCTGTGTCCATCAGAAACAGTTGAGCTTTTTGTATAATTTACTAGAATGATATCACCCATATCTTGAGTTGCCTCTGCAGTTCAAAATCCCGTGGATTCATGTGGACATACAGTGTTTTAGTGGGTTTTGCCTT
Organism: Leptosomus discolor; assembly: GCF_034619465.1. NCBI lineage: Eukaryota > Metazoa > Chordata > Aves > Leptosomiformes > Leptosomidae > Leptosomus > Leptosomus discolor. The sequence goes on along the minus strand of NC_141393.1, from coordinate 53,954,105 downwards.
CTGAAAGGCATATGACGGTCCTGATAGCATGACATTAGAGATCCATGCACTAACCCCATGTCAGTAGTCAGTGTCCCTAAACTAAAGAAAAGGTTTAGTGCCTCACTTCACAATGCACTTGCTGTTTATAAATCACGAGGTGGTGTTATGAACCCCTTTAAAAATGTTTTCATCCTGATTTAAACCTGTCCTTTAAGATTTAAGGGTCCTGATAGTTCTAATTACATTGTTAACTTGCCCTGTTCTAATTCTGGATAAAATAGAACTGGATTTCTGGCTCACTTCTCAAGTCAATGAAAACTATCTGTGGAATGCCCCAGCTTCAATAACTGCAGAAAACACACAGCTGAGACCATTAGGTAGAGTGTTGAATGACAAGCAGACCTAATTTGTCCAAGGAATGGAGTTTTATCTGGGCCAAAGGAAGATAAATCCATAAACCGAAGGCACAGCTATTGTACCGCAACACTTTGGAAGCATCTTATCGTTTTCAGCTGTAACAAAGTGCAGGCTAACTGGCACAGCCTCTTGTTCTTCCAGGGAAAATGATTATAGACTTTCCAGCGAAGCCAGTGCAAGGTTGTCCCAGGCGCCAAGGGAGCCGGTCCCATGAGTTTCTCATTTTGGGTCCAGGCAAAGGGTCAGTAACGCTTCCAGGAGTGTTTGTTAAAATGACATTGATGGCTGTCCTGACGCTGCCTGGGTGTTTGGTGACATGTCTGCTCATCACTGCTTGCGCCACAATAGCAAGCAGAGTATGTCTTCCACCTTCTCTTCTTTGGGCTGTAGTACAGGGTGGTTGTGGAGAGATGCTGGCTTCCCGGAGTTCAAAAGAGCTCCTGATCTGCTGCGATGGGATTGTACTTTCTTTCCACGTGCACCTGAGTTACAGCTTTGTGTCTTGGTATATTGTGAGCATTTGGAAGTAAAAAACAGAAGTGCAGCCAAAATTTTGAGAGTCTAATTTTCATATTATGTCAGAACAGGATTCCAGATTGGAGCAATATTATATTTTGGCTTATGTGTTTCAGAAAATTGGTTACAGATCCAGATTGTGAGTTAAGTCTACTTGTTGATGACAGTGCTGGGGAAAATGCTGCAGAGATTATTTTTTTATTAATAGTCTGGAACATGCACAGATAATTTCCATGCTACAGGTTTTGAAAATAGGTTCTTGCTTAAAGATTTTCATTACATCTTTGCATTTACAGTTGTCTTGCCTTGGAAGTTCCTTCCTTCCTCTTTCCAGTTTCCAGGAGAAAACAATGGGAGAGGAGAGAAATTGGAACAAGGCATTTAAAGGCAAAGATTTTTCTTTCAATGACTACTGCATTATTAGAAAAGGAACATATTCACCTACAGAAAAGGGCTGATTTACATTAAAAATGTTTAAGGACTGTTGACTACCTGTATTTATTAGTAAGGGAATAGACTATAAAAAGAGTATGAAAAAGTGATTGGTAAAAATGTCTGGAGTTCAAGGTAGTAGCATGCTTTTTTCTGTGCATTGCTGTATGTTTGCTGTAAAGCATTTACTATCCCTTCTTTTTAAAGAGCAGGTTTATGAAGTGTTTCTTGGGAAGACATGTTCAAGAGAAATGAAAAATACTGGTTAGTTTTTTAAAAAGTGTCTTGTGGGTTGAATGTACAAAATTCTTTTTCACCCTTTGTGTTTTATCCAGAAAATGTATTTGTCACCTCCTTATCACAGGGAGAGGAAAAAAGCGGGACAAGGGGGAAATTTGGTTGTCCTGTCTGACTTGGCAGGATTAGCATTAGACATTAGCTGAAAAGCTGTGTTCTTGGGTACTCCTTGACACAACATTTCTTGGTCTAACATTAGTATTGGGCATTACCGAATAGTGAATACTCTTGATCAGGTTCTCCAGTGTAAACTGATTGTGCTCTCTGATGGTGACTTTAGACCTGGATCTTCTCTTAGCTCCTCTGGGAAGATGGATTACTGATAAACCCAAAGTCAAGGCTTATACAGTTCCACCATGCAAACAAATCTGTTTCAAGGGTAACTTAATTTGTCTCTACTTCACTAACTTTATCTGAATTATTCCTTATTTTTCTCCTGACTGGTCCCCATTAAATTTCTAAATGCTTTCTTGGAAATGTTCTGCATCTTTATGTCCTATACTAGACCTCTCAAACAACACCATCTTAAAAAAAAAAATAGTTCAAAAGTCATCATCCAATTTGTTCCAGATGCCAGCATAACTAGAAGGCTTAGGCTGATTGGATTGGGAGTAGCCTGGAGTTTTGCTAGGATTGAACAGGAGGGCAGGCCCATCTCCACACAGCACTTCCTTGTGGTGTCAGCTCTGGAGGTCTCATGTCCAGCCCAGCTCTGTTATTACCTAGCTTTTCGCTCTTTGCTAAGTTATGTGGTATTTTGCAAACTGTATCTTTTGGATCACACGTGCCTTGGGTTAAAGTCATATTGCAAACTTCACATAAACATTCAGGCTTTCCCTAGCGCCTTACGAAACAAGGATGGGAGGAAACTCATTGGAGAGCCCTGAACAATGCATATTTAAGACAACCAAACCTGAGTTTGTACCTGCTACTGGCCAGCTGTTCTCCCACTGTGTAACAAGACAAAATGAAAAATGCCTTTGGAAAAAAAATTGCAATGCTTTAATAACCAACCCCCAAAGCAAACCTCTGGCCCCATTTTTTTCATTTTATTGCCCCACTTTGCCCTTTGATCAATATCTTTACTTGGGTGTCATGGCAATATACTAGGTGATGGGTTTAGTGTCAGAATAGAAAAAAAAATTCTTTGTCAAAGGAAACAAAGCATTTGGAAAGGAAATAGAAAACCTTGAACTTTTCCATATGTTTGCAAGTTTATGAAAGCTGGCCTCGAAAAAAATCCCAATGTTAAGGGGGTTTTAAATGGGGCAGGAGTGTCATTAGGTAGTTAAGATTTACCCTCCCCACTGAAACCCAAACCTTTATTTGCATACGCTGCAGGCTTGTCATCAATTAATGAACAGGTCCCTGTAATCTGGTCCTAAATATACACTGCATAGTTGAGTGAAGCTTGCAGAAAGGGGGCCGGGATCATTGTTCTGACTGTGTTTTGTTAAGTCTTCTTTAATCAAAACATTCATTCAGATAGAGAGGCCGGCTGCATATTTTGGCATTGCTACCAAGGGGAGCAGGGACAGAGTTGGGGTGGGGAGGGAGGCCTTGCGGGAGGGGTTGGTGTTGCTTGTACTTTCTTTTTTTTCCTGAGTGCTTGGAAAGCAACTATTTAACTGGCCTGGAAAAACAAATAGAAAACATACATAGAGGTCACAACTTCTCAGGGATTTGTTGAAAGTCTTTTTTTTTAACAGGGATAAAAGTATCACCCCCCAGGCTGTTTGTGAGATGCACACCCCATCCCTGTGGCCCTTCTGCCTTTTTTTTCCTCCCCTTTTTTTTTAAATGTGCTGTTCTTCAAATGTATGGGATGAGGAGGTAAAACCAGGCAGGGCACACAACTGTTGTTTCGCCAGGTGCCACCTGGGAGAACAGCAGGACAGGTTTGGGGCTTCCTCCCAGGAAGGGTCTCCACTCAGGTGTGGTGGAGGCTGAAGCCCAGGGGCTGCGGGGCCTGCAGCCTACCCTGCCTGCAGGCAAGTTTACACTTAGGCCAGCAATGACTCCTACAGCTTTTGTGCCACCTGCAGAGTTTTTTAGAAGTATCGTGTGCTATCCATAGAAATTTCACTAGCTTTCAGCCTACTTTCCCCTTCCAAATCTTCTCCTATTTGTAATTTTCCTCTGTTTACAAATGTTGGTGCTCCAGTGGCTCATAGGCCTGAGCTAACCACTTTGGAACTCAGAGACCTCCATTTTCACACTCAAGTTGCCACACCATGCTGAGAACTACCCAAGCTAGCTTTAAATTGGGTAGGCCAATTACAGAAAGCTTGCTGGCATGAACTGCAACATATGTAGATTCTGAGCAGTAATGTGGGTGGGCAGGGATTAGCTCACAGAAGTGGCTCCCCAGAGCTGGTCCCAAGAAATGTGTGTGCTCTTACACTGACTTTCCTTGTGGTCTTGGACTTTCTTTTCTCCCTCACTTCCTTTCAAGCAAAAAGCATTTTTGCTTTTTTTCCCCCCTCTAGCCTCATCCAGGTATTTTCTGTGGCTTTCTGATGCCCTGCAATATTGAGTTTGTGAGAGGAGACTCTTCTCCTCCTCTACATTACTGTTTCCAGGGAAGAGGGTACAGGCAGGCTGCTGGAGCTGCTAGCTTTGTACTTCTTTCCTGTGAGACAGCAGACGGAGGAAACAATGTGTTGGAAAAGAGCAGTTGGGCTCGCTGTTGTGAGGGTGTGAGACACCCCTGACTTCAGCCAATCTCCCAGGAGCCTGAACACCCCCTCACAGGATAGGAACATGGGCCTTATCAGTGCAGCACAGACCGGCAAAAGGAGTCATCAGCCTTCAGCTCAGAGAGGATTAGATGTGCCTAAGCAGAACAGAAATGCTGGGAACTGCAGCAATGCATCCCAGTTGCAGTGAATTGGAGCCAGAAAATAGCTCAGGGTTTATAAGCCCCTTTCTGTTAGGCCCCTGGTTTGCAAGACCACACTTTCCACTGAGTGAGAGCTGGCTGTCCCTTTGCCTTGCAGTTTTTCAGGGCTGTTCCCTGCTTTTGGAGGTTTGGGACACTACAGACTCCTGCTAAGCCAAAGGATGTGATGGAAAATCCATTCCTGCTATGGAAATGCTGAGTTGGTCCAAACCCTAACAGTACTTCCCAAAGGGCTCCATGGTGCAGGGACAGCTGTGGCCGGGCAGCGTGGCTGGTGGGCGAGTGTGGGTGGGAGAAGTGCGACTGGCTTTTTGATGTGTGCTCAAAACTTGCAAGTCTCCAGCTGCAGTGAGAGTTGTCCCTGGGGAACTGCTCTGCTTTCTGCAAAGGGTTAGAAACAAAACTGGATGAGCACTGACTGGGGATATATTTAAGCTTTCTGTGACTTCAAATCATTCTGAGTCTGTATTCGAGTTTGATGTCAAGGTATGCTTCAAATAAACCATTTTAGCAGCCCAAAATCCACTGAATTAACATACCTATCCTGACCATGACCTCCAAAATGTGCTGAATATGCCTGTAATATATTCTCAAGTTCCATCTTAGGTAGATGTTTGCCCTGGGAAAGGAGTGATGGAACGGACTTATCCTGAAGATCCTTTTACAGTCCAATCAGGCTTCTAGTATATTACTTTAAATTTTGGCGCTTAAAAGAAAGCAATAATGGGTCAATTGTCACATGCTCGAACTGGACACTATTTTGCAGAGCTCCTTTCTGGTTTCCCTTTTCCATAACAAGCTGGAAGCTCATCTTCTTGGCAGCTGCCAACTTTGGGCTTTGGGCTAAATCATAGTAACCAGATACCCCCCCTCCTTGGCCAGTGAAGATCTCTGTCAGGATGGAAACTCAGGAGTGCTGGAGGAAAACCAGTCAAGTCTGGAGCAGCATTCATCTCTGCAGCAGCCATGTCCTCCTTGTGGAGACGCTTACTCTCACAGCACATTCACTTTGCACTATTTGAATCCTTCGTATCAGAGGCTGCAGTAAGTGGATATTGCTCTCCCAGATGCCAGAAGGGTCCATAAATCAGAAGGAAACAGGCGTCTTCCAAGTCCAGACCAGTATATTTTGCAGCACTGCAGTAAAAACCACAATGCCCTGTCAAGGCTGGTTAATGGGAGGGTATCCTCCCTTCATAAACGTATGATAACTGGAGCTCAGATGTCAGCCTCTGACCCAAGAAGGGCTTGTGTGAATTTAGCGCTGCTCAGTTTGTCAGAGGAGCCAGCAGGTTTCAGGATGCTGCTCTGGCTCCCTGGCAGCCCCCATAAGCCACATTGTCAGCTTTTGAGATCCTTATCTTGTGTAGTGCTGTCAACCGTATAAAAGTTCCTGACCTATGTGGTACAGGGAAAATCCTTCAAAGCATGATCCCTTACTTGTCTTCTGGCCTCTACCCACATAAAGCTCATAAACTAGGAGACTAATAAAGAGAACCCAATCTTTATCATGTTTAAAAAAAAAAATAATGTAGTCGGCATGATCTGGGAACAACTCCCTGCTAACAGCTGCAGATAAGGATTACTAGCATGGAGGCTGAGCCCTCCTGTCAGGGAAAGATGGATGGAGTTTGTATTGAGGTGCTGGACTGGAACTCAGGAAGCCAACTCTCCACCTAGCCATAGATGTCCCTCGTGACCCTGGGTGTGCCTCCTTCTATTTTCTCTATCTAGGCTGTGAACGCTCTGGGGAGAAAAGGAGAAATACAGCATTTTTATTATAAAGAGATTCCCCTGCAAGGATTAGTGATGATACTGTGCTTGCAGCGGTTTGGAGTTTGGACATTCACAGGAGGTGAGTCTGGAAAGCCATTAGTTATCTGCTGATTAGGAAACAGGGAGAGAGAGGAGTCTCAGAAGCCAAGAGAATTGACCAAGATATAGGAAGATAATGGCAGGAAAAGTTTTAGGATCATTATGTTTTCCATGGCAGGACTTGGCTTCTGAGTTCCCTATCTCAGCTGCTTCTTTTCCATCTGCAGATAGACATGACTGAAGACCACCTCTGCCTGCATGCAGGCAAGAAAGGGCAAGAAGCCCTTTATTCCTAATGTTGTTTTTTCAGTGACATGATCTTACAATTTGATTGCACATTCCAGAAATAGGCTAGCATCACTGGAACAGAAAGAGGCTAAAAAGGTTATCAGAGGATTGGGAAATGTGGTGTATAGGAGTAGGAACGGTAACACTCTTACTCCACATCTGATTGTGATTTGATACTGGAGTGAATCTGGAGAAGCTCCACTGTAGCCAGTAGATCTAAAGCAGGAAAAAAAAATGATAACCAAAGTTGATGGTGCTTATGTGTATCCAAAAAAAATATTTGCAGATCGATATTCACAACTCTGACATAGTGCCTCTGCCCAGAATATTCATCCAAATATTAAAACATAGTAAATTATAAAATGTACTTAAATATAGTCCAGTGTTTATGAATTTTCAAATTAACTTTGGCGGTAAGCCCTAAATGTGATAAAAGACTTTGCTTTTCTCTTCTTTTCTATTTCTTTTCATTTCTTTCTCTCTGTCTTTATAGACAAAGCTGACAGTATAGCATAAATCGTGAGGTACGGCTGATGCATTTTTCTAAGCTAAAATATGTTGTTAGCTCAATCATTAGTGCTAATGATTGTAGCAGAATACTAACCTCCTTCCACAAAGTATTTGTGGAAAGAGAGGTTACTGCTGAGCATCACCTTGGACTTTGGATCTTCCTTTGGGTCCTTCAACAGCTAGATTCAGCCAGTGCCTTGTATGTAACATCAAGTCAGAAAGTCTCCCTGTCCCCATTTTACAGATGGGCTTTTGAGAGACAGGAGGAATAAAGCCAAATGCTTCAAAGATACTTAGTAGAGGTTAAGTGCTGAGTTTCCTTTGAAGGTCTAAACCCAAATGACATGCTTGTGATCATGCAAGAGATTTGTATTGCCCGTGGGAAGAGAACCATTTTTTCAGGGTAGTGTCATAACCACTCCACAATCCTTCCTCTTTCTTCTTCCTAAAGCTCCCACTGACTTCAAAGATGAAGAATTATGGCCTGCATCCCACAGCACTGTGAGCTCAGATGTGTGTGCAGAGCTTTACCCACACATATATTCCATCAGGGATACTGGCTCAAGTAAAATTACACAGACAGTGTGGAGGGGAAAAAATTTCTTCAGGGCTGGGACTTAACTTCTTTTTTATTCTCATATTCCCTTCCTTTAACCTCAAAAGCTTAACTAAGAAATGCAGGGTGTACCTAATGGCTGAGTCCATCTATACTGTCCATAGGAGAGCCATAATGCAAAGTAAGTAGGAATAAATAAAAGGAAGAGTTCTAGCTGATTCAGTCAATCAAAGTATTTTTCTTTTGAACATCTCTGAATGAAATACATTACTGAGTTTCCATGGAAAATATGTAGTGTGTGTGTATATTTATATATATATATATATATGTGTATATACACACATATATATGAGTTGGCTGGATTCTCAGAAAACTGCATGGCTTGCAGAGACTGGACAGAAAGAATCTATTTATCCCGTCATGTGTATCCACTACAAAGTAAGCATACCCCAGGTGATGGGTAGCACTGTGTTCTTCTGCTGATCCAACTGCTACTCTCCTAGATGAACAGAAAAATTAGAAGTTAGGATTTTTCAACAGTCACATCATCCACCCCACTATAGATTTAAATACTAGTAGTATTTCATCTATTACTAGTAGTAATTCCGCTATTATCAGATGGTCAGTCCCTCACCCATTGGCACAGCAAATGTCTCATCCGTTCACTCTCAGTTCAAAACAACAAATACCCATCATTAAAATGTTAAAATTAATTTTTACACTGAATGGAAACAAAAATATTTAGTAAAGTGGAAGAGGGAAGGTGCATCCCTCTGGTGCATTTTTTAATCCGTCCTCTTAAAACAAGAGATTTTCTTTTTTCCAGAAAAACCCTTAAATTCTGACTACAGTTAACAGCTTCCTAATTGCGTGTGACTGTTTCTTGACTTCCTGATCCCTGTCTGGTGGTTAGGAATCCAAAGGGTTTCTTAAATCAACAGGAGCAGCTGCCTCCTTGAAGCCAGGCATGGTGTACGTCACCGACTGTGGAAAGGATCTGCGATAGGGAGAGGAGCAGAGGTGATTAGTGGGGCCAGTGTCGTAACTCAGGGTGTGGTTACACTACTGTGTACGGGCATACTTACTTCAGTCATTTATCTTCTGTCTGCTGCCACACACATGCAGAAACATACGTGCGTGTTTTATTTTTGCCAGTGATGGAGCAGTCATTAGAAATACAGGAATGCACAAGGTGCACCAGGACCTGTAGCTCATGATGTGCCTCTAGAGGTGATGCCGTCCTTTGTCTTGTTCCTTGGACAAGTATGAGAAATGTTGACAAAACCCAGTCCTTGGTTTTAAATTTATCTCTCTGCCATTGACAAACTCTTTCTCATAGAAGAGAAAGAAAGAAAGGGAAGGAAAAAAAAAGGCAAGTAAGTGGCTCCATTTCGTGGACTGTGGTTTAGGTTAGATAAATAGGAGGAACAGGTTGAGTGTGGATGTAGGATTGCAAATGGTGGATTTGCACAAGCTGAAGGAAGGCACTTTCCTTCTTGGCAAAGGTCCTCTTGATCAAGGTCTGAACACAACTTCAGTCCTTGGGCTATCAAGACCTCCAGTGTCAGAGCTTTCCGCTGGTTGGAGTGGGATGCACAAAGCCATTTGGTCCTCCAGCCTTTCTGCTCCTGCTTTTTGTAAAAGCAGGTTGTCCTCACAGGCAATGCCGTACTTTGCTTTCCCCAAAGCATCTCAGGTCATTCAAGACCAGGTCCCATCAGTTCCCAGCCTTCACTTCCTTTCAGACGAAAGCAAGGAAGGAGAGATTTCCCTTGTGTGGGTGTTAAGTCTTCAGATGTTCCCAAAAATTTTCACCTTCCATTTCAGGCTCTGAAGGCTCCCCCAACTCCTGGCTCAGCTATATCAACCCATTAAACACAGAGCCTCAGTACAGAGGAGATACAAAGGCTTGTGATATCTGTGTAGACCAACTGATTTACAGCTTTGCATTGCAGAGATTACTGCAAGTGTAAAATGGCTCCTCATTCCTCAGACTTTGTTCCTATAATAAAAATCTCTCTCTGCCTTTCACCAGGAATCGAAGCCACTAGATCCTTTGCTGCAGTAGCTAGCAGCATTTTACCCCTCTGATGCTGGCAGGCTGCTCCTGCTTCCTTTGAGACAAACACATGTTCTTGCCAGACATGGAGGCAGCTTCCTCATGTATTAACAGGAAACTGGTGTCTCCAATAGGTCTGGCCTAATGGGACTTATTATTTATTGAGTGCTGGCAAAGGGCTAAACTGAGAACAAGGTGCAAAGTACTTGTGTGCTTTGAGGAGTTCACAAGGTACACTGGTGAAGCCAAGCCATGCTGGAAAGCCCAGAGGAAGGAATGACTCAGGGTAATGCAACCGAACCCTTAAGGAGGAACATGCTGTGAGAAGTACAGTGATTTGGCAAAGCAGGTTGAGAAGTCGTTTGGAAAATCGAAGGTCCAGCTGGTCCACATAGCCCAATAGGCTGGGGCACATTGCCACCAGCAGCAGTATTAACTCCAGCCGCATGGGATTCCACAGCTCAGTACATGTGGTGCCCATTTCTGTCTCACCCAGCTTGGTACAGCCTTTGGTGGGAATCCAGAACAAGGTCTAGACTTGGCCTTCTGCATAATGCATGGTGAGAAATCTCTGCTGCTTGGTCCTCCACAGATTAGGAGAGCTGTAGATGAGGCTGCAATGAAAAAGCTTTAAGGAGAGCCACTGGGAAGATGGAAATCAGTTCTTTCTCTAAGACTTGCTGAAAGCTTTTGGAGAGGCAGTATGAGTGAAGAGGGTGGGAAGAAACAAAAATGGTTGTGATAAAATCATGTGTCCAAGTGGGTAAGAGGTGGACTGAAAATCAGAGACTAAAGGCAAGTTCTAGAAATTACTACAGGAATTTGGTATAGTAGAAAGCCAGAGAAAGAATTAACCAATGTAACAAAGTCTTTGCATCAAGTATTTCAGTACAATGAGTGAGGGTTGTTCCCCGTATGGGCTGCGCATGCAATATCATTACCACTGACTCAGATTAACACTGTAATCCTGGTAATTTTACATGTATCTAGGGACTCAGAAATCTGAGTCTGGGTTTTGCAGCTTAAGCTGCTTTCCAGTGGTGAGGCACAGAAAATCACCAGAAGGTGCCTGGGTCCTGTTAGCAGTCATCAAACACTGCCCACGTACAGTACTTCTTGCTGCAGGACCCATAGGCTCCCGGACTCTCGCGGTAGACCTTGGACCCTCACTGTGTCAAAACAAGTTGTCTGTCCTAATAATCAGAGACTTCTGGCTTGTCTGTCCATAATAGCTTGGGTCTTGGCTCATTCCTGGGTCTGCTGCCCTGACTAGAACATTCCTTGGGGTTTCAACCTTTCTTCTGTGCCTATGAACACCTCTCCTCACAAAAACAGGGACTGAAGGAGCAGTTCTTGTGGAACTCCCTTCCTCAGAAATATCAGGAATGTTCCAGGGATTTATGTGTTGCAATGCACGGTCTTCTCTGGTGAGACCTAATAGCATCTAAAGCTGCAGGAAAGGTGAGGGGGTTTACCCTTTTTACATCTTCCTATGTCTGGATTTGCTAACCTTTCCTAGTTTTTTAACTGTTAGGTTATTAAAAAGGACCAAAGCCAGATCTTGCAGTCCTCACTCAAGTTCTTGGTAACCTTGGCTTAGAACAGATTACAAGACTTCTTCTGGTATTAAATAGCCAGTGAACTGTGTTGAACAAGCAGAGCGTAAAGGGTTTAGTAACCCACTTAAGTGTAACATGTAAAACCACATTCTGCTGTAGAAACAGGGAAAAGTCAAAATGAACTTAAGTTTCATTTAGTAAAATACTAAAGTTTCACTTTAAAAAAAAAAAAAAGTGTGTTGGTTGGTGATTTGTTTTTTCTTTGCAGAGATCCCAGCAACATCACAAGCTCTCATCGTCTAGTAGTGGGTGATTTTGGTTTCTTGGGGATTTTTTTGTATGTTAGTGATTCTCAGGTCATTTAAATAAGGCTAGATTAAAATATCCAGTGTTTTGGGGATTACTTAACCACTGTCACCTGAACTACAGTCTCCTCTCCATTTCAGGTCCCTAACTTCATCAACACAACACTCCCACCCCATGAGCAGGTGACGGCTCAGGAGATAGACAACTACTTCAGACAGGAGCTCATCTACAAGAGGAATGAGAGGATGGGGAAGAGAGTGATGGCACTTTTAAGAGAGAACACAGATAAGAGCTTCTTTTTTGCCTTTGGAGCAGGTATGGTATGAATTTTTCTGTTTTACTTAGTTACCATGATTGGAAGTAAATTGGTTTGAACACTTCAGGATTTTGTTTCTTGGTCTTGTGGGATGATTTCTTAGGGGACTTCCATTTGAAGGAGAAAGGCTTTTGTTTGTCTAAACCTGCTTCTAAAATGCAGTGAGTTTGTGTAGGAGGTGGGTCTGGGTCTAGCTGGGGCTGTGGACAGGGTGCACTCCTTTGCTGTCCATCCAGTTGTAGAAATGTGAAGATGTTAATGCTTTTCATGCTGTTATGATTGTTCCTTTCCCAGCCCAACCTGTGGGCCACTTGGGTTGTGTTCACACCATGGTTGTGTTCATGGCCTTAGGTGTAGGAGGTGGTTGAAATGCCTTTCAATTTGCAAGCCCAGGTACTGATGGCTGTGACTATGGAATACAAACCTTGCTGTGGCATGGGCACATGTCTGTGGCTCGAGGTGTTGGCTTGGGGTTTCAAACCTTTTGGGGTTGCTGTAGTTAGACTTTCTTGATGGGTGACTTAGCTACTTTGGTGGTATGTCTGTACAGACTGGCTGTTTCTGGAGCTTGCACAAGTGCAGGAGTTATGGGTGTAGCTGTAGCTAAATACCAGCATGTTAAATCATTAAGTAAAAATCTAAGTGTGTCCCTCTGCCTGTTTAAACTCTCTCTGTGAACTCTGCAGAACAATGATGTCTATACTACTTCTGTAAGACTGTGACAGTACATGCTACTGTCCTTCCTCTCCCTTTTCTTATTTTTTTTTTCCTGTTTCCAAGGGAATTCATATTTCTGTGTGATAAAAGTAATAACTGTTCAGGCCTCAGGTCAGCAGAGTCCTGAGCACCAGCTTAAGTGGCTCTCTGAGTTCCCTTGACTTCAAGGCATCCCGAGATTGTCATGATGAGAACCGATCCACTCCTCCTGCTCGCTCTTCTTGACAATTTCTTATTTTTGACAGAGCTTTGCTTCTCATCCCGTGGTTCTCACGATGAACTTTGGCAACAACTTGCCTTTCGCGGCTCACTTCGGTGGGAATTTTGATTAAAGACTGTGGGGTTTAGCAGAGATACATGCATTTTGATGTATTTATTTAACTGTATCCAGACTGAATTTTCCTAAGTTTATTTAATGCCAAGCTTGCCTGATATTTCTGTCTAAGGAATTTTGCTCAACTGTTTTTACAGTAGGAAAATATATCAGGGTGGTTCACAGTTGTACAGGGATTCATACAAACCAGCTCGTCTAACCTATGGAGTGAGGTTTATCAGAGATTATTGAACATGATGGTTTTGATGTAGTCTCCAGTTTTGGCAGTCCCTTAACTGGTATATGCTGGAGCTGGGAGGGTAAACTGGGCATCATTGCCCACTTGCCCTGCTGTGTACACACTTTTCTTGGGCATCAGTTACAGACCACAACTTGAGACGGGATCTTGGACTAGATGGGTCATGGATGCAATACACTGCAGCTATTTGTATGTGCTAATTACAGAAATGAAATTAAGCAAATGGATAGTAATTACACATTGCTTTCTGTAGAAAGTTGCATCTAAGTTGTGGGAGGTTTGAGCTTTCATTCTCCGTCCCCATCGGAAAGCAGCTACCTGAAGCTCCTGAGCAGCATCACTTAGGAAAGCTGGCTCATAAAGAGCAAGTCTTATTTTGTCCTTTACTCTCCATTTCTGGTGATGTTGATAACAGCCTTTGTTGCTGTGTTATTTCTTTTTCCCAGCACTGACTGCAGCAGGACAGAACAGACACATGCAGCAGGACTTACTGAAAACTGGGGCACAGGAGCAGAGGAAAGCTTTTTGTATTGGGGTCTTTGTTCCAGCATCCCTTTGGCCTTTCTCACTACAGCGGGCCATCCCTGCAGGCCATCTCTACTTGAAGTACAATTAATTCCCCCTCTCTTCTCTGAGTTGTTTTTTTGCTTCATGCAATAAGTACTGAGACAATTATTAATTCTTCAATGCCAAAACTTTTATGTGGCTGAAGTGCAAGCAAGTTCATTTTCTCTTGTGATTCAAATGCAGTTTTTCTTCTGAAGGTTTTTGTTGGTTTATGTTGTTTTCCCCACACACTGAATTGTGAGAGTGGCTTTTATTGATATATTTTGTATTTTGCATTCTTATATCTACTTCTTCAATTTTAAGGGGATTTTTGGTATGTGCTTGGGTCATGAATTTAAATTGTTTTCTAAAACTTTGAGAGTTTGGTTTTGCTTTTTATAAAAGTGAATGGTGTTTTTGATGAAAGTTGAGGCTTTCACATATTCGCAAGAATTCTGACGTGCAAAATTTGAAGAATGCACTTTGCTTAGGAGAGGCATGACTGTCTGCAGAAGTACATTTGCTCTCAGAACAGTGCAACAGTTACTTCACTTAATTTAAGATTCTGCATATTTAAGACTAACGTGGAGGGGAAATAATTTGAAAAAATATTCTGGATAACGTACTCCAAAAGGTGTTGCTCTTATGCTAAGCATGATCTCCGCATTAATCCTAATGAATTAATAATAATTTAATTATGTAAGTATATTATGAGTTGGTTCCCAAATTTCATAATCCCTGTCGTAGTTTCTGTGAAGGGAAGAATTGGATAAAACCATGCTGTCAAATAAAATTAGGAAAATAATTATTTTCCTAAATAAGAAAATAAGCCTATTATGAGAAGAGCATCTTGGAAAAACTTCACCAAATGTAATGGTGTGGACCAGGGCTGCTGTAGGGAGGGAGTCCCAAGCCCTGCAGCAGGATTCATTTGGCCTTGGTGGCATCCTGTAACTCAAAGGTATAATTGGAGCCAAGGGTTTCAGGGACAGGACCCCACCCTGAAAACAGCCCTCCTGAGGCAGAGCCCTGCCTGGTTCCTCGTGTGGCCTCCCCGCAAGGAGCCGTACACTGACGTAGTTAGGTATTACCTGGCTTTTGCACAGCTGCATGTAGCAATTGAAGCTCTGTTGCTCTGTTGGGGCACAGTCCTCAGCTTGATTTAAGATCTCAGTGCTATGGATGGGTATTTTAGTAGTGTCTAACAATGAATTAGTATGATGAGCTTGACCAAGCCAGGAGAGACCATGCACCTAGGTATCTTTGCAGATTACAGTCTGGTTCAGTTCAGCGTGTCCTTCTCAATGACTGCAACAGCAAGACCTTTTATAGGCTCCTCCAGGAGTATGTACTGTTTAGAAAAAAAAAAAGCCAACAAAAAAACCCAAACCCAAACAACACACAGGGTTCACCATGACCAAAAGCAGTAGTTTACAGGATGAAAACCACAGCCGTTTTCAGCTGTAAAGCAAGATGATGATGTCCTGGCTGCCTGGTGGTGCAGGAGCACAGCACTACTGAGCTGGAGGATGCTGGTGTCTGTCAGCAGGAAGTGTGGTCAGTGTCATGGGTTTGAACTGGCAGAAATCCCTTCTGGGTTGAAACATGGTAGAGTGTAAAGCCCTGTCCATAACAAAAAATGTACTTCACCATCAGGAAAACCATAGGTCATGCAGCGCAAGCTGAATTCTCACCTGGCTGGATGAATACATGTGGCTGGAATGGAGTGCAGGTGGAGGGAGACATGGCAACTCCTCTCACCACATCTAAACAACATTCACGTGGGGCAAGATCCCACACCCTGGTCCCACCGGATCTGTCAGGTCAGGTCACCAGTGGAAACATCCCCACTGGTTTCGGATGGAAGAGGATGAAACTCAAAGAAAGGTGCAAGAAATAAAAATTGTGTGGAAATTGGTGCAGAGTGCCACTCGGGTACAGCAGGAGTCACTGTAGGAAAAGCACTGTGCTTTTTCTGAAGAGTGTTTATTTCCCAGTAAAGCTGTGGCCATTGGGCTGATTGGAATATAGCAGGCAATTAATTCAGTTGTCTGTGCAACTCTGCATGTTTATGGCCTGGTTATTAGCTATTTTATACATAAAATTTCTACCTTCTGCATCCTGCCTTGCTTTTAAATGATAGCTGATAGTTTTTTGGTAGAAAACTAGGCATTTGGGGAAAAACAGACTTTTTCTGTTTTCTTCTGAAAAAGCAAGTCCCCTTCTTGCAGACGTCAAATCAAAATGTTTGGGTGTCATTGCTCTCCTACGTAAACTGGGATACCTAGTTAAGCTGTTTTGCTATTGGAGAATCATGGAATGGTAGAATCATCAGGTTGGAATAGACCTGTAAGACCATCAAGTCCAACTGTTGACCTAATACCACCATGCCCACTAAACCATGTCTACAAGTGATACATCGATACGTTTTTTGAACTCCTCCAGGGATGGTGACTCCACCACTTCCCTGGGCAGCCTGTTCCAGTGTTTTACCACTCTTTCAGTAAAGAAATTTTTCCTAATGTCCAGTCTAAACCTCCCCTGTCACAACTTGAGGCCTCTTGTCCTGTCACTAGTTACTTTGGAGAAGAGACCGACCCCCACCTCACTAGCACCTCCTTTCAGGCAGTTGTAGAGAGCAATAACGTCTCCCCTCAGCCTCCTCTTCTCCAGGCTAAACAACCCCAGTTCCCTCAGCCTCTCCTCATAAGACCTGTTCTCCAGACCCTTCACCAGCTTTGTTACCCTTCTCTGGACATGCTCCAGCACCTCAATGTCTGTCTTGTAGTGAAGGGCCCAAAATTGCATTTAGACCTGTGCTGAGAAGACCTCAGGAGAGGTGGTTCAGAGTCTGGTCCGTAACTGAGCATGAGGCTGCGAAACATCAAACAGTCAAGTCCTGGGCACGAAGGAGTGGTAAGAGGACAGGCATTTGAATATCCAAGCAAGCTGAGATAGAACAATTTTTAGATCCACAAAGTGCAGCAAAACATTTTTATGCTGTCAAAAGTTTTTTATTATTTTTTTTGTTCCAGTCAGAAGTATTGAAACAAAATTTACACTATTCTAAATGGATCTTCTCAGTTTTCTGTCGTTTTTAAAAATAAAAAGTAGTCTTTTCAATAGATTTCCCCTTTCCCCTCTTTCCATGGCATTACTCACAATTTAAAGGCATTGGAGCAGTTCAGATTTTTAATTTATTCCTTTATAAAACACAAAAGTGAAAATAGCGATTTATTCTTTCTACTTTCATTTCTTTCTCTTCTCCAAGAAAAATACAGGCTTTAGGTAAAATGGGACTGAACTCTGTACACTTCATTATTCTCCTGCCAGGGCTTACCGTATTCAGACTTAATGTGAAAATCTCACCATACCTATATTCACAGTAACTATACTCTAGTAATGAAACAGCATTTATTGTTTGTGCAGTTAAATGGTATTTTTCAGGTAACAGGCATGGTAATTTTTCCCTTTGAATGAATAAAGGTAGCTAAGTAGAGCACTTTCAAGTAAAATTTAGGGGGTTGCTTGTTTTTTGTGTTTTGAAAATCCATCATGGATTGCTAAGAATTATTGATCTATAGTAACAGTGAAGCGCCTTAGACCTGATATATGCAGGCAATTCATAAAGGTCCATTTACAGTCAAGAAAGAGAGACGCAGCCAAGAGCACATGGGCTGTTAAAAAGAGTTAATATTTTGGCAACTAAGACTATACACATGAAGTCAATGTTTAAGAAGAAAATCACTCTGGTTTATTTCATTTTTATGGGCAAATAATTTTCAAGTAACACTTATGATAACAGATGGATAAATTTATGTCTGCAGTTAATTTGAACGATAATTTCCTTAGGATGTTTTACTTGCTTGCATTTCTTTCTTTCTTTTATGAGAGCTGTCAGTTTTGTAGCTGAGAGCTCGATTTTACTGCTTCAGAAATTCGGATGCTGCTCCAGTTCATGAAGTTTTTTAGCAGCCAAATCAGTAGGCTTTAAGGCAGTGGTTTTGGTTATTTAAAATAATAAATATATCATGGAGAATATTCTTTTAGTGCTGAGAGAGAGAGTTGAAATGCAAGTACCATAGTATCTCCCACAGCAAGAGGGGAATCAAACTGTCTCTGGACCACAGTCCTGCAGTGGAGGAAAGCACATGTTTTCCCACCCCACTAGGTCCAGGCATCTGAGAGGTCAGAGAAGACATGGGCTGTTGTCCATGGTGTGGGGGAAGCCAGAGCAGGCTGGTGACTGCAGCTGCTGATTAAATCAGTGAGTGTTAATAGGGATTGGTGCATGTTAAAGTCTGAACTGTTTTGCTCAGCTGTAGGCTTAGGTGGCTGATACTAGGTACTGACTTGTTGATGCATTAGGTTTAAGTTTCTGAGATGTTCTGCAAGAATAAAAGATACAGGCTCTGTTGTAAATGTCTGTGTGTTCCCGAGAAAGCAGTGTAACTCCTACTTGTCCCAGGGTAGGAACAGCAGAAGTAGACTTTGATTGTTTCTGTGCTCAGAACAGGTGAAATCCCTCTCCATCCTGCAGAGTTTTCTCAGCCAGCGTTGGGCAGGCAACATTATCAGTAATGGTACTGATCATTGTAAATTAGACTGTTAACAATAGTCATAGAATCATAGAATAGCTGGGGTTGGAAGGGACCTTTAAAGGTCATCTAGTCCAGCCTCTCAAACTAATGTTACATATTGTTTCCAAAATCTTTTGTAAATGTTATCTGATTGTTCTTCATAATGGGACTCAGAAGTGGGTTGCACTGTGTTTTCACTTAGAGAAAGAGATTATTGTGCAACCTCTCTATAGGATGGGGTCGGTGTGAAAGCATAGCGAGACTGTAAGGTCTCCTAGTCCTCAGCTCCAGCTCTTTCCATTTTGTGCTCTCTACAAAGGATTCCCAAGGGGAATTTCAGCGTCATTTTAAATACTGGAGATACTGAAGACAGGAACAGGTCCACCCTTCTGGAATGAGTAGGGAGTGACAGACATCCCCAAGGTGACTCAGGTCTTGTGTGGTCTTAATCACCACTGAGATACGCTTATTTTTCTCCAAAACCTAAAGGGAGGTACCCACATGATGTAGCTGTCTTGAACATGCTTAATCCATGGCTAAAAAGGTGACCACGACTGAGATGGAACATGATGGCTGTTGAATTTGGGTAGGGACAGAAGATGGGGGGATGTGAAGGTGGCATTTTTTTGTTACTGGAAAACATATTTCTACTTGGTAGTTTCGGAAAGGAAGTGATGGATACTATACAAGCTTAAACACAAATATTAAAATCCAGAGAGCCTTTGTGAAAGCCATTAGCACCTGCCACCAGATTTGGCACTCAGATTCACATATGTTACTTGAAAGTGTTTTTTCAAAAGGGAAATGCCTTGAGGCCACCATCCAACGGCACACTGAGGGCTGGGGATTTACAGATGTTGAATACGCAAATACCTGTTTTACACTCCCAACTGATGCAATGTTGCATGCACAAATTTGGCACAAAATCACACTCATTGTTGTGCTACTGGGAACCAGCTCTGCCTGGTATCAGAAGTCTGGTCCTCTGTCTTCCAGGATGGTGTAGCTCTTTCCCATTTGCATTCTTCATCTTGGATCCTCTGTAGAACATAAAAGGGAGGGGGAAAAAAAAAAAAAAAAAGACAAGACTTGCGGACTGGAATATAAAGAGACTTTATCCACCAGCTCAGGCATCCTGGTCCAACACTGATTAGTGGTGCTACTGACATCACTAGCACAGTTCATCAGTGGTTTGTCTCAGTGGAGCAAGAAGTTGGCGACCAGAAGATTGAACTTGGCGAGCCTACAAAAGAGAATAAAAGGGTGAATTAACAGTTTGCAGATGCTAGAATTCCCTCTGCTCGTGTTTATTTGGGCATCTAGACGCTTATAGTGAGGTCAGCCTGTTTTTGTGTATGGACTTCTTTTACTATTAGTTTTTAAGGCAAAGTATCACTTTGCTTTTAAAAATAGACTTGCATGCTAATTTTGACCAAAGCCATGTAATTGACTCATTTAAGAGTCTGCATTAAACAGGCAATGCCTGATTCTCTTTTCAGACACTCAGTTGTAAATCAGGAGATACTCCACTGGGGAAAAGCTTGTTCCAAGTGCAAATCCAGCCTGTAGACTTTTAAAATTAAAAAAAAAAAATCCAACAAAACAAAACTGGGGGAACTTTTTATATGTACATTGATCTTGTATAATATGGAGGTTTGGAAGCCCCTGGATATTTCCTTTTCACCTGAAGCTTAAATCGGCAAAGAGAGGTGTGAGTTAGGGAGGCCAAAATAAACCTGCCTGTGCTACCCTATTGTGAAAAGGGATCTACTATTCTGAAGGCCGATTACTGTAATTCTGCTTTAAGAAAAACTCTTGTTGTATAACAAGGTATTAATCACAGAAACACAGTATAGCATATGCAATGGTGAGAGCTATCTTGAGGCTGCTGTCACCTGTACCAACCAAGGAAGGCAAGAGACAGAGCAAGTGGAAGAACAGATTTGTGTAACTGGGTTTGTGCTTTGATTTTTCTCCTGGTGTGTCATCACCTAAACTGTTGAGGGAAGCTGGACAAGCCCTGGACTCCCTTTGGTGGTCTGGTGGAGAATTCATAGTGCTCAGTGGAGAGTCCTGCCTGGCCACTTCTCACTGTTGCTTTCATCATTCCTCCACTGAAGGAGGGTACAGCCCCAAATCTAGGCCTTTATGTTTGCTAGTTGCAAGGTATTCAAGTAAACCTTAAAAACAAGTAAAATGGGCCTTGCAAACTGCAGAGTATATGTTTACCATCTCTGTAATTCTTCCCGTGATGAATGGGGAAAGTTGCCTGTGCGCAGTAGGATTTTGGTTTAAAGAAATGCATACATTAATGTCAGCTCCTCTGAGTCCCTGACATTTTCATATTGTATTTGTTATTACGCCTGTGCCAAGTTCTACTGTATAAGTCTAATTCTGCCTGCCTGTTCTCAAAGAAAAAAAAGCTATATTGGCCCCTCCTGTCCTATAACATAGGGATTTTGGCTATGCCCTTGCTGTATTTCTCTTCAGCATTTGGGATGTAGAAATGTAGACATAATTCAGGAAATTTTCTCTGTTTCAGAACTGCAAAGAATCGTGAGAGATTTACACCCAGGCTTAAGCACTCTGGTGAACAGGAATGGACATAAATACAGGATGAAATACTCTGTCACCCACCCCACCCCCACCCCCACATATACGAGAACTTGCTGTGGATCCACAGGCCACCCTGTAAGCTCTCAGGAGACCAGGCAGAGGTCCCATATAACTCTAGATTTCTAGAGTGTTGAAATCAATATATGGATGCCAGACAATTCATCACTTTCCATCCCAAAACTGTCTCATCAGAAAATTCCCAACCAGCTTTAAATTCCCTGCTATTGGGAAGATTTTAAAAGGCCAGTGTGGAGAACCTAAAGACTGGCAATGTTCCTCTAACATGGAGGTTTCTGTGGGATGCTTGTGTGAAAAGGCAAACAGGATACAGATTGCAAAGAATGCTAGGATCATGCCTCAGCTGGGATACCTTTGTATGCGACCTGCAGTGATTAAGATATCTCTGCACCTGAGTGTACTTCCAGTCACCCCGCTGCATGTTGTTGTCCCAGAGTAGAAGGAAATTTGGCTACTCAGTTTCCTTAAATTCAGAGTCTGGTGTGCTAGCACAAATCCTTCCGTACTGTTTCACATTAATGCAAGTTGATGGGGTTGAGACGGGTTCATGTTCTTTTCTCCTGCCCCTCCTGCCCAGGTGCTCACTCCAGTGGAGAAGCACAGATGTCCCAAGGCATTCTAGTCAACTGTAGCTGTATCCCCTGCAGCTCCACTGTGAGAGCCTCAGGCTATTGGAACCAGAGCTGGGAAGGGAATTTACAGAGCAAGGAATGAGTTTGTACTGCTCGTGGTGTTGGTCTCCTACAGGTTCAATCCATGTCTGACCAGTTTTAGGGCCAAGTTGCAGCAGGACTGCATATGAAGAACCAGTGATCTTCTTGATGCGCTGGAAAGACAGGACATGACTGCTGGCTAGAGTTAGTTGTTTGGCAAAAGTAGACGTGAAAATGAAAGCTTTAAAAAGCCTGGCTGTAATTTATGTGGATTTCTTGAGGATTTTTACTGGTATGGAAACTGGGACTGGAAATCTCATTAAACTGGGTGTTCTTGTGAGAGTTCCAGGTTTTCTTGGTCATGGTTATGCCAGGAATACCATCATAGCAAACTTGCTGAGAAAGGATTTATGGATTTGGGATCAGATCCTATTCTCAATGAATTAATGGTAGTTCTGCAACTGACGTCAAGGTAACTGGTGTGTGCACCTGGATGAGACACTTATTTGTCATTCCAGTTCTTTAATCTAGGCTACTTTCACATTACTGGAAAACATCAATACCCTCTTTATAAGCCTATTAAATACCAGTTCCATTGTTATTTTCTCTGATTGATCAGAAGAGATCTGTCAAGGAAAAGAAAACGTGTGTGCAATATACCTCTGCCAAAAAAAAAAATTAAATATCAGAAATGTAATGTGAAGATAGAATTACTAAGAGAAGCAGAAGGAAAATAATTGGAGCTCCAGTCAGCAAGAAGAGATGTTGTAAACTGTAGTTATTCACCTCTCCTAGACGCTGAAAACACAAACTCTGCCACTGTTCAGCCATTTTATAGATGCCTGTAGAAAGTAACAGAGGTCTGTTGGACAAAATTGCTCTGGTGGCAGCTGAAACTGGGCTCAAATCCAAGTCCAATAGCTAAGCTGCCATCTGAAATTGGAAAAGTTTGGATTCATACCTGAATCCCTTGCTCACTTTCTGCTCTGTGCAGTAGACCTAATGAAACCCTGAGTCTGGACTTGACTGATGGGGGAAGGAGAAGCAATTCCAATCCATGGAAAATGTTGCTGTTTCAAATTGTTTTTTAAAAAGTTTAGTAACAAAATTTGATAATATGGGAGTTCTTAGCAGAAGCGGAGAACACTGGTGAGTTGGTACTGGGGTGCTGCTTTTGGTAGAAGCTCCAGAGCTGTGGCTGCTGGAACTGCAAAGCTGACTGGCTTGGAGGTAGGTAGCCCCAGAGGTAGGCAAGTTTGTTAAAGAGTTGTGAACTGAAACATGGCAAAATATGATTTCAGAACTACGAAGCTTTACTTCTATCAACTTCCAGGTAGGCAGTGGGAAAGAGGAGGCAGGTGAATGAGCAAAAAGCTGGATGAATCTGTCTTGGAACTTACTCTGTTTTTCAAGAGATATCAAATAAGACCTACCAAATGCTTTGAGTTCAATGAACTGTTAATCATCATCTGAAAATTATTCTGCCAGAGAACTTCCAAACACCTTTTTAATCTAAACACAACACTTTGGTGTTCAGCTTTGGATCTATCCCTGGCAGAAAAGTGAAATGGCCATCATTTCCTGGAATACTGTTGCAGGTCTGAAACTGATGTGACTTGTACCTAAAATAAATAACTGGAGTATTTTTAGTATTTTTCTGTACTTTGTTATGCGAAATACCTTAAATACTGAATTTTGCACACTTTTAAAAATTGTATTTGTACACTGAAGGTAAATGGAGAGGAAAATCAAATGCCACTACTGAGTTAACTCAGTATGAAATTCAGCACCAGTTTTCAGTATTTATACAGAATTCACATTCACTTTGTGTTTTTCCTTGAGGTGTTTGAGGTACAGTGAAACTGCTGTGAGGTTCTTATCACTTAGCGATCTGGTCTGGTTCCAGTTGAAAATTTTGTAGTACCTCTCACCGGGGGGATTGGTTTAAAAGGAATAGAAATCTGCCAAAGAAATAAAGACTTCATTATTGACATCAATGCTATTTTTAATCTGGTTTCCTAAGGAAATGAGGCTTAAGCAATCACGGTGTTTGTGAGTATGTGTGTGTGTGTATATAGGTGTGTGTGAATGTCTTTCTCCCTCGTAAATTTTTCATCTGTTGGCTGATTATAACCGAACTTGACAGATGGCTAGAGTCTCCAAGATAATAAGTTCTTGCATGCTTCATGAAAATAAGTGATTGGGTAGAAGAAAAAGAAATTCTTAGTGCACAACCATGGAAGAGCACAGCATGAGCTCCACTTTTATGAGATCTCAGAAAATCCCTATGGGAGAAGGAAGTCAAACACATATCTGGACAACTGCACTTTATTGGTCCCTCTGCATGTGGGAGGATGTAGCGTGTAGTACATGTATCAGTCATGGCATGGTTTGAACAGAACAATGATGTTTAGACTAAGTAGTTATTACCAAGTTTATCTCAGGAGACACATGTTACCTCTGGGCTGCCATTTAACGAGGTGTTTATTCTCAAGGCCAGAGCAATATCATGGAGCAGGTTTGTAAATGTGATGGAGGTGTGGCTCCAGGACTCTGTATGAACCTAATGAGTCATGGCACTCAAAAGTGCAGCCTCACTACCACTGATTGGCCAAGTGTGCCATCAACCATGCCCAGAAATGTTCATAAGTAGCCAAGGGGTGAAAAGAGCATCAGAAACTCCTACAAGCCCAGGAGGCAGCTTGGGGCCACATTCCTGTGTGCAGAGTTCAGGAACGATTTCACCAGAACAAAGTCATTCTCTTGAGAGCTGAAACAGCTCACTGGCAATGGGGAGCAAAATTAAGAAAAAATTTAAAGAATAAAGCATGACCTGGAGGAAAGCGATTTTGCAACATTAGCTTATCAGACAAGGGGATGGTTGTCACTTAGCAGTTGGAGAAGATGCTCAGAAAATGTTGTGATGAGGACAGACTGAAACCTTTCCAGAGCAAAAAACAGATGGGGATCAGAAAAGTCAAGCCAGAGTTAGTTCTTAATTTTTTTTTTTTTCTCCTTGAGATTGAAAGTTTTGTATTTAGTATCTTGGTAACAGTGATAACTGTTGGGGTGGGACTTTCCCTCTTGAACTGTAGGTGTCTGAAAGTTCAGTTAATCTTCTGTGTAAGATTATCAGGTTCCTTTCAAACCCCCAGAAGACAAATCCTCCCGCTCATCCTGGATGCATATTTTAAGATGGAAGGAATTGCCCTCGAGACATCTTCCACTGGCTACAGAGGAAACCTAGAAGACTGGCCTCCAACAGATGCCTGATTTTCAGATGAGTGGGATTAATTGAACCCTGAGAGCAGGAGTCAAGAATTCAGGGTGTTTTGTCCTTCCCTCTACCTGACCTTGAGCAATATTTTGCATTGCTGCCAATGGCAGAGCCTCATTAGCCCTGAGGAGGAAAATTTGCAAGCGGAAGACTGACACAGGATTGCTTTCCATCATGCCTTGGAGAGCATCTTGGCATGGACTCTAGGGGAAAAGAAAGCCCTCTGCTGCCAGCTCTGGAAAACTCATCCAGGGCTAGGTTTCATTGTTGTGGGAGAGGAGAAGCTGGAATGCCCCCGTAGCTTTTGCTAACTATCGTGCAGCAACTGTTGAAGCCCAAGATTGGCCAACCATTTTCTTCACCATTCAGATCTCCTTGTGAGCCCCAGTGCTTGGCGCAAACTGTCCATCTTTATGATTGCACAGAAGAGATGGATTCAGACATGCAAATGTGTCAAGTGTTTCCGTCTTTCCTCACCTCTTGGCTGTAGGGAGAGAAAGCCACTTTGATGCAAGCTCAGTCATTCACAAGCTTGACCTGCTTGGAGCTGTGCAAAGGAAATGGAACTGCTGACAAGAGAGCAGTCTTTCATTTCTGTTCATCAAGGACAGTTACTCCTTTTTCAAGGGAAGAAGCAAGCTGTCAAAACCAAATGTTTTTACATACTACATGTTTAACTTTTTCACTGTTCTCTTAAAGCAGCAATGAGGCCAGATGCATAAGTGCTGTCAATGAGAACTAATTCAGACCTGGAGACCCTTTGCAACAGCTTTCTGATGTAACTTGTCTTTTTGCATGCAAGACTTGGGGAAAAATAATGTGGGTGGGTGGGTGTTTTGGTTTATTTTTTGTGTGTTACGGAGAGACTCACCAGATAGTCTCCCCTGTGGAGCCACTCACCAAGTCAGTAGTGTTTATTCAGCATCTCCCTGAAACACCAGCATCTTAAAAATTGTCTTCCTGAAGTTGTTACATTCCCCATTCAATCATCTCCCACACAATAAAAGCTCCAGTGTTGGCTTGCCTTTAACTTCTGTGCTGCACAGTGCTCCTGTCAAAAGGGAGCCCTTCCTCCTAGCATTTTTGTTTTTCTTAATACTTGCCAATCACCCTGCTTGCCTTTACCCAAAGTTTGTTGTCTTTGCAGTTGGTCACAGCGTGAGCTACCAAAAACCTCACTGAGCTTGATGGGGTATTCTGTTAGCCTAACCCTAACACACGATCTTCCACCTCCCCCGCACACAAAGGGCCTTTTCACTGGCCCACCACAGCTCGAAGATTTCATTTCATGTGTTACAATTAATCTGTATTTATTGCCACTTATCTCTAAATGGCTAACAATATCAAGAGTTTAAAAAGTGCTTTTAATGTCAAACTGGGTCAATTAAAACTCTACTTAAAATATTTGCAAAACTTCTAGCCTGAAAGTTGCCCCCTCAATCTGCTGTTAACCAGAATGTTTTAAATAAATACACACGGCTTGAGGAGACTGACATTTGTTAAAATTCCCCTTGATATTTTAGTAGAATCAAGGATTAATTCCTTACTCCTACATTCAATTGCTTTTTTATAAAAGGAGAAAAATTAATAATCTTTTAGATGGTTGTAAATATTTGAAAGATTGTTTCAATCAATTAAAAAATAGAAAGTCAGGACATACAGCTTCAAAAATTGTAATGCCAGAAGAGCCCATTAGATTGACCAATCTGATCTCCTGGAATTCCATCCTGTTCTGTGGACCCTAATAGTGTGTTTTAAACTCTGAGTTTAGAATCATGGGCCACAACCAAAAAAAAAAAAAAAAAAAAGAGCAAAGTCCTTCACTATTGTGTGTGGACACAGGAAATAATGTAGTAGGACATAAAATATTAAAAAAATAAATAAAAAATGAAAGAGCAGCTTTTACTAGTGTATGTTGGGGTTTACTGAAGGCTGAAGATGGCTGGAGGATCCACTTTTTCACCTTCCAGAAGAAGCCTCAGTTTTTCCTTGAACTTCTTTTTTAAAAGCTCAGATTTCAGGACAGCCTTAATAAATCATCTGAAGTAAGTGCTGGTGTACTGCCCATGAGAACTCTGAACTCTTACGTAGTTCAGCCAAGGTTGCACTGTGTTAGGATGGTGAAGAGCATCGCACAGAGAAGTCCCAAGAGGGACCCCCAGGTAGGGCTTACTTGTGTTGGGTGTGGTAGATCCACAGAGTGAGATCTTAGGCTGGGGGAATTAACTACCTAAACTAAAGGTCTGTCCACATGGAGCCATTTGGACTTTAAGCTCTGATCCTCAAACACTTACACTTTCCATGAGCAGCAGTATTAATGAAGCTCAGTTTCCTATGGTTTTAGGTCATTTGCTTGAATTCCCAGCAGGCTAATAAGGTTTGAGCCGTAGCTGAGGCATTTCTCTTAATTAGGGCATTTGTATTATCTTTATGGGTCTCTGATGTCTCTAATAAAGCTCACCCTGCAACTTTTCTTTCCGCAGGAGAGATCGGTGAGTTTCTATCCAGCCATCTGTTTTCATAAAATGTATAAGGAAGGACACTGTTGGAGACAGCTACTCTTCTGTCTAATAGATTTGAAATTTGCCCATGGGTTCAGAATATTTCAGCGGAGATCATAAAAACAAAAGCATATGCACAAAGGGACAGCAGGATCCTGTAAGCATTGTGTTCTTTGGAAACAAGGTTAAAATGAAATTGTCATGTTTATGCAGTGTAAATATTGCACAACTTGAGTACACCAAATGGTTTTGATCATTTCTTTAGTCATTTGTTCTTGTAGAATATTTAATTAAACAGATCTGGCTTTCTCAAATGATCCATAAGTCCATTTTTATAGGTTAGGGATGGAAATGTATCTTGAAGAATTGCTTTTGTGTAAGAAATAACATTTAAAAAAATCTTCTTTTGCTGCTTGCCATCCATAAAAAGAGTGTGGTTATGGCAATTTGGAGGAAAGCAATTGTTCTTTGATATCAGTGTTCTAATGAAAGTAAAGATGCTGGCTTGTGGATGTGCTTTTATTGCTCATTAGTTGCTGTCCTATTCGTTATTCTTTTTGGGTTTGTTTTTAATCTTAGTATCAAGAAGCCAAGTGATGCTGGTGACTAATTACGTCCCAAGAATGGCAAACAGCACAAAGCTGACAGTTTGCAAACAAGTCCTAGAACGAAATATGTTCGCATAAACTATTTGGGTTTTTTTAAATGCTTGCAAGCAGGAATACTGTGAGTTTCCCAGTACTGCTTTTCATCCCCAGATTACTGAGTCCTGTCAGCCTGGTTTCGGACACGTGTGTCCTGGAGTGTCATGTGGCCCTGATTCATTTATATTCTCCCCTTTGGATCTGACAAAAATGTCTCACTCGAAAAGGTCAGGTTTGAGATCTCTTTAAAGGCTGTTGCCTTTGGCAATGTTAACCAAGGAGCAACAGGCTCTTATCCTGGACAAGGACTGCTGCTTTAGGCTGACTTTTTGATAAAATCTTTTATTTCCTCAAAGAACCATTTAAAGACTGCATGTTAGTATTAAGAGCATTCTTGTGCAGATCTGAGTACCAAAGTGCTCTGGCCAGCGTCACAGGAGCCAGTGATGAACAAGCTGAGAAGTGTAACAACAGGGAGGTGAAAACTGAAATTTGATGGCAGTGTGAAGTAAGGGAGGAAACTGGTTGCAGTTTCCCACCAGTTGGACTAGCCTAGCTCTGTGCATCTCTGCTCGGAACATTTGAACCCATAGGCTAATTTCCCTTAAATTTGATGGAAGGTGGGAGTTCATGTGATTATGTTCCTTTGGCAAGAAGAGGAAGTTTCTGTTCATCTTCCCATTCAGGAAGAGCCTGTGACGTAAACTCAAACTCTCTCCTTGCTAGGTATTGGAAAAGGATCTCATTCTCCAAACATGGATCCATAGGAAAACACATTTGGTGGTTCCGCTGATCAGGAAAAAACTTGTGTTTTAATGCTATTTTCTGCCAAATTTCAGCGTTCAGGATTCTGCAGGCTCTCAGTTACTCATCTGCTTCCATTGGATCCAGAGAATGAAATAAGGAGGCTTTGCCAAGATTTGGCTGAAATGAAGGAGGTAGTTGATTGAATCTCACCAAGGGGCCAGCAGAGAGGAGGTTGGGTACCAGTCTAGTATGGCATGGGCACCAGTCTAGTATTAACAAAATACAAACACAATTGTGTTGAAAATCTCTTCCTGCTGGGTGAGAAAGGGAAATGAATACAGGAAAATAAAACTTGAGTCTTCAAAGGGAAGGGGCTTTAAGTGCAGTCTAGTTTTTACAGTCTTGGATCACTGTAACTGTGGGAAAATATGATGAGACAGTGTACCCAAGCACATTTGCTTTTTCTTTTTTTTGTTAATTCTGTACTGTTCTGCATAAGCAGACAATGATGGATTGTCCCAGAGTTCTGTGCATAGTATCGAAGAGAGCTGGATTTAATTGTCCTGCATTTATTGTACGAAAGGAATGAATTATGAGCCACTTTACAGCATCTCCAGTGAAAGTGATTATCAGCACTGCTCCTCGCCAGAGATATAACTCTGTCAAGCAGGCTCCCTCCTCTCTTGGGTTCCTTGGAAAAAGCTCGTGAATTTGCAGTCTTCTGCCAGTGAAAGCTCAGGGTGAAACACAAAACTGAAAGCTGCCAATAGCTATATATTCAGTTCAGATGTTGTAGGAATTTCTTATTCCTTTTTTTTCTTTTTCCTCTGAGTGGAAGATTACTCAAGGTTTTTGGAGCATGCAACCAAAATAGTGCAGTAGAATGTGTTCCCAGTTGATTGCTCTTGATTTTGTAGGTGAACTGTGTGGTTACCTGTTGGCTTTAATTAACTTTGACCAGGGCTTATGCACACATACAGTGCAATTGGTCGTGATGCCATCGAAAGGCACTCTTCACCCTCACTCACCGAACCATATCTCATAGCTGTTTTCACACTGCTTCTCCCTGCAACGCACAGATAGCCCCAAAAATAGGTTTATGCTGAGGCTGATGTATAAAAGGAACGTTATGAGCTCTGCCTCTGAGACACTGCACAGTAACTCATGTGCAGAAGTGCAGGGAGTTTTGCTTTTTACATTTTCTATTGACTACTGTGGCATAATAAAGGACAGTGGGATGAATTGCAGGGACTGTAACATTGCTTGCCAGAAAGATATTTTGGGGGGAATGGTCCCCAACATTGCAGAACAACAGCTGTAAGGGCAGATTTTGTGTTAGGGTTTGTTTAGACCTGCAGAATTATTTTCAGGACCTTCAAGAGCGCTACCTCACGCTGTGTGCTTTAGGGAGCTATGGGTTCTGTCCCCTGTGCTAGTACGTTTCTTGTGCTGCCTTGCAAACAAACGTGAGGTTCCTGTGTGCTCACAGATATTTTTGTGCCTGGGTTAGCCCAGATAAACAAATGAATCAACACATAGATAGAGGTAACAATGTGTGCACAACTGTGCAAGCCCTTATAAAAGGGTGTCTTTCTGTGCCCCTCCACATGAACAGATTTCACATGGATTTATCAACAGGTCTACAACTGCCGGAAAGTCTGTTCTTAAAAAGAAGAAGAAAAAGGGGGGGATGGCAGCAGTCCTCAGGCTGAAAACTGTCCTGCTAATTAATAACAGCTAAGAACAGAGGTTATGTGGAGTGTTATAGCGACAGGTCATGAATTGGGAGAGGAGCATTTGTGGTCACATCTTCTGCGTGCAGAGTTATTTTTTAAACAATTACCTATGTAACTTTGCTCATGCATTTTGAATAATCAGCTGTTTAATGCACAAACTAGTGAAGACTCTTTCATTTTTTCCACTTTGTCATTCTATTGATTTATTCACAATCCTTTGAATGTAAGAGGAGTATCATCTAGAACAGAGAAAATTTAAGAAAAAGGACTTGGGAATTTGCCTTATGTTTTGTGGACTGAAAAGATTGTCTGAACTTTTGAACAGAGTTGCTGTGAAATGTTGTGGAGTTAAATGGCTGGATGAGCCTTCCACAAGATGGGAAGTCATGGGTGGCCACTTGTCCATTATCCAGAATTGGGCAAGAGTCTAATGGGAAGAGCTGGATGGCAACTTCGTGACAAAATGGGCTTTCACTCCAGAATGCCAATTCATGGTGGCTTTTTGTAGGAATATAAGGGAGAGTTCTCCAAGGGGGGGAAAAAAACTCGTAACACAGTAGGATCAATATTTTATGCTGTGAGACCTTTCACTTTTTCCTTCACAAATAGCTGATTTCCTGGTGTTTGCTAGATTCGTTTGGGATGTGGGAAACAAGTTCGTGTCCATTCCTGATTCTTGAGTTAATGCAAGGAATAGAGTGTTTGATTTGCTTTTGGAGTAATTACTGCAGGAAGAGGACAGCGATGGATGGAGCATC
Source organism: Leptosomus discolor (assembly GCF_034619465.1). Classification (NCBI taxonomy): domain Eukaryota; kingdom Metazoa; phylum Chordata; class Aves; order Leptosomiformes; family Leptosomidae; genus Leptosomus; species Leptosomus discolor. Next base: position 53,922,785 of record NC_141393.1, on the reverse strand, counting down.
CCCAAGAAGAGCTATTCCAGAACCATTATTGCATAGCAGCTTATTGCACATTGCCTATTGTGACCAATTTAATTGAATAGCGTTGGTCGTTTAGGATGCAGTACATGCAGATCAAAGAGCTAGATCTCCAAGTACGCAAAATCTTAAGACAATTTGACTCTTTAGTCAAACAGAAGTGAAGTGCTCGGTAACCAGAGCCTCTGCTGAGGGCTGGATTTTCAAAAGGCCTGAGCCTTTAGGCAGCAGTTTTGAAAACCTGGCTGAATTTCAGTGCGAGCCTGTCTGTAGAAACCTTTTATATCTTCATTGAGCACAAAGGGACAGACTGTCTTGTAAGTTTGTGCCTTCATTAGGAGGAACCGAATCCTATTGATCTCAGCATGCATTATGGTTGGATCAGACCTCTTCAGCGTGTGACCTGTTAGCACTATACTTAAAAGCACTGCCATGGCAACAAGGGCAGCAACCCCAACAGCAGGGGAATGGGAAGTGGCATGAGGTGAAGAAGGGACATCCTCTTCTCATTGACAGAGATTTCCCCATAATAGAAAAGGGGGGGGGAAAAGCTTGATAAGTCAAGTGGCTTGGTTCTTAAGTGAACTTACTCTAAAGTAAACATAATGCTGTATGTGTCTCATTTGCCAGTGAGATCATCTGTTTCTTTGTAGAGAAGAAAATGTGTTTCCATTCCAAGTTCAGGGCCACTCAGGCAATTTACATGAACAAATAAAGATGAGGTTTAGCAGCACTGAATAAATAAAATACAACTCTAAGTGGCCACCAAAGAACAGAACTGTTCAAATGGAATAGTACTGGGACGTGAGCCAAGTGGCTGCTGCTTGCCATGCCTGCTTACGATTCCCCATGCAAGCAGTGCTCAGATGCTTCTTGCTGAGGTCAGGTTTATGGCTGTAGCAAAACATATACTGGGAGATAAACAAGCTTTGCTACATATGAACAGCAGGGCAGAGAACATAAAGTAAATCTGTGCTGTAGCCATGGTCTTGCCAGAGCAGCGTAGGTCGGGGCTGACTAGGGCAAAGAATATTCAACACTTGGTAAAAGTGGTGGACATCTTGTTTCTAATATTTTTTTACCGGCTGCATCCTATGTTGTTCAAAGATATTAAATGGAGTTATTCCTAATTTTCTCCTATTTGAGATTAGGATCTGGCCACCCTCTATTTCAGTGCTGCTAGCCATGGAGCAGGTGCATAAGATCTCGCACATGGGGAAAATCAAAACACTCCACCCCAGAGCTGCGTTTTATCATGGATTCAGCTAACAGGTAAAGGCTCTAAGAGCTGTTGGTCCATTGCTGTTTCCTCATTGCACTAAGGGCTGGTGTAAGTAAATATCAGCTGGATAAGATGACTCTTCCATTTCCAACTCAAACTGCACATCTTCCAGTCTGGCACAGAACTGGCCACTGCGAGTGGGGCACTGTGACATCCCAGGAGTCTCTAGTGCAGCTCAGTTTTTGGGTGTGAGACTGATGATCTCTAACAAATCTCAGCGTTATGTAAAACTGTTACAAGTTAAAATGCCCTGTACCACTCACAATCAAATCAGCCCCGTGCTCTGCTCATTATGTAGCTTCCATGTGTAATTCCAGGGTCCAGGTCTGGGATGGAGTCATGTCTAGGGCATTAGTCCGAGCAGAGACATGTCTCTGTTCTGTAGTCATGACTTTTGGCAGTAGCTATGTGTTAGCTCCACCCTTAGTGTGGGAGGCCTGAGAGTATGGGATGGCTCTTGAATGAACAGCTTGACTATGGCTTCTGAACAGATGCTTATTTCCACTGAGTGGGGAGATGACTCACTTTGCTGTGACCAAGTAGCTTAGCTAGTGCAGAAGTGGTTCTCTGGTCTGCTCTGGAGTGAATGCCATAGCACTTACAAATTTGAAGTAGAGGTGCTGTAGTGTTTAGTATCTGTTCGGCATACAGGAACATACTGAGTGGTGGAAACTCTGCAATGGAGAATTGGTCCCCTCACCTGTCATGTCACTGCAAGTGAGGTGTTCTTTCCTGCTCCTGTCAGGATCTTGTGTCCACAGCTGAGCAAACTGTTTCTGCAGTGGATTTATCTCAAATGAGTTAGTTACCTAAATGCACGTGTTTCGTCAATACCAGAAATGGCCACCTCCAAAGTTACTTTACCCATCCTAGTACAGTTCTTTAAGATGCCAAAACTGAATTTCTTTGTTTGCATTTTACTGCTTCCTTTGCAATGAAGGAATCCAGTATAACTATCTTAAATGAAACATCCAATGTTTAGATGGCTAACAGTGGGTGGGATTAGTATCTCTAAAAATACCCTCTAATCTGAGTTTCTTCTGTGCTCATAGTTGTCCCTGACTTTCCAGTCTGAAAGTCACTGCATGCGATCTGAACTTAGATCAAAGGTAGTTAGCCAAATGCCAGATTCTTCTGTGAGTGTTGTAGCTTCAGTGTCGCTCAAACTGTCTCAGGATTTCTTACAATACGCTCTTTCCATGATGGAACTGCCATGCAGGCAAGCTGCGCTGGGGCTTCCTTTGGTTCCTTTATGTGCTTATTTATTTGCTCAAGGTTCAGGTGGAATTCTGGTTTGATGGCCCTCTCAAACCTCTATTTGATTACATATAGAATTTTTCAGCAACTAATTTTAGATCCCATCATTCTCCTCTCTTCCCCTTTCTTGCCTTCCCTGCCCCATCTCTTCTGTGCTTTCACACTCCCACCCCCCAAAAAGGTGAATTTGAAAGAAAACGAACACCCGAGCTTATGTGTATCATTTGACTGTATACATAAGCTGGAATGAACTAAAACTGCACCAAAGTGCTTATTGATAAGTACTACTAAACTGATGAAATTTTTCAAAAGTCAAGTTACTATAATATAAATATAACTGGTGCAGAAGCTAGGGGCTGGAAGCCTGTGTGCTGAGTGAAGGTTGGTTGAGAATATCTATGGGAAAGTCAGTGTGATTCTAAGAAAGGCCAGTGCTTTGCATCCAGATGCTTTTGGCCTTTGAGTTTCACATCTGCTATCCTCAAACATTGCCATGAATGCACGTTTGAGTTATAGTTACCTTTTGTCTGCAGCTCAGCAGATGGGATGTAGTTGTTCAGTGCTGTTACTAGAAGTATTCTTTATATTAGCTCATAGTTTTAAATGCTAAGACCTGTATATTCATGGTAGCCGGCTCCAGGTACTTGAGCGAGGTAATGATATTAGTTATTCAGACTAGGATTTCTCATGTTTCTCTCAGGAGTAGGAAGTATACCTCTCCAGAGAAAGCTACAGCTCTCTGAAGAGACTGATCTCTCTCAAAGCATCTGTCTCTGCATTGACTATAGTGGAGCCTAAGTAAAGTGCTGTGGTTAAAAGCCTAAAGTAAAGTGAAATCCGGGCTGGGAATTGGTACATCCCAAGAACCTTATGAGGGGAACAAATCAGCCTAATTCTTCCTGGTTGAGAGATAAGAGACTGAACTGATATGCCCAAAGCAAAACAGAAAGTCTGTGGCAGATTTAGGAACTCATCCTAGGTGTTCTGAAGTCCAGTTATGGCCTTAACTGTTCGCATGCCGTTGCTGCTGCACACAGCTGATGATCTGCACCTCTCCAGACAAAATATATATTTCTAAGATAGTCAAGATATCTGTATGTGTGTGTGTATATAAATATATAAAGAACTGCTGTTAAGATACACCTACACTTCCTGATGCCGTAGCTACCAGGTGTCATCGAAACGTACAATTTTTCACAAAAAGGCTGTTACTTCCAACCCAGCTTTGGCTGATGTTGGGTTGGAAATAGATCCACTCAGAATTACTGGCTCCAAAGACCTCACCCGGCTCAGGAAGCCCCTGCGCTGCAAAAGGCTGGAGGCTGGGAGGATATCAGGGGAAAGGATCCCTACGGAGCTGCCCTGGGGTTTATACTCCTCACTAGACATCTACGGTGGCCATTGGCAGTTGTGGGATGGTGAGTTATATGGAACTTTAGTGTGATCCAGTACCTCTGCTCTTAGGTACGGCAGCCTAATCCTGATGGACCCTTTTCATGTCCCAGAAATCAGCTACAAGGTGATAACACAACTTAAACCAGAAAAGAGCAAGAAGAGCCTGGGTGGGCTCTTGCAGCATGTCAAGGAGCATGAAGCATGAATTCAAGTTTTTGTTCAGCTTTCCAATAACTGCAGTGCTATGAATACTCAAGAATCCAACATTGACGATCTCATGGGATACTGTGATGCTGCTAAATTTAAAAGAATAAGACTATTTTTAGCATAAACAGTTAAGAGTCCCACAAATCATATTCAGGCATGGTTCTGATTATAGATATGTAACATGTTTGCTGTGATAAAAAACAGAGCTGCATCAGGTGATCTTGTTAATGCAATATTTGTACACTTGGGTAATAGATGCAGCTGTGGCTAAAAAGAGTTCTTAAAAAAATCAGCAGTTCTATTTTACTAGCAATTATTCATTTATAAACTGTAGCAGAGGAGTAGCTAGAATCAGAGGCAAGACCTGCTAGTCTGGAGGTCGGGAAGGACTATAAAATGAGAAACATGTTCCACTCCCAGGACAGATGTCCTTTCCCCTTTGCTGACTCTCTGCAACACTTGCTGTACTTCAGACATATGCTTACCTTCAACTTGACTTCATTTTGACATAAACATCACTTGAAGTTTAACATGTGCTCACAGGCTTTGCTGCATAAAGATGGACTTACGTATGTGCCTAAAGCTGTCCTTAAATTGCTCTTCGAAGTAGTTTCTTTTAAGAGTGGTCAGAGAGAACGTCTGCTGTCAGACTTCTGATCCTGATTTTGTAAGGGGCTGAGTCTGCTTGGGGGTGCTGGAAATGTAGACCCTTCTCAGTCTGATCACCCTGGTGAATATTTCACACTTGTGATATGAGTTATTGCCAGGGACCAGGTTCTTAGCCAGTACATGTATGGTTGGCTATAATGGGCACCTTGGTGTGGGGTGAGCCGGTATTTGCCTGAGGTTATTGGGCAATGGGAGTGTTCACAGGGTTCACCGCAACTGTGAATGATGGGACTTCTTACAGCATTGGTTTCCAATTCAATTTTTTTCTTATTCCGTTTGGCTCCAGTCAGCTGTTTCTGCAAATTTAGTGTGTGTCTGAGCTAACTAAGAAGAATGTGAGCCCTAAGATATCTTGAGTTTTGGAAACGTGGGGAAAAATACATGAAAAAACATACTCATTACTTGCCTCACCTGTCCAATCTCCAGTAGGTCTAAGGATTTACAAGGAGCTCTCCCAACAATAGACATCCTGTTTTTTTATGGGGCTGAGTTCAGCAGTTTGTGAGATCAAACAGGGAGCACTAAGTCCTGAACTTGTTTCAGATACTAAATTTAAAGTCTGATGGGGAAACTGGAGAGATATCTATATCTATATCTATATCTATATCTATATCTATATCTATAGTTTTGTTTGGTTTTTTTTTCCCCTGCTGAAGTTTTATTTTTTTGCAAACTGAAAACAAGACTTGGTGCATAAAATTCCAGGTAATCGTTTTCTTTCAGAAAATGTCATTTGCTTAAAATTAAAATTATTCATAGGTTTAATCTGGCAAGATTGTATTTTGTGAAGGAAGTTCAGTTGGAGGTTTTACATTCCTTTTCTGGGACACCAACAGGAGCAGTTCTGGTTTGTAATTGTAGAACGATCTTTCGTCTTGAACTACAGTTTTAGAACTTCACATATAAAAATCAGTTCACAAGTGCACGTCAAAAACTATTTTCATCCTTTTGGGCCTATGAGATGCCTTTGGCATCTAGACATCAGTCTGGTTTCTTGGCTCTTCATTGTCAGCCACATGGCACCGTTTAGTCAGCTGCTCCCTCCTGTGATACATCCAAGATAAACTCATGCCTTGGAGAGGCAAAACTGCACAAATTCCCACCATCTTTGAAATGCAACTTGTTCTTCAGGGCTGGACCTGTCTTGGGCCCACTGGGCAATGTCCTCAGAGTTTGTTTAAGGATTTTTTCCAATAAATGTAGCTACTGCATTTTTGTCTAGAAGACATTTGAAGAGGCATTTTCTGTCTCTCCTTCCCATCTGCATCCAGCTTTTATGAGCTCTAGTAGGGTGATCTGTGACTTAGCTTTGCTTTCTTTAGCCCAGATAATCCTAAGCTTGGACCTGCAAACCTGAGCACCCTCAAGCTAAGAGAAGCTTGAAACTGAGATCTAGAGCCAGCTCCTGTTTTCATAGGTGGTCCTTGAGGGATGCAATGAGTATTCCAGGTCATAACTGCTTTGTCTCATTGCCCTGTGGGAAGAGAAGTGTCTGAAACTGAGGCATAGGTGTGAGTTTGAGGCCATTTGCAGATATTCATTCAGGTGCAGGTTATGTGGCCGATGGGACTACCGATACCTTTTCGGGCCTATGACTTCCTGTTCAGTAAATGTGCTACAGCTTTTGATTGCTGTGCTCACTTTCCTCTGCTCCCCTTGTCGATGGTGTGGAGAGATGCACCGGCAGCCTTTAAAACCCCTTTGGGATGTATTCTACATCCCACAGCCTCTGAACCGGTGACTGCAAGCCAGCTCCACCTGAGCTGAAGGTAGTGGTGGTCCTCCAGAGGCATCCTGCCCAGCCTCAAAGAGGGCAATGGCGGGACTTTGAGTGAAGGGAGGTGGATGAGACTGGACGGACCAACAGCAAAGCAGCCTGGGAGAAGTGAGGGCTCCTTGGGGTTGTGATAGTTCGTTCAGGATGCCTTGTCCCCCTGCCAGCAGGCAGTGGCATGGTGCCAAGGGGATACAATACAGGGCCCAATGGCTTGCATCTGCTGAGACAGAACATGAGAATCCACAGTGGGGCCAGCCTCTCCCCCTTCCCATTTCTTCTTCCAAAAAAAATGGCTAAAGTAAATAAATTGTCTGTTCACATGTGTTTTGGCATCTGAATGGAAACACTCATCTGTGCACCCCCACCAGCCCCGCTCCCTCCCTCCCTCAGCGCTTTTGCTAAATGAGCCTTTCTTGCTCAGCCTCGGCTCAACCCAGAGTTACTCCATTGGTATTTCCCTCTTGGACTGATAACAAGCCAAAGGAGCAGGCTGTAAAGCTGGTGACATATACCAGCCCTAATAACGTCCGGGAGCTAAAAGGTCCCCAAGTCCTGGTTTGTGCAGCAGATAAACATTGGCCAGGGACTCAAGGGCTGCCTGAAACCTGCATGTCAGATGCTGTATGTACCACTCTGCTTGCCCTGGTCTCTGTAAGAGCTCAGACTTGTTAAAAACTCCTCCCTTGGTCCTGGCAAAAGTATAGCAGTATCCATGATGTTCCATGGAACACCAGTCTTGGATGGAAACTCTTGATGTGGCAGTACTTTAACGTTATTGGTAGCACATTACTGAAAAGGAAAATAACGTATATTTAATAATAGAATTTCATTAAATGATAATACAAATAGGTTACTGCAGGGAAAAGTACTCCTACAAATTCATTTTGACCAGGTCACTCTAACTTCGGATTGTTTTACACAGAGAAGAAGAGAGGTGGTAGGTCATATGTTGCAAAACGTTTCAGATGCTTCTAGTTGGAAAAATAAATATTCAAGTAATTACAATTCCCCTTGTTAAAGGCGGAGGTGGAAACATAGTGTCATCCTCCTCACGATGCACATTTCCTGTCCTGCAGGATAATCAGCCACTGAGACATCCTTAATCTTGTTGGATTATTTGCGGGTGCACCTGCCTGAGCTTTCTCTCTCCTGATTAACATTTGATTAAATCCACTTTTAAAATTCCAGCATGACTGCAGCACTGGGAGGGCATTTGCAGAGAGTGTTTTGCTCTCCATCCTGATTGCATCTGAATTAATTATGCTAAGAACAGTAACAGGAACAATATTGATGTAACAGAAGTTTACTAGGTTGATGTGGTCATTCAGACAAGAGGGCTGTAAGCAGCTTCACATGCTTCAGCTGTGGCCTCCCATGAGGAGAAAATGTCATCTCATTATTATTCAGATTGACCTGATTTGGGTAATTTCTTTCTGGGAGCGAGGTAGTTTTGGAATCTCATTAGCTTACCGACATTTGCATGTGTTAGTAAGTTCTTGCTTGCTTTTAATCCTCTGTTCCTTCTTTACCATTGCAAATGGGAGTTTGGTGAAAATCAGGGAGTTAGCCTGGGGGGCTGAAAACTTTCTAGACTGCATTATGAACCTGCTGTGCCATCTTCTGTTTGTGGACCCCTGATCCCACATGTACCGATGCAGGAAGCTGTTTCCTCTCCCCACGGACCAGGAAGCGGGGCTCCTGCAAGGACACAGGGGTGTCACCCCTGTCTCAGACCTGCCCCACTGCATGAGCTGTTGTTGCCTGTGCCAGAGGGGAAAAAGTCCCACTTTCATCATATGGACATGTAGCATTCATCACATCTGGGGTTTTCTTACCTGTATTGTATACATAATCACCAGTGCCTCAAGCCTATCTGAATTTGTCTGTCCTGCTGTATGAAAATCCAGGAGCAAATCCTGCCAGGAACAAGTACCTTATATGATCCATGTTCAAGGATGGTTATCTCCGGCAGCAGAGTTAGTAGGCTCCCTTTTCAGCAGGCTGTGGTGTGATGGAGGGACTAACCATGATCTCTGCCACGCACAGACAACCTGGGGTCAAAGTGAGCTTCTTGGGTAGCGTTTGGCAGCTCCTTGTAGAGGGAACAGGAAGCCATGTAGTGGACTGCAGCAGTGTGCTCTGGGTTTGGCAGGGCTTGCTAAAGCCTGGGACCTCCAGGTGCCCAGCGCCACACTGACTGCTGGATCAGGCAGAGGATTGCATCCTCAACAGCAGTTAGGTTTTACATTGTACAACTTAATGATAAAGTCTGGCATTGTGTTATTGCCCTTATACTCACTGTCGTTGGCCCAAATCCAGTTAGTCTACCTTGATGGTCTTTAATGGAGTATGCCATGAGTTACTTCAGCTTCTCACAATCTAATATACCGTAGATAAGTGCTTGGAAATCTTATAAAAGAAGAACCTTAGAGCAGTTTTCTCAGGCCTCATGAATGTCTGTTTGCTGTGATTTTTTTTCTTATCTTTTTTTTTTTTTTTTTCCTACTAACAGGTGTTTGTGCATGATTTGCTTAAAGAAGTCACTTACTTGCTAGGCAGCCCATTATGGGAATGTGAGACGCTGAACAGCTATTTTATCTTGCTCTGGGATACCTGTTTCTGTCCTTCCGGATCCTGTGGCCCATTGATGTAAAACCATAGCTTTCTCTGGAAAGCACACAGCAGCCTTCCTCTCCTATCAGTTGATGTTTTGAACCTATAAGAAGTCAGGAAAGAAAAAGAGAAAGTTGCTCTTGTCAAAAAAGTAGTAGTATTTTTTTCTAGATAAGTAACAAAAAAAGCATTCTCCCAAATATTTTAGATCTCCTTTCCCCCCTCCCCCCCCCCCCCCTTCCCTTTCTGAAAATGAAAAGTCCAATAACTCACTAAAACAGAAACCTGGGGGAAGGTTCTTGGGGAAGGTTTGATGCAGGGAAAAGGAGTATCTTTAAAATCTTTTCCTGAGAAGTGGCCTACTCTGTGACACCTGTGCCTGGAACTAAAAATGAATAATGTTTGTTTGTTAAAGAAAGTTTAAAATTCATTTTCAGGCCAGCTACAGATTAAAGGCTGGGTTTCTTGGGTTTAGTTGGTTTGGGTTTGTTTTTTTTTTCCTCATAGCCTTGCTGTTTGTTTGCTGTAGACTTATTTTCCTCAGCTTCTCTGTCATTGCTGGACCACACCAGCTGTGGGCCTCCCATCATCTACTGCTTACTTGGACAAAAGGTCCTGCAGTGGGAGCTGCCCAGACCTAATTCTGTAGGGTCATGCCCACTTTGCTCCTGCAAGTCTCCACAGTGACTCTGCATTTCTTTCACCTTTTTCCCATGAACTCAGTGAATTCCCTGGACTTTTTTTATAATTTTGGAAGCGATTTTGACTAGGTTTTTTTTAAAGGATTTTCATTTCTGGTTGCTGAAGGCTGAATGGGTGAACAAAAACATCTGGGCTAAAAAAAAAAAAAGTTAATAATAATCCAGATAGGCTTGTTTATTGACCTTTGAGTCTCTGACAAACAGCTGACTGTAGCTGTGTTAAATTACCCTCTGCAAGTATCTAGTCTTCATTTATAACCCAGCCTTATAACTTGCCGTGTACTGATTCTGCACCCAGTCCCTCTCCCACAGATGTCGTTTCTAAACATACTTTTACTGATTTTTTTTTCTTATGATGATATGGCTGATAATAAATTTTATCACCATTTTACTTCTCAAAAGGGCCATTTGTAGATTGATCCTTAGTTTTGCTATATTCTCTACAGGTATTTTCCTCCTGCATAATCAGGCAGTGTGTTTTTGCAGTGGATAGGTTGTTCAGGGAATATTTCTTCCCCATCAGTGATATGAATTATTGAAAAGGGAAGCAATATAAAAAGAATAAAGCAGGTGATATGTCAGAGCATAATTACTGTGATTGATGCATTTCAGTATGGAGGCAACATTACCATAAGATCTTCCTGGAGCTCCTCTGGAGGTTACTCATCTGCTGACTGTCAGGGTAGCAGCTTTCAAATTCACTCCCAGACCCTTTCTTTGCATTTAGAAGACAGCTCTACAACATGAAATGGTAGAAAAGCATGTCATGGCAAATAAAGAAGTTGCTAAGCTTTCTCTTCCTTTGTTTTCCCGCTTGGATAGTTGGGTAGTTCCATCCTGGTCTGAATTAAGAGTGAGTAAATGCTGCTCATCTTCATTTACTGTATCCTGTCCCCAGCTTTGAGAGATCCGCTGTGCTTTTCTCAGTTTCAAAGCTGAAGAGGCTTCACAACCTGGATGACTATCAGTAGGACAAGAAGGGAAACCACTTCATCAAGAGGCAAAGCCTCGTTTTTCTGTATGCTTGTTCTTCACTGCCTGTACCTGCACCTGACGAGCAGGGCTGCCCATGGTTGAACTCTATTTTGTTGACTGGGAAGCCTGAGGAGCCTCACTTTGAAACATCTAAGCAGCATCTAACTTGTTGCAAAAATTTAGTGTGAAGAACCTGAACAAGTCACCATAGTTTCTATGTGTCTGGTGCTGGGATCCCCGTGCCCAACTGCAGAAGCATGACCTAAAAGGGAAGCTCTTCCATGGAGAGCTGGTTTAGTTAACAGATGTGGAGAAGGTTCCTCTGCTGGCCACAGGCCTTGGGCAAACCCCTAGGCTGCTACTCTTGTCAGAAGGGCTGAAATACTTCCTTTCTGCCTTGGCTTTGAGATATGAACATGCATTTGTAGTGTAATCCAAAGTTTTATGTCGAGGTTTAAGGAATTACTGTGGTGTAGCAGAGTAATAGTAATAATTAAAAGGGTGCAATGTCCTTATTTTATATTAAAGTTCCCAGTACAGGAGAGGTGCTATACCTTTTTAAGCAGCTTTATGAAAGACTTGAAACTGCAGGTGTCCATTAGCTTGGTGTGTATTCTGGAGGAATCTCTATGGCTGTGCCACCAGAGGAGAGCTCTCATCATATTTTTCTGAACTCCTTCCAAGACAGTGGTTGAAAATCGGTGGAAATTAATGCTGTTATCATCACCACACACGCAGGATGTTGAAAAGCAGGATTTGTCTTCCAGGGAAAGAAATGTGTTTGTACTCTGAGTTGAATCAAAAAAAGGAATATTTAAAAGGTTTTGGAACAGAAATTCCAGCCTGCTCCAAAATGAACCTCAGTGGAAACCCTACTGTGTTTCCCTCTTGAGGTTGACCAAACACTGCCAAGCATTGAAGACAGCAGATCAGTCATCATGCAAAGGTATAATCTGTGGAATCATTCTAACATTGATATTAATATTTCAAAATAACATGACAATCAAAAGGGAATGCTATTAAAAAAGTAAATTAATGCTATAAGAAAGAAATTATGAAAAATCTAACAATGATACTACAATGCCGAAATGATTGAATTTCTCCTTTCAGTAATTGTGTCGAAACTGACATCTGCAAAATGTTTTGGACCTGAGAATGCATTTCCCAGCAGAAAAATATTCCTTCAAAAAATAATTTAATTAGGCAGATTCAATGCATATTATGAAAATTCATAGCTGTTTAGATTTGTAAGAGAAAAGCAATGTGGAATTTAATAGCAGAATGTCCTAATGAAGTGCATCTTTTAATCAATAAATTACTATGATTCTGGTTCACCATCTTTCTCCACCTCCTCTAGCAGCTGAGTACCAGCTGGGTTGGAAATGCTCTCATTGATATAACTGAATGCAGACAGCTAATTTGATAGTGTTTTAACCTACTTCGTACTTGTCTTATCTTTTACTCTCATTTTTGCGTGGCCTCCTGCTACAAGCCATCCCCTAGGTGATAGGACAAAGAGATCTGACAAACACACTTTCTTTTGTGGGTTTACAAGGTTGGGTAGCTAAAGGATTGTTTTCATTACTAACATCCTGCTGTAGTAAAAGATCAAATTTAATACATATGATGATTGTTATATTACTTAATCCACTGTTTGCCTTCTAATTTAGCTTGAGTTTGCCTTGTTATTTAGTATGTTAGAGGAAGGCTACAATTTAGCTGTTTGGCACACCCTTCTTATCATGTACTTTAGTATCTCCAGCTGTAACGTCAGGGGATAGCAATCTCATCAGCTTGTCCTAGATGACTTGTGGGGAGGATGCATCTGGTATCAATTTTGTCAGACCTCTCCATCACAGTTTGGCAGACCTTCTTGTTTACGGAAGCGTGGGTACACTAGATGCCGTGTGCTGTCCAGGAAGACAGGTGTCTGGATGCTGGGTTGTGCACTTGGTGCATGGAGATTACCGAATGAGTGCATGTCTTTGGGGAACCTATGGTCACATGATGGTGAGCTGCATCTGCACTGTTTTTTTCTGGTTATCCAAGAGGGTACCTTCATGCAATGCCTGCTGCAATATCATTGGATACAGCATAACCAAGTGCTGTATCCATGCTGCCTTCTGGGAGCAGTTCCCAGCATGGACCTCCCCAGACCCATGCCCACCTGTCAGACTTGGGGCAGTGTTAAAGTAGGGCAAGAAGTGGTACCTTCCATGGATGAGCAGGTGCACGGTGCTCAGGAGAGCTGCTTGGCCGGTTTCTGTGAGACAATGCACACATACTGTGTGAGAAGGGAGCCCTGCTCAGAAGCACAGACCTGTAGCTTTTCTGTGGCTTCAGAGCTTTGTGCAACTGATGTGACTCAAAGCTTAGGAAAAGCCACCAGACTGTATGGTAAAGACCAGAAGTGCAAGCAGCATGTCTGGGGAAGTCATTTCATAGATCTTCTGTGATTCAGGGAGACTGCTTTTATTAAACTGGTTTTTATTGTGCTAGTTTGCCAAACCTGAGAGCAATGGAGAGATTTTCCTTCCATACTTTAGAAGGCGTGAAAAAGTAGAGCCAAGCATTGTGCTACTCATCCCAGAAGGGCAAGTTGCATCTCCGGCAGCAAGGTATCTAAGGGAGCTTTGCTCTGTGTCTTCAAGGGCAAATCACATGGAAGCCCTCCCCTGCCAAGCAAGCTCCACAGAAGGATGATTTATGTGTAAGGTCCCTCTCAGGGCGCTGAGCATCATTCAGCCCATGCAGAGACAAGCCTGGCTACTGCTGGTAGGAGAAATTGCCATGGAGTAACCTGTAGCATTGTTAGGACTTGGTGAGGTTGATGGGGTTCATAGCTTGGTATTGTGAGTTGCTAGAAAGGTTTTGAACAGTGCTGACCTTCTGGTTCTCGTAATTTTTTGGGGTCTAATAAACCACTTGTCTACTTGTAGGCAGGGACGATTTGGATTCATTGGAGGAGGCTGAGCTTCTGGGTCACTATTCCTGGGTACTGTCCTGGCTACAAACCCATGAGCAGTGGAGCACCACTCCAACTTAAATCACAGCCAAATCTCTTACCTGGGGGGGGGTGTGATTTTTTTAATTTATTTAGCTAGGTACAGGAATGTTTAGTAAATAGCTGCTGGGATCAAGGATAATATTACAGTGTTTTCTTTGGATTTTTTCTGTGGGTTTTTTGTTGGTGGTTGTTTTGTTGGTGGTGGTTTTGGTTTGGTTTGGGTGGTTTTTTTGTGATGGACAAAATGATTCCAGTGGCATTGTAGGAAGAAAGTCATATTGCAGAAGTGAAGATATGATTATCAGACTCTCTTTTATTTTAAGGATAAGCATGATTCAGCCCATCAGAGGCGAGATGTTTGCATGTGGCCATTCAGTTTGTGCCACACATGTGATCAATTTAACCAGGGGAGGATTTAGGCAGGGTGGGGAGGCCGATATTTCTTGTGACATGTGGAATGTTAAGCCACAAAAATGCAACCACAAAATCAGCAGATTAGAATTCCCATTTGTAAGGAATAAATAATCATTATGGTGAGATAGTCCACAAGGGATTAACACGGCTGCTTCCAATTCTGTTGCTCTGTTGTTCAATGTGCTGTGACATTTTTTCCACACACATATCTCCCTCTTTTTTTTTTTTTTTTTTTTTTTAACTTTTATTTTGCTGCTTTTTTTCTTTTTCCTGGTTGGTATTATAGTTGTCACAGTGATTTATGGGAATGAATGCAACTTTGCAAGGTTTGTCTCGGTACATACCTCTTGTTTTTTTTCTTGCTTGTAATTATGTTACACACCTGTTGTTCCCCATTGGGGCCCACGTGCTCGGAGAATCGATGCTCACGTTGCAGTTGGTTTACTCAGTTTTACAACATTTGTTAGTCGCACCTGACAGATCTATTCTGGCTTTGTGCCGAAGAGCTGCCTGGCAGCATAAATCATTCTTGCACTGAAGAGAAGAGTACGGTATCTATTTCAGGTTCCCACCCACCAGAGCCTCATAAATCTATGTAAATGTTTCAAGAAACAGGTTTGGTTGTTTAGAGTGAGCTAATGCTGCAAAGCCCTTCTTAGTCCTGAACTGAGTCTTGGACTCTGACTCCCCTGGCTTATAGGGTTAGCTTAGATTTATAGGATATGTCTACATCGCTCTTAAAAAGCAAGCTTGAGAGCAGTGGAGAGCATGTTGGCTCATCAGCTCCACAAGCTTCTCATCTTCACCGAGGCCTCCCCGACCATGTGTCTTGGTGCTGAGTATCTGATGTCATGTTAACTGCTCTGTTAACCTGCCTGGCATACACAGGTGTGTGTCTGCATCCTCCGATAGGAAGTCTCCGAATAGGAGTGTTGGAAGCATTCCCCTGCCTTTTCCCAAAACACAATGTGTGTGTATCCTTAACTTGCCCTTTTAGTCCAAAGGCTAAGGAGAAGGCACAGGCTGCTTTATTAGAGGAGAAAAACGTACATTTCTGAGGATGACCTTAGATGCTCTGAGTTGTCTTCAGAGGAGCCTCTCTGCTTCACTGGCAGGAGACCTGTAGTAGGTGGTGCAAATGGGGTAGGTGGTGCTACACTTTGCAAGCCTTCAGGGCCATCCGGGGTGAGAAATCACTTGTGGCAGTTTGTAGCCCACAGCTCTTCCATGGCTTTCTGTTCCAAATTAATAGCCTGACTCCATGAGCATGGAGTTATCCTTCATCCCACATAGACCCTATCTAGTTTGTCCTCAAGTTAGTCACTCTTTTTTGTAGATCTCCCCTCTGTGTTAAGGGAATTCTTGGAACATAGCAAAATTATTTGGCTTTCAGAGATTTTCTGACCATGCCTTGATCAAAGATTTACTTGATGACAGAGTGTCTCTGTTCTCAACATTTACTAACGGGCATTTTTTTCTCTTCTAATATGGTCAGTGCAACTATTCTCAAGTGAGTAAGGAAGTCACTCTTTTGTGTATCGTTGAGGAATGTGTCAGCAGTTTTATAATTGTCTTACAGCTATTTTTCACAAACTTTACAGGGGACTAGTGCAGGAAGCAGGAAGAACATGGCTAGGGTCTTTAGGTTAAGTAAATCGGCATTTGGCAAAGTCTCTGAGCATGATTTCAAATGCAATCTATAAGCTACAAGTCTTACTGTGAAGAGAGCAATTAGTGAAGGTATATTTGCAGCTGTAGTGATTTCTCCGGTGCCAAAGAAAAAGTTGTGTCATTTGCTGAAGAGAGAACAGATCAGTCCTGATTTCTCTACCTGTGTCTTTGAGACTTCTACTCTGCTTTTAAACTTTGCTGAAGTAACTTGAAGGTCTCCCACAAAAATCAGGGGAGAACATGATCGCAGAAACCTCATTTTCATGAAGTCAGACTGAAAAATAGCCCCGCAGTTTGACTTGTCCTTGCTGTGGACTGGAAGCACCAATTCACAGCCTCCCTTGCCCCCTGCAAGCAGGTATTTGAATTTGCAAAGCATGGGCAAGCACAAGCAGAGCAGACACTGCACATACCATCTTGTAACATTAGCTTCTCAGAGCATAGGTGTCTTTAGAAAGGACCATCAGAAGTTTCACGCAGTATTCATATCTTTGACAAAACAATAGTAATCATCAATAATTCTCAAAGTACTGCTTGGAATTCAAGATAAAATAGGATTAAAAAACCCCTCCAAATCTCAGTGTTTGCCTGTTTTTTTTGTACTGTCTAATTTTCTATGTAATCAATGAGGATTTGATTCAGCAAAGCACTTCCTGCCATGCCTAACTCTGAATGTGTGAGGAATCCCATTGACTCTACTGAAACAGGAGTGCTGTGCTTGGCATGGTGTGTGTTGTTGGAAGTCAGGCATGCAGTAACCCAGCAGATTCGTGTGATTACAAAGCCTTTCTGCACGATTGGTTCCATGGGTCAGAGGGGGGTTTCGGGTATTTTATGCAAGCTTGAAATGATTTAACTTGTGTTGATAGCAATGATTTCCAATACAAGATGCATGAGTGGTTACCGTATTTTGCTATAAACCTCGAGGACTGGCTTTGACATTTGCTCTGGACATGTACTAAAGGCTACTGCCATTTAGTCTAGCTAAAGGTGAGTGTGCAGACCCGTGACAGCTAGGTGCAATGCCAGAGACATTCATTACACTTTGCACTCCAGACTGATGCATTTTAGTGATGCTAAACCAAGGAAGTTTGGGTAGATCTGCAACATTTTTAAAGATAATTATTCTTACAAAGTTGCAAGACTTAAAATTTTGTAGGTCCTGCACCAGAAGTGCTAAGACTGAGGTATTTATATTTGATGAACTGTGCCTGTAGTCCTTCGTTTGAGATGGGCAAGGGGTCATGGGTAATGAAGCATCCTTGGATTTGCTAGAGAGGTGGAACTATGTAGTTAGAAACCAGTTAGTTACATCTGACCAGCAGCCCCCCCTCTTTTGTAGGGACAAAAAGAGGGAGCAATTGCTAGATCTGACACTGTAAAACTTCTGGAGTCCTAAACAAAATAATACTATTTTAAAAGAATTTGAAGACATTTTTGTGCTGTTTATGCAAACCTCAGCAAAAGAGGAAGACATGCAGTTGCAGATCACAGTGCTTTGGGATAGCTGTGTCAAAGAAGGAGGGTGCTGGTGAACCATTTTCTATTGATTGCTCTCTTTATAGTGGATACATAGAAAGTTTTGACACATTTGTAGAAGACAAGTTCACCAGTGGCTCATTAAAGTTATGATTGAGGTGTAGCCTCTGGTTCAGCAATTCCCTAAAGCAGAGAGAGTGGAAGGATATGCTGAGAAATGCTCATCTGTGACGTAAGTGTTCTTTCTGCTATTTCTCTAAGCACAGAGATGCTGTGTAGATCCTGGGCTGCTGGGGAAAATGGCTTGCTTGTTGATTTTAAAATATAAAATCCTCTTGAGTGTCATTTATATCCCTAAATGTAGTAAAAGAATTGCTGGCTATCTCTGTACTGTAGCCTCTCCTGTTTACAAACAGATGTGTTACTGTCTTAACTCGGGATATGGTATAAATTGATCAAAAAAACCCTTCTTCCAAAATTAGCCTTGTAAAATTCCCATAACAATTGTGTGACAGAAAACTGGCCGAGCATCTCAGCGATGCTCCCCAGCCTGTGATTTGGAGAGGCGATTAAATGAAAATGCAGCCTGGCTTGTTTAAGTGTAGAGGACTCTTTCCTCTGCATGCAGTTGTTGCTATGTGAGAGAAGCTGTGGCTCTGCCTCTGAGGCCATGAAGCCAATTTTTAGGCTCTCTAGTAAAATACTTCATTACTTAAATATGCATTGTCTTTGGGGAGCACCTCTCTGCTCTCCCCTCCCTAAACTTCTGCAAAAATGTATAAATAAATAAAATAATCCAGGTTCTTTTTCTTAAACAAAAATTTAATTAAATGGAAGTTGGATCCCTTTGGAATACAGAAAAGCAACTTTAAAGACACTCTAGACATTGGCTTTAAGGATTTCCTTCCCTTTTTTTGCATAATAGACTCCAATCCTAGGATTGTATTTCTCTGCTTAAATGGTAAAAGACTTCTTAAAAGAAGCAATATTCAAAGGCCTAACCCAGACATTTTATGGGATGTCATACATTTTCAGCTGTTCATAACATAAAAAATAAAATAAAATACTGCAGGTTACTTTATCAAAGAGAAAGTCGATTTGTAATTCCCAAGGTAGAATTATGAAAATACCTTGAGAGCATTACAGGAACAGACATTTATGAGAAGTAATAAAATTAGCTGACTGCAGTACAAATTTGCTGAATGCTTTTGGAAGAGAAAATATGTTCCTTCCCTCACTGCCCAGAGAAAATCAGATGAAAACTGTCAGTTTGTGAGGCCTTTGCTGCAACAAATCAAAACCATTCTTTAGCAGAGTAGTGTTTCTGCAGTGTTACCCTGGGAAAATTACGTAGACCTGATCTTCCTCCCATTGAAACAATAGAAGAAGAGTTAATGGTATTGACAGGAGCAGTACTGAGTATTAACAGAGCTTTATGTATGGGAATGGGGCTGTTTCCTGTCCATCATCCATTCCCCAGGCTGTTGCTTCACTGGTTGGGTTGACTTGAGGATGAAGGGGGTACGATAGGAAGACTTAGCAAGGGGTCGAAGACCAAATCTCAGAGGGTGCTGAATGCCTTCAGGTTCACAGAAATTCCGACTCTCAAAACTACCCTGTTCAGAGAGCAGTTGTAGAGCTTGTCCATCTTCTCTTTTTGAACATACGTGGTACCACCCCTGTCCCAGCCCACAAGAAGGAGACCTGTAAGAGTCGATGGGAGTTCCCTGTGGAGTTGCATCCTCTGTGAGTCAGATTGGCCCTAAGGCTAGCAGATGCCACAGAAAAAAAATACAGGTGGGGAGCTGTCAGCTGCTGTTGTCCTATTGCCCTGCATGTAACCAGTAATGTGAAACCCGTTAAAATGTATCTTCATGATATCTGGAGTAATTTTAAAGACATGGAGGGGTGTCTCTCCACTTCCCTTTGATAAGCTCTTCCAATAGTTTTTACCTGCAACTGGAAAAATTAATAGATAAAGTACCTCCTGTCTTTTTTTGAATGTGTCTTGTAGCTCCTGACTGAGCAGGTTGTGCCTTTCTCTGCGAAGCTGATGAATCTTTCTGCATTCACAAGTTTTCCTAGCAAAGCTATGTATAACTCCAGTCAGTGCATCTCTGTCTCACACTAAATTGACCAAACTACTCAAGCCTCCTGCTGTGAGACCTGTTTCCTGGTCCTTGAATTATTCTGTTGATCTTCTTTGTATTTGTGGTTTGTTAAGAAAACAGGGCTTATGTGGGTATACTGCAAGCGGGTTTATTGTCTGCCTGCTCCCCTCCTTCCACCTCCCCATTGACTCTTGACTAATTTCACAAAGGCAGGAAAAGTCTTAAAGATCTTTAGGCTGCGCATGTTACCTGAACATGCACAGCCAGGAAGAGCAGGGAAATCTCATTAGTTCCCTAATGAGGGAAAAGCTGGAGTGTGTGTGCCCAGCCATTATTAGGCATCCAAAAATCCATACGGGAGTGACCTGCCAATACAAGTTTCCTTGAGTTACACTGCTCCTGTGGATCCTTCTTGTGAAGTCTGGTTGCTGGAGCTGTGCATGATGGTCACAGTTTAGGCTCACTGTACTCAGATACTGAATTAGGTATCTTGCACATCCAACCCAGGAGAGCAGCGTGCTGAGAACTGGGTTTTGTGGTCACCGATGAGCATCCAGGCTCATCATCTGAGAGCTCTAGCTGGTATTCCCCATCTGCAAAAGTCTCTCTGGGTATTGGTTGTGTTCTTGCCTGCCTTGTTTCAAGAGACAAATCTGTTCAGGTGGCTCTACGTCTTCTAATTCACCACGCTGACAGTCTGTCTCGTATGTGTAGATTTTATTGGCATTGTTTTGAGAAGAACTTCTAAATCATGGATGAAAATGTTGACCAGTGTTGGGCTCATTAGCAATACCTATACATTTCTGCTAGAAAAAACTCCCATCACATGGTTCTCCATTTTTTTTTACAGCTACTTTTTGAAATATTTCAGTTAGTCGGTTTTCAAACTGTTCGAGGGATTTTTTTAGGACTATTACATAGTTCTATAAGCAGAAATATAATCTCCTTTGGTTTACTACAGTAAATTGATGTAGTTGTACCAACTAATGTTGAATAATCTCAGAAAGGAAACAATTTTTTTTTTACAAAACTATTTACTCTAATGTCATATTGACCACTACAGATGATCTCACTTCTTTCTTTCCTACAGATCTTCTCTGCTCAGTGAGTACTCTATCCCATATCCCTGTTCTTCAAGGATTTATTCCAAACTAGTTCGTTCAACCAAAGTCAACTAAACTGATATAAAAACTGACTTAAATTTGAATTTGTTTCTTTGTTTCCCCTGTATCCTGAGCACAGTTTGTTGGCTTGCCTGAACCCTATAATGCCGTAGGTGGCATTGGCAAAAAAAATAGAGAATTTGCAATTCAAGTACTTTAACAGCACAAGAAAATGGAAACCTAAATGCATTTCCTTTTCTCAGTTCCGGATTTAGTCTTCATTTCTGAGTCTGTGCCTAATTTATTGCAGAATCTCTCACTTGTTCAATTAAATTTTGAGTGTTTAGCAAAATTACTTAAGTGAGAGAACATATGCCTTGAGGATATGTATGTGTTTCCTGGGCTAAATATGATTTCCTTTTTGTCTTCCGTTGATTAATCATTTTGGTTTTCCCTCTCTCTAAATCTAGTTAATGAACCAAGTTTCTTTAATCCCTTGTGAAATTTACTGTATGTCCCACCAACAGCATTATGAATAAATCTTGTGTTCCCCTGTAGCTAGTAAGAAACAACAGTCCACCTATCGTCCATCACTTCCACTATGGGTTGGAGCTCTAGCTAGAGCAACGTAAGGTGGACAGATTGCTCCATCTCAGCAACTCTGAGCAGAATTCTTTATAAGTGAGGCTGAGGTTAGAAATGCAGAAGAGCAAACTTCAGTCTTCATCTGAAACATGTATGAAAGTAAATTATTTTTAGGTTTCACTGCTGTTAGTGATGAACAATATGACCGACATGGGTTGCACCTTCAGGCACTGACTTTTTCTAATTTCTTTTGTTATGTTGGGAGAATTTTAATCATCGAATACATCCTAGCCTAGCACTATATTCCTTATTTAGACCTTTTACCATTTTTTCCTCAATTTATTGCTTGCCAAATAGGCACTGTTACTTTTTTTTCTTGGTGGGAAGGTATCTTCCCCATGTCTTCCTTTCTCAAAAGAACTTTTTCAGCTTCATGGCAAAGATGCACTCGATCTCTACAGCCCTGCAGCACATGTAGCATGAGCGGGAGCACAGTCCCACTTTTGTGAAGGGTTCAAATGCTTAATGCATGAGCATTTTCTGACCAATACCAAACTGAAGACCTAGAAGAAGACTAATTTTAAAGTTCTTTTCAAGCAGAGAGGGCAGGCAGGGCATATGTTTGTTACAAAAGGGAGGATGCTGAAGAGAGGAGAACATTTTTAGCTCAAAGACAGTGTTAACAGAAGAAACAAAGGATGTAGACTGACCAGGAATGAAGACAGACTAGATGGTCTTTCAGCATTAGTTGACCCAGGGGTAAAAACAGATGCCTTTGGAAGAAGCTCAGAGCAAAATCAAGTGGGTGTCAGCTTATTTATGAAAAATACTGTATGAAGCTATGTCTTTGGTGGTAAAAAACTGGATTTGCTAATCTGGAGGGCCTCTTCCACCTGAAGTACAGTCCATTTTTGAAAGCTCTCCCAGATCAGATGCAAAAATCTGTATAGCGTTCTCTCATCTTCAGACGAAGCTTTTCTACCTCTTCTTCAGTCTCCTCTGCCTGCCTTTGCTGCTTATGTATCTCATAAATAACAGAAGAGAGGAGTTGATTGTCTTTCATTAGTGACATTTCAGCAGAGGAAAATATCTGAAAAATAGCTGTTAAAATTCAGAGGCATACATACATGTATATAAAACACATATATGCGTGTAAATGTCTGTACCCTTATATGTTTCTATAAATGATATATACATGGAAAACCAGTTGCAGAATCTGTGTTTTCCCACATTCATATGTTTTGACCTTGTCAATTATCTCACAAAAAAAAACCTCCAGAAAAAAAATAGTTCTTATTTCCTGCTTATTATTCCTTTACAAATTTGTTCCTTTTCAAAAGCATTTGAAAAGTTTTGCTGCTTTCCTCTCAAATGGAAAGCAGTAGCAAAGCCTTTCTACAGAACACCAAAATGTAATCTTAGAATTTTCAGGGAAGGCTTTTGAAGTTCGTAATGTAATAGTAATGTAATAATGCTTGTCCAATGTTTAATGTGTTGGGTTTTTTTATTCCATAGTGTCTTTAAATTATTCCTATCAGTTGCAGGTTTAAGGTGCTCATTGGTTTTTTTCTTGATGCACAATGTCAGTATTTTAGATAACTTAGGTTTTCCCTTTATTCTAGAGAGAAATACTAAAAGTATCCAGGTTCAATCCCAGTGCTACTCAAGCAACATAATTATGCTAAAAGTAGAACTATTTCTCTTGCCTAAAAAGCTTGTTTTGATGCAATGAAAACTACATAGTAACTTGGGTCAAGGGTGGCAAAGAAACAGTGGAAATATATCTCTTCTCAAGTGTTTTCTGTATCTCAGAAAATCCAAAGATTTGTTATGGTGTGTTCAAAAATCAAACCTTGATTTTTATTATTTTTCAAAAGAAAATTTCTGAATATATTACAAGAAGAATATAGAAACCCAAGAACAAAATATTTCATGTAACAATTGGCTGATCCAAAATAATTTTGTAAATACATATTAAAAAATTTGTCCTGGAGAAACCAAACGAGTATTTTTTTTTATTATTATTTTGGTTTTTTACTGAAATAGATTGTGAACTGGACTTTTATTATTCCTCTTTATTATTCTTATTGCTTGATGTCTTAGTTTGAAAGACAGGTGTCTGTGGAGGAAGGCAGGAGCCTCCCTTGAAATGGAAGGTGCAACCCTCTTCCCTCCAAATTATTATAATTTTGAAATTAAGGGGCCTTCAGGCAAAGATATGGGGAATAGGAATAACAGTTCTTTACTTATATATATATATATATATATATATATATATAACACAAGGCAGGGAAAAAAACAAACAACCCACTGGTTTACACTGACAGAGTCAGGAATACAACCTGCCACCCTGTTAGGGTGGCAGTAGCAGTCCGATAAGATGCTGGCTGCAGTCCTCCTGAAGCGATGGATGTAGTTCTGTGGAAGCAGCAATCAGATAAAAGAGTCTGGTCTTCCTCCGAAGGTCCAGTGGTAGGTAGGTAGCTCTTGTCCTCTGGAACTCCAGTGGGGGGAAAAACTCCTCTGGGAATCCAGTGGAAGAAGGCTGATAGGGTGTTCGAGATCTCAGTTTTTATTTAGCATGGACTGCTTGGCTCCTTCCACCCCGGGCGGAGCATCTCACAATGGGATGGGGAGTCGTGAGGCAGTTCCTTGATGGGCCATTAACAGGAGATAGTCCAGGAGGGAGTTATCGATGGGTCAGGCGATAAGGCATTGTTGTGCCCATTAACAGGAGATAGTCCAGAGGGGGGAGGCAGGGAGCACCGCCCCACCTGGTCTCAACAGCTCCTGAAGATGGTAATAGAATACTTTTTTTTCCTTTTGGCACATTTTCACACTGTAACCTAGGACACTTGACATGAAGGCTAAACTAGTTCATGGCTCCATTGAACTTGGTGCCATACCATGCAGAGGAAGATGTGGATCCTGTGCTAATACGGTTTTGAAAGACTTAAGAGAGAGTATGTCAGATTTTACAATTCGTTTCAATAAACTAATTGTTGCTCATTCTGTGGGCACAAGGAAAAACAGTTAAGATATACAATCATATATATTTCTTGACCTTGAGGCTACAGGAATGAGACCTTTATGCTGTTTACCACCTTGGGGGACATTAAAATGATGAGACTGGAAGGGCTGTTTAGATTATAGCAATCTAACTATACCCAGAGGAGAGAGTACCACAGCATTCAAAACCAGCCGGTAGGGGAAATCTCCAGTGGATCCAAATTATTTTTTTTTTCAGTTAAAAGAATAAGCATGTTTCATTAGCTGAGTGACTAAACTGTGACAATTTTAAGTGCAGTTCATACCCACCAAAAGCAGGGAGTTTTATGTTGGGTAAGCGTGTTCAGATGCTTCAGCATCTCAAGAAGAAAACTCCATGATTCTCTTATCTTTTTTGTTTGGTTTTTTTTTCTCCCCTCCTTTTCTATAGCTGCCAGCAGCACCACAGGTACAGAGTACTCTGTCTCAGAAGAGGCAGAAGGGGTTTGTGTTGGATCTACACAGTGGTGCAGATTTTAAATTGCATGTCATGTTACATGATGCATCTTAGAATACCTGTTCACCGTTCCTCTCCACAAGCACTTCTTGTTTGTTTCTTCTCATATTCAACTGTGGCGACTAGGTGGAAAGTCTGAATGAAAGGTGGGAGTTTGCCATAACTGTGCAATTTGGTGTTAGATCAGATAGGAGACACCTAAGACACTGGACATTGTGCTCTACTGAAAATAATAAAATATTGTAGCTTTCTAGGAGTAACCAAAAGAAAGAAGAACTAATGCTTTATCTCCTCTAATATCTTAACATTTCTGATTCACTTCTAAACCTTACAAAGCTTCATTTGTAAATCTAACTAAGCTTAGATTTAGCTTTGTTTTCAAACACTTCCCAGGCTTTCCTTTGGACAACCACTACAGTTTATTGTGTGTGTTTGTGCATGTGCATAGATATACACGTGATATACACACAGGTATTGGTGATTAAATGTCACCAATACCTGGTTCCCCAGGTCATGGTCTGCTTAACAAAATGACTGTTCAATCTGGGAGTGCTTTCTTTAGGGTAGGGTTTCTGCCTGTTTTCAAGGTAAGACAGAACAGTCAAATATTTATGAATGTTACAACATTCCAGATTTCCTTTCCAAGGCTATTTGAGGCCACTTGAAGAAGTAAATCTGACATGGTGATGGAGACAAGCTTCATTTGCACACTTCCTTTCATCTGTCTCCAAACAAACAGTTCATTCACACTTCTAGGTCAATGGTAGCAACCATGCTAGGTTTCTTTATGAAATGAGCAGGACCGATCGTGGTCATTTACATGATGCTGGTCTATTACTGAGGAAAGGATTTGCACAATCAGGCACATGTTCTCTTTGCTCTTCTTTTCATGCATTTGATACACTGAAGTGGACCAGTAATCATTGAGACCCTGTGTTTACCCTGGAATCAGGCAGACTGGGCAGCAATCTTCCTTGCACAACTGTTCTTCTGCAGATGTTTCTCCAGTAGAAGTTCTTCAGGAACTTTTCCCTAGGCAGTCACAAGCTGCTGCATTGACTAATGAATTCTGGTTGCTTTGTACAAGGCCAGATTTGGACCTGTGACTTTGAACTGAAGGATGAGACCTTTTTAGTATCTCCCTGGTCCTCCCACCTCTACACCTTTTGTGCTTACATCAACACTTTGTCTATTCCTTAATGAAGTGACAACTCCATCTATTTCATGGTAGTTTTCCTTTTGACTTCCCACAGTGGCTGTCAAGTTCAGTTTGACTTTACTGTAGATGGAGCTCTGTGCCTAGAAATCTCTTTCTAGGCCTAAAAATTAAGTCCTTCAGCTTCTGCTAAGGAAACATGGCTGGATGGTGGGGAACTCTTTATCATAACAGGGCTGGAAGGAAACCTCCTTCCCTGCAGAGCTGCAGAGAGCGAGCATGTTGGTCTGTAGCTCCTGTTTCAGACTCAGAGCCCCATCCCCAAATCTCTCGCTGCCCAGGAGGATGCTCATCCCTCTGCCTGCTGAGGTCAGCTGGCAAGACCAGCCTCACGCTGCTGTCTTCTGATGGTGTGATGTAAGGATCTGTGCGCTGACCTAAAACAAGTTGCCTCTAATCTTGACCAATACCATGGCAGGTTTTTGTGTCCTGGCCAATTGTGCATTGCCATTTCTGACCAATCCTGTCTAGCCATCCACCCCTGGAGACTATATAATAGGTCTAAGTGAGATGTGAGTTTGCAATGACAGAATTTCTGTGGATTTGACACAGTGTTTTAATCTTTCCTGATAAGTGGTTGTCAGTGTCCCATGCAGTTATGCTTAGTGATTCCTTGTTAGCTTTTCTCAGCAGGGGCGCTGCTCCTTCCTCGGGGAGCACAGGAGACAGCTTGAGCGGCTGTATTTTTCATCTCCAGTGCTCATCTGGAAGGCACCTGCTGCATCAGGCTGTGGAGTGGAGCAGGGTTGTGGACAGATGGAAGGTTATGACGTGACTTGAGAGCAATCCATGCTCTCTGGTGGAAATCCCAAGTGTAAAGAGGTTGCGGTTGAAGCCATGAGGAAAACTCCCGCAGAAGTCAATTGTACGAGCTCCATATCAGCACATTCCTTGGGGAGAAGGTGGCCAACTGTGTGTCCCATCAGCTTTAACGAGAAGTAAGCAGATAAATGGTGGAAGGGGGGCACTGTGCAACGTCATCTCCTGGCCTGCCCTCTGTGTGATCATGTTGATGAAAGCAGTTGAGTGACCTCTCCCTCGAGGTGTCTGATGGATGTTACAGCCAGGTCTTGGCACTAAAGAGTGAGTTGGGCCTCGCTGCCCAATCTGCATCCCCAGCTGATGCAGAAAGTAATGTCTTAGCCAAATGTTCGCTCAAGTACACCGTAGCTGCTTAGCTTCTCCTGTGTGAAAGAACTTCTTTCCCTTCAGGGTATTCCCTTGATTTTTAAAAAGTCAAGCAAATATTTAAGAGTAGATTAGAGTCTAGCTCAACATATCCATCATTCACCATCAATTATCCAGGTCGTTAATATGATTATGCTCAGCTCGGGACTTTTCTGTGTCTGAATGTACCAAGAGCTAGGAGGAACTAAAGGTGGAAATTTATAGCAAAAACCTTTCCTTACCCCTCACTTATTTAATGGCACACAGGCTTTGACCTAAAGTGTAATTTTCTGCAACATTTAAGGCGGATAAAGTGTCTTTAGCAGCCAAAGGAAAGCTCAAAGGTAACATTATCTAACTAGCAAACAGATGGAGGATTTAACATTCTTGGTAGCTGAAATTTTGGACTCTGGCCAAACCATGTTAATGGATTTTTTAGTAGTCGTTCTTTTCCTATGAAAGTGCAGGACGCAGATTAAAAAAAAAAAAAAAAAAAAAAAGGGAGAAACCTCTAGCAATACAGGCAGGAGCAAGGAAAGGTACCATTTGATCATGAGCAGTGTGGGGAAAAAGTAAAATCTTGTTTCAAAAACTGGGGCATGGCATGTAGGATTCAATTAAGGAAATAAGATAGTTCACCTCAGAATCCCCAAATCTTTGCCTTAATGGAGGAGACAAGCCCATTGAAAAGAAAGAGGGATTGTCGCTCAACATTAATTTTGCCTTCCTATGAAAACTGCAGAGAAAGAAAATGTTCTTTGAAGAGTTCTTGTTCCAATTGAGTTGCAGGAAACAAAGCAAAGTCTACACTCCCTGATCCACAGACACATCCAGCTTCTTGTATGCTTGCGGCAAGCTCTGGTGCTCCCTTACAGTCCCTGGTATTTTGGTGTGCTCTAGAGAGCTTTCCAGATTACTATAGCCATAAGCTTTCTTGCTCCATAGCATGTTCTCTCTGGGTCTCAGATACAACAGGTTGGGCCCTGAAAAAGCTACGTAATGGAGACCATAGGGCTCAGGAGACAAGAATGTATTTTCCAGGAATTATTGGTGAAAACTCTGTGGTGTACAGAAAGCAACTGAGGGTGTGTGAGCCCTGGGGAAACCCTGATAACTTGCCATAATTTAGGTCCGCCAAATCCTATAATTTACTGTCAGTGAATCTTCAATGCCATATGAAATTTGTGGATTTTTTTGTAAAATGGTCCATAGTTTTTATCTCAGCTCTTGCTGAGTGAGTTTTATTGTTATGCTCTGTAAAAATTTCAGTCACTCTAGCAGGGAGCTGGGAAGTATGTGGCTGAACCAATTAATAATCGATAGGAGTAAAGATGCTAATTCAGAGGATTGGGTTGACTGCCAGGCACCTCTGCAGAGATCTGCAACTACTCGTTTCACAAAGAGGAGAGGCTGATGCTGGAAGGTTGGGAGGCAGTTGCTTTGACTACCCTTGCTCTTTTCCAGGCAGAGGTTTGGGAGCAAATGGATGACATTAACACTCTACACTGATTACAAAACACTGAATAAATCATACAGAGGTCTAATTCCACCAGATCTTATTACCACTGGATTGAACTTTTCAGTAACTTGCTTGTCTCGAGTGATCTGAGTCAGCACAGGATTCTCAGGATTTGGGAATGCTGGAAACAGATCTGGTTCCAAACGCTGGCGCTCAAGAGCATTCTTACAAGTCATTTTCCAGCAGGCAAAACCTAAAATATTACAAAGAGAGAGTTGGAGGCCAACAGAAACTCCAGCTGAGAGCTCGGAGCTGCTCCAATGCCAGAGCATCCATCTTTTGAAAGTTTAATGAGATGAGTTTCCATCAGGCGCTTTCACAGCCGGGCCACCAGCAGTGGCCTTGGACATGGTGTCTTGCTCCCCATGGTGTCTGGACAGCAGGAGCTGTGGTTCAAACCTCAGTGAGAAAGAAGGATGGTGAAAATTTGTGAGAGCTAATTAAACAAGACAAAATTTTGCCTGGCAGGGATTCATGCCAGATATACTACATCCTGGGAAACCATTTCAGGCTTTGCCATAAAGTACTTGTGGAGAGAGAGCAGGATGTCTTGCCAGACTTCATTTCAAATATAGTACTGCAAGTTTTCCTTTTCTTTTTTGGAATTGGTATGGTCATAAATTATCTGCTTAGCACAAGGTTAAACACAGGACAGCAAGAGCTGTGAAGTCTCATGGATGAAAGGCCCCAGCCTAAGTAGGGAAATGGTCATACATAACATTTATCAGGCTGCACTTCATCTGAGCGTGCAAAGCATGCTCTGAGAGCTCAAGATGTGACCATCAGTCTCAGAAGTTCTATATTCCTATTCTGCTACTGGCAACCTGTTGGTCTTAGGACAAGTTTTTAGCTTCTTCATGCTTTGGAGTTCCATCAGTAAATAAGGATGGTGCAGTTCCCCCCTCTGCTGGGAAAAAAAAAAAAAAAACACGCATGCCACACCAATGTTTGGAGATTGCATTAAGGAGGCTGGCAGGGAGATAAGTAGTAATGCTGTCCTCCCCTGGAGACCTCCGCACCAGCAAGCCCTAGCTGTAACCTGGAGGCTGCAGGATCTTTGGCAATCATCCCAGCAATGACTGGTAGATGAAACAGCAGTTCATTTCTTCATGCAGACCCCGCCTTGCATCCTGACCGAAGTGTTTGAAGTAGCATGATTAGTCAAGCACAGGTGAAAGAAAAAGCCATTAGCAGGAGTTGGTCTTTGGCCAGACACCCCAGCACACCTGTGGCATCAGCACTGTGTTACCACAGAGGAAAAACAACTTTGCGATGGCTTTATCATTAAGTCTAAAAACAATAGCAGGATGCGAGAAGCAGATGATGTTCCCTCAGAGCTTCTGGGGTACAGACCAGACTTGTTCCAAACCTGGACTCTGGGTTGGTGCCTGCAGTCCAGAAGTGGGAAGTGATGGCGTTTGCAATTTAGGTCCATTTTTAGTGCCTCGACAGATCTGTGACTTAGAGAGGATTCACATAAGCAATTCTTTGACTCAAAGCTGAAGGTACAAAAAGTTCTAGCTGATACTGTGGACTGTTTCCACTGTGGTAGGCAGTAACTGAGCTTTCTAGAGAAATGACACTAATACTAGTATAGACTCTTTAAGAGTTGGATATTACTTAAGTAAGATTGGGGCAGTTAGAGATATATTGCAGACGTATAATCCGTGCAGAACTGTATTTGTCAGGTTCCTCAGCTACCTTCAGCCTTTGGAGATCACTGTGCATCCTACCTTTCTCTGTTAGAGAGTCGTAATTACCTTAGTTACAGTATTTTTTTAATTCACCTGTTTCTACATCACATATACTACAATTTAATTAAAGCCAGAGCTAAGGAGAGGCTCTTCCAGGGAAAGAAATTTGAATACTTCTGAACACTTGAATACTTCTGAACTGTATTTCAGTGGGAGCAGTGAGCAGGTGTGGGGAAAAGAGATGAGTTCTGAGAATAAAAAAATAAAGAGGATTGGTCTGGAAGAGTAGTAGCCCACAGATGTGTTCACTGAGTCATTAGAAATCCAAAGCAGATATAACAGTTTGGGGAAAAACTTCTGCAACACCAGGTCCGCCTCTGTGTACAGACACTTACTGTATTGTTCCCTGGTTCAGGAAGGGGAGGTTTTTGAAGTTGTGTGCCAGCCCCATCTCATCCAGCCCAGATTTCAGTCTCTTGTGGGTAGACATCAGTCGTAAACAGATTGGAAAACTTAGACACTTTTCTTGGAAGGAAACGTGTGGGGGTTTTTTTTGTTGGTTTTTTTTTTTTTTCAACGCACCGCTGATTTCAAAGCTGTGTGGTTTGGGTGATAGCCTGGAATTCTTGGTTTTCTATTCTCCTTGTTCGTCTTACAAAGGCATAAGTATCGTATTTCCTGTACAGGAAAATACATACATACTTGTGTATCTGTGTATATAGTACATCTGCAATTGTGTGGATGTGGAACTGTTATTATTAAGAGTTTTCAGGATCAAGGTACTGGCTGCTGAATATAGCAAAACAGTTTTATGGAAATGGAGCTCAGTATTGGAAAGGAAACCAATCCCTGTTGTGGCAATCCTGTCCTCACATCTTACTTCTGCCACCCCAGTGCCACGGGCAGGCAAGTGGTCTTTAATGCTGTTCATTAACTGCTGTCAGTTGGTGCAAGCCACAGATGGAAGAAAGCCACGGCAGAGAAAAACAGGTTCTGGGAGAGATGTTGGCAGCTCAGGAGAAATTCTCTACATTGTACATCAACACTGGCCATTCCCCCACACGCCATCAGGGGACGGTGAGGTCCTCTCTTTAACGGTGACTCAGGAGCCTTGGGCAGGGGTTGTAGTGACTAATCGTTTGGTAGCACGCTTAGCAAAGAGACTGCTTTGCTCTGAAGTCCTGAACAAATTCGTTCCTGGAAAAATGGATGGGATGCGTTTCCCCTGTAATTCAAGATGCACAGATTATTCCTTGCTGCTCGCCATCATTGACTGTCAGCTAGTCAAGGTTAAGGTATGCTGTCTCTTCTGTGGTGAGCTATAATAATAATAATGTTTAGAGGCAACAATGGAAAGGAAGCTTAGTTTGCTACTGCATAGTAGTACTGTACTCAGGATCTTTTGATAAAGAGAGCCTGTTGTATTCATTAGTTAGTGAAAGGTAGTCTCATTCCTGTCTTCGTTTGCAAAAGAAGCGTGCTGCAGAGAGCATATTGCAGTTTCCCGTAATGAGTGGAATAATTGTGGGATCCGATCTTTTCCGTAAGCACAGCATTTACAGGAAATATCTATTTTCAAGAAAGAAGCAATAAACACACAAGTCATTGAATGTCAGCTGAAAACTGAGCTGAAAGAACTATCTTCCCTTCTTTGACTGTGTTCTCTTCTCAGAGAGAGCTGGAGTTGGGCTTCATCCAAATGGCAGTCAAGTGATCAGAAAGTGGAATCGGTGAGTGATGGGGCAGAGGGCGCCGGAGCATGGGTGTAGCGTAATGCACAAGTGCAATGCAAACACTCTTACCGAGCTCTTGCACTCAGAGGTAGACTCCGGATAACGTGTTGACAGCATCAGTCAAAGAAAAATAAGATTGCCAAGGGATTGTGAAAGGTGCTGTCCATTGAAATAAAACGGTGTATATAACCTCTGCTTTCCGCATGCAGTCGCAGTGACACAGGATGGAAGGGATGCATGATAATACCAAAAGAAAATCCCAACAATTCATGTCACAACAGTAATGATACTGAAAAGCAGTAGCTTAATACAGTTTATTGCTATAGGGATTTTACTGTTAAGGTTCTAGTTCAAATCCTCGTCTTTCTCATGAGCAAGTTGCATTGACTGTTGGTTTAGGCAAGGCTGTATGCAGCAGAAGTTCTGGTTCAGCTATTGAGTTGTGCGAATTCAGGCTACTTAACAAAACATAAGTATATTATAGGTTGCCTGCAAATCTGGAAAAATGGTTATTTGTAGGCTGTAAAGTAACTGTGTTACTGACCAGCGACGGGGTTTTCTGAAGTAGGAACACTTTGTGTTTCTGTTACTTTAGTACACCACCAGGAAATATGTTTGGGCTGTGGCTTTGAGAAACAACCACAGTATAATTTTTTTTTTTTAATTGCGCGGCTGCACATTAAACAGACTTCTACAAGCAGCTCTGCTTATTTCAATGGGACAGCTTTCTAATTAGCTCACATTTGTTAAGTTAGGGTCACAGCATTGGACCCTGATTTCTGTCCTTGAAATGCTTTGAGATCTTTAGGGGCTGCACATGAAATTATATTGCTATGTATAATTTACAGGGTGTTGTCAGTTGAAAGCTCTTCTGCGTTTTGTGCATCAGGCACCATTCAGGCCAGCTGGCAGTTGGCTCAAGATAATGATACCATGGTAGGAAAGATTGGCAGACATTGCCAAAACTATTAGACAGCACATCCGCTCGCTGTATGCCAGGATCAATGCTGGGCTGCTGGTACTGGTCTCTTGAGTAGAAATGAAAACATCTTCCATAATATCAGTCAGAGCTCTTCAGAAAGATGCAAGCAATGGCTTCAGTCAGCATCAGCATGTTTCCACTATGCTTTGTCTTTGTCAGGTTAGTATCACTAGTAACAGCAGTAACGTGCTAGATGCACCAGAAATGGTCAAGTCTGTGGCAAACCTGAAAGGTAAATTTAGTCTAAAGGGCGTTTCCCTCGAAACATTTTGACATTTTGATGGGTTCTGTTTGGCTGTTGGCCCTGAGAGCAGAGCAAGTGTAAGGCACTGAATGAGAGCTGGTTTTCATAGAGAAAAATAGATGGTTTCCACTGTTACACTGGTAGTATGAGTTCCCAGTACTGGTTGTTAGAATAATACTGCTGGCAGAGTGAGAGAAACAGACAGACAAGACAGATCATGTTTCATGGGCCGTAAACTGGGGCACACTAAAATAATCCTCTCGGATATGGTCAACTGAATATGAATCTGTGTAATCTTGAACACACTCTGCATGAACTCAGAATTAATCATCAGAAAAAATGAACCCATGAACGCAGAGCTAGACGTCAGGACAAATATTTTGTTCTCATGGTGAAATATTCAAGATCAACTTGCGGCATTGTCCTAAAAAGAGCGACATAAAAACTAACCCAAAAGATGTCATTATGAAGTATTTGCTGGGAGCCTGCCTGTCCCTTGCTCAGTATATTATGATGCCATGTGACATTTATTTTCCAAAGAGATTAGGAAGTGCGAAGTCCATCATTAAATAAAGCTCAGATGGAAAACAGTGATGATTTTTCCCCCAATAGCAGCCTTGAGCCCTGTAAGACTGATATTTAGTAGTCAATATTTGAATTAATACTTCAAAGAATTTGAAAGGTGAGCTTCAGTTCTAATACCGACAAGTCTGTAGGTCAGATGTCTACAAGCATGGAAAAAAGAGATGTCTGCTGCTCCGGTGGGGCTCTTCGTCCTGGACATAGACTCAATGATGAGCATTGTGGTGATGGTGGGAAAGGCATGGTATCCTGAGGTTCCTTCCAAAGTTCAGTCATCAGTAATTTTATCAATATACAGGCATGTAATGAGACAAATACATCCTCCTGGGAGGAAAATGGATTACACTTCTTTTAAAGTTGGGGCAGCAGGGGCACAGACCAGTTACTTTGCAAGGAAATAAAGGGAGTGTTTCTTGAGAAAAACAGTCCCAATATCTCAGAGAAAATATTTTCAATGGAGTTGATTCCAATTTTTTTTTTTTTTTCAAGGATAAGAGAAATTTTGGACCATTACTGTAGGATTCCCCAACCCTTGGTTCATTGTGACTTTGAATGCCTGGGACCATTGTAGAGATCTCTTATCACTCTTTTTCTGGAGCCCCATGATGTACCTCGAAAGGAATGAGAGACAGAGGGAAAGTGAGACTTCTTAATGTGCCTCAGGAATTCATGACAGATCTCGAATCTCTCTAGGAATGTTTGTCTTGTTTCACTCCATTGGGAATTGGCTCTGACATAGTAAAAAACATTTTCAGAACAAGTCCCTTTCATTTTCTTGGCCTCTCTGTTGCTCTTGTCACTGACCCAAAGCCTTTTGATTTTTTTTTTTTCCTTTTGACGTTCTTGAGCTAATTGGCCTCAATGAAAAGTGTTTTGTTTCCTGCAGAAACTTGGCTGTGAGAAAAAGTGTGGAGGTTGGGAGAAATCTGGGACAGGCCAGTGCCGAAGGGCTTATATAATAGCCCAGAATAGTCAGCCAAAATATAGTGTGAGAGCTTTATAGGTGGAGTTCGGTGGGATGAAAAGTACTGCAGGGTTTGGACACAAGAATGCCAATAGGGCCGGCAGTGAATTTCTTGTTTCAGTCAAGGATGATCTCAGTTTCATCCAATGAAGGGAGCAGATAGTTATTGGCTGAATCCCTGCAAGAATGTGTATTCTCTTAGTGCTTTTACTTATTAACATGGGTCTCTGTTTAGGCAAGAGGATCTTGTCTCCTGTTCATGTTCTGCTCATCTCTAAATTCATGTGCTCAGTGCTCTGGAGCCCTGTCATCTTCAAACCAGCTGAAAGTAAGGACCACAGATTGCACAGGAGATGCCTTCTAGGCATTTTTGTGTTGATTTCAGCAAGCTTCTGGTCAGATTGGACACAAGGGGAAACTTTTAAGCATTGTAAATAAGAATAAAGAGCTAGGCTGAACAGGTGCATAGCCCCAGCAGTGCATTTGAGTGCATTGAGTTCAAGACAGGAGGAAGCACAGTTTTCTCGTGTACTTTTTGGTAGCATAAAGCTATGACCAGCTCCCTTTAATTCAATGGGATTCTCGTTACTGATTTTAAGGGAAGAAGATGGGACTCCGTAAAGATATTTTTTTTGGCTCTGCCAAGCACCCATTCTGGCTCACTTCTCCATGCTCAGACATAGAGTTGGCCTTAGTGTGAACCACTTGTCCATGGATGTGTCCTTGACAGCCAGGGAAGGTCCCACCACTGTGCTCAGGCTTTAAGGCACTGCCCATAGGTCTCGAGGAAAAGAGAGAGGCTGTGAATTAGGAATTCATCCACATTAACAGAGACCTGGGCTCAGTCTAGAGCATTGGAAATTATTTATGTCTTGTTTTGTCAGTTGAACCAGAGGATTGAATGAAAAGTTATATTGAGTCAATGCTGAACAAAAGTGTTTTCATTTTCTCACCAAAACAAAAGCCTGGAAGAAAATTCAGGCTGTGCAAAGTGTTTAATTGTTTAATTTAATGTCTGTATTTATGTTCTTTTTGAAATTAAATGTACGTATATTACATTTCAGTAAATTATTTCTGAATGCTTTGAAATAAAATCGTGATTTTGTTTTGTTTTGAAAACAGCAAAAGACAGTATTTCAGTACTTTTAAATTCCTCGTCAGTATTTCTCAGCAAATGTAATTTGGGAACTGTTTTGGTTATCCCAAAAATGAATTTTTGGCAGATAAATTACACAGTCTAAACCATCCCCACCCCATGTTCGTCCAGTTCCCAGCTCCATCATG
The DNA here is from genome assembly GCF_034619465.1 of Leptosomus discolor. Classification (NCBI taxonomy): domain Eukaryota; kingdom Metazoa; phylum Chordata; class Aves; order Leptosomiformes; family Leptosomidae; genus Leptosomus; species Leptosomus discolor. The sequence continues at coordinate 53,886,634 of NC_141393.1, read as the reverse complement.
AACTCTTTAAGCGTGAGACCCATTGACTTATCCGTAGGACTGGTACATAGACACATGCGCAGCCTGAGCACATGCAGAGGCAAAGCTGTACCCTTAGTATAACAGCTGACAGAGGTGAAGGAAAGAGAAGATGGGACTGCTCAGTTTGTCCTAAAGGAATCTGTCCTTTTCCAAAAGTAAAGTCTTAACTGAGGAGGGGTTATTTTTCTTTTTGTTTTTCAAAATAAAAATTCAGTATTATCTTCCCTGTTCCTCTAAGAGATTTCTTTGTGTTCTGTCTTTTGTAATCTTTGGTCCAGTTGCAATGATGGTTTAAATCAGTGTGACTCAGCTAACACTGTTTAGCTTCTAACCATAATGCTTCAAAACACACGAGCCCTGACTTATCTCAAGCAAATGACTGCTTCCCCTGGAGTTGGCTAAGGCTGCTGGTGTTATTAAAGTTAAGCAGGAGTCTCCGTGTTCTGCTGTGTTCAGGTTTAAACAGTAAAGTGATGACACTTCTCTTTCGCTTTTGTTATTTCTTGGAGTTGTTCTCGTTCCTTTTCGTACGTGTGGTTTAAAAGCAGTCCATCATGTTGCAGACTATAAACTGTGGGTTGCTTAATTTGTGTGATTCATAACACAAGAAAAAAAGAACCGTCATCATTCTTGGTATTACCTCCAGCTCTGTTGCCCACTGCATTGACCTTGACCAGCTAATGATAGGTATTTAATATATGTGCATGTGTGTATATATAGATATAAATATTCATTATGTGGGGTCTTCTGAGATCATAAGGGAATGCTGGCAGTGCCAAGTTTTGCTCAATGGTTCAGGCCTCCAGCTGTGCCAAACTCTGGGTTCCCTTAATGTACCATTAAAACAAAACCCAGGCTTTGCTTGAATGTCATCCAGCTTTATTAAGAGAAAGATCAAGCGTAATCTTATTAAGCTTGTCACTCAGAAACCATAAGGTTGCAGCCTTGGTTGTCTGTTTGGTCCACATGTGTGAACAATTTTGCCTCGTGATACTCAAACAGGGGCTGTTATTCTTTAATGAAGGCTATGAATAACAGAGATACAAATTGCAATGCAAGCTTGGTGATGTGTGCACACACTCGCGTTGTTTGCTTGGATTTTAACATATTCCTTTAAGCATGCTTGAACCCATGTAACCACAATGTTTTTTCAAAATCTGTTGTGTATATTTTGAGGTTTCTAAACTTGCATAATAACTTACCCAGTTTTTGGATGTGACCACGTGTCAGAGTGGGCAGCCGTGTCATGGGAAACTAACAGTGTCACTGAATCTCCCTCTTTTTGGTTTCACTAGAAGTTTGCTCACTGGGCCAATATTATGAGAGAGATATTCAGATAAGTCATGCTTATCTTCGTTGTTGCTCCTTTTCCCCAATGTTCACAGCTGAGCAGGAGGAGATAACAGTGAAAACTGCTAGTGTTTATACCAGTGTAAAACCAGAGTAATGCAGTGGTGATTCAAATCAAATATTTCTGCTTGCTCGAAACATAGATGTATATAGAAAATCTGTGTGTTTATACATTTATACAGAAAAAAACCTAAATTGAAATTAGTCAGGATGTTTGGCCATTTGGCTGAGAATGGACCTGTGTGGGTGGAATTCACAAAGTAGTAATGAGTGAAATGTAGAAACGCATTTGATAGTCAAATTAGGAATAAATTTGTAATAAAAAGAACTTCTCCACAGGCATAGTGTGTACAAATTAGTACTTCAGGAATACAGCTTTCCATGACTTTTGGTCAATTAAATTTAACATCTGTGAGCAAGGTATCCTTTGTGCACAGGGATGTGGAGGTTTGATACAACTGTTTGTATGCACAAAGTAGCTTATATATGGAAGTATTTGCAGGATGGAAGTCATCACCATTGGGTTGTGACAGGCACTGTCCAAGAGAGTTGGCATATGAGCTTGGGAGTAGCCACTGTTTGTATTCATACAGCACCTTTACAGCTGAGAATCTCTAAATACTGCAGGACTATTTTCTGTTCTTTTCCCATTACACAGATGGTCTGTTTGACAGACAAGATTTACTGACCCTCCTAGTAGAGTCTTTGCCATTCCTGGCTGGACCCCCACTTCTTCCGCCAAAGGACTGTCCGTCCTTCCCAAAGCATTTCTTTCTTCTGTTTTGCTTTTAAAGAAAGAAAACATAATAAAGAAGAGACACAGCCAAGGAGTCTCCTAATGCTTCAAAAATATTGCAAGTCAAAGTGTCCTGTGGAGATCCTTTTTCTAATTTATACCAACATCCTCAGGGTCAAAGCTGATCAGATCCATCATGCCCAGGCAGAGGTGATCCTGATTTATGACACTTAGATGGACTAAAATGGATAGTTAGCCTAGTTTTCTATTATTCCACAGCCTTGGGCATGCTTTGCACTTCAAGAGACACAACTCCAAATGTAGGTACTCTAGATCTCTTCCCACACCACATGTATCTGAGGGTCTTGCAACACCGTATTAAGCAGCTTAACAAATGTCTGCAGTGTGTTGCTGCTTCCCTTCCTTCTCTCCTTGGGGGCAGTAGTTCGTTGTTTTCATCTGCCTTGTTTTATGGGTTTGCTTCCTGGTGTTAGAGCAGGCGTGAATCAAGCAGCAAGCATTGAGCTTGGAGCATAAGGTAGGATACAAGTCATGGTTTACACCTCCTGAAATGCCACAGCAGCACCATCTGCACCTAGTGACCCCAATCTGAAATGGTTTTGTGGATTCCTGGGGCTTATTTCTCCTGCTTTCACAGAGGGAAAGGCATCAGCCTACAGCCTCAAAGCACTCCTCGAAAAAGTCGATTGCCTGTACTGGCAAGGCTTACCATGATGGTGCAAAGGTATCCTTAGCTGAATTAGAAGGCTCAAGAACGTCTTTTATGGCAGGTTTCCTCAGTGTGATTGAGTGGATTTGGAGATGCCTAGTGTAATTCAGGGGAGGCAAATGATGTACATTACACAAAGCTGTTTTCAATAGAGATATTAGCTCAGACCTTGAAAGTCATGCACCTATAATACAGTGCCCTTTCAGCAGCATCAGCTAAAACCACAGAGCAAAACTGCATGTAATTGCTTTTAATCCATGATCAAGGACAAGTTTGGAAACGTGCTTGCTGTAGTGTGCTCCGCTATATGGCAGAAGATAAAGGGTTAAGTCCAAACTGGAGACCAGGTTGGATGTGGTGTGCAGACCCAGGGGCTCAGTGGGGACACATCTCAGCAAAAGCAGAGGGGAGCTAGCAAGAAGAGGGGACACACATCTGGGCACAGGTAAATCAGGGTTCATGGGGTCCATGAAGGACTTGCCCTCAGATGGTGATGGACACCTCAGCACCACTGAGTGTGCCTTGCCTCCATTTGTTACCACTGGTGGGGCAACCTCCAACTGCCACCAGCACTGTGCCGGTTAACTGAAAGAAAACGCCATTTCCAGGTTTCGGTGACTTCACCTTGCCTTACTCACAGCCTGATTTGTGAACTTTCTGGTGTGTTTTTCTGCAACAACAGTGACATCCAGTGGCCAGCTAGATTTTCTGGGGAAAGTATGAACCGTCGACGGTCTTAACAAATGTGAAGCTTTTATGTTTAAAAAGATACTGACTAAGGAGGCTAGGTTTTGGTTTTCCAAAGGAGTTCCCTTTTTTTAAGAAGTCTAGTAAAATGGCTTCTGTTTTCCTATGCCAGCAGGGCACTGCTTGAGAAGCAGGCTAGAAAGCATCAGTACTCTCTTCTTCAGCACATGAACTTCAGGGGACCAGCAATTTGCTGAGAAATCAGTGTGTTTTGTGCTATGGCATCACCACGTTTTTCACTTGTGAGACGTCCACAATCCAAATAAACCACCAGAAAGGGGCTCTTGGAAAAAATGAAGAAACCAATGTAGTCTGTAAAATAGTTGACTGTGAGGTCAAAGCCAGAAAGAACAAGCAAGGATCCTTGTACTGTCAAATGAACCTTTGATTTGTGGTTTTCAAACTCATTTTCAAACAGAAAATGACAGCCTGTCTTGTAGTCTTTTGAAGTAGTTTCACAGATTTGACAGACATTGCCCCCAACTAACTTTCCTGGCATGGTTTAATCTCATACTAGAGCAAGATTACAATTTTTTTTTTTAATTCCGTTTAGAGCTGTGCTTGTGAAAACTGGAGGAACTGGGGGGACCCTAATGAAATGATCAGTGAGCAGATTCAAAATAAACACAGGGAAGTGCTGTTTCACACCGTGCATAATTACATTGCAGCCACAGGATATTCTGGAAGCCAAATACATCCATGAGGCCAAAAAAGGGATTAGGCAAACTCAATAGTCCAGCTCTGAAAGTCACTAAACTTCTGATTCCCAGAGCCTGCAATGATATACCAGGATACTTACCATTATTTATTTCCTACAGCAAGCTACTAAGTACATCCTTATTACCTGCAAGAAGCCTTTGCTAACAGCAGGCAAAGGTGCTGCATTTCATAGTACTGGCTGTGTCCTGAGAAAAGCTGAGGTCCCACAAGATCTAGTCCTTGCTGGCCCATACCTCAAGAAATGTCTTCACAAGTTCAATGAGATTCTCTACATGCAAAAAGCTATTTTGCTGACCAAGGAGCTTTCCAAGGCTCAAAGTTGCCCAGAGCTCAGACTCCATCAAGTCATTGTAGGTGTTTTAGTAACACTTTCACTGTTACCTTCTTTGCAAAGTACGAGCATGAAGCAGGGAGGTATGGAAACAAATTTTCTCCCCCCTACCCCAACCCTTCCCTGGCTTTGGCAAGCAGGTCCATGTGCATTCCAGACTAGTTGGGATGGCTCGAGGGATTTGTGATGGGATATGAAACACTTTGCTCGGAGGCTACCTGCCTAGCGCCAGCTGTTGGGACTTTAGTGTGGCGGCTGTCCAGGGGGCCAAGCAGTGGCTTATGTGAAAAGAGCTGATAACTTTGGTTCAGATGGGAGCATGTTGTCTACTTCAGCAAGGCTGCAAGCACACTAATGAGGCATCTTGGGCAAAAAAAAAAAAAAAAAGACACTGCATTTCCCTACTGATTTCCTCACTGCTGGAGGTGTTGATAATGACTGGCAAGCAATGTTGTACATAAAGACAATGCGTTTCATACCAGACCATCTGCACTTAGGTGAATGTGATGGTCCTAGCTGTTTGGGTCAGTCTCAGAGATGTCTCAGCACCCTGAGAAGACTCTTAGAGAGTCTTCTCTAAGAGAAGGGTTTTCTCTAGGGTTTTCTCTAGATTTTCCTCAGACTCATCTTCTTGTCTCCTGCTGCAGTGCTGGGGATGAATGAAGTTCTCCAAGATTTTGTATATTGGATCTGTTCAATGGAGAGGATCACGTGAGGGGCACAGAGACATATTCCCTGTCACACAGCTCCATGGCTGGCATACACCTCCAGTCACACCTTACATCACATCTTTATGTAGAAAAGTGTGTTCCCAACAACACGATTCAGTGAAAACAATGCACCTTAAAATAAATAAATAAATAAATAAAAGATAAAAAAGAAACTCCCATGTAATCATGGGATTCTTCTATACGGGAAAATGCCAATACCATCCTCCATGCAGTGTCTCAGGCTGAGCAAGCCCTATCTTCATTCACAGTAAAACCCAGGGAGAAAATAACAGGCAAACCTTTACTTCAGCCCTACCCACACCTTTTGTTTTCCTCCTACAGATTTCTTGTCCTGGTAAATTGTTCCAGCTTATACCAGCAAACAGAGCAAACACATTTTAGAAAATAAACACTTCAGATCTGTAGGTGTTGTGGTTTACCCCCCAAGGGACCTTTTCCTTAGCATAGTCAGGAAGGGATTGAATTCATCGTATCTCAAATATACTGGGCTGAGGTAATAGGATATTGTGAGCTACTTGTCCACCTCCCTCTGCCCTTTAAACTTGAATCCTTGATATGCAGTGAGTCAATTCTTTAAGAATATGTATTGAAAGGGTCATCCTCCGTTGAACCTTCTCTTTGTGGAAAACTCCTCTAATGCCATGTAAGTAAAGCTAGAATATGAAACAGCCTAAAAGGCCCCATAACCAACCTGAGCATGTTGTCCAGCACAGATCAACACAGCTCCCCCTCCCTTACAAAGCCTAGCATGGCAAGAAAGGTGAGGGACAAGGCAGAAGAGGGAAGGATGGGCTCAGTGCAGTGTTCAGGATCTTCTGGGCAGTAGTAGGGTAGCCATCATGCCGTGTCTGATAGATGCTGAGGCTAAAGGAGTTATTTAAAATGTCGTGGTCAATGGAGAGAGAGCTGCATATAGGGCTTATGTTCTTCCCAAACCTGGTACTTGAGATGTTGGAATGAATTGTTCCACGGAGGTGCTCATTCTCTCCAGCGAGACAGACCGACTTAGACTAGTCACTTTGTTTTGAAATGTCTGAAGCAGCTATGAACCCTGTTGTTAAGTTGGTCTGACACAGCTCAATTGTTGCTGTGGTCTGACACAGAGGCCAGAGGAGATGCCTGGGAGGTGACTTCACTTCAGTTCTCACTTGTGTTATTTTTCTTAACCGAAGTAAAACAGCTAGTTTAGACTTGAAGAAAAAAAAAACTCATTTTATTGTTTTCTTCATTATATATTTAGGGCAAGTCTCCTAGGGAAGGTGTGCAAAGACTTTGAAGATAGCACAGAGCTGAATGGCTGAGCACATGTGATGTCAGTGTATTGGGTCTGAAAGCAGAGAGCTATGCCCCAATGGCACCAGTCCCAAACTGGTAAGCTCAGTCCCATCTCATGCTGAGCCTGTTGAGGGCTCTGTGCATTGCACTCCGGGCCACTTCTAGAGAAGGGTTTTCAGTGTGTGACACTTGGATGCCTTCAGGATAGCTCCATGCCCTCAACAGAAGCGATGCTCAGAGGAGCTAAGCACAGAGGAAGAGCAGAAGAGGAGAGGCATGAGGAGAGTTTAGTATATCGAGGGGCAGCAAGAAAATAGAAGGTGGCTGTGGGAGCCTGTCTGTCCTTCAGACTGAGATGCTCTGAGTATATTATTGCACTGCAGATCTCAAAGACACCCCAGGGAAACACAAATCTGTGTTCCATTACCCTGGCGTCAATCTGGAATAAGGCCCTCGATTTTTGGCCCCTCATCGCTCCATTCTCCCCTTGGCTACGGTGTGGACTTTCTCCAGAGCGTATTCTGTAAGTGCTCATGGGTGAGTAGGGAGAGAGGTGATTACATGCAAGGAAAGAATGAAGGAGAACCATGGAAGGATTGCTGGACATTCAAAGTCCTGCACTCTTTGGCCTTTTATGTTTTATTGCTTCCCGTGACTGTCCAAAAGTGGTTATGAGTCAGTTCCTCACAACTGTGATTAGTAACATCAAACAGGGGAGGGAAAATGATTCTCCATCTGCCTTGGAGAAGGGATGGCATGATGTCAGGAGGCTATGATGTGAGCCTCCTTTACCAGACCATTGCACGTGGCTTGCACAAAGTATTTTTTTAAGGCATGCTTTGGGCTCTCATACTCCTGCCAAACAGGGGAGAAGAAAGGTTGTTCCCTGCATCTCCAGCTCTCTTCCCCAGTTTTTTGCGTAATGCTGAAATTTCCAAGTGCAAAACCATGTCCTGCAGCAGAGCAAAAGCCAGGCTTTTCTAAAAGGTAGGGGGCAGAGTTCCTGGCTTTGTCTGAGCACCAAGCACTCTTCTCTACGACAAGGATGCATGGGATAGCATCAACAGACCTAGTGGGGGTGGTCTCTGAGGCTGCTGAGTTTCTGTGGGGTGCCAGCATCAACAGACCTAGTGGGGGTGGTCTCTGAGGCTGCTGAGTTTCTGTGGGGTGCCAGTTCACTCAGCCGTGAGCTTGTCTCTCGTAGCATCTATTGTCCATAGTATCTGGGTGCTGTTACTACCCAGGAGTTGACCCAGGGCACTCTCAGTTCTGTGCTGTGTCTTTGAAAGTCACTTTCTCTTTGGAAAGCCCGCACGAAGCTCTTGATTTGAACCTGAGTACCAACCTCTAGGAAGCTTTTGTTATATCTGGTCTGTCTGAGGTGTGGGTAGAGGTGCATGTGGAATGCTGATGATACATGCACTACATGCCTCTTTCTCTAGCATGGAGTATGGCTCACGTTGTTTCATACTAACTGGGGGAGGTGGGGGGACACTAGGGTCCTTCCAGCTGTTCCTAGAAAATTACCCTGCTGGATCCCCACAAGCATTTAATTTTGTTCATGTTATCAGTAAAATCTAAAATCAAAATTTTCATGCAGTCGTAGCATCATGCTCATCTCTAGGTGCTGCGTATCACCCACCTAATCTATTAGCTGGTGTCACTTTTTATGCTCTGATAAGACATTTCACATTAGGAGGGTACTTACACTGGAAACTTTTAGATACATCTAGATCTAACTTGCAAAAGCAAAATCTGCACAAATCCGACGTTTGCTTCTTGTCAAAGTATGCTCGAGACGAGACACTGCTTCAAGGCAATCCCTACCACTAGAGTGAGATTTCAGGAAAATAAGGGGTTTAAGAAGAAAGAAGAGCAATCTTTTGGCAGCAATAGAGCGAGTCATCATGAGAAAGTGTGAAAGAGCCTCCAATTTTTAAAGGATGATATGCATTGGCAGGAATGGCTGGGTACTGGGATAGAAGCAGCTGGGATGCTGGAGGAGGAGTGGAAGGGGATTAAAAATTTGGAGGGTTCGTCCACAAAACTGATTCCCCATAATGGGTCTGGGACATCTGTCATGGCAGGAAACAGCAGTGTGGAATTTCATATGGTTCCCCCAGTAAAGTCATGCTGTTACCCAGAGACTGTTGGATTACAGTTGAATGCTACAATGGAGAATTTAGCAAATTCAGATAAAATTCATTGCCTGAGCTGTTTGCTGCAGCTCCTTACTATAGCCTCCTCTTGACACATTGATCATTCAGCTTCCAAAATATTCCATTCAGCCGTTCTCAGAAGAAGAGAAATGGAGGCATACTTTTGGAGGCAGCAAGCAAAGGAACCAGGAAGTATTTGCCCCAACTGTGAGCATGCAGCTTTCGGCATTTGCATTTTTGCCTACGCCAACTTTTGTGAAGCCTAACTACTATAAACAATCTGGTGGTGCCAAGAGGCTTGAAAATCAGCATTGAGAGAGAAGGAGGAATAGAGGCTGCCGCCTCCTGATTGCAAAGCAGCCCGAGGTCTAAATGGCAACAAAACGTTATACATAATGTCTGATTCGCTGTGTGGAGAATGTAAAGAATTGAGACCTCCCGACACAGTTTACATTGGCCCTTTTTATGACTAATTGTGCAGAAAATAGCTCTGCTTGTAGTGTGCATGGAAACAGTTCAGGTTTCTGCTGTGTGTCAGCTAATGGGCTAGCAAGGCTTTTTTAGCACAACTTCAAAGGCTCTGAGAATGGAGGTCCTTTGTGAGGGAATTATCTTCTGCTCCTTTGTACCCCTTTATCCTTCTAAGCCGTGGAACAAAGAATTGTGAAACGAAGAAACAAAGTAATTTGTATTAGATCTCTAGACCTAGATAAAGTACATAACATTTGCTTAAAAACATTTTTCCTGCTTCTGTCTTCAAAACAAGGTTATATTTTTCCATGTAGGAACACCCAAGCTCATTTAATTTTTGAGGGATGCAACCTTATGCTTAGGTATGCTATTGATGGGGGTCACCAGAACGTCTGAAATGGTAAAGGAGAGCTTTAGTTTCTGTGGTCAATTAGAAAATATGTCTGTTACTGTTAGAGTTGGCTGAGAAGTGTATGCGTTCCGCCTCAGGATATTCCACTAAGAAAGGAAGAAAATGCTTTTTTTTTTCAGCAGTGTATGTGCTTGTGCATGCTCTAAGGAAACCATGTATTTTTCACCTTTTAGTAAAAAAACAGAATGGCTTATTCTTTCTTTCTTTCTTCCAGTGAAAAATGAAACCTTGGGGAGATAAGGAAATGCATTATGTGCATCTGCTTTGTGTAGTCCAAAGCACAGTTCTTAATTAAAAATAAAAAAGCAAACCAGGGATGGAAGGTGCTTGATTAATGTTAGCAACCATGCTGTATAACATGTTCCTCCAGTGTCTCCAGATCCTTTGTCTTGGAAAAAAAAAAAAAATGAGCAAAAGGAGAATAATCTTGGCCTCATCAAATGTAATGAAGAAACATCCCTCAAGTGCAGTGAGCCACGCTAGCCACTCCACTGTGTTTGTGTTCAAACTATGAAATGACTCTGTGTCTAGCACTGGTTCTTGTCCTCAAGGAAATCCCATGAAGGACTGCATCCACATCTTTTTTTTTTTTTAATCACAAACTGTTAGGAGTGCTACGGACTTTCACTTCAAATCCCTATCTAGAGAATCTTTTATGTCTGCTTTCTCTCCTCTTCCCATACTTCTATGGATTTCCTGAGGCAGTTGGTGTTCTGACCTCTTGGATCCAGTTTTCATCAGCTGTCAAGGTAAATTTGATTAATAGTGCAGAAATAGTTTATTCAGGTTTAGACTGAAGAGGGAGTACCAATAGAGAAGCAAGAGCATACCCCCGTCTCTCTAATCTGACTGATATGTCTTTAGATGCAGTAACTTTTCAATAGTTATACTTTCATGATTTTTTTTTTTCATGAAAATTTCCAGGCCAGGCAGAGAAGTTTTTTTAAGTTTTTAGCAGAAGCACACACACACGTATATATAAAGTTCTTTTGATATCTATAAATAAAAATTAAATCCACTAATGTTATAAAAAAATCTGGTAATTATTACATATTCTGTTTGCACATATGGGCAGCTAGAGGCAGGGATTTGATGTTTTTCACTGATGCTGAGCTGAATTGTCTCTAATATACAGGTTAAATTAGTTTTCATTACATGCCATAAGCTGCCATCCTGCACAGCAGATCACCAGTCCAATGACCTAGCAGCTTTCATGATGATCTCCACATAGACGTCAGGAATGGGAAGTGCAGGAGGTATCACCTTTTGTCTTTATCCATCAGTTGAAGTGACTCGCAGGCTTTGCTGAGGAGCTGACATTGTTGACAGTCCTACCATTTTGTGGATAAAGAATCAGAGCTGTTGCGTAGTTACTTTTTTTTTCTGGGTTTAAAGCAGTTAAAATTGAGTTCTTTTGTGCTGTCATGATGTCAAATATTTGCTGGATTCAGGATGATTGTTTACATTAAGAAATCTCTTGGCATTTAGGACTCTGGTTTAGGGAAAGTAGAGCGTTGTACCATGGGCTCAGAAACATCTTTGACTTTGATACCTTTGACTTAAGTTTCTCAGTGTCACTTTGCCAGTGACAGAATGAGGACCTTTGTTTGCCTTGGCCACTGCATAAAAAACCAGGATATGATCAAATCCAGTTAATCACTCACAAATGTCTCATTTCTTGAATCTCTGAGGGTGTGTAACACATTTTTGGGACTGCTGTCTGCTCCTTTGGCTTTTGTTATAAGTAAGTTAGGGGAAAATCAAATTTTGAGTTTGCTTAAAAGGAAGTAGAGGAATCCTGGAACACGCTAGGGCTCTGCAAATGTACGTTTAATCATTTAAAGAAATGTCTTTTGGCTAAAAGCTCTTACCAGTGCTTGCAAGTCGCACTAAAAGCCGTACGACTGCATCATTCCAACAACTGACGTGAATTAGCACCCTTGTTGGCAGTTGTGAGCAGAGATGCAGGCTTAGTGAATGCTAGGGACTGAATTGCTCTCAAATTTGTAGTGACTTTGTGCATTACAGGTGAAGTGTCCTATGGGTGAGTCTGTTGATGGCCACACCAGCTCCTTAAACAGTGGCAGGCATAGAAAGAGACTCAGGCATATCCTGCACCCCTTGTTTTTTCTGTGCAAAGCATTTATCTCTTCTGTGGAGCCAGGCAGTTTCAAACATCTCCTGCAAACCCTTACACTGTGCTTAAGGCAAGCACGTGCTCTCCAAGCAGCAGCAAACCAGAGGATTGCGTTCTTACACACGGCACGTGGTGGAACTCCCTGCTGCAAGATGTCACGGGGCAAAAAGTACATGGAGGCAGAGGCTTGAGCACATTCATGGTGAATTGGTCTATTCAGAGCTGGCAGTGAGATGCAATGACCTGGGTGTAAATGGGAGTCACCCAGCTGTGCAAAGGTGGAAGCTAATGGACATAATGGAGGAGGATTGTTCTGTCCTTTCTCAGTGTCATTCATGTATATATTTATATACCTTTAACATTCACCACAGGCTACAGTTTGAGACAGCTTACTGGGCTACGTGGATTTTAATAAACCTGTTAGTGGACTTCTTGCCTCCTTACTTTATACGTCTAACCCATCCTGAAAACAATGTGGGACTGACAATAAGTTGAAAGCTTTGGAGAGATTACACTGCCTCATTGAGTCTGTACCCAAAGCCCTTTGAGGGCTCCTGTTGACTCCAGTGGGATTTGGTTCAGACCTCAAGTGTATAGGACTCTCTTAAGTAAACTCTTTCAAGGCCTGTACATGCTGCAATACTTATTGGGCTTTTTGTTACTTCTGTGAATAGGAATGTGACCTTTACACTTCTAGCGAAGAGCCCCGATTTACAGGACTAAATCTTCACATTTTGGGAGAGATAAGGTTACCATCCCAGCTCCTCCCAACCCTGCTGTGCAGGTGGCTGAACAGTTGATGAAGCGATTCCTGAATCACTGCCATTTTAGGTAGATAAGCACTGAGTGTGCAGTATAGCAGCTTCAGAGTTTCTTCATAAGCAGATGTCCATAAACAGTGATGGGCAGGGTGGATATCTCGGCTTGTAAATTGTTCCAATTCATGAGTCAAAGCCCTAGTAATATTATTTTTTGCCACTGCAGGGTCATTCCGCTACCAATATTTAGTCTGTGCACATACTAAAAATGGCCACAGTGGAAGACGAGACTAGTAATTCATCATTTTCTTTTATCCACCCAGTCCCTTGCCTGTGTGAGGAGAGGGAGGGATAAAAAAGATGGAAGATGACCATATCAGGCTGTACGCTGTCTCTTCCTCTGGCCATTGCCAAAGGCTGAAGTGGGCTACATGGTGAATAGCTGAGTCTGAATTACAACAAATTGCATAACGTGCCATTCTTGCTTTTGGAGCTGGTCTAGCTTCTGGTAACCTTGCCTCCCAAACCTGTTTTCCAACAGGAGAAGGTCAAATGAGTGAGAGGAGCAGTTTGATTGACAGTGCTATTTTCTACCTGTATTTTAGGTCACTTCCTGGGTAACAACACTGTGATTGATGTACTGAGACAAGCAGGATTTGAAGTGGAGCACACCCCTCCTGGACAACCAATTGGAAAGTAAGCAGCTGCGCACAGATTATAAATCACTTTCTCTCCTCTTCTTTTTTTCTCTCCCTGTTTCTATGGTTAAGCAAGATTATTGCATTAGTGTAGGAGGTGGGTGAGGAACCTCCCTTTCCCACCGAAGTTCCAGACAAAAAGTGCATTGTAAAGCGTCAGTTGTGTGAGTTTGGAAACATATGGAGCCTCACTGGCTGTTTTTTTCACTTGGGGACATCCATCATGTCACAGCTGCTTCACTATACGAGATCAGAAGTGCCACAGTTTCTTTCTGTTGTCAAGAAACATCTCGTTAAGCTCATTTTTCTCCATACATGTTTTGTCTTTTTCTTTCCATGGGATTTTAGTTGCTTCTCCATTGCAGGGCAGTAGACTGCCACCAACTTCATTTTTCAAGCCTCTCTGTCAGGTCATCTTCTTCAGGTGGAATTTCAGTTTTGCCTGAAGGACCAGATTTAATGTAGCAAATGCACCTGGAAAAGTGTGGTGGGTAGTAAAAAGCAATTCACTATTCCCTGAACTTCTCTATCTATCTGATCAAGTAAAGCAGGCAAGAACGATTGATTACCAGGCTCTTGGCAATCTTCATTAGTAGAAGATAAAATATGACATAAAATTGCGACAAAAAATGTCCTCAGTTGGTGAAACAGACTTCCTTCCTCCCCTAGACTTTTCTCTTTCCTGGCCATTTAGGTGAGTTCTCTGTCTAAAGATGCCGTAGACAATAAAACTGGGAGGGATGGTGACAGACCATCTAGCTTTGCAAAGTTAGCCTTTCCTCTGCATTCTGCAGATAAAAATTGGCCGATATTGCTCTGTCATAGGATTGGTATCCTCATTAGGAGAAAGTGTTAGCAGCATGCTCCTGTCTCTGGTGAGCAGACATGACATGGTCCAAATATGAGGTGAGTTTCAATATGGAGAATTAATCGCAGAGCTAGTAGACCATGTCTGAAAAAGCTATGTTTAATATAGTTGGAAAATCTGGCTGATTTAACCTTGTTTGTGAAATATCTGCAATGATTCATATAGAGTATAATATAGCTCAACTGTACATAAGTGTCTTTGACAGAGCGTTTATCCTAAATGCTTCTTGGAATATGTTGAGCAATAAAAGCACAGTCTTACATAACTGGGGAAAAGAGGAAGAAAAAGTTATCAAACACAAGGAAGAACATATATTCAGAGGAGGTTTAAGAAGCACTTTGGCAGAGGGAGAAAAGTCAACATGGCACAGGGGAGAGCAGTAAACACTGTAACTGACTGGAGCTGGAAATTTTGGCTAAAATCAACAGAAATGCCTGTGTCTAAAAATACAGCAAAAAAAGAAAGCCCAGGCAATCTGTTCCCCAACAACTGAGGTATACTATTCCTAGGTTTCTGACAAAGAAACTTTCGTCTCAGGGAAGCAGGCACTTTCCTCAGCAATTTTCATTTAGTTGAAAGTGTCATCTTCCCATGAAAAATATTACAACTGGAAGTTGTGAAACCATTAATTTATTGGCTGAGAAGAAAGAAAGATACAGTAGTGTGAGAGATGTCCAAGAACAGTCTCTCCTCATTATGGTCTTAGGATATGTCTATACACATCATCACAGACTTGAAATAACATGATGGGGCAGGAAACTTGAAACAGAGCCACTGCTTAACGTTGACTGCTTTGCAATACGGGGTACCTCTGTGTATGCATTCCCCTACTTTGGCAGCAGTGTCTCTTGTTCATGACGTCTTCCCTAAAATTGTCACTCCCTGGGGGAAACGTCATTGAAAGCAAGTTGACTTGTACTGCTGCCTGGAACGATGATATGTCCTCAGTTGAATTATCCTACGCTTGGTATCTTCTGTTCCCAGCTCCAGATCAGAGCATTGGGCAGGTTGGTCCTTTTGTCTGGACTAATACCCTAATTCTAGTGGGGCCTGTTCTGAACGTTGAACATACAAAACTATTAAAGGGTATACTGTAGTGTGTGAGTACTGAATTGAGTTGAGAGAGATTATATGGTTGTACTTCATAAAGATTAGATCCTCTGTGTGTTTTCTTATAGTCTGATGATCCAGGCAGATCAGACAATCTTAGATGAGAATACAGAAAAAAAATAAATCAAACAGTAAAGAAATCTAGAGTTGCCACTAAATTGCATTACTCAAGGCGCAGAAACAGTAGAAGATTATAGGAAGTTTAAATCAAGATAATTTAAATATTTTCATAGGAAACAGCTTGCTGCCTTTAGAAAGAAAGAGACTCCCAGGATTATGGATTGTAGAGGTGCAGGTGTCTTCATCTTTATTCTTGTGGAGCCATACGTGAAATAAGAGGTATTTCTCACCTCTGCTGAAACCTGAAAGAGACATTTCTGCTTTACTTCCAAGTAAGTTGTATAAGGGAGTCAAGCCCACTGCATTGCATTCTGGCACTGACAATTGAAAAATTGGATAGTGTTCAGGGAAGATCAGATGGACTGTAATGTAGAGATTGGTGGGAGTGGATAGCACATGGAAAAAATGCAAGGGTTGGAAAAAACTGAAGCAGCTGCATGGTTATGTTTTGGCCAAGGGAATTCAGAAAAGGATTGTTGTGAATGGATTGTGCGCAGAAGGATGAAGAGGCACAATTTGAGCTGGCACACAGGAACATTTGGAGGTATATCATATTGAAACTGAGGGTGGTTTTGGCTGAATATCAATGATTTCTTAACAGTAATTTGCAGGACAATCTTTCTTAGGTTAAGTCAGAAGCCCCATTACTTGAAATGATGAAAGTAACTTTAGCAAAACACTCGTGCTATATCCTACTTACTACAAATGCTGCCTTGCCAAAAAAGCAAATATTATTTTTGTTTAATATCTCTGTTCCTAGAACAGTATGATTGTTATTATTATTGTTGTAATTATTAGTAGTCTGATCTTTATTGTTCGGTAATAATGAAGCGTTGGTACCAAAAATAGATGGGGGAGTTTGATATGACATTTAAGCTCTGCCATCCATTTCAGTTTCAGAAAGGACAAGAGATAATCATTTTAGAAAGTAACTAACTAGGTTTTTTAGTTTAGTTAGTAACATTAGAAAGTAGCTAGTGCTGTTCCTGTGTGTCAGAAAAGCCTTGGGAAGAGTGGAATAGGACAAAGACCAAAGCTGTTTATGCTTTCAGTTACATATAGGCTGGGTAAAGGCCGAAGATTATTGGCTGCTTCTGTCCAAAATGCTAAGCATGGATTGTAAAATGTCTGCTCTTTAAGCCAACCAAAATGACTACCTGGAGTCTCAGATTTCTGTTGTATAGTGACAAGCACAAATTTGAGCCAGGTTCTCCCTTTCTTAAGGTACTGGGGAAAAGTAAAGTGAGACCTTAGCAGGCTAGAAGAGACACCAAGACATGGAGGGATGTGATGGCTCTGGAATCAATGAACTGGCAGAGAAAAGTTCATATAAACTATATATAGCTGGTGTGGAGCTATTTGGGAGCTCTCACTGACTGGATTTCTGAAATCCCTTAGCTCCCATTGATCTGCTTGGTGGCCCAGTGTTGACCTTCCTGAGCCTTTTCTAGAGTCCCACCAGCTTACTATTGAAAATGCCTTCTTTAAACCTCGATCGCTTTCTGTAGAAGGAACCCTGTTGTACATAGCTTGCAGAACAGTGCCATAGACACTTGAGAACTTATCCTCACATTGGCTTCATTTGTTTATTTTGTTGCCTGAGGGAAAGTGTCCCGAATCTGATTGCCTGACAACTTTAACAGCATTCATATTTGCTTCTTATTTTGCTGGCTGTCCTCTTTGTCCCCAAATACAGACACTGGAAAAAGAACGGCTGAATCAGTATCTCATTGCTCTGCCCTGAGATAAGAAAGGCAACTTTTTTTTTGTGGGGCTTCTGCCAACTGGCCGTCCCTGCCCCTCTCTGTCTTCAGAAGGCAGAGCTTCATGCTCAGAGTGAGGACAGAGGAGGAGATGGGAGAAAGTTTCCCCTCAGATGAATTCCAGTGACTTGAGCAGATAAAGGGCCACAGCTGCTTCACATTTAATTGGAAACAGCCAAATTGCAAGATCAATCCCGGAAGCACCTGGTCCATGATGACTCTATTGTTACTGGGTTCTCAGAATCAGCTCTGACCTTCTGCCACATGCCAAGCCGTGACGTACTACACACCCTTCTCTTGGCCAGAAAAATATGCAGCAGTGCTCATTTCCATCAGACTGCTCTTTCTGATATTATGCTCGATGCTACCTTCTTTCAGAATGGGAGAATTCAGGACAAGCTTTTATTTCTGCCCATCTGAGAGTTTATAGTAAACTCTCTGAGCTCTGCTGTAGAAATTAATTACTCTTCCTCCTTATGTTTGAACTTCCTGGCCCAGATGAAGCAACATGTTATTGTAGCTTATTCCTTTCCTTCTTTCTGAAGCAAAGAGCTTGCTCCTTCACCTTTTCTTATAGCATTCCACAGGTGTGACCCTGGCTGTCCTACAGGGCATTGTGTCATTGTGGAAGTCTTTGCTCCACTGTGAATGCTTTCTTCTTCCCCACAGGATGAAATCACACGTAATCCACACAGTGATGCAGCCATTTCATGCTATCGGAATCCCTAAGCTTCACGAGGTGATATGCAGAGATGGGAAAACGTTTGACATAACATTCCCTGCAGCCCCAAATTGGTAAAAGTGCCAGTTCAATAGATTACATCACAGAAACTTATGGATGCCATCAGGGTCCTCGGGAGTCTCACAGTAAATGCCAGGTTCCTTGGGATGCCCGAGCAACTTCAGCTTTCTGGTGGCAGCCTGGCAGGGTTAGTCCACTGTACTTAGCTGTTAATGTTTGGGATGTGTTTGAAATAAGTAAAATTTTACTTAGAAAAGAGACAAGACAACACAAAAGACATGAGAGCTGCAACACTTTCATTGGAAACAACTGAGTTAATTGAGAAAAAAAAAGAAGAGCTGGGGAGATGTTACCCATCCTGGATCGCATCTTTTCTGAAACAGGAAAAAATGCACCTTTTTTTTTTTTTTCCTCTGGGTGGAATAATTTCCCCATTGGGATGCTACAGTTCTTCTTAATCCTATTATAAACCTTTGGATCTTTCACTTGATCTCAGCCTGAAGATCATACTCCCTTTACTAGCTTCCTCCCTCAGAAGAAAAGCAAGCCAATTATTTAAGGGCGTTTCTCTGACAGCATAATTTGCAGTAAAGGGGTGTATAGGGATTAAATGGGGTTCGTCTGCATGCATTGGCAAATTTATTGCCTCATCTAACATTGGAGAATATGACTACTAAATGCTTAAAATATTTAGTCATGAAAATATGCACAATGCATTTTCAAGGGATTCCCATGTGCCTTTAAAATATCCTTCTTTGCAATTTAGTTGTCTTTGTCTCTATAATTACATTACAGCCACAAAGTCTGAGTCAGTCAAAGTAACTCTTAGGCGGAAAGAAATTGAAGAAAATCTCCAAGATGTGGTAGAGAAACAAAGTGAACTTACAGTTTCTCAGCCATAGAAACAATTATCCTGTCACTTGTTGAGCATCACGTTACTTAGGGCCAGTGCATCTGCACATTCTGTAGGCCACCTTTGAACGCCAAACACTTTCTGAAAGAGTGGAATTCAGCAACTTTCTACAAAAAAGTCTGGGAAAGAGCAAGATAATTCATGATGTTAGTGAAAGAATACAGAACAAAACTTCTCAGGAATTTTGTGCTTGACTAGTTCTCTCAGTGGGACATTCACTTTTCTCTATAATCAGATTTTATGCTTGGCAAAATTTCTGGTTTCTTTTGAAAAAATTGTTTCATATTCTGTATCATTCTGTTCCTTGGGAACTTGCACACAGGGCCACTGGGGAACTTGGGCTTGCTTCTTTTTGCTCAAGGGCAGCTCGCTCGCTGAGCTGTCCTGAAGCCAGTCCTAAGGTTTCTAGGTTTTTTGATGCTTTGCAGCCCATCAGTTTTAGGAGATCTATATCTCATACTCCATAAACTATCTAATAGTCAACTTACAGAGCCTTGGAGACTTTGAAAGTTCATAGCTTTTTACTTTATTTCCTAGCCAAATTTTAGAGTTCTTGTTTCCACAGAAGAAGCTGATTTTTCATCCTTGTTCTGCTTCCAGCCAACTCTGATGCAGATCTTTTAATCTAAGATCGTTAGTATAAGATGAAAATTCTGGTCTGTAGTTACTAGAGATAAAGCTGATCCAAACTGCACTTAAGTCAACAACAAGGCTTCCATCAGTGCTTGTAGCTTTTAGAGAGCATCGTTAACATGAGATTGTTGCTGATTCTCTCCTGGGTTTGGTTGTGAGGAGCCGTGAAGGAACTGGTAGAAAACTAAGAGTATGTTCACACAGTTGTGCAGATGCTTACTATAGTCTGTAAAAAGACCTACTTTTCCAGAGTACTGCTCACAGCTGACCCAACTTCCTTGCAGTAGGTGTCTGGCTAGTTTTAGATGACTGATCATTTTGTGAGATGAATTCCCCTCCTGTTTGAAGGACTTGGGCCCTATGTTCAAGTCAGTGTCACTAGACTCATTTAAGCCTTTGTAAAAATTGCACCATTCTCTCTCCAATGTTATATTGAAACACTGGGATTGTGTGATATTTGTGTTTGTGTATTCAGCCTGCACTTGTCCTGTGGATTGATGGCGTCCATCCCAAGTGATATCAACCTGGGCTGAAGTGCAGCTGCACTTTGTAACAGCTCAAGGGGCGCAAAGGTATCAAGTGGTATTGTGTGGTTTGAAAGATGTCGTTTATCTAAGGAAGTTTGTGGTCTGTTTGCTGTCACTCTGTCTTTGCAGTGCTAACTTCCCTTACCTTCACTATCACGTTGTCAGGCAAAGAGACCTCACACGTTAGGACAGATAGCTTTTCCACTTCAAGAGCTGACTTCTTTTCCTTCAGTAAGAGGTCTGTGAGTTGTGTTACAATCAGTAGAGCTGCTTGGTTCAGTGTGAGCGTAATTGCTAGTAATTTTGCTTGCAGGGAGCTCTTTAATATGCACAAGTTCCTAAAAAAGGAACAGGAAGAAAGGGAGACAATGACTTTTTTCATTGACACTTTCACTTAAAATTCCTTCAAGAATAGCTCTTTAAAAGAAAACAGTTGGGGATACTTTCTACGTAAGAATACACTGGCAAGTACATTTTCCATCTTTCATGAGTGATCGGGTTTTCATAGCAACGTTCTTCACAGTTTAAATGAGGTTAGAAGCCCTCCAAAACAACATTGTGTGACTGATGGCATGGCCAAATGACTTCTTGTGCGTGGATCTTGTGACAAACTGTGAAATTTACTGAAACCTTTCTGAATTGCCCCCAGAAGTAGGTCACTAATGTACATATGTGATGTGATCTTGTGCCGTTTTTCATCCACTTCAGCGCAAAATAGTCTCACTTTTAACAGCTTATGGTATCTCAGCCAAGCCAGGTGGCCTCACACTGGCGACAACCCAGCTTTGGGCCTGAAATGACTGTGTAGGTATCCCATTAGGAGAACCTTGGTGAAGGGTCAGACTGAGAAGCACATACATCAGCTGCTCCTCCTAGTTAAGTGCTAGTGGTAGGAGCAGGAATGCCCAAAAAAAGTAAGTTCTTACAATAGGACAAGTAAATTAAGAATGGTGAATATATGAAACACTTTTCACAGTAAATTACTTAGAAGCCACAATACATTTTCATGTCATAATCATTAAATCACTTTTATAAGAAGTCAAAGTAAATTCATATGAAATCTGTGAAGTATGTAAAGAGTTTAATTCATCCAGTAAATCATGTGTTGGGAGTACTCTACCCAGCTTCAGGTCAGATATACTTCAGAGAAGCTTTAAGAGTTTAAAATCTTTCCACGAGCTAAACTGATCTCCAGAACCTTGGAGGTTCACCCTTCTCTGGAGTTCATGTTCTATGCAAGTGAACATAATGCCAATATGTTTCCCAGTTCCTGGAGATTAAACTGCTGTGTTTGATGACTCATGACTTCCCAAGAAAGCAGCTCAGTCACTCAGTCTGTCTGAAGCGGCCTCTGGTGTCTCAAAGGACATGTCTTCTCTCGCGCAGTGATTCATGATTTCAGAGCAAAGGATCAGCTCTCTTCTTTTTTTTTCCTTCCCCCACGAAGTTAATTAATAAAACAAATTTTTATTAGTGGGTGTTGAAAGGCTTTTGCTTTCCACCTACACTCCCAAATGCTCTGCATTCCAGGGAGAGTGAAAAATGGACCTGTGAATAGAAACGGAGGGAGGAAAAATGGATCAGATGCTGCATATGGATATAGACACAGTGGCTGTCAGTTGATACAATGGAAGAACATCCTGAATGAAGACAATTCCTGCAATCATGATCACTAAAAATACACTACTACAGTAATCCAGTTTCAGGATTAATACATGCAAATTTAGAGAGAAAGATTGAGGCACAGGGAGTTTCTGACAAAGTATCTGTTTGGGCCTCCACCTTGACCTCTTGTTCAGGTTCATGGCCACATAGACGGCAGTTGTTCTGCTTGTGAAAACTGGATCCTTTGCCACTGTCACAGACCTCTGAGACTCCAGTTGGTCAGGAGAAGCAGCTGGAGGGTTTATCCTGTCATGGCCACTGTGGACCTGGCTATGCCTATCTGTCTGCCTCATCTGTAGCTGGACCGTAGAACAGAATTTTTCATCAGTACCAAGAATTAGCTTAAACTTACACCCAGCATGGTCATAATTGGTCCCACAAGGGAGGACCGGAGTTGACAGAAGGGCTAGATTTGGGGTATTTCCCCTTTCTACCGCTGTATGACCGTCAGACCAGCTCACAACTCTGCAGGGCCACTCTCTGCTGATGGCAGCTTGCAAAGGAAGAGAGACCTAATTTGGTGCTCTCATTTGTGGGTAGAGCACACTGAAGCTTCTTTCCACGGACTCCCAGGACATGTGCCAAGTCAGGGATAGTAGGATTTTACTGCTAACCTGCAGCAACTCAGCAGCAAAGTTGTAGACAGATTCCAAGCACTTTGGTATCCAGTGCCCTGTCTGGCCACTAGATTTGAGTCTCTTGTCATCTGACTCCAGCTTCACATGTCCAAATTACTCTTGCAGAAATAAAGGCAGTCACACAAATACCTCTGTTGAGACAGCACGTCCCTGTTTATGTTTCAATGGCCGATACAAATCTGGAGTCCCCAGCGATCAAAGTGATGAGCCCCAAGTTGTGTTTGAAGTGAGCACAGAACTTTGAAACAAGGATGAAGCAGGAATAAATCAGGATGAAAGATGTGGGGCATTATCTACTTTACATGAAATCCCTGCTGGAAAGACGTGGCCAGTCTTCCAAAGTTTTCCTTAGAGAGTGCTCAGAAGTTGCATACCAGCCTATTTGTGGAAAGCTAAACAGTTCCCTATTGTCCTTGATGTGAAATGCTTCCCAGATAAACAGCTTCCCCCTCCATTGGAGAAAAACGATACAGCCTGTCCAGGGCTCTTAACACAGAGGACTACACTGGGCTGCTGCTCAGCCTCTGCAAAGTTGCTGGTTTCTGTTGGCATTGAGCTTTGCTAAAGGCAATAGTTCATCTAAATGCCAGCATCCTTAAGAAAAGGCTAAGTTATTGAGCGAGACTGGGATAATCTTCAAGGGTTTAATAACGTTGTATGCCCACATCTTTGAGTCTCTGGGTTCATTTATACCCCTGGAATGTAAATCCCAATCCACAATGGCTAAACAAGGTTCACACGGATCTCAGATACTTTTGTGGTATTGTCTCCTCCTGATTTCTGAAAGGGAAAGAAAACATCGCTAGCTGAAATAAACTCACATGGTTCTCTACAAGGACAGCAGTAAAACTCGGCTGCTGTCGTGGGTTTAGGTTGTAACTTTGCCTGCGTTTGCGGCATTTTAAGTAATTTTAAGGAATTATTCCTAACGCCCACAGAGTCCAGGCATCATATTCTAGCATAAGGAAAATCCAGAAGTCCCTGCATGAACTTTGGAGAGAAAAAGCTGATTTCTGAAATCAGCAGTGCTGAGAATCAAGGCTGTCTAACACAAGGGTAATACTAGTGGTGGTTTGGTCCCATTCAATGTGTGGCTCTTCTTCTGCTTCTCCCATCCTGGCAGATTCAGATATGAAGGACGTTGTATTCTTACCTCTGACTCCGGTTTGGGCACGTGTGTGGTTTTGTTGGGTGCCTCCTTCCTTCCTCCATAGTGCCACCCAGCTACCCAGGCTGAAGACGTCTTCCCAGGAGCAGCGGGTCATTCTACTCATTGACCTACAGTCAATGGATGCAGTAGATGCACAGATTGGCTTTTTGCACCGTTTTGTCAAAGCAAACTTTGCTTTGCATTTATGACAAAGGAATCATTTTTCTTCCCCTAGAGGCATGTGATTTCTTGCAAACGTTAAATGAGAATTTGCATGTGTATCAAGCTTGTTTGTAGGTTAGGTTTTAGGTTGTAAATAAAACTGGGAAGTGCAACTTCCATTGACATTTAGCAGACATTGAGGTTTTAAATCTCTGAGGCAGTTTTAGAAACGTCCCCCTCAAGGAGAAAGGACATTGACTTGAAAGAAAGCAGAGTTAACAGGGGGGTTGTTTGTTTTACAGATGAAGCCATGAATTTAGGGCAATTTCCATGTATTCAAGCCTTCATACTGATAGCAATCATTGCTGAATGGTCAGCAATTCCCACTCAAATCAGTGAAAGGCAGCAAATGAAATGCACAGGCAACCAGAATTGTTTTAAATGAGATGATGGAGCAGGAAACTGATTTTATTTTCTACTTGTTTCACTGTTGAGGTGCACTGTCCCACTTCCCTCTCTCTTTACCTCCCTTGCCTTTCCAAGAAACCCCTGATCAGTCTGTGAATGACAGACCTGATGAGGTCTAGGGGTCTATGGGTTTTTTAATCATTGGACTCTGGTATCTATGAAAGGGCTGAGCTCCTGCCTGAGCCTGTCCTCATAAAGCCTGACTCCTTCCTGCTTATTTTCATATAAATAGGGGCATACAGCCTTTTTTGATCTCAGTGCTGCTTGGGATAATTCAGTTACAACTGGCTGTCATGATGAATCTTATTAGAGAAGAGAGGAGACAGAGTGACAGACAGGCATGTGCGCAGGGTGTCGTCATTTGCTTGAATACCTGTGCTTCTGTTCAGAATTCATGTCTCTGTCTCAGCGAGCCCCACGGGGCAGCCCCAAG
Organism: Leptosomus discolor; assembly: GCF_034619465.1. Lineage (NCBI taxonomy): Eukaryota > Metazoa > Chordata > Aves > Leptosomiformes > Leptosomidae > Leptosomus > Leptosomus discolor. The sequence goes on along the minus strand of NC_141393.1, from coordinate 53,862,166 downwards.
CGCTTAGTCTTACTGCAGAGAGATGAGTCAGATGAATACTTCTGCAGTTTTAATTAAAACATCTTTTGTGGGCAGCTTTTCAACAGCACGAGGTGGCAGTTTGCAGTCTGGCCCATGCTTACCTGTACACAATGCTCACATGGCCCCACCAGCACAGTGTCTCTGAATCTTTGCTGTGTTTCTTCTCACTATCTTCATGTACAGTGAGGAGTTATCTCCATGGGTGGATGGAAAACTGGGGTATAAAGAGTTTTTTAACTCCCTGAGGGAAACTATGACAGCACGGCTAGTTTAGCGTTAAATGGCTAACCCCTAAACCACTGGGTGATCCCTCCACTATTGGGATTTGATGGGCAGAGCTTAGGCCGGGAGAGCTGTGAAAGCACTGGCAGCACTGTGCTGCTCTGAATAAATAGGAGACATGTCTCAGCTGCCATGGAGCATGACATAGATCTTCTGAGTCTCCTTCCCAATGCCTGACACTCACCCACTCCTCTCGGCACTTTCTTGTACAGATGTTTCCTGTGTGGAACTGCTTTTAGTGAAAGTAGAAGATTTGTATGGGCTTTCTGTTTCTGGGCTTAGTGTTACCTGGTACATGCCTGTCAGTCTCATGCTTGTCGTATGGAGGTGTCACCTATCCAGGACTGATCTTAGCTGCCAGCATAGACCGCAGCAGCAGAAAAAAAAAGTCAAGGGCTTTGTGTCCAACACTAGCATAAATTCAGCTCTACTGTGCAGACAGCATAGCAGAAAATGGGGGTCCCTAAGGGCCCTTTTGGCTAAGGCAGCATCCCTGACCTGTGCTGTGAATCCAACACTTACAGCGAAGGTGGTCTGAGAGAGAGAGTAGTCCTTACTTATTAAAAGACTAAGTCCTTACAGAAGATCTAACAAGGAATGATATTCAGTGTGGATTAAGAAGCAGTGGTAAAAGCTGAATGAAGGTTGCAAGCATAGAAGCTGAACCCTTGCTCCTCCAGACCCTTTGAAAACTAAGCATGTATACCAGTGCAGGGCCCTGGTGCAGAGACAACCTGATCCTATGAGGCTGGTAGGTTGGCGCACAGAGAAAACATTTAATAATGTGTACTAAAAAAACCCCTATTCTGAAGATAGAGGAGTGGTTTTGAGATAAAAAGCCCTCTGCTAGCAAAGAATATTGGCTTTTCTGTAGTTTGAGCTGGATTACAGCACTGCCTCAGAAGTCCTGGTTTGGTCGCTCTCAAAGTGTTCAGCTTTGCATAGTGATAAGAAGCTAACATGATTGCTAGAACCCGTGCCAGATACCAGGCATAGTTTTGATGAGTCTCTGACATCTGTTAGACTTGTGATATTACGTGCTTTTCAGTAGCTAGGCAGTGCTACGAATACTAGGCTGTGATATCCTCTCAAACAACTGGCACTTAGACAAAGCATTTCCAGGCAAGCAAACAAATAAATAAAAGCAGACTAAGAAAACATACAAGCACATACAATGGAGGAGGCTTCCTAACTGACTTACTGTGCCCAGGGGAGCAGCAGAACAAGTGGTTTCACTTACTGCTATGCGGGGTGCTCTTCGTGGGAGGAGCGCTGGGCTTAATCACTGGTTTTGTGTATGTTTGTGTGTGTGTGTGTATAAACAGTTTATGTAGAAGTTGGGTCTGCTGAAGCTCATGACAAGAGCCGTTTGTCATTCATGTTCACAAAGCATCTCCAGTGAAGGTTTAAACCACTGCCAATACCCAGTCTAATTCAGTATTTTTCCTTGACAAATTAAATCTGCAGAGATGACATGAAGAGCAGCTGAGGATTTTGATAATCTCTCTGGTCAAGGAAGCCTGTTGGCCTAATTCTTCTGCTGGGCCAGCAGAAAGCCCCTGGTAGCCATGCGTGGACATTCACTCTGTTTCCTCCAGAATTGGTCCAAAGACCCATCACTGTCCTCCCCGTTTACTCAGCAGACACTGTTAGTAGGGGACCTAAGTAGACCTCCATGACTCCTGGTGGCCAGTGCTAACTAGTTAGATGAGGGAAGAAGGAAGCACTGCCTTTATGCAGACGCACCTCCTCCTGCGTTTTTAGCTGTGTCGGTAGCTCCTTGGAGCAGGTCAGCCCCTAAGACTCCTTTGCAATAAGGTCTGGAGCAGAATTTGGGGAAGGAGGCTGCAAAGGCTCTCACTTTTGTACGGTTGAGTGCCGTGTCGTATCCTTGTGATGCTGTATCTGTCTGTCATCATCTCGTACCCTTCCTTCACTTGTGAGCTTGCTGAGATGGAGCTCTTTAATGTGTGTGTAGTTTCGGGGATTCTTACATATACTGATAAAAATAATAATAATAAACATTGCAATGAAGGAGAGATATTTTCTGGGGTCAATGCAAGTTTTCCTGTTTTAAGGGGAGGAGAGGACCTGGGCCCTGTTGTTTGTAACTAGCGAGTGAGTTTTGCCTGAGTTCATTAAAAATCAATCTTTCTTGTGGCCTCAGATGCCTGCTAGATATTCAAGCTGTAGTTCAAGGTCTAATCTCATAGGTTTCAATTAACAACCAAAAAAGATAATATAAAACTTTCTTTTCTTCCTTGAGGTTTCAGTAGCGATGTGCATGCTTCACTGATGAAAAATTGTAATGAAGGGTGGATTTGTTAGACAGAAATAAGTATTTGATAGAAGCAGTTTCATCAGTCAATCAGAGTTAATACAGAGAGGGAACCCAGGTGAAACCAGGCCAATATGTAGAAAGACCTTACATGAAGTCCATTAACATTAGAGTTGATAGAGCTGCAGTAGGCTTAAAGCAAGTTGAGTTTGGAGGAAGAACTCTCCTGCCTTCATCATGTTTCAAGGGCTCTGTCCATTACCATGGAGTTAAAATGCCCACAGACAGGCTGAAGTGCTGTCTGAATAGGGTTTCTGACAACTGTTTTGTTCTTTTCTTGGAAACATTCAGGCCCTGTGATAAAAAAAATGCCGATGGGTTATAACAGTATTTTGGAGAAAGGCGGGCTGGCTCTGTGTTCCTTTTTTTAGCTCAGCAGCCATCAATGGCTAAGCAGATCAGATGTTTTACAGTGTTAGCTACAGACAGGAAAAGTGGATTCCGTGTAATAGAGATGTGGGATGTCTTGCAGGCATGGGCTTCTTATGGCTCTTTGGTTCCACACTTCTGCCTGCTGCTTGGTTGAAGTGGTCTATGTCTCTCTGCTTCTGGTGATAGTAGCTACTTGTGTGCCTACGTTATCTGTCATCTTGCAATTGTAAGAGCCTAGGCTGAGCAAGGTACTTAAGGAAGACAAGTTGCCATGCTTGTACTGATTTGTGATCCACCCAGTATCTCGTCTCTGCCAGGGGCCCAACTTCAAGAGCATCAGAGGGAAATGCAGGGAGCAGCGCCAGGCGTACATTGAATAATCTGCCCTTAGTTTAAGTCTGAGGTCAGTGAAAATGTTTTAATCCTTCAAGCTAGGCATTTGGTACCTTGCTCAGCTGATGTCTCTGTAGAGAGTTTATTTTAAAGATGTGATGAAAAATATGGACTCCTGCAGATGTTTCTTTTCTCTCGAGGATCCAGCAGAGAAGGGAAACTGATTCCCAAAGGAGACAATCTGGTAGCAGAATTCAATTTGAATTGCAAATGAGGAAGATAGAGACAACAGTTATGTATTAATTCTACTGAGTAATCAAAATCAAGCAACCAGTTGGGGGAGGGGGGGGTGTTGTCAGTCAGCTTCTTAGTCTTGAAACCTGTCTGGAAGACAACTACTGGGTGTTGCAGATCAGGCCGAACTGGATAAGAATTTTATGCTTTGCAGAACCTGTCGAATTGTGGAAGTTAATTTCCAGCACCTGAAAAATCTGCTGTGTCTAATTAATATGACATCACCTCAAAGAAACATAGAAAGATCAGAGAGTTTATAAAGAGGAAACAGAGATTACATTGCCCAGTAATAAGTCCACCATTGTTCTTTTTTAAAGCAATATATGTTTATTCAAAAGTTATTAAAAGGAAAGAGTGATGTATTTACTTTTGTTACTAATGGTTTTCAAGCAATAACAGAAAAAAAACATGTGGAATAAAGCTTGAAAATATTCCAGTTCAATAAAAATGCAACCCTAAAATCTTCTTTTGTGGTATAATACCATCACTTTAGAGTCATCAGAAAGCCTGTGTAGTCTTGGCAAATTTGGACAGAAGTCAGCATTTCCAATCCAGAAGCAATGCTGATACTCCAACGTTTATTTCTGTCCGAAAATCAGGGAGGAAAAGCAGAAATATTGAAAATTCATTGCAAAGTCAGCACTCAATAATTTATTAGAAGACGATGAAACATTTCAGTTAACAGTATGTGGCCAGTCTTTCAGTGGTGCGTGGACATATAGGAGTTGTAATTTGAATGTGAAGTCCTGTCTCTCCTCTGTGAAGCAGACTTCCAGAACAAGCCAGTTGTCACAGGACAGCTGCATAGCTGCCTGCTCCCATGTTGAACCAGGATGCTTGAGCAGAAAAGAGCCCATCTTGATCTATGGGGTAGGTATTCTGTCCAAGGAGCTTTAAGTACAACTTCCATAAGACAGTGAGGCACTGAAGGCAGCTGTATTATGAATATTTTGCTTAAACCAAACTACCCATGCAAAAGTAACTTAGCACTGAATTGGTATGGTGAGAAGATTTGGGGAAGAGTCTGAGGCGAGGCTTTGTGTGCCAGAAGCAGAGAAGGTTCTTACTTGCTATTAATGTGGAAGATGGAAGCAAGACTGGAGTGTTGAGCCATCTTTCCACTGTGGGCACAGCCCATTTTCTGAGGTTGGAGTATGCTGCTTACATAGTTTACACTAAAGATGCATGAACAAAGGATTATTCAGTTCAAGAATTGAACCAAAAAGTCGAGAAGGGGAAATAAGTTCAGAGCAATCTGAAGTGGAACATTTTGAGGACATTTTTGAAGGCAGGGGTTGGGTTTTGTTTGGGGTTTATAATCTTTATTTATTAGTTGGGTTTTTCTTTTTAATTGAGATCAATTTTTAAACAAAAAAGGCCACTTTGTAGCATTTAAGCCTTTGAAAACGGAAGACTAAAAAAGAAATTAAAAGCTTTGTTCAGAAAGTGCTGAAATGAAACATTTTGTGTTTTCTGAAATAAAAGAATTCATATGAAAATGTGGAAATGGCATGTTACAAATGTTTCAGCTGTCCTCTCTTTTTTCAGCGAATTCAACCATTGAAATTGCAGAAAGCTTGCATTTCTTCTCCTATGCCTGAGGTCAGCTCCACTTTTAATAAAATGGAATAGATAACAGAAGTTTTACTCACTTCTCTTATTTTATAGTTTCTCAAACTGGGAAGGAAAAATCACCACCCATGGGAATATCTTGACCTTACAAGCTTTTCACTTCATTTTTGCCGAGTTAAGGGTTTACATATATATATATATATATACACGTGTATACTGAGGACCAAATTCCCTTTCAAGCCAAGGCCACAGCTCTTGAACAACAGTGATTCTTCCCAGAGAAGTAGTTTGACATGGGTTCTGAGTCCAGAGATACCATCCAAGTTTGAGGTGGACTGTAATCTAATTTAACTACTTTGCCTAATTTAACTGCTCGTGACACATAGTTGACTCTGATGCAAAAATGAAAAAACAACTTTGTTTCCAAATTCTGTTAAGAAAAGGAAATGCTTTAACTTTAGTGTACAGGCCTAAGGCGACTGCATCCTAAATAAAATAACCTCAATATAATTAAACCAATCAGGTGAGTGAATAATCAGGGATTTCACAGGTATTCTCTTTTGCTGTCTCTTGAGCCCAAATTCATCCTCAGTAATTTATGGCACTTATCTGAAGTAGCTCAGAGAAGTTAGGTATGGGGAAAATCTAATTCTTCAATCTCTTCCTTGGAGTTACTCTCTTTTGCAGTAAAAAAAATTACTTTTTATATATATATGCTTTCATCTTGAAGGAGATGAACTCCATGGTGGTATGCACTGATGTCACCTGGTTATGTGAGAGACAGTGTTCTAAATCCATACTTCATATCACTACTAAGAGGCCCTATAAGCTATGATGGAGTAGGTTAGGATTTCTGCCTAGTTTTCTGTTCTCCTTTTGTTTGCTGCTCTCCCAAGAGCTTTGAAAATCTGAGTTTCATCCTAGCATGGAAGAGGAAAAAAAAAGTAAAACTTCTTGTGGAACAGGACATTCTGGTGCCCATCTTGTGGGTGTGCATGACTTCTCTTTCTGAGAGATGCGTAAGGAAAAAAAAGCAAGCAGCAGATGTCTCTGTGGCCTGTGGCAAGGGGAGCAAAGATGCGTGCGAGGGACTGACAAATTCCTGCCTTGACAAAGACTCCCAAACTGGAATTTATGAGAATCCATCTATAATAAAATCCTCTTAACGTAGTGTCTGGCTGTCATCTGGGTGCATCCCAAGAACGGTGGCATAAGGATAAAGCTGACACATCACACATTCCTTGCTATCACCACAGCTTCTCTCTTGATGAAACAAAATCTTTCATTGTCTGACAGTTCTGAAAATTGAAGCAAGAAAACCTCAGCAATGTTGCTGTACTTGGAAGCGCATTCAAAGCATGGCAGTCTTCTGAGCAAAACGTTTCCATTGCTCATGCTATGAAGACAAGATGCAAATAACAAATTGGCAAACTTGCATTTTAGAAGATTTTACACATATCTGAGGGAACAGAAATGTTATCACAAGATTGGTGAAAAAAATAGAGTGATGATTTAGTTGTGTGGAGGATGTGTATGGTCAGCAAAGGCATGTCCTCTTCTCATGACCTGGAGCAAGGGCCCTGCTGAAGCCCAGGGGAGACTTGGTGGGACTCGCCCCAAACATTATTAGCATTACTCCGTCAGGGACAGTGGGCAGAGGTGTTGGTGGGGACAAGGTGTGGTGCAAGGTGTAGTGTTAACGCCATGCAACCTCAGAGCAGGAATGAAATGTGGATGCTCTGATTTGCCCTACAGAGGAGGTTATCAAGCCTGCAGATGGTCATGGCCCTCTCAGCTGCAGAAACTGGATACCTGATGTGAGGGGTGGCAAGATGCTTGCCTGGGCAGAAACAAAGGCGTGGCCAGAGTGCCAGGGTGCTTGGGGTTGAATGAAAGTGGGACCTGGGTAATTTTAAGCCTGGGAATTGTGAAAAGAAACTATTACAGAACTTCATTATGTTAATATCATTTTTCTGACCGGATCCACTTGATAACCCTCGCAAATCCCAATGATGAGTCAATTTTCTGTTGTCAGTGCCAGCACAGAGTGAGACTAGAGACAACAAAGCAGAGAGAAATGCTGAGACAGCCTAATGAGCATACAGCTCAGCCTAAACTACTTGGTGTTTTATTTTGTTCTTTTAATTCTTGAAAAGAATTAGAAAAGGATGGCAAATTTCATCAGAAGTAAAACAAAACCACAAGGGTCTTTGTCTGTGGATTAAGCGTTTTCAAGAACTAGCGAGAATAAATGTTTTCCTATTTTCATTCTGTTTTCTGTACCTTAGGACCAAGCCACATGGGATATTTGCTGAAACCCCCTAGTTTTCTTATTTGGACTCTTATTTTAGAGAACTTGTTTAGGTAACTGTGCATCCCAGGGAAGGAAATTAAGGTCAGAGATGAGAAAAACCCACCTAAGGGCCTGAAATGCCTTTAGTTTCTCAAAGACCACCCTGTGTGGGAATGATAGATTTAAAAATGGGTGGAACCTCTAAGCCTGGAGTTGTATCAAGTTATTCATGAAAAATCTCTGAGATCTTTGTGTGGACCACGATATTTGGGTGGTACTTTCTCACTCTTTCTTCAGAAGAGGCACTGTGGCCACACAAACTGAAAACTAGTCCTGCTTTTTCTCTGGCTTTAAAACTAACTATGTATCTTGAAAAGCTGTCTCAGCAGTAGTGAAGGAGTGGAAAAAAAAGTGTATTATATCCCTATGGTTTCATAGAGTGCAGCTGTGCTAACAGAGTGCATTGAGACTGAGACCAAAGGAAAGGCATGAAATAGTCCGTGAAATGATCAGCTGAATCTAACAGGGAAGCTTCACGCAATGGGGAGATCTATTGTCCAAGTATCCTATTGCAGATGGGAGGGTTTTGTCTGTTTTTTGGGGTTTTTTAGGGGAAAAAAATCCAGAATAAATTCAAGCCCTTTGCATTAATAAATTTTTTACTGAAATCAATGGGAAAGTGATTTTCTGATAGGAAGTCTGCCTTACTTTGAATTAAAATCTTTAAATATTGTTACAATATACTTCGATTAAATATCCATATTCTGTAGGATTAGAAGTTTTGATTTTACTTCTGGTTGAATGTCTGTGAGATGATGATCAGATTTGAAAACAACCAGATCTCTAGATTTATTAAATCAGCTTTTAAAAGTATTGATTTTTTGAAAGAAGCAAGCATGCATCAACATACAGCCTTTGAAAGTCCCTCCTAGGCCTTGGGGTAATTATTAGTAGTACACGAATAATGGAGCAAGTATCGACCAAATGTAATATACAGTTGCCATAGTGGAGCTACTCCCGCTGTGTCAACTCTAAAGTATAAGTGGTTAGTTTATAACCATCTTTAGGTTAAAACATTTTAACATTTCTTCAGTGTTTATTTAGTCTCTTCCCAAAGAATGTCCTGAAATACTGAGTTTATAACCTGTGGCTCATGTGATGGTAGTGGAAACAATTAAGCTAGAAGCTTTCAAAGCCACCACTGGGATTTTGATGCCCAAACTCATTAGTTTTAGTAAGAAGTGAGCTACCAGTCATCTTAAGTGGTTTCTAAAATCTCAACCCATTAAAACACCTCTCTACTGGTTCCAGTTTACTAGGAGCTCAGAGCAAGGTAATACAAAATAGTAGGTGTTAAAAAGTGGAAAATATGTGTTCAGATGTCCTTAAGACCATTCAGGCAACCAAACGGCAGCCCCAGCCTTGATGCAGATGCGGGTTGATGTGAGGGCTGCTTCTACCTTCAGCATCTCAGAGAATTACTGACTGATCAGAATATGAGGTGCAGTTTCAGTGGCAAGGAGAAGAAGAAGAAAGAAGAAAGTCAAAGGAAATAGAAATCTTGGCAACAGCTCAGTTCCAGCTGCGATGATCCCATTGTTTGTCTACTTTGGGATCTCATGTCTGCTCCATGCTCTTGCCTTCTTAACGTGTTTCTGCCCACCACAGCCTCGTGGCCAGGGTAGCACTCTTCTCCCCAGTGTGCAGATGGATGGCTGGGTTGCAGAAAAACCTGGACGAATTCACACCACACAGTGAAGAGCAGAGTATCCAGAGCAGTACCAGAAGAAGCTGTCTTTGGGCAGTATCAACCAGCTTGTATTCCCATTGCTTTGGCATAAATGCAGCAGGCAATGAGGACGGGGCTTTCTTGCCACCTGTTGCTGCCTGCTGCCATTGCAGTTACCCACATGGCATCTGTAGGAGCTTGGTCCAGGTCCTTCCTACCCACCCAACCCATCCTATCCGAGTTCACACTGTGTTATCTTCTAGGCTTCTAAATGGCTGCATTTGCATGTTGATACTTCACTGATCCACATCGTGATTGGATAAAAAATAAGAACTGTCTGCTGTGGCCTGAGGGACCCACCCAATGCAAACCTGTGAGAGCCTTTCCTTTTACATGAGTCTGGAGATGGCTTTGCTTCAGCCATGAGCCTACATCACAGCCTAAGAAATCTTGAAGGCTTTGGAGAGCACCAGGTTCTCTCAAAGAAAGTTGCTGCACTGATGAAAACTCATCCTTAATATGGAAGAAAGTCTTAATGGGGAAAAAACTCCAGAACCAGAAGATCTCTCTGTGATGTAAATTAGAGCATGGAATGAGTATTAATGAGTTTGAAAAGGACTCACTGAGAGTCTGAAAGCTAGGAAAAATATGGGATTTTCTTGTTTCTTCTATTAATGAAAGCAACCTTTGAGAATTTTAGAATTAGTTTAAACAAGTGTCTTTCTTTTCTATATCTGCCATATGATCTCTGAAGAATTTCATTAATGTTGGCTACAAGTGATGAAGTTACTATGGTTTTTGCCAGTGAGTCTCATAGTAGCAACAATTAATTATCAGTAGCTATTGGAAGGACCTTTGGGTGAAACGTGGTGCAGTGGAAATAGAGATGACCATCTCGACTGCTATTGTAATGGACTTCAAAAAAAAATCAATAAGAAAAAAAGCTGCCATTAGTAGTAGATGTGACTTTTTTGGAAGAGAACAAAATGTTCCATAAATGAAACATGTGGTTTCACTCGCAGCACATTTTGTACATTGTCACCAATGGAGTTTAGGATTTTTTATTACTTTTTCATTAAAATGTCTTACTGGTTTCACTCAGGAGGCAAAATTTTTCACGTGGCTTTAATTGTTTCTGTCATAAAAAGTCATAGCATCCGTGTAATAGAAATAGTTTTGCAGACCACAGCTTCATGTTGCCTATTAATTCTCTCACATTTTCTGTACCTACAACTCATTAGGCCATCACAGAGACAGAAGTTCCTGTCTTGCAATTAAGACCAAACAGGAACTTCTACTGAAGTTTAGCGGGGAGAAAATCACTCTGTGTCAGTACCTGTTTATTAGATTTTTGTTTCAGATATCTTAGCTCGCAAATGTAAGTTCACAAAGCTGCATATCAAAGGAGAGAGTTTGTATTGACTTTTTTCTAAAACTAGTGAAACTCTAGGAGATTAAAACAGTAAAAGGCCTTTTTCTGCATAGTACTAGTAGATGCAAGAGGTGGTGGTATTTCAAACAGGAGTGAAGAGCTTTGGCAGTATTGTTTCAATAGGCTTTGGCCAGGTCATTTACCCCCTTTTTTGCTTCATTTCTACCTTAAACAAAAACTACTAGAGTTCAGGTCTCACGTATCCCATCCCAGCAGCCTAGCTATTATTAGACCATGCTTCTGTCATCAGTCTGGGCTTCCCTGTCACCAATCCTCACTTGGATGAACAGGCATAATTACTGTTGCAGTCAAAAAAATTACTTGTTTTCCACAGATGATGTCCAAAGTTGGAAAAAAAAAAAAAGGAACTAGTGTCATCTCATTAATTTAAGATCAGCTTTTGTTAAGGTATCTGTTTTCCACAGAGTCACAGTTTTGCCATTTAACCTTCAGCCCAGTGAGGGAGGTGACATTGACCCCTGCTGCAGCCTCTGAAGCCTGTAAGAAGTAATTAAATGCTAAAAACCAGCAATAGCATATCAACTGCCTTTTCAACCTTTTTTCTGTTTAGTGTTTATTTGAAAGCTTCCTAGGAAATGCCACTGCTGTCTTTATTTGCTGCCCCAGAGCAAAAACTTTTCTCCCAGTACACCTTCTTAGCTCTTAGGAGCACCCACCAAGTACTGTAGTGCTCTGCGTTCACTTTTCCTTAGCACGATCCCTCACTTACTCATCAAGTGTTTAAATGTTGGGTTTTGCAGTTCAAGGACAACAAAGACAAGCCCAGCCTTGGAAGGGTCCTCAGCAACAGCCCTGCCTCCTGTCCAGCTTTCTGAGCAGATCCCACTGACATCTCCTTCCCTGAAGCCCCTGCAGATGGACGAAGAAGACAGCCTGTCTCCTCACCTCCTGTTGCCAGATAGCATCAGCCAGCTGGAAGAGTTTGGCAGACAGAAGAAATGGCACAAGAAGCAGCACAAACACCTTCGCCAGAGACAGTTCAATGACCTCTGGGTTAGAATAGAAGACAGGTGAGTCGTAACTTTTATGGTCCCTGTCCTCTTCCTGCTGTCTCCAAAGTAGCTGCTCTTTACAGATAGCAGTTCTTGTTGATTAGACCAGAAGGAGGGTTGGAGAAAAGCTAAATGGTAGAGATGGGGAGTGAGGTCATGTTTTTGGAGCGTAATGAAGAACTAGGAGGAAGTCTCATGGGCACATTTGATCTAAAAGTAAAGAGAAAAAAGCTAATGCTTAGAATATTTAAAATATACAGAAACAAGACTTATCAGAATAAAAACATGAAAAAATTACAATGGAAAATATTTTGTGGTTTCCCTTTCTTTCAATAATTATTTTCCAATCTTTACTGTCAGTTTTCAGTCCAAAGACTCACCCATTTTCCAACTGTACAGAATATTCCAGGGACTTTTTAAGATTCTGACATATCTGACTTTCAATCTTTTTAACTGTGTTCTGGGGCTGAAATGTTTTATCTCAGACTGCACTGAGAACAGCAAACTGGGGCAAAATTAAGTACTTAACTAAGGCCTCTATGTGAAGAGAATGGAGGTAGGCACATTTCCGTGGCCATTCCAGTCTTGGTCCAAGGTTAAACACTCCCATTCAGTGTTTGAATAAGAGCCTTCATGTTTGACAAGGGCTTCTCGATGTGTGCTTTTAGGATTCCTGGGCAATTTATTCTCCCACTGCTCAAAATGGGAAAGCTCTTAGTGCCTTTATCCAGGCCAAGTCATGGGCAGATAAATAGCCACAATGTTCATAGATCTCCTAACAAGTAAAAGAAATAAAATAATGTGTTGGGAACTGGCTGCTCACCTATACATGTAATGATTGTCTTTGAGCATTACTCTTATTCCCATTTTCATAGCACCTAAATTCCTTGCAGAGTCAGAGTCTCTCAGAGATTTCTCCCTTTGCTAAGGAAAAAACTCCACATATTTGTGGGTTTTTTTATTTTTATTTTTATTCATTCTTTATAATGAGCAGTTGCCTCATTGTTTTTTGTAGTTTATTGTATTCTCAGGGTGAGTCGTGTAAGGGTTGTTATTAAGGTGGTGCGTATTAACGTAGTAAGACTATTTCTGAGGTTAATGCCAGCCTTGGTATAAAGGATCCACATGTTCTGTTCTCAGAGTGTGTTCAGTGGTTGGATCCTCTCCACAGAGAATGTTTAGGCATGAACTAAGAGGCATTTGGTTCAAGATAGTTGATTGCCTTGAGGATAAGGGACTTTTCTATCTTTCTTCTGTCTGGGGTCTGCCAAGTCGTGGTGTCCCATGACATCGTAGCATTTCACAAAGGTGTCTGATCCAGCTCACCGTATGTGTCATACAAGTGAGGTGCTTAAATAGCTCTGATGGGAGCCTGGCAGTTAGGCACAATCCTCTTGCCCCCATCCTACCTATCCAGAAAGGATATTGGATATTGGGCCTGATATGGCTGTTAAAAAGTGCAGCGGGGGGCTTAAAGCAGTGATGCTTACATAACTGGTCGACTTTTGTACCTTTTGCTGTTTTTATTTCAGCAAGAAATGATCCTAGGAAAAATATTTTGAAGGGTAGTTCCCCAGGTTAAAGTTAAATCATTCACTCTGTGCTCCTGTGAGTTTTCATCTGAATCAAAACCTTTTATCCCTCTACTTCCATTTCGTAAGGGTGGATATAGGGATAAGGAAACATGAGTTTCCACTCCCACCATGCTGGTGATGAACCAGACACTGTGTGTTGCCTGCCTTGCTGAAAGATCCCAGGGAGATATTAGTGGGAGATCACAGCCATCTGTGATTTCCTGAAATGAGGAAAGACTGGAAGAAGGGAAGTCTGCCTTAGTGCTTCAGATGATTTTAGTTCTACATTTCTGAAGTAACTTCTGGTGTTTTCCTGGAAACAAAGCAAAACAAAAAATACAAACTGTTCAGCTAAATCAGAGACTCACAAACAGCTCTGGTTTCCCCATAAATTGGATGGGGTCTCAACTTTCATAAACCAGCTGCTGCATATTGTGCTTTTGGCAGTTGGGTTTCATCAGCATTAATTGCAAGCTGGACCTTGCACAAGGCAATAAACAGTGAGTTCACTCTAACTGATTCCTTTCTGATTGGCAAGAAAAAAGCAGAAATGTGTGCCTGTCACCAGACTTTGTAGTGTGGTCATACTTGGGAGGAAACAGCTAGGATAGCTAATAATATGGGCAACAGAGTGTTACCTGTGCAGGAGAGAAGCATGTGAACTTACATTGTGTTGCCTCAATAATGTCCAACAACACTCAACAGTGAGACTGTTAGCACTCATTTTTGGAGGATAATTGGTGTACTACAAGTTCACACTCTGTCCTGTCCCATAGATCCACTGTGCATTTGCATATACTTAAATTGGAGGCCTTCGTGCTCTATATGGACTGAGATCTCTGCATATAGTGTTACCTTGAGCTATGGCCCCATATTTCAAAATGGTTCTTCTTCCAGTTTGAGTTTCCTAACTCATCTGTTGTCACCCGAAACTTGACTTGTTCACCTTTGAGACAAAGTAGAGGGATTTAGGTCATTGTTACAGCTTTTGGGTGAAAGCTGTATAAAACTCATTGTTTCCATGCAAGGTCTCCATAATTCAGCTGTTTGAGCTGCCTTTCAACCTGAAAAGTCAAAGAGAAATATACAGGTGGAGGACAAATCCGGGCAAATTTAAACCAGATTATTGATTCTTGCATGAACCTCATTGAACTGTGAAATGACTGTGGTTCATACAGCTCTTTTCCAAAGCTTTATTGACCATGGATTAGAGGACTTTATGAGCCATGAATTGCAGGGCTTTTATGGACTATGCATTTCTAGGCTATCTCATACACTTCCATGGAAATCTTGGGGTGTTTTTTTAAGCTACCAACACAGAAACAAAGGAAATGAACACAGGAGAACAATCTTAAAGGAACATCAAAGGTCTGACTCCAACCTATAAAAGCCAGGAAATCCATAATTAATGGTTCCACTAAAACTTCAGCTCACACAGTCATTTGGGCCTAATCTGAGGTTATAGCTACAATCTGAAATGGCCTTGTGAAAAAATGAGTCATCATTTAATGTCACACATCATTATTAGTATTTACTTTCAGTTATACCTTGGAGATTGTCCTTTCCTTTTTGATCTGTCTTAACAGCTGAGGCATTTGAGTTGGCACCCCAGAGTGGATGGTGTTTAGATTTGTGTGTTGGAGGGTTAGTACTGCTGTGGAGGATGAGAAAGTTTCTGCTCTGTCTTCTCCCTGTCTTTGACAGAGCTAAGATTTGCTGATCTCCTGGGTAATCGGCTACACTGAAGGCTATTAAAAAGTAAAAAATGCTGATGAAATGTGTGGTTTCCTCTCCCTTCTGCCTCCTTCCCCCAAAATCTAAACAAAATTAAAAAGTCCTGCCCGGCTGCTGTTTGTGTTTGAAGTTGTTTGTCAAGAATAAAAATTAAATGGAGATTTCAAGTAGCAGGATTTTTTCTTTAACTACTTGATTTTGCAGAAATGTGCAGACCTGAAGTCCGTCTTTGGGAAGAATTTGAACTTAGACAAAACTTAAACCCTAGCTAGCTCCCGTAGCCAAAAGCCAGCTGGGGCAGCAGGCAAGGGAGGCAAAACCCTTGGGCTGGAAGGCTGCAGTTTGGCATACAGAGTGTGTTATTGTTCCTGTTGACACTGTGTTAGCTAATCTTCTCCTTGTAATATAAAGAATTAATTACAGATCATTCACTGGCTTTTCATGATGAGCTGCTCAGTTAATTGAAAGAGTAGAGAAATGTTTGTGAGTCAGAGCAGTCAGAGTAGTCAATGAAGGCCAGATCAGGATCATACCTTTGTTGTGGCAGGCTACGATTTAAGGCTACAAACAAAAGCAGCCCAAGAGATCAGTGAACCTCTGCCAGCTGGGGAGGAGCATTATAGTTCCTGGGGCCCTAAGGCAGGGTGGGAGGAAAGCTCCTGGGAAAAGGGAGGGAGGGGAGTTAGTAACTGGGAGGGTGTTTTGGGAGGTGTGAGGTTTGGAAGGAGTGATGGCAGCTGGGGGATGTGAAAGAGAGAAATACAGTGGTGGGAAGACAGAATTAGGATGTAATTAGAGAGGATGTAATGGGCAAATTCAGATGTTCATTCCCACTGCCAAAGAAAAGATCTGGGTGAAGATAATGTTTGGAAAGACACTGAGGACACACAGATGCTTCACTTGCATAGGAAAGAAATTAAAGGAAAAGAACTGTTATCAGAAGAGAAAAAAAGAAATTCTTGTCCCAGATGTAAGCTCAGCCCTGCAAAACCTGCCGTTAGTGGTAAATGAAATGAATTCTCCCTATAACTGGAAACGGCATTTCTCTGATAGCCCACTGCTGACTGTTCAACCCCAGATGAATGCAATAACGTCACAAATATCCATTTCTTTTGGAAGCAACAGTTATTTTAGGCCAAAAAAAAAGAAGTTACACCAGTGATGGATGAAGGGAGACAATGTGTAATGAACTGCACTAAGTGTGCCTGTATAGAGTGAACCTTATCAGTTTGGATGGAATTTAAGCACTTAAACTGTTATCCTTTCTTTCAAGACAATGCAGTGATGGAAAACAGAACTCTGTCATCTCAGACAAACTTTTAATTTCACTTAACTGCATCTGAAAGGTAAATTTCAGTAAATGAATCTAAATTGCTTCCTTTTCACAACACACGGTGCTGAAATACAGTACTTAACTTCATTAAAGAAATTACTGCTTTTCTTTAGAGGAGACCTAGACACTTTTGAAGTCTAACAGGTAAATTGTGGTCAGTGATTTCCCGCCATATGGTAGCTTTGAGCTTGAAATTTTCATCACTGGGGCCTTGTTTGTTTAAATTACTCTATCCACCTCCCTGGTAATGATACTGCTCGGAGTGTGCATGCCTACTCATGCTCATGGGGAAGGGGGATCACTCCCTCCTCCAGCCTATCTCAGTGCAGCCAAGTAAGCAGTTGCCACAATTGCGTTTATTTGCCCCGTGTCCAACCGAGGATGATGATGCAGCTTCAGGACCTTTCTAACTCATTATAGTGAACCTGTCTCCCAAAGGGACCTCTCCAGCAGCCAGGAACAGCAGGAGCATAGGTGTGTTGGAGTCCCACCTTCCCTCCCTTGTCACACCTCATTGCTGTTTGGGGCTTAACTGTGTTGTGTGGCCCCTTGGCTTTCCTCCAGCACTTCTGTCTACCATTTCCTTCACTGTTCTCCTGGAAGGATTTCCTTCTCGAGAAACTGTCATGATCACAGTTTCTATCAGCAACTGCCCAGAGTCTCCAGGGCGCATCATACTCATCAGAAAAAGCTCATGATTTGACAGCTCGGGTACAACACCCTTCTGTCACGCTGAGTGCTCTCGAAACATCTCCTGGACAAATGCTCCCTCCTGGTTCCTTGGTGGAAGCTGAACCTTTATATCTTCAACTAGTCTAAAATTTGCTCTTATCTTACCCAGTTTTTAATAAAATCTGGTGGATACACTAAGTGGCCAGAAGACATTTTGGGCAGTGAAGCAGTGTGTCAGTTGGTCCTTCTCTCTCCACACATTGCATGCCTCTCTTGAACATGCCATCTTGCTTCCATGAAGGCATCCTCAGCTCCTCCTGAGCAGAGAGAAAAGCGTGGAGAATAGTGCATTTTCCTCTTCTTAGTTTCTTACTGTTTCCATTCGATACCCCTTTAAGATAAGCAGATGGCTTATGCCTCCTTTAAACAAGCACTGATGTTGGCAATTCTTTCATCGTGCCCTTTGCACAGCCCCAAGTACGCAAGCCCTCCAGTGGAAGTAAAATAACAGCATGGGATAACTCAGTGCCATATAAATAAGAGGTAGATCTCCTGACTGTAACATATCATATGGTGATGACATATCCTCCCTCCCTAGCTGGTTTTTATTGAGGCTTCTTGGATTATCAGGTTGGTCAGAGTGCACAGAATGTATTAATTAAAGCTATGAAACCTGGGCTCAGCGCACAACTCTCTTGTGCATCGCAGTAATGGATGGAAAGTCCCAACATTCGTGTCCAAAAATCTAGCATCTCCATGCTAATAGACCTTCCCTGTCAGCTGGCCATGAGTGATAACTTCTTTCCCCTTGTAAAGTCAAAGAGTTAATTTGTTATCCTCCAGAAAGATGTGCAGCCACACTTTCCCCTGCTAGACACACAAAAAGATCTGTGTTTTGCTTTGTTCTGTTGTTCTCTATAATGTGCTGCCACTGTGTGATGAAACAAACACATAAACTTAAAAAAAAAAGTAAAAGACTGGCATATTTACTTTCAGTATTACTTACATGTCTCACCACCAGTATGAACAATTAATATGAAGCAGTATGCCAACCCTATTTTAATAAAAGCTGTAAATACCTGAAAATAAAATCATTAGAGATAAAGAACACGGAAGTATCTTGGAAATAGAGGCATAATTTGTATATAGATTTCAATTTTATTTCGTGAAACTGAATTCTTTATTGGTAATGCATTAGGTATTTTGCTTTTGTGAAATTTAAATCCATCATGAATATTAAATCCATATTTTTGAAGGCGAGCAAGCAACAAAATTGGAGCACACAAAAGCTAGGATTTTTGAACAGTGAGATATTTTTCGGCATTGGATGTCCAAGAGTACTTTCTGCTTCTTCCTCCTCAATACTGACTAAGATTGAAAATACAATGCAAGATGTTTTATGGAACCTGTTGAGAGCTTTCTCTTCCTTTCTTGTTTTCTATTTTTCGTTTGGGATGTGCTGAGTAAAGATATTCTATATTATATATTTATATCTGCACCAGTTTAATCTATTTCTGTTTGGGCTGAACGTAGCCCTACCATTGCTAGCTTTGTTAAGCTGCCTAAGAACTGTCTGATGCAGCACAAACAAAATGTTTGCTTAGGATTCGATTTCAAGAAGGAGCAGCTGCTGAGTTATGATAATCTCTTCCTCCGTGATGCACAACACCACTTGTTCTACTGTTTCTCAGCCAACGCAGTCTCATTTCCTCACCCAGTGCCAGGACTCCTCTTGGTTTTGGACAACCTGTTAACTTTTCATTTCTCCATTTTCTGCTTCAATTTTCTCTTTCTCCAATGCTCTTTCGAGCTGCCCTTTTTAACTCTTGCTGCATGCACTTGGCATGGGCCCTGGAGCAAGGAGTAGGAAGGGACCTCTCTACATCTTCATCCCCAGACCTCTGTACTTGCCTCCACCTCTGATCTCACCTTGCAGGAGGTTATGATCCTAGAAACATTGCACTTCACTTTGCAGTCAGTCCATGCCAATGAAGGTGTGGGGTTTTGGAGCTTACAGGCTTCGGCAGAACCTCTTTGAGATGGGGACATGTCTCCCCTGTAGCTAGCATGTTTTTGTCATCTGGCATTACTGCAGACTGAAGTAGGCAGTAATGTGGTGGGCCGTTGGTTTATAAGAGGGGTTTAACCACAGTTATACTGTGGTAGCAGGTTTATCTAAGAGGCATGCTTCTTCTTAATTTTATAACCAGGAGGTAGATCTCCTTCATGTTATTTTATCTTCTTTGATTTTCCTACCTTTTTCCCACAGATGTACATGAGGCCAAGAACACTGCAGACTGGACAAGACAGTCAGCATTGGCTCCATTTACTCTTTGTTAAGTTCATGGACATCGTAAAGTAGTCCAGGCTCTTTCTGGTCATACTTTTCGTTCTCTTGACAACTTGGCAGCCTTGTGGGCAGTCACTGTGATTGTGACCAATGCTGGGAGTGTTTGGGGCCTGTTGGGGGTGAACTATGGTCTAGACACCTACAGTAATAAGTCGTTAGCAAAACATTTATGCTTATGCATTGGATCAATTTTTTATTTCTCAGGCATGAGAAATTAACTTACAGTTGGCATTAACCTGGAAAAAAGGTGCCTGTGGATATAAATGTAGAAGCAAGTTTATTTTACCTGCAGCTTGTTTGAACATTGATATTAAGCTACAACGATTGAATAGGTTAGGCTCTATTTAAGTCTTGAGATTCCCATCCACAACTACTCACTCATAAAAATAAGATTTCAGGACTTAGTATAAAGTGTCTGCTGTGGAGCAAGGCAAAAAAGGAGGGCACTTATTCCACTGAAAGAGTTAACACTAAGTGAGTTTGACTGTCTTCTGTGTTAATACAAGGCTTTTTCTCCAGCTATTTTTAGTCCACTCCAGCAGCGTATCCACTGTGGTCTGGTACACCAGAGCTTTGCTGTGGGATTTGCAAACAGTTGTATTTCTGTGTTGTGAGAACAGAGCGTTTGTGTGTTATTGGAGCGTGTGTTTTTGGAGCGTGTATTCCTTCAGCGACTGAAAGGGTAGACCGCACATGTGATCCATGCACATGTTTATTGTTGCCTGTGAATAACCATGTACAGCAAATGGGCTCTGGAAGAAAGCTTGTTAGCAGATGTCGTCATGGCCCTTCCAATTTATAAATATGAGCCTTGACATTTATATTTTCCATATCCAGGGCTTTCACTAGCCAGATGTTCTGAGGGTTGACTCCTTGGAGCCTTTAACTGTAACTCCTCATGTGTCTGTCACACACAAAAAAATAAAACCGTGTTTCTGTCTCCTCTCAAACAGATAAGAAGAGAAAATGCACTGAATACTCTCAGATAAAGGGAATTCCTCTAAATCTGAAATGCACTTTTAACACAGCTCTACAAAACTCTTTACATTCACTTAGCTGAAAAATAAGTTGTCTGGTTTAACAGGCAGAGAAAACTCAATACACAGTAGCACTTTTACCCTGCTGTTTGGGGTGGGTGAAGAGTGTGGTTTGTGTTAAACTCACAAAGCTGACTGCAGTTGCAGACACTGTAAGAACTGCTGAGTGGGCTCGTGCCCAGGGTGAGTTGGATTCCTTAAACATAGAAGTGGATAGTAAAGCACCTGTACTCCCTAAATTGCAATTCTTAATGCAGAGGTTTTTCCTTTAACAAGTGTTATTTTCCCTGTCAAGCGGGGTGGTGGCCAGCTCCGCATTCAGACTCCTAACTTACAGCACTACTCAGCTGACAAAACATGGCTATTTCCGTCTTCTTCAGAGCAAACTGAATTGCTCCCTAGACTGATGCAGCCTGCACTGACCCTGCAGGGAGGTTAGACCCCTGTACACATGAGATTTGGAGCTGTTGCGGTCAGGAGCAAGACATTTCCCCACTGCTCAGGCTATGGAAGCAGCAGAGACCCATCCGTGCCATGGCTGCTCCTTGCATGACACCCATCAGGGTGAAAAATTAATAGAGTAGTCTCAAAAGCTGGTTTTGGGTTGAAGATGGGACCTCTGAAAGGACACTGCTTGCTGTGTTAATGGCTGTCAGCTTCTCTGCCCCAGGGACATGCAGATTAAAGAGACCACTTACCGTCTAAAAGCCAGAACAAACCTTCTCAAACACTGCAGCCCTAAGTTGGACTTATTATGTGAGTGATCTTCATATCTAGCAGTATCTAAGCCCCAAAAATCTGCTATTCCTCAAGCTAGAGCTCCAGACTTAGCAGAGCTACGTAAAATCCATGAAATGTAAAAAACTTATTTTCCAGTGAAGGCACTTGAGTTAGTGTAGAGAAAAAGAAATGTCTTTAAAATTCAGTGGAGTTGCAAACACACAACACTGTCAATGATAGCCCAAAGGAAAAGGGTAAGGGATATGGGATGTGTTTCTGGTACTGCTGTTCCCCTACTGACTAGTGAGTTTCACACCCTGTGAAATTAAGTGAAGAAAAGTATGACAGGGAGGAAGAGGATGACATTAGTGTTGTGGTGGGCCGTTGGTTTATAAGAGGGGTTTAACCACAGTTATACTGTGGTAGCAGGTTTATCTAAGAAGACAGATTAATTGTAGAGTGAAACAGGAGGGTATTTGATTCCCTGACACTCCCAGCAGCGCAGGCTGTGCTGCGTGCTGAAAACCCATCAGGACCCCAAAAGGCAGCTGTGGTCTAAGTCTAGTTACTCACTGGAATGAAGAAGAAGAAGTAGGATTTATTTTAATTCATATGGTTTTAATGCTATAAAAGCTGGATTCCTGCAATTATGAAAATGCCAGGACAAATTCTGATTTCACTCAGATCTCCTCTTTACAATTCCTGAATAACTTAACTGAACAAAGTAAGCATTATACCTGGGGCCTGAGCTCACAACAGTGGAAGGTGAGGGAGCCAAGCCCATTGCCTGTGAGCTGCAGGTGTCAGGGATGCCTCACATAGCAGCACCATGGAGAGACATGGTGCAGACCATGCTCACAAAAGCTGGGTTCTGCAGAGACACTTCAGGGTCTGGGTTATGACACCCAGCAGGGAAAGGCTTTTGCAGCCTTTCCAGCCCTGCAGGCCAGCAAGCAGCTTTTTAAGAGCCACTAATGGCATCTCTAGGCTTTCAAAGGGTTTAGAAGTGCTGCAGGAGAAGGAGTTAATGCTGTGACTGATATCACTGTAGTTGCTTTGCAAGCAGCAGGAGGAACCCAAACCTTGTGGGCAATGCATCAATTTAATGCCCTTGGCATTTCTGCCTGGTAGATAGGCCTTATGAACCTTTTTTTGTATTTTGAGAGTGAATCTGTTGGAAAGAATAAAAGCCAGTGCTTTTGTTCAGTGGAACAAGCTTGAATTCAATACTGCTCCAAATAACAGGTTCAAAGATCTGACCCAAACTTAATTATTCTTACTAAGAGAGACTCTGGAAAAATACAAGCAGTGAGCAGGAAAAGTGAGCCCAGTGAAGTAGAGAGAAAAATGTGATACAGACTAAGCGGAGAGAGAAGCTGTTACATGGAGATGGAAAAAGAACAGGGAGAAGGAAAAAGAAAATTAAAATCAAATGGAAAAATGCAGTATATTGGACATTCATTTAAGCCAGTTTGTATTTTGGTTGTTCATTCTGTTCCTTAATACGTTGCACAGACATCATCTTAGCTGAAATAATTGTGCGTCTTAGAGAACAGTCTTGGAGAAAATGCTTAATTTGACAGGATGTTTCAGGTATTTCCCCGCTACTGCCTATTCTAAATAATTTTAAAATCTGGAGAGGAAAGTCGATATCTTTTACAGTGTTTAACAAGAAAGTGACAGGGTGAAATATGTACATCTCTATGAATGTATGTGTTCCCCAAGCACATCTAAACATGCACAATTAATTCTGTGCATCTGCAAAAAATATTTGAACCATAGGGCCCACACAATGCCAAACAATCACTTGAGTGCACATAGGAGAGGGCAGACTGAGTCACCCTGGTTCTAATTAATTGAAAGACATAAAACATGGATTATGATTTTGGCCACCCCCAAAATGCAATTGTTTTGCATGTGGGGCTGTATTGGTGAGAGCAGGCAGTTTGCAAAATACAGACAAAAGCTAGATACTCTGCTCATGCTTGGGAGTTGGTTCAAAACCACCTGATTGCAGCACCATCAAAAAACTCTGCATGTTGAGTATCAGCAGGTTGCCGAGCAGTCTTCACAGATTGCATCACTGGCAAGATTTTTGCAATACTAAGCCCATCTGTGTATGCACCCTTGATATTCTTGCTTACATTGGCTGTAAAAACTGCAATTGTTATCTGTCCAAGGACCAGTGAAACAAGTGCTTGGTTATTCAAGCCATGATGATGAGTGCCTTAATTGCACATACAAATCAGGTACACAGCCAGATGTGTGCGGTGGGTGGGAGTGAGTTTGTGGATGTTTTTGAGCCCACATCACTACTTAGACTATCATGAGCACATCCTGGCTCAGATGTCAGTGCAGAACTGGTGAAACAAAGGGCTCTGCGCTATCCCCTGTTAGCAAGGGCCAGGCCCTGGGTAAAACTGGAATGCATTATCCCCACTCTGTGATTGCCTTGTCCCAGTGCAGAATCACGGGGGGATATTCTTAGGATATTAGACAATCATCAAAGCATTTCTTAGAAGGGCAAAGGAAAGAGCTAGTGTTGTCATCTCCTGCCTCAGGACCACCCAGACACTCTACAACAAATCATGGGTCTTCAGCTACAGTATCTTGAATTATCATTCACAGGCATTTTAAAGCATTTAATTTCTTTTTTTTTCTCTCTTTTTTTCCCCTTTTTTTCTTTTTTTAAAGGATGACATGTAGTTTCCTGGTGGGATGGTTTTAATAAGGTTGAAATCTTTGTTGTTGCCAAATCAGAGAGGAATATAACATCTTTAAGTCATTAGATGGGAATGGGGTAATTACTCAGAGGGTGTGCTTCAAAGGTTATTGGTTTTTACAACATTCTGTGTTTTTACACCATTTTGCAGTTGTCTGGAAAGGAGAGATGGGCCTGATCCTGCCACTGCCACATGTGTAGATACAGGATTTGTACTTGCAGGGTTTTCTTGAAGGACTTCAGGGCAGGAGGTCGAAAAGGGCCATACACAGTCTCCTTTGGGGGTGGGGGAAAACTAAACCTGACAGCGAGGTGAAGGAAACTTCCCACATGCTGGAAGTTCACTTCAGAAAAGGGCCCTCGAGCTATGCTGGAATTGTTTCTCACCTGCTCCTTCCCTATCTGCTAGATGCACCTTCATGTCCAGCTTTGCATCACTGTGTCCCCATGCCTGGGGGACCCTCAGGCTGCATTGCTGTGACAGCAAACTCCTCTCCTCCTCTTTCCCCTGTCTCTGATGCAGCAGTCCTCATTACCCCTGTCCCTCCCCTTCCCATCCCATCCCTGTCCCCTCCTCTGGCCCTGCAGCAGATAATACACTTTGCCTTAACAACATGACCTACCTGTGGCTTTAGGATGTCCCTGTAGTGCTCAGCCTCATTGCAGGTCAGTGTCACTCTGGGGCTGAATTTGTGATTGCAGAGGTATTTTGCAGGTGGCCTGGGAAATTGGGATCTGCAAATCACAGTGAGAGCCTGCAAAATTCTTCACGTTGGGTTAATGCTGATGCTGTCACACTAACGCTTCAAGGTCTTGACTCAGATCCGAGTCAGGGGAGTAATAGAAGTAAAGCAATGCACAGGGATAAAACCCAAATCTCCTGGATTCCAGCCCATGGCCTGTCCAGAGAGGGGGCCAAAAATGCACCAGAGGCATTTGAGCTGCATTTCAGTGTTGAGCCTCTTCCTGCTTACACCGTCATGGCCTCCCTGGAGACCTTGATCCAAGTGAGCTACCTTCTCCTCCCTCATGTCAAACCTCAGGGCCAAGACCCCAAGAAGGGGACAGCAGGCTGCAGCCCTGCTGTGCCAGTTGTTGGGGAGCCACTATGGGACCACGGAGGGGAGCTGCATCCCCACCAGCTGCTGCTTTTTTGCACTGCGGAATCAGCAGTTTTCCTCTTCCCCACTCTGCGGCCCCGTCCCAGTTTAGGAACCCATTCTTCCCAGTCAAAGCCCTCACTGGAGCAAGAGCTTGGCTGGG
Organism: Leptosomus discolor; assembly: GCF_034619465.1. Lineage (NCBI taxonomy): Eukaryota > Metazoa > Chordata > Aves > Leptosomiformes > Leptosomidae > Leptosomus > Leptosomus discolor. The sequence continues at coordinate 53,837,082 of NC_141393.1, read as the reverse complement.
GTTCAGGAGACCTGAATTCCAGAGGTAAAGATCTTCAGAAGCAGCTCATCTTGCCTGCCTTACAGACATGCCTTGGGGCAGAAAGGGTTGTCCTCTGAAACATCTTGTTCCCCACAACTGTAGCAGGAGCACAGCTGAATAGCTCGGACTACAAGCCTGCATCTGACATTGCTACAATTAATTAATCCCACCCTTTAAATCCTGTTAAAAGCCAGAGCATCTGAAGGACTGCCCATGATTCTCCTTGATGGCACCTTCTGCAGGTGCTGCTGACAGCCTCAGTCCAGCACGTTCAGGAGGTGAAGATGCCTCACAGTACTCTCTTCTCCCTCCAAGCATCCCATCCTTGCATGCGGTGTCCTGCTCACCACCACCACCCTTCCTGCACTCCACTACACAGTGACAATGTGGCTCGGAGTCCTGGCATGCTTGTTCACGGCTTTCTGTCCTTTTGGAGACAATGCCTGGTGAAACTTGTGCTTCCCTTTCCCTCTTTTCCCTTGATAGCCTCTTCGTACTCCTGGAGATAAGCCATGGCAGGCATGGTCCTAACAAAGAGCAGGGCTCAGGGGATAGACCTCTGTCAGCAGACATGCACTGCCCTTTGCCTCTACACAAGGGTTGGGGGCTCACAGGTGCCCACATCAAGGAGAATTGCTCACTGTCAGTCTCTAGAGGAACCAGAGCACTGAAATGAGGCTGGATCAGAGCTTGACATTCCTCTCAGGTGGAAAGATGGTTCCCATTTGAGTCTCGTCAGAAGGAAAGCTCAGATCAACAGTGACAGGTTGTTGAAATGCTCCCAATGTTGTGGCCTGACCCCTCTATTGATAGCATGGCTGCAGCTGCCTCCCTGCGACTCTGCAGCTGTGCTGCTCACAGAGAGGGTGGATGCTTACAGTGTGGAAAATGGCCAAAGATCTGGGCTCTCAATAACCCTGAGTTAAAGGGAAAATAGTAGAGATAAGACTTTTCTTTGGCTCATCCCCTTTCTTCTCTGTTGACCACAAACCAGCGTGTGATATTGCTTACTCTCTCAGACATGCAAAGGCAGTTTACTGCACTACTGCAAATAAGTAGTGGCCTCCACTGGACCAAAGCTGGATTCCTTAATCAGATCCAGGTTGGACTATTATGGTTTTTTAATGAACTGAACCTTGCGAAAGCATGAGCCTCTTGGCCTTGATCCACAAAGGACTTCAGGACATGCTGAGTTGTAGGTATGTGACTGTGTGAATACTAGCCTTGCTGGAAGCACTCGTGTGCTTGCAGTGCTTAGCATCCTGCTAGTCAGGTACCGGGAGACTCAGAATCCTGGAGGATTTATCCCTCAGGCTGCAGGAACAGTGTCCATGAGGAAGGCAATGACAAAGAGAGAGATGAAGCTTGAGGGGAACAGAACCTATGCTGATCTAAAGAATCCCTTCCAGAAACACAGCAAATAATAATACGAAAATTTCAAAAGATGGGGGTTTCACATTCCCTTTAAGAGGTTACTCTAGTGGTTTTCACAGTTAAATTCTTGTGACTTATTTCTAGTGTAGTTTTTTTCCCCCCGTGTACTCTCTTTTGCCTCTTGGTTGAGCACCTATTCTTTTCTTTCAAATGTGTGGTCAGACTTCTTGCCCGGCATCTTGTTTACATACTGTGATGGGTTGGTCCCAGTGCTTTAAGCAGATGTATTTTTCAAATCTTGATTAATATTTTTTGGTGACATAAATAGGTCTGGTTAGTTCCGAGAATAATTGTCCACACTAGCAGAACATTACTGCTGATCACCAGAAAAATAATATGATCAACTCCTTTCACATCTGTTCATTAAATGAAAAGGGAAAAAAAAATAGGGGAAAATTTGTTTGAAAAGAAACAGGAAGCATATGCTTGATATCACTTAAAAAAGCCTTAGCCATCATAAGGTTAACATCAAATCACAAATGCAAAACAGCCATTATTGTATTTATTCAAAAATTTTCTTTCAGTTTACTAGCTCTTTAGGTTTTCAGTTGAACCATGCATTTTTTCAGGGTTCAATCCATGCTGGCACATTGTCTTGATAAGTTTCTTTCATCAGATGCTATTGTAAGAAATGCTGTCTGAGTCCACATTTGTTTATATTTATTAAAAATAGTTGTCATGTGTTTATAGAGTTCCTTTGATCCAGAAAAATCCCCAAACACTTTGTGAGTTATGCTTAAAAGGGTCACTTCCTCCACCCTGAACTGAAACCGTGCTGGGACTGAGGCATGGCAGCAGATTAAAAATGCATAGAAATATCACCATAATTCGGTTGGTCCTCACCCCCTCAGAGCACCATCAGTTTTCTATGAGCTTCAGAATAGTTACTGGGACCATAAAGACAGTTTGAACTTCGGGGAAAAATAGTGAAAAAACTGTCTTCCTGGAGATTGTATATTTTTTAATGCACTTTTTTCGGCTTTGCAAATAAAGAAGCAGTGGTGCCTGTGGCACAAAGCTTAGGGTTGGTAATATCTCAGCTAGACCTACTGTTTCCAGTTCTGGGCATCTCACTCCAGAGAAGACACTAATCAACTCGGCAGAGCCAGGGGAGAGCAGAGGAAAGGATGGAGGGAAAGCACCTGAGGACTTGCAGAGAAAGGTGGAGGGAATTGTTTGTTTAAAAGAGAGAAGACTGAGGTGAAACATGGTTAAGTCTTCAAAATGTGAAAGGCCACTGAGAAGAGGAAAGGAATAAACGTGTCCTTGGGGACAGGAGAAGTCACAAACTTGCACTGTAGCAAGGGAGATTTGGTGAAACATTAGGCAGTGATTCTGGACATCAGGAATGGTGAAATGCTGGAATAGGTGTCTGCAGAGACTCTGGAATTGCTATCATTGTAGGGGTTTTTTGAGACTGGATTAGACATAAATGTCAGAAGGGGTTTAGATCTTAGCCCTGTCTTTGGGACAGATGGGCCAGAAAGTCCCTCCTGGTCCTTTCTTCTGTCATTCTGCTGTGGTGTCAGATGTGGTCAGATGAGCCCTGTTTATATGGATGAACCAAGTCACGCTAAAAATTAGTTTGTGAGCTCCTTGCAAAGTCCTTGCAAGCTAAACCAGAACAGAAATTCCCCTAAAGGGTTGCATGTGTGTTTGTTTTATTTTTCAGTTTTAAAATGCTCCAAATCATCAAGGTGCTTCAGCATGCCCCCAGCATAGAGGACTTGAATCATGTAATTGGATTCAGTAGGGTCTGTTCACAAAGCCTGTGCCTGAGGCCCCATTTTGGGGGAAAGTTTTACATGTTCTAATGATGGTAAGACAATGTATGACTAATGCACTGATTTGAAAAACTGCCCTATTATCTGATCAAAAGTACAAGCTCATGAATATTATACCGCAAGTCGTTTGGCTAAAAGATACTTGGAGTCTTCCAAATTTTTAAAACAATCCCATACACAGAAGCAAAAAAAAAAGAGAGGTATGAACAGTGAAGCCAGTGGTTGCCTGTTTACCGCAGATCATGTGGAATGTTTTATTAAAGATATTTTTATCAGACACAAAAGACTGAAATACAGAATATCCTGGGCTAGCAAGAGAAAACATGACAATAATTTAGATTATTGTCCCTCAGATCTGTGATTCATTTTTATTATTCTCTATGTTCATTTCAGAAATGATCAAAACGTCCCTGAGGACAGTGGAAGGTTTCCAATTGAGTTCAGGGGACTTTGCTGCTGCTTTCATCCTTAGGGAAGGTCTGAGGGTCAGTGAGATCCTTTGTGTGTGTGCAAATATGCTCAGAGGGAGTTTGGAGAAGTCATCACCTGACACCAGGGCCACCTCGAAGATTAGGTTGTAATCTAACCTGGCTTCCTAGGGCCCCTCTGTAACCCGTAGGAAGAGAAAGACCCCAGGCAAGAGTAAGTACCCACTAGAGACCTACACTGGGATGAGGTGGGCCACCTTCCAGAGAGATTTCCCTCCCCATTAATTATAGAAACAGCCTAGCTACAAACTTGGACAGGAGGTTTTTACAAGGAGTTTTGTAGCATTTGGTAAAAGGGATCGTTCTCTTTAAATATCTCTAAACCACCTTGGCAGTCAGCTACAAGTAGGGTTGCATTTAAAAACATGTCTTATATGGATGAACTGTGATTCATTTGCTACTAGTAGACTTCGTACACGTAATGGAAATGCACTGTTCTTCTCTTGTAAAGCACTTAAGGATTTTTTAGAAACAAACAACCCCACCTAACAGTATTTATCTTAACAAGGAAGCCTTTATAGAAATCCAATATCTTGAAAACAGAAAATGACCTTGCTGACTGAGGAGAAGAGTGGTCAAAAATTCACAGGACTTTTGACAGGAAACCCCGGGATTTTAAGTAAACTGTAGGGGTTTTTTCCCAAAAAAATACTTGTTTGCAGGGGAAAAAAAGTCAACAAAAACCCAACAAAACACTTCTGTTAGTTGCCTAGAAAATGGAAACATTGTACAGAAATGTAAAATGTAGATTTAAGGTTTCTTTAGGAATCCCTTAGATGTAGTTTACTGATGAACGGGCTCGTGATTCTTTAACAGGTTCCCTGGCCACCCTGTGTCCCCCGTTGGACATCTCGCACAATACATCCCTGAGGTGCAGAAAGACAGTTTGTACAAGGGACGTTTTAATCTCACTGGAGGATCAAGCCCATAGAATGTGTCAGGAGCAGGATACACCCAAACTGCAAGTCTGAATGGCATTTTGGTGGTGTTTTTTAAATTGAAATTGAAAACCAGACCCTCCTTGCAGCTTAAAATTTAATTTAGGGCTAAATTGTGTAGTTCCGTAAAGTGACAAACAATAACCAAAAGATAAATACGAGCACCTACTCATACTTAACTTAGGGGAAACTGATACAGGGGAAAAACCCCAAAATTGTGATCCGACTGTCAGTGTTGCCAGATCTGCAGCACAGCACCACTCCACAGGATAAATGAGATCTGGATCAGAAGTTGGAGCATGACTGCATTTCTGTTTGATTACTCAGAGCATGTAGTACCTAGTTTTGTTAGAAGTATGCTTTAATGATGCTTTGTAGTTGCTGTGGGAAGGCTGTTCATACTTAACGTTATGTATATTACAGGAGCTTGGATACATGGTGCCTAATCTGGTATCGTTCTTGCCAGCACTAAACTAACCTCTCAAAAGAGCTGGACAAATTTGAAGCAGTGGCATTAACTTCTCCCAGATCAACTTTCTGTATTAAGTGACTGCGGTGGTTTTGGTGCAATATGGCAGAAGCTCTAAAGCTATGTGTCTTGTGTCATCAGTTCGAGACATAAACCAACCACTTGCCATTAGAGAAGAGCCTCTGACAAGGCTTGATTTCAGAATTCTCTATTTACAGCAGTTTTTTCCTCTGGAACAAGCACTGCTTCTCACTGTCAAAGTCCTAATACTGATTAGATGGATTATCTGCTCCCATGAAGCAATTCCCATGCCTTTAATTCAAGACTGCCTTTTCTTTTTACTCTAATTCATTGCACATTAGTTAAGATCACTTCTAGCTGCAGAACAACTATCCCACCCAGAAGATGTGGTGACAGTATAAAGGATGAGGGAAGAAATTAAATGAATTATCCCAAAACCCAGGGTGAAGTGTCATGTGCAGTGATTGTCTATTGGATTTGATGTTGACCCATGTATGTGTTTACCAGTGCTGCCTTCTGGGTGGACTCCGATCTTCTCACAGTTGGTGATTGACTCAACACATTTGAAGCATCTGAGCTAAAATCTGTCTTGGTATTGCTGAGACAGAAAAAGAAAAAAGCCTTCAGTGCTACTAAATTCTATTTCTGTACATCAATCTGGAGCAAGGTATTGTTCCTTTTATCTGATTTTTTCACAGCCTTTTTCTTCCAAGGCCAGGATCTCAGATACTGTAGCTACGTATTTATAGGACTGCATAGCTTCCTACCCCATAAAAATTATTAGATGGTCATTTTCAGTGCCTCCAGATCCCCTTTATGGAAGATTTAGAAAGTAACCCAGAGAATCTGCAAGTATTAGTGTCACATCTTGTTTTCAGGGGAACTTGTCTTTTTTCTCCTTGCTCCACAGCAGAATGCCTTGTTTTTAAGTCCAGAATCCACCTTGAGCAGTTTGCATGCTCAGTTGTGCTGCTCTGGGATAACTGGTGGATTATGGATCATCCAATAATGGATGCAATGGACGCATTTTATGGAATGGAGATTACAACTTAAAACTTCCAAATCAATTGTAAAAGGACCTCTTTGAACTTCAGTGTCATGGGAATCATGATGAATTCCAATCTGCAAATTCAACTCAAAGTACTAACTCAAGCTTTCTCCCTCGTTTTATATAACTCAAGCTACAATCAATAAGCAATCACACTGCTATTGAGGCAAATCCACAGTCAGGGGAACTTCACACTGAGTCTCATTTTGGCCTTGTGATTTGATCCAAAATGGCTTAAAGCCAGGAAGAGATATGAAGCTGCTTCGTCCCCTGTGTTCAAGGTTATCAGTTGTGTAAGGGGATCCTGATTCTTTATGGCTTGTGAAAGAGGGGAAGGACGTGTTTTGTGGCCCCTCCTGGACTTAGTGAACATGACAAATATTGAGACCTTTGGTAGCAAGAAGGTACCTAAGACCATAGGAATGAGGTCATCCTGGGTTAGTACAAAGATACATCTATCGCAGTCTCTGATGCTGGCCAATAATGGTTGGTTTAAAAAATGAGTGCAATAAGATGGATATATCAAGAGTGATCCCTCCTTTGGGTGTATTCTACCAGCATGCAGAAGCTGAGGGACATCCTGAATCAGAACTGTTTCCAGATCATCACACTTACCAGCCCCTGGCGCTCTCCCTGCATGTCTAATGTGTGCGAACAATAATAATAATAATTGTGATTGTCATTGTTGTTGTTACTACTGCATAGAATGACAGCTCACAGAGATAAGGGTTCTCCTGTTTGATTTCCTTCTCTTGTGTCTTCTTTTAGCACCACCACGTTGCCTTCCTATATCAGGATAACCAATGGCTACATCACAGTCAAACCTCCCATTTGGATTTCAAACCGGCTGGATCAGAGACTGCATTCAGATCGCCCATCCCAGACTCAGCCTACAAGCTCAGCTTCAGCCAGCCTTTTACGGCCATCAATAAATTCTCCTCTCTGCCTGGCCGTAGCTTCTTTTCTCCTGAATCTACTGCAGCCTTCCTGACCACGTTAGTATTACGTGCAATCTCTTGGAATAGAGAAGAGAGATAATTTATGAACAAATTGGAGGTTAAGACAACAACAGTTACAAGCTGGACCTTCTCAGTGACTCAGTAGTGCCTTCTAGCTGATTTTGTTTCTTTGCCCAGATACATTTTGAAACTCTAAAGCTTTATTGTAACACTGACTTACATCTTCTTTTTGTAGAAGGATCTTTATTTCCCATAGTGCTATGGGGTTTTGTAAAATATACATGTTCATATAAAGAAAAAAAAAGAAAAAGAAAAATGTATTTATTCGACTGGTAAACTTATTTTTCTTGTTGTATGTTAATAGCATCCCTATTAATCAGTAGCGACGGTGAAACAGATAAATTAATATTTTCTATATTTGTTTTCTAACTGACAACTCTGCAAAAGTCTGAACTGACACCAAATTAATGCTGCCTTTGTTTCTTTAACCATTACTTTTTACAGCAACTATCCAATAAGTACATTTCTGTTGAACTTCTTTATTTCACTTTTTTTAATCTCATTAGCATAGTTTATACTGAATAAAGCAATCCTGCTCTCCATGGCATATGCCCGTTAGAAAAATAGGTGCATTCTTAACTCATTAGCTGCTACAGCCTAAAATACCAGTTATTAGTAAGTCGTTAGTCAAGGTAACCCTCTAAGTTCCCCTGTTGTCTTTAACTAAAGTATTTAGCCTCTGTGGAAATTGCCAATTTCCCTCTTTGCCCTGGGATTAGTTCGTTAGCTAACGCAAATTAAGACACCTTTTTCTTAATAAAAGATTGCTTTTAAAGTCTGGAATAATCCCACTGGAATTATTTTCTTCTCTCCCTCGTTTTATATAAACACAAGCCTACAACCTTTCCCAGCTTAAATGAGAACAGAACATGGTCTGTCTGTAGGGTATAAAGATGGAATACCCTGCTAACCTGTAGAACTTATTTGTACCAGCTATATTAATGCAGATGGACAGCCTAGAGGGCAAAAAACATCTGCAGATTCCTCTTCCTCTTGCTGTTATGGTACTTAGAGCCAGTATCTCCATGCTGAATTATGTCTTGTCCAAAATCTGTTCAAGACCACAGGAACCAAATTAGCCCCTGTGTTGTGCAGTCATACAGAATGTTCCTCCGTCTGTAGACTGTGGTACCTCTGTTGACTTGGATGGAAAAGTTGGGACACCTTACCCTCCCTGAAAAATTTGCTCCCTATCCAAGCAGCTGCTTTTTATGAGTGCAATGGGCAACATCTATGGGGAAAAAAAGGTGTCCAGTGTAAAAACTGTTATGTTTAGTAAGGCATGTTGATTTTTTTTTCCCAAACAAAACATGATAAAAAATCTCTTTGGATACAAGCGTTTCAACCAGAAAATTAATTTTGGTTGAAGTAGCGTTTTTCTTTCTATGTCGTCTGCAAACCAAAAATCCAAAATATGTGATGAAAACATCTAAGTTAAAAAAGAAGACTTGAAAAACAAAAAAATACAGTGCAAACTCTTCTTTACAAAAAAGCAGTGCTTTTTCACCTTGAAAAAAATATCATATTGTGATGATTATAATAATAATGATAAAAGTGTGACTGGAAACAGTCATGTCACTTTCCCACCAGCCCTACATCCTGGTCTGCAGGACTGCAGATGATTCCATGCAATCTTCAAGTCTCTGCAGTAAGAGATAGTTTAAGATTCACAGTTTGTTTATCATCACACCAGTTAATTCAGGAAAGAAGGCTAGAAAATAATTAGACTACAAAAGGCATATGGTTTTATTTGAAACCATGATGAAATTCTGAGCTTTTCCATCATGCATCCCAACCCATTGCCTTGCCAGGCATACTTACTGCACAACATGATCTCCAGCCTTTGCTCTATTTATGACAGAAGGTTGTGTGGGTTTGTGGTCAGTTTAAGTGGGTACAGCAGATAGTGCTATAAGCTACCCTGATTTTTTTCAAGCACAACAGTTGATGAGGCTGAATGGAAAACTTTGAGCTTTGCCCCAAATGTGAGCTTCAAGCATGCCCTGTGCATACTTTTATATTGTGTATTTTGGCTAGCAGAAGATTAGAGATGTTAGTTTTGGACAGAAGCCATTCACCTTGCATAATATTTATTGCACGGGGCTGGATATTGGAAACATATTTTGAGAACCTTCATTTTAGTTTTATTTGAGCTATTACCCTAGAAATGCCTTCATTTGAATATAGTGGCTTAGCAGACCTTCAAATTCAACCTTAATGCATTTAAAAAGACAATTGTTTCTCCTGCTGTATTCAAGACAGAGATCAGAACTGAATTACGTCTCGTTTACAAAAATGGAACTGGAAATAAGGTAGGCAAATCTTAAGGATGATGATAAGTTACATACTAAAGTGAACAGCAAATGAACCAAAACCCGTAGAATTTTAGTTGTTGTAATCTGATTGAATCCAGAAATGATTCTGTGGTACCATCCCAGAAATAATTCCAGGTGTTGGAAATCTTACAGTATAAATAGACAAGACCACATAAAGATAAGGGAGAGTGAAAAGAGCAGAAACAGGAACAGCTTGTCCAAGACTGTGAGGAAAACCACCAACAGGACCAAGACTAGAAATTACAGTTCTGTAATTTCCCAACCTGTGGATTTCTCCATAAGCCTCCGGGGCCTTTTTTAATATTAGGAGCACACAAATATCTCCGCACTCACAGCTGTCATCATCTTACACAGAATAGTCTCTCTGTTCATCACTGGTCAGTTTTCTTCTGAGTCACTCCTCCACTGGACAGTAATATTCAGTATTAATTAGCTCAGATATCACGGTTTGTTTGGATATCACAGTATGTAAATAGCTTGGATATCATAGTATGTTTTAATGTATTTGCATTTTCTGGCATTTTGTCCATAATTCCATGAAATGAGTGAATGTTACTGGAGCTCACCAAATTTCCCTTGTACTGATGCCCTGCGTTTGTCATACTGCAGTGCAGGTGTCAAAGCAAGGCGTCTCCTGGCTTTGGGGTCCACACACCTGACTTTCTGCCACCTAAAAGCATCTAGCTCACTCAAGTCACCTGAGGTTTCTCTGGTGAAGGGGGAAGACATGACTTACAATAAATGAAGGATTAAGTAGCTTCCTGTAGATCCTAGCTCAGGAACCCCACATGAATGGCTTCAGCACAGTTTTCTAACCAAACATTTATTTTATTCTGTTGTCTTACCCTGAAGTATGACTTAAGGTAACTTTTTTTCAATACATGGCACATAAGCATAGCAATACTGCAAAATGAGACCCTCACTGTGATTGATAAAATGGATTATTTATTAATCAGCTACAGCAGCCCAGTGTAATTAAAATACACTAATGCTGGTTAGAACAGATCTATGTGCATCCATTGCAATAGATCGTGATTACGTTCACCATGAGTTTAAAAAGTGTGCATCAGATTTGATACATGCTCTTGAAGTAACACTGACTACCAGCTTCATGGGACTTCAGTTTTCTTTTTGGGTTTCTCAAGGTAGGAACTGACTGTTTTCTTTATTCCAAAGGAAAGCTCAGGTTCCCATGTAGTCATAAGATTCTAAGAGCAGCCAATATAATGGCAAACAAAAGTGGTACTATTTACCTCTGAGAAACTTAATCAAGAGAGTCACGCAACGTCTAGCAATCAAGGACATGATTCTGGATGAGTCCAAAGCTGAATGTTCGTATGATTCATCTTTTCAACTCAGCTACAACTGTTACCAGTACAATTCACATTATGTGTAACTGTAATGTTATAAACGAATGCTGATTATCTGCCAAGCTCTTGCCATTGTGGAATAAATATCCCGTACCACCAGCGGATCTAACAGATCTAACTTCCACTCCTCCATTGTTTTAATGCTTTTCTTGCCTATGTTTAACTATGGATGCTATATTAACATGCACTGCCACTTGGAAAACCAGTTAGTAAGCTGGGACAGAAGGTTTTTTGTATTTTATGACTGATGTAGTTTCTCTGCAGTCCCTTGGGCTGTTGAATAATGCAGTACCTCTTCTGGCAATAAATGATGAACGTGATTTATGATAACTATGCTTTATACAGGTGTTAAACTCTGCTTTGTTGAACTTCTCTTCCCATTTCTCCAAGCTCCACTGTAGTTTAGGAAGCTCCAAGGTGCAGAGTTGTGTATTTATCTATGTTCTTCAATACACAATTGTGGAGAGAGAGAGAGATGGAAAGAGAGGGAAGTTAATCTATGTTTAGTGCATTGATTAGTCGAATGATATGAACTAGTCGTCACCATATACCACTGTTAGGGAGGAATTTCCCATCGTGTATTTGTGTTAGAGAAACCAAAGTGCCAAAGTTATTATCTCAGCATAAATGTTACCATTCCAGACTTCACTTGGTACAATATTTCTATATTATATCCAAAAAGTGTATGGGCTTGTCGTATCTCTGAAGTGATCCATGTTCACTGGAGTGTGCTGGAATTCAGCTTCAATTTAAGCTTGTTTCAGCTTAACTGAAGCAGAAAGAGAATTGCCTAATTTTGAAATCGGGGGCGGGGGGTGGGGGGAGCGGTGCGCACGCGCATGTGTGTGTTTTGTCCCAACCCAAATGCAACCTTTCCCATGACTAGCTTTTCAGGAGGCACCTTGATCTAGCTAAAGGCAGAGAGGTCCTTCCAATAAGTAGTCAATACTTTTCTACAGGAATGTTTAACCATCCTGCAGATTCATGCTTACACTGAATTTTAAATTGCATGTTTGTCAGTTTTCAATTCAAATGTATTTCAAATATTTTTTCCTGTTCCGCCTCCTGCTTTTGTGAACTGTTTTGAAGAGTGTAATAAAAAGATGCTTTCTAATATTATTTTGTCAAAATATTTTTGTAGCATAATATATTAATAAAATGTTATTATAAATCCATAGCACAAGAATCTCGTATGTCTAGGTTCTTTCCTTTGCATTACAAGCTAGGGAATCACTGAAAAAAGGGAACGTTCGGTTTGTAGATCTACCACTTCTCTTTTGCTCAAGACCAACATGGGATGAAGGGAATCATACTCTGGGGAAGGTTCCTGATAAAATGATGTGGTTTTGTCAAGCCCATTCCTGTGGAGATGTGGAGAATCTCTCTGTGTCCCTTTTTATTGGTGAGCAGTTGCTGCCCCTGGTGTGTAATGAGTCTGAAGCAGCCTCAGCTTCCGATCCGTGTCACTCAAGAGAAGCCACTGGGTTAACTTCATGGCATGTTTTTGAGTGGGGCTTGGGCAGAGGGAAAGGCTCTGAATGGCAGACACTGGACTTGGGAGCTGTGCTTAGCTCTACCATTTCAAAGGTTCAGTGGGAAAGCACAAAAAAAAACCCATGAAGGCTTTTTTGGGGTGCAGAGGGGTGAAGGAATGCAGGAGCAGGTATCTTAAAGGACATTGACTTGAATTCTAGGGGAAAACTCTAGTATATGGATGAGACTGAGGCAGAGGTTTGGGGTGTTTCATTCTTACATCTCATTTGCATGCTGCCAAGGCCAGCACATGATGAGTCCCACAGCCTTTGGGCCAGACACGAGGGCATGTGGGACCACACCTGGGAGAGGAGCTGGATGAGCGTGTGGACAGCCAGAAAGTGCTCCGCAGGGCTAAGGACAGTGGCTTTGCCAATGCAGCAAGGCTTAACACTGGTATCCCACACTGTGCCACAAGTGGATTCACCTCCCCTTCCCAGGCAGCAAGGGACAGGCAGGAAAATGGCCTAACAGCCTCTGCAAGATGATGTTGTTTTCTGCAGAGTCAGTGGACCTTCGTCAGCCTGAGTGAAAGCAGAACTGAGCTTTTCGCTTTTAACGACTCCCTTCCCTCACTACTAAATCCATTTGCCTGAATAGTTAGGGCTGTAAAACATCATTGCAGGCCATGGAGCTGCACCAGTGATGTTAGTTACTGTCACTGTCGTTAGTCCTCAAGCGCTGCCCCTGGGAAGCACCGAATCAGCTGTCATGGGGGGCAAGGGGCAGCAGAGCCGGGAAGCCAGCCCCTCTGCACAAACTAGCTGGAGTGTGTGGAAAAGCCTAGCTGAAGCATCTACATTCACCCTTGACAGTTGCAGGAAGTGCTTTTCTGCAGTGCGAACAGCTGGTGTCCTGTGAATCAGTGTTGTTGCTGCTGGTAAATAAAATAACCCTGGAACTATATCTCCACTAGGGATGGAGCAGAAGCTACGTCTCCGCACCAAAATACAGAGGTACAGAGATTTACTCATTTTTCTTGGCAGATTCCTCTTTCTTGCATCCAAATCTTGCCTTGTAGCTGACATTGCAGACTTACTGCTGATCACAGCATCATTGTTTGCTTCTTAATTATGTGCTAAATCATTTGTTCTTTAACACACTATTTTGAGAGACCTCCACCAGCGAAGCTGTTTTAGAAATACCCACGGTAGGAAGTGCAGTGGGAGGTCTGAACACTTGAGCTGGTTTGAACTGAGCTAACCATGGCACAGGAAGGAATTGCTGTTGCAACGTAGAGGGGAACCTCTCTAAAAACATGGTTAAAACAGAGCCTATTTATTGAAATACCCACCGGACAGTCAAAGCTGATTCCCATCTCTATTTTTGGACTCACAGCCAGTCTGGAGAGTCCATGTAGTCCATCCATGGTCTTAACCCTACCCTGACGCTCCCTGTCCTGACCAGTCTTACATTGCCAGCTATCCCTGGCCCTGGCCAGTCCCAATCTGCCAAGTCCTTTTGCTCTTAAGGGTCCTGTTCAGCCACAGGTCTGAAAACAGTATAAACCTTCAGCCAGTAGAGCCAGGTACTGGCTCAGTGGTGCCGTTTTCTTAAGCTTCTCCTTCCCTTGAGCGCTCTCTGTACTCCTAGACTGTAATTGCAGCTTTTTACTCTAACTTGAGATTTTTCTGTTTAGCGATTTTCACCGGAAAGAGGGGAAGCTGTGATGAGAAAAGTTCGGGGCAGAAGACTGAGTTTCTTGTGGAATAGCTTAGTATCTGCCTTGCTGTCCAGCAGCCTATCTCCTTTTTTGGATCACTGCATTCCAGTTCCCAAACCGCCCAAATGCCACCCACAAGTGAGCGGGTTGAAAGACGTATTTAGCTAAATGAAGCCTCTGCGTGCTCTCCATGTTTCAGTCTGCTCAGTGTTTTCCAATTGTTTCAGCTTGTGACCTTTCATATTTTCCGCTGGGAGTGCAGACCCCTGGCTGTACGTGTAATGTATATAACATCCTTTCTCAGTCAATTGCAAACTGTAGCATTAAGCCAGGGATCCCCAAGGGCCTGTGGACCGCAGGCAGATGTCCCTGACTGAGGGTCTGCACCACTGTCCCGCACCCATCTTTGGTCCAGGCTGAGGATGGACGGCTTCTGCAGAGCAGCCCAGTGCAGGAGTACCCAACTGCAGTCTGCTGCCATATTTGTTTGTTTATTTATTTATGCATTTATTCATTTATTTTTCTTTTAACCACTTTCAGGTTAAATTAAAATACAGAGTTTTTAGTCTGCTCTTCCTGATGAGCATTTAAATGGTGGAAAAATATTCAGGAGACATCTTGCCTTTTGCAAGGGGTGCGTGTCATTTTCTAGCAGAGAACTCAAGCATAAAATGCCTGTGTGTCTTCCTCTTTTGGCAAGTCTCATGTCTATAATTTTTTTTAAGCATGCTGTGCTGTGAGCAACAAACCTAGTGAAGGCTTTGGGGTTTTTTTTTGGCACGGTTCTCCCCTTCACCCCACTGCAGGTTTGCCAGTGTTTATTAACAGTTGAACTTGTTACCTCTCCCTGAGCAGAGGTACTAATAGATCTTCCCTGTTACCTACTCCCTGCTGCCTCTGCTCATTAAACTCCTAGAAATTATTATATTTGAGACCTCCAACACCATGTGAGCAGTTTCAAAAATTGCTAGCCAAGGGGCAGTTCCAGCAAGCTGTGATCACATCATCATCATCATTTTAGAAGTGAGGCTACAGTATGGCTTACAGGCAAATGTATTTGAGGCAGCACATCTGAAGGAAAACTCATAATTTCTGGTACACTTAATCACCACTGAATCAGGACAGAGCTGTTCCTACTGCACCTGATTTGTGGAGGGACTGACCATGTCACACCAAGCTGGGGAAAAGCTGGATTTTAGCTTAACGTTATGGCAGTCTGTACTTCAGACTCATCCCAAAGATTTGCCCATCTAACACAGCCACATAAAAGAGCTCCATAGCATCTCCAGGGGCTCAACTGGAGCAGAGGGGACCACTGAGAAATATATTAAAAGATCAGAGCCTAGCTGGATATGCAGGTGGA
This sequence comes from Leptosomus discolor, assembly GCF_034619465.1. Lineage (NCBI taxonomy): Eukaryota > Metazoa > Chordata > Aves > Leptosomiformes > Leptosomidae > Leptosomus > Leptosomus discolor. The sequence goes on along the minus strand of NC_141393.1, from coordinate 53,821,595 downwards.
GCCAGAGGAACTCCAGAAATCACAGGAGGTGTCCAAAGACAAAAATAACCAGACACGCACAAGTCTACTGCCAGTAAGGGAAACAATAGTAATGGAAAAAATATTATGTGTTTAGATTGATAAATATCTGGATGGTGGGAACATGAGTACTTAATTTCACTGGGGTCTTAAAATACAAAACACTGAAACTTTATTGAGCATTACAAATTCTCTATTAGTTTTTTAACGTACAGTTTTTCCCACTACAAAGACGAGCTTTTTAATATCTCCCTCTACATTTAGAGAGTGAGTGTCAGGTACTGGGTTTTGGAAGGGCAGATAGTAACATGGGTGGGCTAGGGTAAAAAGATGCCCAGCAGTCACATGTGCTACACCTACACCAGCCCATGCCACCTCATGCACCTAAGGACGCTCTTTGTGTCATCACAAGAATGTCTCAAGAGCACTGCTGTGTGAGGTTCAAGTGCCAGGACTTCAGGCTGATGGGACAGACATCAATGCTAGGGTCCTGGTATTGCCACCACACTTTTGCAGTTGTAAAAAAAATGAGTCAGGACTCCCAACAGGTACATCTTTGAGTTAACCTGTGCCTACATAACAGCCTGTATACCTAACAAACCACCCTGCCCTCTCCATAGGTTTATCACCTGATAAATTGCACTATGTGTGCAGCTTTGGTGAGCGTTTGAGCCAACGTCCAGTCAAAAGCCTTCCGTTGACTGCCCTGGGCTTTGAGTTAAGTCCTGAACACCTGATTCATTTGAGCAGCAGGTCCCAATCCTGCAATCTCAAACACGTTGCTCCACAGCATGCCAGCACTTCGTTAGGTTACATTGTGCCTTAGGGTGCAAGCCATCATCCAAAGCACCGCACTTCACTCCATTTTCCACGTTTAACAAGGTTACAGTTGAAACAGTGGAACAAATTACACAGAGCTAAACCTCCATCAAGCTGATTTTCAGAGGAATGATAACAATAATAACTGCAACAGTGAGTTCATGCTAACAGCCCTCATTCACACCTGGAGCTCCCTGCCTTCTTGGAATGAAATGCAGTTTGAACAAAGGGACCAAGATAATGTGAGAAAACATCAACAACAGGCAGATAGAGGCAAAGCAAATGAAAGACAGATGTAGGAAGAAAAGTGGGAGCTTTCTGTCCTAAGGAATATCAGTTTGTTGTCCTAACAATATCAGTTCTCCAGTGCTCTTGCGTGATTTATGATGCACCTTTTCTTCTTCATATGAAAGCCATTGGTTTTAATTATAATGTGATGGATACACAGCCCCAGCTAGGCAGTAGGGCCCTGTTTCGTTCCAGACATCTCTGCAGTTGTTTGTCTTGGCAAAGGTAGGTTTGTCCCCAGCTTCATCCTGTGTGAAGTCCTTTCCACCCACTCAAGTTAGCCTGAGCATTCACCTAATTTTTAATGGGAGCATTATTATCTTCTATTTTGCACTGGCAAAAATAATTCTTAAAAGCAACAGAAACTCACACCTACCCTTCTTTCTTGAACAAACTGTCTTCATCCAAACTGTAGGAAGCAAGCACTCAGAGGAATTTGCCAAGAATTGTTTTTCTCTTAGCAGCAGTTCAGACCAAAAGTGGATACAGTCTGCAATGTCATCTTTCAACCAGAAGGATCCTCCTGAAGGCACATTAGTTCAGATAATGTGTGCACTGTAATCACAACAGTGGTGGTTGTGTGGTTGTATGATAGACAATGCTGGTTGTGTTCTTTGGCTGTGCATGGGCCAAGTGTGGCCCTGAGGGCAGGATCCAACCCACACAAGAACTTCATCCTGCTGCTGCCTTTTCCTCCAAGGGAAATGCAAGCAGTTCATGAAGAGCCAAACATCTTATCTTGACCCTGTTTGTGGCAATGTACACGGAGTCTGATCTGCCACTACTGAGTCCATGAGGGAAGGCGGATGGAATGATCTCTCTATGGAGGCCCTGAGGCTAGAGACAAGGCTTGGTTCCCCTTCGCTGCGGGTTTAATGATGACACACCAACACCTGGGTCTTTCCCTGTGGCTGCACAGGCCTGTAAATAGCCATGTGAAGTGAGAGAATGATGCATGTAGAGAAAGTAAAATTCTGAGACCTGACTGGTTTCTCTTCTTAATACTTACCTTAACTTTCTTGAAATCCCAAACTTCCCAGGTCATCTTTATCCAAAAACATTAGCACTAAGGGAGGGGGGAAAAAAGCTAAAGGATTGGTGTTAATGGAAGACTCAGACATGAAGACAAAAGTGTATACTAGGTTTAAAGCCTCTGTAATCTGCTGCCAGCAACAAGCTCTGTTTGAAAGTACCTATCTCAGCATGTGGTCAAGAGGAATAATACAACTCTACTCATTCACAGGGAGAGAAGAAGAGAAAAACACTCATAAACATGCTGGCTTATGTTTCTCTTGAACTTTCAAAATAATTTTTCTCTCCTGCCCGGACATTAGTCACAGAAGCCAATGATACCATATCTGGGAAAAAAGTTGGATGGATAGAAGTGATCTTTGGGGAGAAGGAGAGGAGGAAGGGAGCAGACACATACTGCTTGGTGTGCCTTTCTCACCTTCTCCTTTTTCTGAGCCTGGACATACAAATGAAAGAGTTGGAAAAAAGAAGTCAAGTGTTTGGGTCCAGCCTAAAGCCAGTGGGGGGTTTTCCATTGCTGGGGGGTTCAGGGAGCTGACCTCGCCACTCAGCGATCTCCTAGGGCTCCCGCTCTGCAAGAAGCTTGATTTCTCCCAGAGGCCTGTGTGAAATGATTTTCAATATATTTTTCCAGACTCAAAAGAAAAAGAAAAAACTAAGGGACTAATGAAAGTATGCTCATAAATGCCACTCTTTGGGAAAGGTGAGTGCTTGCTATGGTTTCCAAAATAAAACTCCAGTTCATCCAAGTACTTCTGAAGTACTGAGTTAGACTTCACAACACTCAGAGGTGTCAGGTGAATATCAACCTCAGCCTCATCTTAATAAGGTGGGAAAATGAGGTGGACAGTGGATTTTATGGCATGCCTGAAATCACAAGGGACAGCTATGGGAGCAGGATTCAGCAGGCAGACCTTCCTCTATGGTACACTGTTCGCAGAAGCACGGCTCATTTATTTCAATTAATAGAGCATCATAAGGGCTCCCCTGCCTCCTTTTTTTTTGGCATGAATTACTGCAAAGACAGTGAATTAAAAGCACCAAAGGGCATAATTTTCATTTAGTGTTTAAAGAAGCTGTTTCCATAAAAGCAGAATATGTGAAATTTGACCAAAAGACTAAATAGGAATAACCTAGAGGATCAGAACAAAAAATAAATGTCTAAAATCTTTTCTTAGACAAGGCTGACCTGACAGTTCAGCTCTGGAGTGGTCTTTCTGTGTAATACCATTCAAGTGATTCAACCAGGGACTGGTTCCCATCACAACGCTCACTCAAGCATTGCAGGATTATGGGTTTCTCCAACCACATGAGATGAAATTCTTTAAAAAGCATAAAGCTAATGGATGTAGTCCACTGCCTCCTCATTTCTCTCTTCAAAAACATGCAAGGTGGGATTCAGTTCATATACCATGCACTGTCTGAAAGCTGTCACCCAAGCTTGCTTCCTTCAATGGTGCCGCCCAGACTAACTCATTCCTTAGCAAAATATTTCTAGCTTATGTGACTTGTCAGCTATTTTAACAGATGCTGTTGTGCTTGGTCCCAGACAGCTTCTGCCCTGAGAATGCCACTATATTTGTAATGTTTGCAAAGGCGTTTCAGTTTGTCTTCTGTGAAGGCTGACCAACTTCAAAATCATCTAAAAAAATACCAAACCCAAAACTCAGCAATGGCTGATTCATATTCAATGTCTGTGCAGCTCCGCTGTTTGCTGTGACCATGCTAAATATCTCTGATGTGGCAGGGATGTGTTATGCAGAATTTGCCAGGCAAGCTAAGAATTGGATAAGGTGCAAAATGAGCTGTAAATCTCCACTAAAACACTTCCACTGCAGGATCTGCCCAGAACTTGACCATGTCAAAACTTACATTTCCTAGAACTAGAGCTGACCAGCACTGTCCCCATAACATATTTTGGTAAGAATTGCAGGACTGAGTGATTCTGAGACATTCAGTGAATTCCTCTAACCTCAGTTGACATTATTATTAAATACGTATATGTACAGATATATATATAGATATACACACACATATACATATATGTCAGGCAAACTCAAAATGGTCCACTATGAGACAGAAATATGTAATTTCTAACTCTGACTTGGAAAGACTTCTTATTACAATGTACTTCCACACTGTAAGTTCAGAATCAGAAAAAAAGCAACATGGTTTGGCTTTGCACAGAATAAAAAGCCTTACACGAAACAACCCAATTTTCATTTTTTTTTAATTTTCAAGTGCCATAATAATAATACATCTGTCATTGTTAAACAGCAGAAATGTTTAAATGTCAATAAATAGTAGAATCAACTTTTCTACTCTAGATGAAAATGTTGCCTACACTGATATTTGAGTTTCATTGTTGCCTTGCACCTCTTGTCTCTCCTTGCAACGTCATTCCCCTGTTCATCCTGGTTTTGAGGCCAGGAAATGGACTTTGCTTAGCTTTTCTGTGGACCTCTGTAACTAAAGCCTTTTAAGTGCTCCTTCCTTCTGGGCTTATAAGGCCTGTTATTAAGAATAATTGCTAATGGATAGTTCTATCTAGATCAAACTTCTTGTATTCCTCCCATACCTCAGACTGCTAAAGACCTCAGACTGCTGAAGACCTCAGCTCAGCTCTCTCTCTTAGCAAATGTTGCCTTGAATGCAATCATTGTGTGGAGCAAAATGTCATTGCAATGTGATAATTTGATGATGATGACGCTGAAGTGCTGGGCTGCACAAAGTAATAATCTTTGGTTAAACCATAATCACAGCACTGGAAACCATTGGTTAATCATAGAACCTTCATATTCAGTGTGGTCTTCTGTGCTGTTCGAAGATATTATGAGAAATGGCCATAAGCAGGCTGACAGTTATGTATTTATGCTGTTATTCACATCTTGTGGCACTCACACCACAAGCCAAAGGTCATTGGCTTGTGGTTTGTTTTGAAAAACACGGTCCATGAGTAAGACCCAGTGTTTGAAAACAAAGATGTCTGCAGCCCTCTGTTCTCATTATTAGGAGAAATGAGGCACCATCTCCAGCTTCATTTCAATAAATTGTACTCTCTTTCACCTTTGATTTCTTCCATGATATTAGTCTGAAGTCACACTTAGGGCATCACATTGGGTGAAGCTACAAGGTGCTGCTAACGTGCTACAAGTGCCAAAAAGACTGCCTGACTCATGCAAAGGCAGCCCAGGTACTAGCCTTTCATCAGGAACTGAAGCCTGGCATGGCATCAGTGGGTGGTGAGCTGTGATGCAGACCTACAAGCTGTAGAAGACCTCTATAAGGATCTTGTTTTACTCTGAGGTCTCTGTGTGTTGGGACTGAGCTTTTTTGGAAGCTGCATGAAGGGCTATGGATATCCATGCTGTCCCACTGTCCTCATTAGGGTTGCTCAGCCCATGTCATGGCTAACACAAGCAAGGCAAGAGCCCTGGGCCAGCAGTGGTGGGAAAATAGCAGAAACCTCATCCTAAATTCCCTGAATGCACAGGTGCAGATGTTTGAGGGTTGCACGGTTGTGTGGAAACAATGTTCTGAAATCCATGGAATTGTCAAATGTGCCAGTTCTTCCCACCTTGAAAGAAGCCTCTAAGCCGTGGGGGAGAGCCCACGTTTGCTCTGTCTCAACTGACCACAGGGCAGCACAGGCAGATGAGTCCACTATGCACCAGCTTCCAGACAGTGACATGTTGTGGCGCTTAAACCCATCCACAGGCATCCCCTGAAGTACCATTTCAGCCAGTTGTGCTTCTTCTCTGTGCTGGGATACACAGATGCACAAAGCCATCTCAGCACTGAAAAGATGATACAGTGAACTGCCTCTTGCTTGGGTGGTTGTAGAACAGCTGTTTTAGCTATGACATAACTGCCTTTAAACTTCGAAAGAAATCTATTTCTGAGCTGAAAACATAGGGATTGTTTCATAAAAAAACATGGGCGAGATGTTAGCAGGCCACGTAGCGGGTAGTGGACACAGTGGAATTGCAGAATACACCTAACATCCTGCCAGCTCCATCTTCTACTTGGCTTTCCCTCCTTAGGGGTCCAATCCTGCAATTTTTGCTCAAGCAATAATCTCATCCATGCCAACAGAGTCTGCTATTTCATCTGCTGGTAGCCACGCTGGAATGTGTTTGCTTTGGGAGTGATTGTGTGCTTTGCTGGTGGCCTCAAAGGATAGATAAAAGCTAGTGCCCAGCTCTGCAGAGTAGTTTCTATTGAGGTGAATGAACTCATTAGTAAAAGATTCCTTTAAAAAGCTGTGTCTTCTGCAAAGTCAATGTGGGTTAGACTTTTTGTAGGGTAGGTGGAGTTGAAGCATGACCAGACACAGCTCAACTCTGTTTTGTGCTACCTGCTGCCCCTGGGAAAACTTTCTGATGCCAGTTGGGACAGGCTTAGTGCAAAAATCCTACAGACTAGGCTTGGAGGTCTGTAGATCTTATGAAACACAGAGGATTCCCAACTTGTTCAGACAATTTTGAGGCAGCAGGTCACACAGATGCTGTGTGACACTGGACCTGCACCCAAAATTCTGACCAAAAAATAGTGGAAATTTTTTTTCTGCAAAATCTGATTATCGTCTTATAGGCAAGGAGGAGGGAAGGGATTTTATTAAAAAACAAACAAACAAAACATTCCTGTCTGGAGCTACATCATCAGTCTGCCAGACCCCACGTTTTTCTGTTTCACTGCCACGGGAATCCTTCCCTATCCATGAATGATGACTGAAAGCTTCATCTTGCAAACAGCTCTTTGAATTAAATGGCTGCCCTTGAATTAACTCATTGATGCTGGCAGTTAGAACCCAGCAATGGAAGAGAGGCAGGAGAGAAAAAAGGAGGTGCTATGCTTAAAAACAAACAAAAAGTCTCTCAACTGCCAAAACCACAGTCAGTGGAGGGACGTGTTGGTGGTTCCAGACTGTGGCAATGAAAAGCGATGATTGTTTAGCCGTTTTGGGGGGAAGGGAAACACACTTCAGCAACACCATTACCCAATTAGTCCTCCTCCCAATTAGGGAGCATGCTCATGAGTCTGTGAAACGGGGTGAGCTCCTGACATGCTAGACAGCAAACTTAGAAGAGTGTGGTGGAGGTGAGGACCACCAGTCCTAGTGGGTCCCTCCTGATGAGTTCAAGGGGCTGGAGGTACCTCAGGCACATGAGATTAGGTGTATGGGCATCTGCTGTTTTGCTCCTACCCTGTGGACCAGCTCCCCAGAGAGCAATAGATGGTCCCTTCTTTCACCTGAAGGACACTGGGGACAACAAAGCAGACAGTGCAATGCGCTGACTATAAATGGTTATGGTCTAAACCAAGAACTTGAGGTGCCAGCATGTATTGAACCCTTAACATGTAATATCTTTATGTTAGGAAACACACCAGTGACTAAAAAAGCTTGAGAGAAGACTCTGATGTGAGTCATCTCAGCCTCTGTTGAAATCCTCCTGCTGGCACCGATCAGCTCTCGTATTTTTAAGGGCAGACTCATGAGTTAGGCATCCAGTGCTCCATTACTAGATGAGCAAGTGGAGAAAAACTCACACAACCAACACAGCCTTCAGGAATGGTGCAATTTCCACATCACTGAAAGCATTTGCTTGGAAGTCTTACGCTGAGTCCATAATTGCTATCAGGTATTGCAACTCCAAAAGAAATGTAATTAGTCCTCAGTTAAATCACCTTGCTTCTAGATTTAGGGTTACACTGTGCAGGTCTGTCCTGTAGAATAAATATCCTCACATAAATGCATTCTGGCATCAAAGATTTGCGTAGGTGGCTGGCTTGGAGAGGAATTCACAGCCTAAGTCTGCAGCCGAAGATTGTGAGAAGAGCTATCCCAAAGACCCATTGTCCTTGGCAAAAATAATAGAAAATTTATGATTCTCCACCCCAAAACCACAGCGTTCCTCAAGCCTATTTCACAAGGGCAGCCTAAGTGCTGCTCTTTAAGCATGTGTTTCTCAAAGGCAGGTCAAGAACTGCTGCTGGGTGGGGGCTATGGCACAGGGGCAGGAGAGGTGTCCCCAGGGGCTGCCAGGTCATTTGGATCCTCAAGGCACAAAGTGAGCGGTGGGAGCTGATAGGGACAGCAAAGCCCATGGATCCCCAGCCCAGGTAATAAGATTGACTCTCCATTGCATTGCCCTGCAGGTAGCCTTTAATGTCTGCATCCCTCTTTTTTCACTTGTGCTATAAAAGTGCAAACTGCAGCAGCACTCAGACAGCAGATATCAGTGTATGCATTTCCACATGCTTGGGTCTAGCACTGGGGCTGGGGCAGGTCAGATCCAGACGTGATCTGTACCATGGCCTGTGACGTTACATATCTTTTCGGTTATCAGTGATTGGTATGATATTAATTTTCCCTATAAATGGCATGCTTTGTGCAAGGTTGGGACTTGGCTGTTTCAAGGCAATTGCTTTAGGTTACAGCAAAAGCAACAAAATAATCACTCCAAAATTTTTCCAGATAAATACTGTGCTGATGTACAGCAAGACTTTATTATGTCATGCACAATTAGATTTGTTCTCCACTTTTTGACAGGAGCATTTCAGTCCAAAGTAAGAAGAATGAAACACACACAAGCAGCAGGAGGCCACAGCCAGAAACACTTCCTTCATCCAGGGAAGAAAGAGCTCTTACATTATGAAAGGGAGCCTCCTGTTGTCTTCCAGCTGGCATTTTCTGGCCAGCAGAAAGCTAAAATACCCCGTCCTTTATGCTTTCGATACTGTGATCTAATGGCTAAATGGATCTTTAGTACAATGCATAATTTCCTCCTTTGGTTTCACTCATCACTTAATGGAAAGGCCCCCTAATGTATTAATTGCCATAACATTCAGCTTACATCCCAAACAGTGGCTGCTTAGTAGAAGTGAAGAACAGATTGGTTTATAGTGCTGCAGTTATATTATAATAATAATTAATAACAACAACAATAATCACATTAATAATAATAATAATAACAACAACAACAACAACAGCTCCATTGCAGCTGGCTGCTTGAAGATCCTGCACACTTAGACTCTGCAGGTAGTTTCCAAAGACCGGTAGTCTGAAGGCACAGTTAATTTTTGCATGATACATGGCTCACGTCTCCTCACATTTTGCTGGAAGAAAGGCACAATGTCCCAGGTCCCCAGAGCTTGGCTAAAGACCAGTGATTCTCGCTGCACTCACTGTTCAGTGGCATTGCTACAGATGACACAAGAATGAAGCCACACCGTAACCTTTTGAGCAACTGCCTTCTTGCTTTGTGTTAGGCACTTGTGATGCCCAGGACCTGAATGATGCCTCCTAGCAGACTGATTCTGCCAAGAAAAATGCATGTAGCTTTAGGCATGGAGAACCCTGGTGCACTGAGGCCATAGCAAGAGTGAAGAGCAGCAGAGACCCTAACTGGGCCTGAGCTCTGTACTGGGGTGATGGCCTCCAAAGGCTGGAAGCAGCAGCAGTAGAGTATGAATGTTAAATGAGGGGAAACAGAGGATTTGGGTGCTCTAGGATATCTTCATGAGAACAGAACTTAAAGATATCCCAAACCTTAACTCATGTGCACAAGGAGATGCTATAGGGATAACCTGTAGTGCATCAACACAACTCCTAGGGACTGACACGGCAGGGCCCAGAGTGGGGCGGTGGTGGGGACAGAATGGGAGCTTACGAGGACACACATCCTACAGCATCAAGCACTTCCACACATGCTGTACACATGGTCTGCAATTGATGGGGCTGTCGTCTTAATTTTCCTCAGCTGTCCCCATTGTAGCAGAAGCATCATTGCTCAGAAGGGGCAACTGAACTTTGGAAGTGCAACACCACTGAAAGCGGGGATGAAGAACTGCCTTCTCCCTGGCAAAATCAAGTAACACATCTCGAAAGGGAAGCTGCATATTGCATGAATTTCATAATGAAAAGAAAATGCCTTTTAAAATCTAAAATCAAGAAGTTTGTGGAAAGAAAAGTCCTGGAAGTTAACAGAGTTCGTATCTCCCATTAATGTTTGCTATAAAGAAATGTTCCTGCTGCTTTGCTCCACTAGTCAAGGGTTTCATGCCAGCTTCGGTATCTGGCTGTTGACTTCTTCACTCAGTCTGATGGCTCAGCTGAAATTAAATTTATGGGCACAACCCTCCCCTGACCAAGGCTCACCTCCTCAGATAGATCCGGGTACATAGCTCCCACTGAAATGCAAAGGAGAGGAGAAATTGAAAACATTTCAGAGGATTTAAACTTAGGAAGGAGGTTAAGCCATTCCTACCTTAAACCACTGAATTTGGATGCTTTCACCCTCTATCTGGAAGCACATAACCTGCGGACATTGATGGCCATACTTCAATTAGATTCCTAAAACTGGCCTGTGAGAACACCTTGGGAAAAGTTCAGCATCCAAAGCTCATGACAGAGCACTGAAACTAAAGCCAGCTCTGATGCTACACCGGTGAGCCCTGCAGCTGCTGAGCCCATGATGTCCTTTCTTCCTCTGCAAGGAGAGGGCCCAAGGCAACAAATGCACTGCAACAATTCTGTTTATCTCCCCGAAGACAAGGCTGTGCTTCAGCTTCTTGCTTCATCCAGCACAGGACTTAGCAGCTGTGAAGTAAGATTGCTTCCTTTTTTTAATTATTATTATTATTAGGAAAGAAGTAAAACAATTTATTGTTCTGGGGAGAAAATATCCCTTAAGTCTAACTACTGAAAAACCAAACAGTACTTGAAAAGCAAGACAATAAAGCTAGCTTGAACTCATGGAACATTAGAATTGCTCTGGCAGGAGCACAAGTGATTTTCTGATAGATGCAATAACAATGATGCAATTATATTTAAGAATACGTAAACTGAAAATGCAATACCACCCTGCTATTTCTACACTTCCTTTTCCACTGTCATCCTGTTATTGTTCGCTCTTTAAGTATTGTCTCTCTCAGGTTTTTAAATACTTTATCAGCATGATTTTGCCACCAATCTTTTTGTCTTGAAGAAGAATGTTTTCTCCCATGAGAACTCTAATTAAGCCAATTTTTAATGTGAGATATTCAGACTTCAGTGATATCTCCCTGCTCTTGATGGTTTAAGTGGGAAAGTCACAGAGAAGCACCTGATATCAGCGGAAAAATAACACCTGAAAACCTGATGTAAGGTAGGAAGTATACAAAAATGAATCCTTCGCTGTGGGGAATAGTTTATGGAAAATTTGTAAAGGATCATGAAGTTGAAATGGACTCGCATCTGCCCTACTCCCACCTATGAAACACATAGAGATGCTGTAAGAAATTAATCTCCTCTGGATCATAAAACTAGTTTTAACCCCGAGAAAGAAATAAGTTGACTTCTTTTGATCAATGTCTTGTGCAGCAGTCAGAAAAATGATACGATCTCTTTCCCCTCCAGCCCAGGGACATCTTAGCAGAGGGCAGTAACCGGCCTCCTGGCTCCTGGTTCATTCCCTTCAAATTTCTCATTGTAAAACTTCTACTGCCATAGTGCCATCTACAGACTGTTAAAGAAATTAAAAGAGGTTTATTGCCAAGAAGGACAGCTTTTACTGTTGCTTGAGGGTTTATATGATCATATCCCAGCAATGATTATTGCTTACTAGTCCAGCAGCCCTTAATTTTAACATTGTGCTCCAACGGTTTGATACCGAGCCCCACTGAGGCCAATGCAAAGACTTCTGTGGGGCTCAGGGCTGTCAGCATTAGTCTTGTCCTGCTTCCACAGGGTGGGGAGTTCATCACGATTATCTCTTTATTAACATAAAAGTGCTAATAGACCACCCACTGCAGCAAACAGCTTTGGACACTTGTGTGTGTGACTCCAGGGACAGTGGTACCTGAATCATAAAAATAACATTACACTATTGTATTTACTACTATCTTTTCCCTAAAACCCAGCACAGAGATAGAGAGCACAAACACTTGCTACTTGTTCCAGTATTTCAGCTTCCTCATGTCCTTGCAACAATCTGAAGAAAAGCAAGTATTTTGAAGGGGTAAAAATGGAGTTTCACAGAAGTGAAAATTAAAAATTTAGTCACATTGGAGGCAATAGTAGAACATTGACATTTAAAGCACTGGACTGGTAAAGATATAGGTTCAATTCCAGATTTCCAGCTTTATCACAGACATTGCAGGAACTGGGGCATTTGTGCCTTAGTTTCCCCGTTTCCTATACAGAAAGCTGACAGTGACTCCTCCACTCTCTCTTTCTCTCTTTTTTTTTTTTTCTCTTCAGATCTCTGGGTGGTTTGCTCAGTACCTGAGCCACGGCTTGCAATGTCATAAAAGTAATGGATAATATTAATAAAAAACATTGCAAGTGTCTCTCCACATAAGAATGATTTTTAAAAGATGTATTCTTACATCCCAGGAGAAGAGATTTACAGACAAATTTAAGCTACTAAGTCAAAGGCAAATTATGGAAACACTCTGAAGTTAAGGACAGAGAAATTACAGGAGATAAAATTGACGATCACCTTGCAAGCACTGGAAAACCTCCTCTTAATCATAAGGCCAAATGGCCTCAGATGGCAAAATACCTATGTTCCACTGCAGCTGGGTGTCCGAAGGAGAAGGCTGGATTAAACAGAAGGCAATAAAATACAGACCTCACTCAATGGCTACAGGAGAGAAAAATATGCATCTTATGTACATCCCTGAAAGATTTATCGATACCCATGGCTATAAATTTTCCTGTAAAAGGGGTTTGCATGGAAAATACCTTTTTGGTTCACTTAGAAAAAAAAAGATGGTAACACCATGATCAAAATCCCATTTATGAGTGTGGGGTTTTTGGTTTGTTTTTTGTTGTGGTTTTTTTTTTTTTCTGGGGAAGAAAACAGGTTCATTGTTCTAGAACCGATATCTTGTCTAACAACAAGTAGGTCCACAACTATGTATCTCTGTGTACCTCTGTACATCAGAGTACATGGGAACATATCAGAAGCATCTGGAAATGTGATTTTTGAGCCTGCTTTTGCCTGAGAATCTTACATGGGTGAACTCTGCTGTAGATGGACATCATGAACATTCAAAGCTGGGCAGTTTAAAGTGAGTGGGACTTATATCGGCAAAATCACCCTCCTGAGAGCCCTTGGCTAGTAACACTGCTGTTCTGGGGTCCAGCAGTAAAATAGTAAAGGGCTAGAAGGAACAGTATTAAATACTTTGCTTTTCAACATTTTTGTAATTTTAACTGTTTCTTGCAAGTCATCATTGAACAAATAATCCATTTCCAAATATCTCTCACTAAAATTTAGTATCACAGAATGTTAGGGGTTGGAAGGGACCTCGAAAGATCATCTAGTCCAACCCCCCTGCCAGAGCAGGACCACCTACAGTAGGTCACACAGGAACGCGTCCAGGCGGGTTTTGAATGTCTCCAGAGAAGGAGACTCCACAACCTCTCTGGGCAGCCTGTTCCAGTTCTCTGTCACCCTCACAGTGAAAAAGTTTTTCCTCATGTTAATGTGGAACCTCCTATGCTCCAGTTTGCACCCGTTGCCCCTTCTCCTGTCATTGGACATCACCGAGAAGAGCCTGGCTCCATCCTGCTGACACTCGCCCTCTATGTATTTCTAAACATTAATGAGGTCACCCCTCAATCTCCTCTTCTCTGAGCTGAACAGACCCAGCTCCCTCAGCCTTTCATCACAAGGAAGATGTTCCACCCCCTTACTCACCTTTGTGGCTCTGCACTAGACTCACAATCCACCTCACTACCCAATCATCCAGACCACACTTCCTCAGTTTAGCTGCGAGGATACTGTGGGAGACTGTCAGATGCTTTACTGAAATCAAGGTAAACCACATCCTTCACTGCCATCATCTATCCACCTGGTTATGTCTTCATAAAAGGCTATCACATTGGTCAAACATGACTTCCCCTTGGTAAAACTGTGTTGACTGATCGTAATGACCCTCTTATCCTTGATATGCCTAGAGACAGTGCCGAGGATAAGTTGTTCCATTACCTTTCCAGGGATGGAGGTGAGGCTGACCAGTCTGTTGTTACCTGGGTCCTCCTTCTTGCCCTTTTTGAAGACTGGAGTGACAAACCATCTACTAAGCAGTCACAAAGACCATACAGAAGACTAAATTACAACTTGCTTATGACTATGTGGGTTAAAGTGTGGTTAAAATTCACTATCTAAACAGAATCTCTCTCTGAGACTAAAATGTGAGTCATTGACATTCATGTGTGCATTTGTTGACTTTATTCCAAAACCCCCATTGCAAATGATTACAAAAATGAGAAGCCAACCAAACAACACTGCCCCACATGCAGATGGATGATCCACAGAAAACAATTCCTAAACAGCAACAAACCTATGGAGCATATCTTGCTGATGAATCTACTCTAAATCAAAGCAGAGGTGGAGCTGAGGATCTGACCCTCAAGGAGAGTCCAGAGCATGACCTTGAGATAGGTCAGAGGGACTGATGGGGCTTGGAGAGAGCCTTCTGCCCTGACACAGGAACTTTTTGGGTTGAATCCTGAATATTTATCAGTTCTACATGAGTAGGGCTATGGATAAAACAAGCAAAAGGCACTTGCCCATGAAATCTTCTGGGGTGAAGAGCCCAGGGCTGCAGATGAGGGACCTGGAGGGAGTGAAAGCACAGCAGACCTAGAGGGGTACTGTCACCATCTTCCCTCCTGATTTGGGGCTCAAGACATGTCACACTGCACCCTGGTGAGCCAGCCGGGCTGCCAGGTCCCCTGGTCCACAGCGCTGCTCTGACATGGTCTTCTGCAGCAAGCCAAGGACCTGGTGCAATCATCAGAAAGGCTCCCCACAGCACTGCCTCACCACCTCTCCACCCTGGAAAAATGCCCCCCCAGCACTAGCAGGGCTCAGATCCGTAAAGAGGAGCGTTGCAGTGGAGAATAAATTCCTCCCACGTATTTTCTCCAACACAATGAAATAATGCAGGCCATGAGTCTGACACTCTGTCTCTCATGTTGCAGAAGCGAGCAGATAGCTGTGTTTTAACATTAGCTCCTAAATATAATTTCCTGTAATTGTAAAGCACTTTAGAGGCACTTGTGAACTTGGGTGGATAGCTCCTGACTAAGTTGATGAATAACCCAGGACTGACTCATCTCCTAAACAGACCAAGCGCTGAAGAAGGGAATGTAGAGAAAGGTTTTGCCTTCCATTAGCAACACTATCCAAACAACTGACCCTCTCCCCGAGAGATTAGTTCACAGCAGGTGAACTATAATCTGCTCTGATCGGCAGGCAAGGAAAGCATTCATTCCAGCTGCATTACAGCCAGGGCTTTTCTTCTCTTTTTTTCATACATTGTGAGCTCCTGACAAAGGGCTCCAGCTATCAGATCAAACAAACATTTTGCCACTTATTTGCAGAAATTATTCTGGTCATGAGTTGGGATGTGACCAGCTAAAGACTGGCCAACGAGTACTTTTTGCTGGCATGGCCATCAGCACTTTCTCAGCTGGAAAATGGTCATTTGATAGTGTCCAGAACAATAGGCAAGTTTTTGATCATGGTAAATTTTGTGCTGGGAAGTTGTTTATTATGCTAATCTACTGGAAATTATTATTTGAATATTACATGCTATTACCATCCATCTGACGCACTTGGTTGCCAATTGGAGAACATTTTTTACAAAACAATCATGCCATTTCTGTCTTTCTGGTCCAGAGCCTCATGGGACACCTACAAGATACCATTAAAATATAAGTTTACATTCCCAGGTCTGCTGCATATTAGAACTCATAGACTCACTAGGGTTTTTTGGCACATATATTTCCCTAAAACCAGCAGCAGTAAAGCCTTCATTACCTCACAGCCAGTAACCATTCATCTCTCTTTTCTCCTCTTTTTCTCTCTTTCTTTGACCAACAATCTTATCACTTCTCTCCTTGCTAATGCCATTGCCTTTTCTCCACAGGTATCAATCAGACTTTTCTCCCCATGAATCTGAATAAATAACAAAATCCAATTAGACTCAGAGCAACTGTTCTCAGCTAAGTTTAGTTTGAAGATTATTTTTTTATTGTTTTGGAGTGAAAAAGACCTTGTGTGTTTGAAAGCTTAGCTGTTTGGGTTTATGGTGGTTTTTTTCTCTCCCACCTATACCTGCAGGTCTGATAAAAGGTATCACCTCTGCTTACACATACGGCTTTGCTCTCCAATCCTGTCAACTGCAGCAGGAGGGTTGTTTACCAGGGATGGTGCCAGCTGCTGTTTCCAGAAGATTCTGCACAGCTCGTGGTCCAGTGTGGGCCTCTTTACTAGGCTGGAATCGCACGCGGAGCAAAGAGACATCTTGTGGCCGTATCATACACTGCAAAGGAGTTACTTTGTGCATGAAACATCCCTTGTGTGCAGAGGGCCAAGAACTGCCCGAGTATAGTGACTATCTACACTGGGCCAAACAGCAGAGGATGCTAAAATACCGTGCCCCTATTTAATTCAGCCTCCAGTCATTCTCTCTGAGTGCCTTGAGAGCATGAAGAAACTGGAAATATAGACATATTATGTCCTTGTGCATTTAGTTGGGACTTGTAAGTATGTAAGAAAGAAACAGCTTGTCAGGAAATGGCGGACAGCTACAAACTCCCGAGTCACCAGGAGAAACCAGAAAGGGAGCAGCTGCTCACCCTCTTCCAGCACAGGACTCAGAGCCAGCAGGTGAAGCTTTTGGGAGCCACGTTCAAGCAGGAGGAGGAGGCGATTCCTCCTGAGCAGCAGAGGATCTGCAGAAGTCCTTGTTGAAGGATGCTGTGGACGTAGAAAGACCACCAGGGTCGAAGGAAAGATTGGACAAACATCAGGAAAACAGAGTGCCACTGAGGGCAACTAGCAGACAAACTACAGCAGTGTCTGGAAATCCCCTGTGCTGCAGACAGTCATTCTGAGAAAGCACTTGGGGGAAGTGGGCCCACGTGAACCTCACGAGGTTTAACAAGGCCAAGTGCAAGGTCCTGCACCTGGGTCACGGTAATCACTGAAAACTGGGAACATCCTGGGAGCATGGAGCAAGTCCAGTTTGATCCCGACTTCTCTCTGAGAGCTGATGCGGAAGGCGAACACATTGGCAGGGGGACCCTCAGCTCTCAGTTTAATACAGGTAAGGTCAGGCTCAGCACCAGGGTTTTCAAGTGAACTGGAAGAAGACTTTCTCAAAAGAGGGCAGTCAAGGGGCTGCCCAGACCAGCTGGGAGGATGCTCTAACTAATCAGCAGTGAGTGGTGAGACTCTGGTTAGTCTGTGGCTTGTGACAGTTGTGCAATGAAAAACCTCATTGCACATTGCTGCATACAAGAGTCCTGGTGGCAAGTCAAGGCTGTATCCTGTGCCTGGGGCTCTCAGAGACTCTTGTCAGTGTAGGTCTGAGATGCTACTGTGCCCGGGACAGGCAGAGCTCCCTGCCTAACTGGGAAGGGGCCACCTCCACTGCTTCCCACTGCTAGTACTGCTGCTCCCCTCTCAACCAGTAATCCCTTGCTGTCCTTCACCTGCACAGCCCCCAGCAATCACCCAAAAAGGTGAAAAAATGCAGGTCTCTCATACCCCTGTGCTGGGAGTGGAGCCCATTGCCCACTCCTAGCCACTGAAACAACTTGAAAGGAGTCTCATTTATTTACATTCCCTGACTCTCCTCTTAGTTTTCTTTCATTTCAAAACGTATGGCAGGGCTCTGGTAAGCAATCTTCCTCTGCCCAGACCTGTGACAGTGAGACCCACACCAAAGCCCAGCACTAAGGTGGGGAGATTTGAGTATTTGAAATAACCCTGCTGCTCCCAAAGACTTTCAGTCAATATGCCACATGGAAAAGCTTCCACTGATCCTGGGACACTCTTGAACATCAGATTGAGGCATGATTTTAAGAGAGCCAACATCACCAACTGAGGCAGGAGCAGAGGGCTGGGCATCAGCAGACCCCTGTGTGCCTCCCCAGCTCTGTAGCTACAGGTGAGGCAGTCCTGCTTCTCGTGGCTTCGCTGGTTTGTTCATACATGCTTCAAGAAAATGACCATCTCTTGGACCCCTGTTGTGGCCACCGCCTCCTGCAGCAAGTAGGATACAAATACACAGGAGCTGGCATGCCGATGTACACATTTAAGGGAAACACTCCTGATAAAAGCTGATGTACGGACACTGATCCCCACCTACCCTGATACCATGTTACTTGGTCTTGGCTTGCCTTGAAGTATCCTCTCCTGCTCTCTTGCCTTCATGGACCCCCATCCTGAAGTCCCCCATCCCAGGGCAGAGGAGGACAGGAGGCTGAGGCTGAGTTCTGGCTTTACCTTCTGTATTCCCTACCCAGTCCTCATCCCCTTCTGAGCATGGTGAAACATCCCGAAACATAGCCACTCCCCAGGGTCTGAAGACCTGACCCACCACCCCAGAGCCTCTCTGCGCTGCTAACGCCACAGGTTTCAAGAGACACACAACTGAGTCCCAAGCTAGCTAGGAAAGGGGTTTAAATTAACCTTTGCTCGCTCCTGCTAAATGCTTCCTCCATGATTAACACTAGAGGTGATCTTGATAGTAGGATTCATTGTCAAAATAGCTTATAAAACAATTCCATAAAACTGTGTAAATCTTGTGTTGATCTTACTTTTTACAAGGAGTCCTAAAGTCATATATCCCACTGCCATTTACAAGGTTGTTACAGGTGTGGGACCAGCCTTAGAAATATAGCTGCTACTTAAACTGTGTATTTTACGAGCCTGGGGAAACATCCGTTTGAACTGTAAAAGGAGCTTTCCAACCCGCTTACTTCTTTGTGCAATAGACTAAGCCATTGCCCATCGGACTTAAGGCTCCTGAGTCACAGCCAAAATGCAGGGACAGAATTCCTTTGTCAACACACCTTAGCAAAGTTTTCCAGTACATTGAACTTTGGCTCAGGAGGAGCTGAGCTTCCCAAGGCCAGGTTTCACTGCAAACCACTGAGTACCTTAAAATCGCTTGCCACTTACAGACATGGGCCTGGTTTGCTATAGGCTGCAGTCATTCTTCTGGTGAAGCTTGCAGGCTATTTATTGTGCTCTGAAGCACAAAGAGACAGGTGGAAAAGGGAAGAATGAATAGCCCAATCTTGTAAATCAGACAATAGAAGGAAATTAAGTAGGCAATATATACTGTAGTTACATAATAGGTATTTAATAGTCATCGGGTTGAGCCTGCTGGGGATAAAGGAATAGTCAAGAGAGATATCTCCCCTTGAGTTAAAAATGACCAGGATTTTAACCCTGTACTAGCACTCAAGATTACATCCCATCCTCCTTGGCCTCTGAGCTCTCCTCTAGCTCCCAGTCCTGAGATTGCTCAAACTGCGAGAATTGAGCCCACCTCCCAACGTGTCCACTGAACATAGGATCTGTTAGGTCCCAAACCATCACGTACCTCTGCTTTGCAGGGTACATGGGCAACCAGCTGCCATGCTGCACCCCAAAGAGCACTATGCTTTGCAGCTCCATACATGGGCTCCCCATTTATAACACTGGGAGGAAATGGGTTACACTTGTGTTTGAAGTTCAGAGAGTTTTAATGAGGATTTTCTCTTTGACCTTGGCCAAGCTGCTTATTTCTTCCTTTAAGGAGTGACAAGGCTCCTCCACCTGCATGTAACATGGCAAAGAGAAACACCAATGAGCTGCAAAGCAGTGACACCATTGCGACATGGGGCTATGGGCAATCCTCTGCCCCGCTCTCCCCACCTTCATCCTCCTCATCAGATGCCTGGCCTCACCTTCCCAGCGGATGTGTCTCAGCACTCTCTTATCTTCTGCTTGTATCTTCTGTGTAAGACCAAATATTGACACTGTTCAGGAACGGCCCTTGGCTGTGAGCACATCTCCTAACCTTCAAGATAGCCCTTGACCTCTCCCCTGATCCCTGAAATACACAGGTTAAATGCAGGAAAGGGTCACAGTGACTCACTTAAAAGCTGTTTTACAGCAGTTGCAGGGCTAAGACTTCTGCTTTGCAACAGCTCTTTCTGAAGGGTCTCAGCGACACTGAGGGATAAATGTTTGGATCAGTATATCATCATCCTCAGTTGAAATGAGATTTTTGTCTAGCCCTACCAAGGCTCCAATTCATGATGTCCCTCATTTAATAAAAAATGAATAAAATCCTTCCCTATCTTTCTAAAATAAGCCTTCTGAAATAGTACCCAGCTCCTGAATTTGACAGTGCAGCGGCTGTGGCATATGATGGCTGAAGAAACACCAAGCTGGAGGGGACGGGATCACTTGCGGGTTACATGCTCATACAGCACCTGACACACCTTCCTATTCTCCTTCCTAGTCAGGGGTTGTTAAGACGTTGTGGCAACATAATTAATAATATAACATCATATAAAATGCTTTATATATTTAACATACTAATTAGCCACGATAATAACAAGTAACTTAGTTGAATTTACAAAACCCCATTATCTGAATGGCATTTGTATGTGGCTTCACTGGGACTTGATAAAGTGCTGGGCTCATTTAACAACCTTCCCTTCAGCCAGAGCAGTGATCTGGCATCCTTCCCTCTCCCCTTGTTATTTATGTCCACAAAACACTAAGGGGTCTAACAGGACTCTACTCCACATACAAACCTGGCTGAAACTTGCCTGTTTGAGTGATTAGGCAAGGACTGATAGACCGATGTGGGCAAAGCAATCACACAGCCCCCTCTTTCCTTTGGAAACCAGGCTAAATATAGGGGACAGGTAGCAGAAAACCAGACAAGAAGGCAGAAATGGATCTATCAATAGCTCCTGCCCTGTTTCCTGCTCATTAGTGTCAGTCAGCAGATGTCAGGTAACCTTTAGAAACCCTCCAAAGAAGCATTCATTTATCAGACATTTCTTAAATTGAGACAGAGGGAATTTGGACCTTGTACGTTTATGGGCATCCCAGAAAAAAAGTAGGGGAAAAAAAAGATCTCAGTGCATGCATTGTATATCACAGAGAATTTTGTTCCTAATCTTAATACAGCCACAGACCACCTGTGGACTTTGTACTATATATATAGCTAAATGACCATGTCACGCCGATCTGTCTCCCCATTCCCTTGGTGCTATCATTGCTCTGACTGCAACCCCAAGCAGAGCAGGAGAGAAAACACATGCTTTAGCAGCAGTGGTCCTCCCAGGAGGTGAAATACTTAAATTCTAGGTAAGAGTAATTTGCTGTCGACAAACGCTTGTCAGCAATATATTAATGATGGTGGGTGGAAGAGTACAATGTAGGTTTCAGCTCGGTGTGTTAGAACGTTCTTCCAGAGGTGAGAAAAAGTTTTCCATCAGAGCCATGGATCAGCCCTTCCTTCAGCTGCAGCTGCCTGTGATGGTGTGCGTTGCTCACTAGATGGCGAAGGCTGCCTTCCTCCCTGCAGACCGGCCGCCCCGCAAAGCTCCCACAGAAGCAACCAGGGATGCTGCTGGAGATGGAGAAAAGGGCTTGGGTCCCTGAGGGGAGATTTAGGGGAGACATTTGGAGCCTGCTAAAGGCACAGGGGAAGGGAGGGTGAGTTATTAAGGTTCAAAGGGTTCAAAGCTCCTGCTGCTGCCATGGGTTGAGCACTGCCCATGTAGAAAGCTGTGTGCCACCTTCAGAGCACCCTTCCTCTGCTGTCCCAGGGGTGTTCAGCAGACGCAGGATTGCAACGGCAGGGACAGGATCATGGCATGAGCCTGATTTAAGTCCTTCCACAAAGGCTGTGTTTGTTAAAGCTGAACAAACCTAATGCCAGATTGGGAGACCTGGTTGCCCCAGGTACCTTCAGTCTCTCAACCACAACTAAAGAAACATAAGAAAGTAAGAATACTGTATCTAGGGTATTTGGCTACGAGCCAAAAATGTCATTCTCAAAAAAAAACAACAAAAAAAAAAAACAACAAAAAAAAACCAAATACATAAATTAAAAGAACTCAAGTAGAATGAAGCTGTAAGCCAAGCAAGCCTGTTTTGAAAGTGTTCGTCTACACTAGTGAGTCATAAACCAGCACAGCACCTACGGAAGTGAGTTAGAGGAGGGTAATTTTAGCCCCATTTTCAGCAGCAGCTGGCTCTCAGGAATCTCCTGCTCTTGCACGTCATCAGTGTTTACAAGGCAAGTTTTGCATCATAGTAGCCAGAGTCCCTTCCACAGACTCAGCTACCTGCAAACAGCTCTTTTCCCACAAGTGCCAGTACTTTCAGTAACACAAATTTGAGGAGGAAGAAAACCCTTTACCAGATGTCTGTAAAGAACTGACTGAAACAAGCTCAACCCTGTAATTTCCAGGCTCCCCACCTGCATTGCTGGCTTTACTTTGGCCACGGCCAGGCTGTAGCTCGGTTCCCAAACAGCCACATTTAGGCACGAGCAGCATCCTGCAGTTCTTGGCTATAGTGGGCTCAAAAACCTCAGCTTAGCTGGTCTACCAGGTGATGTTGGCTACTTAGACCCAGGTGTGCTCAAAGTCATATGTGGTCTGTCTGCCCAGATCAATGAACCTGTGGCTGGAGTCTGCAGAAAGGAGCAGAGCGTGTGTGCACTGTTACAGGCACCCAGTTCCAGTTTGAGTGTGGTGTTCATGGTGTGCAGATGCCAGCTCAGGCATCTGAAATGTATCTTTACATAGTGAAGCATCACCTATTCCTCCCCATGAGATGCCCTCATGAAAATGAAAGCCCATCCTTGTGAACCTCTCAGCAGCAGCATTAGTAAGTCCACACGTGAGCCTACAAACATGGGATAACACATGCACCTAGTGATGTGTTGATATATGCCCAGACATGAATATATAGGGCAGCAAACAGGTTTTTGAACATTGCTCAGAGCCATTTGGCATAAAATTAGCCCTGAGGGTAATGTTTATAGCCTGAGATTTTTCATTGCTTCCTCCAACCCAGGATCCATTATACTCCATACTATGTCTTCTGCAGAATAATGCAAACGTATTTCTATTCAGAGAGACAAGTCTGTTCCTACCCAGCTCGCTAGGATACGAAAATACCTGGAAGGTGGTACTGACATTTTTCCTGAAGCTCTTTTCTGTTTAACAAAAGCAAAGTCACGTTGCTGAGAGACCCCTTAGTAACAGGAAGCAGTTGTCCGGTTTAAAGAACCAGCTAGAAAGCAAACAGCTTTGCCTCCTTTTTAAAGCCCCTCAGGACAATATTTACTTTTCTAAAATATCATTGTGCCATGGCTTTGGGACTTTGCTTGACAAACTTGGGGGTCTCTGAGCAGTTCAAAGTGGGCTTGACCTATAGCTGAGCATGGAAAACAGGAACTGCATATAAATAACTAAATTACAGAGAGATCAATTCTCAGTCAACTCATTAGCAATGCCCGGCATCTTTAAGTGATAACTCCACTCTCTAAGACCTTTACGTAATTACTTGCACAAGGCACATTTTACCCTTTGGTTTGCAAGTTTCATAAATGAAGGTTAAGTTTACTTAACCACCCAGGATTTACCAGCCATGTTAAAGCATAAAATGCGTGTGCTGCCAGGTGCCTCTGCAGAAACTGCCTTGTTGATTCAGAGACTCCAAGGTTAAATGACAGCTCCTGAGTCCAAGTTAGTTTCCCATTGGGGAATGGGAGGATCTGCACCATAACATTGTACCACAGTTCGGCTGAGGTTGATTTAACGAGGCTTGGAGTTAAGATAGCAGTGATTGCGAAAACCTGAATGAAAATCAGGGTTTTACTGTACATTACACCCGTAACAGGGATCTTGAGTGTGTCACACTCCAGTCTGTTACAGAAAGGTGCTATACATTTTTTCTTAGACAAATACCTGTTTCTTCTGTCTTTCTATCTATGCTATTCGCACACACGCACATAGGATGCATGCTTATATAGCCTGCATATCTCTTACTCCACAGAGTTCATACAACTGACTGGTGGGCCAAATTTTTGCTGATGTGAATTGGCGCAGTGCTATTAATGCTTTTGGCAAGTCATACTAGCCAAGGATAGATTCGGTTTTCAGGATAATGGGTTTGTACCTATGTGTTTGATTGACCCTTTCTTGACAGCATTTTGGATGTCCTGGTTATACTCTCCCTGCTTTCACATTCAAGTTTTTCAATCTCCATTGGAGTGCCCAAGAGTTGTTTGTGCACCAGGAGAAACTGTGTCAGAGAGCTGAGAAGCCACTGGCTTGTGTAATGGGGGAAACCTGGGACAGAGCAGCCAACGGGATACATGTTTTCCACCCCCCCAAACCCCGCTCTTTACCTGTCAGCAAAACTGTCCAAATTCTGCCCCTCAGCCTAGGTATGCTCCACAAGAACAGCATGATGGGCCATGATGCTGTCTTTCAAGGAAGGTCCTCAGGTATCGGCAAGGCTGGACCAAACCACTCCGTAGAGCACTTCAGTAACCTTTCCCTGCTACTGCCTCAACATCTCCTTCAGTGCCTGACTGAAACAGAGAGGTGTCTCCCCGCGGCTTACACATGAACCTGGGCAGGAGCTGAGAAATAGAATGCACCTCAGGTAGCACAGAACAATCTGCTGGGGACCTCTGCTAGTCCCATCAGATGATGGGGGTACCTGAAGTCTGCTCACCAGAAGTTTGATCACATTTCCACCCACCTGACAGAGGAAGGATTGATGTATCTGGCCTTCCACTCTCTTCGGATGGAGTGAGCTAGACCATCCTGGTCAAAAGTTTGGCTTTCGCACCTATGCTATAATTGCTCTGTCACTCAGAGCAACCCACTGGTCTTCTGAAACCCCATTATCACCCTCTGATCCTGGCGAAAGTGCGTAAAAGCATACAATAACGTAACTTGCCACTCCTTTTTACACTGACAAAACAGTGACCTTGTTAGTCAGTGTCACAGCATGAGAAAGATCAGCTTTCCTCCTTCCCCAGACCTACAGCAAATCATATTCTGTTCAAATTCTCACTGATGTCCTCTTTTTTCTGAAGATCAAAACAAGATCAATGAAAGAGGCTTCCAAAGTATTTATTCTTTCACTGTAATTGTCCATAAGGTTGACTATATGGGGAGGTTGACAGTCCTACTGCCCCTGTGTGCCCAGAGTTATGTCCAAAAGGTTGTTAGATATCTGATGGCAACAATATCCACACATTGCCCTATGGAATATTCATATATACCCAGTAATTCCTACCAGCAATATAGAAGACTTTCCCAAGCCTTATGGAGTTGCAGAGTTATCACTAAAAGAGAACATCTATCCCTGGGTTTCAAAGTAAAGTATCTAGATGGCCACAAAGCCCTGACTGAAACTTCTCAGGTTCAAGGAAAAGAGTCCAGATATTTTTTGATTCAGATGTAAAACTTGGCTTTGTGACTTAGATAGGGCTAATCAGTTCCCAGGTGCTGCCAAGTCTCTTAAGTTATTTGGGAAGGTAGTTTTTAAGCCATGGTACAGTTGAACAATGATCAGAGTTTGCCCACTGCTGATTTGGAAACACTGCTCATGCTGCCAACATGGGGTTGGAGCTGTAGGTCTCAGTGCACAGATGAAAATGTCTTAAACCAGTTGTATCTGCATTATCGTTAGACCTGAATTCAAACGTGAGCCTGTACCATTCCACCAAATTTTCTTGCAGTGGACCTAGAGGCAGAATTCGAGCTGATATACATTGATGTGAACTAATATAAGTACAGGACGGTCTTGTTTCATACACATCAGTAGGGTTTAATACCCTTTTTTTCACATTTAACACCATATTTAACAATCTATAACCATTCCTATTAACATGACTATAACCACTGATGAAACACATTACCCATAACTGAACAGGATTATACCACTGATTAGCCACTTTTATCAATGTAAACTTGACAAATAATGGGCAGTTGAATTTCCAACACAACCAATGGTGACAGGTCAGAACTTCCAACCTCTACAATTCTGGGTAGTTCTGTGCTTCATGTGCTTCTTGAGGGTTTGTTGGTGTAGCCGTCATGGCCTGGGGGTATGAACAAGGCAACGTTTGCAAGAGGAGGCAGTCTTTTAACAGAACACACATAGTTGGAAAAAGTAGGTCAAGCTTTAAAGCACAGAAGCCTTTCTTCAGGTCTTGCCTAATTAAAACTCTCTCACCATTGCAAATCTAATGCAATTTTAAACGCAGGACAGAAGTGATGGTGCAAAGATTATGTAAAGGGCTGAGCACAATAGGCTATACATTGCAATAACTAACTGTTAGTCTTGGGGAAACAGCTCAGCCTCTGATCTGACATTTTAGCAGCCAAGAGCTCTGGCTAACAGATCCTACTCTGAATTACTCCCTCAAAACCTTATCAAAAGGAAACGGAGCCTTTTGAAATCACTGGCATCTCTGGAAGACTGGTTTATCAGATTTTCCCAAGTTGAAGCAAAAAACCTCTGTTTTCCTCTGCTCTTTAGCCTCTTATTTAAAACGTCATTTTACTTTGAACTGTCAAAAGAGGCAGTGAGGGAAGCAGCTTGCTCACCATCAGAAGGAGGCAAAAGCTGAAACTTTACCCGTCCTTAGTGAGTTTATCCACGTATTAATGGCATGCTACACCAGTGTGTTTATTTTCATGACTAGAGCATATCCCTTAACCTCAGGGATCCGAACATTTCCCTGGAATGTACAGACGTTTCATATCATTTGTTTCCCAGTGGCCCTTCCCCACACCAGCTCCACACACACATACATAAACACAGATGCTTCTATTCACATTCTCTTGATGATATTGGTGTACATAACCAGACATCAGCTTAACACAAACACACACACATAGCATTGGTCTTATCTATAGCCCTCTGCGTAAAATATAAATGTACGCATTCCTGTATTTAGACATATGTGAACATAAATGGCTATGATTTGTGTGTGCATCTATTTATACAAGCCTACATGCACAAGAATGTACCCAAATGTTTGGGGGAAAATGTACACATGTAGAAAACCAGGACTGCAAAGGGCACTTAGACTTGCCACCGAGTCCCAGAGCTGCTCAAGACCTTTCCGGGTGGCTTCCAGAACCAAGGGAAAGCATTTAGATGGGATCCAAACAACTTCCATCACTTGGATTTCACTTACCTCTGTATCTGGATCTGGAGCTAATAACCAAAATGATGGACCAGATTTCCCCTCAGAAGCCCTACAGCAATTAGGATTCTGTGAAGTTGCTGCAGCTTTACTCTCTTATAACTATGTCCCCTTGCCATATTGACTCAGGCTCTAATGATATATTACCAAGCACAGAGGTTGCATTTAAGCTTTCATAGAAGCGGTCAGCTGAGGATTGGACTTTTTTATCGGTTAGTGCTGTTTACTGTGGGCCAAGGTGTCCAGCTGGTGTAAATCAGCGTAACTCCACTGAGGCCATGAAAAATGAGGTGCATAAGTTAGGCATCTGTCTCAATGGTTGATGTTTATCTTTGCTCCCATGGCCTCTATTGCACTTAAGATGAACATAAACCCATTAAAACAGTTTAACGGGACATGGGCTTTCTGCTGATCATCTGCATGAAGCTGAATTTTACCCCATTTGATTACTAAACCAAGTTCAACAGATATGCATGTTACAAATAATTTGTCATGCTCTTCAGCGTGTTCCACCCCAGGCCACAAAATGTTCACAGTAA
The DNA here is from genome assembly GCF_034619465.1 of Leptosomus discolor. NCBI lineage: Eukaryota > Metazoa > Chordata > Aves > Leptosomiformes > Leptosomidae > Leptosomus > Leptosomus discolor. Next base: position 53,793,849 of record NC_141393.1, on the reverse strand, counting down.
TTGAAATATACAGCCAAATTCCAAGCTAACATAAATCTCCACTAATGTCAAGCCATATGGAAATCCATATGATTTGAGGGCTGGGGAAAAAAAAAAAAAAAAACAACCAACCATGCCTTCTAAAGCAGCTCAATCTGCTTCATCTATCACAAAGAAGATTAAGAGTTGACTTCACTACGATGTCCAAGTACAACTGGAAAAAGAAAATACCAGGTATGGAACAGTTCTTTAATCTAGCATAAAAATGCCAAGTGAGATTCATTGCTTGGAAGTAAATGCCAGACAAATTTGAATGAGCATTAAAGCATGGATTTTTTTTTCACACGGAATCATTGATCAAACAGTAAGGGGGACTCCATCATTGAAAGTCTTCAGACCAAGATCAGATGTTTTCCTTCACAAGATTCTTTTTTCTAGCATAACTTGAATTTGATATACCAGTAAAGATATCAGTTGTTGAACCTGAAGTTATCTAAGAGGTTGTGACTATTTATAAGAAGCCAGTGAACTAAGATTGAGAAAAGCCACCATGCTATCAATAGGATTAAATTTACTACAGATTGATTTAGCATTGGCTTGAAAATGCTTGTGGACTGCTAAGGAAAAAATTAGAGCAGAAACCACTGAACTTGATAAAATTCAGAACTGAAGGACAAACTGATGAACCCTTCTCTTCATAATTGTTTATTTACTTTAAAGCCTGGTCAGTTATCCCTGAAATCACAATATTTTTAGAGCTGTGAAACTAAATTGTGTTAATTTCCTTCCAATTATAATACAGGAAAAAAGATGAGCCTTCTCAAACATGAAATAAGAGATATTACTGATCACTAAGAAAGATATCTGTATTTTGCTAGAGCTGCATTCCTCTGAAGCAAAATCGATGGTTTTCAATGGATCCCAACTGCCAAGTGCTGTGGTTGCTCCAAGTCTGAGCATTTATCCTAAGAAAGGCCCAGGTGCCAAGTTAATTTTTTTAAAAAGTTTCCAAAAAACGTCTTTGCACCATCTGTTCTCTAGCAGTGGTGCATTCCTCAGGCCACAATGTCATCAGCTTCTCATTACTATTTTTAATGTTTCTTCTAAGTCAATCAAAATCAAAGACAGAACAACAGATATGGGGTGGTTGTGTTCTGTTTGCACGCTCCATTGTGACAGAGGTACATAAGGTTATTTGGTTATTTCCATCCATGGCTCTTTGGCAGCAGAGCTTGAAGTCAGAACCCCAGCTTGTCAAATAGATTATGATTATATATATTATATAATCACAATGAAAATGAGATTTTACATGAAAATCTAAAATTGGGATGGGGTGGGCATGAAACCAGCTCACTCCAGGCAGCTTTCTAGTTTCAGTCATTGGTTCAAATCCCTCCCAGAAGCCACAGGGTAATGCAGGATCCCTAAGCTTCTTGGAAATCAGTCCCAAACTTTCACTGAAGTCAGTGGGATGCTTTGTTGTGCCTCTGCTGGGAGCACGGGAAGGTTTTAAACCAGGGACATCCCAGTCTGGGGTGCACATATCCCCTCTGCAGTACATTTACAAGGGGTTACTTAGTCTGAAGCAGAATGGGAGGCTGTCAGGGTCAAGAAGATGCATTTGCCAACTACGCTTTCAGCAGTGGTAATACCCATGAAGGAAGACAAGATCAAGGGACGCCGTGCTCCAGATGCAGAAACAAAACCCACTTCCCTGAGAAATGAGCAGGAAAGCCCAGAAGTCCAGATCTCGCTAACACATTATTGTCTTCCCCATGGCTCTGCTCAGCTAACAGCTGGGTGAGTAACTGCTGCTTTATCCGGCCACAGTGCTTAGCTGTGATTTAGGAAATAAACCTGCAGAGACTGGGATTAAACATCCAGGGAGGAGGTGCAGGGCAGTTCCCTGGGATTAGCAACTGCCTAAGAGATTGGCCAGTGGCACTTCAGTGCCAGATCAGGCTCAGCAGCAACGCTGCTAGGGCTGGAGGGAGGCTGGAGCCAAACTCCAGCCAGCAGAAGTGCCACCACCCTAGAGAAAGGCCCAGCCTCTGAGGACATTTTTGTGGTACTCACTGGCCCCTAGCAGTGATTAATGCGGTTGGATAGAGCCATGACATGGTGACTGTGTTTCTAGTGTCAAAAGATTCCAGTCCCATCTGATGTGCCCTATCTGGCCTGATAATCAGTAAGTCAAAACCAAAAGGGACCGAATTGTGTCAGGTCTCTGCTCTCCAACAGGGTCACTAACCTGCAACCTAGTATCTGATGGTTAAAGCAATATTTTGGACTCAGATGAGGCTATATCATGCTGGAGTATTAATGATGTCATTGTCATGTGGCCACTAAGTCATTTTGCCTGCACAGATTCCCCACCCTCATAGAGCAAAACCTTGAGCCTCTCCATATAGAGATGAGCCCCAGCACGCCAGACTGAATGCAAGTAAATGTTCTTTAATTCTGGCTGCTGTATGGCCCTGGGTGTTTTCCCCCTCAGAAAGAGTCGGGGAGGAAATGAGAGGTAATTAATACAGAACAGGTATTGCGTAGTTTCCTCAAGCAAGGTCAAAGCCGCAGTTTCCCCACTACACAGTGCTAGAAACCAGAAGTAGATAGAAATCACTGTAGAGCAGGGATGATGGCTTGCATTTGGCAAAGAGGACATCTCCAAACACTTAGATGACAACAGTTTGGAGGATAAATCGGTTTTCCTGATCCTACTTTTTTAAGCCCTTAAATGACTGGAAGGTGGTAATCCAAGAAGTGTTATCATAAATTCCTTGCTCCTAAGCCCATCAGATATATAAGCATTGAATACTTTTCCAGTGTGTAGCTGAACTGTAGCCCCTTGGGAGATCACTACATGGCAGAAAACAACTCAAAAAGTTTGTAAACCTGCAGGCAAGGTGCTGCACAACCCTCCTCACAAATCCCCTTCGTAAGACAGACAAGTCAAAGTCAAAGGTTGGAATTCTCTAGTTCCCTCCCCTTCTCCCCCCACCAGTTTATTTCTGATTATTTCGCACACAGATCACAAGGCAAAAAAAAATATGTCTTATTTCACTAGGGAGGGGGAAAAAAAACACACTTCATGGTATTTTAAAGAAACTTCTTTCCTTTCAAAAACAACAATTCAAGTAAATTAATAGGGCTGGTCTGATGAGGATGAGTCATTTTCAGTACAAACTAACCACAAAAGCTGGAAATCTTTTTAAATTTAGAGGAAAAGATGGAAAAGGCAGAAAATAAAAAATATGAAACAATTCATGAGTTTTTTGAAATATGCAATATTACCAATGATCATAAGAGAACAACAAGCTTCCAACATCAGAGATCGTAATGTACCCTCTGAGCCACAGCCAAGCAATAAACAGAGCTCTTTAGTGGCCAAATAATTAGAGTTTGGAATCGAAATACTATACCATGTAACTAATGCAGAGAATAAACTCCACACCACACGTGTTTTTACAGCTTGATACTCCGTTAACATTAATAGGTTTTTCTGTCAATTTGCATAGATTAGCCTTTGAGAAAGATCTCCCTTACTGTCTTCCCAAATTATTTTTTTTTAAGCTGTGATCGGTTGACATGTCTATCTCTATCCCTACTCTATTTTTCTGTATTTCTCTCACACACAGATATCTTCCCCAAAATGCAAACTGATTTTCTGTGGACATACACGTGTTTCCTATTGATAGCTGTGGGATCCATGTGGGTGTTTGTCTGTGACTTATAAACACTCACATGCAGGCTCACATGCACTTAGTATGATTCCTGTTGGAAATCCTAAGCTTAAATGATTTCTTCAGAAATCACATAATAAATACCAGCAGAGATGAGAAGAAACTAGTCCTCTAAAGCATATGATGTACCCCATGATGTTAGACTTTTTCTTCCTACAGCCCTGAACAGCTACAACAGGGAAAACTGAGCTCCTAAGGACAGTTGCAACGTGCATCCCTGGTTTCAGATGACAGTTGCTTTAGCAACATACCAAAATACACACCAGCTCTTATCTTCGCTGGCTTAGCTACCATAGCTTTCCCCTCTATGTGGGCTATGTCACTAAAGAAGATGGAAAACGAAGCCTCCAGCTTTTTGCCCAGTCTTAGCATGAGCGTCATAGCCCAGAATTTCAACCAGAAAGCCAGGCTGGCTCTGGCTCAGCTCACCTGAGCTTAGCTTAGCTCCACAGCCATTTTCCTTTCCTCCCTGGGCTTTTATCTTGGGCAGCTTTGGGTATATGTCAAAATCATGCACATTCCTAACAAAAAGACTTTGTCAGCCTTGTAATTTTACAGTTTTACAAAGAAATAGTATCTGTATACATATACAGTGACTATGCACACAAAATACAGCTTTGCAAAGAAATAGTCACTATACATTGTGACTACACACACACACACACGTATATATACAAAGTCAGGGACAAGACACAGTATTTTTGCGTGCCTCAGGCCCAGAAACAGCTGATGTATTAGGGCTGAAAGATTATGTAGATATCGACCTGAGGCAACAGTAGTGTGGGATAATTTAGTCCCAAGGGTTAATTGACTATGAATGATCTTCAGATCACCAAACAACCTAACTAATAGCTTGTAATTTGAGCTTTACATACAAAACACGTACAAAACAGCATCTTGCTACATTCCACACAATACTATATACTTCCCATTATTGTGGATTCAGTATTATATGGAATACGGTTCATGTTTTATGCTGCATACTGTTTCTTAATATATATTACGTATCATGCCATGCTTATTTTACATTATCACAAAATCACAGAATGTTAGGGGTTGGAGGGGACCTCAAAAGATCATCTAGTCCAATCCCCCTGCCAGAGCAGGACCACCTACAGTAGATCACACAGGAACGCTTCCAGGCGGGTTTTGAATGTCTCCAGAGAAGGAGACTCCACAACCTCTCTGGGCAGCCTATTCCAGTGCTCTGTCACCCTTACAGTGAAAAAGTTTTTCCTTATAGTATTATATTATTATTATATTACATACTGTGTAAATTTGTAGGTAAGCAAGGAGTGGATGCCAAATCATACTGACAACAAGCATACAATATGTGTTAAAAACACAACCCCAGAAGTCCAGCAGTGCTGGCAGTGTTGGCACTGCAGGGTGCTGGGGGGGGCACGATGCTGCTGAACAGAGTCTGGACCATTTTACCTCTCTGAAGGAGAAAGCAGGGAGACGATGCCGGCTTCAAATCTTCACGCTTCAAATTTTCTGAATTTTACCCATCAATGGCTTAAGACAAAAACCTACAAGTGGCTTTCGCCTCGCCCCTGCTCCAAACAGTGTCCAAGTCTCTACAAGTGGACACACACAAGGTGGGCAGGCAAAATCAAAGCATGTGTGCCCAAGCCCGGGCAGCAGCTGGATCCAGGAGGGACACCCTTTCGCTCCCGTCCCCTGCAGTTGGCAGCTGCCTGCTCGGGCTCAGCTTGAAGCATATTTAGCAACAGAAGTTAAAACAATTTTGCCTCCCTCAGCCCCCCCCCCCCAAATAGATTCGTTGGCCGAGGAACCTGCCAATAGCCAGCCTGGGCGGCACCTGAGTGGGACCTTTCTCGCCGATTGACACCAAAGCACCTGAAATCAGTGTCAGTCACTGACTCCGCTTTTAAGTCCTTGGGGAAAGAGAAAATGAGTGGGATTTCTGATGATTTCGTGATTTTCACAAGGAGGTTTGGGGATCAAGAAGCGGCAGCAGCAGCCCACCGCACACACGCGCCCTCGCGTTCCTGGTCTCAAGCACAATGCGAACCTGTGCCTCTGGGTTTGGAGCCGACCCGCTTCCCTAAAATAACATTTGCTTAACGCGCATCGCCAGCTGTATTTAACCTTGAAGCTTTGCTTTACTCGCTTATTCCCCCTCCTCCTCCCTCCGTCCCGCTGTCCCTCGGCAAGGGTCGGTACCGGGCGCGCACGCACAGTCCGGGGTCCGGCTGGCACTAACGGGGGCCGGACCGCACAGCGTCGGGCTGGCACCGGCACCGCCCCGCCGGCGCCGCTGGAAGGAGAGGGTCGGCTTGTGCCTCGCCGCCCCCCGGGAGCCGCGGGGAGGGGGAAGCATCGCGGAGCGGGGGAGGGGGGGGGGGCACCAGGGGGAGGGGGCGAGGGCACGGGAGCCCACGCTGCCCGCAGCGCACGGGGACTGAGTGGCTCCGCTCCCCGGCGGGAGGGGAGCAGGAGGAGGAAGAAGAGGAAGAGGCGCTTTTCAGTGCGGGCAGGTCGGAAATCAGCGCGGGGCCAGGACGCACAGCGGGGTGTGTGGGGGGGGGGTGTCGGTGTCCCGTCCCCTCCTGCGCGGCCCCCCAGGTGCGCGCCCTTGTGCTCTGCACGTGTGCGCTCCCGCCTGCGGGCGGATCGTTTGGGGATATGCGCATCCTTATCTGTACCTAAGTGGTCGTTTCGGTAATTATATACAGCTCAAAGGTCGTTTAGAGGTGAAAATGTACACACACACAAACATATATATATTCGGAGGGCATTTGTGTGTATAACCGCGTGCACGCGTAAGCAGTACAATATACTGCAAATACCGCGTATGTATTCACCGATGTTGTAAGTCTAAAATATCTGTAATTCCATGTCTCGTACGAATTTGCCGCTTCCATAATTTATAATTCTAATTCTCATTTAAGAACGTAATTCATCTAAATATATGTACTAAATTTAGTTGAAGGGTATACTGAAATTAAGGCTATACAAAAATTTACTTCCAAATATTTTCTGCAATATGTAGGACTATATATACAATAATTTCGAATTACAAGTAATGTGTATATAATGTGCCTCATACGCATGAGGCATATTTCATTGCATGTTTCACAAATGTATCGTGTAGTGAATTACGAATTTGTCATATGTGTCATATATATAAATACAGGTATAATTGTGTGCGTGTGCGCGCTAAACTTATAAATTATCGGGGAACGAACAGGACGAAGTAGGAGGCAGAAGACCCGGGCAGCCATCTATCAAAGAAAATCCGCCCCGAGGGACATAAACACGCTGATTTTGTTTGGGAGCCTGGCTCGGCTCACCGGGAGAAATGTCATTTCGAAACCACGGGGCAGCCGAGCTGGTCCCTTGGCGGAGCAGCCCCGGCCGGAGGCGCGGCGGGGGGCGGGCAGGAGGGTCCCGGCACTCCCAGGGTCCCCACCAGCCCCTGGCGCGATTGCGCAGGGGTCGGTAACGATGGTTGCGCGGCTGCGAACGCCGTGTTCCCACACGTTTACGTTTGTTCTCCGCAGGAGAAAGCGCGGATATCTGCAAACAAAATAAATAAATAATTATATTAAAAAAAAAAAAAAAAAGGAAAAAAAAGAAAAACAAAGAAAAACAAGGGGGAAAAAAAAAAAGAAGAAAAATCCCCAAACTAAAATAAAATAAAAACCGTAGCGAAACGGACCCCAACAGCCTCCCTCGGCGGAGACAGCCCGATCCAAAGCCACTCGTTGTTTGCAGCAAAAATCAATCGCGGGAGGGATGCTAGGTTGGTTTGACTGGGGGCAAACTTTTTTCGACATTTTTGTAAAATGATTTTGCATCAGCCGATGTGACTGTGTAAAAAAAAAAAACGGTTCGGGATCCAGCCAGCGAGTGGCTGTATGCTTCCGCCGCTCCCGCAGGAGCGAGAGAGGAGGTGCTGGTAGGGGAGAGGATAGAAAAATTGCAAAAGGTGTGCGGGGGTGTTGCTAAATAGAAAAATGGAGAGACGCTAAAAGAGAAGGGGGGAGATGGTAAATTACGAGAACGACAGTTAGAGGGGGGCTCTGTGGTAGAAAGGGTCGGGGTGTTGAGGGGGGCTCCGGGGTGAAGCGGATTTCACCTCAACTACAGCAATCCTACGGGAGAAGGGGAAGAAGAGAAAAAGAAGAAAAAGAAAAAGAGAAAAAGAGAGAAAAAGAGAAAAAGAGAAAAAGAGAAAAAGAGAAAAAGAGAAAAAGAGAAAAAGAGAAAAAGAGAAAAAGAAAAAGAAAAATAAAAGAGAGTGTGAGAAGAGCTGCAGCTGTGTGGCAGGAGGAGATGGTGGCCGGAGCCGCCGGGGAGCGGCCCGGGCCGGCGGGCAGAAGCCCTCGGCCCCGCAGCCCGGCTCCGGAGGGTCCCGGAGAGAGCCCGCCTGCCTTGGAGGTTTGTTTCTCGCTAATGGTTAACATCTTTATTCGCTAATTAAAAATGCGTGGTGATGCCGGCGCCTTAGCAGCGCCGGGAGACCACCCCGTTTTGGGGCATCTCTGGCGGTGCGACCGCGGGATCCACCTTCCTGCATGCACCTGCACCAGGACGACGACGACACCCCCCCCCCCACCCCCCCCCCCCCCCCCAAATACCCTCCTTCCCGTTCCTTCCAAAACCAGCAACTCCATCCTGATACAGCGCTCGTGAACTGGGCGTTGCGCTTGAGCCAGTCCTGCAGGATCCGGCCCTTTCAAGCTGAGGCAGTGAGATGTGTGTTTTCCCTAAAGTTTTTTCTGAATATTTTTTTATTTTTGGCTTCCGAGAGCGGGCTGTCCCGGGCGCGGAGCCGGTGCATTTCCCTCGGCGGGGCGCAGGGGGTGCAGCGGCACCGTGCGGCGCCGCGGGCCGGGGCGTGCAAGGACCGTCGGGGTTTTTAGTCCTGGTTTGTTTCCTAATTCCCCGCCCCTCCCCCCTTTTTTTTTCTTTTTAACTTGAAGGAGTGAGCCGAGTAAAGCCGCCCCATGCATTTCCTCCGCCAAAAGGAACCGGGAAACCCACCCGAGCCGTCACTTCTGCTGCTGGTCTGAGCCCCGGTATTGCCCCCCTGGAAATATGGGGGGCAGATGCTGAGATAAATGTCTCCAGCTATGCAGTCAGATTCCCAGCAGCCCGAATAAACAAACTCTGTCACCTTCCTCCTCGGGGATGGGCGAGTCCCCCTGGCCCCAGCCCTCCCTGATGCCACCCCTGCGAGGGATACCTCTCACGGAAAGGCAGATTTATTGTTCCTAATCAGCAAATCGTTTAGGTCATTACAAGCCCATTATCGAGGACAGGCGGGGCGAGGAGAAACCTTGGCGACGTCTTATCATGTGAACCAGTGCCTTTGAGAACGGGAAAAGAGACAAGGCTTCCCTGGAGAGACCCCCCCTTATCCTATAGGAATGCCCCCTGCTTGTTTGCTCTCATCTGCTGCTTTCTTTCAGCCTCCTGTGCCCCCCTCGAAAGGGATCCAGTCCCTCTAAATCTGCCACCCTCATCCTTGCCTGGACCCCTTCCTGCATCGTTTGCAGCCAGGGCAATGCAACTTGCCAGTAAGGCTTAGGGGATGAGACTGTTTCACTGATTTTGGTGGATTTTTTTTTTATACCACCCCCACCTTTTACAAGCTTTTCCCCTTATGTCTTTTCCCAGTCCCCCTCACTGACAGGTTTTCAGTAAAAACACCAGGGATTCAGTGCTGCCTGTGCTGTGGATAACACAGGGGTTGCTGTGTTCATGCTGGCAGGGCATCCCATCAGGGAGGAATTTGGGGCAGAACCTCTCTGGTCTGCATCCACTTGGATCCACATTAGGGATCCAGCTTGGAGGGAGGGAAAGGGGGCGACTCAGCCCCCTGAAAACCAGGACTCCTGTACCACCCCTGATGTGTCATTCTGCAGCGTCCCTGGTACCTATCCTGGGTACCAGGGATATCATCAACTACACAGATCTGGGGAGGCTGCACAGATCTCCACAGTGGGGCCAGAGAGACCCTTGTCTCCCCCCTCACCCCTTTTACCTCCACCCTAGTAATTATGCAACCTCTCCTGACCCTGCTTTCTATCCCTTTTATCCTGGCCTCAGTGCCTGTTCGCCCAAGCAGGCAGGGCTGAGCCGTTGGAGATTGCTGAGGTCCTTCCATCTGGCACTTTCTCTCTGTTCCCCCACTCAATAAATAAAATAAGGGTCACCTTTTTTTTTTTTTTACTTTTTTTACTTTTTTTTTTTTTTTTGGATCACACACCAAGGCCCATCACAAATGAGACCCCCGAGGCTTTGATGCCTGTGTTTGGACACAAGCAATTATCTCTAATTATTGTTTTGCTTTTCAGTTTGCCCAACTTTCCAACAGCCTTGAAAAGAAACTTCAAGGAGGGGGCTCAGCAGACTGAATGAGACATTTCTCCACGAAAGCCCCTCCCAGAACCCCCTCTCGCTTCCGTATTGAGAGAAACAAAATCTTCACAAATGTTTAAGTACAATATGGGTTTGGTAAGGGGGCTTCTTTTCTTTTTTTTTTTTTAAGATCATTTCTAAAGACACAGGAACATTTGTACAAATAAGGCGCAGATGGGAGTGGGGTGGGGGAGCACACTGGAGCTGAATATCTGGGAAGGGAGGTGAAATGGTTTTCAGCTGGGAAGGAAGTGGAGAAGCAGAGATTAAAACCCCCTTAGACTTTCCCACCACTCATAAATAATACATTAAATTACACTTACTGCTTTCTGCTCACTGAGGAGCACTGGGCAAAGGCCTCAAGAAGAAAATCCACAGTCTGGAAGAATGGCAGGATCAGGAGGCAGGAATAGGGAGAAAGAGTGGTATTTTGGGAAGCTGTCTCCAAGGACGGGAAACAACTAAAAGTAACACGTCAAGTCTATGTTCATGCATGTGGCACACACCTGCATACACACACACACGAATCTACATATGTGGGTTTTCTCCTGCTGGTGAAATGCACAGGGATATATATATGCACACAAACGTGCAGCCCAGGCACAAATATGCTCACAGACTGAAACACATCTATGCACACAGGCATTAGACATGCAGACAAATACCACGGGTACAAGCCCTCACAGAGGGATGTGCATACATATGTTCACATCCACATGTGCGTATGCACATCCCCAGCCGTCACATCTGTGTGCTCATACACACAAGCAGGTGGGGAAAGGATGTAGATAAACAGGTAGACACGCTTGTAGTAACAACCATAGATGCCCGTCCTCTATGTGTATACTGTGAAGTCATTTGAGAGTCAGGATTTCACTAGGGCTGCGTTATACATCCCTACCAACTTCTTAAAGTGATGATAATAACAACTCCGCAACACAGGTGACCCACTGAATACGCAAAGCCTGTGTGTTTTAACTGCTAACCTACCATTTATTTACCAATCCTTCACAGTAACCAGAGCAAGGCTATGCAACACATGTCCAGCCTGCTGAGACAAATCTCTGGCTGAAGAACATCGATCATTTGCTGCAGCTAACATTCCTCTGCAAATCAATGTCATCCAGTCATTAGTTCTTCACAAACCAGCCTAATGGGCCATCACATCTCCATCCCATAAAAGGAAAACACAGCCCTGCTCCTACCCCAGACCTAATTGCACAGGCCAAGGGTGGCAAAGGTGGGGGAGTTTTTGTTTATCACTCCCCTCCTTTGGTGGTAGCACTGCAGAGAAGTGGTGTCATAAATATTTTTCTTTCTGTCTGGCTGTCTGTCAACATGTATGTCTAAAGAATCACCCTAACTATACTTATAGAAACATGAAGTGGTAATACATGTGTGTTTGTACACATTATGCTTATATATAGTGAATGTATCATTATATGCACGTGTATGTACACATACATGCATATAAATAAACCCAGGCATGTACGTCCCTTGTGTATTTTATTTTACCACTTGATTATTAGCAGTGGTAGCAGTAATAGACACATTTCTGTCAGATCTAGACTGGTAACATAGGAGCATATTATCCTTTTAGGAAAGTAATTAGCATCAGGGATCTGATTCCTTTTGCTACCTTTCTAATTAATTATACTTGGTAATGCCATCATTAAGAAGAGCGGAGTGTTTGTTCTTTTAATCTCTGTGTAAGGGACATGAGTTGGGAACAAGCTGCTTTGGGGTAGCTTCGCTGTGCTCTTTATTCCACCACTCAGCCCTTTTTTTTTTTTCCCCCTCAGCCAGGCTTTTTGCAGTGAGAGCCTGCACACACACACCCCCCCCCAACCAAAACAAAACAGGCCCCTCCTGACCCAAACCTCCATCAAACTTCTCCCTCAAAAAAAAACCTAGGAAACACAGTGTATTAAAGAAGTCTTGACTTAAAAACGACCCATATGTTTGCAAATGCTTTCCAAATGATCCCTTTCTGAATCCATGTGTTGTGCACGGGGTGGTGAGGCACAGGGGGGAGGACACCCCGCTACAGATTGCGGCTCTGATCTCTGTTTTTTTCCTGAACTCGGGGGCTGTCTGCAGCACGGCGTGACCCTTCTGCCAGGGGTCGGTGCACTCGCCCGGAGGGCGGCTGTCCCCATCGCTCTGGCACAACCGTGGGCCCCGCTCCCACACGTGGGGTCCCGGATCTAAACTGCTAATTGCACCGGTTCACAGATCCTCCAGCCCAGTGCCTCGCCAAAACCCAGCTCCTCGCTGGGCCCATATCTCTCGGGGACCACACACAAGCACCGCACAGAGCTTTTGTGTGGCAGAAAAAAGGGGACGCATAATAGAAAGGGCGAGAAAGAGAAAAAGAGTTGGTAAACACATTGGCTGTGGTACCTAGAAACCAAGGCAGGGCGACAGGTTCCCAAGAGAAGATCAAAAGTTGGCCTTTGGGATAAGCAACTGAGCAAACTCAAGTATGTTTCTATAATGAACTGCACAAAAGCAGCAGAAGGAGTACCGTGCTAAACTCAATGAGCTGCTCATAATGCACTGATATGTATATTATATAGATATTGCCATACTTGTCATACCAGTCCTGGCCAACATAGGTGTGTGTGTGGGCAAAGTTCAACACATAAATCTGCCATACGCACCACACAATCTATAAATAGACATGCACTATAGATACATGCAAGTAATTATCTTCACAGAGAACTAGATCAAAAAATTCAGAGCTCTGCTGCAAGACCTCGATGAGGATAATTACACAACTTTCCTTACAGGTACCTGCAGAGATGTGTGAGTTTATGGGCACAGCAATAGTGCTGAATACACAAAATATGTGCATGTACATCATATATAGTTCTGCATGTCTGCCAACACAAAATTACATGTTTAAATGTCTGTGCTATATGTTCATATAGTTCTGTGCATGTATTTCAGTTGCAAAAATGTGCAATTGTAGCAGGCACAGATGGCTGTGCATTTATTATTGTGGTATATGGGATACTTTCAGATCTAATTAAAAAATCACCTTAAGATCCTGCTCAAAAATACTATCTTTTCGATCAAAAATGTACAACGAGAAACTTCTTAAGAGGGTGGGATATGTTTTTATATTCTAAAACTTCAGCAGCCTGGAAGTTCATTAATACTCATTTATCTGTCACCTGACATGACATCTGTGACGTCACTGAGCTTTCTGTTAAAGAGACTAGGGAGCAGTTAGATTAAGTTATGTCCCGGCTATCTTCCTATAAAGAAAAGACTCCATTTGTTCCATGAGCTAATATGCTGGTTTCCTTCACCGTTACTCACTGAGGCAGTAAGTATGGATGTGACAGTCAGACGGCTGATATGAATGCACATGGACATTTAAGGTCCAAAAGGAACATAATACAGTGTAATCCCAGTTTAACATTATTTTAAAATAGGGGGGAAACACTTGAACTCTCCCTACATAATGATATGAATTTTGCCCTGGCTAAGATTACGTGGTTTTCAAGCATGATTAGCCATATGTCTAAACTGAAATGAGACAAAAACAAACCAAGCAACTTTGCAGTGTCTTGTGCTGAGCTCAGCACTTTTTAGAAAGGACAATACGAAACTCATTCAGCTGAAATGTAGTCGTAGCAATTGTTTCATTGAGAGGAATATGTTGTCAGAAAAACTAAGGGAATATAGCAGCTTTAATTTGTCCATTGCTTTAGAAGGAGGACACCTAATGAGAACCAGTTTTTCAGCTTATATTATGAGTTACAGAATCACAAAATATTAAGGGTTGGAAGGGACCTCGAAAGATCATCTAGTCCAACCCCCCTGCCAGAGCAGGACCACCTACAGTAGGTCACACAGGAACGTGTCCAGGCGGGTTTTGAATGTCTTCAGAGAAGGAGACTCTACAACCTCTCCGGGCAGCCTGTTTCAGTGCTCTGCCACCCTCACAGTCGAAAAGTTTTTCCTTATGTTAATGTGGAACCTCCTATGCTCCAGCTTCCACCTGTTGCCTCTTGTCCTGTCATTGGCCATCACTGAGAAGAGCCTGGCTCCATCCTCCTGACACTCGCCCTTTACGTATTTATAAACATTAATGAGGTCACCCTCAGTCTCCTCTTCTCTAAGCTAAAGGCACTCAGCTCCCTCAGCTTTTCATCATGAGTTACAATCAGTTTGAATCCCTGCAGTAAATCTAGACAGACTTTAATCATCAGTGGTTTCTTAAAAGCTTACTTAGACCACCTCCTATCTCCTCTAATTTACTTATCTTAATAAAATAGCCAATATGAATTTGTAAAGAAATATGCCAGTAAAGATGGAAAAGGATCAATCTACACATATCTCTGTGGGCAGCATCTGTCATGGAAGGGAAGGAAGAATACCAATTTAAACCCATTAGCACTGATTATTTTTGCCTGTGTGCTTACACTAGTACACATCCTCAGACCTCTCAGAGAAGATGAACAGGGAACATTGAACTCTCAGTTTAAGAATTAAGAACTAGATAAAGCAAGAATGATGTAGCAAGTTTAAAACAAACAAGAAAAGCTTTTCATAAGGTGTGTTGTTAAACTGTGGATCTCACTGACATGAGTTCAAAACACATGAGTTCAAAAAAACTATTAAAGCAAATACTGGAAAAAAAAAGTCATCATCAACACAAAAATGAAGACAAAAATTCCAGCTCCAAGAGTCATGCTGGAGGGCTGCAGGAGGAGAGAGATGCAGGCATTCCTCCAAAGCTACCACAGATTCAATAGTTTTTGGTGTGTGCCTCCAAACTGCCCCTGGCTGGTGGACAGAGCAGTCCCTTTGGGCACACATCAGCAGCGGCAGGGACTGAACCTCTGTCTTCCCCCTCACTGGCAAACACAGTCACTACTCAGACACCACATAAAAACAGAGGATGGAAGACAGAGGATGTGTTTTAATACCAAGAAGTGATCCTCTCCCTGGCCACAGAAAACTGACTTTTCATCACGATCTACAGCTAAAAGCAGGTCCCAGTCTGTTTTCCAGAGGGATGCCCCTCCTAGAAGCAATGTGTAAGACCCCAAGGCAGAAAACAGCACAGGATTACAGGTAAGATTCTGGTGTCACCAGTGTCTGCATGCTCATTTGGTGACCCACTGCTCAGCAGGCTGGCTTAGGGAAACAGTATTTTAAGATGTTCTTAGTATTGCAGAGGAGATTGTGACACCTAAGCGGGACCCTGCCATGGGAATAACCACTTAAGTCATCATCTCCAAAGTCAGTTTGCCTCTCTGACCTGTCTGGAGGAACTTCTTCACTGACTTTAGAGGGAGTCAAACTACCTGACACTAACCAGTTTCTGATACAGTTTGAACTTGCAGATTGACAGGATGATAATTTCAAACTTCCTGAAGATGGACCAGCCTCTCTCAGATGGCATTTGAAAGCATCTCAAAGCAGCCTCTGGGATCTTCACACTGTGGGATGAGAACCACAGGAGAAAGATGACTCCTTCCCCAGAAGACACGGTCTGTTCCACCTCTGCAGCAGTCAAAGCTTTCAAGCTGCATACCCTGAGCCAAGGACATTCCTTGCACTTGCTGGCGGTGTTCTTTCCGTTAAGCAACTCTACAGGTGAGCTGAGCCGAGACAAATGCCAGCAATGGTACAAAGTCCATGTTAATAAGCAGCTTGGAAACAGCCTGTGATTGAGGTACCGTACTGCAGATTCAGCAGAAGCCACTTGAGAGGTCTCTGGGCTTTAGGGGATCAGCTTTACAAAGCAAAGGATATCCCGTGCCTTTGTCACTGCGTTGTTCGTTGTGTGGTGAGCAAGACTGATGCTTCCCTGGGATCGTCCCTGGAGGGATGGGAGTAGGGGCGGTTAAGTGCATTGAAGCAGCTGTAGTGAAACAAGTGGGTTGGGAAAGAGCAGCTGAGGGGAGCGGAGGATCACTCCCAGGTCTCACAAATGCAATCTGTGGTAAGGCTACTGTCATGCAACCCTTGGAGCCCTCACATGCAGCAGTCTGTTTATTTACAAAAAATAAGACTTTCTGACATGGCTATGTGCCTTTCCCTTTGCTGAAAGCTGAAGAAAGCAACAGAGCTCAGACTGCCAAGAACCTCAAGAAGAATTTTAGGAATGTGTCAATTAGCTCAAGAGCGTGATTAGCAATGATTCATACCAGCTTAGTGTCTTCCTTGTTGCTTTCTGGCTGCATGATTCAGCAGGTGATTTTGCCCAACTTGACTTCATTTCAGCCACTTGAGACAGTTTTGCAGCCAATGACTTAAGAGGTGTAACTTCACCGGTAGTAGCTGGGTGCGAGCCGGGTGTGAGTTACAAGCTGAGAGGGAAGATGGAAGTTATTCCAACTCCAAGTCCTCCAGAGTCTTTAAATACTTCAGTTCACCTCAGCCTCACTGAATGTGGTCCCTTCACTTGGCTATAGCTTTTCTGTCAGCCTCCTACACTCTGTATAAAACCAAACTCCAGCCCTCTGTGTCCTTTAAATTATTTGCCTTTATTGTACAAGATCCAAGAACAAAGCTAAAGAAAAACAATGAAAATAAACAATTTTTAAACACAACCACATTTCACGCCCATTCCTCAAGCCAAGCTCTTATTATTCCAAAGAACAGGGCCACAAATATGAGGGACAAGAAGTGATAAATGAGTTCCTCTGGCAATCAGTGGATCATGATTCTTGCTTAAGAAAAAGTAGCTCATAGTGCTCTTTTTAGGTCATAGATATCACAAGACTTCATTAATGACTCACAAATTGCGCAGGGAGTTTTAAATGGGAACTATTTTCTTTGTGTGCAAAATAAACTGATATTAATGGCTGGAGCAGGGACAAGTTGGCAAGGTATAGGCAGACCACAGTGTGGTCAGCACAAATTACTGTCATTTCCTAGAATAATTGCAGTGGCAACTGTTGCTGTTGTTGCTAAGTATTTTTTTTTCCCTGCGTGTCTTTGTAGTGCACATTATATATGGCCAGATCCCGCCCTTCCCATGGAGTCAAGGCTACTCCCTCTGAAATCTGGATCATCCTGGCTTGGTCCATTCTCAAGGATGGACACAACTTCATTCCCCCTAGCTACACTCACTGCCCAAGGCAGGTAACTCTACAGACATCAGAGTTTGCAGGGTGGTAGGATGAGATTATGGTCTGTTGTATTGCAACTTAGAGGCTGCAGCCTCTAATTCGGTGGGTGGAAGGGGACAAACAATTGTGCAACATGCCCCGTGTCCTGCCATGTGATAGAAGGACACCCCGTGTCACTTGGCAGGCACGGGGCATGGGACTGCTCTCAGGCTTGCACAGAGCTGGTTGTTGTCTTCAGCTTCCTATGTCTTCCATGTAGGACCTCAGAGTGGGGAAGACTTGTGGTACCGTGCTGGATGCAAGTGAATTCCCTAGGGGAACATAAAGCAGAAGCGAAGGGCTGGGGCTGAAGCACCTTCCTCCTCTTCTGTCCAACAAAGTGACTGAATTCTACAGGAGAAAAAACTGATCTCCAGAATGGAGGTAGCAAGATGTTGATAGAATGGAAGATAGAATAGAAGAAAAGCACAGAGCAAACCAAGGAAAGGGAATAAAGAGACAAGACTCCATTTTTTTCACCAGTCACTAGAAGCATTTTAAAAATGGTGAACAAGAGAGCTGATTTATTAGCATCCAATTACCCTATGAGAGCAGAACAAAGAGCTGAAGCTGTGCCTGAAGAGAAGGTGCTGCTTTCTAACATGGTTGGCCCTGAGCTCCCCCAGAGAAGTGTACCTGATAATTAAAATCAAAGAGGGCCAGGTGCAGTCTGGGTACGAAAGGGAGAACAAAGAGGTGAACTGCTCTTTGAGTGAGAGAGAGCACATTTTCCCTGATGCTTTTGACACAGCCTTCTGTTCTCAAGTGGTCTCTAACTTCTGATGTGCCAGGGCTCTCCATGACATATTATATGAATATAGGATATGCCACCTTTGAACTCTTCGTGCTCATATTTAAGCTCACAATGACACCACTCACGAAGGTTGGATACTGAGTTCCCTTGTTTTATGTACCTCCAAACCTTTCCCAACTAAGTTTTGTACTGAGGGGTGCAAGTTCAGAGCAGGAATACAAGTCAAGTCCAAGCCAGGAGGTTCCTACTACCTCTTCTGGGTGTGAAAACACAAGATCAGAAAGCCCTGAACTGTCTCTGGGTTTCAAGGGTAGGTGCAGACTCAAATCTTTTTTCTGTATGTGAGAATTTGAAAACAAACAATATGTGCCAGCTCAACATTTCAGAGATGAAAAGGTGTCTGAAAACTATATTGGGGAACTACTTAAAATTCTTACAGCTTCAAAATTTTAATACCAAACATTATGGCTGAATCTTTATTTTCCATTATTAGTCACAAAACAGTGGAAGATTTTGAATTTTCATCTCACGACTCAAAACCCTCTAATATCCAGAAAAATATTGCAGCACACAAAAATCATATCCAACATGACTGTGCTGAGAGAGAATAGATCAGATCTGTCCTATTGCTCCAGCATCTGAAATTCACTTCTTCATACTTCCTAGATCCGTGTTCAAAACACTGTCATTTGGCCTTCAAATTTGTCTCTGTGTGAAAAATAGCATTCAAACATGAAGCAAAAGAAACCTTTGGTGCAAGCTGGGACTTTGGAACACTGACTTGGTCCCAGTCCTCTCTTAGGAGTGAAAGTTTTTTCATGCAAGATATCTCAGAGATTTGGCTGTGGCTTCCCTCATGAAGAATAAACTGGTCAGTTCATTTCAGCAATGACAACCATGCCATTGCTCCCTCTTCTTTCTCCGCGCTCCCCACCTAGTTTTATCTGCATAAATATTAATACTGCAACTCCTAATTAAATCCAGGAATGTATTTACCTTCACAGATGAGCTGCTTGAGTGACACAAGAGGAGCCTCTTGTTTCCATGAAACTTAGCAGCCTGTAAAACGCAGTAGTTCTTTCCAGGGTTATTGCTGCTCAGTAAATAACAGGAAAAGATGAGGAATATTTCTGAAATAAGTCAAGTACACTCCAAATAGAAACATGCTAATAGGGAGAGATATAAGAACAATGTCAAATGTCAATGATCGCAAAGTATCTCCCGAATATATATTTACTGAATGCAATGCTTCTCCGCTGAACAGACTTGACATAATGACATGCTCTTAGAGGAAACTTTCCTGGTAGTTTTATTAGAGGTGTTATTATACTATTTTTAATTATTTTTTTTTTATTGAAGTGCAACTGGAAAGCTCCTACCCTCCAAAGACAGACTCTTTGAATAATAATAATAAAGTAGCCTGGAAAAGGTGAACAATCTGTTTTTCTCAGAATGCTTTTTTATAAAGCAGTCAGCTTAGCTGCACTTCTCTCCATACCCAGTGGAACAGGACAGCTTAACTAGTATTGACTGAACTGTTGTGTTTATGGGAACATCACATGCGCTGATGCTAAAGTCAAGATAAAAGACCCCAACTGCAGCCTCCCTGCCCACAAGAACTTATTACCCTGTCACAAGAAAAATCTAGATCAATTTGACATGAAATTGAATAAATCCATGCTGTCTGGTACTTATCAACTGCGTGTGTGCAAGCTATTTGGCTGATAAACTGTTACACTATTTATGGTAAAACCAGCTAAAAACCATTTCCAGAGTGGACACTAACAGACCCGGGTCAAGCAGGACATGCTAAATGGGGTTTTGTAAAGTCTATCTACAACCTGGCAAATTGCTGTTTGTGGGCTCCATGATGTGTGACAAAGCAAACCAGGAGGGCTGTTATTCCAGTGAGGCCATGGGCAAAGTTCAACACTTGTACAGTCCCTCCCTCTCCTCTATACCACTGCTCCTGGCTGATCAAAAGCCAGTGTGACATGTCAAAGAGAAAAACTCAGTGTCATGTTGAAATTAATAAACTAGGGCATCTTATGCAAGACACATGAGCTAAGCCTGTCCCACTGCTCACTACCAGGAAGATCTCCACTATGTTTATCTTCTGCTACTGCTTTAAAACTGCCACATCCCAAGGGACCAATGGGAAAAAATGCCATGGGATTTGTTTGCTTTGGATCCAGTTCAAGTCAAAACCACGAAGATGGTCCATAACCAACTTTTGATCAGAGCTGATCAAATTCAGGGACAGTCAGACTTGGAGGGAGGTCCTTGAGAAAGGCATGGAGCAGCCTGAATCCAGAGGAGTGCAACTGCCACAAAAAGTAGGTCAGAAATCTAGAAAACATAATATATAAGAAATGGTTGAAAATTAGAGGGTTTGTTCAGTCTAGAAAATGCAAAGACAACACAGTCTAACAGTCCACAAACCCACGAATGAGAAGAGGGAAGTTATTGACTTCTGTGTCTCCTACGGGAAGGAGACAAAGAGTCTTGCCCTTGAGCTGCAGCAAAGGGGGATGGTGTTAGACATTATAAGGAAGACTATTAAAGGTGAAGACAGGGGAGCACTGGAAGAGGTTGCTGACAGAGTTTATGGTACCTCCATCATTAGGAATTTTTAAGAAGAGGTTTAACACACATGTGCCAGGTTAGGTCTGACTGTTTAGGTCCTCGATGAGGAGGACAAATCAATACCTTTCCACTCTGTCTTCTAGGATTTGGTAAATTCAAGCGTATGTGAAATTCACTGGATGCACTTCCTCAGACACACTCACAGTTCTATTCATTAACTACAACCTCTGCTCTTTGGAGAAAACCTTACCCAAAGTGCCACAGAAAAAGCACCATGCAGTTCAGTCACTTTGGATTCCAACCCACCTTGATGCACTAAAGATGACTTCTTAAATCAAAGTGGGGATGAGCAGATTTCCTATTCTGGTAAATAAGACACGCATGCTGACAGCTGGGCATCCAGGAAGGCCTAGAAGAGTTGGGGACCGGGGGTACAATGTGGATCTGGCTCTACATCTGAACTGCCCCCAGCCCCAAGATGTTTATATCTAAGCTATTGGTTGGGGGCCTCCCTGCAACTTTCCCATGTCTGCAGCTATTGTGAAGCGCCACATGAGGGTTTTCTTTGTGCCGGGAAGCCTTTCAGGGATCTTTTTTTTTATCTAAATAAGGACAAAGAGGTTGTGCAGTGCCAGCACTGCCCCACTGGAGTCAAAAGGCATCTCTGTTCAAACACCAATGGCTTGAGGCCCAAAGATGTGCAGCTCTGGTGAGGAGGACCCAGGAGGCAAAGGTCTGTTCCTGCCAACCAGCAACACGGCTGTTTATCCAAAGGAACAGCACTCTGTGTGAACGATGATAGGTTTATTTTGCAGTCAGCGTCACAAATTATGGCACTTTTCCATCTATTGTCCTATATGCTAAGTAAACATCATAAACCATTCTGTGTTATGTGCTTCTGAAAATTGTAACGCAAGAGTTTTGCCATCAAGGAACAATGAAAAGGCAAACACGGAAGCCAAACCATGTAAGTTAGCTTTGTTTTCTGTACAGTGGAGTAGTGTATAACTTGGTTTCTCCTGTCTTGTCTTTTATAGTGTTTTTATAAAGCTACTATGCCATGTTATATGTCTTCATTCACAAAATTAAATTCCATGGGGCAGGAAATCATTCACTTTTTCATGATCATATTGTCTGAACCCATGCTGCAGGCGACAGGGAGAAATTACTACTCCTGATGTACATTTAAGGAGTTTCTGCTGCTGCACGGTTCCCACATCAATAAGAACCTCTGCACATGCAGCAAGGCAAAAAACCTCTGGGTAGGCTGAAATGATTTGTGTGTGTGTGTGGTTTGGTTTAATTTAAAGATATGCAGATAGAGTTTTCACTCAGTGCGCTATATTCATTAGCACAAGGCAGCAAACTTGCCTGCAGATCTGAAGGCCCCAGAAATCAATCTGTGGGTCGGTAGTGACTGAAAAGGTCTAGAGGGTGGTGATTTGATAATTTCCTTAGTCCAGAAGCCTGCAGAGAACACACACATACAAAGTCTGGTCTAGGGCTGCCCCATATCCCGACTGCCCTGGACGCAGGTACTGCAGGGCCATGCACTGGTCCATGTGGACGTATTGACATGTGATGGACCTACATAAGGGCATCCCAGGCAGGGATATATGCAGACAGACCCAGGTAATGGACCCTGTTTGGCCCATGGGCTATGGACATCCCACAACTGGCTGCTGAAAACTAAGGAAATATCTCTTAAATGCACAACAGCAGTTTGAAAATGAGGGGGTGAAAAGTAATGTCCCTCCTTAGATGATAACACAGGTCCTTCTGGGTTTGCCTTGATAAATGTATAATGCTCAGATCCTGCTTGGACAAGACTGGCAGCCCAGGTGGGACCAGCCTGCAGGTCTGCATGAGGTTCACCAGTGTGGGCTCCCCACCATTGCAATGGCACATCCCTGGCAGTACCACCGTGCTGATGTAAAGACGGCCAAATAACCTATCACCTCCCTTGCGTACAGGAGAGCTGGCAGGCATCACCGCAGCAGACACTGTTGGGGTCACGTGGTGGGGCCAGTGGCACACACAACCCCCCCCCAACCCATAAAGGATTGACTGAGTCTTCTCTCACCTCCTGCCTCCGAACCACCCCAAAGTTCAACCTCCACCTGACTTGCCTGACTTCGTGGACTGTCTTGTGGCTGTCAGTCACCTCAAACCCTTGCTTTGTTCTTCTTGCATAGAATGTGCACAGCAGACAAGGATTTCAGAGACAGCCCACCATGATCCAGGCTGAAGCTGCATGAACTCAAAATTCATCCTAAGGCAAAGATTTCCTTCGGAAGGAAAGACAAAATGTCCGTTATTTTTTTACAAAAAAATTCTTCATGATATTCTTACCTGATGATTCTACCAGCAAAATATACCACCAGACTGAAATGCTGGCATTTAGAAAAGGGTGGTAAATCATAAACAAATACTGTTGCCAGCATCATAATAGGCCATTTGGAGGGTTGTGTGAACTTCTCATATCCCTGACATGAATGCTGCTGTGTACTCACATACAAAAAACAAGCTTTCATAACTTAACTGCAGAAATAATTTATTATTTGGAGTCCTTTCTCAAGACAGCTCACTACATGATATTTAAAAAAAAAAAGGAAAAGAAAAAGAAAAACAACAAATCCTTTATATTTCAGCTCTCTTAATTTACTTTAACTATGACAGTGTACCAAAAAACTGCAGAGCTTTCAAAATAATATAGTACATTACCTTTATACTTTCAAAGCCATTCTCTTTAAGAATGATCTAACTTCAAGAAAGATCTAACTCTGTTCTTCAAATGCATATAACACATACAGAGTCAATCTTATGTTGTATACTATACATTGAATATATCTATAGGTGCACAGCTGCGAATACTAATTCTTGAGTCTGTGTATGAAGAAGCCTACTTTAAAAACTTATATATTGTACATAATACATATTTATAAATGCACATCTCTCCCTATCCTGTAAAATAAATATAGAGTTTGCTCTTCAATCATTTACCTACCTGGTATACCTAAGAAAGGGTTGCTCTGTAATTATCCAATTTCCTAAGCTTTCACTTGACATCTCCTGCTCTTGAATAACCCACCAGGCAGAGTATATATGTAGGGCACCCATCTGGATGCCCTGGCAGGGATCAGTCCTGGTTCTCACCCAGGACAGGGTAAAAAAGTACCTGACCGTCTTCTACAAAAATCACTTGGGCACTTCACTCGCAGACCATCACTGGCCACAAGAGGATGAAGCACTGTCTTTAAATACTTTCCTCTCTTTGTGACCAACAAAACCTCTGCTATGCCATGGGTGTTTTGCTGAACTGGTTAGTGAAGCCTTGTAAAAAATGTGAATAAAAAATGGAAAGGTGATGGAACAACTTATTCTCGGCACTGTCTCTAGGCATATCAAGGAAAGAGGGTCATTAGGAGCAGTCGACATGGTTTTACCAAGGGGAAGTCATGTTTGATCAGCGTGATAGCCTTTTATGAAGATGTAACCAGGTGGATAGATGATGGTAGTGAAGGATGTGGTTTACCTTGATTTCAGTAAAGCATCTGACACCGTCTCCCACAGCGTCCTCGCAGCTAAACTGAGGAAGTGTGGTCTGGATGATTGGGTAGTGAGGTGGATTGTGAGTTGGTTGAAGGAAAGAAGTCAGAGAGTTGTGGTCAAGGGGGCAGAGTCTAGTTGGAGGCTTGTATCTAGTGGAGTCCCTCAGGGGTCAGTACTGGGACAAGTATGATTCAACACATTCATCAACTACCTGGATGAGGGAACAGAGTGCACTGTCAGCAAGTTCGCTGATGACACAAAACTGGGAGGAGTGGCTGAGACACCAGAAGGCTGTCCTGCCGTTCAGAGAGACCTGGACAGTCTGGAGAGTTGGATGGGGAGAAATTTAATGAAATGCAACAAGGGCGAGTGTAGAGTCTTGCATCTGGGAAAGAACAACCCCATGTACCAGTGTAGGTTGGGGACTGAGCTGTTAGAGAACAGCGTAGGGGAAAGGGACCTGGGGGTCCTGGTGGACAGCAGGATGACCATGAGCCAGCAATGTGCCCTCGTGACAAAGAAGGCCAACGGCATCCTGGGGTGTATTAGAAGGGGTGTGGTCAGTAGGTCGAGAGAGGTTCTCCACCCCCTCTACTCTGCCCTGGTGAGATCACATCTGGAATAGTGTGTCCAGTTCTGGGCCCCTCAGTTCAAGAAGGACAGGGAACTGCTGGAAAGAGTCCAGTGCAGAGCCACAAAGATGGTTACAGGGGTGGAACATCTCCCTTATGATGAAAGGCTGAGGGAGCTGGGTCTCTTTAGCTTGGAGAACAGGAGACTGAAGGGTGACCTCATTAATGTTTAGAAATACATAAAGGGCGAGTGTCAGGAGGATGGAGCCAGGCTCTTCTCAGTGATGTCCAATGACAGGACAAGGGGCAACGGGTGGAAGCTGGAGCATAGGAGGTTCCACATTAACATGAGGAAAAACTTTTTCACTGTGAGGGTGACAGAGCACTGGAACAGGCTGCCCAGGGAGGTTGTGGAGTCTCTTTCTCTGAAGACATTCAAAACCCGCCTGGATGTGTTCCTGTGTGACCTACTGTAGGTGGTCCTGCTCTGGCAGGGGGGTTGGACTAGATGATCTTTCGAGGTCCCTTCCAACTCCTAACATTCTGTGATTCTGTGATTCTGTGATACTAATACAGTGATGATGAAATCCATCCTGCAGAGTTTGGGCTTGTCACCATTTAATCCATCTTTAAAACCCCAGTTAGCTTGAAGTGAGCAAGATCCAACCCCAAAGTGAAGGGTGGGGGAAAGAGAAGGAAAGAGGGTGAATGCTTTTTGTTCTTGGATGTTGGGGTGCAGGGATGGGAAGGGATGCCCAAATTCTTCCCTAGATATGAGAAATAAAAAATGAAGTGTAGAAAGTGAGCAAAGCTCTCCTGCATTCCTGCTGTGCCCACCTTTGGTGTAAATATGAAGAGCAAAGCACAGATCTGGGTGAAGCAGCTGAACAATTTGTGAGATGGAAAACGCAGCCCCCAGCAGCCTGCACACCCCGCCCCCTGCCTCCCTCCTCACCTATGTCATTTAGGGGCTGAGAGGATTTTTTTCAGCAGTTTTGTACCTCTGTCTCTCCTCGAAAGTCTCACATCAGTGTAGGTGGCTCTTGGATGGATCCCCTCCGGGGCAGCATGAGCCCTGCTGCTCTCCATAGCTCTGAGCATGCGGATTCATGCAGCTGGTGCCCCTGCTTTTCTGAAACCCAAACATGACGCTGACAGCCGGGTTTTAATCACGCAAGGGCCGATAACCATCAAATGCTGCTAATTTCCAACAAATTATCTAATCCAGATGCTTGCTGGATTTGAGTAAACACTGCACCCCACAGGATCATAAAGCAAATAAGCACAAAGCGGTTTAGGGTTTCAGCTCTCCCCTCCCCTAGCCTGGGACCCTCAAATGGGGAAAAATGCAAATCAGGTGATCCAGTGCTTGTGTTTGAAACCAGATCGGTTCCCATGGGATTGCATAAAAGTCCTCCTGCAGAGCAGGCAGGCAGCCCCCTGCACAGGGCACTGGCAGCAGGGGGCAGGGGGCACGAGTGGGTTTGGGATAGCCAGTGCTCCAGGCAAGAAGGGTGACAGCCAGTATTGCTCTTGGCAGGAGCAACAATCTTGGCTGGGAACAAAACAGCCAGGAGGCATTTAGGTAGTTGCCATCGCCCGGTGTATGAGTAGAGGAGCTTTGCAAAGCCTTGCTGAGACCCTGATTCAGCCCCTCTCCCCCTCCCACATGGGGAGATGCTCAACCCTTGTGCTGTGGCATGACTGTCCTGCAGCAAACACCCCCGCTGCCCAGGCTGCCACCCACAGTGCCTCCCCAGCAGGAGAAGAGGACAGCATGCAGATGGAAAGATGCAGAAAGCATCTCTGGCCTTCGTGGTTTATGCATATAGGCAGCTGCCTGCAATCTGCCTGCCCGAGGAGGGAAGCACAGGACTGTGCTGCTGGCCCACCGGGGTTGGGTTGCCTCTGAAATCACCGCAGCTGGCTTTCTAAGGCAGAGAAGAATTTAAGATTCGTGTGATAGGAGGGAAGAGCATACACAAACATGAAAGGAGAAGCATGTTTTTGGCAATGTGAATCAGTTTGGGAAATGGTTAATAGGTTTTGCTCTGTCTCAGGACAAGAGGTAGACCCTGTCTCATGTAGGAGCCCTTTTAGACTTCAGTTTTGCAAGTTCTGTAACCTGGAGAGATGCACAAGGCTGTATATATACACACACAAACACACATAATTAGAGATTTTTTTTCCCTTCTCCTTCAGCACCAGCCTGTTTTCTTGAATAATTCTCCTATAGGAGACGTTCTTCTAAAGAAAAGACATATTTTCTAGTTGTATAATATTTTCTGATGTACACGTATGCCTTTTGTACAGTGTGTAGGCAGTGTGTATATTTAGATATACACTACATACAGTCATGGGCCAACACTGTATGAATGCACATGGCACAGCCATGCTCTGCCAAGTCTAGGGACTCATGTAAAAAAAAGGATTTATTTTACAAATTCACTTACACAAAACCACACACAGACACAAACACACTGGAAACATATGGGATGGAAAACATTCTTTTGCATAAGTCCGCAATGTTGAATTCAAAGATACAATTACCCGGAGGTTATGTACGCTTTGAATAAGGAGGGGAAAAAAATTTAGTGTGTCTGAGCAGACCTTCTGGTGAAAAAGGGGAAATGGCACCTCCCACTTATAGCATATTGTCTATTCTGTTTCAAATTGGGAAAAAAAAATGTTTTCTCAGTTCCATAAACAACAGCCATCCTTCTTTCAGCAATTCATGGTGGTCCTCATTCACAAATGTTCATTAAAAAAATAGCCCGAACTATTCACCTTCCCACGCTTTTTTGCCATATGAAGAAATAAACCAGCCATGTTGCTTGTTCCCAAGAATTTTCCATCTTCTCCCTTTGCAATTAAAGCTGATCTCTCCTTGCAGCTTCATTCCCCTCCGCTCACCCTCCACCTCCTTGTCTGTCTAATCTCCCGTTCCCCTCTAAGTGTGTTATTTGGTTTTGGAATTACATCTATTTACCCGGGGTGGAAGTTGCACAACGGATGTGTTTATGTGAGAAAATTATATCACTGACAAATGCTGATTGGCATGTGGACATTGGGAGAGAAAACTACAGAAGACATTTTCATCAGCTTGGAACAACAGAATGATTGTGTTTTCAGCAGACCTAATGGATCACATACTCCTGCTCCCTCTGATAGCTGTTTACACAAAGGACGGCTTCCCAGATGCAGCCAAAAAAAGAAAAAAGAAAAAAGCTTAGAATAAGAAAACCGACCCTGGCAAACACAGTAATAATAGTAATAATGGGTGATCAAGGATAATCCTTTGGAGGAAGATCATGGGTCTAATTCTTACTTGCACTAAGATCCCTTCACACAGTGCTGCTGGGGAAAGAGGTGTTTAAGTGGATGCAAATGATACGGCTGTGCGTAGAGAGGTCTTCACCCCGCTGGGGTGGGACGAGACCCCAGGGGATGAGGACAACCCCTTTCCCCTGGCTCTCTGCCAGCAGAGGTGCCACAGGGTGCAGGTGCTCCCCGGTCCCATCACACCTGCTGTAGCCCCTGGCTTTGTCTGGGCTTGGGGAGGAGGATTCCTGGTGATGGAGGTTTCAGCGATGCTGGCATTTGGGCTAGGGCAGGGAATTTGTTCTTTTATCTTTCGGGCGAGCAAAGAGAGAGTTAGATTTTTAGCACAGAAAAATTACAATGCAGATCATCTGGTCGGTCTCTGCTCATCCCCGCTTCGAAACAAAAATAAGGAAGGGACAGAAGTGTAGGTAGTCTGGGGAATCAGAGTCCCGTCCCCACCCCAAAGCCCCCTCCCTTCTCATCATGCATTTGACCTTCTCTAGAGTTCACCTATTTCTCATGCAAATATGTATATCAGAGAACAAAGCTCTCAGCCCAGCTAAAACACTTTACACAAGCTTTAACCACTCATAGCCAGGCTCTGCCAAACAAGATCGACAGATAGAAATACACAATTTTATCAAACACGTTTTGGAGACCAGATCTGCAATATCAATTTTATCTGTCTGTCTCTCTATATATTCTCCCTTCTCTTTTTTTCTTTCAAAGATGCCATTCATCTAAAAGTCAAACAAACGACTTGTTGGAATCCAGACTGTTCATCCACCGCATGCTCCCAATTTCACATCTATTCGTGCCTTTGAGAAATCTAAATCTGCCACATGCTGTCCAGGGAAACCTGGCTGATTTTGCTCTTTATTGCTTCTCACATACCTCCGTGTTTAAAGAAGACCTGTCTTTTGAACAGGAGCTCACAATCTGATAATATTTCTCTTTGAAAAGTCAACATAATATCATTGTTTCTAATTCAATTATACAGCCAGCTTTCTCTCCATGGTATGCAAGCACTATATTTAGGTTATATTAAATTATGTTTTAATAACATCCAATGGCTTTTTTTATCCACCTTAGTCTTTAAAAGTCTTAGTCTTTCCAAAGGAGGGGGGGGGATGCAGTTTATTAATGCATCACTTCAGAATTGTTTTTTAATTGGAAACATTTTGCAGAGAAAAGACCATTAATAAAATTCGATTCCAAATCAAACTTCTCTGTGTATGTTATTTTTACTCTGCAGTCAAATGCTTTTATTAGATTTAAAACTTTCACTGTTCTTTTTTATCTCTAGCTGTATAATGTTCTACAATAAAAATAAAGGGCCTAGCGTCTCCAAAGTCTGGCAAAATAATATACTTTTTTGGATGTCTGTGTATGTTGCCAATTAGTTTTGCTGTAAATACAGACCTCCATCCATCATCAGTCTCTGGGTGGCTATAAGAGATCTAATTTGTTTCAGATGCCTTGTGCTTGCCGAGCTATTCACCAACTCCACTGACCTGCTGCGAAGACCAAAAGCTGCAGAAGGATGACTGACAAGGGAAACTGGAGAAAGACCTATCTACTTAGGGACAGATCCTGCCTCCAAAACAGGGAAGGCAGCTTTCCCCCCTCCCTCCTCCCTTTGTCTCTTCTCTTTTCAGAAGTCTGCAATTTTGGAGAGGAGCTCAGAGGAGTGAGATCCGTGTTAGGGAGGCTATGACAGGGTAAAGGAAAACTCTCCTCCTCAATCCATTCTCCCACCTCCCCTCTCCTCCTTTTACAAGCCATGCTTCAAACCTCCCATTCCCTAGGAATTTTATGAATGCTTGAGGCTAGCCAAAATAAACTCGTAACGAAAAAGTTTCAAAAAAAGGTCACAGACCCATACGGCAAGTGCAAACTGGTAAATATCAAACCCTGGGCCAAAAGGCATCACGCAGGAGCCTTGCAGCCATATGCAGCCTGGCCACGCGTAGTTTGTCAATCTAGAGTACTGGATTCTCCAGCTCCCTCACTCAGGTCCTGACAGCTTTTTGTCCCTCCCCATGGGCATCCCACAGTCCCCAGGAAGGCACCTATGGATGTAGCAGCACCTCCAAAACAGAACAACGTGGGGAGAATTTTTTCTTCTGAGACTTTCATGCCAGGGAGTGCCAGATCAGAGCCATCAGCTTGGGTGCTCACTGCAAACAGTAAGAAACATCCATCTACATTGTTTTTCCACAGGCAATTGGGATCCCCACTAACTGCATGATTTGTGTGTGTGCGTCTGTGTGTGTG
Source organism: Leptosomus discolor (assembly GCF_034619465.1). NCBI lineage: Eukaryota > Metazoa > Chordata > Aves > Leptosomiformes > Leptosomidae > Leptosomus > Leptosomus discolor. The sequence continues at coordinate 53,763,530 of NC_141393.1, read as the reverse complement.
AAACGTCTATTTTTTTTTTTCTACAGGAAATAATTCTTATTTATTTATGGGGAATAAAAAAAAAAAACCAAAAACAAAACAACCACAAACAGAAAAAAAATTGCCTGGATAAAAAATGCAAATTCCCTTGACAAGCGGTGAGACCTTCTTGATGCCTGATACCAGTGGCAGTTTAGTTATCCTCTCTTATTTATGCTGTATATTTGTGCATTCCTCTCCTGGGATGCAGCAGTGCCGTGCAGTGCACAAGGCTGGCACGCAGCTGCTTCTGGCAGCGCTGGGGCACCTCTTACTGCAGAACCCCAGCTGCTCGCTTACTGCTGTGGCTGGCTTTTGTCTTCCCCCATGCAGCAGCACCAGTGTGGGAGCTGCTTCTGAACTGCTCCCACAGATCACACAGGTCAGATCTCACACACCAGTCTCATGGTTTCAGCATTCGCACCGTGGAAGGGAGATCAGAGTTTCAGTTCCCATCTTGCCCTGGAGAGGCTCAGACTTACAGCCCCCAAAGGCACACCAGCAGGGATGGGGTGGGAGCATCCCCAGCCATTTCAATGTGGTCGTGTAGGAAGCAGCTCAAGAGCTGCTGGAATAAGGGATCGAACGAGAGAATTTGGCTTGGCTGCATCTGCTCAAGGGTGCTGGAGAAGAGTCCTGGATGCTGATCATAGCTGCAATTGCTAAAGCATTTTATGTGGAAAAGTTACCAGATTACAAACCATAGCAGAAACAACTCTTGGAGTTGAAACCAGAATAGCTGAGAAGGAGCCAGAGCAAGGCTCCTGCAAAGGACAACAGTTGGGAAAGGAGAGTGTGGTGGTTGCCTCCTCATGCTCCTACTCTTGCTCTCCCAGCAACAGGCACCCCCATGGGGCATGCACTCCACACCTAACAAAGAGGCTCTGCCGCAAAATCCTTTCCCCTGCCTGTTTTACAGTTCTGCTCTGAGGATATTTTTGTGAGCTCCAGCTTCAGCTCCAGCATACAAAGCACTCATGTGCTTGGGATCAGCATGCACAGATCACCCCTGAGGGGTCCAGGACCCATCCCAGCTCAGGAAGCCCTGGGCAGTAACGTCCCAAGCAGCAGCAGCTGGGCTGAAACATGCATGGGCAGCTGTTTCTGCAGCCACATGGTGAAGAAGACAGGGAAAGTGATCCATCAGAAAATGAATCCAGCTACAAAGAGGGGGGTTTAGGGGTGCATTCACCAGGAGAAAGGGCTGGTAATGCTTAAATTAGAATCTTTGCTTGAAAAAACCTACACTGTAATAGCACAGAATCAGCTTTGACTACGCAGAACGGTTTATAAGTGCCTTAATGTGTCCGAGGTCAAGATGCTAAAATTGCTTTGGGGAAAAGGATGCAGGAGTCGAAAGGCTCAACAGCCAAACTACACCAGGATGGTGGAAGAGGTTCCCACCATCTTACCCAGGTAGTTGCATTCCTGCCCTGGCAGACATGGGGGCAACAGAAAACACCGTGTGCCCACAGTAGGGGACACTAACAGAGACCCACCCCTGGTGGCAGCATAAGCAAAGTTGGGCATCCTGAGGGGACCACCTGAGCCCAGAGCACACGGCCAGGAGCTGCCGGGGCAGCTGGGAACACTCATGTCCTAAGTCACGCCAGCACTGCAGCCATCTGTCCAGGTTACAGAGATACTTGTGAAAACGCGACACTGCTTTTCAAAATGAGCACCATTGTTCCTGTGCTCAAGGAGGGGAGTCAGTGAGGGGAGGACCCTCCATTTTCAATTGCAAGACATGCTTTGTTTTTGTCATGTTTGGGGCGGTGGGGGAATTACTTTTACTTGAAACCATATGTACAGCATCAACAAGTGCACATCCTGTGAAGCTGGGCGTGTTGCAAGAGGGATTACAACGCTGGCAATTTATAGCAGCTGCCTTAGTAGCCTCTTCTTCCACGCATTATTCTGTCAACATTGTATTTTCCTTGGAAAAACATGTACAGTAGTTTAAATCTCTTTACTGAAAGCAGATCTACTACAGGTGCTTTAGAGTTCATCCACGGGATATGAGAAGGTTGAACGTCCCCAAGAAAGGGAAATTTATGTCAGTAATGACTAATTGATTTGCCTGGCTTTAAAATCCCTAATGTATTTTCACATTTTTCCCTGCCTTCTTTTTTACAGTGCTAATAAAAGAAGCTACATCATATATTTGTGTTATATGTGGGTTTATTCTGGGAAATCCTTACTTTTGCAATGTGTTTATGTTTTCCCTCATTTCCTTTTACCTTTCCTTTATAAAAGGGCTTGTTTTTATAGCAAATCAATAGGTTAAAGGTGAACATTAATGAAAAAAAGAAGTGCGTTTGGAAAATATATGGTGAAAACAAAGCAGAACTGGAAACCAAATCTTTGTTCACTGGAAATTAAAGACATACTTTCCACACTGAAATGGAATAAATGCAGTATATTGTGGTAGAACATAGTGAGAACTGCACACTCCTCTCCAAAGGCTCCCAAACCCAATCCCAATCCCAATAGTCTTCGGAAAAATGTTCTGATCCTCAGAGGGATGAAGAAACGGGTTAGTGCATCTCTGTTGGGGGTCGTTTATGGAAGAGAGTCCTGCAAGATCCTTTGCAAAAATAAATACTTTTACTAAATCCCTGGAGTAGCTTACAATTCCCCCTGCTCACAATTACAATTTTCCCATTAGGAAACTTCCTTGAAAAACCCACTTTGGCTCAACTGGAATGTGTTTTTTCAACAAAGCTGAAACATTTTGATTTCAGCCTATTTTTTTTACTTTGCTCTGCAATCATTCATCATCCTCCAACACAAAGTATTCAGCAAGACAAAAATGGCAAAGTCACACAGAGGAGTCAAATGTTCTGTTCTGAAAGCGACAGCCCATTTCATTTAGGGTGAAATATTGCTCTGTTTTGGGGGAGGGATACAAAAGAAAACAGTGGTGATAGCAAAATTATTCCCTTAAACGTTACAATTTCCAAAGCAGCAGAAAGTGGTTCCACCAAGGTTTTAATGCCGTTGCAGTGTGTGCCAGCCTGTCCAGACGTCTACCTGGAGCTGCAGATGAGGTCCCTCTCCATGCCCTTCAAGGCCACTGGAAAATTTCAACTGAATTTAACACATGATTTAGTGGTGGAAACAAAGGCACAAAATTGGTACAAGCATCATTAAATCCCTGAGCACCATGGGCAAAGACACTGGGTGCACAGAGAGGGTACAGGAGGGCTCTGGGAGTCTTCATGGCTCTGACATGACTTGGAGTCGTGTTGGACCAAATCACATCACTGCACTGTGCCTCAGTTTCCATCAGTGCTCTGAGGCAAGCCATGGGAAAAAAAAAGAAACTTTTATAGCATGTTTTGAGATTTACAAGTGGCATTGTACCACAACGTGGCTGAAAGTATGTGAGCATATGACAGTTTCCAACCTGATGCTGTTTACAAACTGGTATTACTAAGAAGGCTGCTAATAGATAAAAACATAAACTGGAGCACTTAATGAGGACTGCATTCAACCCCAACATACCAGGTAGAGAATAAAATTATTTATAAGACCACTTCAAAGGACATAAAGTAAGAAATTCTGTTGCCTCTAAAATAAATTCTTCAATTCTGTGAAAGTAATGCCATTCTGCTTGCAAAACTGTCCCTGCTAAACTTGCATTCCAGTTTTAAAACAAGAATAGTGAAGGAATACTCCATGAATCACTAAAAGACCAGCTAGGAACAGAGGCATTCCTTTAAATTAGAAGTATAGGAGAGCCTGGGCCAGGGAACACGAGGTCTCCATATGTCTCTATATGTGTCCACATCAGCTCCTACATACGATTTATAAACACCCTACGGAGCAAGGAACCTAACTTGCAAGCTGACAAAAGCTGTGGAGGTTACGGAATGGATGGTTGCCCATTTCCTCCTGGGATCCTACTGTCAAGATCTTCTGTGATGCAATCTGTTCTAAAATCAATTAATTTTTACAAGGACCACTCCCGCTGAACCTTGCAATATCCATCCTCTGCCACTGTCTGCTCGAGTTATTACCCTCAGGTCATGGGAGCTTTGGCACACTGAAGTATGCACATGGTGGTGTACATTGCTGGAAGCTATTATCCCAGGGAGCTCACAGGATACGACAACTTGGGGATGTTGTTTCCACTGAGAACCAGAAATCACTTTCTGAGCTGACTGATGTTTGAAGAGGGGCCATCTGTGTCACCCAAACTGACGTTGACAACTGTGTTTGATGTCTCTGTCTCAACCGGTAAAGAAAAATCACTCTTCTGTTTTCTTGACTCTGCAGTTTCTAATGTTGTGTCAACGGAGGATAAGATGAGGAGTGATAGGCTGATACTGCAGGAAAAGAATTTGGATAAAATCTTAGGGAAAAAGAACAGCTCTTTTAAACAGGAAGAACTACAAAAGCCTGGAAGAAGTTGTCTGGGGAGGTGGTGGGATCTCTGAAAGTAAGGACCATTAAGAACAGGTTAAACAAACAACTGACCAAGAGGCTTAGGCAGATCTGGACCATGCTTGGGGTAGGAAGCAGACACAGATGACCTCTGATGGTCATTTCCAGCACAATTATCTGTTCCTAATAACGCTCAAGTAACCTGTGGTGCTTTAGGTTGGGTGGCTTTCTTGAAAGTTGCTTACTCAAAATGCTGTCCAAAATTAATTAATTCAGACCCAAGGGGCTGGAATGGTCACACCAACCACATCTCCTCCCCCCAGTCTCAACCAAAGCACAAGAAAGGGAAACAGGCTCATGTCCAGGGTTCATGGAGGTCAGAAGAAAGCTCCTCTTGGAGCAACGGACTTCATGTCAGTCATGAAATAGCCTGAGTGAAGAGAAAGCTGTTCAGATGCAGAAAATCCAGAATGGTAATTTTTAATTATTTATTGTGTTAGGTTTCAGCATAAATCAGAATGTTGGACACATGTTGGGGGACAGCTGCAGAATCATTTCTATAATACAAGTTTTTATAATTACTGATGAGCCCAAGTAGCAAAATTCTTTGGAGTACGTGGTATGAAACACAGACCTGCCAGAATTACCTCTTTCATACTTGAAGCTGTACATAAAATCATTACAAAACCAACTACAGAAGTTCTAGAATTATAATGGCTGATATTATCTTTATATCACAAAGGATTCACTACCTCAGCCCAGAAAAGGGAGGACCTGCCTTGGTCTAGATTAGTGATGTCAGTGTCTCAAGATATCTAAATGTTTTAACCCAAATTTGGCAGCCATACGTGTTCACCTCAGTTACCTTCAACTGTCTAAAAATTGAACATCTGCGTGTAAAGACTCCTCTAGACCCCCTCCTCCAAAGTCAGTGGAGAGAGATTCACACCTCTGGAGAGCTCTTCATTCCTTCCTTGTTTAGCTAGGTCAGATGAACAATCCTGTGGAGACACCATGCTCACAGGTCATAGAAGTAGTCCAGATGATATTAGACATCTAATATCTATACCTCTGGCAGGAGGTGATATCCTATCCTTAGGAATATTTCAAATGATTGGATTAAATTGATCAGTGTAAAAACCCTTTCTATCTCAGTGCTTTATATCCATGATCTAGTTTCATGAGAAATCTGCTATTTGACTTTCCTAAAGAGAGCAAGTCGAAGCGCTGCCTGCTCTGAGTCTGAAGTGCTGCACAGTCCTTGCTTTGAGGGGAAATGCTTTTTGCAAGACACCAGAAATCTTTGGTAAAGGAAACACAGCGTCTGGGTTGGGTTTTTTGTGTTTCTGTCAAATAGAGATATCAGATATGGTTGTTATTATTTAATAATGATAATAGTAACAATTTCTCAGATGTAAAAGTAATACAGTAATGATAGGCTTCATGGAACATACACAAAAAAAGACTAACAAATATAATCAGTTGCAGAAGGAACTGAAGAAAATCTGGGACATGAAAAACAGAGTAACAACTGTTTGTGGTGAGCTGGGCTTTCATGATGGGGGTATAACAGCAGCAGCACAAAATGGAAACAGGGTCTACTGTAAAGCAGTGTGTCCTCCAGATGGCAACATTGATTGGTATTTCTAAAGGAGTTTGGAAGGAGCAATCTTTCTCTGGGATCCCCGGAGCAGTCTTTGACACAGACTTGCATTAGTGCTGCCCTCAAGACTCTGGCTGTGGCAGCAAAAGGCAATATGTTGACAGTAAAAATGAGGAGGAAATGTGGAAGTCACTACGCAACCTTCAGATTCAGCAGACTATTCCTAGGGAAAAAAAAAAAAAATAACATTTATGACAGAACTGTCTGGTAAAGGACAAAGAAGTATTTTAATCTCAAAAATCAATCCCTAAGAAGGGATGAAGACCATTAAAGATGAAAAATTACTGGGATCTCAAAGATCCTTGAGTGCCTTCTGAAATCAGTGTATTTCCCCTAACATTTTGAGTCACCAGGGCTGCTGGTGTGAAGACCTCTCTCATTTTGCAACAGCACCTTAACCTCTACAGGTCTTGAGATGAAGAACTGACAATTGATGGATATGACGGTAGCACCTAGGACTGAAGTAGTAATGATATTTCGTGTTCTTCTGAGGCTTTTCATTTGAGGATTTCATAACCCTTCAGAAAGGCGATTAGGAAGATGAATTGTAGTTAAGTCTGAGACTTATACACATTTTCCACAAATGTGTTCTAGTCCCTGAGCTGAAGTCAGGTGAAAATAAAGAAATGGATAAATTCTTCTTTTATTAGCTTTACTAAGGTATAATTTTCTTTCCAGTAGCATTTAGGTCAAGTTGCACTGCAACTACATAGCATGAATTCTGCCTTGATTTTGTGATGACTATAATCTCCTGAAGTCCTGATCTTAAACTGACCAGGGTGCAGTGAGAGATTACCGTCAAACACGATGTTAGCATGAGACTTAGGGTCAAATGGCAGGCTGGTGTGAGCTGGTTCATCACAGGTGACTGCAAAGGAGCACCACCCAGTGGGCTGGGAGGAGAATTTAGTCTCATTTTCTGGATTGGAAGAGGTGATTCATACCAGTTTACATCTGCCATATCATCACAGAGAGCATATAAAAAAACCCAAAACAAACAAACAAAGAGTTCTATCACTTTCTTACACATTTTTTTTCTTTTTCATATTTTGCTAGTTCATACTCAAAATGTCTTGAGGTTTTCATGACTCATCTGCCCTCTTTAATAACATTGGCTATTAATGAAGGGTTTCCTGGAAAACAGACGAGTTCAAAGTTTCAAAAAATCCTGTTTTCCATTGAAGTTCAATTTCTAGAATAATTTTCCACTTTCAACAAGAATGAGACTGAAAAGCAGAGAACATTTTCCGTTAAAGTCTGCAGAGAAGTTTCCTTTAGTTTCTCACAAAGGACTGCAGGGCTTGAAACAGCCTCCACTTTCACCACCACTGCCAGGACAAGAGCCAACATCTTCTGCTTCCCTGTTCTGCCTTAAACCAGGCCTACAAAACCCTCTGCATTCCCAATTTCTGTACCATTAGTTCTCCTTTTACTTCTCATCTTCTCATTTACCCAGGCTACTCATGGCAGTCATGTTCCAGTCCTCACTTATTTCTAAGTATATTGAGTTGCCTCCATACACTTGGCCCTACTGAAGGAGATGAGACTAATCTTTGTCTGATGGGGGGAGTTATTTTGTCCAGGGAAGGGTTAAATTATCGTCAACAACTTTATTCATCCCTGTAGCTCTCTACATTTCCCAGTTTCCACTCTGATTCCCATAACATTTTCCATACTGAAAAACAACAGGTTTTGTAGCAGCACAAGAAAGAATTCAGTCTATATTTTTGTTGGTTTTTTTTTTTAAAAAAAAAAGTCAATCCTGTACCAACAGATGTGAACACACAAAAAAAAAAAATTAAATACAAAATCCCATAGATGTTTGGATTGGGAATTTTAGGGCTACAGGATGAGAGAAGGGCTTTGGTTTCTCTGTCCACCAAAACATTTCAAAAATATAATATTTAGTTTTCAAAAGTATAGACTTTGGCAAAGGAAAAAAATAGTTTGGATTAAAATGGCTTTTTAAAAAAAATATCTTCAGATAAACTTTTAAAAATTCAGGCCATATTTTTACTGAACACTGAGGATGGTTGCAGAAAGCTTTTTCAGTAATTAAATTTTCATTGAAAACCATGCAGCCAAATGTGCTGGCTCAGAACCATTCTCCTCCTCAAGCAATTTGTTACCAGGATGGGCCTGAACCCCACCATGGGTGGCATGTGGCACCTTTGCCCACCATTGGCACAATCCGTGCGCCAGCAATGAGAGGGAAAAGTTTGTTTCTTCTGTCTGTCGCACTCGCCAAAACTGAGCCAGTGTCATTTAAATCCACAGGAGCTGACTAGCTCCAATATGGTCTCGGGTGGTAGACGGGAACCGATGCAGCAATCCTTCCTTATTTATTATCTCGGTAGGAGCAAGGCTGCTTTAAAATTTGGCTGATACATCAATACATAAAAAACGTGAGGTAATACACAGGTGTTAGAAGGGGATATCTGTCCTTTCAGGAGACACAGACAGCAAAAGATCCTTCTGATGAAGCCGCAAAGCTAAAATGTTAATCTGATGAATTCTACCTCTATGGCTCTGGAGTAAGAGGTTAGCAAAATACTTTCTGTGCCAAGAAGCTGTAAAATAAGCTTCATTTTAGATGCGATAGGGGAATATCTTCTTGCTAATTGTACCAAGGTGTCTGCTGAATTAGCTGAGAGATGACATATCAGCAGTCACTGTAAAACCTCTGTGTGAAAACATCTAATAGAGTCAAAGAAACCAGCACTGGAATAGACCCCAAGGCAGATCAGCTGTGCCTAAACCTAAACCAGGCTCACCAATGGCCACTCACGCTACAGAAACCCCCTGACTGAAAGGAGAAGAGCTGTGATTATCTTTCTTCTTATCAACTTCTGACAGGTCTGACTTCCATCACTGGGCTCATTCACAGTCCACAGTTACCTATCCCTAACTATATCCACTGATGCTGTTATTGGTACAGAAGTAAAGCTGAGACCAAAACTCCGTTACGACTTCACCTTTACCTAGTCTCTGTTCTAAAAACCATACAGAGAGAAGCAGCTGGAAATGCTGTTATACCTGTTCTAAAGAGGAACATGAAATGGCACAATTGTCCCTGCAATTGTCCCATGGAGATATCAAGAACAATGCTCTCTGCATTTAAAAAGAATGATGAAAGATTCAGACTGAGCCTGGTTTCTCTAGAGCCCTGGAAATAAGCAATCACAAGGTCCTAAGCCAGGTCCAGATAGGACTCTGGCTTTGATCCCAATATCATACAGAAATCTGTGACGGAGGTGGGAGAGGAGCTCCAATGTCCCGACTCCCAGGTCTGCGCTGCTGCTAGCAGTGTTACACTTCTCTTGTCATTTTGCTTTAACGTTGTTACAGCATAGACTTATTTTTCATGCTCATGTTGTATCTTGAAAATTTGGGTCTGGTTTGGAAGTGTGTGTGGGCCTTATCTTTTTGCTCTCTAAATAAAGGGTTATTTCCAATATTCTGCATCTGTCTCAGCAGAAGTGATTTTATAGCAGTAGATTATTCTACAATATGATAGGTTTTTTTATCAGGCACCAGTAAATCAAGGTAATTTATATGTCCAGTGGAAGCCAGCATTTATTTTCAGTGAGTTCTCCCAATTATGTTTATCAATAGGTATCTCTCAGCAAAATGCCAAATCTCACAAGCATGTTTGGAAAGTCAAATGTGTTTGTGTAATACAAACCTGTGTCATGTCAGGAATTAGTTTGACTAATAGGCCTTTAATTAAATCCTTGTGGGGTCTTGGTGTGAAGAGTAGACACAGTTTCCAAAAAATTTAATTTATAAGATAAATTCACAAATATATCCGTCTAATATATCTTTCCTACATACAATATTTGTCCTAGAAACAATAACAGGACAGATAATTTATTAGACTATTTCCTATTGCACTATAATGACTACGCTTGATACTTTAAACGTATTCTTCAGAGCACTGGCATGATGGAGGCTATAACTAATGAAGATAAAGATTTCCAGGGTGCATTGATCCAGGAGAGACATACTTAGTGTAACCTCCAGACCTATATGTAATCACAGAAATATTTCCCTAGAGAACACAAATTATAGATGACTCTAAAACTGCCACTGGAGATATTTTGCAGAAACCACAACAGGAAAAGTTTATTTTCTCAACCCTAATAACGCTTTTGATACAAATTATTTTGGATTTTTGAGAAAATTACATTAATTTTCAATTAATATTTTTCTTGCAAGATATTTCTCATTTGTATAAATATCCATATTTTTCTTTGCTATCTTTTCTTAAGTCAGCTCCTTGATTTCTCACTTAAATGGCCATTTTGTAGGGAACAAAATGCCACCAAAAGTGTGTCCACTTTTCTTGCCTCAAAGAACAGCATGTTTGCAGTACAGGTGAGCACAGCAAAAGGTCAATTCTACCCTAGTGTAAATGCATGGGAATCTTAATAGCAGAGAACAGAATGGAAGTGCCAAGTCTAAGATGTAGTCCCAGCAACAAGAAATACCATTCAAGTACTTGTAAATACTTTCCAGAGAGTTAGACCTATCCCTAATCTATCAAGCTATCACTCCTCGAATTCAGAAAGATCAGAGGAACCATGCCCTTGTTGCCTTTCTCCTACAACATATCTAGTTGGAGCATCCTCTTCCTCCAGTAGCAGAGGTCTCAGTTTTGGGTTCTTTACAGTCTATTTATTTTACTTAATACTGATCATAAAATTAATAGCAGTTTTTCATATGAAACAAGTCAGTTCCAGGTAAATCTAGCGAGACCATGTCTGGCATGGAAATTGCACAGTCTTCCTCCTCATGTGAATTGATGGATGGCTTCACTTAATTCAAGCTGAGGAGGAGGAAAAGCAGTGGAAGACAACATCTGAGGAATGAGTTGCGTTATGTTTTGATCAAGTTTGTTGGAAGGCTCAGAAGTGCTTGATTTATTCCTAATTCTATTGGATATAGTTCAGCTCTTAATGGCCTCCTCAGCATCGCTGCTGCTCAGTACGCAGGTCTATGCAGGTACAGCCTTTGGGATGTGTGTCTGAGGTCAGACAGCTGCTCTGACTCCAAAGGCTACTGAGCTGAAGTCAAGATAGCCACCTTCACAAGAGTTTCAGAAGGAAAATGCATCAAAAGGAAAACACCGGCTTGGGTTGCTGATGATTTTTAGAGGAAAACCTGATTTGAAACCTGTGGTTTGGCTTGCAGCATTTTGTGTGCATGGATTTCATAGCAGTGGAAATGAGGCACTTAGTAACCTTGGCTAATGCTAGCCCCGCTCTAGGCAGACACTCCTCCAGGAAGTCTTACGTTTCCTTAGTCCAAACACCACTTTTGCTCCAAAACCCTTTGCATGGTATTGCAGGCAGAGATCTTTGGGCAACAGTACAACTATTCAACACTAAGGAGTGTTTTGAAAAGCAGGGGACAGGAACAAGATGGTAAAGCTGTTTCCCACTGGTTTAGAAAAACCATCATGTCTGAGGACTTGTACTCATCCTTAATCCAACGAGCAGAGTGTGCACTTGGTTCTTCACACACATCAGGCACTAAGCCCCCAGCACAACAAAGATCAATGTTTCTGTATCACACCAATTCATTTCCTGCTGCAAAGTACATTTTGACCCAGGAACAGAGGACCAAAATGGTATCAAGTCCTCTGCAATTGCAAAAATGATAGCAATGTAGGATATATAGCACTTCTGCTCCTGTTTCCCCACCCATGCACAGAGGAAGCTGCAAAACATTTCCCCCAAATTTGTAACGAGCTTAAAACAAGCTGCAGAAAAAACAAAAAGCCACAAATTACAATATAAAACAGGTGGAGCCCGGGAAAGATTATAGGCACTGACATGCCTAGGGGTCCTGCAAACAGCAAGGGGATTTTTTAGGTGCTAATTCCCAGGTGATCATCAGCAGGGCTGTGCTCTGTGCTGCAGCTGAAGACAACAAAGAGGTGACAGGTCCCTGCCTTTGTCATGTGATGAAAAATTTATGCCTGACCCTAAGCTTGATGATTTAGTCCTGTGAGCAGGACTCCCTGACCATGCTCCAGGGAATTTGCTAACACCAGCTGGAGCACCAACAGCAGCCAGCTCTGCATCCTGCCTCTAGCTGTGGCCAATTTCCAGTGCTCCAGAAAAAGGCAAAGAAAACTCTTAGAAGCCAAGTTACGTAACATTTACACAATATTATAAACTAACACAGTTCTGGTTTGGTTTTTTTTCCCATGAACATGATATGACTCAATGGAAACTACTCCACAGGAAATAGGCGGTGCATTTTGAATCTTAAGCTTCCAGAAACAAGATACTGCTCAAAAGAATTTGAAAACAGTGTACCTGTTGCAGGGATGAGCCCAGCTTAAAACCTAGAGCTGAAGAAACCTGGAGTTTGGGAATAGCTGAAAAAAAACCAAAACCTGCCTCATGTCTCACTGTTGCTATCATCATAACACTGGACCAAACCCAAGTCATGCATCTATGTAAGCTGTGTGCCCATACAACAGCATCCATGCTTACGTTGAAACAAAACAGAATAATCCTATAGTAAGACTTTTTTTTTCTTTCTTCCTGAGTACTTCTTAATGTTTATACCAGCATTTCTTAATTCCTGTTTCAGCTGCTCCTTATAATCTTAAAGTGGCGTTTGAAATCTGTCTCTGAATTTCAGGGTGTGAAGCCAACTCGAATCTTTTGTCTCCCCATCAGCTCTCCTGACAAGGATAAAGAAGGACAAAATGTTACGCAGACTTGTTGATGGAGGTGAAACTCAGAGGTTGCCAAAGACGGTTTCTGGAAACAGTACAAACCCTCCACTGAAACCTTACTGGCATGCAAGAGAATCTTTGCTTTTTACTAGTAGGCCCAAAACTAACATTTTCATAATAATTTTCCAGTATCAAAGTGATAGTTTTTATCCAAGACAGCTGAATACTACAGAACTGTGTAACAACAATTCAGTGCCAAACATATGCTATGTATATATTTTAACACCTTTGATAATAATAAAAAAATGCATGTTCCTAGCAGTTTTCTCAACTTTCATTCAATAACAACATCCTCAAGTTGATGCTTTTTGTTTTCCTTTCATATTATTATGAACCTGTGTTTAATTCTCAGTGCCAGTTTGGCTTTTTAACCTCTCTTTCTACATTCCACTAGTAATGTCTGATTAAGAAATTAGCCTTTCAAGTGCTATTAAAAAATCCAAGAAATACAGTAACACAATACCATGGAAAACTGATATAATCTTTTCAAAACTATAAAAATTGGTCACCCAAAGGACCATCTGCATGGTAAAAAATTTAAACAAACTGGAAGGGAATCAGATAGCTCATAAAGAATCAAGAAGCTAGAAGAGCCATTGGTCGTTTACATATTTTGCTGTCATCCTGACTTGGAGAAGACTATCTTTTTGAAGCATGTTTCTTCAGTTTTAGTTACCAGCATCTGGAATGAATTCCAGGATGGAACACTGAAAGTTTTTAAAAGGAAACTGAACCTTACAATAATTATTCCTTAAATCATTAATATGGAGAAAGTGCCAGATGTAAAAATATGAACAAAATAAAATAAAATATGCTCCCAGGTATCACTCAAATCCCTAATGTACATCTGTCTGTTTTCCCAGTTCATTAATATCTGTTGTAGTCTCAGACATTTTCTTTTATGCAAAAATTTCCACTTGCTTGTTATGTCTTCTGTCTTACATTAGAGTTGTTGCTTTACCTCTCAGAATAACACTGGCTGTGTACATTTCAGGACTGTGGATCTACTGTGATACAGGCTTTCCTCCAGCAAAAGATAACAGTGTATTCATCTTCTATCCAACAGCATGGGAAGCTTTTGTTTTGATGGATATTCAAGAGGGACACCATCCTGAAAGAGCAGTTTTGTGGAGACATCAGGACTTTGTCAGCATGGAGCTGCTCACAGGGTCCAAGTTTCATTCACAGGCACAAGACATGATGCAATGAGACCTAGGTGTGAGGGACTGTTGGGCTTGCTGAACTTGGGATAGGACCAAGAGCCTGAAGACCTGACAATTCAGTCTACGCCTTCGCTCCCTGTCCACACTTTCAAAACAGCGGGGTGAAGGCAGCAGAGGGAGGGATGAACATCATCGTAGATTAATACAAATTCTTTGATGGTCTGTTCTTTTCAGGATGATGACACAAATCATAACGTCAAAATAAAATCAATTTTTATAAGTGAATCCACTCGAAATGCCACACAGTTCAGTGAAGAGTTGCACTTAAATCACTCTGGAGGACATACTTCATTGAAAACTCTTGGAACACCTAACTAGACCCCACCAAAGCCCCAGCCATTCATTTGTTTTCTCTAATGTCCTCCCTCCCTCCACAAAGAAGATGTCTCCTCAGAGCTCTACTGATTACTCCCAGCATCACTAAGCGTTTTTGCAGATTAATGCTTGTCTGAATGTTACTAATTAGGCCAGGCGACTACATAATGAGATGCTTACAAAGTTTATTCATCACTAAAAATAAATGTTAAGCATCTGGTTTGCAGGCTATTCCCATGTGCCATTCAGGTCCTCATGCTGTAGAACCAGATGGAGCTGGAGGGAGACCAATCACAGCGCAGAGGGATTACATGTCTTAAAACCATGGTTAAGTTAAATAAGCAAGTTACCATCCCTCCATAAATCCCACATCTACCACCAGATGTGTGACAAGACTATTGCACAAGGCTTTCTAGCTTGGGTTCCTCTGCTCCAAGAGGGCAGAGGAGAAAGCCGGTCGCTCATGGCATTCCTTGCACACAGCTCACTTGTCAGCAAAGCCACTCTCTGCTGGTGATCATCTGAAAACAAAGCCCCAATGACTCACAAAGCAGAAAACCATCAAAATGGGCTACACTAAGTAAACTCTCCTTCTGTCCAAGGCAGTGGTGGAAATGACTCATCTCTCAGCTAAGCTTGGGGGAAGAGTTTCTCTCTGCCATGTTAACCGAATGTTAAGTGGGTTTTCTCAAGATGGTTTTTGCAGTGAAACCATTGGTGATGTTTGCTTACAAGCCCTGATTTAAGTACTCAAAGTAGCAGTAGACCTAAACAAGCTCACTCTGTCTCCTGAAAGCATTTATTAGCCCGTGTGCAGGCTGACAGAGACAGTGGGATTGACAGCTGGATACTTTATTCTCTCTTTTGATCCTGAGCAATGCTGTGCAAGAAGCAGCACTTTTCTGGTGTCACGGGTTTCACACTGACTGCAAAAGAAAGATCTGGGAGATCCCAGGTTCTGAGGGAAAGGAGGTCATTCCTTGTCCAAGAGAAGAGAGAAGGGAGGGAAACAAACCCAATCCAATATTAGCAGAGAGAAGGGAACGAGCTGGGCTTTCCCAGAGCTGGCTGAATCAAACCCTCTAGAGAAGAGGAATATTTAAACTGTATTTCTTTTTTTAGATGGGCTTAGAGGCAGCTTTCAGGTTGGGAGCCTTGTTCTGCTGAGCATAAATAAAGGAGCTGATTTCTTGACATCCTCAAAGAGCCAGCCATCCAAGGAAGAAATGCACACAGGAAGAACTGATAGAGGGGGTGACTTTAACCATGAAGGTAATTTTTCAGCACTTGTGGTTTATTCCTAGAAAGGAGCACAAGGTGATAAATTAATATCTGGATTTCAAGCACCCCAAAATTTAGGGTTTTCAGATTCCACAGGTTTTTTATTCAGTACCTTACATTGCCAGGGAAACGTAATAAAGTATGTTACTTCCAGGAACCATGGAGTACAAGTAAACTATGCAGATGAGACTATTAGCATAAGAAAAATACTTCTTTCCTCTGAAATGAGAAATCCACAAATCTATCTGTGTGTGAGAAGGGAGCTATCTCCCACTCTTTAAGCCAGCAGTGAACCTTTTAGCTGACCGCTGTTCAAACACTGTTAAGTGTTGCGCTCTGCCACATTTGCCAGTTTGCCCCAAAATACAAAATGACTGGACAGACAGAGTAAGAGTTTCAATCTGTCTGACCCCCCTCCCCCCCCCCCAACACTAAGATTCTCAAGAGAAACTGTACACAGAAGAAGCCCACAGTGCTCCAACCTCAGACAACAGTGAATCCAACCACAAGACACAAAGCTTCAGGACATATGACTCCTGAAGCCCCACTGCTCACTGAACAGGCTTATGCTACATGGTCCAGACTTCTTTTCTGTCTGCTGCCACCCTCTGACAGTGCAGAGTGCTTGATGTGGGGTGGAGCATGCTAGGAAGAGCCATGTGGGGCTGCAGTGGATGTGATCCACACTTGCCTGTGTGATGATAAGCAGAAACACAACAAAGTGTCAGGAAGGGAGGTTTTGTGGTTATGTGGCTCACCCACGGCCCAGAAAATCAGTCTCCACCACAACATTTTTGCTTTGTCGGAAGCAAGTCCTTTAATGTGGCTGTAGGGCACTGAGAGCACAAAGCAGTTCAGTGCTGTGCTGGTAGGAGCCACACAGGTGTGATGCATGGGAGGACAGACAGACACATGGACAGAGGAACAATGACAATCTCATCATATTTCACTGTGTTAGAGCCAGGTTAGAAAAAAGGGGATGGATTATGGAAAGTTACTGCAAAGCTGGAAAACATTTAAGGAGGTTTGGAAACATTTGGGCATTGGATCAAAGGTGCTCATCTGAGCAGGGAAAGAAGCTTGAACACATTTTAGTTATGGGCACCATCTCCAGCTCTCTGGAAGCAGTGAAGATATCTTCTTTCAACATCTCCCAATGTGGGATGAGAAGCCAGGGAAAACTGGGGTGGGAAGGTAAAGATGGAGAACAGTGCAAGTCACGGAAGCAGGGTCTTCTGGGACCAAGTATGCATAGGTAGTGAGGAGAAGAGGGAGAAGGACACCCACCAAACTAAACCTAGGTGGTACTGCAGCAGAAAAAGAGGTAAATAGCAGCAGGGAGGCTGGGAGGCAGATTCAACCCATTCCTGGAGAGCTAGGTGTAATTCTCCTGGCCCATGCAAACAGGAAGGACAAGACTATTTCCATATGCAGACCCAGGATCACAATCAACTGTCCTTATACAGCCATTATAATGGTTTGTTCCAGCTGGAACAAGCCTGAATGCACAACTGAAGAATGGGGTTGGGGAAGGTGAGATATAGAATGCTTCTTTGGAGTGTTTGGCAGGATTAATCCATCGTTCCCCATGGGAAAATGAAGGCTGACAAACTGGTGAGGGTACATAAGACAGCTGATGAAAATGAGGACTGGCCAAATGAGAAGAATATTAAGTAAAGGGCATAATGCACCCACTTGCCTGTGTCCTTTTTTCAATATATTTCCTATATTCAATATATGTCCTATATTTCACCCTGGCAAATGACACACACACATATCTCTGCAGAGAAATTGCCAGAAGTTGATGCCACAGAGTTAGGGTATGAGTGCAGGCTCAGTAACAACTCCACATCAGTGCCCGAGGCTGGATGTTCTCTATTCTGATTTAGGTTAACCTGTTTCCAAAGCAGGATTAAGCTAAACCATTTGAAATCAGGCTTAGGACAAAAAAGTATATCCTCATGGGGAACTAGTGCCTAATGCCAGAACTGAGGCCACTGCTCCATGGTTTTGAGACTACTTGGAAGAACTGAAGTGAAGGACAAAGCAAGTGACAATAGAGATGCCAGGTAAGGACTGCATAACAGTGCAGTTGCGACATTTTTAGAGGTCGTATTGCTCCTAGCAAAAATATTTTGTGGGTGGCATGAAAATATTCTTGCCAGTTTGTGTCCATTTTTATTGACAGACCCATCAGTTGCTATCACCTGGGAATTTTGTTCAGTTTTCCCAGTTACCATTCATAAGTTAAGTTTAAAAAACTCTGAACAAACAAATACATGGTATTGGTGTTTTGTTACAGAAAAAAAAATCCTTCCTGACAGTACTGAAGAATTTTACCCATTGCTGTTCCTGAATCCCTGAAATGTAGCTTTTGGGCTCTGGCTATGGAGAAGGTTTGAGGCTTGACTCTTTCCTTTTAGTCCAAAGGAAAGCAATCTCTCAAATAGAGTTGGGGTCTCGTGTCCAGTACCTGACAAACGGAAGGGGAATGGGAGCAAGATGGAGCACATTCCACAGCCTGGTGTGTTTAAGGAAAGGGGTATAGCTTTCACTCTCCTGCTGTTAGACAATAATGTGCTGACTGAAAATGTCAAGCTTCAGTTTAAACAAAATAAAAGACTGGAGGGACCAGGGCAGAGAATTTAAACACATATTAATTAGGGCTAGTAATACTCTGTCATTTGCTGGATTTTTAATAAACTGATGAATATTTCTCCTTCATATTTCAGTGACATGAAATTGGTGCAGCACAATTAATTTCAACAAGTATTGTTCAACGGGTGCTGAAGGAAAATGAACACACAGCTTCACAAACTGGAATAAGAAGTACTCACTTTGAGCGAGTTACGTGGAAACCCATTGCCCTCAGCATGAGAAAAGGGCAGCTCAGGACCTTGAGAGGAATTTATTTACTTGCAGTAAGCGATTTACTTAAATAATAATAATTCCACAAAAAGAAGAGGAAGGCAGAGAGAATAGATGATTAAAGCTCCCTCAAGATTGCAATAGAATGGAGTAAAAGACACCCCCAAATTTGGAAACACAAAACTTACTTTATGTTAGCATGAAGTCTTAGCTTCATATGTTCATAACAAACCAACAGGAAGAAATAACTTTTCTGGAAGATGTTGAAGGTTCAGTTGTTATTGCAGCAAGAAGCACCAGAGAAACATCTCATTACTAGCTTGCCATCTCTTCAGTGGTGTTTACGTAAGTGATTCAGAAGGTACCAGTATCTAACCAGAGCAGTAACACTTCCTCACAACTAGACATTAGATCTTACATGTTGCTGTAAATGTTCACAACCTCTTTAGGATAGTTCCTTCCTCTTTTGTTAGCTACAACAATATTTCTTTACATGATGAGAGGCTTCCGTCATAGACTAGGTCACTGTTGTGCAAACTGGTTGAAACACTCAAGAAGCATAAGTCTGGCCCAGGACCACCTGGGAAGTTTAGGCATGAGTTACAGCTCAGGGCAAAATGGTACAGCAATAACATAAGCCACTACGCTTGTACAAGTTGAGATACAGAGCACAATTCTAGTGTCTGAAGAAAAGCAACTGGACAGATGCCAACTCTTGCATCACTTAATGTGTTACAGCACACATACTCAGTCACGGTGATACTGAAAAAGTCATATACACATGACCATGCTCTCCTCCTGCTAGTAAGTGAAATTTGTGTGCGTGGGGGAGTCTTAGCTTTGCTAAAAGAAACCCTGAGGTGTAGTTATCGTAGAAAGAAATGGACTGAAAATGTACATTCTGTAATAAAGAGAAATTTTTTAGCATTTGAAATGTTAGCTCTCACACTAAGCACATGGCATTCAAATCCTACACATAAGAAAGTTTAAGCAGAGAGCAGAGCTGGACATCCTCTTTCCAGATTCTAGTGAAATTTTAGATTTTGAAAATAAAGCATTCACATTTCTCCGTATTTTTTCAAACTATCAATCTACAAAATTTTGAAATAAAACTCTGAGAACCCTGAAATCTAAATAACCTGCAGTTTAACAAAAGTGAAACATATTTCAAATAAACCTTAAAAGTGGATTTTTTAAAGTAATTTGGCTTCAAAATGACAGAAAGTGGTTTTGTGTTATGTTGTGGCCATTATTATTAATCCTATTATTATTATACTCTTGTTACTGCCAGTATTAATAAAATACTTGTCTCCACTAAAGCCTAAAAATGTCTATCAGAGACCCATGTGCTGGGTATTTTACTGATGTTTATTTGAAAGACTGTCCTTGCCTCAAAGAACTTCTAATTTACTGTTGCACCCAGGGGAACAGAGAACAGAAATAGTTGCTTAGCACAGGAGCTGGATTATCGCAGATTCCAAATGTCACAAGATACATCAAAACCCAGTCCATCATCATCAAGAGTAACACAGGAGACCCGAGGTGACCCAGGCAAGCTCAAAACACCGCTGTGTCTCAGTGGGAAGTAGACCTGACCTGAACAGTTTGCAGATTAAATAGATGCAGAAACAGCTGCAACGAGAAGAAAAGACAGAGGAAAATACTGAATTCAGTCTTACAAAATCAGGAGGTAAGAAACTTCAGCACTTAGCTAGCAGAACATGGCATGGTGGAAGTTTCTCAAAATCACCCAGATACAGCAGATCCACAATGTCCCAGTCTGCAGTTGAAACTACAATGACATTCTTTGCAGATATCACAGAGTGTGACAGGGAGGATGTCTGAGAAGAAAGTGCTCTAAGGGAGTCATTACAGTTTCAAGTAGCTCATACGTAGTAGGATAGTGTTTAATTAGCATGGCTTAATGAGCTACCACCTGGCTGGACCATGGTCACTGATACGGATGTTCTTACTGAAACTGGGAAGTTTTACACCTGCAAAAACTGCCTTCCCTGGGGTCTAAGCCAAGGCTTCTTACCCTGCCACTGGAGCAGGCTAAGGTCTTTGGTACCTACTCACATACCCAGACCCAAGCTGTGGTTGCAGCTGTTCCCTAGAAGATATTCTCCTTCCAGTGGAGGCTGATGGACAGGAGACCTGTTTGCTTTTACGTCTCCAGAGCTTGCCAGTTGGCACTCTAACGTTGACAATGTTGATTTAAACTAATACATCAGGCTGGGAGCTGCAGCAGCACAGATCAGCTGCAGGATGCCTCTGGGTAGGAGTTTGCTGCTCCAAGCTGTGAGGGCAGCAAATGCATCTACCATCATGGCTACCTTCAACAGGGAGCCCAAACCAGTCCTAACCTGTGCCCACAGCTCCTCCAAGGACTGTGGGCCTGCTGGCAGCTCCTCAGGCTGCCGTAGATGTTGTAGAACACCGTCTTCCAGACCCTGGAGATCATGCCCATACCTTGATGTTTTTTGAGGCATACAAGACAGAAGTTGAAGAAAGTTTGGAGCTTAAGGAGCTGTATTTCCCCTCTTGCTCTATACAGTCAGAGCGTGGGGGCTACCTCAGCTCTGCAGGTGACAAATGAAGATGGTTCCCCTACCTACAGCCAAACAGGCATCCCCAGGGAAGTGCTTTTTTACAATCAGGCTCATCATTTAGGTTTCCTCTAGCCCCCAGAAGCCCGCAGAGGATTTGCAGAGAGATTCTTTTCAGCCCTTATTGGGCATGAACCGTCTCAATCCCAGTGCACAGACTAGAGCTCTCCTGTCTCCACTTTAAATTAAGTCCTAAAATATGGGTCAAATATAATGGATTTGTAGACAGTTGATTGGGAAAGGAAGTGTTGCAGAGGATTTATTATGTTACGGGCTGACAGCTGATGCCTAAATACTGCAAAACCCACGGGATTTCCAGAAAGAGTTTGACATGATTTATCTCGTGAAGGACCAGTACAGTCTGCAGAAGCCACGGCACCCCAGAGAGACAGATATGAAATGGAAATTACTGAGGCCAGTGATGGCCACAGAAAGAACATGGAGCTGAGAAATACCGAGCCCAGTTGGAAGAGATCTGGGATGGGGAGGAGACAGGAATACTGGATCCAAAATAAAAGGAGTTCAGCACCTTTTCTTACTTTCTAGGGCAGTCCTCCTTGTAACTTGTGCAACTCAAGAGATAAGCTCTTTGTGATGGATGTTGGTGATTTTGGCCTTAGATTTATAGTCTGTTTTACAGAAAAGGGAGTCTGGAGACCTGAATTCTTGTACCTTGACTCTGCTATTGATTTCCTGAATAACCTTAGTGAGTCATACAGACCCACCTTTTCAAGTATGGCAGCCTGAAGTTTGGTGCACAACCCCATGGTCAACCCCACAGCAAATCCCTAAAACTTGTAAGGCCCGTGTTGCATATTGGGAAGTTGGCCTCAATTCTGTGAGCCTCCATTTCCTAAACTGTTGCTAAGAGTATTATCCTTCTGCAAGGTCCTTCCAGAGACTCCATTTATTCATGCTTACAAAGAATAACGGATGCAGGAACAGGAGGTACAGAAAAGTGAGCCAAATAAAAGCACTAGCTGAAAACTGCATCACCACATCAGCAAGTGGAGCTATATCAGAAGGGGCAGAGAAAATTGTTGTTTCCTGTATCTCCTTCTAATCCTTCACTCACATCCATCACTGCAGAGACCTGACCAGAAAGAGAATAGGTCCATACTGAAAAACAGAAAACAGCAACCCCACAGTATTATCTAGGACTACCCCAAATAAACCCACAGTAAAAAGACTCATAAGTACTTGGTACTCATTCAGCACATGTCATCTGAAAATCTTGGGGCAGCTTACAATGCCTGGCTAGGGAGCAGCAGGCCCAAGCATTTCTGAATAGCAGACTAAGTTAGATGACTAAATATGGTATTTTTCTATGAACTTGGAGCTCCGACTTTGGAGTGCTTGGCCCAGTTCTGATTCCTTTTGAGACCTAGGCCTTTGATCTCACCGCTAGACAAAATAATTAAAGGAACTGAAATACAATCGAGATTTCTTTCCAGCCTAAAAAATTTTTTAAAAAAATCCTTGGATATCTTTTTTTGGCCTCTTCAGATAAAACATCATGTAGAAAAACAACATGGTGTCTCTGGAGCTTATTCCATCAGCTCACTCATCCTAAGCTCAGATCTTTTATTGGGAGGGAGAAAAATTGGAAGCATGAGGTAACCCCAGGGGGGGATGCTCGACTTTAAACCAGACACATTTCCCTCTAAGGATCATTATCTAAAATGCTCTTTTCATACTGAATGCCCCTGCTGAGGGATTTTGCTTTGAAAGGAGGCCTCTGGAAAGACAGTTTTCTTGTTGCACACACAGATTTGATAATTTGGGTGGTGCTTCATTTTTCTTGACCCAGTACT